>NC_138969.1:13741500-15048000 GCF_055761805.1 Camellia sinensis
CGGCGTTTTTCACACATATAGCGGCGTTTTTAAAACGCCGCTAAAAGTCATTTTTCCAGCAGTGTCACTTAATCTACCACAAAATGCAGTGCCTGATATTTGTTTTGGGAGTTTGTAGTTTAAAACAGATAGAGTCTGTCAATGGAGGCCATAGGAATGGTGCAGTTGCAGGTGATTAAAATCTCCTTTTGTCTTTGCTTCTGCACCTGATTTGTTGTTACGCCTTTAGTAGCATATGATTGTGGTCCTGATGGCTACTACATTTGTGGATGTGTGGAGAGAGAGAGAGAGAGAGAGAGATTTATATTTATCCATAAGTAGCTTATGGCAAGAGAATCTGTTTGATTCTTTTTTATTATTATTTATTTATCCGTAAGTAGCTTATGGAAAGAGAAGTGGTATGAGAGGATCAAGTACAAGAATTTTCAATTATTCATTCAGGAGAACTATTTATACTCTTTATTACAAACTGCAGGCACTTTATTGATCGTGAGGCTACTCTTATGATGCTTATGGCTTATCTTTGATATATGCTAGCTGAAGTATGATTCCCACAACTTATAGGCACCTCATTTGCTATTTCTTTCTTCTTTTGTGACTTTGTCTTATCCTGAACACTCATACAAATTTTGGAGTCATGCAATTTCAGTATCTTATTCTTGGAATTTTAAAAGCCTAATTTGTTTTGCAGTTATTCTATTTAAGTGCCATTCTCACAGTTTCTTTTGTAGGATTGTGATGTCCTATTACATCTGGCATAATGTCGCTGAGAGTTCAAGAATCACTACTAGGTATGTTTCATGTCCAAATAAGTTATTGTTAGCCACTGAAACAAATTATTTTTTCCTTTTCTGTATTGGCAGAGTGCTCCAATATTTAATGGTACTAATACTGTAGTTGCCTTTAAACATGTTTTTAGGCATGCTTTTGCGACATTATCATTTGTTTGTGAGATATTTATCTTTCTTTATGTTGGCATGGATGCCTTGGACATGGAAAAGTGGAGATTTGTAAACAGAAGGTATGGTTCGTATGTTAAACCTCTCAGTTCTACGCAGGTCCTACAAGTTTGCATCGATTTGAAGGGTTGGGAGCTCTCTGCGAGATTTTGAATGCCATTTCAATGAATTCTGTTTTGTAGGTAGATACAACGACAATTTACAATCGTTTATCGAATAGTTGAATGCTACAAATAATGCTTATAGCACTAGCCTTATAAATTGGAAATGATACTTTTGAAATCGATTAGTTTATGATATACAATCCATATATTACGTACTAATGAATTAGAGCATGGATTAGGATTTACCTTATTTTGTTTGTGAAAATGCATTTGGAATTCCATATTAATCAAACAAGTTATGGGCAAACTCTCATATAAGCTGTTAGGCCCTGAAGTGAACTCTTTAAATATGCTCAAACTCTTATATGAGCTATTAGCCACGTTTCTGACCTGTTATGGAGGAATATGGCCCCTACAAACGTGCAACTTCTGTGCAAGGGTTTGCAGGGTATCTGGTGTTGCTCCAATCCCCATGCACGCATGTAGAAGATGGTGTAGGAAGACCTCCACTGGAAGTGAAAGTCTATGCTGGGCATATTTGCAAGCTTCTCCCTTCCCTTCACATTGTTGGCATTGTTGATATTCACCCTCACCATTAAAGAATATAGAAAATTGTGTGGGTTTGTCTCCTCTCTCTCTCTCTTTCTCTTTGTGTATAAATAGAGACGGGAGGAAGAGGATGAATGGCATCAGAAATTTGAGAGAGAGAGCTGTGAGTTGAGTGGGAGTTTTATCTCCTCCTCTGTTTTGTATTTTGCTCAATTTTAGTGAAAAATTCTCATTTCTATCTGTGGATGTAGGCATTGGGCCGAACTACGTAACTATTGTGTTCTCTGTGTGTGTGAGATTATTTTTTGGGTGTGTTTGATCCTAACAAAGTGGTATCAGAGCCGGTTTTGTGCGTTTTCGAAAAAACAGGGTGTGTTTTTCAAAAATTGCCTAGAAATCAAAATAGTCGAAATCCACTTTTGATCACATTAGCTAGAAGCACTCGACGAGACGAGCACAACCATGAAAATCGCGTCGAAAATGAAGCTCTGACAATGCCGCACGCGCCATACGCGCCACTGACACCGTTCTCACACGCTTTCCAGAGGAAGAAGACGCATCATTTCATGCACAGTTACGTGCCAGACGATCTGACGTCATCCGTTGGCGTTATCCAAGTTAAGCGCCGAGCTGATGCCGAGCTGTCACGCCGAGCCGGAGCCGTTGAGCAGCCGCGCCGCTGATGAAGCCATTGACTCGGCTGCTAACGTCATCCGAACAGGAGAAATAATCTGGTGCTTCTCAGGCGCTCCAGAAGTCACCGATCTGAACCGTTCAACTTGTTTTGGCTTGATCTGAGCCATTTGAGGTGCGATTTAGGTGATCCAATAATGCTTTCCAACTATTTGAAATATTCCAGACACATGCGTATGGTCAGATTTTTCAAATCAGCTTTCAAAAAATTTCAATTTTTATTTTGGCAATCCAAAGTGCTTTTCCAGCTAATTTGATCAATCCGGACTCAATGGAGAAGTCTGATGGAGGAATCAATGTCGAATTTGGGATCCATGATAAAGTTGAATGATTCCAACTACGCAATTTGGAAGCCAAGAATGGAGGATGTCCTGTATTGTCGAGATTTGTTTGACCCCATTGAGCTTCATAGAGTTAAACTAGCAACGGAAAGTGACGAAGACTGGAAACGGAAGAATCGAAAGACCATTGGCCAGATCAGACAATGGATCGATCATAGTGTCTTCCACCACGTCAGCCAAGAGACTGATGCCTATGCTCTCTGGATGAAGTTAGAAGGCATGTACCGGTCAAAGACTGCTCGGAACAAAGCCCTCTTGATGAGAAGACTTGTAAAATTGAAGTTGAAAGGCGGTATCTCTGTTGTTAAACACACCAATGAGTTTCAAAATCTGGTGAACCAACTGGTAACTATCAAAATGGAGTTAGATGACGAGATGTAGGCCCTATTGCTGCTCAGTTCTTTAACAGACAGTTGGGAGACGTTGGTGGTGTCCGTCAGCAACTCTGCCCCAGAAAGGAAACTAACCAAGAGCGTGGTTATAGATGCTTTATTTAGTGAAGAGACAAGAAAGAAAGACATGGGTGGAGATCAATCTCATGCCCTCGTCACAAAAAATAAAGGCAGAGGCAGAGGCAGGGAAAGAAGCAAAAGTAGAGGACGCAGCAGAGGAAGATCTCAAGACAAAGGGAAATCCAGAGAAGGTATGAGCCGGCCAAGGTTCAAGTGTTACCATTGTGGCCAGGAGGGTCACATAAAGAAATATTGCTATGCCTTGAAAGGAGAACAAAAACAAGGCAATGGACAGCCAAAGACCGAAGATGGGAACACTACAGTTACTATCTCAGAGGATGTTGCATTATTCTCTGTTGAATAAGAAGAATCCCTCCATATGTCAGACAACGACACCGAGTGGGTGGTAGATACAGCAGCTTCCAACCACGCTACATCCTAGAAGGAGTTTTTTAGTACGTACCAAGCTGGAGATTTTGGTATAGTGAAGATGGGCAACTCCAGTTTTTCAAAGATTGTAGAAATTGGCGATGTTCGCATCCAAACCAAAGTTGGGTACACGATGGAGTTAAAAGATGTCAGGCATGTTCGCGATTTATGCCTGAATCTTATCTCAAGGATAGCCTTATATAAAAAAGACTATGAGAACTACTTTGGCAAAGGCATATGGAAGTTCAAAAAGGGATCTCTGGTGGTAGCCAGAGGACAGGCAATTGGCACACTGTATAAGACTCATGTAGAGGTAAATATAGATAGCCTCAACGCAGTAGAAGATGAGGCGTCACCAAATTTGTGGCACAAAAGGCTAGGTTACATGAGTGAGAAAGGGTTGCAGATTTTGGCAAAGAAGTCACTTATTCCCTTTATCAAAGATGCGGAATTGAATCCTTGTGACAACTGCTTATTTGGGAAGTATCATAGAGTCACTTTCCATTCATCATCCAGAAGACAATCAGAGAGATTGAGTAGAGTGTACTCTAATGTTTGCGGTCCCATAGAAGTGGAATCTTTGGGTGGCAAAAAATACTTCTTGATGTTTATTGATGATGCATCACGGAAGGTACGAGTTTATGTCCTAAAGACCAAAGCTGAGGTGTTCTATCATTTTTAGATATTTTGTGCTATGGTGGAACGGGAGACCGGAAAGAAGCTGAAGTGTCTTCGAACAGACAATGGAGGCGAGTACACGTCAAAGGAGTTTGAAGCCTACTGTGCTACTCGCGGTATTCGGCATGAGAAGACTGTTCCTGGAACTCCACAACACAATGGTGTAGTTGTAGACGCGCTCGAGGGCCTCACTACAGTTCGGACTCAATTCGTGTCACGGTTCTTAATCTGAACCAAAGAGTCCAAATCTGGCAAATCATTTTGAGAAAAAAGATTTTTTTGAAAGAAGTGCCAAACATGGACTGCTTTGCCAGATACAGAGTCGCCACCTAAATATTTTTTAAAGGGGGAATTTAGGAAACCCTGAGTCGGTGCCAAAGGCCACGTGTCCGTCATCACCAAAGTTGCCTTGGATCGGGAACTTGGGTACGATTGGGGAAGGTCAGCTATGAGCACTCCCTCTCGCCCGATCCGAAGATCGGCCTCTACTAACCATGATATCTGTTTTTGAAAACGTTATGTGTTCTTAACTCGATTATTTGCCTAGAATTACTATGTTACGCGCACAACACAAAAGTATAGACTAGATTGCCTAATTTGGGAATAAGCTTTGCATATCCGATTGTTTTGGAAAAATGTTTTGGAATTTGCTGCTCGCAAGTAGGCTAAAACACGGATTTCAATGAGCCATTCCAACTCAAAAAATCCAACCTTCACCCACAGGCATTCAAGCTGTTATATCACATAAGCAGCTAGCCTTATGGTAATCATGCTATCATGGCAACACTCACACGCATGCAAGGATGCTAAAGCATAAATACTTACATCGTACTCCGTGCCAAAACAAAGAACTCGTTAGCAATCAATGCATGATCCAAGTCCATGTTTAAATGTCTAATGCAACGCATACGGAATGTCACTAGAGTAGGCTCGGCTATTCTATGAATGACATGTGAAAATGCACAAGTAGCATGTATTCAAGTTAGATTTGAAATACTAATGCAGTTAGCATGATGCGCCGAGCCCGGTGCATGCAATACTGATGAATGATGCACGCATGCATAGCATAAGGTATGCTAAATTAAACATGACCTATTACTAACCATCAAAGCAGGTAAGTAAAAGGGAGAAAGAGGTGGGGGTTAGAAGACATGCACACACTCACCCACACTTATTACAAATTTGCCCTCGCTCGGAGGGACCAAAAGAATAATACAATTCGAATAATGAATTAACTATCCTAGCTAATTAATTATTACAGACCAACTAAATTAATTAAAAAAATTAATTAATTTAAGAAAGCAAGAAAAAGGGCCTCGGGAAGAGGGCCCAATGCACGCGCGCTCGGGTCTTGCTCGGAAGTCCACTGCCATGCGTAGGCTGCCTCTGTTTTCCCTGCTCTGCCCCTCTGAAAACTTCCAAAGTCTCAGAATTGCTTCCCTGGACATTGGGAGACACCACCGGCTGAGGAGAATGGCCACCAGCAGTAAGATGCGATCATCGGCTGTTGATGAAGATATCGGCCACGGATGGATTGTCAGTCGGCACTATGTGCAGTCGATCGGCAAAAAGTTCCTGCAGAATCTGTTTGACAGCAGCAGAGGACAGAGCTTTGCATGGCAATGCAATTCAAGCAATGTATGCACCAACCATATCCCTTATCATGTTTATTACTCAAAGGGACATGGTCCTTGGTTCTCGGACCATCCATCGCGCATTTCAATGCGTGATGGCCCAAGAGACCAAATTATGCATGTTGATTTCAAATGCAATGCAAACCAACAAACAGAGGGGCTTCTACCTCTATCATGACTCACTTCAAGAGGTGAGGCAATGCATGCACAATGCAATGCAACCTAGGCATGGAGGCTAAGTATGCAACATGAACATGAGGACAAGTATACAAGTTAGCAAACATGCAAAGTGTAATCTTAACCATGCACACATGCAAGGCATGTAACATGTTAGGAAACTTAGCAAGAAATGCATGCCAAATGCAACACTATTTAAACATGCAACAAAATGTCATGAACCAAGTACCTAAGCATACAAACATGCATGCAAACATGGTTGAATACCTAAGCATATAGAAGCAACTTTCAAGCACACTTAAAAGGGGCAAACATTGGCACATAGCATACATGATAAGCTTTGAAAAACATGTAGAAGATGATGCCAAATCAACCTACCAATCCAAGCAAAGCATGCATCCAAGCCCAAGGACTTAAACTATGATCATATGACACACGAAGCAAATGATCAAAGTGAATCAAAACAGTCCCAAATCATGCCAAATTAAGGTCAAAGACACACCTAGATGGCATCTAAATGGCCTATACATGGAAGCATACAAAAGGGGGCCAAACATGGAGCATAAGCTACCAACCTCTTAAAGCATTAAAGGAGCATCAAATGCAAGCATACAAGCATGCTATAAGGACTGAAATGACATGATAAGTGGTTCCAAACCACTGAAACAAAGCAAGTAAAGCATGCTAGAGGGGTCAACACTCAAGGCCTACAAGGGAGATTGCATGGTAGCTATACAAAGCAAAGCATGGATGACCCAAATGACCAAAAATAGACCTCAAGCACACTAAAACATGCATAAAAGTTTCACAAAGCTAAGCCAAAACAAGTAAGCATAGTGTCTAAATGCTAAGCACATGTTAAGGCAATTCATGGCATTACAAGACAAGTATGCATAGCAAGCATGGTGTGTCTAAACCAACTTAAAACAATGCTATTTCATGGCAAAATAAGCATAAATAACAGCTAAGGCATGGTCAACAAGAGCCTAAGCTAGGTGCTCCCTCAAGAGGCAAAAATGGTCCTTTTCAAGGACAACAAGGAGAGGGGGTGGCCCTCTCCTTCTTGGGATCTCAAGGCACCATCCTTACCACTAAAATCCCTCAAGATTTCAGTAGTGAGGAGGCCCAAACACCAAGGTCTCAGAGCTCACCCAAAATGGCACAAAATGGAGCCTTACAAGGCTTAAGAGGGGTCAAACAACCCCAAAGCTTGAAACAACCTTAAACAACTATTTAGAGGGCCTAAAAACAGAACTTTTTTATGTTATACACAAAGCTCAAATACAGTTGCAAGGTAAGCTAAAAGGCTATGCAAGAAAGGGGTAAAAAGGGGCAAAGTTGTTACCCTTGAAGACTTCCTTCACAAATGAAACCCCAACAGCTTCTTTAGCTCCAAACCAGCTCCAAGAACTCCAAGAACACTCCTTTGGCCCTCAATAACCAAGAAAAGGTGTAATGGTGGGTGTTTGTGTGCAAAAGTAAGACCAAACACACAGTAAACTAACAAGAGAGGGAAATATAGAGATGGAATAGATACAAATTCCTAACCCTAATGTCAAAGCTCTCTAAAAATGTTGTCTAACCCTCATGCCAAGAGAGGAAGCCTCTTCTTATAGGCAATTCCCTCTTGTAAGGCTTCCAAAACAAGCCATCCAAGAGGGAAATGTATGGAGGGGAACAGAGTGGGTGCCAGCTATCACAGCTGGCACAAAATATCTACTAAAAGTAGATAAACAGTGGTCGGCCATCCAAAATTGCCACTTTGACAAAATAAATGGCCGACCGGCAACAAAGAGTGCCGACCGGCAATATATATTGCCGATGGCATAGAATCACTGACCGGTGGCCTCAAGCCATGGCCGGTGATGTGTGGGGATGCCTCACAAGGCATTCCCTGCCACTCCAAGGAAAAACACAAGTGTTTGGTGCAAAACCAGACACAACACGGTCGAGTCGAGAGATCCTGAGGCAAGGCGCGCAACCGAGACCTCCGAGAACTCAAGACGAACACAAACAAGGGTAATCACCAAGTGTTCCAATGGTGACGTCCAAGTCTTGAGGACGGTCAAAAATGGGGTGTCTACAGTAGCCGAGAGAATGAACCAGACCATTGTGGAAAAGGTCAGATGTATGCTTAAAATGGCAAAGCTGCCAAAGTCATTTTGAGGAGAAGCTATTCGTGTTGCTTGCTATTTAATCAACAGATCGCCATCAGTTCCACTGAATTTTCAGATTCCAAAAAAAGTATGGTCTGGAAGGGAGATCTCTTACTCTCACTTGAGAGTGTTTGGGTGCACAACATTTGCACACGTATCCAAGGAGCACAAACAGAAGCTGGATGACAAAACCACTCCATGCATCTTTATTGGCTATGGAGATGAAGAATTTGGATACAGATTATGGAATCCAAAAAACAAGAAGGTCATTTGAAGCCGAGATGTGGTGTTTCAAGAAGGCCAGACCTTAGAAGACATTGGGCAACTAAGTTGATGATGTTTTAGAAATTATTCCCAATCCTGTACTATCACAGCATGCCACTGATGAAGAAGAGCTACCGTAGCATGCAGCTAATGATGTAGAGTTGCAGGATGGATTTACAGAAGAAGAAGATCCAAAAGCAGAGGGTGTTGAGTAGGGGGAGCCGCAATCCACCAGAGACTGTTGTTACACAGTTACAAAGATCAACAAGAGAGTCTAAGTCGTCGTCAAAATACCCTACTTCTGAGTATATTTTGCTTACTGATGAGAGGGAGCCAAAAAGTTTTCAAGAAGCTCAGAATCATAAGGAGAAGAGTAGTTGGCAGCAAGCTATGCAAGAAGAGATGCAATCCTTGTAGAAGAATTAGACTTATGATTTGGTGAAACTTTCCCAGGGTCGAAAAGCACAGAAGAATAAATGGGTGTTCAAGTTAAAGAAAGATGGCAGTGGGAAGCTAGTCAAGTATAAGGCCCGATTGGTTATCAAAGGTTTTGCGCAGAAGAAAGGTATTGATTTTGATGAATCTTCTTGCCAGTTGTGAAAATGACATCCATTCGAGTAGTTTTGGGACTAGCGGCCAATTTGAATTTGGAACTTGAACAGATGGATGTGAAGACGACATTTCTCCATGGTGATCTGAAGGAAGAAATTTACATGGAGCGGCCAGAAGGTTTTGAAGTCAAAGGGAAAGAAAACTTAGTCTGTAGATTGAAGAAGAGTCTCTACGGCCTCAAACAAGCGCCGAGATAGTGGTACAAGAAGTTTGATTCATTCATGGTGGGTTATGAGTACAAGAGAACTACTGCAGACCAGTGCTTTTATGTAAAGAAATTTCCTGGTGGAAACTTCATCATACTCCTGCTCTATGTTGATGACATGCTGATCGTTGGACAGGATGCCACAACAATCAGATCACTGAAGAAAGAGTTATCACAGTCCTTTGACATGAAGGATCTAGGCCCTGCATAGCAAATTTTGGGCATGAAAATTACGCGTGACAAGAAAGCCAAGAAGTTATGGTTGTCACAGGAGAAATATGTTGAATGGGTGATTGAAAAGTTCAACATGAAAGATGCCAAGCCAGTCAGTACTCCGTTGGCTAATCATTTCAAGCTGAGCAAGAGTTCTTGTCTCTCCTCTACAAAAGAAAGAGAAGAGATGGAGGCTATTCCCTACTCATCTGCTGTAGGGAGTTTAATGTATGCAATGGTGTCCACCCGACCAGATATTGCTCATGCTATTGGTGTAGTAAGCAGATTTCTTTCCAATAAAGGGAAAAAGCATTGGGAAGCAATCAAGTGGATTCTGAGGTACCTCAAGGGTACGACAAAAATGTGTTTGTGCTTTAGAGATACTAAACCAGTCTTGGAAGGCTATACTAATTTAGATATGGTAGGCAATCTTGATGGTAGGAAATATACATCAGGATTTATGTTCACTTTCGCAGGTGGAGCAGTGTCTTGGCAGTCCAAGCTATAGAAGTGTGTTGCTTTATCCACAACCGAGGTAGAGTATATTGCTGCAGTGGAAGCTGGGAAAGAGCTGTTGTGCTTGAAGCGGTTTCTCCAAGAGCTGGGATTAAAGCAAAAAAAGTTCACGGTACATTGTGATAGCTAGAGTGCCATAGACTTGAGCAAGAATTCGATGTACCATTCTCGCACAAAGCACATTGATGTTCGGTATCATTGGATACGCAAAGTGATGGAAAAGCAGTTATTGGAACCGATCAAGATCCACACATATAAGAATCCAGCCGACATGCTTACAAAGGTGGCCTCGAGAGACAAACTCGAAATTTGCAGAGACATTGCCGGGATCGACTTCAAGTGAGAAGTCAGTCATGCATGTGGGTATGGAGGGGGAGAATTGTTGCTCCAACCCCCATGCATGCATGTAGAAGATGGCGTAAGAAGACCTCCACTAGAAGTGAAAGTCTATGCTGGGCATATTTGCAAGCTTCTCCCTTCCCTTTACGTTGTTGGCATTATTGACACTCACCCTCACCATTAAAGAATGTAGAAAATTGTGTGGGTTTGTCTCCTCTCTCTCTCTCTCTCTCTCTCTTTGTGTATAAATAGAGATGGGAGGGAGAGGATGAATGGCATCAGAAATTTGAGAGAGAGAGCTATGAGTTGAGTGAGAGTTTTATCTCCCCTGTTTTGTATTTTGCTCCATTTTAGTGAAAAATTCTCATTTCTGTCTGTGGATGTAGGCATTGGGCTGAACTACGTAAATATTGTGTTATCTGTGTGTGTGAGATTATGTTCTGGGTGTGTTTGATCCTTACACCTGGTTTGCAGCCGGTGTTTTTGTTATTTTGGTTGTTGTATTATTGTTATGCTTTTGATTATTTGATTTTTTGTTGGAAATGTCAAAGTCAAATTGCTTTCTTTTGGATGTTTGTGATAATATAATAGGAGGAAAATTATAGAAAATATCATTTGTATCTTATGTTGTAGGTTGTTGCAATCAATATTGCTTTTTGTTTTGCTGATAAGTTTTTTTTTCTAGAGAATTTTTTTTATTATTGATGCAAAAGTTATATATGAGTAATGTTACAAAATCAGAAAGCAAAAAAAAAAAAACTTTTCACTTTGGTCCAAAAATGTTCAATTGTCTGTAAGAGCAGGAGAGCTCTGTTTTGAAATCAATGAAATTGAAAGTTCTGGTACTAAGAATTTTCCACTTTGGTCCAAAAATGGTCAATGTTGTAAAAAGATTATTTGAACAAAGTTAGCTTATATTAAAACTTTTCAAAGGTATTTTTGATGTGGATCAGAACTGGACACGCCTGAGATCTGTCACTCGAGATGCACAACCCCAGATTCCTGCAACTGGAAAGTTGCCCCTAGTCTGAAGGGCGCCGCAGCACTTCATAGCAACGGAAAGTTGCCCCTAGTCTGAGTGGCACTGCACCGGAGATTCCAACGAATGCTGATGGACAAAGATGGCTGAGAT
Source organism: Camellia sinensis (assembly GCF_055761805.1). NCBI lineage: Eukaryota > Viridiplantae > Streptophyta > Magnoliopsida > Ericales > Theaceae > Camellia > Camellia sinensis. The sequence continues at coordinate 13,752,954 of NC_138969.1, forward strand.
GATCAAATGGACAAAGTTGATCGGGGAAGTGTTATGGCTGAACTTCAGGATGAAGCTGCCTACGTATCCCAAACATGGGAATCAAGCCTTACGTAGTTCCGGCTTAGGTTCGCTCGAGTATTTTCGCTCTCCTTTTGCGCTCTAACTTTTGCCAAGGCCGCCCTTTGCGGGTTTTCAACCTTGCGAGCTCAGTTTTTATATTCTCTAATTTTTTGTGCTCTAACTTTTGCCTAGGTCGCCCTTTCGGGTTTTCGGCCTAGCGAGCCTCTCAAGGGTAGTATTTCTTCAACTTGTCCATATTGATCGGTTGAGAGAATTCTAAGCCATCTAAGTCCATCAGAACCACAGCTCCGCCTGACCAGATAGTTTTGATGATGTAGGGACCAGTCCAATTGGGTCTGAACTTGCCCCTCGGGTCGTGGATGGGAGCTCGGTTGTCTTTGAGTACCAAATCCGCTTCCTTTAGATTTCTGGACTTAACCTTCTTGTTAAAAGCCCGAGCAATCCTGCGCTGATAACTCTGAACGTGGTACAGTGCTTTCAGTCTTCTTTCATCAAAGAGCATTAGTTCCTCGAACCTGCTCTGCTGCCAATCTGCCTCAGCTATCTGACACTCGGCCAATACCCGTAAAGACGGAACTTCAATTTCAATAGGTAGAACAGCCTCCATTCCATAAACTAACGAATACGGAGTTGCTCCGGTGGAGGTTCTAATCGAAGTCCTGTAGCCCCACAGAGCGAATGGCAACTTATCTGGCCAATCTCGATAGGTCTCCACCATTTTTCGCAGTATATGCTTGATGTTCTTGTTGGCGGCCTCAACTGCTCCATTGGTTTGCGGCCGATACGTAGATGACTTATGAAAAGCCACGTTATACTTTTCCAACAAGTCGATTACTTCCTTCTTAAAGTGGGATCCATTATCCGAGATGATCTCATTTGGCACCCCGTAGCGACAAATGATGTTGTTCCTGATGAACTTTGCGACGTGCGACGCCTTCAACACCGCGTATGATTGAGCCTCGACCCACTTTGTGAAATAATCTATCGCTACGAGGATATACTCATGTCCGTTCGACCCCTTCGGGGTAACAGCTCCGATTACATCGATCCCGCACACGGAAAACGGCCACGGGGAAGTCATGTTGTACAACTTGGATGGTGGGGTATTCATACGGTTCGCATGGATCTGGCATTTGTGGCATCGCCGAACAAAGCCGATACAATCCTCTTCCATGGTCGACCAGTAGTAACCCTGCCTAAGGATCTTTCTGGCCAACATCACTCCATTCATGTGTGCACCGCACTCTCCTCCATGGATGGCCTCCATTAGGCGCTTCGACTCTTCAGCTTCTACACAGAGCTTATGCATTCCCAGATGACCTCTTTTGTACAGCTTACCTCCGCAGATGATGAACTGAATAGCCATTCTTCTAATGGCCCTTTTATCCTTGGTGCTTGCCCCTATCGGATACGTCTCCTTTTCCAAGAAGTTCCAAATATCGTAATACCAGGGGTTGTCATCTTGGGCCTCATCTATGGCGGAAACTGACTCGTATGCTGGCGCAAACTTCTGATCAATGATGACTGGACGCATCCGGACTCCCGACGGGATGTCTATCATGGAAGATAGAGTTGCTAACGAATCTGCAAACCTGTTGTTCTCTCTTACGAGGTGGGTGAAATTTAGTTTCTCGAACCGAGGTATTAACAAATCCAAGGTTTGGTGGTAAATTATCATCCTTTCCTCCTTGACCTTCCAGTCTCCTTTTGCTTGAGACACAACAAGGTTCGAGTCCCCAATGACGTCCAGACGTCTTACCCCTAGCTCTAGGGCTGCTTCCAGACCAGCAATACATGCCTCATACTCTGCCTCATTGTTCGAGACTCTGAACTGGAGCTTGAATGCCAAAGGGATACGGGAATCGTCCGGCGCTATCAGCAACACCCCTATCCCATACCCATACTGGTTTGACGCTCCGTCAAAGTACATCGTCCAAGTTTCATCCTCGATATGCAGAATCGCTTCATCTGGGAATAGGTACTCAACCGCTTCATCCCCCTCAACCGGGTGGTCGGCAAGGAACTCCGCTACCGCTCTCCCTTTCACCGACTTGCGTGTTACATACTTCAAGTCAAATTCGGAAAGCAATAGCAACCAACGAGCTAGCCTACCTGTAAGTGCTGGTTTCTCGAAAAGATATTTGATGGGATCCAAACGTGAAACCAACATTATAGAGTGAGCTAACAGGTAGTGCCGCAGCTTCCGGGTAGCCCATACCAAGGCCAAACAAGCCTTCTCCAGTGGTGTATAGCGGGTCTCGTAATCCAGCATCTTCTTGCTCAGATAGTAGATAGCCCTTTCCGCTTTGTCTTCCGACTCCTATGCGAGCATGCAGCCCATGGTGGTCTCAGTTACCGAAAGATACAATATCAGCGGTCTCCCCGGTTCTGGCGGTGACAATACAGGCGGGTTCTGTAAATATTCTTTGATCTGCTGAAAAGCTGCTTGACATCGGCCGTCCCATTGGAATTTCTTTCCTTTCTTCAGGAGGCCAAAAAGTGGTTCACAAGTCAAGGTTAGTTTAGAGATAAACCGCCTTATGAATTGCACTTTACCTAGAAAGCCTCGCACCTCCTTTTCAGTCCTTGGTGGTGGCATTTCTAAGATGGCCTTGATTTTGGAAGGGTCGACCTCGATGCCCCTTTGCGTTATCAGAAACCCTAGCATCTTTCCTGCTGTAATACCAAAAGTACACTTCTGGGGATTTAGCCGCAGCCGAAATTCTCTGATCCTTTGAAAAAACTTTTGTAAGGCGGTGTAGTGGCCCTCTCTTTCTTTGGACTTGACAATCATGTCGTCCACATACACCTCGACCTCTTTATGGATCATATCATGCAATATCGTAGTTGCTGCCCGCTGATAGGTAGCTCCCGCGTTTTTCAGCCCAAATGGCATCACTCGATAACAATATGTACCCCACGGGGTAGTGAATGCAGTCTTCTCCCGGTCCTCGGGCGCCATAACTATCTGATTATAGCCTGAGAAACCATCCATAAATGAAAGTAAGGCATGTCCTGCCGTGAAATCTACCAGTTCATCGATGTGTGGCAAGGGAAAGTCGTCCTTCGGACTGGCCCTATTCAAGTCTCTGAAGTCTACACAGACCCGAATTCTGCCGTCTTTCTTCGGCACCGGAACAATGTTGGCTAACCAAGTCGGATACTCAGACACCAACAGGAAGCCTGCGTCAATCTGCTTGGTGACCTCTTCCTTGATCTTAATGGCCCAATCAGGGCGGATCCTCCTGAGCTTCTGTTTGACAGGTCGGGCCTCGGGATCAAGAGGGATCCGGTGCTGTACAATCTCAGGATCGATTCCAGGCATGTCTTCGTAGGACCACGCGAAAACATCTTTGAAATCTTTTAACAAAGCGACTAAGCGCTCGCGTTCCTCAGAAGACAACGTGGACCCGATCTGGACCAGCCGCGGGTCCTTCTCAGTACCAACATTCACAGTAGTGATTTCATCCATTAAAGGTTTAACAAATCTTTCCTGCTCTTGATCAATTAACCGTTGCAAAACCGGAGGAATTTCTTCCTCGTCGTTTTCATCAAAATTTTGAAAATCCTGATTTAAGCAATAAATCAAAGGCACAGAAAAATACTCCGAAACCACATCCACGTCGTTCTCATTAAATACTTCCGAGCCGTCGGATTCTTCCGTTACAACAGACTCAAAAGAAAACGAAAAAGACGATCTAGACAGGACTGTGGTATTCGGGTTATCACCCCCGGGAATACCGGACTCAGACTCAGTTGAGCTGGAATCTGATTCCGACATACAAGATTCGGTAGAATCAGATTCCGGCTCACTACCTGACCCGGTGCTGCTTGATAAAAAGCCTTCTTCATATTGCCAGATGAGAGAAGGTGCGATGGATGCATCCAAAATAGCTGATGGTAGGCCCGCAGCCGCTTCATTCCCAATCACACATACCGAGGAGCTATCCCCCAAGCACCTCTGTTCGATCGGAGGATCTGACAGCAGACACGCCAGCGCTGCCCCCATTTCATTTTCAGCGTCCTCGGACTGTACCTCCTTACTTTGCTCGGCCTCAGCTGATAGATCTGCCTGCCCTTCGGCGATGTCATCCTCAGGTAACTGTAAATCAAAGAAAATTTCAAATCCCGGTACGCGCTTCTTCTCCGCATTGAGCCACGGCTCCGGGAAGCCACAGAACGGAAAGTCCTCCCCCTCCAGGACGAAACGTCCGTTCAGGGTCCCCCGAATGGGTTGGTGCATCAAGTCAAAGGGCTTCCCCATCTGTTTTGCCCTGGCCCTTCCGGCCATTTCCTTTCCTTTCCTTATCCAATCCTCTTTGGTGGGTAGGTAGCCCAAACCAAAGGTATGGGGGTTATGTGGCACTTCGGTCGATGCTGCGGTACCTTTCCTACCGCTCTTGCCTAATCCCATCCCGGGGATGTGCTGCAGTTTGTTCATGAGATAAACTGCTTGGGCACTGACATACACCCCTTCGTTAGCTGCCATGATGTTCTGTACAACCCGAGCCTCGGCCAAGGTAAAACCTGATATGAACACATCTTCTATACCATGCTCAATTTCTAGAATAGGCGTAGACACCTCTGGTGGTGGATGAATTGATGAGTTTCCAAAAACAATGGCTACTCCCTTCCCATAGGGGTACTTCACCACTTGATGTAAGGTAGAGGAGACCGCTTTTACCTGATGCAGCCACGGCCGTCCCAAAAGCAAGTTGAACGTTGCAGGAACCTCCAAGACATGGAAATCTATCTCGTGCTGTCCTGGCCCAACCTTTGTTTGAATCTTAACTGTCCCCATTACCTCCCGGCTTGTGTTATCATACGCCCGAATCACCCGGGCCGTTGGTATAAAATCCGCAACTTTCAAACCAATCGCATAAGCTGTCCTTGCCGGGCAGACATTGATAGCGGATCCCGTGTCGACAAGTACCACAGGTATCCATTTATCTCTGCACTCGACAGAGATGTAGAGCGGCTTGTTATGGTTTGCACCCTCGGGTGGCAGCTCTTTGTCAGAAAAACTCAATGCTGGGGAATTCCCTCCTGAAAAGACTAATCCCACCAGCTGCTCGGGCGTGGTGTCTATGGACAGCTTGGCCTTGTCCATGGCTGTAAGGACAGCTTGTCTATGTACTCGAGAAGCCATAAGCAGTCCCCAGATGGAGATGTCTGCTTGTATCTTTTTCAATTGTCTCAATACGGCCTCATCTTCGAGTTGCTTCTCCTTTTGTTTCTCTGCTTCATTATCTTTCCCAGACGCCTCTGGCTGATCTAGGTGTGGAGGCTTGAAATACCGTCCACTCCTAGTCATGTAATCGACTTCGCCGATATACCAGGTATCATCTGGTTGGTTACCTTTCCAATCCTCGTCCGTGTGGGCAAGACATAGATCGTCGTCTTCCCACCACATACCATCTGCGACTGACAAGCATCTGTCTGGTTCTGGCACAACTGTCCCGATACTCACAGTACCTTTTATCCCTATGTTCACAGCATCCTCCATTTCCGTACTTGCGGCGGTTTCGACCCCTACGTGGCCTTTTGCTTTTCTGATCCTCTCAGAATCCTCGAATCTTTCTTGTTCTGACTGTGTCAATGCAGTAGATTGCTCACTGGTCCCTGTACTTAAAATGCTCCATTCCCGAGCGAAACTCTCGACACCGGCGCTCTCCGGCGATGTATTCTGCTTTTCGACACTCCCGGGTGTTGTTGACATTCCTGCCCCTGCCGGGCCTTGTTCTGACTGGAACTCCCCTATTACATCCGGCTGATCGTCTAACCACCCCGTGGCCTCTGCTGATTCTTCATTATCATACCAGTTGATGGCTGAGTCTTGGTCATCATTAAATTGGGACTTGACAACGTCCTTTTCCATGGCTGTCAAATCATCCATTCCCTGTCCTGAATTGTCCCCTCGGATTACACACAGCTCTCCCCCGACTGGAAATTCGACATTTGGTCTATTCTGGCCCGCCGATGAAATGTAGTCATTCGGACTGTAAGCATTCCCAACATCATTCTCAGGCCCCACGGACCCTGGTTCGACAACCCCTTTCCTGTTCTCGATGGTCACCACCACTGGCTTGGGTTGGGTTATGAAGATGTCCGTCATGCACAAATCGGTGCAATCGGGGAGGAAAACTTTAGGTTTAGGCAGGTGGGAGGGTGTGATGTAGATACTGGGATCGTAGGATGCGACCCCAGTGTAGATGAAGTTGACTCTTTTGGGTGGTGGAACTTGGTTATGTGCGGGGAGAGGATTTGTGGTAACATTAGGTTTCTCAGGGGGGAGAATCACCCCATTATCAATGAGATCTTGAATCTCATGACGTAAACGAAAGCATAGGTCAGTGTCATGACCATTCTGCTAGTGGAACGCACAATATTTGGCTGGGTTGTGGGTGGCAGGTAGTCTTTCAGGTAAGGGCCGCGGCTCTAGGGGCTTCAGATGCCCTTTTCTGATCAAAACCCCCAAAGCTTTGGACAGGGGCATATAAAGTGGAGCGAAGGTTCTGGTGTTTCTGGGAGGGTATTTGGCTGCTTGCGAGTTGCTTCCGGACGCGCCGGAGAATGGTGTGGCTGCTGTATTTCTCGGGGAAGGGTTAGTGGTGACCATACTTACTTCAGAGGTCCTGGCAGTCGTAGCGCCACTCGGGCCTGTATTAGTACTACGATTGAAATTTCTGCGGGGTTGATCCCGATCATTATCAATCCAACCTTGTCTCAAGGCGTCCTCGATCTGCACCCCCATTTCATGCAAATCAGCAAAGGTGGGAAAGGGGACTACAATCATCTTTTGCATTAGCTTCGGCTGAAGATTGCGCACAATCATCCGAATCTGATCTTTGTCTGTGGGTCTCAAGGTCATCATTGAAGCCTTAGCCCGCCATCTAGTTACAAACTCTGAGAAGCTTTCCTTGGGTTCTTGCCTCGTTGTCTCGAGATCCCGGGTCGTGATCTCGATTTGTGTGTTATACGAGTACTGCAGGATGAAGGCCTCAGCCATCTCGTCCCAGTTTCTCTTGACGTCGTCCCCCAACTTGGCATACCATGCGGACGCCACACCTGACAAGGTCCGACCGAATAAAGATAGTTTCTGCAATCTGGTGAGGCCCATTGGCCTTAGGACGTCTGAAAACAGTCGCAGGTGTACCATGGGATCCTCAGACCCATCAAAACGATCAATTTGGGGCATCTTAAATCGATCTGGCAGCGTCACGGCTGTGTCGATGTACCCATCTCCAATGTCCGGAATGGACTTCGCACCTTGAGATTTCTTGAACAGCTTTTCAAGCTTGTGCATTTTTAACGTCATGGGGTCTACCTCAGACTCAAAGGGAGAATCCGATACATTAATGGGAGTGGGTGCCTTGGATTGTTGAGGCGGAATCGGGGGTGGAGCCGGCCCCGTTGGGATGTCTGTATCTTCTTGGACATTCCGGGCGTTTGGTGTTTCTTCGGGTATTGGAACCCTTAATGGAGGAGGGGTTTGTTGCGAAGGTGATGCCCCAGTTTGCTGTTGCAATCTCCCAATTAAATCCGCTTGCTCACTCATAACTGTAGCCTGTTGCCTGGCAAATTCTGCCTGTCGGGCAGCATCTTGCTGCATCATTTTCATGCTTTCCTGAAGTTGGCGCACCATCTCCTCTAAGCTAGCCATACTGTTCTGCTCTGGTTGAATTGCTGGTATGCGTTCCCTCTCAGTGGGTGAAACGGGATCCTGATCCCTACTGTACACAGGTGGGGTAGACGAAGCCCTTTGTACCGACTGCTGAACTGATATCCTCTGCCTAGTTGCTTTCCGTTTAGTAACCGGGGGTAGAGAATGGTACACTGGTTGTCCTTCTATCAGATCCTCAGATCGATGAAGCCGGCGACCTCTGATCCAGAGTGCTTGGGGAATGTCTACTGGGTTAGACGCAATGATGCTAAACTACCTAGCAAAAAGATAAATAAAGCAATAAATAAACCAACAACCGGACAGCACAACAGCATAAAATAAACAAATAATATACAGTTGGATTTTCAAAACACATAGTCGATAAGCCGAGCACACGGTTCCCCGATACCGATCACTGTTCTCAAAATCTCTATTCCCAATACTGAACCCTGATACCCGCAGATAATCGATTCTCTTAAAACTGATACTGATGCCCTCAGGCCTGATGCCCAAACTTACAAACTGATGTGTTCACTTCCCTGCAGAAATACATTTTGAAAGCACATAGCAAGTAAAGAGAGCCAAAACACCCCTATGTTGGGGTAGGGTTTCCCTGTCCTATTTTGTCAGGAGCTAGGGTTTCACTATGCACGCAGCGGTTTCAAACAACTTAGCATCGGGTAAGCAACCTGTCCTAGCTTGGAATGGTCACTATGGTTCCGAATATGCACTAGGTCGAATGGTCAAAAAAGGGTGCCCCGGTAAACCGGGGTTTGTGTTCCCATGCTGTCAGAGCCCATAGCCGGTCAGCCTTATGGACATGCCTTGACAAGACAAGCCTCCGGCAAACCGTTCAGGAATGGCAGATGGAAAACACTGTGTTCCTAGGCGCACCAATGCACATGCAATGCAAAGAAACACATAAGCGAAATCAAAACAGGATATCACGAGTTTGAGTCAAGCTCTCTAAAGTCCCCAGCAGAGTCGCCAGAAACTGTAACAGCGCCCGCGTGGGCCTCAGGCTACAGTTCGGACTCAATTTGTGCCACGGTTCTTAATCTGAACCAAAGAGTCCAAATCTGGCAAATCGTTTTGAGAAACAGATTTTTGAAAAAGTAGTGCCAAACATGGACTGCTTTGCCAGATACAGAGTCGCCACCTAAATATTTTAAAATGGGAGAATTTAGGAAACCCTGACTCGGTGCCGAAGGCCACATGTCCGTCATCACCGGAGTTATCTCGGCTCGGGAGCTTGGGTACGATCGGGGAAGGTCAGCTATGAGCACCCCCTTTCGCCCGGTCCGAAGACCGGCCTCTACTAACCGTGATATCCAATTTTGAAAACGTTACGTGTTCTTAAACCGGTTATTAGCCTAGAATTACTATGTTGTGCGCGCAGCAAACAAGTATAGACCAAATCACCCAAATTGGAACAAAACATTTCATGTTTGTTTTGAAAATGGTTTGCTACTCGCAAGTAGGCTAAAATGCAGATTTTGCCACCCTCAAGTGGGCTTTTAGAAAAGATGATTTTGCCACTATCTAGTGGGCTTAAAACTCGCAGTTTTAATGCATTATTCCAATTTAGGTAATTCAACCTCCATCCACAGGCATTCAAGCAATTTATCTCATGTAAACACTTAGCCGCATGGCAAGCATACTCTTATGGCAACATTCACACGCATGTTGGATGCTAAAGCATAACCACTTACATTGTACTCCGTGCCAAAACAATAAACTAGTTAGCAAATGTGCGTGTCCTAGTTCATGTTATTTTGCCTAATGCAACACATACAAGGTGCAATTCTAGTTAGGCTCGGTTAACCTAGATATGGCATACGATATGCAACCAACTAATTCATGTATTCAATTTTGGAATTTGAAAATACGAATGCGGTTTGCATGATGTACCGAGCCCGGTGCATGTTAACAGATGCATGAATGCACGCATGCATATCATAAGGTATGCTAATTTCAAAAATGCCCTAATCTACCATCATAAGCTGGTAAATAAAAGGGAAGAAAGAAATGGGGATTGGAAGACATACACACACTCACCCACACTTATTACATGTCTACCCTCACTCAGAGGGTTCGAATTAATATTACAGTCCCAAAACAATAAATAAATAAAATTATTACAAAATTTCCTAAATAATTAAAAAAAGGAAGCAAAAGAATGAAGAGGGTGGCCCCAGCCTCTGCCTCGGGGCGCGCAGATGATGCTTGCTCGAATCCGTCCTGCCCGGAAAACCCGTACTATACTCTTGTCGCCTCTGTTTGTACTGCCTTGTCTTTCTGAAAATTTCCAAAGTGCTGGAACAAACTCTCTGCATCCTGCAGAGCACCACCGGCCAGACAGAATTGCCACCGGCACTGCAAAATTCCCGTCGGCACTTTATCAGATTCATCGGCACTCCAGATAGTGCCGGTCGGCACTAAATTCTGCCGGTCGGCAGAAACTTCCTGCAATAGACAATTTGACAGCAAACAGAGGACAGACAGTGCATAGTATGGAGTTTTTGGACACATGTAAGCATGGTCCTACTTCTTATCATATTTTGGACTCAAAGAAGCATGACTTTCGATCCTTGAATCATCAATGGTACATGGTGAGTCAAAGGATCGAATTTGCCATTTGATATGAAAATGCATGCAACAAACAACATGAAAACCGAGGCCTTATCAAGTTAGAGTCAAAGGTCCCGATGACCGGGGATCAAGGCACATTACATCACTTGAAGTACGAATGGTCCTTGACTCCCACACTTGGTTTGACACCACAAACCAAGTAAATGCAATGCATGTAATGCTCACAAGCCTCAAATGTAACACGCCGCCAAGATATAAAACACAACAAGCAATATGCAATTATCATGACAAAATGTATGATACCAAGCGCACAAGATACAAACATGATGCAAACATGGAGCAAATTGACCATGGAATTGATGTGCTACAAAGCTTAATGGAACAAATATGCGGCAAACATGGAGCAAGCATGCAAGAGGGCTTGAAGTGGCAAAGGGGCAGGCCCTTACCCTTCTCAAAACAGTGGCCAAAAGTGCTTAAAATGATAGACAATCAACTCATGTTAACAAGCAAACTTATGGTCCCAAAGCTAAGGCATTAAAGGAGACAACTTACCCCCACCAACATGGCCATTCATGGCATGATTAAAACAAGTAAAAACAGAATTTATGCATGCAAGATATGACTCCAAAAACTCCTAATATGGCAACTAAAATAAGCCCCATGAAACAAATACACCAAGGCTCATTCTTAGGCATAGGAAGACACAACCTCAAGATATGGAAAAGACCATGCATGCACACATGTAGGCATGATTTTTGGACTAAAATGGCATGGCAAACAACCTCCACTCATCAAAGTAGACCAACCAAAGCACTTATGACTCATATACTTGAGGGCTCACAAGCCAAAATACATAGCAACCATAACAAATATGCCAAACATGACCAAGTTGATAACTAATAGATTTTTAAGCATGGAAAAACAATGCTAAATGCTTCATGGAACCAAGCCAACACACACAAAAATCATGGCCTAATCATGGGGTGTATTTCTAAGCAAGATGGAGCAATACAAAGCAAGTATTACAAGCATACAAGGGGGCCCAAATCCGACCAAAAACAGAGATTATGTATGACCTAAGATGCCTAAAAAAGTACCGAAATGAAGCCAAGAAACAACAAGCACACATGCTATCCTTTTGAGCCCAAAAAGCAAGGAAACAAAACCATAAAGGGAGAGGGGTGTCCCTCCCCTATGCAAGACTTCAAACCAACTTTTTTGACACTAAAAAAACACTGATTTTTGGTGATCAAAAGATCAAAATGCTGAAGTGAACAAAACCTTATCAAAATGGCACCAAAATAGGCTAAACAAGGCCTAAGAGGGTGAGTTTGCAATCTAACCACAAAGTGACCTTAATGAAAGTGTTAGAGCAGGAAAATATGAGCCTTTTTTATGTTATACACAAGAGCCAAAACAATAAACAAAATAGGTAGAAAACCAATGCAAGTTTGGGGAATAAAAGGGAAAATGCTCACCCTTGAAGAACCCTTGAAGAACAAATGGCCTAACCTCCTTCTTTGGATCAAAACCAGTCCAAAACTCAAGAAACAACTCCCCCAAGTCCCTCAATCTCGGACTAAGGTGTAATAGTGTGTGTAATGGTGCAAAAGTAAGGTAAAACACACCTTTTGGGCCAAGAAACACACACAAGAAGGGAGAGGGAGAGAGGTATAGAGATAATATGTATCTATATCTCTAAAGGCTGATTTTGCTTCTGTTTTTCTAACCTAGAACCAAGAGGAAAGCCTCTCTCTTATAAGGATCCCTCTTGCAAAGCTTATTCAACAAGCTTGGCTAGAGGGAAATCCCTCCATACACGTGTATGGAGGGGAAAGGAGTTGGTGCCAGCTATCACAGCTGGCACAAAATATCTCCATAAAGTGGAGGAACAGTGGTCGGCTGCCCAAAAAAGCTATTCCGGCAAAAAACAGTGCCGACCGGCAACATATTATGCCGACCGGCAATAAAGTGTGCCGACCGGCAAACAAAATTGCCGATGGAAGAAAAAGACCAGCCGGTGGCCTCCAGCCACTGCCGGTGGTGTATGGGGATGTCTCACAAGGCATTCCCTGCCCCTCTAAGGCAAAACAAAAGTGTTTGGTGCAAAACCAGACACTAAACAGTCGAGTTCGGGGATCCTGAGGCAAGGCGCGCGAGCCGAGACCTCCGGGAACTCCAAACGAACACAATCATGGATGATCACCGAGTGTTCAAACGGTGACGTCCAAGTCTTGAGGACGGTCAAAAATGGGGTGTCTACAGGGAGGAGGACTGGCGGAAGGTGGTGGATCAGGGCTAGTACGGGAAATGGGAGAGACTGGGTCGAGGACTGGGTTGTGTGGGACAGGGGTAGGAATGGGGTCCGGTGGGAAAAGAGTAGCATCAGGCACTGAGAGAGGAAGGACATGGGCAAAATTTGGGGAAGAGGATGGAGGGGACTCATAGGGAAATATGGTTTCATGAAAAACAACATCGCGACTAGTGAACACCTGATGAGTGCAAGGTCATAGAGTTTGTAAGCTTTTTGGCCAACCGGATAACCAAGAAAAATACAACGTTTGGCACGGGGAGCAAATTTATGAGAAACATGCACTTCAGTAGCATATGCAAGACACCCAAAAACCCGAATATGAGAATAAGAAGGAATCTTTCCATAAAGCCGTTCAAAAGGAGTTTGGTGAGAAAGGAGTGGTGTGGGCAAACGATTAATTATATGGACAACAGTGGAAACACAGTTGGCCTAAAAAGGTAAAGGAAGATGGGCTTGAAAATGAAGGGCGCGAGCAAACGCAAGGATATGGCGATGTTTGCGCTCGACCACCCCATTTTGTTGAGCTGTAGATGTACAAGAAGTTTGATAAATGGTGCCTTGTTGTTTATAAAATTCGTGCATAGAAAAGAATTCCCCACCATTATCAACCTGAATGGTAGCAATAGAGGCATTGAATTGGGTGTGGACCCAGGTAAAAAATTGGTAAGTGAAGGCTGGGTTTCATTTTTGTGCTACATAAAAAAAATCCATGTGAATCTAGAATAGTCATCCACAATAGTTAAAAAATATTTAGCACCGGAAAGAGAAGCAATTCTGTAAGGGTCCAAAATGTCACAATGAATTAATTCAAAAGGTCTCACAGAGGAAATTGAACTAGGAAAAAAAGGAAGCCGACTCTGTTTGGCAAGTGCCCAACTATCACAAGCATTATTAGACTTGAAAGGAAAATGTAACAATTTTTTTGCCATAAAATCTAATCTAGAGGAAGATAAATGCCCCAATCGATGATGCCACAAATCAGTAGAGGCGTTACCTTGAGAGCAGGATGAACGGCTAGTAATGGCGGCTGTGGATTGATTGTTATGGTGTGGCTGCTCCGATGCTAACGCAACCATGTAATAAAGTCCGTCTCGTTGTTCACCCAAACCAATTGTCTTCCTCGTCATCAAGTCCTGCAAAACACACCAATGAGGGAAAAACGTTACGAAACAATTGAGGTCGCTTGTAATTTTACTCATAGACATTAAATCCACCTTAAAAGATGGAGCGCCAAGCACATTTTTTGAAGAAATAAATGAATTCAAGGGTAAAGTTCCAGTAGATGTGATTGGAGCATGTTCTCCACTTGGCATAACAACGGGTGGCAAAAGAGTGTTCTCTTTACTGTTGACAAGTAGAGCAGGAGTAGAAGTAATATGGTCTGTGGCACCACTATCGATAATTAATCGTTGGAGGTGCAACAACACTTGTGACAAACCTGAAAAAGCACTGGCAGCATTAGCCTTAGGAGTGGCGGATTGAGATGTGTTTTGACCATGCACAATAGATAATATTTGCTGGATTTGCAAATTAGATAAGCCATTGGTCACCGACTGTATTTCCGGCATCTTGTGACCCTCCTTGACGTTGTTGACCGAAGATTGATGATTGTTATTGTGTTTAGAATGAGTGCCTCCTTGATTGGACCTGTTTGATGCATGTTTTGGGTGTCTTGGGGGATACCTATTTAATTTCCAACATGTGTCTCGCACATGATGGTCTCGATCACAGTAAGAGCAATGCAAAGGTTTTTGATTAGATGAGTTGGAGCGAGAGGAAAAACTTTGGCCATGTCGAACAGCCAGAGCTACCGGTTCATCCCTTCGAACAACCATGGTTGAGGTCTCCGTGATTCCATGTGCAGCGCCTAGGCTTCGTTGTTTCTCTTATTGGACAATAGAAGAGTAAGCCTTGGCAACATCAGGAAGCAGATTCATCAAGAGGATCTGCCATCGTATTGCACTATAAGACTCATTGAGTCCCATGAGAAATTGCATCAATCGGCGTCGCTTATGGTCTGCCCCATAAGAGCAAATAGTATCATTATTGGATCTCAGTTCATCCCACAATTTTTTAAGCTTGGTGTAGTATGCTGCAACAGTCATTTGATCTTGAGTGAGACAAGCGATGTCCCTCTCAATCTGAAAAATACGTGGGGCATTGCTTTAAGATAAGCAATCCCGAAGGTCTTCCCATACCTCCTGGGCAGTGTTTAAAAAAATAACGCTATCGGCAAGATCTGGTGTGAGTGAATTGCGAATCCAAGATAGGATCATATCGTTGCATTTTTTCCATGATGCATAGTCATTTGGTTCGGTCTTGGCATCTGGCGCTGTGATAGTTCCATCTATGAAACCCGATTTGGATTTGGCATTCAAAGAGATGGTCATGGCTCTACACCATGTTAAATAATTATCCCCATTGAGAGGCTTGGAAACAAGCACCATGCCGGGATGATCAGAATAGTGAAGGAAATATGGATTGGCGGAATCAGGCTTTCCTCCATTCGAAGATTGCTCGTTTGCCATGATGATGGGAAATAGTGAAAGAGAGCAAAGAACAGAATGCTAGGGTATCGTTCCCTGCTCTGATACCATGTAAAAAAAGAATAGAATGTTTTTCTTCTGAAATAATTTTCATTGAATTAGAAGGTATACTTTTATACAAGAAAATTCCTCCAATCATGCTAATCTATTCTAGGTAATCAAAATGTAATAGGAATCTGAATACTACAGCTAACTACAACAATATATTATAGCAATCACAATGCATACTTATCCCATAAATGTTGGGATATCTGTGTGGGAACCCACATTTTATGTCCTCATCATGGTCATGAGCATCGGTATGATTATGACTTGTTTAGCTTGCATGTGTATATTGTGATTTGTTTCGTTTGAGCTTAGGTGATCCATGTCTTGTTTTGAAGCCTTGTGATTTGTCTAAGTGTAGTATGCTTGTCTTGTTCCTCCCTTGATGTGAAACTTAGGTTACGCCTTGCCTGAGTTATGCTAGCCGATGTTATTCCAAGCCGAGGTCATCCTTAGTCTAGTAGTAGTATCTTGAAACCCCTTGTTGACCTCCGTTCTCGTCTTGACACATTAGCCGAGATGTTACCCTGTACCCAAGCGATCTCGTCCTGGAGTGGTATGACCTAGGCCGAGGTGTGGCGCATCTAGGCCAAGATGTGGCACAGCTTAGTCAAGTGTTGTCCTTCCTAGCCGAGGTCATTGTCACCTTAGTTGCCGAAGTCCTTTTTAGCCGATGTCACCCCTTGCCGGAGTGCCATTCTGTATAGCGTGTTAGATACGCCTTGTTGTTAGCCGATGTCATAGCCCGTCAGAGAGCCCATACCGCTTTGCTTGTTGAACACCCTTCCATCATGCTTTGTCTGGCCTGTCAGCCACCTTTTCAGGAAGAACCCAACCAGTCGCCGCCACGTGTCTCAGCAGAGAGTTAACCCCAAAACCGGGTATAGAAAACTATCATTTGGTGTCATAACCTTGTCTTGTAGAGAGAGAAGCTCTAGGAGGAAGAAAGAGTTTTAGAGTGAGGAAGTAGATCTTCAAGCTTGATTCCTAGAGATCCGACCGTTAGATCCGCGTTCTAAGGTTAGATTCTTGATCTGCTCATGATGTTCTTTATGTTCATGTTATTGCATTGCATGATTGAAAATGACTTGTAAGCCATGCATCGTTTTGAAGCTCGATTTTAGAAAGAGAAAATGACATTCATGTGTTCTTCAAGAAAAGTCTTGTTTTGATCCGAAAGCTTGCATAAAGAATCATGTTTTTGTGTTTGTTTCCGCAAGAATTCCAAGTACGGGTACCCAGGTCCATGTTTTCAAACTCATAGCACGAAAATCCCAGATTTGTGAGGACAGATTATGATTGAGCATTCAATATTTTTCATGTTTTCACACTCATGTTCTTCACGTTCATCAGCAGAGGGATACCCAGAGTTTCCCGACCTCTTTTCCTTGCATGAGGCCCTCGGGAACACACCTCGGCGAGGAGGTGTGGAACCTCGACCTAGACCTGGTTGGTGCCCAGCATGTTTTCCGAAACCATTTGTGTACATACGAAACTTGTTGAAGTGCATTCAATAGGCTTTGCCCTGTGTTTGTAGGACTTGGGCTTGTCTCAACCCCGACGTGTGAAGAAACTACGTGAGTGGTATTTTTAATAAAGCTATGTTACACTTGCTTTCATAAAATCTCGTCTCGCCTTGTTTTGAAAAGTACTTGATCTGCCATGAATGACTATCCCTACTTGTATATTAAACGCTATCTTGTTTTGATGATATGTCTTGAAAGTCCTTAGCTGCAGGGGACTATAATGCAACTGCACTCTTGTCTTGAAAGTCCTTAGCTGCAGGGGACTATAATGCAACTGCACTCTTGTCTTGAAAGTCCTTAGCTGCAGGGGACTATAATGCAACTGCACTCTTGTCTTGAAAGTCCTTAGCTGCAGGGGACTATAATGCAACTGCACTCTTGTCTTGATATGTCATCGCACTTGTAATATGTAGATGTAATAACATCCAAAGAACTTGAAAGGCCGGCAATGAACTTGATTTCCCTCTTGATTGTAAAGTATGCTATGTATTGTTTTGAAAGAAATCTTGGATATCAATCATGCAAAACCTTTATTTCTAATATCATTCACTGAGTATCCAAGCTCACCCTCTCTATATATATGTAGGTGATGAACAAGAAGGCATTGAGGCCTAGACGTGATGCCGATGTGTTTTTGGGTGCATTGCCGACATGTTTCGGATTAGCATTTTTGTACCATCATGAAGATCATGTTTCTCGGCTTATCTTTCATTTGCACTTGTATATGTCGGCTTGAGAAGCCTTTTGGTCAAGATGTGTTTTGTATCTCATTTCATTATTGTATTTAAGTTGTCAGACTTTGTAAAGATGTATGCCATTTCATTGGACTTAAGCATGGCTCTCATGGACTATTTAGATTCTGTATATACATATATTGCTTCCGCACTTGTAAGCCCCATATTTCATACTCTGATTGTGTGTGATTCTTGTAAGTCGGCCTTCGGTAATCTCGGATTACTGGCCATCACGGCACCAAACTACTAGGGGCGGTTTGGGGGCGTGACAGAATGGTATCAGAGCACGAGATCCTTATAGTACGTTAATCACACACCTTGAGTCCTGAAGAGCATAGGATTTCCCTTAGAATAATGTTAGGATTGCATCATATTACTTGCTACTTGACTACGTGTGCATCATTTCGGCATAGACATTTGTTACTTGTATACGTATTATCTGTCCAGTTATTTTAAAGTCTCATCTTGCATCCTCCTAGCATCATGAGGAGAGGTAGACCTCCAGTTGGCCGAGATCGTTCAGAAGATAGATTGGAGAGGCTGGAAAGGTTAGTCGAAGGCTTGGTTTGTGAACTGGGACAACCGAGGCCACAGGATACTGGTACCACCTCTACCCAGGCCGAGCAGACCAATGGCCGATATGCAGCTCCGCCTCCACCTCCTCCAGTGCCACAAGTGCCTTTACAACAGGCTTTGTATGGGAACGACACGATAACCCTAATCAGAGAGTTCAAGAAAATGAAACCGCCGAGATTTCAACGAGGTATAGAACCAATGAAAGCCGAGGCATGGGTTTTAGAGATGGAGAAGTTGTTTGAGATCTTCCCCAGTACAGACGCCCAGAAGGTATCTCTGGCAGTGTTCACGTTAGACGACGACGCCCGTAGATGGTGGATGATGGTTCGAGAAAGTAATCCGGGTTTGACTTGGGCCAGATTCCTGGAGTTATTCTACAACAAACATTTTCCCCTTAGCGTCCGAGACCGAAAGACCACGGAGTTCCAGAATCTGACACAGGGGAACAAGACAGTGGCAGAGTATGATCGTGCCTTTACCGAATTGGCGAGGTATGCGCCTCACATGGTTGATGACGACTACCGGAAGGCGAGAAAGTTTGAAAGTGGGTTGTGTGGACCGATACAAGACCGGGTCAACATGCTCAATATGCCGACATACGCCGGAGTATTAGACAAGGCTATCTTAGCTGAAGCTAACTTGAACCGATACCAGAGTTCAAGTGAGGGCCAGAGGAAGAGGCAGAATTATGATAATCGCCGAGTTCCGTTCAATGCCAAGAAGAGAATGAGTACAGACAGTTCCAGCAACTCAAATCAGAAAGGTAACGCCAAGCCGATGTGCGCGAGTTGTGGAAAGCTACATTTCGGGGTTTGTCGTTGGGCAACAGGAGCTTGTTATGAGTGCGGCGAGATAGGTCATCGTGTGAAGGACTGCCCGAAGGCGGGGACTGACAATGGAAAGAGGAATGGAAGCACCTCGGGCTCTGCACAGAAGAATAACATCGGGGGAGTGCAGGCGAGGCAGGGCAGAGTTTTTGCATTAGTACCAGGAGATGCCCAGAATGCCGAGGCGGTAGTGTCAGGTACCCTCTCAATTTGTTCTCGAGATGCATACGTATTGATTGATTCGGGTTCTACGCATTCATTTGTGTCCACTATATTCGCCGAGAAGCTGGGTAGAGAATTAGAACCCCTTGATTATGTATTATCTGTGTCTACTCCATCTGGGAGAAATATGATTGTTATATCCATTTATAGGGCGTGTATTGCTATGATTGAGAGTGTAGAATTGTTAGTTGATTTGATGCCATTAAACATGACTCACTTCGATGTTATATTGGGAATGGATTGGTTAGTGGCGAATCATGCATCCATTAATTGTGTTACTAAGAGTGTCACATTGAAGACCCCAAGTCAAGCCGAGGTCATTTTTCAGGGTAAAGGAGTAGTACCCCCACCTTACTTAATCTCATCCATGAAGGCCTACAAGTTGATCCAAAAGGGGTGTAAGGGTTATTTATGCAGTATACTAAGTGATTTAAATGGAAATGTTGAGTTAGCCGACATACCTGTTGTTGAAGAATTCCCCGACGTGTTTCCGAATGAGATTCCTGGCCACCTTGTCGATAGGGAAATAGAGTTTACCGTGGACATCCTGTTAGGAACACAACCCATCTCCAAAACACCCTACAGAATGGCCCCAGCCGAACTTAGAGAACTGAAATCGCAATTACAAGAATTGTTGGACAAAGGATTTGTTAGGCCGAGCACTTCACCGTGGGGAGCACCCGTGCTATTTGTTAACAAAAAGGATGGCACACTTCGTCTTTGCATTGACTACAGGGAACTTAATAAGGTGACCATCAAGACCAAGTACCCATTGCCTAGAATCGACGATTTGCTTGATCAACTACGAGGAGCACGAGTCTTTTCCAAGATTGACCTTAGGTCAGGCTACCACCAGTTGAGGGTTAAGGCCGAGGACATTGAGAAAACTGCTTTTCGGACAAGATATGGCCACTACGAATTTTTGGTAATGCCCTTCGGAGTAACCAATGCCCCAGCGGCATTCATGGACTTGATGAACAGAGTCTTTAAGCCGTACCTAGATGAGTTTGTCATTATTTTTATCGACGACATATTGATCTATTCCGGGAGTACGAGCGAGCACGAGAACCATCTGAGACTTGCCCTGCAGACCTTGAAGGATAAGAAGTTGTACGCCAAGTTAAGTAAATGCGAGTTTTGGCTTTCCAGCATTTCATTTCTAGGGCATGTGATTAATGAAGACGGTATATCAGTTGACCCCAGCAAGATTGAAGCCATTGTGAATTGGCCGACGCCGACCAACGTGTCCGAGGTTCGTAGTTTTCTGGGTTTGGCAGGTTATTACAGAAAGTTTGTGAAGAATTTCTCGAGGATTGCAGTGCCATTGACACAACTAACTAAGAAGGGAGCAGCTTATGAATGGACCAATGAAAGAGAATCAGCCTTCCAGGAACTGAAGACGAGGTTAGTTACAGCACCAGTTCTGGTACTACCATCCGCTAATGAGGAATTTCAGATTTACAGTGATGCTTCACATAAAGGTTTGGGTTGCGTATTAATGCAAGAAGGTAAAGTCGTAGCGTACGCGTCTCGTCAGTTGAAGCCCAATGAAAAGAATTATCCTACCCATGATCTGGAGCTAGCTGCCGTGGTTTTTGCTTTGAAGATATGGCGCCATTACTTGTATGGAACATCTTGCCAAGTTTTCACCGACCACAAGAGTCTGAAGTACTTGTTCACTCAGAAAGAGTTAAATATGAGGCAGAGAAGATGGCTCGAGCTACTGAAGGATTATGACATACAGATTTAGTATCACCCAGGTAGGGCAAATTCTGTAGCCGACGCATTGAGCAGGAAGTTAGTTGGAAGTTTGGCGTGCCTGACAGCGGTTTCGGTGGAACCGACCATCATTGAGGAAGTGAAGACCAGACAGAGGGAGGATAAATTCCTCAAGAAGGTAATTGATGAATTCGTCACCAAGCCGAGGCCGGGATACACTATGGAGAATTAACTGCTTAAGTTTGAAGGAAGATTGTGCGTGGCCGACGTACCGGAGTTAAAAAGGAAGATTTTGCAAGAGGCCCATAGTTCCAAGTTTGCCATTCATCCAGGGAGCACCAAGATGTATCAGGACGTAAAGCGGACCTTTTGGTGGCCAAACATGAAAAGAGAGATAGCCGAATTTGTATTTCAATGTCTGTGTTGTCAGCGAGTGAAGGCAGAACACCAGAGACCGGCAGGACTTCTTCAACCCTTGTCAATTCCTGAGTGGAAATGGGAGCACATCTCCATGGATTTCGTAGTGGGCTTGCCGAGGACGCAGAGAGGTATGGATTCCATTTGGGTTATAGTCGACAGGTTTACTAAGTCAGCTCACTTCTTGCCTGTCAAGACTACATTCAATGCCGACCGACTTGCCGAATTGTACAAGAATGAGATCGTTAGGCTTCATGGTGTGCCGATGTCCATTGTGTCAGACCGAGATCCGAAGTTCGTTTCTAGATTTTGGCAGAGTCTGCAAGGAGCCTTGGGGACAGAGTTGAGATTTAGTACAGCCTTTCACCCCCAGACCGACGGGCAGACAGAAAGAACGATTCAGACACTCGAAGACATGCTCAGACTGTGCGTGTTGGATTTCCAGGGAAGTTGGGAATCGCATTTGCCATTAGTAGAGTTCGCGTACAACAACAGTTATCAAGCCAGCATAGGCATGGCGCCGTATGAAGCTTTGTATGGAAGGGAGTGCAGATCGCCGATATGTTGGACTGAGGTAGGAGACAAAGCTCTAATTGGCCCTGAGTTGGTTCAGATGACAACTGAAAAGATCAAACTCATTCAGCAGAGGATTAAAACTGCACAGAGTCGACAGAAGTGTTATGCCGACCAAAGAAGGAGGGAGTTAGAATTTGAAATTGGGGATCACGTGTTTTTGAAGGTCTCGCCGATGACAGGAGTTTCGAGATTTGGGAAGAAGGGTAAACTCGCACCCCGATATATTGGGCCGTTTGAAATTCTTGAGAAAGTTAACACCGTTGCTTACAGACTCGCTTTGCCGCCAGATTTGAGCCAAGTCCACAGCGTGTTCCATGTTTCAATGCTGAGAAAATATACCCGAGACCCACTGCATGTAATAGATTACTCCGGGGTTGTAGTTAATGAAGACTTGGGCTACGAAGAGAAGCCGATGAGAATTATCGACAGACAAGTGAGACGGCTGAGAAACAAGTCGATATCAATGGTGAAAATCGAATGGGAGAAGCATTACGGCGAGGAGGCCACATGGGAAAAGGAAGAGGAGATGAAAATCCGTTACCCGGAGTTATTCGTAGGACAAGGTAACTTAAGTTTGGGGACCAAACTTCCTTAAGGAGGGTAGACTGTGGGAACCCACATTTTATGTCCTCATCATGGTCATGAGCATCGGTATGATTATGACTTGTTTAGCTTGCATGTGTATATTGTGATTTGTTTCGTTTGAGCTTAGGTGATCCATGTCTTGTTTTGAAGCCTTGTGATTTGTCTAAGTGTAGTATGCTTGTCTTGTTCCTCCCTTGATGTGAAACTTAGGTTACGTCTTGCCTGAGTTATGCTAGCCGATGTTATTCCAAGCCGAGGTCATCCTTAGTCTAGTAGTAGTATCTTGAAACCCCTTGTTGACCTCCGTTCTCGTCTTGACACATTAGCCGAGATGTTACCCTGTACCCAAGCGATCTCGTCCTGGAGTGGTATGACCTAGGCCGAGGTGTGGCGCATCTAGGCCAAGATGTGGCACAGCTTAGTCAAGTGTTGTCCTTCCTAGCCGAGGTCATTGTCACCTTAGTTGCCAAAGTCCTTTTTAGCCGATGTCACCCCTTGCCGGAGTGCCATTCCGCATAGCGTGTTAGATACGCCTTGTTGTTAGCCGATGTCATAGCCCGTCAGAGACCCATACCGCTTTGCTTGTTGAACACCCTTCCATCATGCTTTGTCTGGCCTGTCAGCCACCTTTTCAGGAAGAACCCAACCAGTCGCCGCCACGTGTCTCAGCAGAGAGTTAACCCCAAAACCGGGTATAGAAAACTATCATTTGGTGTCATAACCTTGTCTTGTAGAGAGAGAAGCTCTAGGAGGAAGAAAGAGTTTTAGAGTGAGGAAGTAGATCTTCAAGCTTGATTCCTAGAGATCCGACCGTTAGATCCGCGTTCTAAGGTTAGATTCTTGATCTGCTCATGATGTTCTTTATGTTCATGTTATTGCATTGCATGATTGAAAATGATTTGTAAGCCATGCATCGTTTTGAAGCTCGATTTTAGAAAGAGAAAATGACATTCATGTGTTCTTCAAGAAAAGTCTTGTTTTGATCCGAAAGCTTGCATAAAGAATCATGTTTTTGTGTTTGTTTCCGCAAGAATTCCAAGTACGGGTACCCAGGTCCATGTTTTCAAACTCATAGCACGAAAATCCCAGATTTGTGATGACAGATTATGATTGAGCATTCAATATTTTTCATGTTTTCACACTCATGTTCTTCACGTTCATCAGCAGAGGGATACCCAGAGTTTCCCGACCTCTTTTCCTTGCATGAGGCCCTCGGGAACACACCTCGGCGAGGAGGTGTGGAACCTCGGCCTAGACCTGGTTGGTGCCCAGCATGTTTTCCGAAACCATTTGTGTACATACGAAACTTGTTGAAGTGCATTCAATAGGCTTTGCCCTGTGTTTGTAGGACTTGGGCTTGTCTCGACCCCGACGTGTGAAGAAACTACGTGAGTGGTATTTTTAATAAAGCTATGTTACACTTGCTTTCATAAAATCTCGTCTCGCCTTGTTTTGAAAAGTACTTGATCTGGCATGAATGACTATCCCTACTTGTATATTAAACGCTATCTTGTTTTGATGATATGTCTTGAAAGTCCTTAGCTGCAGGGGACTATAATGCAACTGCACTCTTGTCTTGAAAGTCCTTAGCTGCAGGGGACTATAATGCAACTGCACTCTTGTCTTGAAAGTCCTTAGCTGCAGGGGACTATAATGCAACTGCACTCTTGTCTTGAAAGTCCTTAGCTGCAGGGGACTATAATGCAACTGCACTCTTGTCTTGATATGTCATCGCACTTGTAATATGTAGATGTAATAACATCCAAAGAACTTGAAAGGCCGGCAATGAACTTGATTTCCCTCTTGATTGTAAAGTATGCTATGTATTGTTTTGAAAGAAATCTTGGATATCAATCATGCAAAACCTTTATTTCTAATATCATTCACTGAGTATCCAAGCTCACCCTCTCTATATATATGTAGGTGATGAACAAGAAGGCATTGAGGCCTAGACGTGATGCCGATGTGTTTTTGGGTGCATTGCCGACATGTTTCGGATTAGCATTTTTGTACCATCTTGAAGATCATGCTTCTCGGCTTATCTTTCATTTGCACTTGTATATGTCGGCTTGAGAAGCCTTTTGGTCAAGATGTGTTTTGTATCTCATTTCATTATTGTATTTAAGTTGTCAGACTTTGTAAAGATGTATGCCATTTCATTGGACTTAAGCACGGCTCTCATGGACTATTTAGATTCTGTATATACATATATTGCTTCCGCACTTGTAAGCCCCATATTTCATACTCTGATTGTGTGTGATTCTTGTAAGTCGGCCTTCGGTAATCTCGGATTACTGGCCATCACGGCACCAAACTACTAGGGGCGGTTTGGGGGCGTGACAATCTTTGACCATCTTAACGGATGGTGGAGGAAACATAAGCTTAGTGTTTTTTTCAGGAAACAAAAAGAAAAAAAACATATGGGACCAAAATCAGCACCCAAATCAGTACCAACAATTACTCCGGCACACAAACATAAGCTTAATTTACGACAACAATTACTCTGGCACACAAAAGTGAAAAGGTGGAAGGACAAGATTTCCCTTGTGTTCAATTATTAGAAGGAAATTACGGTGA
Source organism: Camellia sinensis (assembly GCF_055761805.1). Taxonomy (NCBI): domain Eukaryota; kingdom Viridiplantae; phylum Streptophyta; class Magnoliopsida; order Ericales; family Theaceae; genus Camellia; species Camellia sinensis. The sequence goes on from NC_138969.1 coordinate 13,777,939, forward strand.
AGAATTGAGTTCCTAAAATGACTAATTGGTTCAGATATCTTAACAACTTAAAAAACAGTATTGAGACATATACCCTTATTAAAATTTGCGTATGAGGTGATTTATATTGTACTTGCACCTTTTGAAACATTTTTTGGGTGAATAAACCTTTCGAAACATATTTGGTGCTCAATTGGAAATCTATTTCAGTATGAGTACTGTTATACAAACAATATATTCATACATAATGATGTGACTCTTTATGAATATTTCATTTTAAAACAAAATGCCATGAGTAATGCTAGCGGGTGGCACACGCGATGCGTGTGCAATTCAAATAACTGATAATAAAAATAAATAATAAAAAATTTAATATCATAATATGTATGTTACTTAAGTGATAATTATGTTTTCAATGAAACCCAAATCTTGGGTTCAAAACTTACTTACGTTGTGCATAATAATTCTTATTTATTTATTTTAGCATATATAAAGTTGCCACGTGGCATAGGAGAATAATGTTTCACTAAACCAATTTAGGTCTTCACTTAATAATAGTATAATATAATACGTATGTTGCTTAACTGATAAGTATGTTCTTAATGAATATAAAGTTGCCACGCGGCATTAGGAGAAGAATGCTTCACTAAACCAATTTAGGCCTTCACTTAATAATAGTATAATATAATATGTATGTTGATAAAGTGATAAACATGTTTTTAATGAAACCCAAAGTCTTGGGTTCAAAATTTGCTTACGCTGTGTATAATAATTTTTTTTATTTTTTATGTTAGCATATATAAAGTTGTTACGTGACATGAGGAGAAGAATGTTTCATTAAACCAATTTAGGCCTTCACTTAATAATAGTATATAGATATAGATAGATAATGGCAATTCACATCATTCTTGTCAAGTTTTTTGTATGAATTATATATATGTTTAGAATTTTCTTTTACGAAAAAATATACAAAAATAGAGAGAAAATAAAATCTTTAATTTTTTTTTGGGTATAATTTATTGACTTTTTGGCCTTTTAATAATATTTTTATTTTTAAGCTATTTTGTTAACTTCCCCAACAAGCCCTTAGTAGGGACGCTTGGTCAGGGAACTCCAAAATGAATGAGTTATTAATAATTCAGTCTCTTATTCATATATCATTTTCATATAAGCTATAGTCTATTAATCAATTAATTCCTTCATTTTTCCTGTTTCTAACATTCTATACAATTGTGTGTGTGTGTGAGAGAGAGAAAATTTCCTCTACATTATACATTTTCATCAATTTATGTGTCATGGTGGGTTTATTATTTTTAATATAAAATAAATTTTTATTCATACACATATAATTTGTTGTATGAATACACATAGGAAGTGTAAGAGAAAGGGACAATACTCAATAGTTAAGTCAGGAAACAAAAATTATAAATTAATAAAAAAATTTAAAATATTGATAATTAATTTTTATAATATTTTTCATTTCTTGGTAAATAAGCTTCACTTAACATGTCAGATAATTGTAAATCAAATTATATATATATATATATATATATTTTTCTATAGATTTCATAAATTTTTCTTGAATACTATTGTAATTAAATGAGAACATCGGGTATTGCCTAGTTTGGATTACTTAGTCACAAGTATTCAACAGAGATGGAATATTTTCCCTTGGGTCCAAAGTGGAAGAACAAAATATTGGAAAATTCTATTTCCACACACCAAATCATCTCTGTGTACATATTTTCTTAATCCACACATTTAATAATTTGATTTTTACTTCTTTATCTCAGTCCACACACTTTACATTCCAAATATACCCTCACTTTCTCTGTGCACATCCTCTTCTTCTATCCTTTTGCACTCCAAAAACCTTAACCCTAGCTACACCAGCGGTGAAGTAGCTGGTGAGATGGTGGTGGATGAGATATCTTTGCCTTCTGAGGATGGGAATATATCTTTGCCTCTTGGATCTTTGATTGTGCTTGCTCATAAAGAAAAAGAAATCACAAATGCATTGGAGGGAGCAGGGGCTCAACCTACAAAAGTTGAAGTTGCCTATGAAGTGGCCTTGATGTCTTAAACAAATATGTATAGGGGATAATTGGGAAGGCAAAGATGAATTGAAGGTCTTGTTAGAGATTTTAATAAAAAAATAAAATTTTCCATATTTAATCATTTCATTATTGGGGCTAAATTTATTAGTTTTTTTTTTTTTAGATTGTACAAATTTAATAGTTTTTAAAACCTTCTTAAGTTACAAAATTAAATTTTACTATTATATTTATATTACAATATTTATTAGATTTAATTCATTACAACTATATAGTTTGGTTTGATTTTTTACAAACTATTTTTAGACGTGTTTTAATTTTCCTTTTATTTTATATTTTAATCATCTATTTTTTGTTTTTTTTTTTCTATTTAGATACATCAAAAGTAGATTCATCTAAAAAAATGAAAAAAAAAAAGACTGAAAATATGAAAAGGTTCATTAGAAACAAATAAATATCTAAATAAAAATGTAACAATTTTTTGTTTGGATTTTCGTTTGTTTTTAATGAACTTTTTTATTTTATTTTTATATTCTAGTAAATATATTTTATTTTTAGATACATTTAGATTAGGTGCATATAAAAAAAAAGTTGACTAAAATAAGAAAACAAAATTCACACAAACATAAATTGGTCAAAAAATAATGTTTTAAAAATCAAACCAAGCAGAAAATATTTTTCTAAGAGTGTGAGACTCACAAGACACACAAGAAAATCATGTACATGAGATATATATTGAGTTTTTACAAATATTTTTACAGACGACTTTCTATGTTATTTTACATGCATTCTTATTTCATAGGTTATGTATATCTTAATAATTTTGTTGAATAATATTGAATTGTTCCATAATATTTTTGTGACAGGTCTACCCTCTAGCCAAGACTCTAACCTTGTTGATTGCTTGTCAGATCTTTCTAGGTATGGAAAATTCAAATCGTATCGCGAGGCTAGTTCGCTATTTCGATGATGTCACCTTAGGGTTGCATTCGATCATGGTGAATTTTCCTAGCACTAACTTTTATCTCGCTGGCAAAGCTATCAATGCTATTCGGAGGGAGCTAATGGTGATGGTGAGGGAGAGGAGAGCCACCATGGTAGGCGGTGGAGGAGCTATGAAGCAAGATATACTGTCTCATATGATCGTTGTGAGTGATCCAACTGGGAATGGTATGGGTGAGGCTCAAATTGCTGATAAAATGATGGGTTTGTTGGTGGCTGGTTATGCCAATGGCTGTCACCATTTCTTTCTTCATGAAGTTTGTGGGAGAAAGTCCAGACATCTACAATAAGGTCCTATCAAGTAATGACTTTGTTACATAATTTTCTATGAAAGAATTATGTGATTGTGACATTTTTAAAATTAGAAGTTACTATTATTATTATTATTATTATTATTATTATTATTATTATTATTATTATTATTATTATTATTATTATTTATTTTTTATTTTTTTTGTGTAAATATTTTTGTTTATATAATAAAATTCTTTTGGATTGTAATTAAGGTAGTTAGCAGTTGACATGTGCAATACATAGGATAAAAGAATTTTTTTTTTCTAATCATAAATATTTCCTAAATTTTAGTTAAATTATTTATGTGTATACATACGTATAAAATTATTTAAAAAATATATTTATTTTGTGATGTGAGAGAATAATCTTATTTATGTGTATACATACATATAAAATTAATTTTTTAATAATAAATTTGTGAATAGAGTGAACCAACTATATTATATATATATATATATATATATCATATTTATTATAAATAATGGAATTTGTGTTGACAAATTTAAAACCAAACATTGATCAAATTTAAAATAATATTGTTCAATCTCCTAAAATTTTGCGGACTATACTCATGTTGTTCGAGTTTCATGTTGCAATTATTTTATGTGTTTTTACATATTTGAAATGCAGAGCAATTGGAGATCTCAAAAGATAAAAAGACAGAGAACTGTTAGACTGGAATGACATGTCGAAAATGAAATACTCACGGAATGTAATGTGTGAAGTGATGAGAGTTGTTCCACCTCAACAAGGAACCTTCAAAGAATTCTTAATTGACTTCACTTATGCTGGTTACACAATTCCAAAGGGCTGGAAGGTGTGTAAACATATATCAAATGAAGCTTGTGTATATCTTTTCAGGCTAGATCATTATTCAATGATGTAGAACTGTCACATCATCTTTTGTTCTAACTAGTTATAAAAATAAAATGAGATTTGACAACCTATCTTTTAATCTCGTTGAGAAGATAGGTTTCGAATGAATGGAATCTTGGGTCTCATTTTTTTCTTGTTGGTTGTTAGGTAGGTGTATCGGGTTAGGATGGCCAAGTGTTCCCAACATGTCAACCATTACTCTTTAGCCTATGGTTTTTAATTTTCTTTCTCTAAAATATATATATATATATATATATATGTGAGACATAACTATTTTTGTACTCATGTTTTTTTTCCTTTTTCTTTTTCTATTTTAAGACAACTCCTAACAACTTTGTTACCAGGGTCGATTGATCATAAGTGGCTAGAAAAAAAGATAATATATAATTTTAAAATGCTAAATAATTTTCCCTTAGTTATCATCGCAACTAATTTGTGAGTGTTGTTTGTAGGTATATTGGACAGTTAACACAACAAACAAGAACTCTAAGTACTTTCGGGATCCAGAAAAATTTGATCTGTCAAGGTACAAAGACGGAGAAGCACCGGCTCCATACACGTATGTGCCATTTGGAGGTGGGCGTAGACTTTGCCCTAGAAAAGAGTATGCTTGGTTAGTGGTGCTAACTTTCATCCACAATGTGGTGAAGAAGTATAAATGGGAGGTACTTTCTCCAAAGGAGAATGTTTTAGGTGATATGGTGCCAATGCCAGAAAAAAGAGTTCCAATTCACCTCCACCCCTATTAGTTTTTTTGAATAATGCTAAACAAATTATTTTTTCACAAAAAATAATTGTGATCTTTTGTAATTTTTTTGTTTGGAGTCAAAACATACATTATTGTGACTCAAAATTTCAAAAATGTTTCTATTATTTCATTTTGTATGAATTTTACGTATAAAAATTCTATGCTTAAAAAACTGTTCTAGTATTCATTCATATATGTGATAAACTTTCTACGCCATTCAATTTGGACTTCATTGATCCACCTGATACTATGAGCAATGCCATAACATTTGTGTAGTCTTAATTCACACAAACACTACGATAGATAAGGTTTTTAGGATTTAATTTTTAAAAACTTTTAAAAGCGAAAATTTTATTATAAAATTTTTGTTGCGATAATTCAAAAAAACACCTCTATAGTCATTTTGTTTATCAAGAAGGTTCTTTATAAAGGATGCCATTCTAATGGTCTTTATCATCTACCAGCTTTAGCTACTTCTTCATTTGCTTCTAGACCTGTAATATGCCTTCATTGTTCCACTACTGCTACTGCTCATCTTGATTCTCTTTGGCATTTTAGATTAGGATATCCTTCATCCAAGAAGTTGCACTTTCTTGTTTCTTAGCATCATTTACCTACTATTGCTCCTACTGTTGATGCAAATAAATTGTGCACACATTGTTTTCAGTCTAAGAGTCATAGGTTGCCATTTAGTCTTTCTAATTCCTCTGTAAATCAACCTTTAGCTCTAATCCATTCTGATATATGGGGACCATTTACTCCTTCTCTTTCTAATTATAAATACTATGTTCTTTTCATTGATGACTTTAGCAAATTCACATGGTTATTTCCTCTGTCTTACAAGAGTGCAGTTTTCTCCAAGTTTATTGAATTTAAGGCTTTTGTGGAAACAGTTTAACACCAAACTTAAAATTTTGAAAAGTGATAATGAGGGAGAATATTTGGCTACTAAATTTCAGAATTTTCTTAAAACTATGGGTATTGAACATTAGCTCACTTGTCCACATACTCCTGCTCAAAATGGGGTAGCTGAGAGGAAGCACCGGCATTTGATTGAAACAACTATCACTTTCATGCATCGGTCTTCTCTTCTCATAAAATTTTGGTTTGATGCTCTTGCTGCTTCTGTTTTTCTTATTAACGGACATCCAACTTATAACCTTGACAATCTCGCTCCTTTTGAAGTATTGTTTAAACATTCTCCTGATTATAAGTTTTTGAAGCTTTTTGGATGTAGGTCTTATCATTGGCTTCAACCTTATACTACACACAAACTTCAAAAAAGATCAATTCATTATGTTTTTCTTGGCTATTAGCCTTCCACAAAGGGCTATGGATGTCTTGATGTGTCCAGTGGCCACCTTTATGTTTCTAGGCATGTTCTCTCTGATGAAATCACTTTTCCTTTTCAGAACTCCTCTCTCTATGCTATTATTCCAGCTTTAACTTTAGTTCAACTTCACACTTTCTTTTGGCCTCCAACCAGTCCTGTCTTACACTCTCTGTCAACTACTTCTGGTTTGTCTGGAGTCCCTACAGTTCCTCCATCTGCAATACCTATAGCTGCAAGTTTTTCTACAAACCCTACAGTGCCTGCATCTGTAGTACCTACATCTACCGTTTCTACGGTCCCTATTTCCGCTTCTGTTGCAGCACTTGTCCATCCTATTTTTGTAGCACCTGTCTCTTATTACTGTAGCGACCCTAATTTTCTTAAGTCATTATTTATTATTATTATTATTATTATTATTATTATTATTATTATTATTATTATTATTATTATTATTTTATTTTCGGCTTTATTAATTGTGTGGTTACATGAAAATTTAATGTGTTATTTAGTTAATTTAATGTGTTAGTTAATTATAAATAATTAATTCAAATATTTATATATATATATATTTATAATTATATACATTGTAATTATGCTGTATTATATAATATAATATATTATAATAGTTTATTAAGTTAGAATAGGATTAGGAATCTATCAAAAGAAAAGAAAAGAAAGAAAAGTAGCAGTCGGGAGAAAAGGAGAAGAAGAAGAAGAGAGAGAGAGAGAGAGAGAGAGAGAGAGAGAGAGAGAGAGAGAGAGAGAGAGCTGAGAAAGAGAAACAGTGGGGAGAAAGAAAAAAAAAAGAGAGGAGAAAAAAGAAAGAAAAAGAGAAAGTAAGAAAAAGATTAGGGTTTTGTTTTGGTGGCTCCATTAGTTCTTCAAATAATTCTTTGATCTTCAAAAAAATATTGTGAGTACAAAACCCACTTCCCTTGATTTGTATTTTATTCGTTGTATTTATTTATTTATTTATTTATTTTTATTTGATGTTGAATTAATTTCATATTTACATTTAGATGATTGATTGATTTTAATTATTTTGATTAGTTGTGTATGTAAGGTTTAGGATTTTTAGATGATTGATTGATTTTAATTATTTTGATTAGTTGTGTATATAAGGTTTAGGGTTTTTGGATGATTGATTGATTTTAATTATTTTGATTAGTTGTGTATCCAAGGCGTAGGGTTTTTATATCGATTTATTTTATGGTTGTAATCACATTCATGGATTTATGAAATTAAAATAAATTAGGAACCCGTAGATAAATTCCTTACACTCCACCATGACTCCATGGAATGTTGTTTTATTTGAATGTTGGTGAGAAAGAGTGTATGAAAAAAAAAAAGTGAGGATTATGAGATTTATTTGAATGCCTTAAGCTTGGCATTGTTATGTTTATTCTCATGAGGGAGATGTTGTGTATATATATTGTTGTCTCGTTCTCATGAGTAGACGAGTGTTTTGATTTACACGCGTACGTATATGCTAACCATCCGGGGAGTGTGGGTCAAACTCGGGACGATATCCCCATGCAAGTTTGGCTTCGAAGCGGTGTTAGGTATACGGGAGGCACATGGGATATATGTGTAAGTCGGAAGTGGAGGGCCGAAGTGGTGGAGTTAAGGTTCAAAGAATTTAATTATGAGTTTATTAGTATAGTGTGAATTGTATTGATTTGTACATGTTGAAAAATAGCAAACGATCTTGATAAATTATGAAATTTGAGTAGAGGCATGCATACGTGATTCTAGACAACTTTTGTGTTTTAACTTTTTATTAAAAAGGTCGATTAGAACTTATAATCGGATAATCTTGGTTATTGTAGTTTTGATTTATTTTAGCAATGCAGATTTTAAAGGCTGTTTTAACTCACGATATGAACTCATTTTTATTGGCTTAGCGTTAACTGAAGTAAAACATTATTCTGCACACTTTTCATGCTTTGAATTTTTCCGAAAAAAATCATCTTAGGGCAGTTTTTGTTCGTTTTCAGCTTCAGATTTTTCGATTGAATTTCGTCTAGGTTTTTCTATCAAGTTTTTCTCTCAACCTATTCAGTTTCAGTTAAATTCGTTTACCATGTCTTTTAGGAAATTTGATTAAGTACAACTTTTGTTCTTTGAGTTTTAGTCAATTCGAATTATTTAAGTATGAAACAGTGCATTTTTATACTTCTTTAGTAAGTTGCTTATGATTAAATTATACTAATTTTATTTTTTTGTAGGATGGTGGGTCTTACTAATTTTTTTTTGTAGGGCTGACTCACCATATTTTTATTTCTATTTTATTTATTTCATACTCAATTTATATTTCATTGTGTACGAGCAAGTGTAACAGCGCCCGCGTGGGGCCTCATGCTACAGTTCGGACTCGATTTGTGTCACGGTTCTAAATCTGAACCAAAGAGTCCAAATCTGGCAAATCGTTTGAGAAAACAGATTTTGAAAAAGTAGTGCCAAACATGGACTGCTTTGCCAGATACAGAGTCGCCACCTAAATATTTTTTATGGGAGAATTTAGGAAACCCTGACTCGGTGCCGAAGGCCACATGTCCGTCATCACCGGAGTTGTCTCGGCTCGGGAGCTTGGGTACGATCGGGGAAGGTCAGCTATGAGCACCCCCTTTCGCCCGGTCCGAAGACCGGCCTCTACTAACCGTGATATCCGTTTTTGAAAACTTTACGTGTTCTTATTCCATTTATTAGCCTAGGATTACTATGTTATGCGCACAGCAAACAAGTATAGACTAGATTGCCTAATTTGGAAATAAACATTGCATATCCGTTTGGTTTGAAAATGCTTTGGAATTTGCTACTCGCAAGTAGGCTAAAATACGGATTTCAACGAGTTTTTCCAACTCAAACAACCCAACCTTCACCCACAGGCATTCAAAACAGTTTAACACATAAGCATCTAGCCACATGTTAAGCATGCTGTTATGGCAACATTCACACTCATGCGATATGCTAAAGCGGAAATACTTACATAGTACTCCGCGCCAAAACAAAGAACTTGTTAGTAATCATGCATGATCCAAGTCCATGTGAAGTGCCTAATGCATCGCATACAAAATGTCGCTAAGATAGGCTCGGCTATCCTAAACATGTCATGTGAAAATGCACAATTATCACGTATTCAGTTTGAAAATTGAAGTATTGATGCAATTAGCGTGATGTACCGAGCCTAATGCATGTAATACAAATGCATGGATGCACACATGCATAGCATAAGGTGTGCTAAATTAGACGTGACCTAATACTAACCATCAAAGCAGGTAAGTAAAAGGGAAGAAAGACGTGAGGTTGGAAGACATACACACACTCACGCACACTTATTACAGATTTGCCCTCGCTCGGAGGGACCAAATAAATATTACAAATTAATTAACTACGCGAGCTAATTAAATATTACAAATTAATTAATTAACAAATTAACTAATTAATTAAAGCAGGAAAGCGTCTCGGGAAACGCGCCACCATGCGCAAGCTGCCTCTGTTTTCCTTCCTTTCCTCCTCTGGAGGTTGTAAAAACCTCAGGACTACATCCTTGGACAGAGGGTATCATCACCGGCTGAATGAAACTTCCACCGGCAGTGTAGTATAGCCATCGGCACAAAATAGGGTCTGTCGGCAGAGAAAAATGTGCCGGTCGGCACATTACACTGCCGGTCGGCAGAGTATTCCTGCAGAATCTGCAAATGACAGCAACAGAGGGCAAGGCAAAGCATGGCAGCACAATTCAAGGCATGTATGCATCAACCATGTCTCTTATCATTGTGATGACTCAAAGGGACATGTGCCTTGGTTCTCGGACCACCAATCACGCATTTCCATGCATGATGGCCCAAAGAACCAAGTATGCAACTTTGGTTTCAAATGTATGCACACCAATCAAACAAAACTCCCAATCCCTATCACCCAAGTCAAGGGACAAGGAATGCATGCAAGATGCAATGCAACCTAGGCATACAAGCTAGGAATGCAACATGGCATGGCAATTAACTTATGCAAGCATACAAGCATGCATATGGCAATACAAATGGATGGCAAGATGGACTTATGCATGAATTAGGCAGCTCTAACAAGGCCTAAAACAGTGGCCATTGTGCTATAAAATGAAGGCTAAGTGGCATGCACACACACATGCACATAAGGGCCAACACTTAAGCACAAATCAAACAACATTCAAGCACACTTGAAAGGAGGAAACATGGATAATTGGCATGCAACACGAGCCCCAAAATCATGTTAGGACGGTGCCAAACCAAGCAACAAAATCAAGCCAAAACATGCAACAAATAGTCCAAGTGTTCAAAGCAAATCAATAAGGCATTGAACTACACTTAACATGACCAAACATGGCATGCAAAGAAGGACCAAAAACAGGTTTATAGCACATTAAAACAAGGCTAAAGGACGACTTAGATGGCATCTAAATGGCCCAAATACAAAGGCATACACCATGGCCAAAACATGGAGCATTGCGACACATGCTTTCAAAGCATTAAAGAGACATGCAAGGCAATCAAACAAGCATGGAAATGGGACTGAAATAGCATGTAGGATGATTCCAAATCATCAAAACAATGCAAAGATGGCATGCCACACATGCATGTACTCAAGGCCAACAAGCCCAAATACAAAGGAGCTATATAATGCATGCAAAGATCAACCCAAACGATTATGGACAGAGCTAAAACATGGCAAAATAAGCACATAAACTTCACAAATACAAGCCTAAAACATGCTCCAACAAAGGCTAACAACCTAGAACATGTTAAGGCACAAATAAGGCATTACATGGCAACTATGCTAAACATGCATGAAGTTCCAAAACCAACTTGAAATCATGATATATCATGGATATATAAGCATGAAAAACAAACCAAACATGCTCAACACACACTCAAGCATAGGCTTCCTCAAGAGGCCAAAACATGCCCTTTTCAAGGACAACAAGGAGAGGGGGTGGCCCTCTCCTTCTTGGGACTTCAAAGGATCATCTTCACCACTGAAATCCCTCAAGATTTCAGTGGTGAAGAGACCTCAACACCAAAATCCCGGAGCTAGCACAAAATGGCTCAAAATGAGGCCTTTTGGGGCCTAAGGGTGGTCAACACCCCTCAAACAACAAAACACTCTTAATAAACAATAAAGAGGGCTTAAAAATAGAACTTTTTTATGTTATACAATAATCACAAAAACAGCTCTAAGATAGGTATAAAATTGATGCAAGAATGGGGAATAAAGGTGTAAGTTTCTTACCCTTGTAGTCCTCTTCAACAAGGATGCTCCAATGGCCTCCTTTGGCTCCAAATCAGTCAAGAAGCTCAAGAACAACCCCTTAGAACTCTAATCTTAAGAGGAAGGTGAAACACTAGGTGTTTGTGTGCAATAGTAAGGCACAAAACACCTAGTGTGCAAAATGGGAGGGAAAGAGAGATAGATTGTGTATGTCTAACCCTAACCCTAGAAAACCAGAGCTCTTCTCTGTCTTTTTTTCCTCTCTAAAATGTCTAAGCCTCTCTCCCTTGCCTTAGAGAGAGCTTCTCTCTATAAGCCTCTTGTAAAGCTTACAAGACAAGCTTTGCAAGAGGGAGATCCCTCCATACACGTGTATGGAGGGGAGCAAAAGTTATACAGCTGTCCAAAAATATCTGCAAAAGCAGATGAACAGCAATCGGCCGGCAAAAAATGCCATCTTGGCCAAACAAAGTGCCGACCGGCACAAAAAAGTGCTGACCGGCAACAAATAGTGCCGACCGGCAAACTATATTGCCGGTGGCAGCAAAAACCAGCCGGTGGCATCTAGCCAATGCCGGTGGTGGGTGGGGATGGTCTACAAGCCTCACCCTGCCCTTCCAAGGCAAAACACAAGTGTTTGGTACAAAACCAGACACTAAACGGTCGAGTTCGGGGATCCTGAGGCAAGGCGCGTGAGCCGAGACCTCCGGGAACTCCAAACGAACACAAACATGGAAGATCACCGTGTGTTCAAACAGTGACGTCCAAGTCTTGAGGACGGTCAAAAATGGGGTGTCTACAGTTGCCCCTCTTTGACAGAACTCGAAAGTCATAACAATGACGGGAGTGAATGTCAAAGCCCAGAGACGACCCATTTTTGACAAGGCCGAAGACTCAGACAAACATACAAGACAAATAAGATATGCGCCTGAAGGCGGGGGCAAAATGCAAGACAATGCACGGAGCCGAGCATAACTTATGATCATGCAAAGAAAGCTGTAATGAAGCAAACATGCGACAATTTTAAGCTAGCATACCAAACTACACTACAATGTAGAAAGGATGTAAGAGAATTATGGAATTCTCAAAAAGTCTCACTCGGAGGATACAATACCTGTCCGGCTCGTCTGGTTGCACCAGCTTCAAATGAACCGTACATACAATATCGTGCCTGAAAAAGAAAACAAACTTAACAGGTACAATATTGTTAGCAACATGCATGACAATGCAAGAATGGATGCAAAATGATGTGCAATATATACAAAACATTGTATAAACAATGCAAATGCAGATGCAATGTAATTGAAACAATGCAAGCTACATGCAAAGCATTTGAATCGTGATCCAATCACGAACGGTTCGAAACCACACCTATGTCAAATAGATTGATGGAGGTAACAAGTCTGTCTACCATAGAACGGTCAACTGAACTATGAGTATTGTAGACAGACGCAAGAACAAGTATTGGGTGGAATTGACATAAGTGGGGAAACAACCCGCTGGAGGAAGGACTACGATCCTAATGCCGGATGCAAAAATTACACTACAATGTAATGGATGAATATGGCACGCAGGCCAAACCAAATCTTGCCTAGGAAAGGCATGCATACATACAAGCCATGTGTAACACAGAAAAGGTGCCGCAACCCTCAACCAACATATCAACGTGGAATCGGCGCGATACACATACAGAACTGTGTTTTAACATGAAAAGTAAGGGCACATACCGGACCAAGCTCAACCTGGAAAGGCGCAAGCCAAAGGCGGAAGGTGATGCAATGAATGCATGCAATCTACAATGCAATATCTACAAATATGCAATGGAATGGATATGGATACAATGGATATGGCACGCAAGCCAAACCAAATCTTGCCTAGGAAAGGCATGCATACATACGAGCCATGTGTAACACAGAAAAGGTGCCGCAACCCTCAACCAACATATCAACGTGGAATCGGCGCGATACACATACAGAACCGTGTTTTAACATGAAATGTAAGGACACATACCAGACCAAGCTCAACCTGGAAAGGCGCAAGCCATAGGCGGAAGGCGATGCAATGAATGCATGCAAACTACAATGCAAATGCATGATAATGCACTATGATGCAATGACTATGATTGCAACTTTCCCTATCTTACCAACAGGGTGATATACTAGGTTGGTTCAGTATCCAGAACTGAGGCGTAGACATGCCGCCTCAACCTATGGGGCTTCCATACAGATTTCAAGCCGAGGGTAAACCTCTGGGTATTTAAACCAGACTTTAGTCTCGGAACTCCCGAACCTTTGCGTTCTAGGCATAAGCCGTTCGAACTCTAGTTTCCACCGTCCCCGTTGGTCTTCTAGGAACTCATCGCAAGCACAGACTGGTGGCTTTACCGGACCACCGAAAAGTCGTTCGGGCACGACAAACACCGAAGGAATTGCACCTTCAGAGGATTTAAGGTCTCCTAGACCGGGATGCAAAATGTATGCATGACAATGCATGTTTTTTTTTGTTTTTTTTGAAATGCAAATGATGCAAGTGAAATGCATGTTGCATGGAATGCGCGACAACACGCGGCTCTCGAAGTGTACGACAATGCGAACACTAAAGGTCTTACACCTTCCAAGGATTTAAGGTCTCCTAGACCGTACGTGTTTAAGGTCTCGCCAGACCATGCGTGTTTAAGGTCTCGCCAGACCGTGGGGTATTGCAAGACGCGTGACAATGCGCTGAAGGTTTCGCACCTCCAAAGGATTTAAGGTCTCCTAGACCGTGCGTGTTTAAGGTCTCGCCAGACCGTGCGTGTTTAAGGTCTCGCCAGACCGTGCGTGTTTAAGGTCTCGCCAGACCATGCGTGTTTAAGGTCTCGCCAGACCAGGCGTGTTTAAGGTCTCGCTAGACCGTGCGTGTTTAAGGTCTCGCCAGACCGGCGGTATTGCACGACGGTATGATGCGCAAAATAGCGCAATGCGCTAGGCAACGCGAGTGCACAGGACAGTGCGATGGAATGCATGCAAAATGCAATGAGATGCGCAAAACAGCGCGAACAATTTTGAAATGCACAAAACAGTGCAATGCGCAGAACAGCGCGAGGTTTGAAATGCACAAAACAGTGCAATGCGCAAAACAGCGCGAACAATACAATGCACAAAACAGTGCGATGCGCAGAACAGCGCGAACAATACAATGCACAAAACAGTGCGATGCGCAGAACAGCACGAACAATACAATGCACAAAACAGTGCGATGCGCAAAATAGCGCGAAGAAAATACAATGCACTAACAAGTGCAAGTAAGGTGCGCAAGATAGCGCGAACAAATGCAATGCACTAACAAGTGCAATTGAGGTGCGCAAGATAGCGCGAACAAATGCAATGCACTAACAAGTGCAATTGAGGTGCGCAAGATAGCGCGAACAAATGCAATGCACAAAATAGTGCGATGCGCAAAATAGCGCGAAGGAAATGTAATGCACAAAACAGTGCGATGCCAAGTGTGACGTGCATGCCACACGGAGTGTAAATGGGCTTAAATGCGCAACAACGCACGTATTCCGGAATGCATGACAATGCATGGAATGGAAATGCAATGATGCATGAGAAATGTGCACGACAATGCAAAGGGGTGCGTGTTGCAACGCATGTAACACGTGCATAACAATGCAAATGCGTGGCGCGTGACAGCGCGATGTAATGCACCGAAGTAGTGTGATGAGCTTGTGCAACACACATGGGGCAACTTTTGAATTCAAAAGGATACAAAAAGGATACACCTTGCATGAATTCGAGTGCCACGCACTGGAGACACGGCCCGAAGTCGAAACGGAGGCCGGTTGAACATCGGAGATGCACTTTCTTGTACTTTCTTGAGCTATGAAGACCACAAACTTCTCATATGGCCTAACCAAGGCTGTGGGAACCCCACCGGCAGTAAGGGGAGGCCACCGGCTGGCCATCGGCACAAAAACAATTCCATCGGCACAAAAAAGTGCCGGCCGGCACAAAACATTGCCGACCGGCAAACAGTTGCTGGTGCGGGGCAGTTTTGTCTTTCCACCTCGAGTGTTATAAAATAGGGCTTCATGCCCTATTTCCTCATTTCCTACCGCCGAAAACCTTTCCTTTCTCTCTCTAGAGTGCTTCTCTCTTATTTTTCGCCCGTTTCTTCGCGTTCTACGCCCGTTTCGTCGTCGGATTCGCGATCCTCTTCGCGTTTCGGACATTTTCCACCGATCACATTCTCGTTTCGGTGCCTCGTTCGGCGTTCTCGCCTTTTCGGGGTTTGTTCCCCTCACTTTCCTCTTCATTTCCGTGCCTTTTCACATTCCGGCCTTCCCGGCCATTTCCGACCCTCTCAGGAGTTGACTTTTCGGTTGACTCTTCGCATTCCGGCTCGGTTTTCCTTTTCCGACCATTTTCACACCACTCTCTACATGGCGGACGACATTCCACGTGGTGGGACTCCCCCGGACCACGAGATGGACCCCGGGGTCGAGCTCTTACCACTGAGCGAGCGCCCGTTCGACCCGGCGACCTACCGGCCGGCGATCCACGTTCTGCCCCCTGACGGCCTGCGTCAGTTCCGGAGCTTCGAGAGGTACGCGCCCCCTGAGTTACTGCTACGCGAGCCTACCTCCCACCTTTCATTCGGCACTCCCGAGGTAACTCTTCATCTTCTGCTTTACTTTCTGCAATGTAGGATACAAAACTGCCATAGTTAGCTGTATTCTTTAATTGCTGAAATCTGATATGCCGTAGACCGTAGTTGACTGTAAACATACATGCAACCGATATCTGCTTGAGACTGACACATGCACACACACTGCACTAGCCCTGAATTACTCAAACACACTGTACTTACTGTATTCTACTGCACACACACTGGTACCCAGTATTTGTCTGAATCTGTTCGATTTGCACACATGCCACATCTGTTCTGAAACGCTCAAACATGCTGACACAGCACACGTATTTTCTATAAGCACACCGGCACCCGGTATCTGCCTGAATCTGACAAACTTGCATACATGCCATATCTGTCTTTTCAAAATCGCATTTTGAATGTTGTCCTGCAATTGTTGTTTTCTGTTTACAGGAGGGTTCCCATACCATTCGCGGGTATGGGAATACTGGTGCGCGGGAGTGGTATGACGAGCTCCCTGATGCGGTCCAGCGCATCGTGGATCGGGCGGGCTTCGGCACCTTCTGCCGAGGGCTCTCTAGGTTGTCCACATGCAGGCCTCTTCTTGCCGCTCTGGCGGAGAGGTGGTGGGACACCACCGATTCTTTCCACTTTTCTGCCGCAGGGGACATGACGATGACCCCTTATGACTTCTCGATGCTCACAGGCATCGGGGTAGGAGGGGATCCGATCCCTTTCGACACAGACATGGATGAGTGGACCGCCGCTCAGGTCCATCTACTGGGGGAGGCCCCACCGCTAGCTCGTCCAGGCTTCGTCCGATATTCCTGGTTCGAGGCACAGTTCAGGGTCCAGCCCGCACCGGGGGAGGAGACTCAGATGACCGAGGAGGACGTGGAGAGGTATGCCCGCGGCTTCCTCATGTTCCTGTTCGGGACTACTATCTTCGCCGACCGGGCGAATACCGTGCCTCTCTGCCTTCTCAGCGCACTGGTGGACGTCCGGGACATCTTGCACTATGACTGGGGCGGCGCTGCTCTGGCCACCCTGTACGGCTATATGAGCTCGGCTTCTCGTGGCAGCGGCCAGCTGCTTGGAGGTTACTGGCGGGCTTGGGAGGTACATTCCCTCTCCGCTTTTTCATTCCTGTCCGATATTCTCTGTACTCTGTACACTGCACACACTGCGGTCTGCTTTACACTCACTGTATACTGTACACACGGCACACACATACATTCTGCTTTGCACTGACTGTACACTGCTCACACTGTACACAATACACGGCTCAACACACGGCTCTGCCATTTCTGCTTCATTCTGTATATCCTGCTTTATCTGATGGTCATACTGACATCTGTTTTTCAGTTGTGGGTTTATGCCTACTTCCCTAGGCTTGCACCTGTGCCAGTTGCGGAGCCTCCTCCGGCTGTTCCTTTCTCGAGTCGCTTTGACGGGGGATGCACCCGGCGACCTCGGGAGACATTCGGCTTCTTCCGCCGATACTTCGACACCATCACCCCCACAGAGGTATGCTTTACTTTCAGTTCGTTTAGCTTCGCTTTCCCACTGCATGTTTCAATAACAGTAGATAACAAACTGTCTGTTACTTTCAGATCACATGGCGGCCATGGGCTTCCTTGCCGTCGGCGATGCGGGGTCGGTTCCCTGGTGCTGAGGAGACCTCGCGTTTCCGGATTTTGCTGGAGGGCCCGGTCTGTCGGGCTTGGTACCTGGGGGAGCGCTTTCTACGCCAGACCCGCGGGTTACCTGAGCAGATAGTCCCGGCTCACCCTCCTGCAGAGATGAGGGAGACCGAGGGGCTTACCGCTGAGCAGCTGGATGATTACTCCATCGGCTGGGAGGAGGCCGGCTTCCGAGGCACTGGAGACTATCAGGAGTACGTGCAGACGTACCTGATGCGTCCCTTGAGCGGCCGTCGAGCAGAGGGGGCCAGGCCTGTGGCATCGGCGGCTGGGGCCGGAGCGGGAGCAGGGGCTGGATCTTCGAGGACGGCCCGAGTCCGTGGCAGGGGCGGAGTGTGGGGTGGACGAGGAGCTGGCTGGCCTGCCCTGCCTGCTGTACTGACTTTCCAGGGGCAGGGTGGGTCGACCTATCAGATCCCCTTCGCCCCTCCACCGGCTGGTCACGAGTTCATTGACATCTCCGACCTTCCGCCGGTATGTATCACTGCACTTCGTACAGTTATTTCATTTCAGTTTACTTGATATTCCACAGAATACTAATGCATCTGACACTTTTGCAGGCTTCTTCTGGGTATACCCGTCAGTCGTTGGCGATGAATGCCTCGATGATGGGGATGCTCCAGCGGACATTTGATCTCTTAGCCCTCTACAGCATACCGGTATGTCCTTCTGACACTGGCCTCAAACCATTCATACACTGCTTCGCATAATCTGATTCACGGCACAACACCTGATACACTGATCTCACTGTATCTGAGCACTGCACACACTGCATTCTGCACTAAACTCTGTACTGACAAACTGCTCACGGCATTCATACACTGTATTCACACACGGCATTCTGCACTGATAAACTGCCTACAGCATGCTGATGCATTTCCCTTTTTGTGTACTTTTTCAGCCTCCTTTGCAGATTCCCATGGCAGGAGGTGCTCCAGCTAGACCTTCTGTCCCTGCTCGGGGGAGAGATGAGGGGGGTAGGATATTTCCCCGTACCAGGGGAGGGCGTACTCATGTCGGGAGTAGCTCGCGAGCTCCAGTCCCGGACGATGATGATGACGAGGAGTCAGAGGCGGAAGCAGAGGCGGAGTCCGAGTCATCGGAGGAGGAGACCGGAGACGATTCTAGCTCGGGCTCTGACGACGATGCTGATGATGCTCCTGGACCCTCGTCCAGGAAGAGGACTAGGACGGACTGACAGCCCTTGGAGTGCTCGAGAGAGATGCGGATTTTTGTTATCTTTCTTCTTTCTTGTACTTTTGTTTTTTTGTTGGTAGATAGATTACCTTGTACTGCCACAGGCAGGTTTTGTTTCCAAAGCTTGTACATTCGAAAAGATAGTGAAATGAAACAGACTCTTTATCTGAAAAAGTGTTTACATTTACACATTTCATGCATTACATCGCATCTCATCATGTTACACCTCAATGTAAATGGAATTGATTGGTTGTCTGAAAATTGAACACTTGAACTGTAATAATCAGATAACTTAAACAGCCAACAGCAAAATGATCCAAGTAACCCACTGCCTGATTCTTGACACACGGCCCTTACTCTGTTGGGGATTAATCTGTATACAGCCCAATAACACAGCATTCGATTCATTCTGCACACGGCGATTCTCAAACAAAACAGCCCAATCTAACAGGACGGACCTCAAAGATGGAACCGGTTGGAGTCGGAACACGTTCCAATGTAGAGAATGGCACAGCATTCTGAGCATAAGCGATTTTTGAAATCGAATGAGGGTTTTTCAAACCGGGATATCGAGCCTACCACTGAACAGAGCGGAAAGGACTCAAATATAGGTACACGACCTAAACACAACGAGACACGCTCGGGAAAAACTAAAAACAAAAGACGAGACCGTCAAATGAAAGAGACACGACACACAGACGCGTAACCAAAGATGGGGGACCTCGGACCACGAGGAGCCAGTTCAATCTGGGTATTGTTTCCCACCCCTTCTTATTTGTGATTCTCACATCACTCAACTCTCAAGCTCGGATTTTCTCTCGAAACCCTTTTCCTCGCTTTTCTCTCAACTTACACCTCTCTATTCTTCATTCTCTCATTTTTCATCCCTCCCCGGGGTGATTGATGGATAAATGGAAAGGTGCGGGTTTATGCTCGACACCGTTAGCTCACGGCTATTCTTCGGGCAGGCAGAGTGCTCTTCTGGCAAGTACGTCGATGACGGGGGAGAGACAGAACGCCTGGCTCAACTGTGCCCCTAGTTCATCATTTTAACCATTTTTTTTCGTTTTTGCTTTCTACTAAAACGATTTTGATCGAAATGAGAGTCGGATTAACGTACTTGTTCGACTTTTGTTTTGAAAAGCATGCAAGTCAGGCAGCAAACACTGAAAATTTTCCTTTTAGGTCCAAGACAATGGTCCGGTTTTGGAAAATGAAATAGTTTTCGAGAAAATAGTCAACCTCAGTAAAAATTTTCAAAAACTATTTTTCAAACAGCTGATGCTCAACAAGCATGAAACTTACCCTTCGAGATGCGCAACCTCGGATCGGAGGCAATGGAAAATTGCCCCTGGTTTGAAGGAGGGTGGGAGGCAACGGAAAGTTGCCCCTAGTTTGAAAGGCGGCTCACAGCGGCTCGTGGCAACGGAAAGTTGCCCCTTGTTTGGATGGTGCCGCAACAGTCCGCAGACAGCCTTCATTGGCGGTGGTCGAGCTCTTGGACACAGCGATGACGAAGACAAGCGCAACACATATATGGACACAGTCACCTTGGAAGGTGTTGGCAACTGGACCTTGGGATGAAATCGAAACCATTGCATGGACTGAGACGCTTATGAAAGCGTTGGGGGCTGGACTTCATGATGAAGTTGCCTACGTATCCCAAACATGGGAATCAAGCCTTACGTAGTTCCGGTTAAGGTCCACTCGGGTATTTTAACCTTCACTTTGTTTGGCTCTTATTTTTGCCAAGGCGCCCAATGCGGGTTTTCGACCTTGCGAGCTTCTTTTCATTTTCTATTTCTTCTTCATTTCTTTTGCATTTTTCTTTTTCTTTTCTTTTTGGTATCTTTTGTCTTTTCTTTTCTTTTCTTCTTTTTTGTATTTTTCTCTTGCTCTAACTTTTGCCTGGGTCGCCCTTCTGGGTTTTCGACCCAGCGAGCCTCTCAAAGGGTAAAAGTGTAGCAAGTCCATGCCAAATGGTTCCTGAACTGGAAGCCTCTCCGTGTCTAAGAGAACGGCTGTTGCACTGATTTGCGGAGAACCCATCAGGGTTACTCTACGAGCTTCTCCCGGCGAGATCTACTCCTTCTGATTCGGCCTTGATGCTTCTTGATCGAAGGCTACCTCAAAACTGGCCACACGGGCCTTTCATGGCGTTTGTCCGTTGAACTTTTTGAACAGTCTGAATGGGTTCAAAGTCGGAACGGGTTGAATCTTGAGGCTGAGAGCGATCCTAAGCTGCGCGATCTCAAGAACGATTCCACACAGGTCTTCACAAGGCCGCGTAAAATATTTGTTTTTGAAAGTTTTTAAGAAAGCGACGAATCGCTCGTGCCGAAGATAGTGTGGAACCAATCTGGATCAGGCTAGGGTCCTTCTCAGTACTCACGCCGACAAGCATGATTTCATTCATAAAAAGGCTTAGCACGCCTCTCTTTCTCTCAAAATGATCAAAATTCTACAAAACCCAAGGAATTCCTTCCTCTTCGTTTTCATCACCGCAGTGTTCAAAAAGTTTTTTTTTTGAAAAACTTAGGTTAATGCTATGAGTTTGGCGCGCAGGAGAGCAGGCGAGATGTACTGTCAGCCCAATCAAATTCTCTGGTCCTTATGCTGAAAGCAAGCATGAAGTTGAGATAGCAACAGCTATTTCAATCGGCTCTGTTGGTGTAACTGGCCCCTCGGCAGGAACAGACTCAAAACAAAAACAGATAATAATAAAACAAGACGGTGTTCGGGACAATAACCCCTGAATCACCGGGTATTATATACAACGGGGACTGACTCGATACAACAAGACAGACCCTTAAGCAAAAAAAGACTGACTCAAGACAAAGTGACAGACTCAAAACAAAAGACCGACTCGATATCCAAGCCAGAATTTACAAAACTCGGTTTCACCGATGCTCAAAAATGCGTGCCAAACGCTTCATCAAAAAAATATACCAAATGTTGCCCGCAGGCGGTTCACTTTACATACTCGCAGTATCTGAGCCCTCGAAATCCAACAACTGAGTGGTGACGGGCTTGCCTGAGGTAGGTGGTAGGATAACCTTATTATCAATCAAATCCTGCACTTCATGACGAAGGCGGGAACATCCATCGGTGCTGTGACCGGACTGTTGATGGTACGCGCAGTACAAGGTAGCATCATGGGTGGCGGGGAGATTCTTCGGGAGCGGTCGGGGCTCCAAAGGCTTAAGATGCCCATTCTTCGCCAATATCAACAATGCCCTAGACAAAGGCATGTGGAGGTCGTGAAAGACTCTGCGCCCTCGAGGTAGGTACTTTGCAGTTTGAGGATTCTTGCCAGACGCGCTGGCGAAAGGATCAGCTGGCGCTGCCTTGGCTTTTTGAACCTTTCCCGGTGCAGGGTTGGGAACAACAGGAACTGTTTGGGCATGACGGGGCCCATCCCGGTTTTCTGCCTGGCTTGAACTGCCTTTGATTGGAGCGGGGAAAGCATCATCTATAGCTTTGGTCACTATTGCGGATGTTTGTTGCTTGTTCATCCCTCTGGCCTTCAGAGCCTCGACTGCCCACAGCAGTTGTTCAATAGGGTCGGCATCTACCTTTGCCTTGTCCTTTCCTTTGGCCTCAGCCTGATCGAGGGTCGGGGTTAGTGCTGACATATCGTGGCTATAGCCAGAAGCCATCTCTGGCTGGCTGAGCTCTATCACAATCCGCCCCAGTAGCGGGGGCTCCTGTGGTACAAAATTCCCGGCATACGGTGCCGCTGGTGGTGAAGCCGACATTCCATAGGCGAGGTCTGCCACAGACCTTTGGAGATCGCCTATCATCCCCATCAATTCGAAGGTGGTGGGCTCACGAGCCTGGTATAACTGGGGAGCCCAAACCGGGTGCACAACGGGCGACCTGGGCGGATATGACATACTGATGCTGGCTTCATTCTGCGGAGTGGTTCCCTGCTCCGGTGCGGCTGTCATAACCACAATTTCTTCTGAACTTTGTGTCGCCATAAATCTTGCCTCAGCAAAGGGGAGACACTGGCTGTTCTGTATCAACTCTGCAACTCTCTGAACTGAAAGAAAAACAGACAGCACTTCAGCCCAAACTGATCAAACACGGGTGTAGCCGAACAACTGTTCCCTACTGCTGATCACTGTTCCCAGATTTCTGTTCCCCAAAATACTGAATATGATACCCGCGGATAACTGATTCTCAAATTCTGATACCAATGCCCTTAGGCCTGATGCCCCAAACTTGCAAACTGGTATGTACATTCCTGTAGAGATACACTCTAAAAGCACATAGCAAGTAAGAGAGAGCCAAAACACCCCTATGTTGGGGTAGGGTTTCCCTGTCCTATTTTGGCAGGAACTAGGATTTCACTACGCACGCAGCGGTTTCAAACAACCTATAATCGGGTAAGCAACCTGTCCTAGCTTGGAATGGTCACTATGGATTCCGAATATGCACTAGGTCGAATGGTCAAAAAGGGTGCCCCGGTAAACCGGGGTTTGTGTTCCCATGCTGTCAGAGCCCATAGCCGGTCAGCCTTATGGACATGCCTTGACAAGACAAGCCTCCGGCAAACCATTCAGGAATGGCAGATGGCAAACACTGTGTTCCTAGGCGCACCAATGCACATGCAATGCAAAGAAACACATAGATGAGATCAAAACAGGATATCACGAGTTCAAGTCAAGCTCTCTAAACTCCCCAGCAGAGTCGCCAGAAACTGTAACAGCGCCCGCGTGGGGCCTCATGCTACAGTTCGGACTCGATTTGTGTCACGGTTCTAAATCTGAACCAAAGAGTCCAAATCTGGCAAATCGTTTGAGAAAACAGATTTTGAAAAAGTAGTGCCAAACATGGACTGCTTTGCCAGATACAGAGTCGCCACCTAAATATTTTTTATGGGAGAATTTAGGAAACCCTGACTCGGTGCCGAAGGCCACATGTCCGTCATCACCGGAGTTGTCTCGGCTCGGGAGCTTGGGTACGATCGGGGAAGGTCAGCTATGAGCACCCCCTTTCGCCCGGTCCGAAGACCGGCCTCTACTAACCGTGATATCCGTTTTTGAAAACTTTACGTGTTCTTATTCCATTTATTAGCCTAGGATTACTATGTTATGCGCACAGCAAACAAGTATAGACTAGATTGCCTAATTTGGAAATAAACATTGCATATCCGTTTGGTTTGAAAATGCTTTGGAATTTGCTACTCGCAAGTAGGCTAAAATACGGATTTCAACGAGTTTTTCCAACTCAAACAACCCAACCTTCACCCACAGGCATTCAAAACAGTTTAACACATAAGCATCTAGCCACATGTTAAGCATGCTGTTATGGCAACATTCACACTCATGCGATATGCTAAAGCGGAAATACTTACATAGTACTCCGCGCCAAAACAAAGAACTTGTTAGTAATCATGCATGATCCAAGTCCATGTGAAGTGCCTAATGCATCGCATACAAAATGTCGCTAAGATAGGCTCGGCTATCCTAAACATGTCATGTGAAAATGCACAATTATCACGTATTCAGTTTGAAAATTGAAGTATTGATGCAATTAGCGTGATGTACCGAGCCTAATGCATGTAATACAAATGCATGGATGCACACATGCATAGCATAAGGTGTGCTAAATTAGACGTGACCTAATACTAACCATCAAAGCAGGTAAGTAAAAGGGAAGAAAGACGTGAGGTTGGAAGACATACACACACTCACGCACACTTATTACAGATTTGCCCTCGCTCGGAGGGACCAAATAAATATTACAAATTAATTAACTACGCGAGCTAATTAAATATTACAAATTAATTAATTAACAAATTAACTAATTAATTAAAGCAGGAAAGCGTCTCGGGAAACGCGCCACCATGCGCAAGCTGCCTCTGTTTTCCTTCCTTTCCTCCTCTGGAGGTTGTAAAAACCTCAGGACTACATCCTTGGACAGAGGGTATCATCACCGGCTGAATGAAACTTCCACCGGCAGTGTAGTATAGCCATCGGCACAAAATAGGGTCTGTCGGCAGAGAAAAATGTGCCGGTCGGCACATTACACTGCCGGTCGGCAGAGTATTCCTGCAGAATCTGCAAATGACAGCAACAGAGGGCAAGGCAAAGCATGGCAGCACAATTCAAGGCATGTATGCATCAACCATGTCTCTTATCATTGTGATGACTCAAAGGGACATGTGCCTTGGTTCTCGGACCACCAATCACGCATTTCCATGCATGATGGCCCAAAGAACCAAGTATGCAACTTTGGTTTCAAATGTATGCACACCAATCAAACAAAACTCCCAATCCCTATCACCCAAGTCAAGGGACAAGGAATGCATGCAAGATGCAATGCAACCTAGGCATACAAGCTAGGAATGCAACATGGCATGGCAATTAACTTATGCAAGCATACAAGCATGCATATGGCAATACAAATGGATGGCAAGATGGACTTATGCATGAATTAGGCAGCTCTAACAAGGCCTAAAACAGTGGCCATTGTGCTATAAAATGAAGGCTAAGTGGCATGCACACACACATGCACATAAGGGCCAACACTTAAGCACAAATCAAACAACATTCAAGCACACTTGAAAGGAGGAAACATGGATAATTGGCATGCAACACGAGCCCCAAAATCATGTTAGGACGGTGCCAAACCAAGCAACAAAATCAAGCCAAAACATGCAACAAATAGTCCAAGTGTTCAAAGCAAATCAATAAGGCATTGAACTACACTTAACATGACCAAACATGGCATGCAAAGAAGGACCAAAAACAGGTTTATAGCACATTAAAACAAGGCTAAAGGACGACTTAGATGGCATCTAAATGGCCCAAATACAAAGGCATACACCATGGCCAAAACATGGAGCATTGCGCCACATGCTTTCAAAGCATTAAAGAGACATGCAAGGCAATCAAACAAGCATGGAAATGGGACTGAAATAGCATGTAGGATGATTCCAAATCATCAAAACAATGCAAAGATGGCATGCCACACATGCATGTACTCAAGGCCAACAAGCCCAAATACAAAGGAGCTATATAATGCATGCAAAGATCAACCCAAACGATTATGGACAGAGCTAAAACATGGCAAAATAAGCACATAAACTTCACAAATACAAGCCTAAAACATGCTCCAACAAAGGCTAACAACCTAGAACATGTTAAGGCACAAATAAGGCATTACATGGCAACTATGCTAAACATGCATGAAGTTCCAAAACCAACTTGAAATCATGATATATCATGGATATATAAGCATGAAAAACAAACCAAACATGCTCAACACACACTCAAGCATAGGCTTCCTCAAGAGGCCAAAACATGCCCTTTTCAAGGACAACAAGGAGAGGGGGTGGCCCTCTCCTTCTTGGGACTTCAAAGGATCATCTTCACCACTGAAATCCCTCAAGATTTCAGTGGTGAAGAGACCTCAACACCAAAATCCCGGAGCTAGCACAAAATGGCTCAAAATGAGGCCTTTTGGGGCCTAAGGGTGGTCAACACCCCTCAAACAACAAAACAATCTTAATAAACAATAAAGAGGGCTTAAAAATAGAACTTTTTTATGTTATACAATAATCACAAAAACAGCTCTAAGATAGGTATAAAATTGATGCAAGAATGGGGAATAAAGGTGTAAGTTTCTTACCCTTGTAGTCCTCTTCAACAAGGATGCTCCAATGGCCTCCTTTGGCTCCAAATCAGTCAAGAAGCTCAAGAACAACCCCTTAGAACTCTAATCTTAAGAGGAAGGTGAAACACTAGGTGTTTGTGCGCAATAGTAAGGCACAAAACACCTAGTGTGCAAAATGGGAGGGAAAGAGAGATAGATTGTGTATGTCTAACCCTAACCCTAGAAAACCAGAGCTCTTCTCTGTCTTTTTTTCCTCTCTAAAATGTCTAAGCCTCTCTCCCTTGCCTTAGAGAGAGCTTCTCTCTATAAGCCTCTTGTAAAGCTTACAAGACAAGCTTTGCAAGAGGGAGATCCCTCCATACACGTGTATGGAGGGGAGCAAAAGTTATACAGCTGTCCAAAAATATCTGCAAAAGCAGATGAACAGCAATCGGCCGGCAAAAAATGCCATCTTGGCCAAACAAAGTGCCGACCGGCACAAAAAAGTGCTGACCGGCAACAAATAGTGCCGACCGGCAAACTATATTGCCGGTGGCAGCAAAAACCAGCCGGTGGCATCTAGCCAATGCCGGTGGTGGGTGGGGATGGTCTACAAGCCTCACCCTGCCCTTCCAAGGCAAAACACAAGTGTTTGGTACAAAACCAGACACTAAACGGTCGAGTTCGGGGATCCTGAGGCAAGGCGCGTGAGCCGAGACCTCCGGGAACTCCAAACGAACACAAACATGGAAGATCACCGTGTGTTCAAACAGTGACGTCCAAGTCTTGAGGACGGTCAAAAATGGGGTGTCTACAGTTGCCCCTCTTTGACAGAACTCGAAAGTCATAACAATGACGGGAGTGAATGTCAAAGCCCAGAGACGACCCATTTTTGACAAGGCCGAAGACTCAGACAAACATACAAGACAAATAAGATATGCGCCTGAAGGCGGGGGCAAAATGCAAGACAATGCACGGAGCCGAGCATAACTTATGATCATGCAAAGAAAGCTGTAATGAAGCAAACATGCGACAATTTTAAGCTAGCATACCAAACTACACTACAATGTAGAAAGGATGTAAGAGAATTATGGAATTCTCAAAAAGTCTCACTCGGAGGATACAATACCTGTCCGGCTCGTCTGGTTGCACCAGCTTCAAATGAACCGTACATACAATATCGTGCCTGAAAAAGAAAACAAACTTAACAGGTACAATATTGTTAGCAACATGCATGACAATGCAAGAATGGATGCAAAATGATGTGCAATATATACAAAACATTGTATAAACAATGCAAATGCAGATGCAATGTAATTGAAACAATGCAAGCTACATGCAAAGCATTTGAATCGTGATCCAATCACGAACGGTTCGAAACCACACCTATGTCAAATAGATTGATGGAGGTAACAAGTCTGTCTACCATAGAACGGTCAACTGAACTATGAGTATTGTAGACAGACGCAAGAACAAGTATTGGGTGGAATTGACATAAGTGGGGAAACAACCCGCTGGAGGAAGGACTACGATCCTAATGCCGGATGCAAAAATTACACTACAATGTAATGGATGAATATGGCACGCAGGCCAAACCAAATCTTGCCTAGGAAAGGCATGCATACATACAAGCCATGTGTAACACAGAAAAGGTGCCGCAACCCTCAACCAACATATCAACGTGGAATCGGCGCGATACACATACAGAACTGTGTTTTAACATGAAAAGTAAGGGCACATACCGGACCAAGCTCAACCTGGAAAGGCGCAAGCCAAAGGCGGAAGGTGATGCAATGAATGCATGCAATCTACAATGCAATATCTACAAATATGCAATGGAATGGATATGGATACAATGGATATGGCACGCAAGCCAAACCAAATCTTGCCTAGGAAAGGCATGCATACATACGAGCCATGTGTAACACAGAAAAGGTGCCGCAACCCTCAACCAACATATCAACGTGGAATCGGCGCGATACACATACAGAACCGTGTTTTAACATGAAATGTAAGGACACATACCAGACCAAGCTCAACCTGGAAAGGCGCAAGCCATAGGCGGAAGGCGATGCAATGAATGCATGCAAACTACAATGCAAATGCATGATAATGCACTATGATGCAATGACTATGATTGCAACTTTCCCTATCTTACCAACAGGGTGATATACTAGGTTGGTTCAGTATCCAGAACTGAGGCGTAGACATGCCGCCTCAACCTATGGGGCTTCCATACAGATTTCAAGCCGAGGGTAAACCTCTGGGTATTTAAACCAGACTTTAGTCTCGGAACTCCCGAACCTTTGCGTTCTAGGCATAAGCCGTTCGAACTCTAGTTTCCACCGTCCCCGTTGGTCTTCTAGGAACTCATCGCAAGCACAGACTGGTGGCTTTACCGGACCACCGAAAAGTCGTTCGGGCACGACAAACACCGAAGGAATTGCACCTTCAGAGGATTTAAGGTCTCCTAGACCGGGATGCAAAATGTATGCATGACAATGCATGTTTTTTTTTGTTTTTTTTGAAATGCAAATGATGCAAGTGAAATGCATGTTGCATGGAATGCGCGACAACACGCGGCTCTCGAAGTGTACGACAATGCGAACACTAAAGGTCTTACACCTTCCAAGGATTTAAGGTCTCCTAGACCGTACGTGTTTAAGGTCTCGCCAGACCATGCGTGTTTAAGGTCTCGCCAGACCGTGGGGTATTGCAAGACGCGTGACAATGCGCTGAAGGTTTCGCACCTCCAAAGGATTTAAGGTCTCCTAGACCGTGCGTGTTTAAGGTCTCGCCAGACCGTGCGTGTTTAAGGTCTCGCCAGACCGTGCGTGTTTAAGGTCTCGCCAGACCATGCGTGTTTAAGGTCTCGCCAGACCATGCGTGTTTAAGGTCTCGCTAGACCGTGCGTGTTTAAGGTCTCGCCAGACCGGCGGTATTGCACGACGGTATGATGCGCAAAATAGCGCAATACGCTAGGCAACGCGAGTGCACAGGACAGTGCGATGGAATGCATGCAAAATGCAATGAGATGCGCAAAACAGCGCGAACAATTTTGAAATGCACAAAACAGTGCAATGCGCAGAACAGCGCGAGGTTTGAAATGCACAAAACAGTGCAATGCGCAAAACAGCGCGAACAATACAATGCACAAAACAGTGCGATGCGCAGAACAGCGCGAACAATACAATGCACAAAACAGTGCGATGCGCAGAACAGCGCGAACAATACAATGCACAAAACAGTGCGATGCGCAAAATAGCGCGAAGAAAATACAATGCACTAACAAGTGCAAGTAAGGTGCGCAAGATAGCGCGAACAAATGCAATGCACTAACAAGTGCAATTGAGGTGCGCAAGATAGCGCGAACAAATGCAATGCACTAACAAGTGCAATTGAGGTGCGCAAGATAGCGCGAACAAATGCAATGCACAAAATAGTGCGATGCGCAAAATAGCGCGAAGGAAATGTAATGCACAAAACAGTGCGATGCCAAGTGTGACGTGCATGCCACACGGAGTGTAAATGGGCTTAAATGCGCAACAACGCACGTATTCCGGAATGCATGACAATGCATGGAATGGAAATGCAATGATGCATGAGAAATGTGCACGACAATGCAAAGGGGTGCGTGTTGCAACGCATGTAACACGTGCATAACAATGCAAATGTGTGGCGCGTGACAGCGCGATGTAATGCACCGAAGTAGTGTGATGAGCTTGTGCAACACACATGGGGCAACTTTTGAATTCAAAAGGATACAAAAAGGATACACCTTGCATGAATTCGAGTGCCACGCACTGGAGACACGGCCCGAAGTCGAAACGGAGGCCGGTTGAACATCGGAGATGCACTTTCTTGTACTTTCTTGAGCTATGAAGACCACAAACTTCTCATATGGCCTAACCAAGGCTGTGGGAACCCCACCGGCAGTAAGGGGAGGCCACCGGCTGGCCATCGGCACAAAAACAATTCCATCGGCACAAAAAAGTGCCGGCCGGCACAAAACATTGCCGACCGGCAAACAGTTGCTGGTGCGGGGCAGTTTTGTCTTTCCACCTCGAGTGTTATAAAATAGGGCTTCATGCCCTATTTCCTCATTTCCTACCGCCGAAAACCTTTCCTTTCTCTCTCTAGAGTGCTTCTCTCTTATTTTTCGCCCGTTTCTTCGCGTTCTACGCCCGTTTCGTCGTCGGATTCGCGATCCTCTTCGCGTTTCGGACATTTTCCACCGATCACATTCTCGTTTCGGTGCCTCGTTCGGCGTTCTCGCCTTTTCGGGGTTTGTTCCCCTCACTTTCCTCTTCATTTCCGTGCCTTTTCACATTCCGGCCTTCCCGGCCATTTCCGACCCTCTCAGGAGTTGACTTTTCGGTTGACTCTTCGCATTCCGGCTCGGTTTTCCTTTTCCGACCATTTTCACACCACTCTCTACATGGCGGACGACATTCCACGTGGTGGGACTCCCCCGGACCACGAGATGGACCCCGGGGTCGAGCTCTTACCACTGAGCGAGCGCCCGTTCGACCCGGCGACCTACCGGCCGGCGATCCACGTTCTGCCCCCTGACGGCCTGCGTCAGTTCCGGAGCTTCGAGAGGTACGCGCCCCCTGAGTTACTGCTACGCGAGCCTACCTCCCACCTTTCATTCGGCACTCCCGAGGTAACTCTTCATCTTCTGCTTTACTTTCTGCAATGTAGGATACAAAACTGCCATAGTTAGCTGTATTCTTTAATTGCTGAAATCTGATATGCCGTAGACCGTAGTTGACTGTAAACATACATGCAACCGATATCTGCTTGAGACTGACACATGCACACACACTGCACTAGCCCTGAATTACTCAAACACACTGTACTTACTGTATTCTACTGCACACACACTGGTACCCAGTATTTGTCTGAATCTGTTCGATTTGCACACATGCCACATCTGTTCTGAAACGCTCAAACATGCTGACACAGCACACGTATTTTCTATAAGCACACCGGCACCCGGTATCTGCCTGAATCTGACAAACTTGCATACATGCCATATCTGTCTTTTCAAAATCGCATTTTGAATGTTGTCCTGCAATTGTTGTTTTCTGTTTACAGGAGGGTTCCCATACCATTCGCGGGTATGGGAATACTGGTGCGCGGGAGTGGTATGACGAGCTCCCTGATGCGGTCCAGCGCATCGTGGATCGGGCGGGCTTCGGCACCTTCTGCCGAGGGCTCTCTAGGTTGTCCACATGCAGGCCTCTTCTTGCCGCTCTGGCGGAGAGGTGGTGGGACACCACCGATTCTTTCCACTTTTCTGCCGCAGGGGACATGACGATGACCCCTTATGACTTCTCGATGCTCACAGGCATCGGGGTAGGAGGGGATCC
This sequence comes from Camellia sinensis, assembly GCF_055761805.1. Classification (NCBI taxonomy): domain Eukaryota; kingdom Viridiplantae; phylum Streptophyta; class Magnoliopsida; order Ericales; family Theaceae; genus Camellia; species Camellia sinensis. The sequence goes on from NC_138969.1 coordinate 13,809,984, forward strand.
GATCCCTTTCGACACAGACATGGATGAGTGGACCGCCGCTCAGGTCCATCTACTGGGGGAGGCCCCACCGCTAGCTCGTCCAGGCTTCGTCCGATATTCCTGGTTCGAGGCACAGTTCAGGGTCCAGCCCGCACCGGGGGAGGAGACTCAGATGACCGAGGAGGACGTGGAGAGGTATGCCCGCGGCTTCCTCATGTTCCTGTTCGGGACTACTATCTTCGCCGACCGGGCGAATACCGTGCCTCTCTGCCTTCTCAGCGCACTGGTGGACGTCCGGGACATCTTGCACTATGACTGGGGCGGCGCTGCTCTGGCCACCCTGTACGGCTATATGAGCTCGGCTTCTCGTGGCAGCGGCCAGCTGCTTGGAGGTTACTAGCGGGCTTGGGAGGTACATTCCCTCTCCGCTTTTTCATTCCTGTCCGATATTCTCTGTACTCTGTACACTGCACACACTGCGGTCTGCTTTACACTCACTGTATACTGTACACACGGCACACACATACATTCTGCTTTGCACTGACTGTACACTGCTCACACTGTACACAATACACGGCTCAACACACGGCTCTGCCATTTCTGCTTCATTCTGTATATCCTGCTTTATCTGATGGTCATACTGACATCTGTTTTTCAGTTGTGGGTTTATGCCTACTTCCCTAGGCTTGCACCTGTGCCAGTTGCGGAGCCTCCTCCGGCTGTTCCTTTCTCGAGTCGCTTTGACGGGGGATGCACCCGGCGACCTCGGGAGACATTCGGCTTCTTCCGCCGATACTTCGACACCATCACCCCCACAGAGGTATGCTTTACTTTCAGTTCGTTTAGCTTCGCTTTCCCACTGCATGTTTCAATAACAGTAGATAACAAACTGTCTGTTACTTTCAGATCACATGGCGGCCATGGGCTTCCTTGCCGTCGGCGATGCGGGGTCGGTTCCCTGGTGCTGAGGAGACCTCGCGTTTCCGGATTTTGCTGGAGGGCCCGGTCTGTCGGGCTTGGTACCTGGGGGAGCGCTTTCTACGCCAGACCCGCGGGTTACCTGAGCAGATAGTCCCGGCTCACCCTCCTGCAGAGATGAGGGAGACCGAGGGGCTTACCGCTGAGCAGCTGGATGATTACTCCATCGGCTGGGAGGAGGCCGGCTTCCGAGGCACTGGAGACTATCAGGAGTACGTGCAGACGTACCTGATGCGTCCCTTGAGCGGCCGTCGAGCAGAGGGGGCCAGGCCTGTGGCATCGGCGGCTGGGGCCGGAGCGGGAGCAGGGGCTGGATCTTCGAGGACGGCCCGAGTCCGTGGCAGGGGCGGAGTGTGGGGTGGACGAGGAGCTGGCTGGCCTGCCCTGCCTGCTGTACTGACTTTCCAGGGGCAGGGTGGGTCGACCTATCAGATCCCCTTCGCCCCTCCACCGGCTGGTCACGAGTTCATTGACATCTCCGACCTTCCGCCGGTATGTATCACTGCACTTCGTACAGTTATTTCATTTCAGTTTACTTGATATTCCACAGAATACTAATGCATCTGACACTTTTGCAGGCTTCTTCTGGGTATACCCGTCAGTCGTTGGCGATGAATGCCTCGATGATGGGGATGCTCCAGCGGACATTTGATCTCTTAGCCCTCTACAGCATACCGGTATGTCCTTCTGACACTGGCCTCAAACCATTCATACACTGCTTCGCATAATCTGATTCACGGCACAACACCTGATACACTGATCTCACTGTATCTGAGCACTGCACACACTGCATTCTGCACTAAACTCTGTACTGACAAACTGCTCACGGCATTCATACACTGTATTCACACACGGCATTCTGCACTGATAAACTGCCTACAGCATGCTGATGCATTTCCCTTTTTGTGTACTTTTTCAGCCTCCTTTCCAGATTCCCATGGCAGGAGGTGCTCCAGCTAGACCTTCTGTCCCTGCTCGGGGGAGAGATGAGGGGGGTAGGATATTTCCCCGTACCAGGGGAGGGCATACTCATGTCGGGAGTAGCTCGCGAGCTCCAGTCCCGGACGATGATGATGACGAGGAGTCAGAGGCGGAAGCAGAGGCGGAGTCCGAGTCATCGGAGGAGGAGACCGGAGACGATTCTAGCTCGGGCTCTGACGACGATGCTGATGATGCTCCTGGACCCTCGTCCAGGAAGAGGACTAGGACGGACTGACAGCCCTTGGAGTGCTCGAGAGAGATGCGGATTTTTGTTATCTTTCTTCTTTCTTGTACTTTTGTTTTTTTGTTGGTAGATAGATTACCTTGTACTGCCACAGGCAGGTTTTGTTTCCAAAGCTTGTACATTTGAAAAGATAGTGAAATGAAACAGACTCTTTATCTGAAAAAGTGTTTACATTTACACATTTCATGCATTACATCGCATCTCATCATGTTACACCTCAATGTAAATGGAATTGATTGGTTGTCTGAAAATTGAACACTTGCACTGTAATAATCAGATAACTTAAACAGCCAACAGCAAAATGATCCAAGTAACCCACTGCCTGATTCTTGACACACGGCCCTTACTCTGTTGGGGATTAATCTGTATACAGCCCAATAACACAGCATTCGATTCATTCTGCACACGGCGATTCTCAAACAAAACAGCCCAATCTAACAGGACGGACCTCAAAGATGGAACCGGTTGGAGTCGGAACACGTTCCAATGTAGAGAATGGCACAGCATTCTGAGCATAAGCGATTTTTGAAATCGAATGAGGGTTTTTCAAACCGGGATATCGAGCCTACCACTGAACAGAGCGGAAAGGACTCAAATATAGGTACACGACCTAAACACAACGAGACACGCTCGGGAAAAACTAAAAACAAAAGACGAGACCGTCAAATGAAAGAGACACGACACACAGACGCGTAACCAAAGATGGGGGACCTCGGACCACGAGGAGCCAGTTCAATCTGGGTATTGTTTCCCACCCCTTCTTATTTGTGATTCTCACATCACTCAACTCTCAAGCTCGGATTTTCTCTCGAAACCCTTTTCCTCGCTTTTCTCTCAACTTACACCTCTCTATTCTTCATTCTCTCATTTTTCATCCCTCCCCGGGGTGATTGATGGATAAATGGAAAGGTGCGGGTTTATGCTCGACACCGTTAGCTCACGGCTATTCTTCGGGCAGGCAGAGTGCTCTTCTGGCAAGTACGTCGATGACGGGGGAGAGACAGAACGCCTGGCTCAACTGTGCCCCTAGTTCATCATTTTAACCATTTTTTTTCGTTTTTGCTTTCTACTAAAACGATTTTGATCGAAATGAGAGTCGGATTAACGTACTTGTTCGACTTTTGTTTTGAAAAGCATGCAAGTCAGGCAGCAAGCACTGAAAATTTTCCTTTTAGGTCCAAGACAATGGTCCGGTTTTGGAAAATGAAATAGTTTTCGAGAAAATAGTCAACCTCAGTAAAAATTTTCAAAAACTATTTTTCAAACAGCTGATGCTCAACAAGCATGAAACTTACCCTTCGAGATGCGCAACCTCGGATCGGAGGCAATGGAAAATTGCCCCTGGTTTGAAGGAGGGTGGGAGGCAACGGAAAGTTGCCCCTAGTTTGAAAGGCGGCTCACAGCGGCTCGTGGCAACGGAAAGTTGCCCCTTGTTTGGATGGTGCCGCAACAGTCCGCAGACAGCCTTCATTGGCGGTGGTCGAGCTCTTGGACACAGCGATGACGAAGACAAGCGCAACACATATATGGACACAGTCACCTTGGAAGGTGTTGGCAACTGGACCTTGGGATGAAATCGAAACCATTGCATGGACTGAGACGCTTATGAAAGCGTTGGGGGCTGGACTTCATGATGAAGTTGCCTACGTATCCCAAACATGGGAATCAAGCCTTACGTAGTTCCGGTTAAGGTCCACTCGGGTATTTTAACCTTCACTTTGTTTGGCTCTTATTTTTGCCAAGGCGCCCAATGCGGGTTTTCGACCTTGCGAGCTTCTTTTCATTTTCTATTTCTTCTTCATTTCTTTTGCATTTTTCTTTTACTTTTCTTTTTGGTATCTTTTGTCTTTTCTTTTCTTTTCTTCTTTTTTGTATTTTTCTCTTGCTCTAACTTTTGCCTGGGTCGCCCTTCTGGGTTTTCGACCCAGCGAGCCTCTCAAAGGGTAAAAGTGTAGCAAGTCCATGCCAAATGGTTCCTGAACTGGAAGCCTCTCCGTGTCTAAGAGAACGGCTGTTGCACTGATTTGCGGAGAACCCATCAGGGTTACTCTACGAGCTTCTCCCGGCGAGATCTACTCCTTCTGATTCGGCCTTGATGCTTCTTGATCGAAGGCTACCTCAAAACTGGCCACACGGGCCTTTCATGGCGTTTGTCCGTTGAACTTTTTGAACAGTCTGAATGGGTTCAAAGTCGGAACGGGTTGAATCTTGAGGCTGAGAGCGATCCTAAGCTGCGCGATCTCAAAAACGATTCCACACAGGTCTTCACAAGGCCGCGTAAAATATTTGTTTTTGAAAGTTTTTAAGAAAGCGACGAATCGCTCGTGCCGAAGATAGTGTGGAACCAATCTGGATCAGGCCAGGGTCCTTCTCAGTACTCACGCCGACAAGCATGATTTCATTCATAAAAAGGCTTAGCACGCCTCTCTTTCTCTCAAAATGATCAAAATTCTACAAAACCCAAGGAATTCCTTCCTCTTCGTTTTCATCACCGCAGTGTTCAAAAAGTTTTTTTTTTGAAAAACTTAGGTTAATGCTATGAGTTTGGCGCGCAGGAGAGCAGGCGAGATGTACTGTCAGCCCAATCAAATTCTCTGGTCCTTATGCTGAAAGCAAGCATGAAGTTGAGATAGCAACAGCTATTTCAATCGGCTCTGTTGGTGTAACTGGCCCCTCGGCAGGAACAGACTCAAAACAAAAACAGATAATAATAAAACAAGACGGTGTTCGGGACAATAACCCCTGAATCACCGGGTATTATATACAACGGGGACTGACTCGATACAACAAGACAGACCCTTAAGCAAAAAAAGACTGACTCAAGACAAAGTGACAGACTCAAAACAAAAGACCGACTCGATATCCAAGCCAGAATTTACAAAACTCGGTTTCACCGATGCTCAAAAATGCGTGCCAAACGCTTCATCAAAAAAATATACCAAATGTTGCCCGCAGGCGGTTCACTTTACATACTCGCAGTATCTGAGCCCTCGAAATCCAACAACTGAGTGGTGACGGGCTTGCCTGAGGTAGGTGGTAGGATAACCTTATTATCAATCAAATCCTGCACTTCATGACGAAGGCGGGAACATCCATCGGTGCTGTGACCGGACTGTTGATGGTACGCGCAGTACAAGGTAGCATCATGGGTGGCGGGGAGATTCTTCGGGAGCGGTCGGGGCTCCAAAGGCTTAAGATGCCCATTCTTCGCCAATATCAACAATGCCCTAGACAAAGGCATGTGGAGGTCGTGAAAGACTCTGCGCCCTCGAGGTAGGTACTTTGCAGTTTGAGGATTCTTGCCAGACGCGCTGGCGAAAGGATCAGCTGGCGCTGCCTTGGCTTTTTGAACCTTTCCCGGTGCAGGGTTGGGAACAACAGGAACTGTTTGGGCATGACGGGGCCCATCCCGGTTTTCTGCCTGGCTTGAACTGCCTTTGATTGGAGCGGGGAAAGCATCATCTATAGCTTTGGTCACTATTGCGGATGTTTGTTGCTTGTTCATCCCTCTGGCCTTCAGAGCCTCGACTGCCCACAGCAGTTGTTCAATAGGGTCGGCATCTACCTTTGCCTTGTCCTTTCCTTTGGCCTCAGCCTGATCGAGGGTCGGGGTTAGTGCTGACATATCGTGGCTATAGCCAGAAGCCATCTCTGGCTGGCTGAGCTCTATCACAATCCGCCCCAGTAGCGGGGGCTCCTGTGGTACAAAATTCCCGGCATACGGTGCCGCTGGTGGTGAAGCCGACATTCCATAGGCGAGGTCTGCCACAGACCTTTGGAGATCGCCTATCATCCCCATCAATTCGAAGGTGGTGGGCTCACGAGCCTGGTATAACTGGGGAGCCCAAACCGGGTGCACAACGGGCGACCTGGGCGGATATGACATACTGATGCTGGCTTCATTCTGCGGAGTGGTTCCCTGCTCCGGTGCGGCTGTCATAACCACAATTTCTTCTGAACTTTGTGTCGCCATAAATCTTGCCTCAGCAAAGGGGAGACACTGGCTGTTCTGTATCAACTCTGCAACTCTCTGAACTGAAAGAAAAACAGACAGCACTTCAGCCCAAACTGATCAAACACGGGTGTAGCCGAACAACTGTTCCCTACTGCTGATCACTGTTCCCAGATTTCTGTTCCCCAAAATACTGAATCTGATACCCGCGGATAACTGATTCTCAAATTCTGATACCAATGCCCTTAGGCCTGATGCCCCAAACTTGCAAACTGGTATGTACATTCCTGTAGAGATACACTCTAAAAGCACATAGCAAGTAAGAGAGAGCCAAAACACCCCTATGTTGGGGTAGGGTTTCCCTGTCCTATTTTGGCAGGAACTAGGATTTCACTACGCACGCAGCGGTTTCAAACAACCTATAATCGGGTAAGCAACCTGTCCTAGCTTGGAATGGTCACTATGGATTCCGAATATGCACTAGGTCGAATGGTCAAAAAGGGTGCCCCGGTAAACCGGGGTTTGTGTTCCCATGCTGTCAGAGCCCATAGCCGGTCAGCCTTATGGACATGCCTTGACAAGACAAGCCTCCGGCAAACCGTTCAGGAATGGCAGATGGCAAACACTGTGTTCCTAGGCGCACCAATGCACATGCAATGCAAAGAAACACATAGATGAGATCAAAACAGGATATCACGAGTTCAAGTCAAGCTCTCTAAACTCCCCAGCAGAGTCGCCAGAAACTGTAACAGCGCCCGCGTGGGGCCTCATGCTACAGTTCGGACTCGATTTGTGTCACGGTTCTAAATCTGAACCAAAGAGTCCAAATCTGGCAAATCGTTTGAGAAAACAGATTTTGAAAAAGTAGTGCCAAACATGGACTGCTTTGCCAGATACAGAGTCGCCACCTAAATATTTTTTATGGGAGAATTTAGGAAACCCTGACTCGGTGCCGAAGGCCACATGTCCGTCATCACCGGAGTTGTCTCGGCTCGGGAGCTTGGGTACGATCGGGGAAGGTCAGCTATGAGCACCCCCTTTCGCCCGGTCCGAAGACCGGCCTCTACTAACCGTGATATCCGTTTTTGAAAACTTTACGTGTTCTTATTCCATTTATTAGCCTAGGATTACTATGTTATGCGCACAGCAAACAAGTATAGACTAGATTGCCTAATTTGGAAATAAACATTGCATATCCGTTTGGTTTGAAAATGCTTTGGAATTTGCTACTCGCAAGTAGGCTAAAATACGGATTTCAACGAGTTTTTCCAACTCAAACAACCCAACCTTCACCCACAGGCATTCAAAACAGTTTAACACATAAGCATCTAGCCACATGTTAAGCATGCTGTTATGGCAACATTCACACTCATGCGATATGCTAAAGCGGAAATACTTACATAGTACTCCGCGCCAAAACAAAGAACTTGTTAGTAATCATGCATGATCCAAGTCCATGTGAAGTGCCTAATGCATCGCATACAAAATGTCGCTAAGATAGGCTCGGCTATCCTAAACATGTCATGTGAAAATGCACAATTATCACGTATTCAGTTTGAAAATTGAAGTATTGATGCAATTAGCGTGATGTACCGAGCCTAATGCATGTAATACAAATGCATGGATGCACACATGCATAGCATAAGGTGTGCTAAATTAGACGTGACCTAATACTAACCATCAAAGCAGGTAAGTAAAAGGGAAGAAAGACGTGAGGTTGGAAGACATACACACACTCACGCACACTTATTACAGATTTGCCCTCGCTCGGAGGGACCAAATAAATATTACAAATTAATTAACTACGCGAGCTAATTAAATATTACAAATTAATTAATTAACAAATTAACTAATTAATTAAAGCAGGAAAGCGTCTCGGGAAACGCGCCACCATGCGCAAGCTGCCTCTGTTTTCCTTCCTTTCCTCCTCTGGAGGTTGTAAAAACCTCAGGACTACATCCTTGGACAGAGGGTATCATCACCGGCTGAATGAAACTTCCACCGGCAGTGTAGTATAGCCATCGGCACAAAATAGGGTCTGTCGGCAGAGAAAAATGTGCCGGTCGGCACATTACACTGCCGGTCGGCAGAGTATTCCTGCAGAATCTGCAAATGACAGCAACAGAGGGCAAGGCAAAGCATGGCAGCACAATTCAAGGCATGTATGCATCAACCATGTCTCTTATCATTGTGATGACTCAAAGGGACATGTGCCTTGGTTCTCGGACCACCAATCACGCATTTCCATGCATGATGGCCCAAAGAACCAAGTATGCAACTTTGGTTTCAAATGTATGCACACCAATCAAACAAAACTCCCAATCCCTATCACCCAAGTCAAGGGACAAGGAATGCATGCAAGATGCAATGCAACCTAGGCATACAAGCTAGGAATGCAACATGGCATGGCAATTAACTTATGCAAGCATACAAGCATGCATATGGCAATACAAATGGATGGCAAGATGGACTTATGCATGAATTAGGCAGCTCTAACAAGGCCTAAAACAGTGGCCATTGTGCTATAAAATGAAGGCTAAGTGGCATGCACACACACATGCACATAAGGGCCAACACTTAAGCACAAATCAAACAACATTCAAGCACACTTGAAAGGAGGAAACATGGATAATTGGCATGCAACACGAGCCCCAAAATCATGTTAGGACGGTGCCAAACCAAGCAACAAAATCAAGCCAAAACATGCAACAAATAGTCCAAGTGTTCAAAGCAAATCAATAAGGCATTGAACTACACTTAACATGACCAAACATGGCATGCAAAGAAGGACCAAAAACAGGTTTATAGCACATTAAAACAAGGCTAAAGGACGACTTAGATGGCATCTAAATGGCCCAAATACAAAGGCATACACCATGGCCAAAACATGGAGCATTGCGACACATGCTTTCAAAGCATTAAAGAGACATGCAAGGCAATCAAACAAGCATGGAAATGGGACTGAAATAGCATGTAGGATGATTCCAAATCATCAAAACAATGCAAAGATGGCATGCCACACATGCATGTACTCAAGGCCAACAAGCCCAAATACAAAGGAGCTATATAATGCATGCAAAGATCAACCCAAACGATTATGGACAGAGCTAAAACATGGCAAAATAAGCACATAAACTTCACAAATACAAGCCTAAAACATGCTCCAACAAAGGCTAACAACCTAGAACATGTTAAGGCACAAATAAGGCATTACATGGCAACTATGCTAAACATGCATGAAGTTCCAAAACCAACTTGAAATCATGATATATCATGGATATATAAGCATGAAAAACAAACCAAACATGCTCAACACACACTCAAGCATAGGCTTCCTCAAGAGGCCAAAACATGCCCTTTTCAAGGACAACAAGGAGAGGGGGTGGCCCTCTCCTTCTTGGGACTTCAAAGGATCATCTTCACCACTGAAATCCCTCAAGATTTCAGTGGTGAAGAGACCTCAACACCAAAATCCCGGAGCTAGCACAAAATGGCTCAAAATGAGGCCTTTTGGGGCCTAAGGGTGGTCAACACCCCTCAAACAACAAAACACTCTTAATAAACAATAAAGAGGGCTTAAAAATAGAACTTTTTTATGTTATACAATAATCACAAAAACAGCTCTAAGATAGGTATAAAATTGATGCAAGAATGGGGAATAAAGGTGTAAGTTTCTTACCCTTGTAGTCCTCTTCAACAAGGATGCTCCAATGGCCTCCTTTGGCTCCAAATCAGTCAAGAAGCTCAAGAACAACCCCTTAGAACTCTAATCTTAAGAGGAAGGTGAAACACTAGGTGTTTGTGTGCAATAGTAAGGCACAAAACACCTAGTGTGCAAAATGGGAGGGAAAGAGAGATAGATTGTGTATGTCTAACCCTAACCCTAGAAAACCAGAGCTCTTCTCTGTCTTTTTTTCCTCTCTAAAATGTCTAAGCCTCTCTCCCTTGCCTTAGAGAGAGCTTCTCTCTATAAGCCTCTTGTAAAGCTTACAAGACAAGCTTTGCAAGAGGGAGATCCCTCCATACACGTGTATGGAGGGGAGCAAAAGTTATACAGCTGTCCAAAAATATCTGCAAAAGCAGATGAACAGCAATCGGCCGGCAAAAAATGCCATCTTGGCCAAACAAAGTGCCGACCGGCACAAAAAAGTGCTGACCGGCAACAAATAGTGCCGACCGGCAAACTATATTGCCGGTGGCAGCAAAAACCAGCCGGTGGCATCTAGCCAATGCCGGTGGTGGGTGGGGATGGTCTACAAGCCTCACCCTGCCCTTCCAAGGCAAAACACAAGTGTTTGGTACAAAACCAGACACTAAACGGTCGAGTTCGGGGATCCTGAGGCAAGGCGCGTGAGCCGAGACCTCCGGGAACTCCAAACGAACACAAACATGGAAGATCACCGTGTGTTCAAACAGTGACGTCCAAGTCTTGAGGACGGTCAAAAATGGGGTGTCTACAGCAAGAAACTAAATGCCGCCGTATCTCGAGAAACTACCCATTCGTCTCGGTGCGGATGGAACTACTTGCCTTGTCCCATAATAAGAATTAAATGTATTTTTGTTTGTGTCTAGTGGACACATGGGTGTTAAATCTTGTACTCATACCAGTATACCTGTATACTGACTCATTTTGTCTCTTGGCAACTCGGGTGCGTTCTGTTTGAGCACAGTCGAGCTTCCTTTGCAGGATTAATTGGGGCTATGGTGGTGACGTGGAATTACTATAGTTGTTGGACTTGTCGTTTGGACTTCTTTTGTTTTCTTGAGCTTAGAGTTGATATTAGTTTATGTATTTATTATTTTTTTTTATGACTTTAGTATTGGGATAATTTGACATGGTTTGTAATCGTACATTATTTAAGTTGTTTTGACTAGTTGTTGCTACCTTAATGTTGAGGTATTGGTTAGTTATGAAATTATGGTGGATGGTTTGGTTGGCGTTTAGTTTTTTTGTTTCACCCTTAGGATTTGGATGATGGAATATTGATTGTGGTTTAGTTCTAATTTAATATTTAAATGTCCAAATTTTGAGGCGTGACAATTCCTGAGAAAGTTGTTGCGGTCAAAGAATGGAAGCAGCCTATGAACCCTACAGAGGTGAGAAGTTTTTTAGGACTAGTCAGTTATTACAGGAGATTTATAGAGAAGTTTTCCACTATTGTAGCACCCATGACCAAGTTGACCCGCAAGAATGTGAAGTTCTTATGGACAGATGATTTTGAGAAAGCTTTCCAGGAGTTAAAGCAGCGGTTAACTACAGCTCCGGTGTTAACTATACCTCTACAAGGGAAAAGTTTGTAGGGTTTACTGATACGAGTGGAACTGGGTTGGGATGTGTGTTGATGCAGCATCAGAAGGTTGTATCTTATGCTTCTCAACAATTAAAATCTCATGAGAGACGATACCTTACTCATGACTTAGAGTTGGCAGCAGTTTGCATTGAAAATGTGGCGACACTACTTGTTTGGGGAGCACTTTGAGTTGTACACAGATCACAAGAGCCTCAAATATCTCTTTTCTCAAAAAGAGTTGAACATGAGGCAACAGCGGTGGGTTGTGTGACGCCCCCAAAATAATACAATAAAGATAATTTACATGCGGAATAAATATGAGAAACAACATACTTTCATACATCAGAGTTCACTGTTTAACAACCAGTTAATTGCCATGTAGGCGTACATCTTTATAAGACATTGTTTGGTTACACAAATTGAGTCTCGCTCATTACATCTTAAGCCCTTGGCTTTATAAATAGCAAACATACACACATAATGCATAAATAAGAAGCTCTTGCTTCTTGAAAGTCCATCCATGCTATTGCCTTGGAGGAAACATCTCACCTGCACCTGAAAATGATATTCCGTATAGGGTGAGCCAACAGCCCAATAAAGATAATCTAACACAATATATGAGGTTTAGCAAAGGTATAAATACCACGTGCATAAACAATACCGATACTAAAACATTCCCAAGGCCTGCATATTCATATGCCACTAAGACCAAACCTCACTTCCATTTTCCTTCAATTCATTTCAAGTTCACATATGCTACTCAATTCATGAGTTAAATTCATTATCTTTCAACAACCAAAATGAGACTACAACTCAATGGTTTCCAATTATACAAAACAACATAAACACTTCAAATCTGCCATTTTACGGATATTTCGTCTGCGGGAATCGGCACCCATATATGTATATGATTTCGGGTCTTTCACCCAGGACACTCCGGCCAACTTGCTTTCAGCAGAGTCTATCCCCTTTCTCCTCCCAAATAAACATATATATATATATATATACAATGTATTTATAAACATAGTCATATGCAATGACAACCAACATTTGATTAGCATTAAATCGCCTAATCCTCATGTAATTTCTACAACAATCATAGCTATCCTCCACCTATGGCCCAATATAATTATCTCTAAACATATATTCAATCTCAAGATAAATAGTTCATTCAAAACTTCCAAAAGTGTAAGATAATACATATCCAATTTCACCATCTATACCTATAACCTTCCAATTTCACATTTTCAATGCTAATCCCAATTATTTATACAAAATAATAATTTAATCAAAATTAAGGAAAAATCTCCGTCTTCAAAATATTAACCCAAACACCAAAATCAACTATGTTGGCACAACATGATCTTATATTCAAGCCTCATACTCATTTACCTCATATTCATCAAATATCCTTCTTTTCAATTCATACCCAAATCCTAAATTTGTCCAAACCATAACCAAATCTCATCATCTATACACAATAGCAAAATAACTAAGCTAAAAACCATATTAGAGTGTAGAAAATCCCTACTTCAAGTTTGACGAGGAAACACGCAAAAATCCAAATTTTTGATTTGTCGGATTTTGATCTCCACCGATCAAAATATTGCTCTCACCAAACTCTTCACAATGATAACTGATAAGCACCATAAAAATTGGTTTAAAACTCACTATCCACAACTCACAAGCGTAATATACACACTGCCCAACTAACGTTGGCTATTTAAAAAAAATAACCACGATTTGTATATAAGCCGGGCCCAAAATACATACCACCAGATGTGACATACATCAGCACATACAGTATACGTTCCCCCTTTTCATACTTTACAACTGCCAGAGAACTCTCACATTACACGAAACACACACAGCAGCCATGGCCAAAGCTGAAACTTATCACAAATTCATGAAATAAACACTAGAATCTAACCATCTGACCAACATCGGCGGAGCGAACATCATCAGCAAGCAATACACCCTGTGGCCATAAAACTACCTTCGGCGAGGCATTCAACAGTGAAGCGCCACAGCCATAACAACTTGGAAATGGTATCACCCGAGTTCTCATTCTTCATCCAGACATTCTTGAGCGGTTACACAATCTAAATGGGTTCCATAATTGCAGACCTTACAATAATAGATCCAACAGTTCTTGGCAACAGGACAGTGACAAACATCACAGATGAAGATCGATTCTTGCTCTTCCTTTTGGGAAAGAAAAGAAAAGGGTAAGCAAGTGTTCATGATCATCACTATAGCGATCCTGGTTGTCTCTTTACTGTTCTGTTGTATTCCGGACTCGGTTCCGTGATGTTGGTAGTTGTATCTATCTTGTTGTCGTCCTTTAATTCCGCTTGATTGAGTTTTGGGATGTTTTGGGCAGAGTTGTTACAGGTTGGTTAGGGTTTGGTTTCAATTCTTGTTGCCCAGTTTTTAGGAGGTCCACTCGAGCTGGTCTTCTTGCGCTCGAGCGGGGATTGCACACCCCCAGTATTTCGTGTCGCTGCAAAACTTCTGCAGGTATGATTTTTACGCTCGAGCGGGTTTATTTACGCTCGAGCGGGTTTGTTGGCGCTTGAGCGGGTAGTACCTTTGTGGTGTAAGTTCTGGGAGGGGGAAATCTACGCTCGAGCGGACTGGTTTTCATGCTCGAGCAGATTTACTTTATTCTTGTGTCTTGGCACTCGAGCGGGTCCTTTTGCGCTTGAGCGGACCTAGTTTTTGTTCTTGACGCTCGAGCGTTGTGTTTTCCGCTCGAGCGGGAATGTCGTATATCAGTTGGCTGTGTGGCAGTTTTAAATCACTTTTCTCATCCTTTCTCTCTCTTACTTTTCCGAAAAGGCCATTTGAGAGCCTCTCTCTCTAAAACCTTGCCTTCTCTCCAGATATTGATCTAGCTAGGGTGTTTTCCTCACCTTTGGTCTTTACAAAAAGGTTGTTGATTGTCGAGGGCTATCTTTTGATCCGAGGAGCTCGTGGTTTGGAGCAACTTCATTTTCACCATCTTCTTCTTTGGGTCTCATATTTTGAGGTAGGGATTCCTACTCGCAACTATGGGTTTTGACCTAGATATTTAGGTATTTCATTAAATGGTTGATTTTGGGAAGTTAGGGTTTGAAAATATTGAAAAGGGGTTTTGTTATTTTGATTCAAAAATATGTATTTTGGGTTTCAAAATAATGATTTTGTAGTTGGTTGTTGATATATAGGCCATTGGGTCAATATTGGGAAATGGGTTAGAAAACCCTAATTTGTGGAATAAATTAATTGGTATAATTAATTTGGGAAAATTGTAGCTATATGGAATTGAGTTGGAAATAATGAAATTGGTTCATTATATGGTTGAATTGTGGAGTTAGATTCATTAATCGCTCACTTTTGAAAGCATTGATATTTTATCTGTTGGAGCTTTTATTATCTGTTTAGAAATAATTGCTTGGACTACCGGTGGAGGGTAGTTTTGATTGTTGTAGACAATGCATGATGATTAGGCAAACTAAAACTAATCATTTGGATATGCCATAGAGTTTGACGGTTGATAGAATACATTAACGTTATGTATTGATTGATTGTGTATATGACCTTTGTGTATATACGTTGTATGTGTGGGAGGAGATAGGGGATGTACTCCACGGTTTAGGGGAAGATAGGGGATGGACCTCTAAACCGGATGTTGTTTGGGAGGGGATAGGGGATGGACTCCATTGATACAACTCATATGCTTGTCAGATAATGTGTTGATATAACTCATATGCTTATCTTTGGAAGTGTTGATACAGCTTATATGCTTGTCATTGGAAGTGTTGATATAGCTAATATGCATATCTGTTAGAATGTGGATACAACTTGTATGCTTATCTGTCGAGATGTTGATACAACTAGTATGTTTATCTATTGTGGAAATGGAAATGTTTAATATGAGTCATTGTTTCATATAAGTGGTTGGCCAGGTTCTGAGCCGTTGATGTAAATTGTGAAATTGATAAGAAATGGAAAGTGGAATGGAATGGAAATGGGTTATGAATCGGTTTATGGAAATTGAACATTTATCAATTGCTAATGTCTTAGTCATTGCTCATACTGTGTTTAGCATATCTCTACTGGGCTGTGGCTCACCCTTTATGGGACATCATTTTCAGGTACAGGCAGCATGCCACCTCCAAGGACATAGCTTGGGAGGCTAGAGGCAGGCGGATTGTTTTGCTTATTTTCTTTTGGTGTATTACATGTAAATTCAAGCCAAGGGCTTTATGTGTATTGAGTTAGTACTCCTTTTTGTAACCAAATGTTAACTTGAAAAGCTGTAAGCCCATAGGGCATTTGTTTTTGTTGTTTACATGTAATACAGTTGTAAGAATTACTCTGATGAATAGAAATGGTTGATTTCTTTTGTATCAATGGATGTCTAAAATGTTGGGTATTGTGTATTATTTTGAGGGCGTTACAACTTGGTATCTGAGCGTACCGGGTTCGAATACTTTGGGTACGTGGGAAGTGATTAGGATCACAATGTGTTTGTCTCGCTTGATAGAGACTTAGATGTAGTGTCATATGCTATGTGCTTAATTGATTAGATGCTTATGTGACTATGTGGGTATGGGATTTGGTTTCTGGGATGTTGATTGGATCCTTGGGTTTCTGTGAGTCTTGTTGGAAAGGCACTTGATCAATGCTGTTTCTAACCGGAACTCTAGTAACGCCTCGGGACTATCATTATCCGGAAATGAAATTCGTAAATGCTTATGTGTTTATGTGCTTACGTGGAATGAACTACAGTTGTCCATGCATTAGGACGTGAGTGTTTAGTTTCAGCACATTTATGAATGTGCTAATGTTCTGAGTTACCTTTATTAGGATGTCAGGACGAGGACGTGGTAGGCGTGGCAGGCGTGGTAGGCAGGAGATGCCTTTACCGGAGGAGGTTCCGGCAGTGTAGGAGGGAGTTGGTCAGGCCAATGTGGCCGAGCCAGCGGGTCAGCAGGCTATGAGTGCCTTGGCACGAGAGATAGCAGGAGCCTTGGGTATTCTCAGAGCTGGGAATCAGGCAGCTGAGGCAGGGCCTTCTTTCTTGAAGAGAGAGTTCTTCCGGTCTAACCTGGATGAGTTTATTGGGGATCCAAAGGAGCCACTGAAGGCTGACGAGTGGTTGGAACAAATGAGTAAGACGTTCGAGATGCTAGGCATCGAGGACGGGGTTCTAAAGGTGACCTTGGCATCCTTCCAACTGAAAGGAGATGCGGGTCAATGGTAGAAGTACGAGAAGGGCAGTGTTGGTGGTGCATGGGAGGCGTTTGTGAATGCTTTCCAGGAGAAGTTTTTATCTTCAGCTGCAAGGGAGAAGCTGAGGGAGCAGTTTTGCCAGCTTAAACAGCAGGGCTTGTCAGTGGCCGAGTTTGAGGCTACTTTTACTAGTTTGTCCAGGTTTGCACCTGAACTGGTGGCGTCCGAGGAACGTCGTTGCTTTGAGTTTGAGCAGAAGTTGAGGCGTGGACTCAAGCTGAGGGTTGGAGGTTCGTTTATCCGGGAGTATAGACGTTTAGTGGATGCTGCAGCTCATATGGAGCTTATGATGCAGGAGGAGGACAAGGAGAAACATAGAGGCTCCAAGAGGGGCCAGGAGGGTCAGGGTGATGGCAGGAGACAGAGGGGTTCTAACCCTCAGCAGTCTTAAGGTGGTATAGCTAGATCGACCTTTCTAGTGCTGAGTGCGGGCTCTGGGAGAGGTAGTCAGGGAGGCTTGACTTGTTTTACGTGTGGCCAGCTGGGTCACAAGTCTTCGGTTTGCCCGCAGAAGGGAGGGGGTCAGCGAGCTGCTTCTTCTTCAGCTAGACCTCAGGGCCAGAGTCAAGGCAGGGGCCAGCCTTTGTCTTGCTATCAGTGTGGTCAGCCTGGGCACCTAAAGAGGTATTGTCCGCAGTTGAGTGCTACTTCAGGAGCGTCTGGTTCTAGGCAGACGCAGAGTTATCAGCCAGCTCAGTCTATGCAGGCCTCGAGGGCCAATCTGGGAGCATCGTCGTCCCAGTCAGTGCAACAGTCTTTTGCTCCTAGAGGTGAGCAGGTAGATCAGGGGCCTACAGGGCATGTGTATGCAGTTACCGCGCAGGATCTAGTACCAGCTCCATCAGTAGTGAGAGGTACCTTTCTATTTTGCAACTCGGTTGCTAGTGTATTGATTGATACAGGTGCATCTCATTCTTTTGTATCTGCTGCGTTTGCATCTGTTTTGAAATTGGAGTTGGCACAGTTAGCATCTCCTATATGTGTGGTATCGCCTATTGGTGGTGAGTTGATCTTGAAACAAGGTGTTAGGGGTTGTGATATAGAGGTCGCTAACCATAGGCTTCCTTTTCCGTTTGTTGTCATGCCCATGAAGGGCTTTGATGTTATTTTGGGTATGGACTGGCTATCGCCATACCGAGCTATTATTGATTGCTACCGCCAGAGGGTCACGGTTTGTACCTTGAGCGGGGAGTGTTTCCATTTCTTGGGGGACCGGGTTGGTAGTGTTTTGCCACCGGGGTATGATTCGCGAGGGCGGAGTGAGCTTAGTGGTCTACTTGCTAGCTTTTTGAGTGGTGAGTGTGACGAGACCCAGATTGTTTTGCCGAGGGTGGTTTACGAGTATTCGGATGTCTTTCCCGAGGACCTTGTTAGTTTGCCACCTCACCGAGAGATTGAGTTCTCTATTGATCTAGTGCCCGGCACGGCGCCGATTTCTATGGCACCTTACCGTTTTGCTCCAGCAGAGTTGGTTGAGTTGAAAGTTCAGCTCCAGGAATTGCTAGATAAGGGTTTCGTTCGCCCTAGTGCTTCGCCATGGGGAGCACCAGCCCTCTTTGCTAAAAAGAAAGATGGTGCCTTGAGATTGTGCATAGACTACCGGAAATTAAATCGGGTTACGATCAAGAATAAGTACCCTATGCCCCGTATAGATGACCTGTTTGACCAGTTGAAGGGTTCCCATTGTTTCTCTAAGATAGACTTGAGATCGGGTTACCACCAGTTGAGGGTCAGGGAGGAGGATATTCCTAAGACGGCATTCCGTACGCAGTATGGCCATTATAAGTTTCTGGTGATGCCATTCGGGCTTACCAATGCACCGGCAGTCTTTATGGACTTGATGAGCCGGATCTTCCGGGAATTCTTGGATCGATTTGTAGTCGTTTTCGTGGATGACATTCTTATCTATTCGCCTTCTGAGGAGGAGCACGAGGAACACTTGAGAGTGGTGCTTGAGTTGCTTAGAGCCCATAGGTTGTATGCCAAGTTTGGGAAGTGTGAGTTCTGGCTATGAGAGGTGAAATTCTTAGGCCATGTGGTATCCGGGGAAGGGGTGTCTGTTGATACATCCATGGTAGAGGCAGTGCAAGATTGGGCACAGCCTAAGAGTGTGTTTGAGATCCGCAGTTTTCTGGGATTAGCTGGGTATTACCGTCGGTTTGTGAAAGATTTCTCCAAGCTAGCTTCGCCGTTGACTAGATTGACGTGGAAAGGGGTCAAGTTTGTATGGAGTAAGACTTGTGAAAAGTCGTTCCAAGAGTTGAAGGTTAGATTGACCACTGCTCTGGTCTTGATTATTCCGGAGAGAGGGTTGGGTTATGCAGTCTATTGTGATGTTTCACGAGAGGGTTTGGGTTGTGTGTTGATGCAAGAGGGGAAAGTGGTAGCTTATGGCTCACGTCAGTTAAAAATACACGAGAAGAACTACCCTACACACGACCTAGAGTTAGCAGCAGTGATCTTTGCCTTGAAGATGTGGAGGCACTACCTTTATGGTGAGAGGTTTGAGGTGTTCTCGGACCACAAGAGTTTGAAGTACCCGTTTACACAGAGGGACTTGAATTTGAGGCAGAGGAGATGGATGGAGTTCATTGAGGACTATGATTTTGAGTTGCATTATCACCTGGGAAAGTCCAATGTTGTGGCTGATGCCCTTAGTTGAAAATCCATTAGTGGTGTAGCTTGTATAGCCATCCGGGAATGGGGGATGTTGGGTGTACTTGGCGAGTTTGATTTGCATCTGGGCGAATCTGTTGAGGCTGCGGCCTTGTTTTTTGTTGTTGCGCAGCCTACACTTGTGACTTGAGTGTTAGAGGCACAAAGAGGTGACCTGGAGGTAGAGTCCTTCCGAGAGAGGATCTCAAATGGGAAGGCTGAGAAGGGTTTGACGATGTATCCCGACCTGAGTGTGAGAGACCGAGACCGTCTGTTTGTGCATCGTCTGTTTGTGCCGGAGTCTTGCCGAGAGGAAGTACTCCGAGAGTTCCATCATTCACGCCTTGCGGTGCATCCGGGAGGCACTAAGATGTATCAAGATTTGGGTCGCCAGTTTTGGTGGCGGGGTATGAAGAGAGATGTGGCTATTTTCGTATCGAAGTGCCTTACTTGCCAGCAAGTGAAGGCCGAGCATCAGAGGCCAGCGGGTTTGTTGCAACCTTGCCTATTGCTGAGTGGAAGTGGGACCATGTCACTATGGACTTCGTTGTTGGTCTTCCGAGGACTCAGCGGGGTTGTGATGCCATTTGGGTGGTTGTAGACCGGTTGACTAAGTCGGCGCATTTCATTCCTATGCGTGTGAAAGATTCGGTAGATCATCTCGCCGACTTGTGTATTCGGGACATAGTGAGATTGCACGGGGTCCCAGTGACGATCGTCTCAGATAGAGATCCTCGTTTTACTGCTAGGTTGTGGCAGAGTTTGCAGAGTGCCTTGGGCACTAAGTTGACCTTTAGTACAGCCTATCACCCTCAGACTGACGGACAGTCCGAGCGTACTATTCAGATCCTTGAGGATATGCTTCGAGGTTGTGTCCTTGACTTTAGTAGGACGTGGGAGAGGCACTTGCCTTTGGTGGAGTTTGCCTACAACAACAGTTTTCAGTCTAGCATCGGTATGGCACCGTTTGAGGCCTTGTATGGCAGACCGTGTAGGTCTCCAGTGTGTTGGGCCGAGGTGGGTGATGCACCTTTGTTGGGTCCGGAGTTGGTTAGGGAGACGACGGAAAAAGTTGAGCTTATCCGTAAGAGGCTTGTTACAGCCCAGAGTCGCCAAAAGAGTTATGCCGACCGTAGGAGGAGGCCTTTGGCGTTTGAGGTAGGTGATCATGTCTTCTTGAAAATATCACCTAGGTGAGGTTTGATGAGGTTTGGGAAGAGTAAGAAGTTGTCCCCTCGGTTTATTGGTCCCTTTGAGATCCTTGAGAGGATTGGCGAGGTTGCTTATCGTTTAGCCTTACCGCCGTAGTTGTCCGGAGTGCATGACGTGTTTCATGTGAGTATGCTTCGGAAGTATGAGCCGGATCCATCCCATGTGTTAGATTGGACCGACTTGGAGGTAGATGAGGATGCTCGTATGAGGAGAGACCGGTACGGGTCTTGGATAGGCGGGATCAAGTCTTGCGAGGCAAGACCATTCCCTTGGTAAAGGTTTTGTGGAAACATCACGGAGTGGAGGAAGCCACTTGGGAACGTGAATTGGAAGTCCGTGAGAAGTATCCGGACATGTTTATTGATGTGTAATTTTATAATGAAATTCTGTAATATTGTTGAACTTTAAGAGCATTGCGTATGTCTTAAGTTGTAAAACATTGTGAATGTTTTGGTTAATGGAAATTTGTATAACATTGCATATGTTCAATGTATCGTGGGGATGCAAGCATGATGATAATGTTGCATGTATGAGTGAATTGTAAAAAATGAGTTGAAATTGGTAAATTTCAAAGGAATGCATGTTGATAATGCAAGCTGTTTTAAATAATGTGTTTTGCCTCATAAAAAGAGATGAGATTGACCGGTAATGGGTCAGGTTGTTTAATATTCTGTTGTAATATTGTTGAGAATTGAGAAAAATCTTGTTTTTGAAAAACTTGTGTTTAATTTCGAGGACGAAATTCTTTGAGGGGGGGAGGTTATAGCGATCCCGGTTGTCCCTTTACTATTCTATTGTATTCCGGACTCGGTTCCGTGATGTTGGTAGTTGTATCTATCTTGTTGTCGACCTTTAATTCCGCTTGATTGAGTTTTGGGATGTTTTGGGCAGAGTTGTTACAGGTTGGTTAGGCTTTGGTTTCAATTCTTGTTGCCCAGTTTTTAGGAGGTCCGCTCGAGCGGGTATTGCACACCCCCAGTATTTCGTGCCCTTGCAAAACTTCTGCAGGTATGATTTTTACGCTCGAGCGGGTTTATTTACGCTCGAGCGGTAGCGCTCGAGCGGGTAGTACCTTTGTGGTGTAAGTTCTGGGAGGGGGAAATCTACGCTCGAGCGGACTGGTTTTCGCGCTCGAGCGGATTTACTTTATTCTTGTGTCTTGGCACTCGAGCGGGTCCTTTTGCGCTCGAGCGGACCTAGTTTTTGTTCTTGACGCTCGAGCATTGTGTTTTCCGCTCGAGTGGGAATGTCGTATATCAGTTGGCTGTATGGCAGTTTTAAATCACTTTTCTCATCCTTTCTCTCTCTTACTTTTCCGAAAAGGCCATTTGAGAGCCTCTCTCTCTAAAACCTTGCCTTCTCTCTAGATATTGATCTAGCTAGGGTGTTTTCCTCACCTTTGGTCTTTACAAAAAGGTTGTTGATCGTCAAGGGCTATCTTTTGATCCGAGGAGCTCGTGGTTTGGAGCAACTTCATTTTGACCATCTTCTTCTTTGGGTCTCATATTTTGAGGTAGGGATTCCAACTCACAACTATGGGTTTTGAGCTAGATATTTGGGTATTTCGTTAAATGATTGATTTTGGGAAGTTAGGATTTGAAAATGTTGAAAAGGGGTTTTGTTATTTTGATTCAAAAATATGTATTTTGGGTTTCAAAATAATGATTTTGTTGTTGGTTGTTGATATATAGGCCATTGGGTCAATATTGGGAAATGGGTTAGAAAACCCTAATTTGTGGAATAAATTAATTGGTATAATTAATTTGGGAAAATTGTAGCTATATGGAATTGAGTTGGAAATAATGAAATTGGTTCATTATATGGTTGAATTGTGGAGTTAGATTCATTAATCGCTCACTTTTGAAAACATTGATATTTTATCTGTTGGAGCTTTTATTATCTGTTTAGAAATAATTGCTTGGACTACCGGTGGAGGGTAGTTTTGATTGTTGTAGACAATGCATGATGATTAGGCAAGCTAAAACTAATCAATTGGACATGTCATAGAGTTTGACGGTTGATAGAATACATTAACGTTATGTATTGATTGATTTTGTATATGACCTTTGTGTATATACGTTGTATGTGTGGGAGGAGATAGGGGATGTACTCCACGGTTTAGGGGAAGATAGGGGATGGACCTCTAAACCAGATGTTGTTTGGGAGGAGATAGGGGATGGACTCCACTGATACAGCTCATATGCTTGTCAGATAATGTGTTGATATAGCTCATATGCTTATCTTTGGAAGTGTTGATACAGCTCATATGTTTGTCATTGGAAGTGTTGATATAGCTAATGTGCATATCTGTTAGAATGTGGATACAGCTTGTATGCTTATCTGTCGAGATGTTGATACAACTAGTATGTTTATCTATTGTAGAAATGGGAAATGTTTAATATGAGTCATTGTTTCATATAAGTGGTTGGCCAGGTTCTGAGCCGTTGATGTAAATTGTGAAATTGATAAGAAATGGAAAGTGGAATGGAATGGAATGGAAATGGGTTATGAATCGGTTTATGGAAATTGAACATTTATCAATTGCTAATGTCTTAGTCATTGCTCATACTGTGTTTAGCATATCTCTACTGGGCTGTGGCTCACCCTTTATGGGACATCATTTTCAGGTACAGGAAGCATGCCACCTCCAAGGACATAGCTTGGGAGGCTAGAGGCAGGCAGATTGTTTTGCTTATTTTCTTTTGGTGTATTACATGTAAATTCAAGCTAAGGGCTTTATGTGTATTGAGTTAGTACTCCTTTTTGTAACCAAGTGTTACCTTGAAAAGCTGTAAGCCCATAGGGCATTTGCTTTTGTTGATAACATGTAATACAGTTGTAAGAATTACTCTGATGAATAGAAATGGTTGATTTCTTTTGTATCAATGCATGTCTAAAATGTTGGGTATTGTGTATTATTTTGAGGGCGTTACAATCACAATCTTCACTCTCAAGCAATGAAGCACAACCAACATGAAGATCAAAACTATTGTACAAAAATGGTATGCAAAAGCAACACCAGATTTACCACAGGTATCACAGGTGAACTCATCGTCGCTGTACGGTGGGGGTGAGATAAGAATGAGAGGGTGTTTGGCGGGAGACCGATGTCGAATTCAGTGTGGGAGTTCAAAACATGAGGCGTGGATGGTGAAGCTGCAATTGGACTTGGTGCAACTGTATGCTGCCGAGCCAGGAAGGTTTAGCTCACAACTTGAGCATATGATCTCATCTACCTCTCCCATTTCTGTGAAATTTAGAAGGTGGCAGTGGCTAAAATGGTTGAATTGCTTCATCTCTCTCTCTCTCTCTCTCTCTCTCTCTCTCTCTCTCTTTATATATATATATATATATATATGTTATCTCTAAATAAAATAAACCCTCTCTCCCCATGTTGTCTCTCTCCCTCTTTCTAACCCTTTTATTATTATTATTATTATCTCTATCTCTTTTTCTTTTAGAGATGCCTTCTGCCAACCACTCAATTTCCCTTTAATCAATGCCCATCCGTGAGCTCCCCCAAATCATCATTCTCCACCGCCTTTTTTTTTATTCCATACTCATCATTTAAATTCTGAAATTTTTATCCAACGTGCTAGACTCACATGGGAACAACAATAAAAATTTCATAATTTTCTGAGATGAAGAACTATTTAAAAAAAAAAATACAAAACGAACAGTTTTCGCACAGAATTTACACAGCAATAAAATTCAAAAAATATCCCAATTCAATTATGCACTGACTATTAAAAAAAATTGGGTCATTATAGGTTGAATTCGTTAGTAGTTATGATTTCGAGATCCTTTACCACCCGGGAAAAGGAAATGTAGTCGCAGACGCACTTAGTCGACAACATTTGATTATAGCTTCTTTGATGATTCAGGAATGGAAGTCCTTGGAGTTAATTTCGATGCATGATGTTCAACCAATAGAGAGTGCTGAGAGGGCATACATTGGTAGTTTGTCCGTACAGCCAACATTACTAGGCAAAGTTCGTCAGATGCAGAATTTAGATAGGTTTCTCGTCCGCAAGCTCGATGACCATGTAGTGGATTTGATCGATGATTGTCCTACTGATTGGTTTGTGGACTCAGATGGGGGATTGCGGTTCAAGGGCAGGTTGGGTGTACCTAACATTGTTGAATTGAGAAAAAAGATTATGGATGATGCCCATAGGTCCCGATATACCATTCGCCTTGGTGGAACTAAGATGTATCATGACCTGAAGAGGACGTTTTGGTGGAAAGGTATGAAGAAAGACATAGGAGAGTATGTTTCTCGATGTTATGTGTGCCAACAGGTTAAGGCAGAACACCAACGACCGTTTGTACTTTTGCAGCCTCTTGAGATTCCTACTTGGAAATGGGAATACATCTCTGTGGACTTTGTGGATGGACTGCCACGATCTAAGCGAGGCAATGAATCTATTTGGGTGATAGTGGATTGACTCACCAAGTCTGCTGATTTTATTCCTATCAGTGTTCACTGCACTGCAGATAAACTAGCTAGGCTGTATATTCGGGAGGTGGTGCGACTTCATGGCGCACCAATTTCTATAGTTTCTAATTGTGATCCATTGTTTGTGGCAGAGTTTTGGGAGAGTTTTCAACATGGTTTGGGTGCTGGGTTAGACTTGAGCACGGCTTGTCATCCTCAGACGGATGGTCAAACAGAATAGATAAATCAGATCTTAGAGGATATGTTGAGAGCTTGTGTCCTGGATCTTGGTGGTAGCTGGGAAGAACACTTGTCATTGGTGGAGTTTGCTTATAATAATAGCTATCACTCCAGTATCAGGATGGCACCTTTTGAGGCTTTGTATGGGAGGCCATGTCGATCACCTGCTTGTTGGATGGAGATAGGAGATGCGCCATTGTTAGGGCCAAAGTTGGTGCGAGAGACCATGGAGAAGGTGAACATTATTCGGGAACGTATTAAGACTATACAGAGTCGTCAGAAGAGTTACGCTGATAGAGAACATAAGGGGGTTGAGTTGAATGTTAAAGATTTTGTGTTTTTGAAGGTCTCGTCGATGAAGGATATCATGCGGTTCGGAAAAAAGGGAAAGTTGGCACCTAGATTTGTGGGACCTTATGAGATCACTATGAGGATTGGTAATGTGGCTTACAAATTAGCTCTACCACATGCTTTAGCTATGATTCACAATGCGTTCCATGTATCTTTATTGTGGAAGTGTGTACAAGACCCTTCCCAAGTAGTATCACCAGAAGTGTTGAAGATTAGTGATGATCTAACGTAAGTGGTGCGACCGGTTACTATTCTAGATCAGAATGTAAAGCAGTTACGGCACAAGAAAGTGAACTTGGTGAAAGTGTAATGGAGCGAAGATGAGAACGATATTACCTGGGACTTAGAAGAGAAAGTTCGGCATATGCACCCAGAACCTTTTGCTTAGTACTCTCTCCTATCGAATCTCGGGACAAGATTCTTTTGAGGTGTGTATATTCTAGCGACCCTAATTTTCCTAAGTCATTATTTATTATTATTATGATTATTATTATTTTATTTTATTTTTGGCTTTATTAATTGTGTGGTTACATGAGAATTTAATGTGTTATTTAGTTAATTTAATGTGTTAGTTAATTAAAAATAATGAATTCAAATATTTATATATAAAAGTAGCTGTCGTGAGAAAAGGAGAAGAAGAGAGAGAGAGAGAGAGAGAGAGAGAGAGAGAGAGAGAGAGAGAGAGAGAGCCGAGAAAGAGAGAAACAGTGGGGAGAAAGAGAGAAAAAAAAGAGCGGAGAAAAAAGAAAGAAAAAGAGAAAGGAAAAAAAAGATTAGGGTTTTGTTTTGGTGGCTCCATTAGTTCTTCAAATAATTCTTTGATCTTCCAAAAAATGTTGTGAGTACAAAACCCACTTCCCTTGAATTATATTTAATTCGTTGTTTTTATTTATTTATTTTTATTTATTTGATGTTTAATTAATTTCATATTTACATGTAGATGATTGATTGATTTTAATTATTTTGATTAGTTGTGTATGTAAGGTTTAGGATTTTTAAATGATTGATTGATTTTAATTATTTTGATTAGTTGTGTATGTAAGGTTTAGGGCTTTTAGATGATTGATTGATTTTAATTATTTTAATTAGTTGTGTATACAATGCTTAGGGTTCTTATATGGATTTATTTTATGGTTGTAATCACATTCATGGATTTATGAAATTAAAATAAATTAGGAACCCATAGATAAATTCCTTACACTCCACCATGATTCCATGGATTGTTGTTTTATTTGAATGTTGGTGAGAAAGAGTGTATGAAAAAAAAAGTGAGGATTATGAGATTTATTTGAATGCCTTAAGCTTGGCATTGTTATGTTTATTCTCATGAGTGAGATGTTGTGTATATATATATTGTTGCCTCGTTCTCATGAGTAAACGAGTGCTTTGATTTACGCGCGCACACATATGCTAACCATCCGGGGAGTGTGGGTCAAACTCGAGACGATATCCCCGTGCAAGTTTGGCTTCGGAGCAGTGTTAGGTATACAGGAGGCACATGGGATATATGTGTAGGCCGGAAGTGGAGGGCCGAAGTGGTGGAGTTGAGGTTCAAAGAATTTATTTATGAGTTTATTAGTATAGTGTGAATTGTATTGATTTGTACATGTTGAAAAGTAATAAACGATCTCGATAAATTATGAAATTTGAGCAGAGGCATGTATACGTGATTCTAGACAACTTTTGTGGTTTAACTTTTTATTAAAAAGATCGATTATAACTTATAATCGGATAATCTTGGCTATTGTAGTTTTGATTTATTTTAGTAATGCAGATTTTAGAGGCTGTTTTAAATCACGAAACGAGCTTATTTTTATTGGTTTCACGAAAATTGAAGTAAAACATTATTCTGCACACTTTTCATGTTTTGAATTTTTTCGAAAAAAATCATCTTAGGGCAGTTTTTGTTCGTTTTCAGCTTCAGATTTTTCGATTGAATTCTGTCTAGATTTTTCTATCAAATTTTTCTCTCAACTTGTTTAGTTGTAGTTAAATTTGTTTGCGATGTATTTTAGGAAATTTGATTATGTACAACTTTTTTTCTTTGAGTTTTGGTCAATTCGAATTATTTAAGTATGAAACGGTGCATTTTTATACTTCTTTAGCAAGTTGCATATGATTAAATTATACTAACTTTATTTTTTTGTAAGATGGTGGGTCTTACAAATTTTTTTTGCAAGGCTGACTC
Source organism: Camellia sinensis (assembly GCF_055761805.1). NCBI lineage: Eukaryota > Viridiplantae > Streptophyta > Magnoliopsida > Ericales > Theaceae > Camellia > Camellia sinensis. The sequence goes on from NC_138969.1 coordinate 13,837,773, forward strand.
ACCATATTTTTATTTCTATTTTATTTATTTCATACTCAATTTATATTTCGTTGTGTACGAGCAAGAAACTAAATGCCACCGTATCTCAAGAAACTACCCATTCGTCTCGGTGCGGATGGAACTACTTGTCTTGTCCCATAACAAGAATTAAATGTATTTTTGTTTGTGTCTAGTGGACACGTGGGTGTTAAATCTTATATTCATACCAGTATACCTGTATACTGACTCGTTTTTTCATTTGGCAACTCGGGTGCATTCTGTTTGAGCGCAGTCAAGCTTCCTTTGCAAGATTAGTTGGGGCTACGGTGGTGACGTGGAATTACTATAGTTGTTGGACTTGTCGTTTGGACTTCTTTTGTTTTCTTGAGCTTAGAGTTGATATTAGTTTAGGTATTTATTATTTTTTTTATGACTTTAGTATTGGGATAATTTGGCATGGTTTGTAACCGTACATTATTTAAGTTGTTTTGACTAGTTGTTGCTACCTTAATGTTGAGGTATTGGTTAGTTATGAAATTATGGTGGATGGTTTGGTTGGCGTTTAGTTTTTTTTGTTTCACCCCTAGGATTTGGATGATGTTATATTGATTGGGGTTTAGTTCTAATTTAATATTTAATTGTCTAAATTTTGGGGTGTGACAATTACCTTGCTTCTTTCCCTGTGTCTCCTTCTCCTATCCCTATTTCCTCTATTTCTATAGATTTGCCTCTCAACATGCCTTCCCAAAATAACCATCATATGCTTACCTGGTCTAAGACCAAGTCTGTGTCCACTTATTTCTTAGTATCCACTGATTCCATTGAACCATCTTCTTACACAGAAGTAGCTCACTCTTTTCAATGGTAAGCTGCAATGCTGGATGAGTTTCAAGCATCACAAAAACAAGCCACATGGCCTCTTATGCCATTACCTCCTGGTAAATCTGCTATTGGTTCTAAATAGGTGTACAAAATCAAGAAAAATTCAAATGGCACTATTGCAAGATATAAGGCCTGTTTGGTTGCTAAGGTTTCCTCCAAACAGAGGGCATTGATTTTCATGAGACATTTAGTCCTGTGGCTAAACAGCTAACTATCAGAGTTCTTTTAACCTTGGCGCTCCTTTTCCAATGGCCCATCGAGCAATTTGATATCTCCAATGCTTTTCTTCATGGTGTCCTTGAGGAGGAAGTCAATATGAATCAACCTCAAGGCTTCATTGATGCCTCTTCTCCTCATCTTGTTTGTAAGCTTCACAAGTCTCTTTATGGGCTTAAACAAGCCCTAAGGGCTTGGTATTCCACCTTCTCCACATTTCTTCAGTCTCAGGGCTTTCTTTCCAGTCACTGTGATTCCTCTCTATTTGTTAAGAAAATTGCCTCTTCTATTCTTATTTTACTCATCTATGTGGATGATATAATTTTAACTGGCAGTGACTCTTCTTCTATTGCTCAGCTTGTTGAGCAAATGCACTCCACTTTTTCTATAAAGGAGCTTGGGTTTATTAACTACTTTCTTGGCATTTCAGTCACTTCTTTCTCTCTCGGTTATTTCCTCTCTCAGCACAAATATGCTACTGAGATCTTTGCCAAAGCTGGCATGTCTGACTGTAAATCCTATTTCTCCCTTATGGCTTTTAAACATATTGATTCCTCTACTGATATCCCATTTTCTAATCTTTCTCTTTACCGAAGCATTGTTAGTTCTCTTCAATACTTAACTATAAATCATCTTGATCTTTCCTTTGCTATGTGAACTATGCTTGCCAATTTATGCATCTCCCTCTTGTTAGTCATTTTGCTCATGTTATATGCCTTCTGAGATATCTTAATGGTACTCTCAATCCTGGGCTTCACTTTTGTCCTGGTCCTCTCATTCTTCAAGCTTACTTTGACTCCGATTGGGCTGGTACCTCTTATGACAGAAGATCTACTACCAGCTATTGTGTTTTCCTTGGTCCCAATTGATCTTTTGGTCTGCTAAAAGGCAGCCCAGTACTATGGCTCGCTCTTCTACTGAGGCCGAATATCAAGCCTTAGCTCAAATAGCAGCAGAGCTCAGTTAGCTTACCATGCTCTTATCTGATCTTCACATTGCAGTTCCTTCAGCTACTTTGCGGTGTGACAATCTATCTGCTATCTCTCTTTTCTCTAATCTTGTCTTCCATGCTCGAACCAAACACATAGAAGTTTATTACAATTATGTTCGAGAGCGAGTCGTAGCTAAACAGCTCAACATTTGTCACATTTCAACTTCTGATCAATTGATCGATATTTTCACAAAACCCCTTTCCACTCAACATTTTAATACTTATAATCCAAGCTTATGGTCCTGCAAGCTCCCTAGGAGTGTCAAATGACCCGTCACTCAGGATGGGTCGGACCTGTTTAGGCCCGTTTGGGCCCGGGCCTGAGCCCAGCCCAAGCCCTTAGGCCTAGGCCATCATTTTGAAGCCCGACTTGGCCTATGGGCCCGTTCCATCGACCCGCTTAAGGCCCACTCACGGCCCGGCCTGCCGAGGTCCAGTGTATTTTTTAGTGGAAAATGATAAAATTTTGGTAGAAAAAGTTTAAAAAAAAAAAAAATGATCAGGCCCTCCCAAGCCCGAGGCCAGGCCCTAAGGCCAGGACTAGCCTACCAGGCTACCCCAAGGCCCGAATACCCCTTGGGCCTAGGCCTAATTTTTTGGCCTGTGAGCCAGCCTGGCCCGTGGCCCGGCTCTAATTTTGGCAGGAGCTCGCGAGGCCCGACATAGGTCGGGCGGGACCGGATTTACACCCCTACGGCTCCCCTACGCTTGAGGGGGCATGTTAAGCCATAACTCAAGACAGAGTCACAAGCCAAGTCTCAGCCTACAGAGCTACAGCAGTTACAACTCAAGCAGCTCCAGCTCAAGTAGCTCAAGGAGTTGGTCAAGCCATCTGTAGCTAATGCTCAAGGGATGAGCACGTGTATGAAGTTAAGGAGGTTACAATCCACTTGTGGTGGTTAGACAAATCTGTTAGGAAGGTATATGAACATAACTAGGGTTAGTTAGTTGATATATTGAGTTAGGCAGTTACAATAATTATATAAAGAGGCACATTTGTATTGATTGAAAAGATATGGAAATAAAAGATGGTCTTCTTCAAACTCTTTTAACTTTAAATATATTAATTATTTTTTTTCTTTACACCCACTATATACATATTGGATCTTGAACCTTATGAAGGAACACAATTGTATATTATAGAAGGTGAGTGTAAAGAAATTAGAGGTGTATTTAAAAGTAAACCCTATTTTGCTTCTATTTGTGCTGGGTTTAAAATGAACTAGTTAAAATAAGCAAATGAAAATTTAAAGTATACAAAAGAAAAAAAAATAAAAACATATAATTGTGTTTTTGAATATTTTTAAAAAATATTATATCAGACATGTACAATTGTGTTGATAAATGTTGTCCTATCTATGCCACCAACCTAAAAGCACTCATCACTACGGCAAAATTAGGCTTTAGCGGCGGTCTTTTACCGCCGTTAAAGGATGTAAAACGTTGTTAAAGCCTTTAACGGCGGTAATTTAGGACCGCCGTTTATACTCGTGTCGGAAAAGGTACAACTGTCGTAAAAGGGTAAATTACCATTGTTAAAAGTTGACCAAAAACGGTAGTAATATAGGACCAAAAACGACGGTTCTTTACCGCCGTAAATAGGTTCAAATTTTTAAAAAGTAATTCTCTCTTGTTGCACCCACCAGGTCTCGAACCCTTGACCTCTAATCCACGCACGCCAACCACTCCACCATAGCCACTCTATATGAAATATATTCTCTACATAAATATTTAAACATTACTTTTGCTTTATTGTAGATGGTCATGTTCAACCTTTGGCTGCGCGTGGTTACCACTCGCCGAAGTTCCACCGGAGCTCTGCCGGCAAAGACCACCGTCATTAACGGCGGTAATGAGAGGGCTTTAGCGGCGGTTTCGTTACCGCCATTAAAAGAGAGCTTTAGTGGCAGTTTTTTTAACGGCGGTTTCATTACCGCCGTTAAAGATACTTTAGCGGTGATTTTTTTAACGGCGGTAATGAAACTGCCGTTAAAGATACATTAACGGTGGTATTAACGATGGTTTCGTTACCGCCGTTAAAAAAACCTTTAACGGCAGTAACGAAAACTGCCGTTAAAAAAACCGCCGTTAATGCCCTGTTTTGGCGTAGTGCATATCGACCCTTTCTTAAGCTATGATGCAGCTTTAACACCTTGGCTTTGTCTATTGATGCAATTCTCTTTGTACGTTTTCGCTTTCATTAATATACTCTATTTTTTTTTACTGATAAAAAAAATAGTCCGGCATTTATGTTGGTATCCACCAATCATAACAAAATAATCTACCTTTGACATTAAGATAGACTTCAAACTGGACCTTTGTAATTTAATATCTTCACCAATAAAGTTATTGTAAATTTTAAATTTATTCAATATTTCTTGGGATCATATGAAATCTTATTTTTCTCATAATATTGTTAGGTATTTTTCATTTTAACTTCTTCCAGTTGAATAACATATTATCAAATCACTAGTTTTGACACTTTGCATTTAGAAAATGACGTTATAAGCTTTAGAAATGCCGTAATTAGATTAGACAACATTTATTGTTAAAATGTCCACTGTCTTATCTTTCCAACCATTTATAATAGCATTTTCATAAATGTTGTCGAATATCTGTCATCAAGACTTAGTAAACTTCAATTCGTCAGCGTTAACAGCGACATGATGTCACTTGCCATTTATTTGTATGCTATCAAAAATATTTTTGTTACAAAAAGTCTTTATTATATTTTTAGTAACGAAAATTGGACATTCGTGATGAATTATTATCCTTTTGGAGTTAACTTTTTTGTCTAAAAAAATAAAGCACTTTGAGACCAAATTATTTTGTTTCTAAAAGTTTATTTATTAGTGATATTTTCAAAATTTTGTCTCTAAAAACCTTATTTTTGACTTTTCGGCATGACCTTTTAGCAACTATCCTCACGATGATAGAAATTAATCCCTAAATGTCTTTTGTAACAAAATTTTTATCAACAAATTTGGTCTCTAAGACTCTTATATATTGTAGTGCTAGGAACACCATCTTCTCTTTTCTTTTCTTTTTTTATTTTTAATTGAATGGCATTATAAAAAGTAAATAAAAAAAAAAGAAAAGGAAAAAACTCACAGTGGCATTTTTGTATTTGAGTTATTAACATTTTTAGAAGCTTGCAGCAAGCCAAACTGTAAACTTAAATGCTAAAATCAAATTTTGACACATTATTTTTATTTTTCTTACATTTTATGTTTCTATTTTACTACTCTTTATATCATATCACTACTGGAAATTGGACATCTAGTGGCGTTTAAAAAACGCCGCTATATCTATAAAAAACGCCGCTAATTCATTTTGTGGCGTTTAGTACCAAACGTTGAAGATGCGGCCGTCGCTATAGCTTTGTGACGTTTTAAAAACGTTGTGATATTAGTATAGGAGGCGTTTTAAAAAACGCTGCAAAATGTCCCCATATAAACACGCTGACGTCACCAACGATATTTAGCGACGTTTTGAAAACGCCGTTGTATATGTTTTAAAAATATAACCGTTAGTGTTTAGGGTTTATGTGGCGTTTGTGAAAACGCCGTCATATCCTTTTTTTTTTTGAAATTGTGCTACTTTTATTTGATTAAATTAAAAAAATACCTGTAACAAAATATTGAATTTGGTTTCTCATTCAATTAATAAAAAAATGCCTGTAATAAAACTAACATACAAAATATTAACTCCCATTCAAATACCTGTAATAAAACTAACATATAAAATAATAACCCCCATTCAAATAACAAATGAAGCATTAATTCAGTTTCTCATTCAATTAATATCCAATCACCATTACCCACAAAATAACATATCCAAATCCAAAAAACATGTTTTAACATTGACCACAAACTAACATATATCCAAAAATCATGTTTTAGCATAGAAGTTGTAGTCATCACTGGTCTACATGCCTGCATTAGAACATAAACTACAATCAGATTCACCAAAATAAACACAAATTGATTCATCAGCCTTCAAATTTTAGCTGAGAGCTCCCTTAGATCAATCACATCAATAGTCCATCCAATTGATTCATCAGCCTTCAAATTTTCAAATAATTCCTCCCTCTTTTCTTCTTTCAGTGTTTTTGAATCTGCATAAAATAAGAGATCAGAAATTCCATTGTGTCGGAGAAACACTATTAGTTATCACTGAGGAATAAATAAATGAAAGCATCAAGTGCGTCTAAGACCTAATTCCTCCTTTCATACTAAAGTCCAAGAGTGCAAGATTCCTACAAGCAAAATTGTTGCTTCACCAATTTGGTGCTAAAGCATCAACCCATTTAATTTTTAAGTCATCAAAAACAAAAATAAAGAGCAAAAGTATAACTTTTCATTTAGTATAAAATTTATTTCCAGAAGCATAGAACAAAGCTAGCACTGGATCAGTACAAGTGTTGTTGAGGAATAAACCACTACACACAAACAATAGCAAGGAGAAACAATCACAAACAAGAAAACACTGACACACAAATTTGCTTGATTCAGCGATATTGCCTATGTCCACATCTCACACCCAGTTCCACTGCACTGAAAGAAGAAAAGAGTACAATGTGGCTACTGTGAAGATAACAATATGTATATATATATATATATGCTATGCTATGCAAGGGTTTACATCAACAAATTATGGTAATACCATTTTTATACTTATGATTGAAGTGGCCTATATTTAAACCCATTTGAACAATTCATAAATAATTATATTTGCACTACAAAATATGCGCCTTCCCATGAAACCCAGATTATGCTGATCAGTAATTACATTCCCGTAATTATTGCCATTGTAGTCTAATAGTTTTGGGGGTTAGTCCAGAAAAGGCAATTAGTTCTTTCAACCCAGCTATTTTTGTGAAATCACAAATACAGCCAAATATAGCTGCTGATGATTCAACCGAATACAATATTCATTCCCTTCTAAAATGTTTACAAGAAGCCTCTACTTTTGAGGCTTCACATTTTAGTAAAATGAGATACCATTGAATCCGTAGGATGGGTTGGGGTAAGCCATAATTGGAACTTGGGTGTTTTAATTCAGGACAAGATGAGGAGAAGGGATAATGTATGTAAGATGTTTTAATAATATGCAACAAAAACAAAGACAACCAATGGTGAGTGATTTGATTAAAAAAATAGCTAAAAAAGACGAAGATGAGACATGCCAATGCAACAATTTTCATGACACATGGGGGGCGCAAAGTATATAGTTTAATATATTTATTATGTTATACATATGAATACATAATAAAAAATAATAAAAATAAAACATAGCACTAATTTTTAAAGCTTAGAGGATGAACATAAACCACGAACTAGTGATATTAGTACTTTTACCTTGTTAGTTCTAGTTCTTCTTCTTCTTCTTCTTCTTCTTCTTCTTCTTCTTCTTCTCTTTCTTTGAAAGGTGAACCTATATTTAATAAGAGCAAGTATTGTAATTAATAAGATATGTTATTTGTCAAAAAAGCTTTGATTAAATGATTGCTCACCTCTTGGGATGAAAATGCATGAGATTGTTGTTGATGTGACATTGGCCGAACGGTGGGATGACTACTAAGTGAATCCACAACCTATCATTCAATAAGAGGCTTAAGTTGTATATTAGCTCTAGGCAATTTAAAGTAATAACTAGTAAAAATAATTAAAATACTTGCTACCTATGTAATGACTTTGATGGTGCAACAGCTGGATCAACGGGCACGCCTGCAGCTTGAAATTGAGATTCCAAAAACTGAATTCGTGACTGAAAATCTGTGCGTATAGCCTAAATTTGTTTCTCCATTACTTCATTCATCTTCGACTCGAACTGCATTTGATACCGTTGAAGTTGCTCTTGAACTTGTTCCTGAACTTGAGTTTGGAATAGACGATTCTGCTGTTGTGATCGCCTATATCCACCTCCAAAAACATCAGTGGGTGACGGTCCCAATCCAAATGTCTGAACACGACCAGGTCGCTCTGGGCCCATAACTTGTGCGAAGATTTGCTCCTGTAATGTTGCAAGGTCAGTAGAAGATCCCTCCATGTGCTCTGTTAACTCATTCATTTGAGTCTGCAAGTTTGAATTCAATAATTAGCCTTCAATATAAATATAAATCATATTAAAAGTCCAAAGATAAAGTGGTATCACATACCATAACCTCATAAACTGAATCACTATTTGACGTCCCATCTTTCATGTATGCGGCCATCCACACCTGTGACCGACTAGCAGGAACCCCAGTGTTCTTTTTTGTCTCCTATAAATGAAAGACAACCAAAATCTTAAGATAAATAAGAAAATTAAATAATTAAGCAATTAAATATGTGAACAAGTTAAGTAAATAAAATAAACAACTAAGCAAATTAACTCATTGAACACTAAACACTTGGGTAGTTAATTACTATTTGACCATTGTCACAATCCTATTAAAAACTGAATCCCATATATGTGACCTCTGACAGTGCAACTAATCATCTTTTAGTAGATTGGTTTTGTTGGCAAGGTAAATTTGCACAACTATTATTGAAACCACCTCATCTATGTATTTGTGTTGACTTGTAATGGAATGGAGGTTTTATTTGTGCGTGAAGTTAATGGATGAAGGTTGTGGTGCAAAAATGGAGGGACTGTAATGCTGGTGTGAAGCAAAAGAATTAGTGATTGGGAGTAAGGATAATGATAAAATGGGGATGTTTGGTTCTGTGAATAACATATCCTTACTGAAAAGAGATTAAGAATGGTAAAGTGAGCATTCAAATTTGTTTTCTAGTTACCGTTAATAAAATCCAATCAGTCAACAAACAGTTTAGTACTGAAGCAAGGATTTTGTTACCTCAAAATTCAAAATAAGGGAGGACAATAATATTTCAAATAAGAAAGAGACTAATAGTGTGATTTCACAAATATAAAAGTGCTGTCAGTATATTGATATAAATAGTCTGTCAACTGCGTCATCTATCTACCAAAGAAAATCATATTTACAACATTGACTGGCAAAGCATAAGCAGGATCTAAGGCTTTCAATCCTGGATATTCAAGAAGCGAAAGACCTGAAAATAAACCAAACAAGAAACAGTGCAGTAAATTGTGACCTCTCAAAAAATTGAGCAAAACCATAATTTAATTTAACAACAAAAATTTGAGGAGCCAGAGAAATTTATTTTAAAAGAGGAAGTGCATTCCACAATCTTGGGTACGAGTGTCGGGTGCAAATATGTGACATGAGTGTTGGATTAATCTAATTCTCATAATAAATGCATCTATAAAGGTAACATGGGCGAAACCTATTAGAAACATCTATAGTTTGCTTTGTGATTCATGTATATTCTAAAGCATGTAAATTAAATAATAAAAAGAAAAGAGGCAACTAAAAAGATTGTCCATTTACTATTAAAACTATACCTAATTTTTTAAATGGAGTGCTTCGGAGTTGACAACTTAAGTCATTGTTTACCAATGGTTGACATATTTTGGCTTGGGATCCTCAATCTTCAGTCTCACCCTTGTATTACTGTTACATTACCGTAATTTGAATTAGGGGGAAAAAATCGTTAAATGCGTCTTAATAATTTAAAAAAATAAATAAATTGCATTAGATTCAAATTACGGTGACATAGCAACTCCAAAAGGTTGGAGACACAGGATGTAAACAGAGAAAGGACACAAAAGATCTAAAACTGTCTATTTTAGTTAATTAAGAATGATGATGAAACCATCTATTAAAAAAAAAAGGGATGACGATGAAAAATATTTTGGTTAAAATGTTAGTGATCAAGACAAAACAAAAATAGTTAGCTCATTGAATTGTCAATATTTTCTTTTTCCAAGTTTACGAGCACATAAAGAGAACTGAAACATATAATGTCAAGGTTTTTTTTTTCAATTTTTTTGTCCTAAAAGTGACAGAATCATGCAAAGTTCTACATCATATGGCATGTTTGATTTGCAAAAAGGTTGGAGTGATTGGGAAAAGTTGGAAATAATTGCAATTTGAAGCAGAAGCAAAAGCAAAATTTGATTGTAAGTTTAGAAGGATAGCTGTCTGGGGGAGGATTGGACTGTAGGGTAGAGAAATTGTAGACACTTAACTGCAAAGGTCTAGGTGGTGGTGGTGAAATTGTCCAAGTTGGCCATGTAAGGTCTAACAGTTACAATGTGCCTCCTCAATAAGTAGTCACTCCTTATGGAATGTCATGTGATGGTCGAAGCATGTTGATGTGATGGTCGAAGCATGTTGATGTGATGGTCGAAGCATGTTGAAGAGATCATACACAGAGGTGTTCTCCAGGCCCTACAAGTACAACAATGGAGGTAGAGTTTGGAAGGTGAAGCTGGTTATCAGTCCAGGACAGTTACTGGAGATACTGTCACAGGAGACTTGAACCCAAGAATTGATTGAAAGTGTAAGAACTGTTGCCAAATGCAGAAATATTGGGGTTTCGTCTCTAGGATTTTCGGATCAGTGGAGTCTTTCCAGCAGCAGCTTGAATGCTTCCTCCAAGCAAGATGGTTTATTGGAGATTTAGACATACATATCCTGACCCCTCCACATGATTTGAAGTTTGAGTTGTTTTTTTTTTTTTTTTCAAAGTTATAGTTTGTTGATAGACAAAAACAAATACATCAAGAGTGATTATCTCTATTTTTTAGAAGAAAATATAACCAAGATTCAGTGTTCCAAATACGAACATTCGAACAACCAACATATTACTTCCATCAATTAACAACCATAACCTGTAACATACTACGGCAAACAACCAACATAGACAATTTTTAATAAATTAACATAATAATATAAGCTCGATAAACAAGTGTTCCCCATATAATTCTACAAACCACAAATACACTTAATCGATCCTCATCTAAATCTAGTTGCTTATGCTTGAAGCACAAAGGAGATCTGATCTTTTGATAAATAAATAATAAAAAAAAAAACCTAAATTCAAGTCAAACCTAGTCTAAATTTTACTCTAAACTTGTCAAGAAATTGAAATGAAAACAGCACAAATCAGCTTGTAAAATCAAAGCAACAACAAATTCAAGTGAATTGTGAGTAAAATTGAAGTCAAAGGGTGGAGAGCAAGATATAAATCAAAGTTATGACATACACAAATCAACCACAATATCAGTTCAGCTTGAAAGAGAGAGAGAGAGAGACAGAAACAATAGAGCTCACCGATCTGAATCACTGAGATGAAATTCGATTTCAAGAGAGAACTTTGAAATGGCTCTAATGAATCCCTGATCTGTTTCACTGAGACCGAGCTGAATCTGTGAATCTCTGAATCACAGAGCTGAACTGACAGAGATAACTAGGGTTTAGACAGCAGAGAGAGAGAGAGTGGGAGAAAGAGAGAGAGAGAGAGAGAGAGAGTAGCTCACCGATCTGAATCGATTTTACGAGAGAAATTCGAAATGCCTCTGACTTCGATTTTGAAAGATCTTAGACAGCTCAGAGAGGGCGAGAGAGAGAGAGAGAGAGAGAGAGAGAGCGAAAGTGAGAGTGAGAGTGAAAGCGCGAGAGTGAGGTTTTCGCTTATACTTCCTTTATCAGATTCAAAATAAAGGTGAAACAGGAGAGGAGGAGGGCGTTGGGAAAAAACCATTCCAAGGCATTTAAAAACGTCTTTGATTCTTGAAACGACGCCATTTTAATTACAGAAAAATAAGACGTTTATAAAACGTCGTTGAACATTAGAAACAATGGCGTTTTAAAAAACGCCGTTAAAAAAAGGCCACCTAACCCCATATTTCCTGTAGTGTATAAATATTGTTCCTCTATTTTATAATAATTGTTTATTTCTACTTTTTTTTTATTTAATTATTGAGACAATAAACCAATATAAGTGAGTTAGTGGGCACCATGAAAATCATGTTTAGTTGACAAAAAAATGAGGGGAGACTATCATTTTTTTATGATGGTTTATATCACTAATCCAATCCTGTGAGAGTGGTGGTTAAATTAAAAGACTATTTTGCTTCTTACTATACAAAAATAACAAAGTTATCTTGTATCTTACATCTTAAGTCTAATACCTCTACACAAGCAATTTCATCACTCACAATATTACTATAATCTTAATCCCAATTTGCATAATCCAGCAATAAGCATGGCTTCAGGTCCTTTTATTGGATCTGTACAATACCAAAAAAGATTTGGAGCAATTATTTACAAAAAAAAAAAAGAAGAAGAAAATAGTGGGAATGTTTTGTTACTTACACTAAGCGTGAGAATTGGATAAACAAAATTACAAAATAATGAAAAATTTACATTTCATTTTCTTTTCTCTTCTCTTGTTCCTGCTTTCTTCTACATCCTCTCCCTTCCCTACCTCTGCAACTTCCTGATCATCATCACCACCACCCCCTCAGCAATCATACCATCCCCTTCTCATTGCCCCCATCCACAACCACCAAATTATGATTCTCGAGTATTAACACAATTACATACATTCATTAATTAATCACAGTTTAACATTGAACATTGAAACTCTCATACATCCACTAATGTAACAAACACTTGAAACCAATTTCATTTTTTATTTTTTTAACATACTTCAATATACATTTTTAAAACATGCACAATGATGCTACAAAGAGTGAATTACATACAAGAAGATACCACAAATTTTGAATACAAAAAATCCCAGACTTCACTCAGTTTTCACCATATAAAATACACTATGATTCAATATTTTTTAACACAATGAATTTAATACAAGAGAACACAAATTTTGAATATAGGAACTGCAAAATACAACTCTATTGGAGCACCCATAGACTAATTTTGATACAAATCTCACTTTTATAACTTTTTGTCGTATAACACACTTTAACACATATTTTTTAACACATACAATGCGAGTGGTCTAAGAATGAATTAGATACAAAACACAACACAAATTTTGAATATTATCACTTTTTGTCGTATAATGCACTTGTAGACACCCCATTTTTGACCGACCTTAAGACTCAGACGTCATCGATTGAGCGCTGGGTGATGTTGCATATTGTGCTCGTTCAGAAGTTTCAGAGTCTCGGCTGCGAGCCTTGCCTCTGGATTTCCGGGCTCTTTTGTGTCTTGCCTCGGTTTGCGAACCAGGCTCCCTTTTCTCTGTTTTCTCTTCCCGAAGGGAGGGAGAGGTCTTGTAGATCATATCTCAGTAGCCGTAGGCTACGTTTCGTGGTCGTAGGCCATTTTTCCCGTTTGGAGTCCGGTTTCCAATTTTTCGGAGCCGTTGGCCGTGTGCCTCGGTTCGGGACCGCTTAACCACCTCCATTTGCTCCGGTTTTTGGCATGCATCTTATTTGCTCCCTTTTGAGGGACACTGTGACTCAAGAAACCAACTTCGTGGTCGAACACCACTTCCGGTGCCTAACAGTCAGTTTTCGAGCCTCGGGCTGCGCGTTTCGGCCCCCGAACCTCCATTTTGCATTGGTTTGAGTTCATTTTTGGCAGGGGCCTCTGTTTCATTGTTAGGAAGGTCGTAGAAGGGTGGGAGGCCAGTAATTGTTCTGACAACCAGTTTTATTCCTCCATCGCCCTCCGTCGCCCGTTTTTCTCACTTGAAAGTCAATGTTGACCACCCTAAGGCCACTTTTTCCAGCCCTAAACCACATATTTGTGTTGTACACACCTGGGAGGCCACCAATATCACATGGCCGGCCAGTAATTGTGTTTGACCCTTTTGAACCCCTCCTAAAAGTGGCCTTTTCTCTCTCCTGGTTCATTCTCTCCAGTTTTTGACCACATGGTTGTGTTGTGCACACATGAGAGGCCCTCTTTTTGGCATGGCCGGCCATTAATCTTCATTGAACCTTTTGACCCTTGGCCGACCGGCCATGGGGAAGGCCGACCGGCCACCTAAACCCTAGGAAACCGGTCGGCCATGATCCTCTCTCCAGGTACTTTACAAAAATGCCCTCTGTTTTCCCCCAGATTTTGTATCCGGGGGGGCCAGCTTTTGGGGGAAAACTTGAATTCCATTCCCCCCCTTTTTCCCCCCTCTTTTGCCTATATATCCAGGCACTCCAGCTCCCTTTTGAAGGGTTAGAAATTTTGGTTTGGAGCTCCTACATTGTATCTCTCTCTCTCTCTACACTCCAACCCTCAAAACCTCCCAAACCCTACACCATTTCTACACCACCACCTAGCACCACACCACCACCATCCATTCCAGCCACTTGGAGCTGTTTTCCAGAGCTAAGGAGCCACCAAACTTGGTCCAAGAGTTGTCAAAGATTTGGTCTTCAAGGGTAAGTCTTCTCCTCCCTCTTTCTTGCCTTATTTTGCTCAATATATTAGCCATACTTGCTTGCATATTTGGGCTCCAACCCTAACTGAAAATAGCATTATTTTGAGGTCTTTTTTATGTTTGTTTTAGGGTCCTTCCATGTTTAAAGTCTATAGCTACCACTTGCTTCTTTACCTCTCTTGTATGCCTCTTTCTTGCATAGTATTTTAGGCCTATCTGTAAACTGTTTTGAGTTTGGTTATGAACTGAAAGGTGGCTTATTTTGATCCCTTCTTCAACATTGTTGAAGGGATCTTCACTATTTAAGGCTTCCTTTTGTCACTTGCCTCTTTATCCCTCTTTTAGCCTTATTTTTGCATGTTTTGTTAGCCCCTTGTGCTTGTATTTTTGGGCTCTGGTCCGAACTATAAATAGCCTTATTTTGACCCCCTCTTAATGTTTGATCAAGGGACCTTTGCTTTTTGAAGTTCCCTTTTTGCTCTTTGTGTTTAAACCTCTTTTTAGGCCTTATTTGGCATAGTATTTTAAGCTTGCATGTGCACTGTTTTGGGTTTGGTCACTAACTATAAAACACCATGTTTGGGGCCTCTCTTCAACTTTATTAAAGGGCCCTCCTCTGTTTGAGGCCAGCAACCATCACTTGCTTCTTTGTCTCCCTTTTGGCCCATTTCTTGCACAATGTTTTAGGCCTGTTTGTGTTTAGATCTGTGGCTTGTTGAAAACTGTAAAGTGCTTCATTTTAAGCCCCTCTTCAACTTTGTTGAAGGGCTCTTGGCCATTTAGGGCCAGAAGCTTCTACTTGCCTCATTACCTCTCATACGGGGCCACCTCATTACCTCTCATACGGGGCCATTTTTGCATGCTAGCTTAGTCCTATTTGTGTCCATTGTTTGGCCTTTCTTAAAACTGTAAATATGCTTATTTTGGGACTTTCTTGATTCTGTCTTCACACTTCATGTTCAAATAATGCATGCTTTGCATAGCCATAGGTCATTCCATGTACCTAATTTCATGTTTCGGGTCTCATTCCATGTATCGGGTGCCATGCTTCCCTGTTCTGGGGCTGTTTCGCATCATATTTTACTACTGAAATTTGCATGCTAGTATGCCATATTCCATGCCTTGCAATGTCTTGTTAGAGTGGCATTCGGTGCCTTAGGGTCGATCCTCGGTTCGCGTGCACGTGGGCACGCATTTCGAGTTGTCTCTTTTTTCATCTCATGGCTACCGATGTGAGTGTGGCTGAGGTCCACTCATGTTGGTGTAAGTCCATTGTGCATTGTGTATGCCATTTCAATTCATAGCATTGCGTATGCTAGGTTGTATGTTAGAGCATCGTGTATGCCATGTTACATCATGCATTGTGTATGCCATTTCATAGCATTGTGCATGTTAGGTTGTATATTAGTTGCATTCATGCATGTCATGCATATTGCATTGTGCTTGGGATAGGAATTAGCCCAAGCACGGGAAACGAGGTACGTTTCATACTCCGAGTGACGGAACGTGTCTCAATTCCTGGTCGCCGACACTCCGGATTATCCATGATGGAGTCTAGGCCCTGCTGTGTTTTCATGTGCATTCATTCCATATTGAGTCATGCAATTCGACTCCCCCGGCCATCATGCATTGAGATGCGTGATTGGTGGCACGAGGATTGAGGACTACACTCCCTGAAGAGTAGTCAGGCATACATATGTGAAAATACTTTGCCATGCCCCTTTGTTGCTCTCTGTTGCAGCAAATCAGATATCGACAGCCTTCCGGAGCTTGGCACACATTCCAAGAACAATTGCAAACAGAGGCAAACCGAGACATCGCAAGGGATTCTCCGCACAAGGCAACCCGAGCATGCATCATTCATCATCCAGAGCAGATTTGAGGCAGTCCCTGGCTTGCATGCCAATTTATTGCTTTCCTAATTTAATTTGTTAATTAATTAGGGTTTTGTAATTATTTGGACTATAATTATTTATTCGGGACTGTATTATTTATTCGGACCCTCCGAGCGAGGGTACAACTGTAATAAGTGTGCGTGTGTGTGATGTATGTCTTCCAACCCCACGTCTTTCTCCCTTTTATTTACCCGCTTATGATGGTTAGATTAGGGCATGTTTCAATTAGCATACAGTATGATAGCATGTTTGCATTCATTCATCTGTCTTGCATGCACTGGGCTCGGCGCATCATACTAACTGCATTGAATTTTCAATTCCAAGTTGAATACATGTTAGCTGTAGCATTTCATATGCCATGTCTAGAATAGCCGAGCCTGCTATAGTTGCATTTTTGCATGTGTTGCATTAGGCATTTCCGTATAATTAGGATCATGCATGGATTTCTAATTAGCTTCTGTTTTGGCTTGGAGTACTCGGTAAGTTTTATGCTTTAGCATCCTTGCATGCGTGTGAGTGACTGCCATGAATAGCATCCTTACCATGAGGCTATGTGCTTATACGATATAACTGCCTGAATGCCTGTGGGTGAAGGTTGGGTTATTTGGATTGGAACAATTCATCAAATGTGTGTTTTAAGCCCACTAGATAGTGGCAAAATCATGTTTTCTAAGCCCACCTGAGGGTGGCAAATCCACGTCTTAGCCTACTTACGAGTAGCACCATCAAACCATTTTCAAACAAACAAACATGAAATGTTTTGTTCCAATTCAGGCGATCCAGTCTATACTTGTATGCTGTGCGTAACACATAGTAAATCTAGGCTAATAACCGGAATAAGAACGCATAATGTTTTCAAAAATAGATATCATGGTTAGTAGAGGCCGATCTTTGATCGGGCGTGCGGGTGTGTTCACGAAGTGACCTTTCCCAATCGTACCCAAGTTCCCGAGCCGAGGCAACTTTGGTGATGACGGACACGTGGCCTTAGGCAAATGAGTCAGGGTTTCCTAAATTTTTCCAAAATAAAACATTTAGGTGGCGACTCTGTATCTGGCAAAGCAGTCCATGTTTGGCACTTCTTTCAAAAATCTGTTTTCTCAAAACGATTTGCAAGATTTGGACTCTTTGGTTCAGATTTAGAACCGTGACAATTTTAGAGTCATGAACTGTAGTAAGCCCAATATCGAACGGAACGGGGGACTCGTTCCTCCCGGGGCGTTCGGGGATGTCTACAGCACTTTAACAAATATTTTTAATACACATCCAATGAGAATGCTTCAAAAGTGCCGAAATTGAGAGAACAAGACCAATGACACATATATTTTGCATGATGACACTACTAAAAACCGGAACTTTTGTGATGGTCTTAAACGTCGCAAAAGATTCCCATATCGTTGCAAAAGACTTTTTGCAACGGAGTAGCGACAGGAAATGGGAGGTGACGAAAGGAGGCGTGACAAAAAGTATTTGCGACATTTACAAACCATCTCTTTCTTGTGGTGACGGCTAATCAATTGTTTTTATGACGGTTTAACCTGACAGAAAAAAAATGAAAAAAAAACTTCACTTTTAGTGACGATGTTGGTTGCCATCGCAAAAACCTTTTCTAGCGATGCTATTTGACGTCGCGAAAAGTATTATTAGCAACAGTCTAAAACGTCGTAAAAAAAAAGTAGAATTAAATTAATATTGTATTTGTGACAGTTTAAACCATCGCTAAAGATTTGAACTAATATGTATATGCAAAAGGTTGACCTGTCGCTAATAAAATGTAAGGAAATGGTGATTACATTAGCGATGGTCTATTATTGTCACAATAAAATTATTTTCATAAAATCAATATATATTTTATTAATTAATTCCATGTACAAATTATTAATATTTTCTAAAATAAGATACATCCACTTCCACACACATTTACATCTACATTCACATTCACAAAATCATAAGAAGAATAATATATATGTATCTTGTAACAATTGTCAACCAAATATTCTTTACAAAAATATATAAAATATCCTCCAATAATACTAATAATTTTTGATATTCAAGAACTCAAATTTTTGTATCTAAAACAAAACAAAAGTATCGACAACACAAATTAAAAAACATATATATTATAGCTTGTTTTAATTTCAATAGCAAGCTCCAATATTGTTATGTGAAGATATCATCATATACTCAAAAGGGGGTTGCATCTGCACACACACAAAAAAAAAAAAAAACCATCATTTACAATATAATAATTTTAAACTTACAGAAAATATAAAATATTTGATATTTATTTCAAAAAATAAATAAATAAATAAGATTGTAAGCTGCAATATTGATATGTGAAGATATCATCACGTATTCAAAAGAGTTGCATCTACAAAAAGAACTTACGAATGTCATGTCCGATAATGACCGTCCCATGGCGTTGCTAGAGTTTCGGTTAGAAACAGCATTGATCAGATGCCTTTCCAACAAGACTCCCAGAAACCCAAGGATCCAATCAACATCCAAGAAACTACATTCCATACCCACATAGTCACATAATCATGTTATCACATAAGCACATAACATTACATCTAGTCACTAACAAGCGAGACAAACCCACTGTGATACTAATCACTTCCCACATACCCAAAGTATTCAAACTCGGTACGCTCTGATACCAAGTTGTAACGCCCTCAAAATATTAACATTAAATCCATCATTATTGACATGCATTGATATAAGAGATGACGTACTTTTATTCATCAGAGCAAATCATTAGAAAACAAAATATTACATGTTACTAACCAAAGTAAATGCCCTATGGGCTTATAGCTTTCCAAGTTAACACTTGGTTACAAAAAGGAGAGTACTCACTCGGATACACATTAAGCCCTTGGCTTGAATTTTACATGTAATACATCAAATGAAAACAAAGCAACAAAAGCCTGTTTGCCTCTAGCCTCCCAAACTATCTCCTTGGAGGTGGCATGCTACCTGAACCTGAAAATGGTGTCCCATATAGGGTGAGCCACAGCCCAGTAGAAACATACTAAACCAACTATAAACAATGACTAAAAGATTAGCAGTTGATAGATGGTCAACACTTATACACCCATTTACATCACATTACCATTCCATAACAATCATGTCCAAGTTACAATTCACTTTCCATTTCTTATTCAACTTTGAGTTTGAAAACAAGGCTCAGTGCCCTGGCCGAAACATTTGATGAGGTTGTAATTCATCACTAAAACACTTTCGAAATTCATGATGGATACACATGCTGGTGCTGCATCTAAGTCAAACAAAACATTTCCATATTTCTCAAACGATATACATTTTAGTGCTATATCAAATCAAACAAGCAATTCCATACTTCACGAATGATAATGACATACATTTCAGTGCTATATCAAATCAAACAAACACTTCCATAAGTCTCAAATAATACACATTGTAGTGCTATATTAATGAAACCGAAACACTTCTAATTCGCAACCTGATACACATTGTAGTGCTGTATCACTGTCACAAACAATTCGTTTTAGAGGTCCAGCCTCGTTCTTCCAATAAACCGTGGAGTACAGCCCCGTTCTCCTCCCACACAATACAAGGTATATAAACAATTATCATATACAAATTCAATCTATCAATACAATATTTTGATGTATTAAATCAATCGCCATGTTCAGTAGCATACTCAGCAGATTAGTTTTAGTTTGCCTAATCATCATGCATTGTCTACAACAATCAAAACTACCCTCCACCGGTAGCCCAAGCAATTATTTCTAAATAGAAAATAAAAGCTCCAACAGATAAAACATCAATGTTTTCAAAAGTGAGCGATTAACAAATCTAACTCCACTATTCAACCATATAATGATGCAATTCCATTATTTCCAACTCTATCCTATATAACCACAATTTCCTTATATTAATCATACCAATTAATTTATACAACCAATTAGGATTTTCTACCCCATTTCTCAATATTGACCCAATGGTCTATATTTCAACAACCAACGACAATAACACCATTTTGAAACCGAAAATACATATTATGAGCCCAAAATCATAAAAAACTCTTTAACACATTTTGAAACCCTAAGTCCCAAAATCACCCAACTACAACACTTTATCAAAACTACCAAGAATCTATGTCAAAGACCATAAGAGTGAGTAGGAATCCCTACCTCAAATTCGGAGCCCAAGGAAAGAAGGTGAGGAAACTCAACGTGCTCCAAAACTCAATATTTTCAGATCAATGGATAGCCCTCGACGATCAACCCAACTCTTGTGAAGACCAAAGGTGGGGAAAACACTCTAGCTAGATCAATACTTAGAGAGAAGGCAAGGTTTTAGAGAGAGAGGCTCTCAAATGGCTTTTTCGGAAAAGTAAGAGAGAGAAAGGATGAGAAAAAGTGATTTAAAACTGCCTCACAGCCAACTGATATACGACATTCCCGCTCGAGCGGAAAACACAATGCTCGAGCGTCAAGAACAAAAACTAGGACCGCTCGAGCGCAGAAAGACCTGCTCGAGCTCCTAGACACAAGAATAAAGTAAACCCGCTCGAGCACGAAGACCAGTCCGCTCGAGCATAGATTTCCTCCTCCCAGAACTTACACCCAGAGGTACTACCCGCTCGAGCGCCAAAGTACCTGCTCGAGCGCCACCGCTCGAGCGCAAAGAAACCCGCTTGAGCGTAAAAATCACACCTGCAGAAGTTTTGCAGGGACACGGAATACTGGGGGTGTGCAATCCCCGCTCGAGCGCAAGAAGACCCGCTCGAGCGGACCTCCTAAAAACTAGGTAACAAGGAATTGAAACCAAGGCCTAACCAACCTGTAACAACCCTGCCCAAAACATCCTAAAACTCAATCAAGCGGAATTAAAGGACGACAACAAGATAGATACAACTACCATCATCACGGAACCGAGTCCGGAATACAACAGAACAGTAAAGGGACAACCGGGATCGTTATATGACTCATGAATCATGCTAGATCATGCAATGTAGTTAGATGAATATAAAGAATATCAAGAGCACATCAAGATTCTAACCTCAAAGCACGGATCTACGGTTCAAGGTGTGAAGATCAAGCTTGGAAATCTATTCTCACTCTAAGAACTCTTCTTCCTCTATTCCTAGAGCTTCTCTCTCCTCCTAGAACAAGATATAACAAAATGATGTAGGTTTCTCTACTGCCAGCAGACTTCACCCTCTGCGGGGGCACGTGGCAACGACTGGTTGGCTCTCCTAAAAAAGGTGACTGACTGACAAGACAAGAGCATGACAAAGTGTAAACAACAAGTAAGGTAACGTGGGCACTCCGGCAGGTAATGATCTCGGGTTAGGACAAAGGCTTCGGCAAGTAAGGTCTCAACGATCTTGGCTAGGAAGGATAACACTTGGCCCAACGATGGCACACCTCGGCCTAGATGTGCCACACCTCGGTCTAGGTCATACCAGTCCAGGAACAAGATCACTAGGTGCAAGGATCAAAGATCTAGGATGTCTAGATGAGAACAACTCGGCCTGGATGATACACATCTCGGCCTGGGTGATGCACACCTCGGCCTGGGTGATGCACACCTCGGCCTAGATGATGACATCTCGGCCAATATGCCAGGGCGAAGGTGGAGGTCAACTGAAGTGGTTCCAAGATGGTCTTAGGTGTAAGAAGTTCAAAGGTGCGACCTAGGCTTAAGATGACCTCGGCCTATCACATGCAAGCAAGGAACAAAGCATGCAAACAACACTTACATAAAACAAATCAAAGTCTGCAAATAGGCAAGCTTATTCAAGACAAGGATCATGCAAATGCATGCAAGCATGACTAAGACAAGGTGATGGTTGTTACATCCTACCCCCCTTAAAGAAGTTTGGTCCCCAATCTTAAGTTACCTTGCCCCGAAAACAACTCCGGATAATGGATTTTCATTTCTTCTTCCATTTCCCATGTAGCATCCTTGCCATAATGCTCTTTCCATTCAACCTTCACCATCGGTATCGACTTGTTCCTCAACTGTTTCACTTGCCTATCAAGAATCCGTATCGGCTTCTCCTCATAACCCAAATCTTCATTAATCACAATCCCAAAATGATCAATCACATGCAATGGATCCCGAATATACTTCCTCAACATCGAAATGTGAAACACATTGTGGACTTGACTTAATTCTGGCGGCAAAGCAAGTCTGTTAGCAACTGGGTTAACTCTTTCAAGGATTTCAAATGGTCCAATATAACGAGGTGCTAATTTACCTTTCTTCCCAAATCTTGAAACTCCCTTCATCGGCGAAATCTTCAGGAATACATGATCCCCAACTTCAAATTCTAACTCTCTTCTCCTCTGGTCGGTGTAACTCTTCTGTTGGCTCTGAGCAGTCCTAATTCTTTGTCGAATAAGTTTAATCTTCTCAGTTGTCACTTGAATTAGTTCGGGACCGATTAAAGCTTTGTCTCCTACTTCGGTCCAACATATCGGCGATCTGTACTTCCTTCCATACAGAGCTTCATACAGCGCCATGCTAATGCTAGCTTGATAACTGTTGTTGTAAGCAAATTCAACCAATGGCAAATGCACTTCCCAACTTCCCTTGAAGTCCAATACACATAGTATAAGCATATTTTCAAGTGTCTGAATTGTTCTCTCTGTTTGCCCATCAGTTTGGGGATGAAAAGCGGTGCTAAACCTCAACTCGGCTCCCAACGCTCCTTGTAGACTCTGCCAAAATCTAGAGACAAACTTCGGATCTCGGTCTGACACAATGGACATCGGTACTCCATGAAGTCTAACAATCTCATTCATATACAACAAAGCAAGTCGATCGGCATTAAACATAGTCTTCACAGGTAAGAATTGTGCTGACTTAGCTAATCTATCAACGATAACCCAAATCAAATCCATTCCTTTCTGCGTTCTCGGCAAACCAACAACAAAATCCATGGAGATGTGTTCCCATTTCCACTCGGGAATTAACAAAGGTTGAAGAAGTCCTGCTGGCCTATGATGTTCTACTTTCACTTGTTGACAATCTGGCACTGGGATACGAACTCGACTATTTCTCTTTTCATATTTGGCCACCAAAAAGTTTGTTTCACATCCTGGTACATCTTGTTATTTCCTGGATGAACGGCAAATCTGGAACCATGGGATTCCTGCAAAATCTTCCTCTTCAACTCTGGGACGTCGGCCACGTACAACCTTCTTTCAAACTTAAGTACCTGATTCTCAATGGTGTACCCTGACCTCGGCTTGGTGACAAACTCATCAATCACCTTCTTGAAGAATTCATCTTCCCTCTGTCTGGTCTTCACTTCCTCAATAAACGTCGGTTCCACTGAAATCATTGCTAAACATGCCAAATTCCCAACTAACTTCCTGCTCAACGCGTCGGCCACTGAGTTTGCTTTACCCGGATGGTACTGAATCTGCATATCGTAGTCTTTCAATAACTCAAGTGACCTTCTCTGCCACATAGTCAGTTCTTTCTGAGTGAACAAGTACTTCAGACTCTTGTGGTCAGTGAAAACTTGGCAAGAAGCTCCATACAAGTAATGGCGCCAAATTTTCAAGGCAAACACTACGGCTGCTAGTTCTAAATCATGGGTAGGATAATTCTTTTCATGAAGTTTTAATTGACGAGATGCATATGCTATGACTTTACCCCCTTGTATTAATACACAACCCAAACCCTTATGTGAAACATCACTATAAATCTGAAATTCCTCATTACCTGATGGTAGTACAAGAACTGGTGCTGTAACTAACCTTGTCTTGAGCTCTCGGAAGGCTGATTCTCTATCCTCATTCCATTCATATGTCACCCCCTTCTGAGTCAATTGTGTCAATGGTACTGCGATCTTTAAGAAATCATTCACAAATTTTCTGTAATAACCTGCCAAACCCAGAAAACTACGAACCTTGGACACATTAGTCGGTGTCGGCCAATTCCCAATGGCTTCAATTTTGCTAGGATCAACCGAAATACCTTCTTCATTAATCACATGTCCCAAAAATGAAATGCTGGAAAGCCAAAACTCACACTTGCTAAGCTTGGCATATAATTTTCTATCTCTCAGAATTTGTAAGGCAAGTCTCATATGTCTCTCATGCTCATCACTGCCCTTGGAATAGATCAATATATCGTCGATGAAAACAACCACGAACTTATCTAGGTATGGCTTAAAGACTCTGTTCATTAAATCCATGAATGCTGCAGGAGCATTAGTCACTCCAAAAGGCATTACCAAAAATTTGTAGTGGCCATATCTTGTCCAAAAAGCAGTCTTCTCAACATCCTCGGCTTTAACCTTCAGCTGATGGTAGCCCGACCTGAGATCAATTTTAGAAAAGACTCGTGCTCCTTGTAGTTGATCAAGCAAATCATCGATCCTCGGCAACGGGTACTTATTCTTAATGGTCACCTTATTCAGTTCTCGGTAATCAATACAGAGACGAAGTGTACCATCCTTTTTCTTCACAAATAGGACTGGTGCTCCCCAAGGTGAAGTTCTCGGCCTAATAAAGCCCTTATCTAACAACTCTTGTAATTGCAGCTTCAACTCTTTAAGCTCAACTGCGACCATTTTGTAGGGTGTTTTGGAGATAGACTGGGTTCCCGACATGACGTCAACAGTAAACTCTATTTCTCTATCGACTAAGTAGCCGGGAAAGTCATTTGGAAAGACGTCGGGGAATTCCTTAACAACTGGGATGTCGGCCAATTCAACGTTTCCACTCAGATTGCTTAGTATACTGCACAAATAACCTTGACACCCTTTTTGAATCAACTTATAGGCCTTTATGGATGAGATCAAGTAAGGTGGAGATACTACTCCTTTACCCTGAAACGTGACCTCGGCTTTGTTTGGGGGTTTCAATGTGACACTTTTGGAAACACAGTTAATGGATGCATGATTTCCTACTAACCAATCCATTCCCAATATGACATCAAAGCGAGTTATGTTTAACGGCATCAAATCAACTAATAACTCTACATCCTCGATTACAACAACACATGCCCTATAAATGGATGCAACAGTCATAGTTCTCCCAGATGGAGTAGACACAAATAACACATAACCAAGGGGTTCTAGTTCCCTATTCAACTTCTCGGCAAATTGAGCAGATACAAATGAATACGTAGAACCTGAATCAATCAATATGTATGCATCTTGAGAGAAAATTGGAAGGGTACCTGACACTACTGTCTCGGCACTCTGGGTGTCTCCTGGCACTAATGCAAAAACTCTGCCCTGCCTCGCCTGCGCCCTTCCGACGTTTTTCTGTGCAGAGCCTGAAGTGTTCCCATTCTTCTTACCATCGTCAACCTTTGTCTTCGGGTAGTCCTTCACACGATGACCTATCTCGCCACATTCAAAGCAAGCTCCTGATACCTAATGACAGACCCAAAAATGTGGCTTTCTAAAACTTGCACACGTTGGCTTAGTATCACCTTCCTGATTTGTGTTGCTAGAACTGCCTATATTCGTCTTCTTCTTGGCATTAAACGGTACTCGGCGATTCTCATAGTTTTGTCCCTCCCTCTGGCTCTCTACTGAACTCTGGTATCGGTTCAAGTTAGCTTCTGCTAGGATGGCCTTGTCTAACACTCCGGCGTAAGTCGGCATGTTGAGCATGTTAACTCGATCTTGTATCGGTCCACGCAACCCACTTTCAAACTTCCTAGCTTTTCTGTATTCGTCATCGACCATGTGAGGTGCATATCTCGCCAACTCGGTAAAAGCACAGTCGTATTCTGCCACTGTCTTGTTACCTTGTGTCAGAGTCTGGAAAATGCTTATTATAAAATAACTCTAAAAATGTGGCCCAAGTTAAACCTAGATTGCCTTCTTGGATCATCATCCACCATCTTCGAGCATCGTCGTCCAACGTGAATGCTGCTAATGACACCTTCTCGGCATCGATGCTGGGAAAAATCTCGAACAACTCCTACATTTCCAAAACCCATGCTTCGGCTTTCATCGGCTCGATACCCCTTTGGAATCTTGGCGGGTTCATTTTCTTGAACTCTTTGATCAAAGTTATCGTGCCGGTCCCATATAAAGCTAGCTGTGGAGGCACTTGCAGTACTGGACGAGGTGGAGGCAGAACTGCATTTCGGCCGTTGGTCTGCTCGGCCTGAGTAGAAGTGGTGCTAGTGTCTTGCGGCCTAGGTTGTCTCAACTCACGGACCAAACCTTCGACCAATCTTTCTAATCTATCCAATTTGTCCTCGGAATGATCTCGGCCAACTGGAGGTCTACCCCTTCTCATGATGCTAAGAGTATGCAAAATATGACTTTAAAACAAAATGAGTAAATAGACATGTATGCAAGTAACAAACGATTATGCCGAGATGATGCACACCTTGTCAAGTAGCAAGCAATATGACGCAATCCTAATATCATTCTAAGGGACATCCTATGCTCTTTAGGACTCAAAGTGTGTGAATAACGTACTATAAGGAACTGGTGCTCTGATACCAATCTGTTACGACCCCATTCCGTCCCTAGTAGAATGGTGCCATGATGGCCAGTAATTCAAGATTATCAAAGGCCAACTTACAAAGTCACACACAATCAGAGTATACATACGGGGCTCACATGTGGGGAAATAATAAATTTAAATTTAGATAGTCCACAAGAGCTGTGCGTAGATCAAATGAAATGTCATACATAACGTTGTTTTATAACTTGAGTAAAAATAAAACAAATACGTATTACATCTTGATCAAAAGGCTTCTCAAGCCGACATATACAAAACGAACTACAACAACCAAGCCAAAAAGCATAATCTTCAAGATGCTACAAAATGTGAGTCCAAAACAACTTGCAAATAATCATCTAGGCGTCACCACCTTCTTGCTCGTCACCTATATATATATATATTTATAGAGGGTGAGCTCGGATACTCAGTGAATGATATTAGAAATAAAGGTTTAAAATGAATGATATCCGAGATCTTTATCAAAACAGTACATATCATAACTTGTACAAAAGCAAGAGATGGACCAAGTTCATCTATCAAATCTTTCAAAGCTTCAAGGGATGCTTTCTAGCATCAATATAATACAAAGGATGACATTCCGGACAAACCCACGCGGTAAACCGTCGGTGGCAAGACAAGGGAGATATCTCAAACAAGGGTGCTAGTTGCATTATAGTCCCCTAGCACTAAGGACTTTCAAAACAAGGGTACTAGCTGCATTATAGTCCCCTAGCACTAAGGACTTTCAAGACAAGGGTACTAGTTGCATTATAGTCCCCTAGCACTAAGGACTTTCCAAGTATGTCATCAAAACAAATATAATACTTGATACAAAACTAGAGATAGTCATTCATGCTTGATCAAATACTTTTCCAAAACGAAGCAAAGCTTTATCAAAACTTTATAACATAGCTTTATTAAAATACCACTCACATAGCTCTTCGAGTGTGGGGATTACAAGCAAGGATCCTAGGCCTACAAGCACATAATAAATCCCATTGAATGCATTTCAAGAAGGCAAGAAGAGATGCTCAAGGATGGGTATGAAATGAATTCTTAAAATAAGTTTTTCATGAGGGTGAATGTTCTCGGCATTTCTTTCCAAAACCAAGTCAAAACAAAGCAATCATGTGCTGGGAATCAAGCATTGTTTTTCGTCTCGGGAAAACATGCTGGGCACCAACTAGGTCTTGGCTGAGGTCCCACACCTCTTGGCCGAGGTGTGGTCCCGATGACCACACTCAGGGAAATGAGGTCGAGAAAATCTGGGTTTCCCTTCGAGGAACATGAAGAACTTGAAATGCTAAAATCTTAACTTGTTATTACAAAATCTGAGATTTCATGAGATGAGTTCGAAAACATGTACCTGGTACCCATACTTGGAGGTTTCATGAAAATAAACACGAAAACATGGATCTTGATACAAGCTTTCGAGTCAAAACATGGTTTTTCTTCAAGAACACAAGAGCATTTCCTCTTTCTAAAACAAGCTTTAAATCAATACATGGCTCATGAATCATGCTAGATCATGCAATGTAGTTAGATGAACATAAAAAATAACAAGAGCACATCAAGATTCTAACCTCAAAGCACGGATCTAACGGTTCAAGGTGTGAAGATCAAGCTTGGAAATCTATTCTCACTCTAAGAACTCTTCTTCCTCTGTTCCTAGAGCTTCTCTCTCCTCCTAGAACAAGATATAACAAAATGATGTAGGTTTCTCTACTGCCAGCAGACTTAACCCTCTGCTGGGGCACGTGGCAACGACTGGTTGGCTTTCCTCAAAAAGGTGACTGACTGACAAGACAAGAGCATGACAAAGTGTAAACAACAAGTAAGGTAACGTGGGCACTCCGGCAGGTAATGATCTCGGGTTAGGACAAAGGTTTCGGCAAGTAAGGTTTCAATGATCTCGGCTAGGAAGGATAACACTTGGCCCAGCTGTGCCATACGTCGGCCTAGATGTGCCACACCTCGATCTAGGTCATACCAGTCCAGGAACAAGATCACTAGGTGCAAGGATCAAGGATCTAGGATATCTAGATGAGAACATCTCAGCCTGGATGACACACATCTCGGCCTGGGTGATGCACACCTCAGCCTAGATGATGACATCTCGGCCAATATGCCAGGGCGAAGGTGGAGGTCAACCGAAGTGGTTCCAAGATGGTCCTAGGTGTAAGAAGTTCAAAGGTGCGACCTAAGCTTAAGATGACCTCGGCCTATCACACGCAAGCAAGGAACAAAGCATGCAAATAACACTTAGATAAAACAAATCCAAGTCTGCAAATAGGCAAGCTTATTCAAGACAATGATCATGCAAATGCATGCAAGCATGACTAAGACAAGGTGAGGGTTGTTACAATACAACTCCATCAAATTCTTCTTAAATTTGTTATTTAATTCTCGTAACTAAGTGGGTATTTGGAAAGTTGCTACTTTAGTAGACAAATTCTTCTTAAATAGGTTATTTAATTCTCGTAACTAAGTGGGTGTTTGGGAAGTTGCTATTTTAGTAGGCTATTTTAGTTTTTGACTATTTAAATAGGTTAAAATTTTTGTGTTTGGAAAGATAGTTGGATTTTTTTTTAATTGGATGTGATATTTGTGAGATAAAAAGTGAAATAATTATGGGTTTGATGTGACATTTTGTCTTATTGATTATTTTAGTCTATTTTGTCATTTTTGTGGATTTTAGCCTAAAATGCCAAAAAAAGCATTTTCCAAACACCTCTCAGATGTAAAATAAAAATGTTGGTCAACGATAATATGATCTCTTTGATTATAAGTGTGACTTTTATTGATTGTAAGTACCAAAAAAAAATAATAAATAATATTGAAATAGAGAAATAAGAAGGGAAAAACTAGAAGTAGAAGAAAAAGGTTTTGAAATAAAAATGGAGAAAAGAAAGAAGAAATTGAAAATGGAGATTGAGTTGAAAAGAGAATTGAAACAACAAAAAAATTAGAAAAAAAAATCGAGACATAAGAAGAAGAAGAAGAAGGAGAAGAAGAAGAAGAAGAAGAATAGAAGAGGGACCAAAATAAAAAAAAAACCAAGAGGTAGAGAGGGAAATATACATTGAGTTGAAAAATGAAATTGAATCCTGAAAATACAGTCTAAGTTAAAGAAATCTCGGTTGTAGACACCCCATTTTTGACCGCCCTTAAGACTTGGGCGCGCTAGGTTGATCACTCGATAATGAAATATTATGCTGTACATACGCTCAATTTTCTCAACGAGGAGCCTCGGTTCTTGAATTTCAGAGCCTCGAATCTTGGACCACCTTTGAACCAAAAACTGTTCTCCCCCTTCCCCCCTCCCCCCCCAAAAAAAAAACCTGTCTTTTTTCAAGCCTGACCACCTAGAGGCTTGTAGGCCAATAAGTGGCCGGCTGGCCAGAAATTGGTGGCCGGTCGTCCCCTAGGTGGCTGGCCGACTAGGTTTCTCTATTGGTAGATATTTTACTACCAACTGTCCCCCCATGTGCATGCACAACACTAGCTGTCTCTATATAGCTGTGTTCGACAGAGGCACTTTTTTTTCTATATATACATGACCACCTCTCTTGAAATTAAGTTAGAAAAATTCCAAAAGCTCAAAAACTTGAAATTCTCTCTCCCTTTCAATCTTGCAACACACATACACCTTGCCTATACTTCCTAAACCAATATTTTAGCTCTCCTTGCTGAGATTCTTTAGTCTAAATTTCAGCATTTGAGAGTGAATACTTTGTGGTTTGTGAACAAAGGAGATACTCTTCTTCAAGAGGTATAACTTGTGCAACACTTAGACTACTTCTTCTTACTCTTTTATTGCTGATTTCATACTATTTTTACACTATTTTTATGGGCTGAAACTTGTGGCTTAAAGCTATCAAAGGTAGAGGGGTTAACCACCCTTCTTTGAACCTTATTTTCCAAGCTTTTTCCCTTGTGTTTCCCATCTATATTTTTAACTTTTTCCTACCTTTTTTTCCAGAGTATTTCAGAGGCTAAAAATGTGGTTTTGAAGTCCCAAAAATGGAGGGGTTAGCCACCCCTCCTTATGCTTGCTTACTAGCTTCCATTCTCTCATATTTTAGTTCACTTTTTTTAGCCTTTCCATGTTAAATCCATCACTATTTTTGTGAGTTTCAGGACTGTTTTAGTGTGTTTACTTCATTCATGCTTTGCATAGTATGCTTTTAGTCCTCATGGGTTTGGTGGTTTAGGCCTTAAGCACCAACATATTTGAGTTGATAGCTTTTATTTTATGCTTTTCATACATGTGTGCACACTTGCAACAATCATCTCTGCAATCTCCCTCCTTTCTTGGTTTTATTTGTTTGAGAATTATTTCAAACGAGTGTTGTTTAAGCATGAGAGAGAGACCTTCCATACTTAATGATTTAATCTCTTCGAAGGTTCATTACCAGGGCATTACATCTCTCTCATGTCAAAAACAACTTCTTGTTTGACACTTCCCTCCTTTTTAGTGGACTTAACTCTTCATTTTTGACTAATTGATGAAAGAATGGAAATGTAATTAAAAGCGGCTAATAAAATTGGACTAAAATGGTAACAAGAGTAATAAAATCAAGTTGGGTTCAATTGGACGTTAATTGAACCCATTGAGTCTTGAGTCATTTCATACTCTCTAGTGATGATAATGGCTCAAGAATCAATGTCTACCACCTCCCTTGAGGTAACTCCATGATAAGGAGGAGGTTTTGTTGGTCTTTGCTTTCTATTTATTGAGACTTATGTTCTATCGATTCATAGATCATCACGCAATGAGTTTGCGTCAATTGATGGTTTGCGAATCGAGCCTACCCCTTCCTTAATCTGTTTCATGATAGGGAGAGGCTGAAAGGACAAACAACCCCTAGAAACACTCTGTTTGTGCTTTGTTTCTTTTTTGTTGCAGGAGGGCAGACCCCCAAAATAGTGGCCGGCCGGCCACCTGACCATCTGGCCGACCACTTTTTCTGGCTGGCAGGCAGGCTACCTTTTGTTGACCAAGCAGTACTATTTTCATGGCAGAACAGAGTAGAGGCTGGGGATTAAACAAAACATTTTTTCTGACTGCAAAATAGAACATTTCTGGCAACAAAACAGAGGTGTTTTGGGATGGAAATTCATGTTCATGCATATACCATTCCTCGTTTCCCACGGCCCATGAATTAGTGCTTTAATAGTAGAGTGTTGTAGTTAATTACTTGGATTCGTTAGAAATTGTAATAATTAGTTAATTTAGCTTATTCATTCATTCATTTGGATTTGTAATACGTTGTTACTTCGGACCCTCTTGCATGAGGGCAAATATGTAATAATATGTGTATGTTTTCCAACCCCCATTTCTTCCTCCATTTTATTTACCCGCTTATGATGGATTGCATAAAGCATCTTGTTTTCTTTAGCATTTTTCATGACTTGCATCCATTTGCTTTACACGCATGAGGGGTTCGGCTTATGATACTCATCAATGTCAAATTCAAAATTCCTTACTTGAGTACATGCTTAACTGCATGCTATTAAATTAATTCACGTGTCATACTAGTAGCCGAGCCTGTTAATTGCATGTTGAATGTGTTGCATTAGTCATGTTGCATTGCTTAGGATTATGCATTTTTATTTTACTTACTTTTGTTTTCTTTGGCTTGCCTCGGAATACTAGGTGAGTGGTTTTTGCCTTAGCATATTGCATGTGTGCAAATGTTGCCATGTCAAGCATGTTTACCATGAAGCTACGTGTTTAGTTGATATACCTGTTTGAATGCTTATGGATGAAGGCTTTTTAGTTAAGTTAGGATGATTTGATTAATGTACATATGAGATCACTTTTTCAACTGGTACATATTCAATGTAAATAAGATAACATGATAATGGGGGTTGGAAAACATACACATATTATTACATATCCAACTTTTGTGAATTAGTCTATACTTGTTTGACAACACGCAGTAAAGATAACATGATAATCGGAACAAGAACATACAATGTAAATAAGAATCACATCATGATTAGTAGAGGCTGATCTTTGCTCGAGTGTGTGGGGTGCTCAATTCATGACCTTTCCCTCTCATACCTAAGTTCCTGAGCTGAGACGCTTTGGTGATGACAGACTAATGGCCTTTAGCATGAATTATGGGTTTCTTAAATTTTCCAAAAATATTTAGGTAGCGATTCTGAATTCTAGCAATGCAGTTTATTTTTGGCATCTTTGATTCAAACTCGATTTTCTAAAATGGTTTGTCGCATTTGGACTCATTTGTGTTTATTCATTTCACATTGCACTTGTGAAACCAAATTCAGAACTACGGGAGTCTGAACTGTAGGGCTATCGTATCCGAGGAGGCTAAGCAAGCTATACGAAGTATTAAATTACTAAAAAAGAAAAAAAATCTTGAAAAGAAGAGCCTATATAATTTATAAATATTCATAACTAATAAAGCACATGGAAAATATTATAGGCCCTAAATTTTCAACCAAATAAATGACTAAATATCTCACATGGCTATGGGATCCATAAAAGTGTCGACCCCACACCATGGCAGACATTTGGTCATTTATTTAGTAGAAAATTTGATATCCCTAAATTACCCTAAATAATATTAGATTTATGAAATTTGTTTCACAGAAATTTGAATATTTTTCGTTTAATATAAAGAATAAAACAAAACATGACGAAGAAACTTTGATGCTTCTCTCACACTGAAAGTGAGAGAGAAAGACGAGAATAAAAATAAACAATTAATAGGTCAAGTATAAAATAAAAAACTATAAAAACAAAGAATAAAAAACTAAAAATAAAACAATAGAGCATATAGTATCTTAATTTTTGAACGTATTACGTTCATGCTTTTTTTTAAACAGTAAACCAAGTATCTCAAAGTTTGAAATTTTATATTACATAGTCCATTTTAAAATATCTTTCATATGTTTTAGTTATGACTGTATTAGTTATAATTTGATTATGATTTATTTTGGTATTAGAAATAATTCATATTGGTTATGATCTATTGTGATTATGATTTTGGTTATGATCCAAAAAGTCTTTACTATAGGTTGCGTGGTGTTTGGTTATGACTTATTATTATTTCTTTTAGTTATGACTGAAAAAGATTTAATTATGATATTTGTGGTAATCAACCCCACAAATGTCATAATTTACATATGAATAAGTTTAAATGATGTGATTTTATTTGAGAATTAACTATTTTAGTTGATTTTTTTGACTTTGGCAAATGCTAACAAGTGCCCCATGACACTTGTTAATATTGGAAAAGTAAGTAAAAGTGTATTGAAAAAGTGTAAAAAGACTATAAAATATTTTAAAATTTATAAAAAGTGTATTGAATTTAATAATAAATGTCTCAGGAGTGATATATCTTTTGTTTTTTTTTTTTTTTTTTTTTTTGATCAACAAAGAAAAATTTCATTAACAGCATGAAATTAAAAGTACAGGAAGATGACATGCATTGAGAGAGATTCGGAAAGTACAAATTACCCATACTACTGCTACTCGCATCCATACAACCAACCCTTTGGCCTCACGATTTTATTTATTTTTTTAAACAAAAAGAGTTAAGAAGGACTTAACTAGAAAATAAAATAATGAATCCCCACAAAATCAACCCACACAACCCAAAACCAAAAACCAAAACCAAAACACCCAAGATGCTCCTGCATTCCTCTTTTCAACAAACTAAAATTTTCTTTTTCAACACCCAAACTGCTGCACTCCTCTTTTCAACAAGCCACACTCTACTATTCAACCTAAATATTTTATTCACCTATGTTGCTGCACTCCCAATGCCCACACCACCCAAACTAAAATCTTTTTAACAGCCCATACCACAAATTCCAAGACCCATGCCTGACAACATTATACCATAGCATCAGAAAGCGTTCTGCAGGCTCTGCTGATCCAACCGAGAACGTTCCATGGCCGGAAAACTCCATAGCCGACAGCTCCATGGCTAGAAAAACTCCCTTGAACGAAAACTATGGCCGAAACACATCCAAGGACAATACCTAAGGGCCAACTTCTATGCAAACACCTAAACAACAAACTCACACTGGAAAAAAGTTGCCGAACAACCCCATGGACAACACCTCGCTCTAGAATAAATTCTCTGAACGAACAGTGTTGCATCGAAATCACCCTGCTCCATGTCCGAAGCACCTTAAAAAAAAAAAAGAAAACCCACAAGGTCGGAACACAACTTATTATCCGATCCAAACATTGAACACACCCGCTACAAAAACTCCTAAGATGACGATCCAAACACCGAACAACCGCTGAGACACCTTCATACATCTGGATGAAGTTCACTCCTCAAACTCCCACTCAAAGTGCGGGCTCGGGGAAGAGTGCATTGAGTGGATTTTCTTGCTTCAAATGAGGCCAATCGGGTCACAAGGCCTTTGCATGTCCGCAGAAGGGCGGAGGACAGCAGATGTTGCCACCACCACCTAACCGATCTCAAAGTCAATCTCAGAGTAGGAGTCAGGGGCCTACTTCCTTCCAGTGTGGTCAGTTGGGGCATATGAAGAGAGCATGCCCGCAGTTGGGAGGCGCATCTGGCGCATTAGGGTCTAGGTAGACATAGAGCCACCAGCAGGCTCACTCAACTCAAGCTTCGAGAGTTCATCAGGGAGCCGCGTCGGCTCAGTCAGTACAGCAGGCCTACACTTCGAGGGAGGAGCAGGGGGTTGATCAGAGGCCGTAGAGGCGCGTGTATGCTGTTACCACGCTAGAGCAATTGTCGGGATCCTCAGTAGTGAGAGGTATTTTTATTGTATGTAATTCTCTAGCCAGTGTGTTGATAGATACGGGTGCGTCTCATTCATTCATATCTGCTGCATTCGTATCTGCATTGGGGTTAGAAGTGGCACAGTTAGCGTCTCTACTCAGAGTAGAGTCACCAGTTGGGGGTACAGTTGACTTAGACCGGGGGTGTCGTGATTGTGAGATAGAGGTTGCCGGGCGTAGACTCCCGTTTTCTTTTGTGTTGCTAGATATGTTCAGTTTTGATGTCATTCTAGGCATGGATTGGTTGACTTTGTATCGGGCATTGATTGATTGTTTTCGTCGGAGGGTCACAGTGTGCATCTCAAGTGGAGATTGTTTTTACTTTCTGTGGGACAAGAGTGATCGGGTCTTGTCACTGGTATTTGATCCTAGTGGTAGAAATGAGCTTAGCGGTCTTCTAGCTACACTCTTGAATAGTGAGAGTGACGGGATTCGAGTTGAGTTGCCAAGGGTGGTGTGTGAATACCCGGAAGTGTTTCCCGAGGACCTTACTAGTTTGCCACCCCACCGGGAGGTTGAGTTCACCATCGACTTAGTGCCTGGAACGACACCAATTTCCATGGTGCCGTATAGATTCGCACCCGCGGAGTTACATGAGTTGAAGATTCAACTCCAGGAACTATTAGACAAGGACTTCATTCACCCTAGTACGTCACCTTGGAGAGCACCGACCCTCTTTGCAAAGAAGAAGGATGGGTCGTTGAGAACAAATACCCTTTGCCCAGAATAGATGACTTGTTTGACCAACTTAGAGGGTTTTGTTGCTTCTCCAAAATAGACTTGAGATCGGGGTACCATCAATTGAGAGTCCGGGAAGTGGACATCCAGAAAACAGCCTTTCGTACACGTTATGGCCACTATGAGTTCCTAGTAATGCCCTTTGGTTTGACCAACGCACCGGCTTCTTTTATGGATTTGGTGAACTTAATATTTCGGGAGTACTTGGATCGTTTTGTGGTCGTCTTCATGGACGACATCCTTATCTATTCGACCTCCGAGAAGGAACATGAGACTCATTTGAGGATTGTGCTTGGCTTACTTAGGAAGCATCAATTGTATGCCAAATTTGAGAAGTGTGAGTTTTGGCTCACCGAGGTGAATTTTTTGGGCCATGTCGTGTCAAGAGAGGGAGTAACAGTAGATTCCTCGAAGATAGATTATGTACAAGATTGGGAGCAACCTAAGAATGTCTTTGAGATTTGGAGTTTCTTGGGGTTGACGGGTTACTATCGGCGTTTCGTGAGGGATTTCTTTAGACTAGCCGCGCCTTTGGCTAGATTGACTAGAAAAGGGGTTAAATTTGTGTGGAGTGAGGCTTGTGAGAAGTCTTTCTAGGAGTTCAAAACTAGATTGACCACAGCACCGGTATTGATCATTTCAGAGAGAGGGTTGGGGTATACTGTCTTTTGTGATGCGTCTCGGGGTGGGTTTGGATGTGTCTTGATGCAAGAGGGAAAGGTTGTGGCCTACGGTTCACGACAACTGAAAACTCACGAGAAGAATTACCTTACCCACAACCTAGAGTTAGCCGCAGTAGTGTTTGCCTTGAAAATTTGGAGGCATTACTTGCATGATGAGAAGTTCGAAGTTTTCTCTGAGCACGAGAGCTTGAAATATTTGTTTTCCCAAAAGGATTTGAATTTGCGTCAACGGAGGTGGATGGAGTTTTTAGAAGACTATGATTTTGAGTTACACTATCATCTGGGGAAGGCCAATGTAGTGGCCGATGCCTTAAGTCGAAAAACTGTGAGTAGCTTAGCAAGTGTGGCCATTCGGGAGTGAGCTATGTTGGGTGAAGTGGGAGAATTTAAATTACAATTAGGTGAGTCCGAAGAGGGTGCAACTTTGTTCGCCTTGAGTGCTCAACCTACCTTGATTAGCAAAGTTGTAGAAGCACAACGGAGAGACCGGGAAATAGAGTTAATTCGTGATAAAATTTCCAACGGGAAGGAAGAGAAGGGTTTGAACATTCACTCGGATTAGAGTGTACGCTACCTAGACCGTTTATTTGTTCCTGAATCTTGCAGAGAAGAAGTGCTTTGGGAGTTCCACCACTCACGCCTTACGGTACATCCTGGAGGCAGCAAAATGTATCGTGACCTTAGCCGTCAGTTTTGGTGGAGGGGTATGAAGCGGGATGTCGCATCCTTTGTGTCCAAGTGCCTTACTTGTCAACAAGTGAAGGCTGAACACCAGAGACCAGCGGGTTTGTTACAACCCTTACTGATAGCCGAGTGGAAATGGGAGCACGTTACCATGGATTTCATAGTTGGACTCTGTAACGCCCTCAAAATAATACATAAAACCCAACACTTTAGAAATGCATTGATATAAAAGAAACCAACAATTTCTATTCATCAGAGTAGTTCTTACAACAGTATTACATGTTAACAACAAAAGGAAATGCCCTATGGGCTTACAGCTTTCCAAGTCAACACTTGGTTACACAAAAGAAGAGTACTAACTTTATACAAAATAAGCCCTTAGCTTGATATACATGTAATACAAACAAAATAATCCAAAAGAGTCTTCAACTCTCATCATCATCCAAGCTATATCCTTGGAGGTGGCATACTACCTGTACCTGAAAATAATGTCCCATATAGGGTGAGCCAACGCCCAGTAGAGATATACTAAACACAGTATGAGCAATAACTAAGACATTAGCAGTTGATAAATGTTCAATTTCCATAAATCAATTCATAACCCATTTCCATTTCATGATCACTGTGTTCATGTTTCATTTCATTTTCCATTTCTTATCACTTTCATAATTTACATCAACGGCTCAAAACCTGGCCAACCACTTATATGAGACAGTGACTCATATTAAACGTTTCCCATTTTACAATAGATAAACACACTAGTTGTATTGACATCTCAATAGATAAGCATACAAGTTGTATCCACATTTCAACAGATAAGCATATTAGCTATATCAACACTTCCAAAGATAAGCATATGAGCTGTATCAACACTTTAACTGACAAGCATATGAGCTGTATCAGCGGAGTCCATCCCCTATCTCTTCCCAAACAGCATCCGGTTTAGAGGTCCATCCCCTATCTTTCCCTAAACCGTGGAGTACATCCCCTATCTCCTCTCACACACACAACGTATATACACATAGGTCATATACACAATCAATCAATACATAACGTTAATGTATTCTATCAACCGTCATACTCTATGACATATCCAATTGATTAGTTTTAGTTTTCCTAATCATCATGCATTGTCTACAACAATCAAAACTACCCTCCATCGGTAGCCCAAGCAATTATTTCTAAACAGATAATAAAAGCTCGAGCAGATAAAATATCAATGTTTTCAAAAAGTGAGCGATTAATAAATCCAACTCCACTATTCTACTCTATAATGAGCCAATTTCATTATTTCCAACTCAATTCCATATAACCACAATTTTCCCAAATTAATCATACCAATTAATTTATACAACCATTAGGGTTTTCTACTCCATTTCCCAATATTGACCCAATGGTCTATATATCAACAACCAACAACAATACCATTATTTTGAAACCCACAATACACATTTAGAATCAAAATAACAAAACCCTCTTTTAACATTTTGAAACCCTAAGTCCCAAAATTACCCAACTTCAACACTTTAACAAAACAACCAAAAATCTATGTCAAAGACCATAAGAGTGAGTAGGAATCCCTACCTCAAATTCGGAGCCCAAGAGAAGAGGATGAAGAAAACCAAAATGCTCCAAACTCCAAGATCCACGGATCAAAACGAAGCCCTCGACGATCAACACAACTTTTACAAAGGCCAAAGGGGAGGGAAGCACTCCAACTAGATCAAACCCTAGAGAGAAGGGAGTTTCTAGAGAGAGAATCTCTCAAATGGCATTTTGGAAAAGTAAGAGAGAGAGTGAAAGTGTAGAAAATGATTCAAAAATGCCCAGCTGCCCTCTGTTATACGACATTCCCGCTCGAGTGGTAAACACAACGCTTGAGCCTCAAGAACACAAAACTAGGTACGCTCGAGCGCAAGAAGACCCGCTTGAGCTCCAAGACACAAGAATAAAGTACATCCGCTAGAGCGTGAAAACCAGTCCGCTCGAGCGTAGATTTTAATCTCCCAGAACTTTTCAGAAAAAGAACTACCCGCTCGAGCGCCAACAAGCCCGCTCGAGCGCGACCCGCTTGAGCGCAGTAAACCCGCTCGAGCGTAGAAAACACACCTGCAGAGGTTTTGTAGGGACACGAAATACTAGAAGGGCGTAAACCACGCTCGAGCGCAGAATGACTTGCTCGAGTGGACCATACAAAAAATGGGCAACAACAATGGGAGCCAAAGCTCTACCAACCTGTAACAACCAAGCCCAACACAACCTATAACTCAAACAAATGGAATCAAAGGACGACAACAAGGTAGATACAACTACCAACTCCACGGAACCAAAGTCCGGAAAACAATAAATATAGAAAGGTAAAACCGGAATCACTATAACCCTAGAACACAGCGGGGCAATGATGCCATTTGGGTGATTATTGACCGATTGACTAAGTCCACACGCTTCATTCCTATGCATACTGCCGACTCAGTTGAGCACTTGGTAGAATTGTATGTTAGAGAAATAGTTCGACTTCATGGGGTTCCAGTAACCATCATGTCGGATAGGGATCCTCGCTTTACCGCCCGGTTGTGGCAAAGCCTTCAAGAGGCATTGGGAACCAAGTTAACCTTTAGTACCGCTTACCACCCTCAAACCGATAGGCAGTCGGAACACACCATTCAAATTTTGCAAAATATGCTTAGGGCTTGTGTCCTAGATTTCAAGGGGTCTTGGGAGAGGCACTTACCATTGATCGAGTTCGCCTATAACAATAGTTATCAGGCTAGCATTGAGATGGCACCGTTTGAGGCCTTGTATGGCTGACCTTGTAGGTCACCCGTTTGTTGGGCCGAGGTAGGAGATGCACCGTTGTTGGGACCAGAGATCGTTAGGGTGACTATCGAGAAAGTTACTCTCATTTGGAAAAGATTAGCTACGGCCCAAAGCCGATAGAAGAGTTACGCCGATAAGAGGAGGCGACCCTTATCCTTTGAAGTAGGTGATCATGTGTTCCTTAAAAGCTCACCTAGGCGGGGTTTGATGTGGTTTGGCAAAAGTGGGAAGTTGTCTCCGAGGTTCATTGGGCCTTTCGAGATATTGGAAAGGATTGAGGAGGTGGCATATCGATTAGCCTTACCGCCACAACTTTCGGGGGCTCATAACGTATTCCATGTGTTAATGCTTAGGAAGTACGAACCCGACCCTTCTCATGTGTTGGATTGGATTGAATTGGAGGTAGATGAGGATGCCTCCTACGAAGAGCGACCGGTTCAAATCTTGGATACTCGGGAGCAAGTGCTATGAGACAAAACCATACCCTTAGTGAAAGTATTGTGGAGACACCATGGAATCGAGGAAACGACTTGGGAAAGGGAAGCAGAGGTCCGCTCCAAGTATCCAGATTTATTTGAACGTGCTTGATTGTTTTATTTTGAGTGTAATGTCCCCTAGTGATGAGGGGAGGGTGTGAAATTGTTAATCACTTGTTGTTGAATGTATTGTTAAATTGAGCATGAGTTTATGGAAGAATGATACTTTGTTGTAAATGTTTTATCTCATATCTCTAATTTGAACAAATGTGTTTAGATGAAATGATGATGGAAAGAAGGGTAAAAGTTGGCTGAATATTGATGTTATAACTTGAAAATGTTGTCAGAATGATTATAGTTGTAAAGGCACATTTGTTTGTTGGTTTGTCTAAATTTCGGGGACAAAATTCTTTAAGGGGGGAGGGTTATAACGATCCGTGATTGTGTGTTGTGGTTTATACCTTGTTTCCACCATTTGCTTCCTTATATTTGAGCTTTGGGATGTGTTGAGCGAGTGTGGAACAGGTTGGTTGTGAGTTTGTGCAAGTGGCTACTGCCCAGGTTTTTGCCTCTTTGCTCGAGCGAGGATTCTTGAGCTCGAGCGAGCCTTGGGTATTTATCTTTTCACTCGAACGAGCTTTCTTGCGCTCGAGCGAGCCTTGTTTAGTGTGTCTCATCGCTCGAGCGAGAGTTCTTGCGCTCGAGCTTGCGCTCGAGCGTGCGTCTGCATCTCTTTTAGACCTGAAGAGTGGCATTCTTCGCTCGAGCGAGCTTTCTTACGCTCGAGCGAGCTCTGTACTCCTTTGCTCGAGCGAGCATTTTTGCGCTCGAGCATGCGTTTGCGTTGGTGGGTTGTAGACCTGAAGTCTTGCTTTGTTCGCTCGAGCGAGGTCCGTTCGTTGTGTCTGGTCGCTCGAGCGACGACTCCTTCGCTCGAATGAGCTTCGTAGATATCAGATTTCAGCAGCGGGAATTTTACCCCTTTTTCATTATCTTCT
The DNA here is from genome assembly GCF_055761805.1 of Camellia sinensis. Lineage (NCBI taxonomy): Eukaryota > Viridiplantae > Streptophyta > Magnoliopsida > Ericales > Theaceae > Camellia > Camellia sinensis. Next base: position 13,879,676 of record NC_138969.1, read on the forward strand.
TCCTCCAAAACCCTAGATCTGACTCTCTCTCCCTCTCTCACTCCTTCTCTCTAAAAATACTCCATGCTCTAATGCTTTCCTACCCTTCATCCTTTATAAAAAAGCTAGAGTTTGGTGTGGGCTTTCTTTTGATCCAAGAAAATACGAGTTTGGAGCACCTTGGGGTTTCTCTCATCTTTCCTTTTGAGCTTCTACTTGGAGTTAGGGATTTCTTGAGTTATATATATAGGTTATGTATTGTTGTTGTTGATTTAAAAGTTTTCTTGAAAGATTAGTGTTGATTTTGATTTTTGTGACCTAAAATGTGGAGTTTTCAAAAATGAGTTTAATCCCCAATCATTTTACTAAATACTAGTGGGCTTGTTTAGTTATTGAACTCAACAGAATGATTTAATGGGGTTTCTTTATGGGTATGGGAAATGTTCGATTTTTGGTGAAAACCCTAGAAATTTAGGGATTTTTGGAGGATTTTGATGATGTCCATAAAATTCTTTTCTATCTTTGAATAGAAGTTGATTGAGTATAAATTCCATGATGTGTTTGCAAGAATGGTAATGTTCTATATATATTGAGATGGAGGAAATTGTGGTATGAATGGATGGTTAATGGTGGACTTGTGAAGAATAATGAAGGAAAGAAATAGGAAATTGTGAATGTGGCATTATCGTAGAAATTTTGAACATGAAGAAATGTTAAGAATTACAGGAATTATTGCATTACATATTATTTCATTTCTTATTGTGCATTGTGGTTCCAAATCGAAGGAATTTGCATTCATGACAGAAAATGATTTGTATGAGAAATATGGTATGTGAATGGGGTAAATACGTGGTAAGTCTAGATAGGGAGTGTAGATGAACTTTGTTAAGTTGGCCTGAGTGTCCATGGTGAAAGACCAGAAAACTGCGCGGATAGGTGTCGAGCCTTCCGGTTAGCACCGGTAAAAATGACAGTTTGGTAGTGCTTGTTGAGCCTACTTGCAAACACCAACCTAGGGATTACTAGTGTCGTATTTACCGCCCCGATTGAATTAATATTGGAAGTTTGAAATTGATGGAATCACATGATAATATTGAGAACATGGTGATTTTGAAACAATGTATTGAAATGGATATTTTTCCTCATTGATTAACCTTGGCATAGCATTGCATTAACATTTACTTTTGTACTGAGGAAAAAACATAACTATATATACTTTGTTGGAATTCTCTATTGGGCTTTATGCTCACCCCAATGGGATTTGGTGCAGGTAAAGATGTCGTGATCCCGCCGAGCTAAGGGTGTGGATGTATTTGGGTGAAGAGTAGTCTTGCTCTTATTTTTGTTGGGATACTTTTGTAAGCCAAGGGCTAATATGTTTGGGTCCGAGACACCATTTCATGTAACCGGGGTACTGCCTTGGAAGATGTAAGCCGTTAAAGGCATTTTATTGTTTTGAGATTAGATGCCTCACATGCTATAGATTCAAGTGATTCATTTACCCTTGAATGTATATTCGCATGTGAACTTTTGTATAAACTCTCTCATATTTTATGTAAAGATGGATGGTTCATTGTCATGGCTTAGTGGATGTTAATTAATGTGGGTTGATCTTGTTGGTTTATTTTCGGGGCATTACACGAAGAGGAGCGCTCAAATGAAAACCAGACAGATCTGGATCGACTTTGACACCCATGTTTCCTCCCAAACAAAGCATCGATACTTCTCCATAAATCTGAACCAGAGTTCACCCCTCAAGCTCCTACTCGCAAAAGAGCGCTCGAATGAAGCATCGATATATATTTTGTCTTTTTCTCGTACCCTAGGAGCATTTGCTAGTAAGGCTATTGGATTTTTATTAAAAGATGCATAAAAAAGTATAGAAAGTGATGTGAAAACTTATAGTATTTTTTTAACTTTTTAACTCCCCAAACAAGTTAAAATAAGTACCTAATAATATTTTATAATCCCACATCAATTAATATAGGCATTGGCCATATACATATAAATCTCTCTTGGACACCATTTCCTTATGGCTTAGTTTGGTCATGATGAAAATGGTAGAAAGTGAAAGAAATGGAAAATAAAATAAATTTTTTCTAAGTTTGTTTAACATGAAAGTGGTGAAAGTTACAAGAAAATTAATTTTCTTGTACAACTCATAATAACATGGTAACTAAGCTTCTAGTTTCATGCAAAAAACATAGAAAAATATAATTACAAAAGTAGTTACTTATAATTAAAAATCTTATTTTCTCACAAAATTTTCATCATTATCAAATTTATACGAGAAAATATGTTTTCTTTCTTTTTGTTTTCTTTCACTTTACTTTATACCATTTTCACTTCCATTATTTATTTATTTCTAATCAAACAGAGCCTGTAAGTCAGATTTTAAGGGTCAATTTTACTTAGACTGTGTTTGGTTGGGGGATTTAGGAAGGGATTTAGAAAGAAAAAGGGGGAAAATATATGAAATTAAGTAAAATGTAAGTATATTTTATTCACATTTCATCTATTTTTTCTTTTTTCTTTTTCCTTTCTAAATTTCTTTCAAATCTCCCAACGAAACACAACATTAGGAATTCGTATAATTTGGTAAATGTAGCACTTGTGTGCTTTAAAACTTTTGGTAAGTGTATTTGAACCTTTTATTTTATTTTAGGAATCTTTGGTGTTGTTGTACCTTAGTTTTGGAGGTGTACAAATTGATTTAAACTTGTTGGGGTTACTTGTTCATGCTTGTTCGCGTTGAAAAGTTGTTTGGAAACTTGAAAATCATGCTCTGGGGTCGACACCGGTCTTGGTGGTGTTGACACCTTTTCTTTAAGTTGGCCGCAAGGGTCTACACCAATTTGGGAAGGGTCGACCCTTGTTCTAAAACTGCTCACTGCATTTTGGTGTCGACACCAGCCTAGGGAAGGGTCAACACCTGCTATGCAGTCAAACTTAGTGTTCCAGCTTTTCTTTTTGGGGGTCGACACCTGTGTTGCAGGGGTCGACACCTGCGATGTATTTTCCAAATTTTTTTCCAGATTTCTCTATCGGTTTGGGGACTACTTTTGGGGGTTTTGACAAGATATTTTGGGTTGACTTTGGGGCTTATTTCTAACTTTATCTAGTGCTATAAATAGGCTCTCACTTGACCATTTTCTATATGTTTTCTTCCATTTTCTCCCTCTAAACTGTGAGACTCTCTCTCTTTCTCAAAAAGCACTTTTCACTCATAGATCCTTAGATCTACTTGCTTGAAGGCCTCTCCTAACCTTGCTCCTTTGAGATACACTGTAGAGCTTGTCGAGGGCTTTATTTTGATCGGAGCAAAGCGTCGTTTCTCCTCCGTCGACTTTTGGGTTTTTCTTCCTTCTTCCTCTTCTAAGCTTGAGGTAGGGATATTCTACTCTCCTATATGGGTTTTGACATATATATTGTCATCTTGTATAAATGGTGTGATTTGGGAAGGTTCTTGGTGAATTTTTAGTTGGTTTCTATATGTATAAAAGAGGGGTTTTCTATGTGGGTTTCTTTATGGGCATGAGAGGTCTTGAACATGTTATGGCTTGGGAAGAATTGATGAAATTTGGTCTTTGGTATAATATTTGATAAAGGGGGAGAATGCCCTAATTTGAATAATATACATTATTTGTGTGTAAATAATGAAATCAATGTGGAAATATGAAATTGATTTGAGAATCATGAAATTGGAGGAAATTGTGATTAAATGGTGTAGTTGGATTAATAAATCACTCACCTATGGAAAATGTGATAAATTATCTGTTGAGAAATTTATTTATCTATTTAGATATATCTGTTTTGGGCTATCGGTGGAGGATAGCCATGATTGTTGTAGAAACTGCATGATGATTAGGTAAATTGAAACTAATTGATTGGTTTATGTCATTGAATATGACGGTTGGATTAAAACATTGAATATGTGTTTTGATTAGTCATTGTATATGACAAAGTATTTAAATACATTGTATATTTATCTTGTTTTGGAGGAGGTACGGGATGTACTCCATTGTATGGGAGGAGATAGAGGATGGACTCCATTGATAATTAAGTTGGCCAGAGTGTCCAGGGTGAAAGTCCCGAAATCTTATATATTTGGGTGCTGGTTCCCTCGGACGTAGTTCCGTAAAATGGCGAGAAATGGAAGTGTATGAATAAATGTTTATGATTGAAGTGTTGATAAATGAGTTGTAATCTCATTCTGAATTGTTTAAATGATGATGAACTATGCCCATGGATTGATTTGGATAAGTAAATGTAAATGAATGGAAGTATGGATGTCAATGTTGATTGGTTATGGAGAAGGTGTAAGTTGGTTTTCACGTGTTAAACATTATATCAGATACTAATGTTTTAATTAATTCTCATATACTGTTTAGCATATCTCTACTGGCTTTGGCTCACCCTACTTGAGACACCATTTTTCTGGTACAGGGGACATGCCACCTCCAAGGACATAGCTTGGGAGGTTTTGGAGTTGAAGGCTCCGTTTTGTTATTTATGTTTTGTGTTAAATGTGAATCCAAGCCAAGGGTTTTATATGTAAAGAGTTAGAACTCTTCTTTTGTTGTAACCAAGTGTTAACTTGGAATGCTGTAAGCCCTTTGGGCACTTATTTTGTTGTTTAGAAGTTAGAGTTACATGCTATAGTTTCAAGATTAATGTTTACGAAAATATAATGCATGTAATGTCTTTTGTAAAGGAAACTCTGATGAATGAAGAGATGATATTTCTCCTATGTTTATGATAATTAGTGGATGGTTGTCTTGTACTATTTTTGAGGGCGTTACAGTAAAGCTAGCCACCACTACTGAGATGTTGAATACTGATAGTAGAGCTAAACTGCTGAGATGTCGAATACTGATAGCAAAGCTAGACATAAATCCCATATCGATTAAACATAGTCCAACCGATATTTTGAACAATATTTTTTTATGTAGTAAAATAATATTTAGTTAATGGGATTTTTTTTTTGATTTCATGATTCCATAAACAAAAATAATAATATGATTATATTTTTTTATAATAATTTATTTATCACTTTATGTGTTAAAATTATATTTGTTTAATATGTCTTACAACTAATGTTTGTTATCAAAGAGTAATAATATGAAAATAGCGTCATGTTACCAATACACTTTTTTCACAACATTTTTTAGTGCCTACTTACATTGAGAGTGAACCCCACAACCATGGTTGTAATATGACACATAAAAATATGATGATCATAAATACTGTTGTTCTATAAAACATGGAGGCAGTATAAAATCATCCATTTCCAATAATGTAAAGAAAAATAATTTTGTCTACGCCATGGTGGACTAAATGAATGAATTAACTTGTAATTTCTATACTAACAATAAAATTTTGATAATGAGATTTTTTTTTCTTTTCTTATTACCACACAAACAAAATCTTCTATGAAAGAGATTTTCCATTTTCCATTTGTTTTTAGTTGCCAAATCATACATCCACGATATAAAAAATTGTGAATCCAATATAAGGTGTAAAAATATCATTTGTAATATGTTGAAATTGACTTGAATTATCAGTTAGATTAAAGGGCATGACAGTCCATTCATAATGTGTAGGAATGAAAAAATTGTTTTATAGCGATTCCGATTTTGACCCAATTCTTGTTGCATTCCGGACTTGGGCTTATAGTTTTTGAGTTTTGTTCATTGCCATTTTTCCCCTTAATCCCTCTTCAATTTGGTTATTGGATTGTAGTTGTGTGTTTGAAACAGGTTGGTTGCTTGTTTTTCCAAACCTTTGTTGCTTAGATTTTTGCTCCTCCACTCGAGCAGGCTTTGTAAACTCTCAGTATTTTTTGCAAACCTACAAATACTGAATGGGTGTATTCTACGCTTGAGTGGCGTTTTTTATGCTCCAGCGTCCAATCTTGCCCTCGAGCGATGTCCTTTGTCTGCAAAAGTTTTGAAAGTGTGTATTCAACACTCGAGCATCACTTCTTACGTACCCTCGAGCGAAACAATGTCTCTGGCGCTCGAGCATAACTTTTCATGCTCGAGCGGACTGCGTGTATAACAAATCGCGAGGATGACTTTTTTCATCACTTTTTTTCACTCCTCTTTCTCTCTAAAACTTTCCAAAAACCTAGATCTTGAGTTTCTCTCTCTAAAATTCATCTTTTCTATACCATTTCACCTAGATCCATTGGAATCTTCACCCTAGTGCTTTTGAGAAAAAGGTAGAGCGTCTCAAGAGCTCCATTTTGATCCGAGTGGAAGTTGGTTTCAACATCTTTAAAGTTTCTCCTTGGTTGCTTTGGTCTTCTAAGCTTGAGGTAGGGATTTTCTACACTCTCATATGGTCTTTCACTTAGTTATTTGATGATTGTGTAATAATGGTGGGCTTTGGGTGTATTATGGACAAATCTAGGGTTTGGGTTGTAAAATCAAAAGATAAGTATATGTTGTGAAAATGGTTATGAGGTTAAATATAAGGTGGTATGGCTACAAAATAGTTGATTTTGGCCTTAGGTTGGTATTTGGAAAAAGGGAGTTTGCTCTAAAATGATTCAAATAATTATTTTGTATACATAAATGAAATTTGACGAATATTGAAATAAATGGTAGAGTGGAATATGTATTACCTCACTCATTTGGAAATTTTGAATAAATTATCTGTCTTGAGATTGAATATCTGTTTAGAAATAATTGTATTGGGTTATCGGTGGAGGATAGTTATGATTGTTATAGAAATTGCATGAGGATTAGGTGAATTAAAACTAATCTATTGTTGGTTGTCATTGAATATGACTATGTTTTAAATATATTGTATATGTATGATGTTTGGGAGGAGAAAGGGGATGTACTCCATGTTTGGAAGGAAATAGGGGATGGACTCTATCGAAATTAAGTTAGCCGGAGTGTTCTGGTTGAAAGTCTCAAAATCGCGCGTATACATGGGTGCCGATCCCGCGGACGAAATTTCTGTAAAATGGCAGATTGAAGTGTTTGTGTGGTAATTGTGTTGATTAAATAACTACTGAGTTGTAGTCTTAGTTGGGTTATTGAAAAATAATGAAATTGGCTCATGAATTGAAATGGATTGAAGGAAAATGGAATAATATATGAACTTTGGTACTTTATGAGTATAAAGAATATGAAAGTTTTACTACTGGCATTGTAAATGCACATCATGCTTATATCTTCGATAAATCTCATATATTGTGTTAGATTGTTTCTATTGGACTTTGGCTCACCCTATTTGGGGAAAACCATTTTCCGATGTTGGTGACATAACTCCGCCAAGGCAATAGCTGAGAGGGACTTTTGGGAGCAAGAGTTTCATTCTTTTGTTGTCTTTTTTTTTGTATATTCAAGGGCTTTAATTGTATTGAGCTAAACTCACTTTTGTTGTAACCAAGCAATGACTTGAAAAGATGTAAACCTATAGGGCATATGATTATCTGCTTAGTTTTCAGTTCTCTTATAATTACAACACATGGTGTAGATTCAGGATGAACATTTGTGAATGTATATCGCATGTGTTAGCTTTTGTACACGAACTCCGATGAATGAAAGTATATTATTTCTATTATCTTTTCATTTGTGGGATTGGATTCTTTGTATTATTTTTGGGGCGTTACATGTTTTGTAACGGTCTTCATTTGTAAGCTGTAAAAATTCTCTTTCAAGCTCAACATTTTCTATTACAAACAATGCAACACAAAGCCAAGAAAAATAAATTGATTGTATTAAATTTTTATTTTTATTTTTATTTTTTATATCTAATTAGCACTTTCTTTCTTTTGCAATATTCTAAGGTTGCCTTATCCATTTGATCAAGACGAGCTTTTTCATTGAAATATTTATTTTAAATAATTTTTGGAATTACTTATTTGCATTTGGATAAAATGAATTTGTAATTACTATTTGTTTTAAAGTATTCTTTTTATATAATAATACAAGTTAGTATATATTTTATTTTTTTATTTTATCATCACACGAATTTGCACAAGTGTACTCTGCTAGTCTGATAGAATCTTTAATAGATTTGGTAAAAGTCTATTTTATAATATTTTTTCCATTTTATCTTTTTGTATTTTTTGTTGAAATTTTAAAATCGCATTGCTTTCATTTCAGTTTTTATATTTAATAATTTTTAATTTTTTTTTTTTTTTTTGGATTTCACTTTTCAAGACATTTCAAGCAACACTTATGTTGAATATAAAATTTATTAAATTCTTACTATGTGTAGATAATTAACTTTAACTGTGGGAATATAAATATTGATAAAAAAATTGATATTTCAAAAAAAAATTCTCTCTTTTTCCAATCCATTACTCTCTGTGCCATAAATTATTTGTCTATTTTCACTACTTCATATATTCTAAAATATCATCTATATTTTTAGTTTATTATTTTTCTCTTATTCTTCTTCTCACTCCCATGCTTACAACTTACAAATATATTAACCATATGTTTACCCAAAAATTTACAATATGAAATATAAAAAAATGAGTTACGACAATACAAAACAATACAATTCAAATTTAAATTCTAATCCTTCATACACACAATAAATTGTAGCTATTCTTTGTTTTTTTTTTTAACAAATTGCAGCCATTTTTGAATTGCATTTTTACAACACCTAGTCCTAGCTTCTAGCTAGGATGGTGGAAGAAACCTAAGCTTAGTTGTTGTTTTTTTTTTAATCGAAAAAAAAGGAAAAAAAAACAGCAATAAACATATGGGACCAAAATCAGCACCAACAATTACTCTGGTACACAAACATAAGCTTAGTTTGCAACAACAATTACTCTGGCAAACAATAGTGAAAAGGTAGAAGGACATAATTTTCCCTTGTGTTCAATTATTAGTAGGAAATTATGGTTAAGAATTGAGTTCCCAAAATGACTAATTGGTTCATATATCTTAACAAGTTAAAAAACAATATAGAGACATATACCCTTATTAAAATTTGAGTATGAGGTGATTTATATTGTACTTGCACCTTTTGAAACATTTTTTGGGTGAATAAACCTTTTGAAACATGTTTCGTCTTGAATTGGAAATCTATTTCAATATCAAAAATGTCATACAAATAAAAAATTTATATATAATGATGTGGCTCTTTATGAACACTTCACTTCAAAACAAAATATCATGAGTAATGCTAGAGGGTGACACACGCGATGTGTGTGCAATTTTGATAACTAATAATAAAAATAAATAATAAAGAATTTAATATTATAATATGTATGTTGCTTAAGTGATAAGTGTGTTCTTAATGAAACCCAAATCTTGGATTCAAAACTTGTTTACGCTGTATATAATAATTTTTATTTATTTATTTTAGCATATATAAAGTTGCCACGTGGCATGAGGAGAAGAATGTTTCACTAAACCAATTTAGGCCTTCACTTAATAATAGTATAATGTAATATGTATGTTACTTAAGTGATAAGTATGTTCTTAATGAATATAATGTTGCCACGTGGCAATAGGAGAAGAATGCTTCAGTAAAGCAATTTAGGCCTTCACTTAATAATAGTATAATATAATATGTATGTTGCTTAGGTGATAAGTATATTTTTAATGAAACTCAAGATTTCGGGTTCAAAACTTGCTTACGCTGGGTATAATGATTTTATTTATGTATTTTATATATAAAGTTGTCACATGACATGAGGAGACGAATGCTTCATTAAACCAATTTAGGCCTTCACTTAATAATAGTATATAGATATAGATAGATAATGGCAATTCACATCATTCTTGTCAAGTTTTTTGTATGAATTATATATATGTTTAGAATTTTTCTTTACGAAAAAATGTACAAAAATAGAGAGAAAATAAAATGTTAATTTGTTTTGTTTAATTTATTGACTTTTTGGCGTTTTTAATAATATTTTTATTTTAAAGCTATTTTGTTAACTTCCCAAACAAGGCCTTAGTAGGGACGCCTGGTCAAGGAACTCCAAAATGAATGAGTTACTGATAATTCAGTCTCTCATTCATATATCATTTTCATATAAGCTATAGTTTATTAATTAATTATTTCCTTCACTTTTACTATTTCTAACAGTCTATATATATATGTGTGTGTGTGTGTGTGTATGTGTGTGTGTGTTTGTGAGAGAGAGAGATAAAATTTCTTGTACATTATACATTTTCATCAGTTTATGTGCTGTGGTGGGTTTATTATTTTTAATATAAAATTAATTTTTATTCATACACGTATAATTTGTTGTATGAATACACATATGAAATGAAAGAGAAAGGGACAATACTCGATAGTTAAGTCAGGAAACAAAAATTATAAATTAATAAATTTTTTTATAAAATTGATATTTAATTTTTATAATATTTTTCACTTGTTGGTAAATAAGTTTCACTTAACATGTCAAATAATTGTAAATCAAATTATATATTATATATGTTTTTTTCTACAGATTTCATACATTTTTCTTGAATAATATTGTAAATGAGATAACATTGGGTATTGCCTAATTTGGATTACTCAGTCAACAAAATTCAACAAAGATGGAATATATTCCCTTGGGTCGAAAGTGGAAAAACAAAATATTTTCAAAGACCCAAAATGAAAAATTTTAATTAAAAAAAAAAAAACCTAAGTTGAAAAGTTTAATTTTTTTAAAATTCAAATCTACCCTTTGAATTGGACAGCCCTAGGCTTTCCATATGCCTATATAAACCACACTTCCAAGCCCCTACTGTAACACCCCGAAAATAAACCAACATAGAAAATACATCAATCCACTTTCAAATAAGATAATAACCATGGCTCAAGGGATGCCGGAAAGATATATTGACTATGTTCCTTTACTTAGTTCCAAATGTTATACAAAAGTAATCTCACATGCGATTATACATTCATTGACAAACTAGTACATGAATGTATAGCATGTAATTAATCAAAACGAATAAGGCCCTCAAGGGCTTACAAGCTCCAAGGCAATAGCCCGGTTACACAAAATGGTCTCTCGGAGCCATACAAATTAGCCCCCGGCTTTACAAAAATTAACACAAATAAAAGAGCAATCTACTATTCACCAAAAACATATTCACGCCCTCAGTTTGGCAGGATCACTACGTCTTTACCTGCACCAAATCCCATAGGGGTGAGCATAAAGCCCAGTAGAGAAATCCCTAACAAAGTATATACATTTATGTAAGGTAATCAATATTGAATGTAAGTGCAATGCGATGCAATCCCTTTTCAAAATCTATTCATGCCATTCTTTAAAAAAAAAAAAAACATCATGCTTTTCGTTAATGTTTTTCAAATCTCATCAATTTCCAAACTTCAAATTTTAAATCATAAGGGGCGGTAAATACGACTCAGGTAATCCCTAGGTTGGTGTCTACAAGTAGGCTCAACAGGCACTACTAAATTGTCATTTTTACCGGTATTAACCGAAAGGCTCGACACTTATCTGCGTGATTTTCTGGTCTTTCATCATGGACACTCAGGCCAACTTATCAAGTTCAACTACACCCCCTATCCGGACTTACCACGTATTTACCCCACACCACATTTCCATAGTTCTTATTTCAATATAAATCTTTCTCAAAGTAAACGTCTTTCCAACTCATTTCAAGATATGCAATAATGATGACAAGACAATTGAGAATATGATGCATTACTTAATATTTCATAACGTTTCTCCATTTCAAACGTCTCTACGACAAGATCAAATAATTTCGTTTCTCATTCTACTTTTCAATGTAATTTCACAATTGACTATATGCCATCAATGTATAACACTCACAATCTCTCACCATGCACAATTCATAACAAGTTAGCCCCTTCAAGACTACATGTGATGCCTTTCAAACATTAACTCCCATGTTTACAATTTTCACTATCCAAGGTGCACAACCATTTGTTATTTCACAACAATACGCTTTCAAATGTTTAACAATAATGTTAAAATAACATCTCATTTCTCATACACCAAGTAATTTGTCATTTTTGCTAAACATATGGTGAAAGTTCACTCTCTTAATACAAAACAACAAAATATCCACAAACACGATCACATCTATCAAAAATCCCCAAAATTTCTAGGGTTTTATGTCAAGAACCAAAACAAACATCTCTCCATCTTTTGAAAGGGTTTTCTCTCAAGACATCACCCCTCATATTATGTGAGTTAAAATCCTCAAGAAGATAGTTTAGGAAGAGAGAGAGAGAGACCAAACCCACCTTTAAAACCCTAGCATTTATGAGACAAGACCTAACTTTCAATATCATTAATGAGAACTTTAAATCAACCAAATCTAACATAAATATATATAACTCAAGGAAATTTTCCTACCTCAATGTGTGACGAAGAAAATGAAAACCCTAGCTTTGATGGAAGACTCTTCATTTTTCCACAACACCAAGAGAAGCCCTAACTTGGATCTACAAGATTGGTGTGAAATGTTGATGATCTAGACCCAAAGATTACAATAATCAAAGTGTTTTAGTGTTTTGGTGAGGATTTCTAGAGAGAAGGAGGAGAGAAATGAAGTTTAGAGTGAGAGAAAGATGTCCAAAATGTGATACAACTTTGGCAAAAAGGGTAAAAAAAAACATAGTTTCGGACTGCCCGTCTGCCGCACATGCTGCGCAACCCCCCCCCCGGTGCGCACGGGCACAGCACCTCCCCAGCACGTGCGGCCTTCATCCCCGCACGTGCTGTGCCTCTCTCCCGCACCTCACCCCGGTCATGCATTTTAGGCAGAATGCCCACCACTGAAGCTCGACCTTCACAGCACGTACGGCCCTACCCCGCACGTGTGGCCTAGGGGCCCACACGTGCGGCCCTAGCCCAGCAGCCCAAAAATTTTCCGCTTCGCCCTCGGGTATTCCGGACCTGACCCCGCACTTCTCGGAAGAAAGAAACTTCAACACCGAATAAAAACGTGAATAGAAATTACACTACAACAAAATGCCCCTTTGGCGACCAAAATTGGCGACTAAAAAAAATTTCGTCGCCAAAAGTTATGGAATTGCCGACTAACATTTTTTTTAGTCGCCAAAAGTAAAATATTTAGCAACTAATTTTTTTTAGTTGGGACATATTCATTATTGGCGACTAAAAAAAATTTAGTCGCTAAAAATGCAACAATTGGCGACAAAAAAAATTAGTCGCTGTATATTGACTTTTGGCTACTAAAATATTTAGTCGCCGAATGGGAAATAAAAAAAATAATTTTTTTTCTCTTTGGTGACTAAAGTTTTAGTCGCCAAAAACTTACTTTCAACGACAAAAAAAACTTTAGTTGATGTATATTGATTTTTGGCGACTAAAATATTTAGTCGCCGAATGGAAAATAAAAAGAATTATTTTTTCTCTTTGGCGACTAAAGTTTTAGTCACCAAAAACTTACTTTCAGCGACAAAAAAAAAAATTTAGTCGCTGTATATTGATTTTTGGCTACTAAAATCATTTAGTGGCCGAATAGAAATAAAAAAATATTTTTTTATCTTTGGCAACCAAAAATTTGGTCACCAAAAACTTACTTTCAGCAACAAAAATCAATTTTAGTCACCAAAAAATAAAATATTTGGAGGGATTTTTCAAATTTTGGAGGGTTTTATAAACTAATTGGCGACTGAATTTTAGTCGCTAATGGTGTAATATATATATATAAATGTATATATATATTTACATGGTTTCCAAACAACAAACCAGCACTTGTGTGTCTCTCTCTCTCGCCCTCTCTCCCACTCCCTCTCCCTCTCCATTGCTCCTCTCCCCTCCCTCTCTCACTGCCGCTCCACTAGCCACGCCTCCGCCACTCCTCCTCACGGTCATGGGCAACCGGACCACCGATTCACCTACAGTTGCCCTATTTTCTCTCTCTGAAATCTCTCTATATTCGTATATCTGTCTATCAATCAATGGCGAGACCGATGTATGTATATATATATATATATGTGTGTGTGTGTGTGTGTGTGTGTGTGTATGGATTTGTATGTGATTGTTAGGATTTTGGAGATGTTGGGAAGGTTGAATGATGGGAGAGAAATTGCGGTGAAGAAGCTGTTGTAGAGCTCGAATCAAGGGAAGAATGAGTTCAAGAACGAGGCCAAGCAGTTGGCTCGCGTGTAGCACCGCAATGTTGTCAATTTGTTGGGGTATTGTGCTCACGGTGCGGAGAAGCTGCTTGTGTATGAGTACGTAGCTAATGAGAGCTTGGACAAGCTTCTCTTCAGTGTAACGCCCTCAAAATTAACCCATTATATATATCATTGACATGCATTATTTAAAGAAGACAATTTATTAATTCATTCATCAGAGTATTACTAAATAAAGCATTACATGTAACATTGAATAAAATGCCTTACAGGCTTACATCTTTCCAAGCCAACACTTGGATACAAAAATATGAGTTCTAACTCAATACAAGAAAAGCCCTAGGCTTGAATGTTTACATGTACTAATAAATAAAGACAATTAACTAAAGGTAGTCTTCTTCAAACCAGAAGCCAAACCCTCCCAAGCTAAGTCCTTGGAGGTAGTTTATCACCTGAACCTGAAAATGATGTTCCCATAAAGGGTGAGCCACAGCCCAGTAGAAATATTCTAAACCACATATAAGCAATGAATAAAGCAATAGCATTCAACAGATGGTTAACCAAGATAATCAATTACTTCATTTTACAGCCTCATGACACTATTGTCTAAGATACATTTTACTTTCCAACTTAATCAACATGGCTCAGAACCTGGCCAAACTTACAACAGTGAATTATATATATATATCATATTCACATTCTTCCAATATCAACAAACAAATGAGACTCAAGCTCAATTCAAAACACTTCATACTTCCAGATTGATACACATTTTAGTGCTGTATCAATAAAACACTTCTATATAAATAAGCACACATAAAAGTGATGCTAATGGAGTCCATCCCCTATCTCCTCCCAAACAAAATCCGGTTTAGAGGTCCATCCCCTATCTTCCCCTAAACCGTGGACTACATCCCCTATCTCCTCCCACACACAAAACAATGTATGCAAATGCAATGCTCAATCAATACACGTATTTTCTGTATTAATGCAATAGTCAAAATTAATGACTTAACCAATGTGATTAGTTTCAGTTATCCCTAATCCACGTGCATTGTCTACAACAATCACGACTATCCTCCACCGATAGCCCAAACAGTTATTTCTAAACTGGAAATAAATATATCAACAATTCAATGGGCGAGTGATTTACATTATCCAACTACACCATTTAAGCAATAAATTTCCCAATTTCATGAGTTTAACCAAATTCCCCAATCCCCTTAAATTAATTACACAAATTAATTAATTTAAACAACTAGGGTTTTCTCAAAATTATCAAAGTAACCCCAACTTATCAAAATACCAAAACTTAGAACAAAACTTATAAAATGGAATAGGAAATCCCTACCTCGAAGAAAACAACCCAAATGGAGAAGACAGAGATGATATCCAAATACCAAAGTGTTCCAAAGTCACCAACTATTCAGATTAAATGGAAGCCCTCGACTCACTCTATCTTTTTAATGAAGGATCTAGGGTAGAAACACTCCCTAAGTGGATCAAATCTAAGAGAGAAGGTGAGTAGAGAGAGAGAGAAGTCGGACCTAGGGTTTGGAATCAAAAAGAAGATGAAAAGGACTGATCAAAACCCGCTGCTATGTATATAAACTGGACAGGCTCGCTCGAGCGAAGCCTTTGTCGCTCGAGCGACCAGACACAGAAAATCTACGCTCGAGCCAAGGAAACCTTGCTCGAGCCAACAACCCAAAAGCTCGCTCGAGCGAAAGAAAACTCGATCGAGCGAAGAACTCAAATCCTCAGGTCTGTAATCAGACTCACGCTCGAGCGAAGGAACCATCGCTCGAGCGAAGAACAAACTAACTCGCTCGAGCGAAGAAAATCTCGCTCGAGCCAAGTATGTAGAGCTACAGGTCAATACTGGATGCCATCTCTCGCTCGAGCGACCAACTCCTTGCTCGAGCGAAGAACCAAAATCCTGGACAGCAACACTTGGTTTCTAAACCCAACCAACCTGAAACAAACCTACCCAACACATCCTATAATTCCAAATGAGAAAATAAAGGACAACAACAACAATTATACAATGACAGAATCTACGAAACCTGAGTCCGGATACAATAATCAAATGGGAAAAGACCGGGGTCGCTATATTCAGTAAGTCCTCTTCTGCTTTGATCTTTTTTTGGATGCAACACTCAGTTCTTATTTATGTAGAGTTGAAATTGGGACAGCAAAATTGAATTTATGGTTGTTATAGTACCAATTAGTGACGAGTTTATTGAATTTTAGATGTCATGATTAGCTGCCAATTGAATAAACATGTACTAGGTAGATGTATTGAAATTTAAGATATTGAATATAGTATGTTTCATCTTTGTAAATGGAAGTTCTTCATTAAATTGTTGATGGTGTCATAGTACCACTCAGTGTTGCACTTTGCTAGACCTACGGTGGTCTCAACTACCTCATTCATATTCTCTGCATCTTGAAAAGAATCAAATCTACTCCTATGAGTATTTTCAAGAATCAAATCATCTTGAAGGAGTATGCTCACCAAGTGTATGTAAAAATGTCATAGAGAGGTTTTGAGGACTGGTTTCCACTTACTTTAGTTTAGATATTGGGTCATTTATATATAAAGCTTCTCAGGATTTATAATTTTCCTGTATGTTGATCCAAGTGTTTCTTTCTAATCCTTATTGAGTTGTTGCTTGAATTAATTGCTGCGTGAGTTTTGAAATTTGACTTTACAATTCTAACTTTGGATGGTTCTTTGTGAATTATAAACAATGCCATCTACAAGTCTCTTTCTTTGACACCTTATCTCTGACCTATTTTCTTACCTTGTCTCTAAAATTCCATCTATAAGTTTCTAAAATTCCATTGAACTTTTACTGTGTTTTAAACGTTTTGCTATATGAGTTTTTGTGTTTTATACCTTTATCTGTGTATATGTTTGGTAAGGTAGCGAATGAAAGATGATTGATGACTGTACTTGGAAATAGGAAAAACAGATAAGAGGAAGTGTGACATGCTTTAAACTGTTGACTATTTAGGATTCTGTTAGTCAGATGCTTTGGAAGGTTTCCTTGTGCCATTATCTGAGGGATTTTGAAATGCAGAAATTTGGATTTCAGTTATGACTCATTGATAGATGTAGCAAAGTGTAAATTGCTTTCTTTTGTGAGGTTTAGAAAGCATTTTGTACAATAAGTAAGGATTTTTTTTTTTTTTTTTTTTTTTGTGTGTGTGTGTAGAGATTTGAGTTCTTTTACATGTATTACTTGTCTATTTCTTCCTGTATGCACAGAGTGTGTTTGTGTGTGCATTCCTTCCTGCTCACATGCACTATTTTTTCTCTGCTTCAGGATCGTTCGTAGCTGCTACTTGTGAACTTCAGCGTATATATGGAAAGGATAAAGGGAAACCATTGTCGTAAAGTTGCCTTGTTCAAATATAAAGGTGGGAAAATCTTTTCCTTATTTTTGTGTAGATAATTATACATCTTTTTGGTAATTTTTTGTTATTAATCATAGCAATGTAAGTATTAGGAGGTTGAGCATCGTTATGGTTTAGAGATGAGTTTTTGTTGTGGAATTGGAAATCAACATTACATGCATAGAAAGAACCTTATACTTTGGTCACTTAATGTAAGTTTCAACTGCATCATCTTAAACATTTTGAAGGAGAAATGAAAATTAATATAGTTGTTATTGGCTAGTTAGTTTATGTTACACTTCGTCACATGTTTGGTCTTTATGATTAATCTTTCATAAACCATATACAATTTTGAAGCCTTTTAAGATAGTTTATATACTTTGTCACATGTTTGGTCCATGTAGTTAATCTTTGATTTGTATCAGATCTTTTGCAATTTGCTTGAAGACTTTCAATATAGTTTAAGTCGATAATATCACATACTTGATCCATGTCTTTCTTTCATTTTTGGGTTTTGTACTTTTGTTTTGACCTTGTGAGGAGTAATTGAGCAGAATTACCTATACTTTTAATGAAACTTGAATCGTGTCGAGCTGGGTGGAGGCAATCTAAGGTTGTTATCGTGAACTTAGATGAACAAGTCAGAATATACTCCTATCTGGATCATCCTAAAGATGACAACTTACGCACCTATTTGTTTTATCATAAGATGGAAGCAAATGGATAATCAATTGAACTCTGCATTGGCATTCTGTTTTAAATAATCTGATTCGGTAGAAAATTGCTTTGGCATCTGAATGGATTTTGGTGGTGGATTGGATAAACAAAGTAAAGAAAGAACAAAGGGTTGAGGTGTCTTCCATTGTTGGAACAAGTAGATTTGCACTTCTTTATATAGGTTTTTGTGGAGTCAAACTCCAATAGGTTACTTAATGGTTAATTAAGAGGTAAGTTACCCGTTAAGTTGCAAGTAGCTCAGTAGTGGTAAACAAATAGCTCACCACTAGCAACTTAACGAGGAGATTACCTTAGAGCTAAGTAATTAAATTACCAACATGCCCGAAGCGTATATGTAACGATCTAGAAATTTTTCCTTCCGCTCGAGCGGACGGCTTTGTTGGTCTGAGCGCTAGAGCGCAAGGTTAGACGCTCGAGCGGGTCGCCTAGTTGAGTTTGAATTTCTGAGGCACGTGGATTCGTTTTTGGCATTTTTATTAGTGTATTTGGAACCTACTTATTTTATTTTGGGGTATTGATTGAGGTGGTAATATGATGGTAAAGCAAGATTGGACCAAAAACTTTAATTCGAATAATTCGCCAACGATCAGCCATCACTCTTTTGCCCTTTTTTTTTCTACACTTTGAATCTGGATGTGAGGTTAGAACCATTGGAAAGTCCTTTTTCGGGGCTTCAATTTGGACACAAGAATGACCTAAAACGGAGTCCGGATGAGAGAGTTACGCATGTTTGAAGTTTTCATATCTGTGCTGGAAGCAGGACCGCACGTGCGGAAAAAAGCGGCGCACGTGCGGGCTGTGCGGGACAGCAGCTCAAAAACGTGATTTTTGGATCATTTCTTAAGTTTTCTTTTCCTCTCTTCTTCTCCCCTCCTCTATGTCCGAAACCCTAGCTCCCAAAACCTTGATTTCCTCCACTTTTATCAACAAATCTACCATGGATCTTGCATCAAGGATGAAGAACAAGAGAGGATCAACATTTTTCAACTGATTGAAATTCGAATTTGTGGAGGATTCTTCTCAAAGCTTGCTTTTCTTGCTTGAATCTTGAGGTAGGGGTCCTAGTTCTCCTTCAATGCTTATATTGATAGATAGATTTGTGGTATTTTGGAATATATAAATGCAAAATCTATATTTTGGGCATATAGTGTAAATCATGAAATTTTGGGGTTAGGGTTCGAAATGTTGGGGTTCTATTATGGGGTTTAGATTATGGTTTATGGATTATGGACCTAGGGCGTATAATAAATGGAAAGATTGGTGCAAAAAGTAATGGGATAGGAAATTTGGATTTTTCTTGAAATTTCTAGATTTTTCTTGAAACCCTAGGTTGATTTATGATGATAGTCAATGATTTGGCCCAAATTGAAAGTTGAATCATGAAATTGGTAGGTTGAATTATATATGTACAAGTTTAATTGGAATTTGGTTCTACTTGAAAATTATGTTTAAAATTTGCGAATGAACTATGTTAAGAGCATTGTAAATCATATTTTAATGAAAAGGAAATTGGGGGAAAAGATTTATTAATGATATAAATGACATAAACTCGGTCATGAAATGTTGAAATGGGATTTAAGAATTTCTCTTGAAATATGTTGAATTATATTTAATGGTGTTGAGTTGAATCATGTTGATTTTGGTTTTTATGATCTAAAATGTAGAGTTTCCAAAATGGGTTTAATCTCAAATTATTTTATTAAATTCCTACTGGGTTTGCTTAATTATTTTGAAACTCAAGTGGATGATTTAATGGGGTTTCTTTATGGGGATGGAAATGTTTGGTTTTTGGTGAAAACACTAGAAATTTAGAGATTTTTGGGGAACATGGAAATGTTCATAAAACTCCTTTCTTTCTTTGAATAGAAGGTGAATGGGTGTAAATTCCATAATGTGTTTTGCAAGATTGGTAATCTTTTAAATTTATTGAGTTGGAGAAATGGTTTTGAAAACTTCATGTGTAGTCCTTGGTGGGACCATGTTGCTTTGACTTGTGAAATGAGAAAGTTGATGGTATACGGTTGATTTGAGAAGGAATGTTATGAATCATGGAGATTTTTTCATTTGCATATCATATCATTTATCATTGTGCATTGTGGTTTTAAATCCAAGAGATTTGCATTCATGATAGAAAATGATTTGGATAAGAAATATGGAAATGTGAATGGGATAAATACGTGGTAAGTCCGGATAGGGGGTGTAGTTGATTTGATAAGTTGACCATAAGTGTCCAGGGTGAAAGACCCGAAAGCTGCGCGGATAGGTGTCGAGCCTTCCGGTTAGCACCGGTAAAAAATGACAGTTTGGTAGTGCTTGTTGAGTCTACTTGCAGACACCAGCCTAGGGATTACCAGTGTCGTATTTACCGCCCCTTTTAAAGTAATGATGGAAGTTTGAAATTGATGAGATCTGTAGCACGCGTGCGAGGGACCCCGCTACTACAGTTCGGACTCGCGATTTTTTGTTGTCGCGGTTCTTAATCTGAACCAAAGAGTCCAAATTTGGCAAATCGTTTTGAGAAACAGATTTTTGAAAAAGTAGTGCCAAACATGGACTTCTTTGCCAGATACAGAGTCGCCACCTAAATATTTTTAAAATGGGGAAATTTAGGAAAACCCTGACTCGGTGCCGAAGGCCACATGTCCGTCATCACCGGAGTTGTCTCGGCTCGGGAGCTTGGGTACGATCGGGGAAGGTCAGCTATGAGCACCCCCTTTCGCCCGGTCCGAAGACTGGCCTCTACTAACCATGATATCCGATTTTGAAAACGTTATGTGTTCTTATTCCATTTATTAGCCTAGAATTACTATGTTATGCGCGCAGCAAACAAGTATAGACTAGATTGCCTAATTTGGAAAGAAACATTGCATATCCGTTTATTTTGAAAATGCTTTGGAATTTGCTACTCGCAAGTAGGCTAAAACACGGATTTCAATGAGTTTTTCCAACTCAAACAATCCAACCTTCACCCACAGGCATTTCAAACAATTTAACACATAAGCACTTAGCCGCATGGCAGGCATACTGTCATGGCAACACTCACACGCATGCGGGATGCTAAAGCATAAATACTTACATCGTACTCCGTGCCAAAACAATAAACTAGTTAGCAAACATGCGTGTCCTAGTTCATGTTAAATTGCCTAATGCAACACATACAGGATGCAATTAGATAGACTCGGCTAACCTAAGCATGGCATATGAAATGCGATCAACTATCACATATTCAATTTTTGAAATGAAGTACAAATGCAGTTAGCGTGATGTACCGAGCCTAATGCATGCAATACAAATGCATGGATGCACACATGCATAGCATAAGGTATGCGAAATTAAACGTGCCCTAATCTACCATCATAAGCAGGTAAATAAAAGGGAAGAAAGAAGTGGGGATTGGAAGACATACACACCACCCACACACACTTATTACAGATTTTCCCTCGCTCGGAGGGACCAAATAAATATTACAAATTAATTAACTACGCAAGCTAATTAAATATTACAAATTGCCTAATCAACTAAGCAAATTAACTAAAACTAAGAAAACAGGAAAAACGCCTCGGGAAACGTGCCGCCATGCATAGGTTGCCTCTGTTTTCCTTCCTTCACTCCTCTGGAGG
The DNA here is from genome assembly GCF_055761805.1 of Camellia sinensis. NCBI lineage: Eukaryota > Viridiplantae > Streptophyta > Magnoliopsida > Ericales > Theaceae > Camellia > Camellia sinensis. The sequence continues at coordinate 13,901,491 of NC_138969.1, forward strand.
CTGCCAAAACCTCAGGACTGCTTCCTTGGGAAATGGAGATCACCATCGGCTGAATAGAATTGCCACCGGCAGTGTGGTATAGTCACCGGCACAAAATGAAGCCATCGGCTCCTCACTTACTGTCGGTCGGCAAGGAATGCCTGCAGAACCTGCAATTGACAGCAACAGAGGGCAAGGCAAAGCGTGGCAGCACAATTCAAGGCATATATGCACCAACCATGTCCCTTATCATGATAATGACTCAAAGGGGCATGTGCCTCGATTCTCGGATCACCAATCACGCATTTCCATGCATGATGGCCCAAAGAACCAAGTATGCAACTTTGATTTCAAATGCATGCAAACCAAATCAAATCAAACAAGGCCCAATTCCTATCACTAAGTCAAGGAACAAGGCATGCATGCAAGATGCAATGCAACCTAAGCATACAAGCTAAGGATGCAACATGGCATGGCAACAAACTTATGCAAGCATACAAGCATAGATATGGCAATGCAAATAGATGGAAAGATGGACTTAAACATGAATTAGGCAACTCTAAATAGGCCTAAAACAGTAGCCAAAATGCTATAATGAGGGGCCAAATACACATGCACACATACATATGTTGAAAGGCCAACACTTAGGCATAAATTGAACAACCCTCAAACACATTTGAAAGGGGGGTAATCATGGACTAATTAGCATGCAACATAAGCATTGAAATCATGCTAAAACATGGTGCCAAACCAAACAATAAATCAAGCCAAGCATGCAACAAATGGCCCAAATGCTCAAAGCAAACCAATAGAGTATTGAACTACACTTAGCAACACCAAACATGGCATGAACTCATTGACCAAAAACAGAGTTTTGGGACATTAATACAAGGCCTAAGGACCACTTAGATGGCATCCAAATGACTCAAAAACAAAGGCATGCATAAACACCAAAACATGGAGCATTGCTACGCGAGCTTATGAGGCATTGAAGATGCATTCAAGGCAAACACATAGGCATGAAAATGGGACTGAAATAACATATAAGGTGACCCCAAATCACCAAATCAATGCAAAGATGTCATGCTATACATTCATATGCTCAAGGCCAACAAGCCCAAATATAAAGGAGCTATACCAAGCATGCCAAAATCAACCCAAACACTTATGGACAGACCTAAAACATGTCAAGATAAGCACAAAATCTTCACAAATGTAAGCCTAAAACATGCTAGAAACTAAGGCACACAACCTAAGACATGTTAAGGCATAACAAGGCATTACATGGCAACTATGCTAAGCATGCATGGAGTACCAAAACCAAGTAAAAACAGAGGCATAACATGACATATTAAGCATAAAAAGCAGCCAAGTCATGGTCAATACACCCTCAAACATAATGCTCTCTCAAGAGGCCAAAACATGCCCTTTTCAAGGACAACAAGGAGAGGGGGTGGCCCTCTCCTTCTTGGGACTTCAAGGCATCATCTTCACCACTGAAATCCCTCAAGATTTCAGTGGTGAAGAGACCCCAACACCAAAATCCCGGAGCTCACACAAAAGGGCACAAAATGAGGCCTTTCAAGGCCTAAGGGTATTCAAACTTATCCAAACCACAAAACACTCTTAACAAACAACCAAGAGGGTCTAAAAACAGAACTTTTTTGTATTATATACCAAGCTCAAAAACGAATTTAAGATAGGTAGAAATACAATGCAAAAATGGGGTAAAAAGGGGTGAGATTCTTACCCTTGAAGCCTTCTTCAACAATGATGCTCCAATGGCCTTCCTTAGCTTGAATCCAACACCAAAACTTCAAAATCAGTCCCTTAGAACCTCAGTTCCAAGAGGAAGGTGGAACACTAGGTGCTTGTGTGCAATAGTATGGACTAAAACACACACAAGAGCACAAAAGAGAGGGAAAGAGAGATAGAACGTGTATCTAACTCTAACCCTAGAACTCAAACCCTAACAATGGCTGTCTAAGCTCCCCAAATATCTTAAGTGTCTAACCCCTCAAGCCAAGAGACCCCCCCTCTCTATATGGCACTTCTTGTCTTGTAAAGCTTACAAGACAAGCTTCATAAGAGGGAGATCCCTCCATACACGTGTATGGAGGGGAGCAAAAGCAAGACAGCTGTCTTAAAATATCTGCAAAAGCAGATGCACAGTAGTCAGCCGGCCAAAAATGCCATCTTGGCCAAAAAGAGTGCCGGCCGGCACTAAAAAGTGCTGACCGGCAACAAATAGTGCCGGCCGGCAATAAACATTGCCGGTGACAGCAAAAAGCAGCCGGTGGCCTCTAGCCACTGCCGGTGGTGGGTGGGGATGGTCTACAAACCCTACCCTGCCTCTCAAAGGCAAAACACAAGTGTTTGGTGTAAAACCAGACACTAAACGGTCGGGTTCGGAGATCCTAAGACAAGGTGCGCGAGTCGAGGCCTCCGGGAACTCCAAACGAACACAAACATGGATAATCACCGAGTGTTCAAACGGTGACGTCCAAGTCTTGAGGACGGTCAAAAATGGGGTGTCTACAAGATCATATGATGACATTGAGAACATGGTGATTTTGAAACAATGCATCGGAACGGATGTTTTTCCTCATTGATTTATCTTGGCATAGCATTGCATTTACATTTACTTTTGTGTTGAGGAAAAAGCATAACTATGTACATACTTTGTGAGAATACTCTACAGAACTTGGAAATTTATTTTAAAAGAATGGTTGGTTTTCGAAAATGGTTTTTGGGAGTTCACATCCCGCCGTAGTAAGCCGGCAAAAGGTGGGTTGTGTTGAGCTATGCTTTGAGAGGTAAGTTGAGTTGATGATGTTTTTTTTGTTGCTTGTGATGAATTTGTGAAATTTCATATTGATGTATAATTTGGTTTAAAGAGGAAATGTGCATGGGCATTATTTGTAAATAATGGGAACCAAAAAAATAGATATGAGGATTATAGATTAGGATGATAAACTTAACGAAGTAGTTGTGTTAATAAAAGTAAATTGTGAGAGTTGTTCCTTAATTAAATAAAAGATTGGCTTGGAAGGGTTTATTAACATTGTGTTATCTTGAAATGAAACTTTGCGGGTGTAATTAACGGGGTGAATTGAGTATAGGAGAATTGTTGGCAAATCAAAAGGAACTTGAACTTGAAGTTATGGGGTTTTAAGTTAAAAATGAAGAGTAAAAGAGTAGAATGAAAGGAAAAGAGGAACATTAAAAATGGAAGTTAAATGAGAAATATTTTGGGAAATGGGTTATTAACCTTTAAATGATGTTGTTTCTTAAATACGGTTGTTTCACAAGGATCTATGGTTTTTCTAAAGTTAAGGGATGATTTTTAATGGCTGAAGGTTTTTCTTACAAGTGTTTAAATTGTTTTTGAGAAAAAGATACCTTACTTATGATATTTTGAGATTATGAAATGTCACCCTACTATATGGTATCACCCAGCATGCATGATCATTTTTATTTGTGTGTTAGTTATTGATTTAGAACTGTGAGATTCTTACTAGGCATTAGTGCTCACCCCGTTGTTGTTATATCTTTTTAAAGGAAGAATGTTTGGATTATTTGATTGAAGATGTACGGAGTTCTTGAGTCATTTGTATAACATCATGGTAGTTGTAAAAGAAGTGGATTTGTATTTGTATTCATTTATTTGTAGCTTCGCAGCAGAAACATTGGCATGTATTATTGTTGTTGTATACATTGTGAGAGAGAACATGTATTATCGTATTTCTGTTACTCAAGTGTAATAGATATTTGTGTATGTAGAAGGAAAAATAAATATGGACCTAAATTTGCAGGCTTTGGTAATGTTTTCGTGTAATTAAAATTCGAGGCGTGACAGTATAAATATAACTTTTTATAAACTCTTCAAATCTATTAAGCTTCATGGTTGAACTAGTTTTGAAAGTGGACTAAATCTTCAAATTTTTCTTTTTCTTCTTCTTTGGCCCTTATGGTCAGCATCATACTATTAAAAAACAACTTCTTCAAAAGGAAGATGCTTCAGAAAATGAGGTCTAATACTGTTTTTATAGCCGTGAATTGTCTAAACTTGTTAACTTCAGAAAACACATAAGCTAGGCTATTGTCTGGTTTTCTTTATCATACTTTTGTACCTCTATGGTCATGGTTCCTTTGTTAGATGCATTGATGGTGATGATCTCATGACATGAAATTCTATGTCCATTGTTATCTTGATCCATTGTTTTCTTAGCTGGTGCTGTTTGGTCGTTTGCTTATCTTGAAATTCCATCTCCATTATTACTCCTTGAATGTAATAAATGAGTCCCGAGGAAACTATGCCCTGCCTATATACATTTTCAAACAAAGAGCTGTAGAATATTTACCATTTTTGGAAAAAGCTGGTTCTCCCATGTCATGAGAACAAATCCTCTATTTTATATCCTTGTGTATAGTAGTTTCAGAATTTTTTTTTTTCCTAGAAAGGTCTAATTCATGTTGTAGTTTTGTGAAGAAACATCAATTCATATTGAAGTGAACAGAAGCTTTGATGGGACTGCTATGAATTAGGGGCCTCTAGGAGGGAGTTGGGTTGATTTAGAGAATATGGCTACAATAAAGTTGGAATTTAGTGAAAAACAGTCATTAATGTACTGCATATATTTGATTTTCTTATCTCTGGTTAACATTAAGAAAGAAAATTTTGTTTTCCCATTTAGTCTCCTTACACTATAAAGAGCTGTCAGGAGTTTGGTGTCCCAGCTTATAGACCAGACGCTAGCATTTCCCCTCTCCATTATAAGCGCCACTATAATAGGCATATCCAAGCAATGAGGGAGAGCTCAGTGGGATATGTCTTTAGCGTGATTGCTTAGAGAAACAAAAACAAATATAATTATGATCTCAGATAAAAATTAATTGTCCATATCAAAACAGCCCCCGAACCACCGTGTTACTCACACAGACATTTTCCCCATGACAAATAGGACTTGTGAGAACTAACGGAATGTGATTCGGACCCGTAAGTAGGGAGTTAGAGCCGAAAATGCCCTAAAAGAAGATTGTAGATTAAATGATTAGTTTGAGAGGATGAGCTGACCTAAATGGTAGGCAATGGCTCTACACATTAATTCAGCCTAATGTTACTAACAGAGTTGCTCTTTTCAAACATCATTTCTTTGATATTTGATAACCAACAACACTTCTCAATTCAACTTCACCTCTTTTTAAATGGGTTAGTTGTGTAGGTGTGTAATGCAACAATCAGAACAAGACTGGTGGAGTCAACTGTTGCTAGCATTGCTTGTGCGTTCAATATCACCAAATGACTTTAATTGGTTGAATTGATCATCAGTAATTTGTCTCATATTTGTGTTAAATCATCAAACTCTCAATTTTTTGTTATAACATATGCATTTATTCATTAGGACCTATTAGAGATATAGAGAGGAGGCATATCAGATGGCTAAACGTATTGAATATTGCTTGTATCCATTAATCAGGACGTATTAGAGCTGTATTAATTCTTTTCCAGATGTTGATTTCAAGATGGGAATGACGCAAGATTGATGTTTCAATGGGAATAAGCCATATGATTATTGAGATATACATATTTTAGTCTAACGAGTATGGAAAATAACTGTTTGTATGGATTGTAGCTCCTTGCAGATTTAGTGCTGCAGACAATGGTTTCCCTGATTTCTGTCTATCATATGTCCTTTTCTCTTTGTTAAATTTTCATTCTACCTGAGACTCTGCTACCATATGACATTTCCTTGCCCATATGTTTGGAAATCATGCAGACCCTTTTTGGTCATATTATGCATCTAACTTTTGTGTAGTTGCTCCAATTTATTGAACTAACCATGCTACCTCCATTTAATGTTTCTTGGGTGATTTCTTACCAAGGACACCAACCCCCTTGGAAGATATATTTAAATCGATCTTCTGGTGAGTTGCATTCTTTTGATATGATGACTCATAAACTTTATGAAGCCTTTGAATCTGTTGTTTACTTTTTGGTTTTCTACCTTGTAGAGGAGTGAATTGTTATTATTATCTCTTAAACCAGGCCTTAATGCTTTGGATAGCTTGCCCTGCTTATTATTTGTGGTTTGCTTTTGGGGTACCTTTATACCCGAAGGTAGGAAGCTTAGAGATTTTAGAAGACTCTATGCACCTGGAAGAATGTACCATATTGTAGAAAGAAAATTGTGCAGGTAATAGCAACTCTAAACCATTATTAATTTTATTTTAGGGCCTCATTTGAGGATTATTAGGAGTTATTTGAATTTGCCTTGCATAGCCCCTAGATATTTTGTGTTCTGTAACTGTTGAGGAAGAAATCTCAGAAACTTGCTGCATATTGCAGCTGTCTTTTGACTCTATACATGACTACATTGCAGTTTTAAGTGGAGACCCTATTGCTGCTTCCTTGTGACAAATTTCAATTCAGTTGAGGTTAAACTGTAAAAGTTGTAACTTGCTTGGATCTACCACTCTAGACATGGTGGCACTATTGTACAGTTACTATGCCACAGTAGATGACCTTTTTGTTGCCAAAAAGTATCAAACATACCCGTCTTTCAATCCAATATAAAGAGATGGGCCATCCTTTAGTTCATGTCTTGGAAACTTAAGCAATACAGTGGCCCATTTTTATAACAAAATTGTCCTACTAAAATTTCATAACCCGTTGGTGAATTAAGAAAATAGTTGTTCCTTATAAATGAAAACATTAGATGGTACATCGGTACTAGTCAATTAGTCAAATATCTTCTAGAGTTTCTCTTGGGTGACTCTGTCATATCCTTATGATCACAACATGATGTTTCCATGTTGTGCACCAGAACAATATGCTAAATGCATGATCTATGATGTGGTCTTCCCCTGAGAATAATATAGTAAGACTTACTCTCACAAAGGGCATTTCGAGGGTGAAAATTCAAAACAGCCCTTGAACCACCACGTAGCTGACACGAACAGCTTCCCCATGCCAAATTTGGCTTGTGACGGAATGTTATTCAGACCCGTAGGTTGGGAGTTAGAGCCGAATACGCCCAAAACTTAGTTGAAAAAGGGCGTTTCGGGGGCAAAAATTCAAAGCAGCCCTTGAACCGCTGTGTGGCTGACACGAACAGCTTCCCCATGCCAAATATGACTTGTCACAACTGACGGAATGTTATTTGGACCCGTAGGTTGAGATTTATAGCCGAATGCGCCCTAAACTTAGTCGAAAAAGGGCGTTTCGGGGTAAAAATTCAAAACAGCCCCTGAACCGCCGTGTGGCCAACACGAGTAGCTTTCCCATGCCAAATTGGATGTGTGACAACTAACAGAATGTTATTCGAACCCATAGGTTGGGATTTAGAGCCGAATACGCCCAAAACTTAGTCGACAAAAGGCGTTTTGGGGGCGAAAATTCAAAACAGCCCCCGAACGGCCGTGTGGCCAACACAAACAGCTTCCTTATGCCAAATATGGCTTGTTACAACTGACAAAATGTTATTTGGACCCATATGTTGGGATTTAGAGCTAAATACGCCAAAAACTTAGTCAAAAAAGGGTGTTTCGGGGGCGAAAATTCAAAATAGCCCCTGAGCCGCCGTGTGGCCGACACGGGCAGCTTTCCCATTCCAAATAGGACGTGTAACAGCTGACAGAATGTTATTCAGACCCGTAGGTTGGCATTCAGAGACGAATACGCCAAACCTTGGTCGAAAAAGGGCGTTTCGGGGGTGAAAATTCAAAACAGCCCTTGAACCGCCATGTGGCCAACACGAACAGCTTGCCCATGCCAAATATGACTTGTGACAAATGACGGAATGTTATTCGGACCCGTAGGTTGGGATTTAGAGCCGAATACAGCCAAAACTTAGTCGAAAAAGAGCGTTTCGGGGGGCAAAAATTCAAAACAACCCCTGAACCGCCGTGTGGCTGACACGGGCAGCTTTCCCATGCCAAATAGGACGTGTGACAACTGACGGAATGTTATTCAGACCCATAGGTTGTGATTTAGTGCCGAATACGCCCAAAACTTAGTCGACAAAGGGCGTTTTGGGGGCGAAAATTCAAAACAGCGCCTGAACCATCATGTGGCCAACACAAATAGCTTTCCCATGCCAAATATGAATTGTTACAACTAACAGAATGTTTTCGGACCCATATGTTGGGATTTAGAGCCGAATACGCCCAAAACTTAGTCGAAAAAGGGCATTTCGGGGGCAAAAATTGAAAACATCCCCCGAATCGCCGTGTGGCTGACATGAACACCTTCCCCATACCAAATAGGACTTTTGACAACTGACAGAATGTTATTCGGACCCGTAGGTTGGGATTTAGAGACGAATACACCCAAAACTTAGTCAGAAAATGGCGTTTCGGGGGTGAAAATTCAAAACAGCCCTTGAATGGCCGTGTGGCCGACACGAACAGCTTCCACATGCCAAATATGACTTGTGACAAATGACGGAATGTTATTCGGACCCGTAGGTTGGGATTTAGAGCCGTATACGCCCAAAACTTAGTCGAAAAATGGCGTTTCGGGGGCAAAACTTCAAAACAGCCCCTGAACCTCCGTCTGACTCTCACGGGCAGCTTCCCTATTACAAATAGGACTTGTAACAACTGAAGGAATATATTGGAGATGTATAGTAATGGAAAATTATGGGAAAAATATTCAGAAACCAATATGAACTCAGTTTATGCCTTGTTATAAACTTGCTAATTTTTTGAACGTACACACGTGTGTTATATTATATTTAAGCTTTCATACAAGTAGGAAACATGCTGATGGTGTTTCTAAGTCCATGTGCGTCATTAGATGTCAAGTATTCTTTCTTTGATGAACCATTTATAGCTATCTCAACATACATTTCTACATATTTCCTTTTATGATTGAAATTTATTTTTGTTATTATTTTTATCACATGTTCTAATATCCTTTCTGAAATAGCACTGACATACATTAATAGGCAGTGATGGTTTTATATCCAATCTAATGATTCAAGTGCCTTTTGTAAACAAATAATGAGGAAGTTGGTAAAACGAATACTTTCTATTCACATTGGAATTTGATATTGGTTTAGCCGCAGAATTTGGATACAAGTTGCATACAAATAGAAGATTGTTACATTAGCTTTATGTTACTAATGGAAGATTTAGTAATGATTGTTCTGCATTTAACAATGTTCCTTGTAACAAAAGACTTTAGAAAGACTGTAGAATGACTGATAATTGATTCATCATGGAAGGTTGCTTCTCACTTATTTTTATTTGTCACTTGTTGCCAAATTCGTTCATGAAGTTGGGCATTTTTGGGTCCAATTCTAATGTTTTTTTTGTTTTTTGTAGATGACTTTGTTGCGTGGACTTCCAGAGATATTTTGGTGTATGGAGAAGAAATTGTACTTTTGTATAGAAGTAATATAATACTTTTGCCGTCTCCGGCTTTTGTGCAATTAACTATTACTGATACAGAAAACTTTTGGCAGCCAACAGATAATTACTGGCATGGTAGATAGATCACCTTTTGTTGCCGTACAGATATATGATTTTTTGTCGTGGTACATAGTGTACTTTTGGCTTGGTACATACATTACCTTTTGTCGTGGTACAGATCACGATGGTAATTTGTACCATGCCAAATTGTCATTTCACATGGTATAGTAAATGTAGTTTTTGTATATGGAGGGATTTACTTTTTCTATGATTCTATATTTTGTATGGAATTATTATTTTAGTTTGGACAATAGTTGGTTTGTATGTACTTGAACAGTTAAAGTAATTTATTTTTTGTATACGGATGCAGATTGTGGAATGATTGATAGTTTACGTATCATTTTATTTATATACGTATTACAGGTTGCATGGAATACAGACAGGTTATGGACACATTATAATATTTGCAATGAAACATAATATCATGTTTTTGCCGACTAAACGTTTTGTAGCCAAAAAAAAAAGGGAAAAAAAAAAACAAACGTTTGGCTACTAAAAGTTTTGTAGCCAAAAGAAAATCAAACATTTGGCTACTAAATTTTTTGTAGCTAAAAGAAAAACAACCATTTGGCTACTAAATGTTTTGTAGCCAAAAGAAAACCAAACCTTTGGCTACTAAAAGTTTTGTAGCCAAAAGAAAATCAAACATTTGGTGACTAAAATATTTTGTAGATAAAAACAAAAGCTGAAGAATAAAAATACTTTTGCTGACTAAATTTTTAGTAGCCAAAAATTTGGAAGTTTAGGCGACTAAATTTTTAGAAGCCAAAAGAAATACTATTTGCCGACTAAAAATTTAGTAGCCAAAAAAGATTGACTTTAGGCGACTAAAATTTTAGCAGCCAAAACACTAGCATTTGCTTTAGGCGACTAAAAAATTTAGTAGCTAAAAATTTTTCCGCGACTAAATCATTGGCTTTTGGCGACAAAACAATTGGTTGGCAAAAATGTATTATTCCTTCGCTCGAGCGTGTGTCTCGCTCGAGTCTGGTTACAGACCTGAGGGTTTGAGTTCTTCGCTCGATCGAGTTCTCTTTCGCTCGAGCGAGCTTTTGGTTGTTGGCTCGAGCAAGGCTTCCTTGGCTCGAGCGTAGCTTTTCTGTGTCTGGTCGCTCGAGCGACCAAGTCTTCGCTCGAGTGAGACTGTCCAGTTTATATACGCAGCAGCGGGTTTTGATCAGTCTTTTTCATCTTCTTTTTTATTCCAAACCCTAGGTCCGACTTCTCTCTCTCCCTACTCACCTTCTCTCTTAGGTTTGATCTATTTAGAGTGTGTTTTTACCCTAGTTGCTTTATTAAAAAGATAGAGGGAGTCGAGGGCTTTCATTTAATCTGAACATTTGGCGATTTGGAACACATTGGTATTTGGGTATTCATCTTTGTCTTCTCCATTTGGGTTGTTTTCTTCGAGGTAGGGATTTCCTACTCCATTTTATAGGTTTTGTTCTAAGTTTTGGTATATTGATATGTTGGGGTTACTTTGATAATTTTGGGAAAAACCCTAGTTGTATTAATTAATTAATTTGTATAATTAATTTAAGGGAATTGGGGAATTTGGTTAAATTCATGAAATTGAGGAATTCATTGATTAAATGGTGTAGTTGGATAATTTAAATCACTCGCCTATTGAATTGTTGATATATTTATTTCCAAACCTAGAAATAACAGTTTTGGGCTATCGATGGAGGATAGTCGTGATTGTTGTAGACATTGCATGTGGATTAGGGATAACTGAAACTAATCACATTGATTGAGTCATTCATTTTGACTGCTGAATTAATACAGACATTATGTGTATTGATTGTGTGTTATATGTTATGTGTTTACATACATTGTTTTGTGTGAGAGGAGATAGGGGATGCACTCCACGGTTAAGGGGAAGGTAGGGGATGGACCTCTAAACCGGATTTTGTTTGGGAGGAGATAGGGGATGGACTCCATTAGCATCACTTTTATGTGTGCTTATTTATATTGAAGTGTTTTTATTGATACAGCACTAAAATGTGTATCAAGCTGGAAGTATGAAGTGTTTTGATTTGAGCTTGAGTCTCATTTGTTTGTTGACATTGGAAGAATGTGAATATGATATATAAAATTCACTGTTGTAAGTTTGGATAATGAGACTGGATAATGATGTAATTGATTATCTTGGTTAACCATCTATTGAATGCTATTGCTTTATTCATTGTTTATATTTGGTTTAGTGTATTTCTACTGGGCTGTGGCTCACCCTTTATGGGAACATCATTTTCAGGTTCAGGGGATAAGCTACCTCCAAGGACTTAGCTTGGAAGGACTTGGATTTTGAAGACTATTTTTAGTTATTTATTTTTCATTGTTAGTACATGTAAACACTCAAGCCTAGGGCTTTATTTATATTTGAGTTAGAACTCATACTTTTGTGTCCAAGTGTTGGCTTGGAAAGATGTAAGCCGGTAGGGCATTTACTTGATGTTGCATGTAATGCTTTGTTTAGTAAGACTCTGATGGATATGATAATGAATTATTAAAGTGTTTTCTTTAAATAATGCATGTCAATGATATATATATAATGGGTTAATTCTGAGGGCGTGACAACTTGGTATCAGAGCGTACCGGGTTTGAATACTTTGGGTGCGTGGGAAGTGATTAGTATCACATTGGGTTCGTCTCGTTTGATAGAGACTTAGTGTAATATTATATGCTTATGTGATAACATGTTTATGTGATTATGCGGGTATGGAATGTAGTTTCTAGGATGTTGATTGGACCCTTGAGTTTCTAGTAGTCTTGTTGGAAAGGCACTTGATCACTGCTGCTTCCAACCGGAACTATAGTAACGCATTGGGACTATCATTATCTGGGAATGTAATTCGTAGGTGCTTATGTGATTATGTGCTTACGTGGAATGAATTATTGTTGTCCAATGCATTAGGACGCGAGTGTTTAGTTTCGGCACATTTATTAATGTGCTAACGTCTTTGTTTCCTTTATTAGGATGTCATGACGAGGACGAGGACGCGGTAGGCGTGGTAGGCCGGGTAGGCAGGAGGTGCCTGTGCCAGAGGAGATTCCGGCAGTTCAGGAGGGTATTGGCCAGGCCAATGTGGCCGAGCCAGTAGGCCAGCAGGCTATGGGCGCTTTAGCTCGAGAGATAGCAGGGGCATTCAGGGAGTCAGTAGGCATTCTCAGAGCAGAGAATCAAGCTCGGGATGTTGCTGCAGACGCAGGACCTTCCTTTCTGAAGAGGGAGTTCTTCCGGTCTAATCCGGATGAATTTGTGGGTGATCCTAAAGAGCCGCTTAAGGCAGATGAATGGCTCGAACAGACAACGAAGACGTTTGAGATGCTTGGCATCGAAGACGAGGGGTTGAAAGTGACCTTGGCATCTTTCCAGTTGAAGGGGGATGCGGGTCAGTGGTGGAAGTTTGCTAAAGGTCGTATAGGAGGTACGTGGGAGGCTTTTGTGAATGCTTTCCAGGAGAAGTTCTTATCTCCAGCAGTCAGGGAGAAGCTGCGAGACCAGTTTTGTCAGCTTAAGCAGTCGAGTTCTTCAGTGGCCGAGTTTGAGGCTGCATTTACTAGTTTGTCCAGGTTTACACCTGAGTTGGTGGCGTCTGAGGAACGCCGTTGTATTGAGTTTGAGAAGAAGTTGAGGCGTGGCCTCAAGCTGAGAGTTGGGGGAACTATGATTCGGGATTATGGGCGTATGGTTGATGCTGCAGCCCACATGGAAATCATGATGCAGGAGGAGGAGGAAGGACAGAAGGGCTCCAAGAGGAGTCAGGATGGTCAGAGTGATGGTAGGAGACAGAAGGGTTTTAATCCTCAACAGTCTCAGGGTAGCTTTTCTAGATCGACTTTTCCTGTGCCGAGTGCTAGTTCAGGGAAAGGCAGTCAGGGAGACATTACCAGCTTCAAGTGTGGCCAGCTGGGCCACAAGTCTCCAGTTTGTCCTCAGAGGGGAGGAGTGCAGAGAGCAGCATCATCTTCGGCTCGATCTCAGAGCCACAGTCAGGGTAGAGGCCAGCCACTGTCGTGTTATCAATGTGGTCAGCCAGGGCATATGAAGTGGTATTGCCCGCAGTTGGGTGGCACACCTGGTGCATCTGGTTTGAGGCAGATTCAGGGTCAGCAGCCAGCTCAGTCGGGTCAGGCCTCGAGGGCCAATCAGGGGGATTCATCGTCCCAGTCGGTACAGCAATCTTATGCTCCTAGGGGTGAGCAGGTTGATCAGAGGTCGTCTGGGCGCGTGTATACTGTTACCGCGCAGGATCTTGTGTCGGCACCATCAGTTGTGAGAGGTACCTTCTTGTTTTGCAACTCGGTTGCTAATGTTTTGATTGATACGGGTGCATCCCATTCCTTTGTGTTTGCTGCATTTGCATCTGTTTTGGAGTTGGAGTTAGCACAGTTAGCATCTCCTATATGTGTAGTGTCACCTCTTGGGGGTGAATTGATTTTGAAACAAGGTGTTAGGGGTTGTGATATAGAGGTTGATTACCATAGAATCCCATTTTCCTTTGTCGTTATGCCTATGAGGGGCTTCGATGTTTTTTTGGGTATGGACTGGTTATCGTCATACCGGGCAGTTATTGATTGCTACCGCCAGAGGGTCACTTGTTGTACCGTGAGCGGAGAGTATTTTCATTTTCTGGGGGACCGGGTTGGTAATGTGTTGCCACCGGGGTATGTTTCGCGAGGACGGAGTGAGCTTAGTGGTCTACTTGCTAACCTTTCGATTAGTGAGGATGATGAGACTCAGATTGTGTTGCCAGGGGTGGTTTGTGAGTACTCGGACGTCTTTCCCGAGGATCTTGTTGGTTTGCCACCACATCGGGAGATTGAATTCTCTATTGACCTAGTGCCCGGCACGGCGCCGATTTCTATGGCTCCTTATCGTTTTGCCCCAGCCGAGTTAGTTGAGTTGAAGATTCAGCTCCAGGAGTTGCTAGATAAGGGCTTTATACGTCCTAGTGTTTCACTGTGGGGAGCACCGGCTCTCTTTGTTAAAAAGAAAGGTGGTGCTTTGAGACTTTGTATAGATTATCGGAAGTTAAATCGGGCTACGGTTAAGAATAAGTACCCTATGCCTCGTATAGATGATCTGTTCGATCAGTTGAAGTGTTCCCGTTGTTTCTCGAAGATAGATTTGAGATCGGGTTATCATCAGTTAAGAGTCAGGGAGGAGGATATTCCAAAGACGGCATTCCGTACGCGGTATGGCCACTATGAGTTTCTGGTGATGCCATTTGGGCTCACCAATGCACCAGTAGTTTTTATGGATTTGATGAACCGGATATTCCGGGAATTTTTAGATCGTTTTGTAGTCGTATTCGTGGACGACATCCTTATCTATTCACCTTCTGAGGAGAAGCACAAGGAACACTTGAGAGTGGTGCTTGAGTTACTTAGAGCCCATAAGCTTTATGCTAAGTTTGGGAAGTGTGAATTCTGGCTAGAAAAGGTCAAGTTTTTAGGCCATGTAGTTTCTGGGGAAGGAGTGTCTGTTGATACATCCAAGACTGAGGCAGTGCAAGATTGGGCACAGCCTAAGAGTGTGTTTGAGATCCGCAGTTTTCTGGGGTTAGCTGGGTATTATCGCCGGTTTGTGAAAGATTTCTCCAGATTAGCTTCGCCTTTGACTAGGTTGACTCGGAAGGGAGTCAAATTTGTATGGAGTGAGACTTGTGAAAAGTCGTTCCATGAGTTGAAAGTTAGACTGACCACCGCTCCAGTATTGATTATTCCAGAGAGAGGGTTGGGTTATACAGTCTATTGTGACGCCTCACGAGAGGGTCTGGGTTGTGTGTTAATGCAAGAAGGGAAAGTAGTTGCCTATGGCTCACGTCAGTTGAAAATTCACGATCAGAATTACCCTACGCATGATCTAGAGTTAGCAGCTGTGATTTTTGCCTTGAAGATTTGGAGGCATTATCTTTGTGGTGAGAGATTCGAGGTATTCTCGGATCATAAGAGTCTGAAATATTTGTTTACACAGAAAGACTTGAACTTGAGGCAGAGGAGGTGGATGGAGTTCATAGAGGATTATGACTTTGAGTTGCATTATCATCCGGGAAAGGCCAATGTGGTGGCCGATGCCCTTAGCAGGAAACCTGTTGGTGACATAGCTAGTATAGCCATCCGAGAATGGGAGATGTTGGGTGCACTTGGGGAGTTTAATTTCCTTCTGGGCGAATCTGTTGAGGCTGCGGCCTTGTTTTCTGTTGTTGCACAGCCTACACTTGTGACTCGAGTGTTAGCGGCTCAGGGGGGTGACCTTGAGGTAGAACCCCTCCGTGAGAAGATTTCCAGTGGGAAGGTTGAGAAAGGTTTGACGGTGTATCCCGACCTCAGTGTGAGATACCGAGACCGTCTGTTTGTGCCGGAGTCTTGCCGAGCGGAGGTACTCCGAGAGTTCCATCATTCACGCCTTGCAGTGCATCCGGGAGGCACTAAGATGTATCGGGATTTGGGTCGCCAGTTCTGGTGGCGGGGTATGAAGAGAGATGTGGCAGCTTTCGTATCTAAGTGCCTTACTTGTCAGCAAGTGAAGGCCGAACATCAGAGGCCGGCGGGTTTGTTGCAACCCTTGCCTATTGCCGAGTGGAAGTGGGAACATGTCACTATGGACTTCGTTGTGGGTCTTCCGAGGACTCAGCGGGGTAGTGATGCTATTTGGGTGGTTGTAGACCGGTTGACTAAGTCGGCGCACTTCGTTCCTATGCGCGTGAGAGATTCAGTCAATCATCTTGTCGACTTGTACATTCGGGACATAGTGAGGTTACACGGGGTTCCAGTGACGATCGTCTCACATAGAGATCCTCGTTTTACTGCCAGGTTGTGGCAAAGTTTGCAGAGTGCCTTAGGCACTAAGTTGACCTTTAGCACGGCTTATCATCCTCAGACTGACGGGCAGTCCGAGCGTACTATTCAGATCCTTGAGGATATGTTGTGGGGTTGTGTTCTAGACTTTAGTGGGTCATGGGCGAGGCACTTGCCGTTGGTGGAGTTTGCCTACAACAACAGTTTCCAGTCTAGTATCGGTATGGCACCATTTGAGGCCTTGTATGGCCGACCGTGTAGATCTCCTGTTTGTTGGGCCGAGGTGGGTGATGCACCTCTGTTGGGTCCGAAGTTGGTGAGGGAAACGATGGAGAAAGTTGAGCTTATCCGTAAGAGGCTTATTACAGCACAGAGTCGTCAGAAATCTTATGCCGACCATAGGAGGAGACCTTTGGTGTTTGAGGTGGGTGATCATGTCTTTCTGAAGATGTCACCTAGGCGGGGATTAATGAGGTTTGGGAAGAGTGGGAAGTTGTCCCCTCGGTTCATTGGTCCGTTTGAGATCCTTGAGAGGATTGGCGAGGCTGCTTATCGCTTAGCTTTACCGCCGCAACTGTCCGGAGTACATGACGTGTTTCATGTGAGTATGCTTCGGAAATATGAGCCGGATCCATCACATGTGTTGGATTGGACTGATTTAGTGGTTGATGAGGATGTCTCGTATGAGGAGAGACCGGTTCGGGTCTTGGATAGGCGGGATCAAGTTTTGCGAGGCAAAACCATCCTTTTGGTCAAAGTTTTGTGGAAACATCACGGAGTGGAGGAAGCCACTTGGGAACGTGAGTTGGAAGTCCGCGAAAAATACCCGGACATGTTTATCGATTTGTAATCTTGTATTTAGATTTTGTAATATTGTTGAACTTAAGAGCCTTACATATGTCTTAAGTTATAAAACGTTGAGTATGTTTTAGTAAATGGGTGTATCTTGAAACTTGCTTCATCATAGAAGTTTAGTGTAACATTGCATCTGTTGAGTACATTGTTGAATGTGTTGTATATATCATGCGATTGAATATGATATGGGAATTGTTAACATTGAAAGGAATAATGCATAATAATGATACAGGTTGAGATATATGTTGTTTTATATATTGTGAGATACCCCTTGATAAAGAGATGAAGTGACCAGTATTGGGTCAAGATTTTTATTGTTGTTATTTAATATCTTCGAGAATTGAGAAAAACTTGTTTTTGTTTACAAACTTATGCTTAATTTTGGGGACGAAATTCTTTTAAGGGGGAGAGGTTATAGCGACCCCGGTCTTTTCCCATTTGATTATTGTATCCGGACTTAGGTTCCGTAGATTCTGTCATTATATAATTGTTGTTGTTGTCCCATATTTTCTTATTTGGAGTTATAGGATGTGTGGGCAGGTTTGTTTCAGGTTGGTTGGGTTTAGAAACCAAGTGTTGCTGTCCAGAATTTTGGTTCTTCGCTCGAGCGAGGCGTTGGTCGCTCGAGCGAGCTGTTGTTTTTGGTTCTTCGCTCGAGCTGGGGTTTGGTCGCTTGAGCGAGAGATTGCATCCAGTATGGACCTGTAGCTTTGCATTCTTGGCTCGAGCGAGCTTTTCTTCTCTCGAGCGAGTTAGTTCGTTCTTCGCTTGAGCGATAGTTCCTTCGCTCGAGCGTGTGTCTGGTTACAGACCTGAGGGTTTGAGTTCTTCGCTCGATCGAGTTCTCTTTCGCTCGAGCGAGCTTTTGGTTGTTGGCTCAAGCAAGGCTTCCTTGGCTCGAGCGTAGCTTTTCTGTGTCTGGTCGCTCGAGCGACCAAGTCTTCGCTCGAGCGAGACTGTCCAGTTTATATACGCAGCAGCGGGTTTTGATCAGTCTTTTTCATCTTCTTTTTGATTCCAAACCCGAGGTCCGACTTCTCTCTCTCCCTACTCACCTTCTCTCTTAGGTTTGATCTATTTAGAGTGTGTTTTTACCCTAGTTGCTTTATTAAAAAGATAGAGGGAGTCGAGGGCTTTCATTTAATCTGAACATTTGGCGATTTGGAACACATTGGTATTTGGGTATTCATCTCTGTCTTCTCCATTTGGGTTGTTTTCTTCGAGGTAGGGATTTCCTACTCCATTTTATAGGTTTTGTTCTAAGTTTTGGTATATTGATATGTTGGGGTTACTTTGATAATTTTGGGAAAAACCCTAGTTGTATTAATTAATTAATTTGTATAATTAATTTAAGGGAATTGGGGAATTTGGTTAAATTCATGAAATTGAGGAATTCATTGATTAAATGGTGTAGTTGGATAATTCAAATCACTCGCCTATTGAATTGTTGATATATTTATTTCCAAACCTAGAAATAACTGTTTTGGGCTATCGGTGGAGGATAGTCGTGATTGTTGTAGACATTGCATGTGGATTAGGGATAACTGAAACTAATCACATTGATTGAATCATTTATTTTGACTGCTGAATTAATACAGACATTATGTGTATTGATTGTGTGTTATATGTTATGTGTTTACATACATTGTTTTGTGTGGGAGGAGATAGGGGATGCACTCCACGGTTTAGGGGAAGATAGGGGATGGACCTCTAAACTGGATTTTGTTTGGGAGGAGATAGGGGATGGACTCCATTAGCATCACTTTTATGTGTGCTTATTTATATTGAAGTGTTTTTATTGATACAGCACTAAAATGTGTATCAAACTGGAAGTATGAAGTGTTTTGATTTGAGCTTGAGTCTCATTTGTTTGTTGACATTGGAAGAATGTGAATATGATATATAAAATTCACTGTTGTAAGTTTGGCCAGGTTCTGAGCCATACTGTTAATGTTGGAAAGTGGAACGTGTCATTGACAATAGTGTCATGAGACTGGATAATGATGTAATTGATTATCTTGGTTAACCATCTATTGAATGCTATTGCTTTATTCATTGCTTATATTTGGTTTAGTATATTTCTACTGGGCTGTGGCTCACCCTTTATGGGAACATCATTTTCAAGTTCAGGGGATAAGCTACCTCCAAGGACTTAGATTGGAAGGACTTGGATTTTGAAGACTAGTTTTAGTTATTTGTTTTTCATTGTTAGTACATGTAAACACTCAAGCCTAGGGCTTTATTTATATTTGAGTTAGAACTCATACTTTTGTGTCCAAGTGTTGGCTTGGAAGGATGTAAGCCGGTAGGGCATTTACTTGATGTTGCATGTAATGCTTTGTTTAGTAAGACTCTGATGGATATGATAATGAATTATTAAAGTGTTTTCTTTAAATA
The DNA here is from genome assembly GCF_055761805.1 of Camellia sinensis. Classification (NCBI taxonomy): domain Eukaryota; kingdom Viridiplantae; phylum Streptophyta; class Magnoliopsida; order Ericales; family Theaceae; genus Camellia; species Camellia sinensis. The sequence continues at coordinate 13,921,003 of NC_138969.1, forward strand.
ATGCATGTCAATGATATATATATAATGGGTTAATTCTGAGGGCGTGACATTTCCCGACTACTCTTCAGCTACTAATTTTCCGACCAAAAAATTTAGTCGCTAAAGCCTATAGGCGACTAAAAAATGACTTTTGGCTTTTTAGTTGCCAAAAGTGAAAATTCTTGTAGTGTTACATTGAGGAAAACCCTCCGGACAACACAAACCCCAAACATTCAACATGGCTCCAATTTAACCCGACACTCTATTAGGGTAAATCCAAGGTTAAACAAGGGAAAGCGAAACTAGTGACACACTCGGTCATCACACCTACTCAAACACACCACCTTTACTTCCTAGTTCATTTTTTCACCAAAACACTATCATATCTCTTCATCTATGGAGTTCCTGTATCTCTATGTCATTCTTGCTTTCCTCTCTATTCTCATCACCATTTTTTTCTCTCCGATATCGCTCCAATAACGATGTCAAACTGCCTCCGGGCAGCTTCGGATGGCCTATTATCGGCGAAAGCATCGAATTCCTATTTGGCAAGCTAGAAAATTTTGTGAACTATTGGATGAAAAAGTACTCTCAAGAGATCTTCAAGACGAAGATTTTCAAAGAGAAAACAACAGTCATATGTGGCCCAAATGGAAACAAGTTTCTCTTCTCCAATGGGAGAAAAATCTTCACTGGTTTCATGCTTCACTCAAAGCAAAAGCTTTTCCTCTCAACAAAACCTGAACAAGCGGCGGCTCCGCCGGTTCCACCATTGCATGTAGTGGCAGCGGTGGCCGCGGATGATGTAAAAGAAGTGATACGGACACCTGGGTTTTTCAAGCCTGAAGCATTGTCAAGTTACTTGGGGATAATTGACTCAATTTCATAGAAACACTTGAAGACTCATTGGGAAGGCAGAGATGAATTGGAGGTCTTGTTAGAGATTTTAATAAAAAATAAAATTTTCCATATTTAATCATTTCATTGTTGGGGCTAAATTTATTAGTTTTTTTTTGGATGGTACAAATTTATTAGTTTTTAAAACCTTCTTAAGTTACAAAATTAAATTTTACTATTATATTTATATTACAATAATTATTAGATTTAATTCGTTATAACTATATAGTTTGGTTTGATTTTTCACAAACTATTTTTAGACGTGTTTTTATTGCCTTTTATTTTATATTTTAATCATCTATTTTTCCCCCTTCTATTTAGATACATCAAAATTAGATTCATCTAAAAAAATGAAAAAAAAAAGACTAAAAATATGAAAAGGTTCATTAGAAACAAATAAAAATCTGAATAAAATTGTAACAATTTTTTGTTTGGATTTTCGTTTGTTTTTAGTTAACTTTTTTATTTTATTTTTATATTCTAGTAAATTTAATTTATTTTTAGATACATTTAGATTAGATGCATATAAAAAAAAAAAAAAAAAGTTGACTAAAATAAGAAAACAAAATTCACACAAACATAAATTGGTCAAAAAATAATTTTGTAGACTCACATGACATGCAAGAAAATCATGTACATGAGATATATATTGAGTTTTTACAAATATTTTTACAGACGACTTTCTTACTATGTTATTTTATGTGCATTCTTATTTCATATGTTATGTATGTGTTAATAATTTTGTTGAATAATATTGAATTGTTCCATAATATTTTTCTAGCAGGTCTACTCTCTGGCCAAGACTCTGACCTTGTCGATCGTTTGTCAGATCTTTCCAGGGATGGAAAATCCAGATCGCATCGTGAGGCTGGTTCGCTATTTCAATGATGTCACCTTAGGGTTGCATTCGATTATGGTGAATTTTCCTGGCACTAACTTTTATCGCGCTAGCAAAGCTGCCGATGCTATTCGGAGGGAGCTAATGAAGGTGGTGAGGGAGAGGAGAGCCGCCATGGTAGGCGGTGGAGGAGCTATGAAGCAAGATATACTGTCTCATATGATTGTTGTGAGTGATCCAACTGGGAAGGGTATAGGTGAGGCTGAGATTGCTGATAAAATGATGGGTTTGTTGGTGGCTGGTTATGCCAATGTGGCTGTCACCATTTCTTTCTTCATGAAGTTTGTGGGAGAAAGTCCAGACATCTACAATAAGGTCCTATTAGGTAATGACTTTGTTACATAATTTTCTATGAAGAATTATGTGATTGTGACATTTTTAAAATTATAAGTTACTATTATTTTTTATTTTTTTTTCTGTGTGTAAATTTTTTTGTTTATACAATCCAAAATTCTTTGGGATTGTAATTAAGGTACTTAGCAGTTGACATGTACGATATACGGGATAAAAGAATTTTTTTTTTCTAATCATAAATTTAAGTTAAATTATATGTGTATATATACATACAAAATTATTCAAAAAATATATTTTGTGATGTGAAAGAATAATCTTGGTTGATCGTATTATGAATAATCTTAGTTGATTGTTAAAGAATAATCTTATTTATGTGTATACATACATATAAAATTAATTTTTTGATAATAAATTTGTGAATAGAGTGAACCAACTATATTATACATATAATGGAATTTGGGTTGACAAATATAAAACCAAACATTAATCAAATTTAAAATAATATTGTTCAATCTCCTAAAATTTTACGGACTATACTCATGTTGTTCGAGTTTCGTGTTACAATTAATTTATGTGTTTTTACATATTTGAAATGCAAAGCAATTGGATATCTCAAAATATAAAAAGACAGGAGAATTGTTAGACTGGAATGACATGTCGAAAATAAAGTACTCATGGAATGTAATGTGTGAAGTGATAAGAGTTGTTCCAGCTCAACAAGGGACCGTTAGAGAAGTCTTAACTGACTTCACATGTGCTGGTTACACAATTTCAAAGGGCTGGAAGGTGTGTAAACATATATGAAATGAAGCTTTTGTATATTTTTTTTTCAGACTAGCTCATTATTCAATGATGTGGAACTGTTACATCATCTTTAGTTCTAATTGCTTATAAAAATAAAATGAGATTTGAAATCCTATCTTTTAATCTTGTTAAGAAGATAGGTTTCAAATGAGTGGAATCTTGGGTCTTGTTTTTTCTTGTTGGTTGTTAGGTAGGTGTATAGGTTTAAGATGGCCAAGTGTCCCCAACTTTTCAACCATCTTTAGCCTATGGTTTTTAATTTTCTTTCTCTAAAATTATATATATATATATATATATGTGAGGCATAACTATTTTTGTAGTTGCCTTTTTTTTTCTTTTGCTTTTTCCATTTTAAGAAAACTCCTAACAACTTTGTTACCGTGGTCGATTTATCATAAGTGGTTAGAACAAAAGATAATATATAATTTTCAACTGCTAAATAATTTTCCTTTAGTTATCACAACTAATTTGTGAGTGTCGTTTGTAGGTATATTGGATAATTAACACAACAAATAAGAACTCTAAGTACTCTCGGGATCCAGAAAAATTTGATCCGTCAAGGTGCGAAGGCAGAGAAACCCCGGCTCCATACACGTATGTACCATTTGGACGTGGACCTAGACTTTGCCCTGGAAAAGAGTATGCTCATTTAGTTGTGCAAACGTTCATCCACAATGTGGTGAAGAAGTACAAATGGGAGGCACTTTTTCCAAAGAAAAAGATTTTAGGTGATATGGTGCCAATGCTAGAAAAAGGAGTTCCAATTCGGCTCCACCCCCATTAGGTTTTTTTTTTCAATAATGTTAAACAAATAAAATTTTCACACACAATAATTGTGATCTTTCATAATTTTTTTGGTTTGGAGTCAAACAAACATTATTGTGATTCAAAATTTCAAAAATGTTCCTATTATTTCATTTTGTATGAATTTTACGCATAAAAATTATATGCGTAAAAGACTTTTCTAGTATTTATTCATGTATGCGATAAACTTTCTATGCTATTCAATTTGGACTTCATTGATCCACCTGATACTATGAGCAATGCCATAACATTTGTGCGGTCTTAATTCACACAAACACTATGATAGATAAGGTTTTTAGGATTTAAATTTTTTTATTTTTAAAAGTAAAAATTTTATTATAAAATTTTTGTTGCGATAATTCAAAAAAGCGCCTCTATAGTCGTTTTGTTTCAACAATACGTTCCACAAGAAGTCAAATGTGTGTGTTTGAGACAAAGCTCACAATTGATACTTTCTCTTAAATTTGTAAGAATCTTAAATTAAATCACAAACTTTTTTGCTAAAGCCTTTAAATACATTAATTAATTATTTTCTTTACACCCACCATATACATATTGGATCTTGAACCTTATGAAGGAACACTCTTGTATATTATAGAAGGTGAGTGTAAAGAAATTGGAGGTGCATTTAAAAGTAACCCCTATTTTGCTTCTATTTGTGCTGGGTTAATAATGAACAAGTTTAAATATATAAAGGCAAATTTAAAGTATACAAAAGGAAAAAAATATATATATATATATATATATAATTGTGTTTTTGTATATTTTTAAAAATCATTATATCAGACATATGTATGTAACTATGTTAATAAATGTCATCCTATTTATATGACGTTTTGCAAACATCCGCAATCACTTATAATTTGTGTTTTTATAAATATTTTTGAATTGAAACAGTTAACTTCACTCCATTATCATTACTGGCATAAAAAAATGTAAAACAAACAAAGAAATAATCTAAGCCATTTTTTTTAAATAAAAAACACACATGTTTTTTTGTCAAGTGACCAATCTCATCATCGTCCAAAACGCCATACATATTGAAGTTGCCTATTCTGTTTTTGCCCTAACTTGGTTTGAGACGTACTAGCTCCATAACCAATTAGACAATAGAAACCATTTTGAAATTTTTTTTTAATCGGCAGAAAAAAGCCAGAAACTTTATGGATGACGATGAAAGGTGCAAGATGTACACACAAAAACATCAAAACATCAATAAAGAGAGGAGGGTGCACAAAGCATCACAATGGGCAAGATCATCCCAACTAGGTTGGCACCAAAAAGTCCATCCTATTATATGCTAAGCACCCCCAAAGAAAGCAAACACCAAGAAAGAAAACCAAAGACAACAGAGAAGCACAAAACATATCAACAATGCAGCACATAACAGATCAGCAAACTCCGGCTAGTAACAACAACTGATAGCAGCAGTAACAGACGACAAGAATAGAAAAACCAGAATATCTGCAGCAGTAGGCAAGAATATTATCAGTAGCAACAACTGGCAGCATCAGCAGCAGAAGACAAGAACAGAATACAATCCCGGTTGAGCATCTAGTAGCAGCTCTGTAGCAACAACTGCCAAGCATTACACTCCATATCTACAGCAACAACAATGTTGACTCCCAACTATACACAATAGCATACCTACTTCAAATTAGATACTATGTCATGCTCTGAGTACTGCAACTCTTTTAAATTTGATTTTGCCCATAAAGCAAATCTAACCTTCACCAACTCAGTCAATTCTGCAAAATCTAGATTTGCCACTTTAAACAAACACTTATTCCCGATTTTCCACACAGACCACAACATTGCTAAAGGAACTACCTTCCAAATTTCCTTCACTTGAAACTTATGTTTTATACTTGACCACCATTGTAGGAGTTCCTCCACTGAACTAGGGATGATTCAACTCACATTCCACCAATTAACAATATCAGACCAGACTCACCATATCGAATGACAATGTAGTAGCACATTATTCATGGTCTCTACTTCAGATTTGCAAAACACACAGTGAGTTGGCATTTGGATTCAACACTCATATCCTAAGCAAGAAAGCTGAGGATTTAATCCTACCTCTCCAAGCTAGCCAACTCAGGAATTGCACTTTGGGCGGAGCTATATTCCTCCAAATGCTCCTTGTAATTGATTTTGTAGGACCTTGGGATGATTCCACTTTTTTCCACACTAATGCCACAGTAAAAGACACAAAAGAGTGTGCTAACCAAAGACAAGAATCTTCAACCAAAGCATTTATAGTAGGTGCATTATGCAGCAAAATCATTCAACTTGGACACTTTCTCATTTTCCCAAGCAAAAAGAGGCCTTCTAAAAGCTAGTTTCCAGTCATGACCCTCTCATTTCCTTTGGACAAAATACAGCAGTGACTCACCTTTCTCAGTTGACAATGAAAACAATCTGGGAAAGACTTCACTAAGACTCTGATTGCTAAACCATCCATCAACCCAAAACTGAATCCTTCTACCATTACCCACAACTGTTTTCACATTATTGAAAAATAATTCACTCAAACCAGGATTAGATAGATACACTGATAAGACATCCTGCTACAGAATAGACATCATACCTGAAACCACTGGTAATGGACTCCATCTGGCACCAATCCCTCTATACTTGTTGCACAACACTTGTTTCCACAAAGCATTCTCCTCCCTACCATACCTCCACCACCACTTTAGAAGTAGGCAATCATTTACCTCCCTCAGATTCCTAACCCCTAACCCTCATTGAATCTTTCTCAAGCATACCTCTTTCCAACTAACTAGATGTACTTTTCTCCTTAATTTAGATCTTTCCTAGAGAAAATTTGACTGAATTTTATCAAGTGATTTTACAATACCCACTGACATTTTAAACAAAGATAAGAAATAGACTGGCAAACTTGACATCACTAATCTTATCATGGTTAATCTTCCTGCAAAAGCCAAGCACCTTCTCTTCCATAAAGCTAACTTTTCTTAAATTTATCCACCACTAGCCACCAGGTGCTCTTTCTCCATAGATTTGCTCATAAAGGAAAACCCAGATACTTCAAAGGCAGCTTTTGGCTATGGCAATTAAGCCTATTTGCAAATTCTTTCACTAAATCATCTTGTACACCTAACCCACACACCTGACTTTTGTGGAAATTAATTTTAGGTCCTAACATTACCTCAAAACATTTTAGAATTCTCTCAATAACAATAATTTCCTCCCAATCTACTTCACAAAATATGATGGTATCATCTGCAAACTGAAGGTGAGATAATCTCAGATCATTTGGTCCAATTGAAGCTCCTGTAATCAAATCCACTTCTTTAGCTCTTATCATCAATAAATTAAGGCCCTTTGCAACAATGTTAAAAAGGAAAGGTGAAAGTGGATCACCTTGCCTAAGGCCTTTTGTTGGAGAAAATTCTGATGTGGGTGAACCATTAACTAGCACTGAGACTCTAGCTATAGAGATACAAGTCTTCATCCATCTCTGCCATTTCTCTCCAAAACCAAAGTTGGTCATCATTGAATACAAGAACTCCTAGTTTACTAAATCATATCCTTTCTCAAAATCCAACTTTAGGATGATACATTATTTTTTTGATCTTTTCAACCAATCTACCACTTCATTGGCAAATAACACCCCATCCAGGATACATCTTCCACTCAAAAAGGCTATTTGCACTTCACTAATAATCTTTGGAAGCACCTTTCTCAATCTTCTTGATAAGACCTTAGCAACTATTTTGTATACTGAACTTACCAATCTAATAGGCCTATAATTACTCAGACCCAAGGTATTATCTTTTTTGGGAATTAGAGTAATAAAAGAACTGTTCACTCCTTGAACCAACTTACCATTAGAATGGAATTCATTCATAAGCTGCACTACCTCCATTTTCATTATATTCTAGCATTTCAGAATGCAAGTTAAATTAAACCTATTAGGCCCCGGAGCTTTGTTACCATCACAATCATTGACTGCTTTCCAAATTTCCCCCTCTGAAAACTCTGCCTCTAACAATCTAGATTCTGCAGGACTAATTAAGACAAATGCACCTGACAGTTTTGGCCTAATCCTTCAATCCTTATAAAACAGTTGGTTGAAATATCTCACCACTTCTTGTTTAATTACATTTGGCCGATCATAGATGACACGATTCTCATTTACAGAATCCATAAAATTTTTCCTCTACCTGCTACTAGCCAAAGTATGAAAGAACCTTGTATTTTTATCCCCATTGGCTGCCCATGACAGTCTAGATTTTTGATGCGATAACCACTTCTTTTTGTTCAACTCCCAAACTAGCCTTCTAGCCTCCCTTCTCCTTTTGACCTCATGTTCCTACAGGTTCCTTCCTTCAGCTTCAATATCCCAGTCATGGAGTTTATCCTCAGCATGTTTCAATTGCTCGTCAATATTTCCAAAACTTCACAATTCCACCTTCTGAGCTGTACTCGTAAATTCCCTAACTTTTTCATTATCATGTAACTAGCCTAACCACTGATCTGGTTGTTTTCCCAAGATTTCCTCACTTCAGATTTAAATTTAGGATGCAAGCACCAAGAATTTATGAATCTAAATGGCCTTGGTCTCCAATCCCTCTCATCTTCCATTAACAATATAGGGCAGTGGTCAGATATACTTCTAGGTAACCCTCACTGCTTAAATGAGAACCTTTCCAACCACATATGGTCAATTAGGAATCTATTAATCTTGCTCCACCTATCCCCATCCAAGGCATTACACCATGTAATTAGGAACTTTTCTAACCACCTATGGTCAATTAGGAATCTATTAGTCTTGCTCCACCTATCCCCCATCTGAGGCATTACACCATGTAAAGGTTCTGCCTAACATTGGAATATCTAGCAACTCCAAATTATCAATCAAATTATTGAAATCCTTCATTCCTCTATCCCTCCTTAAGCACCCTTTCCTTTCACTCATAACTCTAATTTCATTGAAATCCCTTCCTACACACCAAGGACTTACAAAAGTAGATTTAAGCTTCACTAAAGAATCTCATATTTGCCTTCTTTTAAATACTTCATTTGTTGCATAAATATTTACAATAACACAATCAAAAGAGTGGTGTGAAGTACCTGACAACAGAATGAAATTTCTATTACTGCAACACTCTTTTAATAAAAAGATATCTGGATTCCACAAGCATAGCATACCTCCGGCACTACACTATGCACCAACCTTCATGAAGTCCAACTCCTCCCATGGCCATAATGACTTAACAAAATTTTCATCAACATTGCACCTCTTTGTTTCTTGCAACAGTAGGACATCAATCTTTCTGTCCCTAACCAAAGTCTTTATTTTCCTCCTCTTTTCTCAAACTTAAATATGAACTTGAGTATTATATTTGGGTTCATAGGGCCCACCACAAATCCTTTTTGATGATCTGAGCTATTTATTTTGCAGGGTCCTTTTCGCATATTATTCATGAAAAGAAATTAGGTCGATTAAATAATCTTAATATTTTTATTTAATTGTATTTCTCTCGACAAAAATGAACGATAATAATATTTTCAAAAATAGCTCATCTATTTTTTTTAAGACAAACGCGATAAAATAAAAATGGATAAATTACACTTTGCACCCTTACACTTTGCACCGAATTTCACTTTGGCCCCTAAACATGAAATCATGACAGTCAACTCCCTCTACTTCTGGTCAAATCCCACTTTGGTCCCTATACATAAAATTGTGACAGTTAACCCCCTGTATTTTTGGTCAAATCTCACTTTGGTCCTTGCACAAGTGTCAATGTCCTATTTCTGTTACTCAATTGTTTAAATTTTTAACATAATCTAATTATGTGACAATAATGTGACTTCGACATGAGGGTAAGAGAGGAAAATCATCTACATTTTTTACTAATATACACTTTATCCCAAAATTTACATCAAATTATGACTGTATTAGACTAAAACAAAACGCAGATTGTCAACTATTAAGATGAAGAACTAGGGTTTCGCATAAATTCGAATCACAAAACTTTGTTTGTCACGGTAACACAATCTTCTGTCTATTCATCTTCCTTTCTTTTTGATTTCTTTGTCTCATTTTTTTTTAATTTTCAAAAGCTCTATTTTCTTACCTTTTCGTCTCAGGTTTTAGCATATGAACATATATATATATATATATATATATATTGTATTATGTAACTCTCATTAGTTTATCACATAGGATGTAATGCCCAAAAAAATGCGACTAGTCCAACTCATAAGAGAAGTGAATATAATAGAATTGGTATGCTTTCATTCATCAGAGTTCGTATTACAAAAGATAACACATGCAATATACATTCATAAATGTTCATCTTGAATCTATAGCATGTAATACCAATTAATAATCAACAAAATAAATGCGTTACGGGCTTACATCTTTCCAAGACATTGCTTGGTTACAGCAAATATAGCAATCTCGGTTTTGACCTGACTATTGTTGCATCCGGGATTCGAGTTTCATGGTTTAATATTGTTATCTATGTCTTTTCTTCCTTTCACTCTTTGAGTTTGAGTATTGGAATGTTTTGAGCGTGTTTGGAATAGGTTAGTTGCTAGTTGGTCTAGAGAGTTGTTACCTAGATTTTGGCTTCTTCGCTCGAGCGAAGGTTCTTGCGCTAGAGCGAGCTTTGTGATCTTCTAGTATTTTCTTGGGTTTGCAGAGATTCTAGGAGGGTGTTGTTGTTCACTTGAGCGAGAACTCTTGCTCTCGAGCGACGGTCTTTTGTTTGCAAAACTTCTGGGGATTTGTATTTTGCGCTCGAGCGACGCTTCTTGCACTCGAGTGAGGACACTTATTGTGTCTGGTTGCTCGAGCGATAACTCCTCACTCGAGCGAGCCTCACGAATATCAGTTCACAGTAGCTCATTTTTACTTCACTTTTTGTTGTCTTTTCACTCAAAAACCCTAAATCAACTCATTCTCTCTCTAAAATTCGAATTCTCTCTACAAATACACCTAGATCTAAGGATCTCTCTACCCTACTCTCTTTGACGGAAAGATAGAGCATTCCGTGGGCTTCCATTTGATCCGAATAAAGTCAAGTTTGGGCATCTTTGAGGTTTCTCCATTTCTTCTTTGGGCTTCTACACTTGAGATAGGGATACTTTACACCTTGACATGATCTTTAACCTAGTTATTTGTTGTTAAGTATAAAAGGTGAAATTTTGGGAATATTTGAGTAAACCTAGGGTTTGGATTCAAATTAAAAAGAGGGGTTTCTATGTTGTACTACATAAATGACTAAGGGGTTTGGATATGGGGTTATCTTGTGTTAGAGTAGTAGATTTTAGTCTTTGGGTTAATATTTGAAAAAAGGGGATATTTGCCCTATTATGTCATTAATAATTATTTTTGTATAAATAATGGAGTTAGTATGAGAAATGTGAAATTGGGAGGATGTATGAATGAATGGTGTGGTTGGATTTGTTTAAATTACTCACTTATGGAAATTTGATGAATTATCTGTTATAAAGATTGTATATCTGTTTAGAAAGATATGTATTGGGCTATCGGTGGAGGATAGCTATGATTGTTGTAGAAATTGCATGAGGATTGGGTGAATTGAATGAAATTGTTTAATTATGTCCTTGAATATGACAGGATGTTAAAGCATTGAATATGCATAGTTGATTGTCATTGAATATGACGATGCTTTTAAATACATTGTATATGTATAATGTTTTGGGAGGAGAAAGGGGATGTACTCCATGTTTTGGGAGCAGATAGGGAATGGGCTCCATTGAAATTAAGTTGGCCAGAGTGTCCAGGGTGAAAGTCTTGAAATCATGTGTATACATGGGTGCCGATCCCACAAACGAAATTTTCGTAAAATGGAAAGATTGAAGTGCTGGTATGATAGTTATGTTAATTGAGAACCACTGAGTTATAGTCTCAATTGGGTTATTCAAAGAATTATAAACTTGGCCTATGAATTGAAATGAAATGCATTAACTTGAAATGAATGAATGGAAATGGATTGAGATGTGAATATCAGTACCGTGTGGTCATGTGAAGAATGTATGTTTGTCATAAGTGTTGAATATATCTCTGACACTTATATCTTAGTTAAACCTTATATATTATGATAGACTGTTTCTACTAGGCTTTGGCTCACCCTACTTGTGAAACCATTTTTCAGGTACCGGTGACATGCTTCCTCTAAGGACATAGTTTGGGAGGACATAGGAGTTGGAGGCTCTATTTTGTTGTTTAAATGTTTATTCAAGCCAAGAGCTTTACATGTACAGAGCTTATGACTCTCTTTTGTTATAACAAAGCAATGTCTTGGAAAGATGTAAGCTTGTAGGGCATTTACTTTGCTGTTATTAGCTGGTGTTACATGCTATAGATTCAGGATAAACATTTTGAATGTATATTGCATGTATTATCTTTTGTAACATGAACTCTAATGAATGAAAGTATACTGATTCTATTATGCTCACTTCTCTTATGAGTTGGATTATTTGTATTATTTTTGGGACATGATAGCAAAAGGAAGAGTCTAACTCAATACAACTTAGCCCCTGGCTATACAAAATAAATAAAACAAAAGGAAGCTGTTGCTCCAAGTGTTCTCAAACTACTGTCCCGGCGGAGGCATGTCTCTAACACCTGAAAATGGTTTCCAAGTAGGGTGAGCCAAACCCAGTAGAAACATACTAACACAATATATGAGAATTAACAAGATAGAAGCACGATGCACGTGTTCATTGTCCTACGACAAAGTCTTTATAACTCTTTCCAAAACCAAGTTATGCCAAACTCGCATCTTCATTCATTCATTTTGGTTCAATAGATACATCCACTGCATTAAACCCATCAACAGAGGTTACACCTCACAAGTTTCCAACAGATAAAATCATCATACAAATACATTCACTTCTATTTGCCATTTTACAGAAATTTCATCCGCAGAAATCGGCACCCATGTATACAAATGGTTTTTAGAACTTTCACCCTGGACGCACAAGCCAACTTAGTTCAATGGAGTCCATCCCCTTTCTTCTCCTCAAAAGATGGAGTACATCCATTTCTCCTCCCAAATATCATACATATACAATGTATATCATTCATAATCATATTCAATGATAATGGTTTTTTTTCAATTCGTCTAATCCATATGCAATGTCTATAACAAATCATGACTATCCTCCACTGATAGCCCAAAGCAGATATTTCGAAACAGATATACAATCTCTATAACAAATACATCATCAAATTTCCATAGGTGAGTGATTAAACAAATCACAACACCATTCATGTATACATCCTCCCAATTTCACATTTTCCATACCAATTTCATTATTTATACAAAATACTTATTCATGACATTTTAGGGCAAAGCTTCCCATTTTCCAAATATTAACCCAAAGGCCAAAATTAACTATTTTGACATAAGATGACCTCATATCCAAACCACATAATCATTTATATAACACCCACATAGAAACACCTCTTTTCAAACTTGAACCCAAACCTTAGGTTTGCTGGAAACACCCCCAAACCTCACCATTTTCACACAATAACCTATAACCAAGTTAAAACTTATATTAAGGTGTAGAAAGTCCTTGCCTCAAGTTTAGAAGACCAATGGAGGGAGGAAGAAACTTCAACGACATCGACACCAAACTCCAATTGGATCAAAACGGAGCTCTCAAGATGCTCTATCCTTTTCCCAAAGGCACTAGGGCGGAGAGATCAACGGATCTAGGAGAAAATGTAAAGAGACAGGGAGAGTGTCTCACTTTAGGTTTTTTGGAAGAAAAGATCTGAAAAAGTGATGTAAAAATTCATTTTCATGAACTGATATACGTACAGTCCACTCGAGCGCAAGAGTTGACGCTCGAGCGTCAGACACAATAAGTTGTTCTGCTTGAGCACAAGAAGTGACCCGCTCAAGGGCAAGAAAGACCGCTCAAGCACCTACCTGCTCGAGCGTAGGAAACGCCGCTCAAGCTCTTCTTGTATTTTTGCTGACGTGCAAAGTACTGAGAGTTTGCAAATCCTGTTCGAGCGCAAGAAGGGCCGCTTAAGTGGAGGACCAAAAATATAGGCAACATAAGGTTTGAAAACCAAGCAACTAACCTGTTCCGAACATGCTTAACACGTCCAAATAACAAAATTTAAGGAGGAATAAAGGGAAAACGACAATGAACAACATTCAGAAACCATAAACCCGAGTTCGGACTACCACAAGTGTTGAGTCAAAATCAGGGTCGCTATATAGGACAAAGTATATTGGTTAGAAATATGGATAATTTTTCTCTCTTACCCTCATTTGGTAGTAACATTTTTGTCACAAGATTGGATTTTGTCAAAAATTTTAAAATGAAGTAATAGAAAAGAGAGATTGGCACTTGTGTAGGAACTAAAGTGGGATTTGAGCAAAAGTGTAGGGGGTTGACTGTCACGATTTCATGTGTAGGAACCAAAGTGGGATTTGACCGAGAGTGTAGGAGGTTAACTGTCATAATTTCATTTGTAAAGGCCAAAGTGAGATTTGGTACAAAGTGTAGAGGTGCAAACTGTAATTTACCCAATAGAAATGTTAGGAACATAAATGTGAAATTTAGATTTCAACTTCAAAAAAATGTAAGCATTAAAAAAAAAAATTATTATCACAATCTTAATATTTATCAATCTTTATGACTAGTTGCCAAAAACTTAAATTGGGTTGTATAGTTGTGATTTTGTATCTCAAAAATTAAAAATCATTATATTAGACACCTATGTATATATTTGGGTTAATAAATGTCATATTTTTTTGTAATGTTTAACAAACGATTACAGTCACTTATAATTGGCGTTTTTATAACTGCGATCCATCATTATTACTAGCATAAAAATGTAATAATAAATAATCTAAATTGAATTTTTTCTTAAATTATTATCTTTTGCCTAATGACCAAATCTTATCATCATCACAAACTTGATGCATGTTAAGCATGCATATTACGTCCTCGTTCTGATGTGATTTAAAACATACTATCTCTATCTCAATTAGATAATAAAAACCGATTTCGTAAACTTAAGAAAAAAGAAAAATCTATGAGGCACTTTCCAAAACATTTTTCCAAGGAATTTTACTAAATTTAAAATTATTTTATTTAAATATATATTTTTTGATTAGGAAAATCTCACAATATTAATGAGTTTTTACTGACAATTATGATGAAATCTTAAATGGCATACCTTTTTGGTGGAAAAAGTAAGGTAGAGAAACACCGGCGAATGTATATATAAAATGCAAGAATAGTCATTTCAATCCAACCCAACCCAATCCAACCCAACTGAGGCTCCTAAGATGATGAGTAGTAGTATCAATAGAGGAGAAGATGAAGAGGAAGAGGAAGATCGAGTCTAAAAAATTCCATCAATGAAATCAGCAAATAAGTGATTTTACCAGAATATTGGTATGAATATCTATATATATGTACTTGACTTCTTTGATTGTGATTGATTTTTGATACTTCCTTTTGTTGCTGAAATTGAACTAGATCATTTCAAGGGTCGATCACTTAAAGATGATCGAGATCGATGGTCTTGCTTGTAATTTGTTTCATAAGCCTATCGATGAAGTTGCACATCCAATTGTTCTACTAGGCTGGTAATTCCACCAGCCTCTCAATTTCGATTCAATTGTGTTTTTTCTCAAATATTTCTTTTTCATTTTTATGTGTCATAATAATTCCGAGTTGACTAGCCGGACTCCAATATGAAAAGAGGCAAATGGACGAAGAATTTGGATGGCTATGAATACAAGTTAAGCGTCCAAGTAAAAGCTACATTCTCTTGGAAAAAAGCAAAGCACACTCCGAATCTTTCTCCTTAGTCTTCTGGACTCTTGAAGCATTTACATTAGATGTGTTGAAAATATTTGTTAAAGTGTGTTATATGACAAAAAGTCATAAATTCAAAATTTGTCTCTTAAACCATTCATATTGTACGTGTTAAAAAATTATTAGTTAAAGTGTGTTATACGACAAAAAGCTATAAAAGTGAGATCTATATTAAATTTTTGAGTCTATTGGTGCTCCAATAGAGTTATTCTCTAATTTATGTATTCAAAGTTTTTGTTCTTTTGTATCTAATTCACTATCTTGGGCATCACAGTACTGGATGTGTTAAAAATGTTTGTTAAAAAAAATGATAAAATTTGATTCAATTTTGTGTCTTGTTCATTAAATTATTGGTTGTATGGGTGTTCCAATGTTGATGTTAAACTATGATTAATTAGTGGGTGTACATAATTGCGCCGATGCTTGGCAATCATAATTTGGTTGTTATGGTCAGTTTATTTATTTGGTTTTTACTTTTGGTTGGTTTCTCGTCAATGGTTAGGTGTTTGCATATGATTTTGCTTTGAGTTAATATAATGATCTAGTTCTACATTCTTTAAGTTGTGTTTTTGTTTTTGTTTTGTTTTGTTTTGTTTTTTTTTTTTCAAGTAGCAAAAAAAAAAAATTATTGATGAAAATTTAACGTACATAGAAAAACTCTGAAAACCGACATCAATAAAAAGAGAGTTAAGTGCATCTAGCATCAAAACCAAATTTTACAAGACAAACAAACCAAAGAGAAAACACAGAACAACACAAAAAAAGTCCACCACCTCTGTTATGAACCATTTAAGAAAATTCCAACAGCATGCACATCTTGAAGCAAACATGGGTGGATACAAAGATATCCCAGCAGCAGCAGCCGCAGCCGTAAAAAACCAAATCCCCCACCATAAGCCCCTGTTAAGCACAAGCTGCAAGCGAAAAATAAAGTCATTGATGCTGAATTCTGAGAAATTATTCTTGAACTTTTTGGGTGAATAATTATTCTTGAACTTGACTGACAAAGTGACTCAAGTCTTGATTAAATCCAACTTGGATCTTGATTAAATCCAATGTAGCTTCCCAGTCAGGTTGTGCACCATTGAACTGGCATTCATTTGTCAGATTCCATGTAGTCCACATTATTGCAAAAGGAATACCCTCCCAAATCACCCTTTCTTTCTTGAGCAACCTTGCACTATAGGAAAATACGCCTTGAGCTACCAAAAAATTAGTCGCCAAAGCTTATTTTTTAGTCACCAAAAGTCAATGGCAACTAAAGATTTTAGTTGCCCAATTTATCGCCAAAGGCTTGTTGGTGATAGTATTTACTAAAAATTTGTTGGTTGCTAATTCTTTTCTCTTTGATTACTAAAACGAACGTAGTCCCTAATTGACATCTTTTTGGCGGCAAAAGGTATGATGCAACTTTAACCTTGGCTTTGTCTATCGATGTAATTCTCTTTGTACCTTTTGATTTCATTAATATACTCTATTTTTTTGCTGGCAAAAAAAAAAAAAAAAAAAAAATTTACTCCAACATTTATGTTGGTATCCACCAATCATAACAAAATGGACCTTTATAATTTAATGTCTTCAGTAATAAAGTTATTGCAAATCTTAATTTGTCCAATATTTCTTGGAATCATGTGAAATCTTATTTTTCTCATAATACTGTTAGGTATTTTTCATTTTAACTTCTTCCAGTTGAATAATATATTATCAAAGCACTATCACTATATCAGACGTTTTGACACTTTGCATTTAGAAAATGACGCTATAAGCTTTAGAAACGCGCAATTAGATTAGACAATATTTATTGTTAAAATGTCCACCATCTTATCTTTCCAGCCATTTATAATTGCCATTTTCATAAATATTGTCAAATATCTATCAACACGAGGATTTAGTAACCTTCAATTCGTCAACGTTAATGGCGACATGATGTCACATGCCATTTATTTGTACGCTATCATAGTTTACTTGTAGTTGTGTTTCTAGAAACACCATTCTTTTCTACTAAAATCAAAATTTGACACATTATTTTGTATTATTTTTTTCTTACGTTTTACGTTTCTATTTTACTACTGTTTATATCATATAAATACTGTTCCTCTATTTTAAAATAATTGTTGGTTTCTCCTTTCTTTTAATTTAATTATTGGGACAATAAACCAATATAAGTGAGTTAGTGGGCTCCACGAAAATCATGTTTAGTTGGAAAAAAATTAGGTGAGACTAGCATTTTTTTATGGCGGTTTAGATCACTAATCCTATCTCGTGAGAGTATTGGTTAAAACTTAAAAGACTATTTTGCTTTCTACTAGACAAAAATAACAAAGATTAATACCTCAACACTAGTCATTTCATCACTAACAATATTACTATAATCTTAATCCCAATTTTCATATTCCACCAACAAGCATGGCTTCAGGTCCTTTTGTTGAATCTGTACAATACCAAAAAAGATTTGGAGTAAATATTTACAAAAAAAAAAGTGGCAATGTTTTCGTTACTTACACGAAGCGTGAAAATTGGATAAACAAAATTACAATAATGAAAATTTTACATTTTATTTTCTCTTCTTCCTCCTTTCTTCTACATCCTCTCCCTGTCATCACCACTGCCCCTCCGTAATCACACCATCCCCTTATCACTCCCCCAATCCACAACCACCAAATTATGATTCTCGAGTATTAACACAATTACATACACTCACTAATTAATCACAGTTTAACATCTAACATTGGAACACCCATACATCCACAAATGTAACAAACACTTTAAACCAACTTTTAACATTTTTTTTAAACATACTGCAACAACACATGTTTAAAACATCCATAGTGATACAACAATGAGTGAATTAGATACAAGAAGTGTGATGACTGGTTCAAAAGCCATCTCGTTCCTTTGTGTTACGTTGAGTAAGGCATTGTTGAAAAATGTTTCTCTAAACATTCTTACAGTTGCGTTGTTTCTATTCTGAGTTTTCACTCGTTTCGGAGGGTGCGGGGTTGGCTCCGAGTGTCGGGAGAGAAGCCAGAGATTTTTCTGGGCTAGGAGCCAGGGTCGCACGCGCGGGGCCTTGGGCCGCACGTGCGGGAGAGGGGCCGCACGTGCGGAAAGCAGGAGACTGTGTTGTGTGCACATTGCCAAAAAGGCAGGTGCGGGAGGGGAGGTGCGGGGGAGACCGCACGTGCTGGGATGGGAGCCGCACGTGCGGGAAAGTGCACCGCACGTGCGGCCAAGTGCGTACTCAGCCTCGTTTTTCATTCTTATCAACTATATTTTTGCACTTTTGCTCATTTTCCTTCCATTTCAGATTATATCACTCTCTCTCTACAATATGTTTCTCTCTTATCTCTCATCTCTCTTTACCCAAACCCTCAAAATCTTGTATCTTCTTTGATCTCAAGAAATCCATTGAGATTTTGGTGCTAGTCCCTTATACCAAAATGATAAGCGTGCCGAGGGCTTCGTCTTGACTAGTGGAGATCGTATTCCGGCGAGGTTGATTTTTGAGCTTTTTCTCCTCTTCTCTCTTGAGGTAGGGATTTCCTTGATTTTCTTCAATGCTCCACCTATAGATAGACATGTGCTATATTCTATTGCATTAAAACCATGTTATTATGGATGCTTTTTGAAAATCATGAATGGGGATCTAAGATGGGTTGTGTAAGGTTGAGATTTGAAGTATTTATTGGTGTAGTGTGTATTTTGGAATGTGGACTAACATATTTACATTTAGAAAGAGGTGAAATCTCAATTTTTAATAATAATGCTCATATGATAAAAAGGGGTTTAATTTGTGGAATAAGCATGCTATGAACTTAGGATTTAAATGATGAATCTTGTTGATTTATTAGAGACAAATCGAACTTCATGAAATTTTTTTTAAACATTGGCTTGGTGTTGTGAATTAAAGAAGTTGATCAATGACTTGGTTGTACATTTGCGATTAAACCGGGTCTTATGATTCTTCAAATCTACTTTGTGATTGGGTTGATCACAATTAAAGATGACGAATTGATAACTTGTTAATTGTTAAAAAGGGATTTAACCATGAGATTAGAATTATTTGGGTTAAACTTTCGTTAAGTAGAAATTGAGTAAATTATGTTTGTGTAATCCATGTTTAGATTTTCCTTGTCTAAATGATGGAAATTGAGTTGTGGATGGTATAGTTGGTGTATTGTGAATTGGAGAATTTTGGAAAATAAATATCAAAAGAAGAAGTAATGATAACTTTCTTTTAATTGAGAAAAGAACGTCAAGTAATAGATGAAACCATGGGGTAGTGTTGTTATTGGCCTAAAACCTCATTAGAATTAATTAATGGTATTATGTGCATTTAATACGTTTTGGCTTAGAGGTTTTGTCCTTAGTCATCGGTGGAGGATGACATTGTTGTGTTGATTAATTGCGTGTATGTATTACACTTGTTGGTTGTACTTTATCATGTTGGGATGGTTGAGAATGTGTGTGTTGCGCTGAGAATTAGAGTTACCATTCCCTTCCAGCTAGCGTTTGGAGAATTGGCTGTGTGTGTTGCGCTGAGAATCAGAGGTACCATTCCCTTCCGGCTAGCGCCTGGAGAATTGGCAGAGGTACCATTCCCTTCTAGCTGGTGTTTGGTAAATTGGCATGTTATTGTGGAGAGATGTATCATTGGCTTACCATGCTTTAGGCAGGTAGAGCAGGGTTCATTTATCATTGTTGTCCTAGTTTGACTCTGTGTGTCATGTGTTATGATGACTAAGATTTTGTAAGATTGGATTGCCCTGTGTTTTGAGTAGATGTGATCATATATATTTGATCGTGCTGGAGAGTAGTTGAGGGAAAATTCTTAGCATGAACTATTTGTTGAAGATGGCTCGTTAAATTTGAAATTAAGATTGAGAATACGATGAATGTGTGGAAACGGACTTGGGTGTTGTACTAGATTATTAATAATGTGAAGAAACCATATTTGATGAACGTGTTTTCGAAAATAAAGTGGAGGTTATGTGGTATTTTGATACAAATAGAAAAATACGATTATCGTGTAACAATTGTTTAGATGGGAAAATGGGTAGTAAAAGCAAATCTTAATGTTGTTGAATAAACTGAAGGTTTTTGAGAAAAGTGTTTATGTATGTATACTTTGGATATAAAACGTCACATTATTTATATGGTATGAGATTAGCATTTCATGATCATAGCTATCTGTAAGTTGTTATTGTTGAGGATCATGTTGAGATCCCTATTGGGCTGTATGTTCATCCCGCGTTGCTAATCTTTTCAGGTGAATAATGAGATATGCTACAAGGTCAGGGATCTTTCTTACTTGTTGGCCACGGGGCCTTTTATGCGTAGGCGAAATGCCATCGATGCAAAAGGGTTAAACCCTTCCTTTTGATTTTAAATGATGTAAGCCTGCGGGCACTTTATTTAGTTATGTACATGTTGCATTCATTTTTATATTCGAATGAGAGAATTCCTACTTATGTATTCCTTGTAAATATAATGAGCTTCTGTATGCTAACTCTGAAATTGAATGTATAATAATGGCTTGGTAATAGTAATCCGAGTAATAAAAAGTGGGGCGCGACAAGAAGAGACCACAAATTTTGAATACAAAGAATCCTAGACTTCACTCGGTTTTCATCATATAAAATACACTATGATTCAATATTTTTAACACAAGTACTGTAGTTTTCTAAGAGTGAATTGAATACAAGAGAACACAAACGTTGAATACGAAAACCAGAGAATACAACTTTATTGGAACACCCATAGACAAATTTTGATACATATCTCACTTTTATAACTTTTTGTCATATAACACACTTTAACAAATATTTTAACACATACAATGTGAATGGTCTAAGAATGAATATTACAACTTTTTGTCATATAATGCACTTTAACAAATATTTTTAATACACATCCAATGAGAATGCTTCCAAAGTGCCAAAATTGAGAGAACAAGACCAATGACGCATTTATTTTGCATGATCAGTTGGTTTGCTTTATCCCAATTTCATTTTTGTAGTTTGGCCTGGAAACTTTGAATATAGCCCTCCATTCGGAAGAAATTTATAAACTGATTTTCATTAGAATAAATAGATGAGTAGAGCTCTTACATATACAAGAGCAGGTGATTACAACCAGTTAGATATCTCTAACAAACTTACTAACTGACTAACTAGATATCTCTAACTAAACAAGATATTTTCCTTCTCTATTCATACACGTGTTCAGACTGTTAGTGATGACTTAACATGCCCTTGCAAACTCTAGGGGAAGACACCATGAGTTTGACCTTAAGATACTGAAAGCGGGAGACAGACAATGGTTTGGTGAAAATGTCGGCCAATTGATCAACAGTGGGAACATAATGAAGAGACAGATGTTTAGCAAGCACTTGTTCACGAATGAAATGACAGTCAACTTCAATGTGCTTGGAACAGGAGTGAAACACGGGATTGGATGCCAAAGCAAGAGCAGAAAGATTATCACACCAGAGCATAGGAAAAGTAGGAGAAGGCACAAATAAATTAACAAGTAACATGCGGAGCCAACTAATTTCAACAGCAGCATGAGCTAAGGCTCTATATTTAGCCTCGGTCGAGGAGCGAGAGACAGTGGCCTATTTCTTGGCAGACCAAGAAACAAGATTAGAGCCCAAAAATATGCAATAGCCAGAGGTGGACTTGTGAGCAACAGTGTCCCCAGTCCAGTTAGAATTAGAAAGGGCATGACATCAAAGGTGCTAGGTGTGTATGTTAGACCATGAGTGAGAGTGCCCTTAACAAACTGAATCAAATGTTTAACAGTAGAGAAATCACCATTGGTAGGGGCATGCATGTGTTGGCAAGCTTGATTGACAGCCAGAGAGAGATTATGATGAGTAATGGTCGAGTATTGCAAAGCCCCAACAAGAGTACGATAGAGAGAATGATTAGAAAATAGAAGAGCAGAAAAAGGAGACAAATCAAGTTTAACAGAAATGGGAGACGGGAAAGGCTTACAATCATCCAACCCAGCTTTGTAAATAATTTCCTGAGCATACTTTTGTTGAGAAAGGAAATAATGAGTAGAAGAGGCTTAAACAGAGATCCTAAGAAAATATGACAGATTTCCTAATTCTTTCATAGAGAAAGCAAGATGCGTTTCAGTAACTAAGGATTGAATATGAGAGGGATCACTGCCAGTGAGTAATATATCATCAACATAGACCACTAAAATTGTAATGGAAGAGAGTGTTTTGTGAATGAAAAGAGAGAAATCACAATGACTAGTATGGAAACCTTGAGAGAGTAAAAAGGTAGAAAGTGTTGAATACCAAGCACGAAGGGCTTGCTTAAGACAGTACAAAACCTTATGAAGCTTGCACACATGAGTAGGATAGGAAGAATCAATAAAACCAGGTGATTAGGTCATGAACACCTCTTCTTCAAGCTTGCCATGAAGGAAAGCATTGGATATATCTAACTGTTTGAGTGGTCAGTGATGATGCAAGGCAAGACAAGTATAATTCGAATAGTAGGAAGCTTGGCAGCTGGACTAAAAATCTACTGATAATCAACACCCTCCTGTTGGAGGTAGCCTTTAGCAACAAGGTGAGCCTTACAGCGAGCAATCGAACCATGAGAGTTGCGTTTGATTTTAAACAACTACTTATACCCAATTTGATTTTGATGGGAAGGTAAAAAGGCACTAAGGACCAGGTGTGTTGCTTTTGCAAAGGGCCAAACTCTTCTTCCATAGCCTTAAACCAAACAGGAGAGGTGGGAGCTGCTGTATAGGTGGGAGGTTCAGAATCAGTGTATAAAGAGGAAGAAATACTGAAAGAAGTAGAAGGAGCAGAGGATTTTGATCTAGTGATCATAGCATGAATATTGGTAGATGAAGAGGGAAGCAAATGAGGAAGGTCAATGTGTATGTAGTGAATAGGATACGTATGGAGTGGTGGAGGATTGTAGATATTAAAGGTAGCAGGCATAAATTGTTTAGGGGATAGAGGTGTAGATGGAGGCTGAAATGCAGTTGAATGTAGAGCAGAGGACAAGGCTGCAGCTGGAACCTGATTAGAGGAAGAAATAGTAGCAGATGGCATAGCTGCTGTTGGTAGAGCAACAGACACAACGGCATCAAACCAAAAATGTAATGGAAAAGAGGCATGATGAATTAAAGCAATGGAGGTTTCAATAATGTGTCTGTACTTGTGCTTAGCCACACCATTTTGAGGTGAGGTATATGGACATAAATGTTGATGAACAATCCCACTATTTAAGAGAAAGGCTTGCATTTTATTGTTGAAATATTCAGTACCATCATCAGTGCGAAGAACTTGGAGAGAAGTGGAGAATTACTTCTCAACATAAGATTTGAATTCAACAAATTTAGCAAACACCTCACTTATGTAGGCTGAAGGATATAGCCAAATGAATCAACTGAAGTCATCCACAAAAATCACATAAAACTTGAAACCATATGTAGATTTACTAAAGGGACCCCAAACGTCACTGTGAATTAAGGACAAGGGTTGTTGAATAGTGGAATTAGACAAATGAAATGGCAATCTATGGCTTTTAGAAACACATCAATCTGAACAAGAAGAAAGAGGATCATTCTTATGATTTGTACAAGAAAAATGCTTCATTTGAAAAGTAAATTTCTGAGAAGAAGGATGGCCTAATCTATGATGCCACACTTCTGTAGAGACAGTTTTATTCAAAGCATGAAAATAAGCCTGTGGCACAGCAGATGAATGCAAATGAGATTGAAAACGATACAAGCCATTAGTGTTAGAACCCTTGTGAAGAATTCTCTTCGATTGTTTGTCCTGAATGGGAAAAGTAGACCTATCAAAAATAATGTTGTAGTTATTGTCTTTAGCAAGTTGATGAATTGAGAGAAGATTAGAAGAAATAGTAGGAGAGTGCAAGATATGATTAAGACGAAAAGAGAAATGAGGAGTGGGCAAAATACCTTAACCAGTGTGCTGGATAGGAACAGATTGTCCATTTCCAAGAGTAATATGATCAGTGCTAGGATAGGCTTGATAGAGACTTAAATTGTTCAAATCATTTTTCATATGATCAGTAGCAGCCGAATCCAAGTACCAAGGCATTGAAAAGGAAGAGGAGTGAAATAAGGACTGATTTGATAATTCCTTGATGTGAGTCAAATAATCCTCCATGGATTCACCTTTCTTGGACACATTATTTAGCTTGTTTTTGAGGTGATGAATATAGGGCCGAGAGAGAAGGGTGAATCTTTTAATCAAAGCATTCAAGATCTCATAACAGTGTTGAAACGGTATGACAGTTGAATAGATCGGAGATGATAGAGTTTCCGTAACACAACTGAGCAAATGTGCATCTATTAGATCCCACTATACTCGTACGAGATTAGAAACTTCAGATCCAGAAGAGTCCTTGATCATTGCTAGTGGACATGGAATTGTTCCATCGACATATCCAAGCAAACCAGTAGCCCTTAAGATACTATGGATTTGGTTCGTCCAAATCAAAAAATTTGAAGCATCGAGCTTCACTGTCACAAACGAGGATAGATTGGAGATGAGAAGTGTTAGGTTTGAGGAATTTTAGTTGAAGAAGATGAAGGATTAGCCATTGAAGCCAAGAACCGATGCTCGTTTGAGCCTAGCCCTACTTCTTAATCTAAGAATGCATCATGTTGAAGCTGGCAGGTAGTGTAGCGATCCTAGTTTTGCCACTTCGCTGAGTATGTCGGGGGTCGAGCTGCCCGGTCAGCTATCGGTGGTCCAAGGCCAGCGCCTTGGCGGGGGGCGAGTTGCCCGGTCAACTCGCAGGGGTCCAGGGGGCAGCGTCCCTTGGCGGGTCCTAAGGCAGCGACCCCAAAACAAAAATGCAAAATGCATTGGAAGTTGCTTGTCTGCTCGGTCGGTCTAGAGTGTCGGGAGTTGAACCGAGTGAATTCCAAGCTGAGGACCAGGGCCGCATGTGCGGGGCCTTGGGCCGCACGTGCGGGAGAGTAGCCGCACGTGTGGGAGGTGAGGCCGCACATGCGGGAAACATGGGAGGGGGGTAAAACACACTGCCAAAAAGGCAGGTACGGGAGTGAGGTGCAGAAGAGGAGGGCTGTACGTGTGGAGATAAAGTCCACACGTGCGGGAGTAGGTGAGATTCGAATTTTCTTTCTTTTTCCTCTCTCTTTGGGCTGAAGTTGTATCACTTTTGTATACCTCTCTCTTACTAAAAAATTTCCTCTTCCTTCTCTCCACAATTCCTACCAAAAACCTCACAAGATCTTTGATTCCTCCAAATCCATTGGGATTTAGATCCAAGTTCTTTATCAAAGTTGGTTATCTAGGAGAGGGCTACGTTGTGTGCGGTGGAGATCGAGTTTAGGCATTGTTGATTTTGGGGTTTCAACTCTATTCTTCTTCAAACTTGAGGTAGGGATTTCCTTTGAGTTATATATATGCTTTTCCAAGATCTAGATGATTGTCGAAATCATCCTTTGATTAGTTTTGAAAACTGATTGTTCATTCAAGAAGAAGAGTAATTTTGAAAGTTGGTTTACTTTCTTTTCCTTTTAAAATGGAAATTGAGGGCTTTGAATTATATTGATTATGGAAAGATGACTTTGGTGAGATCCTTCTAAATATTTTGGAGATGAGCGGTTTTGGTGAGAAAGTCTAGAAATAGGGGTTTTTGAAAGATATTGAAAATCCTTGAATAATGTTGACATATTTATTTTGGAGGTCAAAATAAATGGATGTTTTGAAAATTGTTTATTTATATATATAAATGATGAAGTTTGTAAAATATGAGAATTGTTGTTCATTTTGAAAATTGTTATTCAAAATGTTGTTTTACTCTTGAAATGACTAATTTGTAAAGAATGCTCGAAATGTGGGAAATGTGTTGTTCCTTGGGGGAATTGGAAATCAAAGTTTATATTCATTTTATGATATTATTGTTTTGAAAAGAGAAATGGGAGATTTGTTCACAATGGAATTATTGTGTGGAAATATTGAGAATGGAAGAAATGTTGTATTGCATTTACTCATTTCATGGGCATTCCAATTCATTTGATTATGTTGAGCTTTGAACGTTGATTTGAAAACCTTGCATTGAGAAAAGAATGTTGGGAAATGGGTTTTCATGAAATGATTTTGGGGTAAATACGGTGGTAAGTCTTGATAGGTGGTGTAGATGAAATTGATTAAGTTGGCCTGAGTGTCCTTGGTAAGAGATCAGAAAGTGGCGCGGATAGGTGTCGAGCCTTCCGGTTAATACTGGTAAAAATGACAATTGGTGGTACTTGCATAGTCTACTTGCAGACACCGACCTAGGGATTACCAAAGTTGTATTTACCGCCCCTTGAGTTAAATTGGTTAATTTTTAACAGCTGGAGTTGCATGACATCATTGAGCATGATGATTTTCAAAAGATGTAGATGCATCTTACTTTTAAAAGAACCTAGCATGGCATGTGCATTCATCATCTTGAGACTTGTATAAAATGTATATACTTTGTTAAGGATCTCCTACTGGGCTTTAAGCTCACCCTACGGGATTTTTGTGCAGGAAAGGACGTGGTGATTCTGCCCAACTAAGGGCATGGAAGTGTGTGTGTTGGGAACACAATGCTCTCATTTTGTGTGACTCTGTTTTGTAAGCCAAGGGCTATATTTGTGTGGTTTGAATAACCAATTTGTGTAACCGGGCCTTAGCCTTGGGAACTTGTGAACCCATGAGGGTATTTATTTGTTTATGTTATTTGATTTGAAGGGAATGTGTTATCGCATGAAGACTATTTGCATCATGTAATGCAAGTGTGGAGATTTATTTTCAGATTTACCTTGAAGAGCCATGATTATTGTATTATCATTTAGGTATGAAAATTGGGGTGTTAAAGGTAGTAAGGATGCCATAATGCCCACAGTGGCCCGCCATTTTCAAATTTGGGTCCTGCTAGTCGATCGTGTGTGTCAATTTATGAGGACATATGAGTTAATGTGCTAAATTATTTCTCTTGTGTCCTTTATTAGGATGTCAGGAAGGGGTCAAGTCCGTGGTGGGAGAGGTGGGAGGCATGGTAGGGCTCGCCGAGGCGTGCATGAGGAACCGGTCCATAAAGTTCCGGTGCAAAAAGAAGGGTTCGACCAAGCTAATATGGCCAAGCAAGCAGGTCAAGCTAATGTGGCCGAGCAGGTGGGACAAGCAGGTCTAACCGCAATGGGGGCCCTAGCTCGAGAAATGGCATGGGCTTTAAGAGAGTCTATGAACTTGTTGAGGGTGGAGAATCAAGCCCGAGAGAACACCGCAGAGTCAAGGGCGAGTTTCCTTACTAGAGAGTTCTTGCGGGCCAAACCGGATGAGTTCCATGGTGGCCCCGAGCTCAAAAAAGCGGATGAGTGGCTCGAACAAACTGTGAAGATATTTGAAATGCTTCACGTCGAAGATATTGAACTAAGAGTGACTCTAGTGAGTTACTACCTTAAGGGAGACGCAGGTCAATGGTGGAAATATGCCAAGGGTAAAGTGGAGCCGACATAAGAAACCTTTTGCGGTTGCTTTCCAAAATAAGTACATACCTCCCACTGCTAGGGAGAGATTGAGGCAAGAGTTTAAAGACCTCAAACAACTCGACATGCCCGTGGCCGAGTTTGAGGCGATCTTCTCTAGTTTGTCCAAATTTGCACTAGAGTTAGTGGCAACGGAAGAGCGCCATTGCATTGAATTTGAAAAGAAATTGAAAACAAAAATTATGTTCAAGCTTGTCGGAAATATGATTCGGGAATATGACCGTCTTGTGGAGACGGTGACACAGGTAGAAATTTCCATACAAGCCGAGGAGGAGAGGTCTAGGGGCCAAGAGTCTCAAGGGGACTATAGGACGAACAAGAAGAGCAGGACCACCTATCCATCCCAGTCCCAACCACAGCAGTCTAGATCTACTTTTCCTTTGCCTAGTGCGTGTCCGGGAAAAAGTGCATCGAGTAGCTTCTCGTGTTTCAAGTTTGGCCAACCGGGTCATAAAGCCTTCTCATGCCCATAGAAGAGAGGAGGATAGTTAATGTTACCACCACCTAACCGATCTCAAAGTCAGTCTCAGTCTCAAAATAAAGGTCAAGGGTTTAATTGTTATCAGTGTGGTCAACCGGGGCATATGAAGAGAACTTGCCCACAGTTGGGAGGCACATCTGGCACATCAGGGTCGAGGCAAACTTAGAGCCACCAGTAGGCTCAATCAATCCAAGCATCACAAGTTAACCAGGGAGCCACTTCAGCTCAGTCTGTACAACAGGCCTATGCTCCAAGAGGGAAGTAAGTTAATCAAGGGCCACAGGGGTGTGTGTATGCTGTTACTGGGCGAGAGCAGTTGCCAGAATCCTCAGTTGTGAGAGATATTTTTGTTGTGTGTAATTCTTTGGCTAATGTATTGATAGACACGGGTGCGTCTCATTCATTTATATCTACTACATTTGCTTCTGCATTGGGGTTAGAGGTAGCACGATTAGTGCCTCCACTCAGAGTAGAGTCATTTGTTGGGGGTACAATTGATTTAGACCGGGGTTATCGTGATTGTGAAATAGAAGTTGCCAGGCGTCGACTTCCATTTGCTTTTGTGTTGCTAGATATGTTAAGTTTTGAAGTCATTTTAGGCATGGACTGGTTGTGTTCTTATCAAGCTGTGATTGATTGTTACCATCAGAGAGTTACAGTGTACACTTCGGGGTGGTGATCGTTTCTATTTTCTAGGGAACCTAGTTGATAGAGCCTTGTCGCCAGTTGTTGACCCTCGTAGTAGGAGCAAGCTTAGTAGCCTTCTTGCAACTCTCTTGGATAGTGAGAGTGACAGGGCTCGTGTTGAGTTACCAAGGGTAGTTTGTGAATACTCGGATGTCTTTCCAAAAGATCTTACTAGTTTACCACCTCACCGAGAGATCGAGTTCTCCATTGAATTAGTGCCTGGCACGACACCGATTTCCATGTCACCGTATAGATTTGCACCCACCGAATTGCATGAGTTGAAGATTCAACTCCAAGAACTTTTAGACAAGGGCTTCATTCACCCTAGTACATCACCTTGGGGAGCGCTGGCTCTCTTTACGAAGAAGAAGGAAGGGTCATTGCGGTTGTGTATTGATTAACGCAAGTTGAATAGAGTTACCGTTAAGAACAAGTATCCTCTACCCAGAATAGATGATTTGTTTGACCAATTTAGAGGGTCTCATTGCTTCTCAAAAATAGATTTGAGGTCGGGGTACCATCAGTTAAGAGTCCGGGAGGAGGACATTCAGAAGATGGCCTTTCGTACTCGTTATGGCCACTATGAATTCCTTATAATGCCTTTTGGGTTGACCAATGCACCGGCTTCCTTTATGGATTTGATGAACAGAATTTTTCGAGAATACTTGGACCATTTTGTGGTCATCTTTGTGGATGACATCTTGATTTATTCAATCTCTGAAGAGGAACACGAGACTCACTTGCGGGTAGTGCTGGATTTACTTAGTGAGCACCAATTTTATGCCAAATTTGAAAAATGCAAGTTTTAGTTAACAGAGGTGAAGTTTTTGGGGCATGTAGTGTCTAAAGAGGGAGTGACTGTAGACTCCTCAAAGAAAGATGCCGTACAGGATTGGGAACAACCAAAGAATGTTTTTGAAATCCGAAATTTCTTGGGATTAGCGGGGTATTATCGACGTTTTGTAAGGGACTTCTCTAGACAAGCTGCACCTTTGACTAGGTTGACTAGAAAGGGTATCAAATTTATGTGGAGTGAGGCTTGTGAAAGGTCATTCCAAGAGCTTAAGACTAGATTGACTACCGCACCGGCTTTGATAATTCCGAAAAGGGGTTTGAATTACACTATCTATTGTGATGCATCTAGGGATGGACTTGGTTGTGTCTTGATGCAAGAGGGAAACGTTGTGGCCTACGGATCATGACAATTGAAAACTCACGAGAAGAATTACCCCACCCATGATTTAGAATTAGCGGCGGTGATTTTTGCCTTGAAAATTTGGAGGCATTACTTGTATGGTGAGAAATTTGAGATTTTCTCCGATCATAAGAGTCTGAAGTATTTGTTTTCTCAAAAAGACTTGAATTTACAACAATGAAGGTAGATGAAATTTATGGAGGATTATGACTTTGAGTTACACTATCATCTGGGAAAAGCCAATGTGGTGGCCGATGCTTTGAGTCGAAAATCTGTGAGTAGTTTGGCAAGTGTGGCCATTCGGGAATGGGATATGCTAGATGTTATTGGCAAGTTTGATTTGCACTTGGGTGAGTCCGAAGAGAGTGCTACCTTGTTTACTTTGAATGCTCAACCTGTGATAACCCTGTTCCGTATTATGCTAATTCATCCTTATTATGAATTTGATTATGTGTTTGATATGATTTTGTGTACCAAATATGTGAATATATGCGGTTTTGAATTTCTATCTGTTCACCGTAGGAATATTTGTTTGATTATCTATTTTGAAAATTAAATTGAAGGCCTTATCAGCCACAGAACCTGAAATTGATTACGCCATTGGCATTAGCATAATTTTTAGAGCCTACGGTGGAATTTAATTAGAAATTGATTCGGATCAAATTAATTAGATTAAAATGTTGGCATAGTGCTCAAATTATTTAAATATTGGTTATATTGGTTAGTGGACTTATACATGAGAAGCCATATACACTCAAGCTCTCTCTTTAACCAACATTGGCTGATTTAACTCTAAGAAAAGGGGAGAGAGTCGGCTATAGAGAGAGAAAGGGAGAGAATTGTGCAATCTTAGCTCAAAGCTTGGAAACCTTGGAGATTACTCAAGAATTAGCTATAAATTGTGAGAATTAAAGCTCCTACGTGAGTATTTCTTGAATTCTAGTTTGTAATTTGGTGCATTCAAGCTAATTGGGTAATCAAGAGTAAGAATTGACAAGAAATGAGTTGGTTTTGTTGAATGTGAGGTCAATAGACACATGCATATAGGAAATTGCTATGAATTTCCATGTTTGAGCATAAATGTATAATCCATGTTGAGTTTTGGTTGAAATCCACGTATTTGATCACCTCTTCACCAAATCAATTGAAAATAATGTGTATCTCGCACATGCATGTACAATCCATGGGAGTAGAAGCTTTGAATGCATGAAGTTGTTATGTTGGTAATAAATTTGGTGGAAAATGAGACATGCATGTGTTTGATTTATGAAATTGATCCATATTGATGTAAATGGGTGTTTGTATCATGATAGCATGAATATATTTGAAGTTTGAGCCATGAAATGTAAGTTGGGTTGATTTGAATGCTGGTGTAACAAGCCCGCGGGGGACCTCGCCACAGCTCGGACTCGACTTGTGTAGTCACGGTTCTAAGTCTGAACCAAAGAGTCCAAATCCGGCAAATCGTTTTGTAAAAAAAAACTGATTTTTTGAAAGAAGTGCCAAACATGGACTGCTTTGCCAGATACAGAGTCGCCACCTAAATATTTTATTTGGGAAATTTAGGAAACCCTGACTCGGTGCCAAAAGGCCACGTGTCCGTCATCACCAAAGTTGCCTCGGCTCGGGAACTTGGGTACGATTGGGGAAGGTCACTTCGTGAGCACCCCCGCTCGCCCGGTCATAGACCGGCCTCTACTAACCATGATATCAATTTTTGAAAACATTGTGTGCTCTTATTCCGGTTATTAGCCTAGGTTACTATGTGATGCGCACAGCATACAAGTATAGACCGGGTCGCCTGAATTGGAACAAAACATTTCGTGCTTGTTTTTGAAAATGGTTTGCTACCCGCAGGTAGGCTTGAAACATTTGATGTTTTACTCCAATTCAGATAACACAGCCTCCACCCACAGGCATTCAGGCAGTTAAATCATGTAAGCACATAGCCTCATGGTAAGCATGCTATTCATGGCAACACTCACACGCATGCAAGGATGCTAAAGCATAAAACTTACCGGGTACTCCAAGCCAAAACAAAGAATTACATTAGAAATCATGCATGAATCCTAAGTATACAGAAATGCCTAATGCAACACATGCAAAATGCAACTATAGCAGGCTCGGCTATTCTAAGATGGCATATGAAATGCTACAACTAACATGTATTCAATTTGGAATTGAAAGTACAATGCAGTTAGTATGATGCGCCGAGCCCGATGCATGCAATACAGATGAATGATGCAAACATGCTGTCATACTGTATGCTAATTGAAATATGCCTTAATCTAACCATCAAAAGCGGATAAATAAAAGGGAGAAAGACGTGGGGTTGGAAGACATACATCACACTCACCCACACTTATTACAGTTGTGCCCTCACTCGGAGGGTCCGAATAAATATACAGTCCAAATATTACAGTCCCCAAATAAAAGAATATTACAGTCCAAAAATATTACAAAATTCTAATTAATATATTAACTATGAAAGCAAATAAAACTGGCGTGCGAGCCAGGGACCGCCTTGCTTCTGATGGATGATGCATGTCCAGGTTGTCTTGCGCGGAAATCCACCGGAATGCCCCAATTAGCCTCTGTTTACACCTGTTATTCTTGAAAAGCGTGCCAAGTCCCGGAAAGTTGCTGATTCCTGGTTTTGCTGCAACAGAGAGCAGGAAAGGGGCATAGCAATGTATTTGCACAAATATATGCATGTCTCGATCCTCGTGCCACCAATCACGCATACCGAGGCATGATGGCCGAGGAGTCGAAATGCACAACTCAATATAGGATGAATGCACATGAAACTACAGCTAAAACCTAACTCCATCATGGATAATCCGGAGTGTCGGTGACTGGGGAATTGAGACACATTCCGTCACTCGGAGTACGAAATGTACCTCGTTTCCCGTGCCCGGGCTAACTCCTATCCCGGACATGATGCAATATGCATGATATGCATTGAAAGGCAACTAAGATACAATCCTAACATTCACAATGCTATGAAATGAGATGCCTCGAAATGCGTGCACGCAGGCACGCAAACTGAGAAAATGCAGAATGCTGTGAAAATGAAATGAAATGTGTTTCGAAGTACGTGCACGCGGGCACGCAAACCGAGGCAATGATATGTGTCTCGAAGTACGTGCACGCGGGCACGCAAACCGAGGCAATGATATGTTTCTCGAAGTACGTGCACGCGGGCACGCAAATCGACGCAATGATATGTGTCTCGAAGTACGTGCACGCGGGCACGCAAACCGAGGCAATGATATGATATGATGAAATGATATGGGAATGACAAATGGGCTTATACCAACATGAGTGAGCCTCAGCCACACTCACATGGGATGCCGTTGGATAAAAATGAAGTGCCTCGAAATGCGTGCACACTGGCACGCAAACCGAGGCGATGCGAAAGCGATGCGAATGACATGAAAACATGATATGGGCTTATACCAACATGAGTGAGCCTCAGCCACACTCACATAGGATGCCGGTTGATGAAAATGAAGTGCCTCGAAATGCGTGCACACGGGCACGCAAACCGAGGCAATGGCATACGCAATGCAAATGACATGGAAATGACAAATGGGCTTATACCAACATGAGTGAGCCTTAGCCACACTCACATAGGATGCCGGTTGATGAAAATGAAGTGCCTCGAAATGCGTGCACACAGGCACGCAAACCGAGGCAATGGCATACGCAATGCAAATGACATGGAAACATGATATGGGCTTATACCAACATGAGTGAGCCTCAGCCACACTCACATAGGATGCCGGTTGATGAAAATGAAGTGCCTCGAAATGCGTGCACACGGGCACGCAAACCGAGGCAATGGCATACGCAATGCAAATGACATGGAAACATGATATGGGCTTATACCAACATGAGTGAGCCTCAGCCACACTCACATAGGATGCCGGTTGATGAAAATGAAGTGCCTCGAAATGCGTGCACACGGGCACGCAAACCGAGGCAATGGCATACGCAATGCAAATGACATGGAAACATGATATGGGCTTATACCAACATGAGTGAGCCTCAGCCACACTCACATAGGATGCCGATGGCAGAAAATGAAGTGCCTCGAAATGCGTGCACACGGGCACGCAAACCGAGGCAATGATATGATATGATGAAATGATATGGGAATGACAAATGGGCTTATACCAACATGAGTGAGCCTCAGCCACACTCACATAGGATGCCGGTTGATGAAAATGAAGTGCCTCGAAATGCGTGCACACGGGCACGCAAACCGAGGCGATGGCGGAATGTGATGAAATGACATGAAAATGACAAATGGACTTATACCAACATGAGTGAGCCTCAGCCACACTCATATAAGATGCCCGTTGAATGAAAAACGAAGTGCCTCGAGATGCGTGCACACGGGCACGCAAACCGAGGCAATGATAAAATGCAATGAAACATGGAAAAAATGATATACAAGCATGCCAATGGAATTTCAGCAACAAAATATGGGGGAAAACAGTCCCGAAATGAAGCGAAATGACATGAAATGCAAGGAAATGTCCCGAAATGCAACATTAGGCATCCGAAATGGCCTATAGCCATGCTAAACATGCATAATATGGACATGCAATGCAAAGACAGAAGCTAGACAGTCCCAAAATATGCACTTTCACAGTTATAAACATGGCCAAACAGCAAGCATAGATAAGGGAAACATAGCATGCAAGAATAGGGGCCAAAAGAGGGGTAAAGAAGCAAGTGGTATAACAAAAACCCAAACTGAAAAATTTCCTTCTACAACACTGAAGATGAACCAAAAATATGAACATTTACAGTATATGGCAGTCTCAAAATCAGTATACAAATATGCTAAAAATGTGATGTAAAATGAAGCTCAAAAGGTGCTAAAACATGAAGTATACAAAATAATCACCAAACAGAAAAAAAGTGTGAATGAAACATGAAGTATAGGCCAAAACAAGGCCATTTTCAGTTCGGACCAAGGTCCAAAAACAGAAGCAAAGAGGGCTATCAACTCATGCAAAAATGAGGCCAAATAAGGGATTGAACTACAAGTGACACATGGAGACACCAAACAAGGTTGATCCCTTCTCCAATGTTGAAGAGGGGCTCAAAATAAGCCTAATATCAGTTTATAACATGCTCGAAAATAAATTTCTCATGGGTCAAAAATAGCATGCAAATCTATGACATACAAGATGGTCAATGAAGCAAGTGTATTATGGAGGGCTCAAACAGGGTTGAGCCCTTAATGAAAAGTGAAGATGAGCTCAAAAGATGGCCCTTTTCAGTTAGGGCCGGAGCTTGAAACAAAAAGGAAGTGAGGCTTAGAAATGGATCAAGAAAAAGGGTCAAAAGGGTAAAAGTGTTACTTACCCTTGAAGATTCAAACTTTTGTTGCTTCTTGGATGGATTTGTAGCTTCTTTAGCCTTCAAGAATCCTTCTTTGCTGCTGGAGATGAGGTGGTGGTGGTAGAGCTTGGTGGTGTAGAAGGAATGGAGCTTAGGGACTTAGGGTTTTTTGAAGAAATGAGAGGTATATCAATGGAGTTAGGTATGGAGCCTTGAAGATGAATTTTTCCAACCTCTATAACCAACAATGGCAGCTGGTTATATGGACAAGAAGATGGTTGTAAAGGTGGGGCATAAAGGAGAGCAAAATTCCCCCAAAAGGGCCCCCCCGGATGCAGATATTTTTGGGAGAAAACCAAGGCACAGCTGGAATGCACTCAACCTGAAGAAGCAGGCCGGCCTGTTACTTTTTCTGCAGATGGCCGGCCAGCCACTTAACATAGCCGGCCGGCTAGGTCAAAGAAAAAAACGGCCGGCCGGCCAGAAAAAAATGGCCGGTCACCCCCTAGGATGAAGCCCCAGAAGTTAGCTTTCCAATGGCGCAAACCTTGCATTAAAATTCCTCCTGTAGAAAAAGTTATGCCCTTTTCCGTGAAGCCGCGCAGATTCAGTCCAAGCGGACTTCAACCAACCACATCTCTCCCCCCCGGACTTGGACTTGGGAGATTCTTGAGTGCAAAATGAAGCCCCGGAAGTAAGCTTTCCAATGGTGGTGGCCTCATATCTTAATTCCTCTTGTGCAAAGAGTTACGCCCGTTTCGGTGAAGCCGCACAGCTTTTTCTCCTTCCCGGATTCATGCTGAACCACTTTTGACCAAAAAGGAGTTGGCTTTTCGGCAAAATTACTAGCCTCCCACCAACTTTTGGTGTCCTCTCATGTGTGTAGATCACATATATGTGGTTTGGGGTTGGCAACAGTGACTCCAGGGTGTTCAACATTGCATTTGAAGAGGAGGGGCAAAAATGGAAAGAAAAATTAATGGCCGGCGATAAACTTTTAGGGTCCTCCCAAGTGTGTACATCACATATATATGGTTCAAAGTTCAAGAAAGTGGGCCCAAGGTGTTCAACATTGGCCCGGAAGAGGAGGGGCAAAAATGGAAATAACAATTAATGGCCGGCCATGACTTTTTTGGGTCCTCCAAGGTGTGTAGATCACAGTTATGTGGTTGAAAGTTGGCAACACTACCCCTAGGGTGTTCAACATTAGCCCGGAAGTTGGAAAAACGGGCGCCGGGAGGCTCCGGAGGAGAGATAACTGGTTGCTACAACAATTACTAGCCTCCCACCCTCCAGTGACCTTCCTTGTGATAAAACAGAGGTACCTGCCAAAAATGAGCAAAAACCGTTGCAAAACGAAAGTTCCGGGGCCAAAACACGCAGTTCGGGGTCCCGAAAATGGGCTGTTAAATACTGAAAATGGTATTCGACCTCGAAGTGGGTTTCTTAGCCCCCAGTGTCCCTCAAAAGGGATGAAATAAGATGTATGCCAAAAATCAGAGCAATAGGAGATGGTTAAGCGGTCCCGAACCGAGGCACACGGCCTGACGGCTCCGAAAAACAGGGAACCGGACTCCGAAATGGGAAAAATGGCCTACGGCCACCAAATGTAGCCTACGGACATTGAGAGATGGTCTACGGGACCTCTCCCTCCCCTCAGGAAAAGAAACAGAGAAAACCGAGTCTGGTTCGCAAACCGAGACAAGGCACAGAAAAGGGTTCGGGAGTCCGGAGGCAGGGCTCACGGCCGCAACTCCGAAACTTCTGAACAAGCACATTATGCAACATCACCAAGCGCTCAATCGGTGACGCCTGAGTCTTAAGGTCGGTCAAAAATGGGGTGTCTACAGTTGCCCCTCTTTGACAGAACTCGGAAGTCACAAGTGACGGGAGTGAATGTCAAAGCCTAGAGACGACCCATTTTTGACAAGGCCGAAGACTTAGACAAACATACAAGATAAACAGAAATGTGCCCGCAGGCAGGCCCGCAGGCAGGGGGGGGCGAAATGCAAATGATATGCAAGAAGCCGAACATAACTCAATGATCATGCAAATGCAGCAAGCTGTAACTCGGTGTTTAGGGACGTATCCCAAGAATTTAAGGACGAGGAGGAGAAACAAAGGGACGTATCCTGGTGTTTCAAAATGGTGTGAGCATTGGGACTTATTCCGAACACTTTTAACCGAAGAGGGAGAAACATAGGGACGTATCCCGGCGTTTCAGAGTGGTGTGAGCATTGGGACTTCTTCCGAACGCTTTTAACCGAAAGGGAGAAACATAGGGACGTATCCCGGCGTTTCAGAATGGTGTGAGCATTGGGACTTCTTCCGAATGCTTTTAACCGAAGGAGAGACACAGGGACGTATCCCGGCGTTTCAGAATGGTGTGAGCATTGGGACTTCTTCCGAATGCTTTTAACCGAAGGAGGAGAAACATAGGGACGTATCCCGGCGTTTCAGAATGGTGTGAGCATTGGGACTTCTTCCGAATGCTTTTAACCGAAAGGGAGAAACATAGGGACGTATCCCGGCGTTTCAAAATGGTGTGAGCATTGGGACTTCTTCCGAACGCTTTTAACCGAAGAGGGAGAAACATAGGGACGTATCCCGGCGTTTCAGAGTGGTGTGAGCATTGGGACTTCTTCCGAACGCTTTTAACCGAAAGGGAGAAACATAGGGACGTATCCCGGCGTTTCAGAATGGTGTGAGCATTGGGACTTCTTCCGAACGCTTTTAACCGAAGAGGGTCTAACCCGTCGCACGCGCGAGGAGAAAGAAAGATAATTGCAAGTGAACTGGTGCATAAAAATGCAAGTAATTGAGCATAACAATGCGAGATAGATGTGCATAATCAATGTAATGGATATAATAATGCTAGTGAAGTGGGTGCTTAATAATGCAACAATGAGCATAACAATGCTAGATAAATGTGCATAACAATGCAACAAATGAGCATAACAATGCTAGATAAATGTGCATAACAATGCAACAAATGAGCATAACAATGCTAGATAAATATGCATAACAATGCAGTTAATGAGCATAACAATGCTAGATAAATATGCATAACAATGCAACAAATGAGCATAACAATGCAGGTGGAGTGTGCGTGACAACGCATATTTGAAACAAAATACCGAACAAGGGAATACTAGCCTTAAGTAGACCAATTTCCAAACGCAACCTCTGATTTACCTCTCGGAGGGGTCACGATACATTCCAAAAAGGATACACCTCGTGCATGCCGACTGACGATGAGCTACACATCGAAGACATGAGTTTGAAAATCCCGCAGAAACATTTTGAGCTGAAAAGAGTAGGTCCTTCTTGCGCTTTCTTGACAGTACTTCCAAACCGCAGTTACTACCTTTCCTTTCTGGCTATGTTCACAACTTTCCCTATTCTCCAACGGGGTGACAGACTAGGTTGGTTTAGTATCCAGAATTGAGGTGCATACATGCTATCTCAACCTATGGGGCTTCCATACAGACTTCAAGCCGAGGACACGCCTCTGGGTATTTAAACCAGACTTTAGTCTCGGAAATCCCGAACCTTTGCGTCCTAGGCATCAGCCATTCGAACTCTAGTTTCCACCGTCGCAGTTGGTCTCCTAGGAACTCATTGCGAACACAGCCAAGATGCCTCTGGTGGGGAATGGTACTCAGGGAGAGCACTTCTGATTACCATTTTGGCTTGAAGCAGACTTGATCTTGAGCTTGAGGTAGAGGCACATTCATACTTTGGAGCTTTGGCAAGACTTGAAGAGGTACACACGGAATGTAGTCTTGGAACTTACTGAAGTTGAAACAAACTCAGATGCTCGACATTTCCTCTTTTGCTTTTGCTTTGTAGTCTGGAACCCATATGGCTTCAGATGGGTCCTAGTTTTGCTGTTCTCGCATGACCTGGGTTGAACCCTGAGGTTTTATGAAAGAACGAATATTGTTTTTGCACAGATGTGGAGAACGGCACGATGTTCGGAGCGCAAAACGATTTTGTTCTTGAAATTCAGATATGAGCTTTCGGCCAAGTATTGAGCCTACGACTGAACACAATAAGACAACTCAACACGGAAATGAAAGGCCCACGACCTAAACACATCGAGTAACACTCAAAACGACTCAAAACAAGAATCGAGATAAAACAAAAAGACACGACACTCAGACGTGCACAGGGGGCCTATTTCACCGGGTAATGTTTCCCACCCTTTCTCATTTGTGATTCTCACATCATTCGGCCCTCAAGCTCTGTTTTTCTGAAAAAGCCCTTTTCTCACTTTTTCTCTCATCGCACATCTCTCTATTCTTCATTCTCTCATTTTTCATCCCTCCCCTGGGCGGTTGATGGATAAACAGCAAATTACGGGCTCGTGCCCCTAGCATTCTGCTAGATTCTCTTTCCTCTGCTCACAACAGTGAGTTTCTCTCGCAGAGGGGTTGCGCCACAAACGGCTGTGTAGCAAATCTGCAGCTAACATCGGTTGAGGATGCTCTGTTGGGGAGTTTGGACGTGATCAGATGCGTCCAGACAAGAGAGTGGAATATCTTGATCCATTCCGGTTCGTGTTTCGCACTTGTCTTGATACCTCGTTGCTTGGAGGATGTGAGAGCTTTCTGCCCTTAGTTGTGCCCTTTTCTGGCAGGTAGAGTGCCCTTCTTGGCAAGTATGTTGACAATGGGAAAGACAGGAAGCCTGACTCAACTATGCCCTTAGTTCATCATTTTGACCATTTTTTTGTTTTAGTTTTCTCCTAAAAAAATTTTGACCAAAATGAGAGTTAGATTAACATGCTCGTTCAATTTTCTGATTTAAAATCATGCAAGTTAGGCTGTGAGCACTAAATATTTTCCTCTTTTGGGTCCAAGAGATGGTCCAGTTTTAAAAATGGAATACCTTTCGAGAAGATTAGTCAACCTTAGTAAAAATTCTCAAAAACTATTTTCGCAAACGACCACTGCTCAACGAGCATGGGACCTACTCTTGAGATGCGCAACCTCGGATCCATGGCAATGGAAAATCGCCCCTTGTCTGAAGGACACTGCATGGCAACGGAATGTTGCCCCTTGTTTGAAATGGCACCGCGGCGTTCTGAATGGCAACGGAAAGTTGCCCCTTGTTTGGATAGCACCGCAGCGCATTGAATGGCAACGGAAAGTTGCCCCTTGTTTGAATGACACCGCGGTGCATTGAATGGCAACGGAAAGTTGCCCCTTGTCTGAATGGCACCGTAGTGCATTGTAGTCAGTCCTCAGAGCGACGAACGCAACCAGACTCTCAGATACAGAGAAGACAAAGATGACCAAAACCATCGCATGGACACAATCGAATTTGAAGTGTTTTACGGCTGGACTTCAGAATGAAGTTGCCTACGTATCCCAAAGATGGGAATCAAGCCTTACGTAGTTCGGGGTTAAGGTACACTCGGGTATTAACCTCTCCTTTTTATGCTCTAACTTTTGCCAAGGCGCCTGTTGCAGGTTTTCGACCTTGCGAGCTTTGTTCTTCTTTTCTTTTCAATTCTTTTCATTTCTTTTCCTTTTTTGATTTTCTTTTTCTTGTTCTTTTCTTTGCATCTTTCTTTTTTTGCTCTCTTTTTTTTTTGCATTTTTTTGCTTCTTTTTTGTATTTTTCTCTTGCTCTAACTTTTGCCTGGGTCGCCCTTTCGGGTTTTCGGCCCAGCGAGCCTCTCAAGGGTAAAAGTGTAGCTAGTCCATGTCAAATGGTTTTGAGATCCTGAAGTCATCTGAACCCCGGAGAATGGCTGCTGTTTTGCTTTGTAAACTTCCTCTGATGACATCTGATCTTCTTGATCTGACTTTCTTGCCTCTTGTTCGAAGGCTGCTTTGAAATCTGGCCACACAGGTCTCACGTCGTAGTTGGCCGTTGAACCTTCTAAATTTAAGTTCAAGGTTTGGAAGCGAAGGGGTTGAGTCTCGAGGCCGAGAGCGATCCTAGGCTGCACAATCCCAAAAGTGATTCTACACAGGTCTTCGCGGGACCGCGCAAAACATTTTGTTTTTTGAAAATTTTTAAGAAAGCGACAAATCGCTCGCGCTGAAGACGGTGTGGGACCAATTTGGATCAAGCCAGGATCCTTCCCAGTACTCACGCTAACAAGCATGATTTCAATCATTAAGGGCTTAGCACGCCTTTCTTTCTCTCAATTTGATCAAAGTTTTGCAAATCCCGAGGACTTCCTTCCTCTTCGTTTTCACCGCAGTGTTCAAAAAAATTTTTTGAAAAACTCAGGTCATTACAATGACTTCAAGGCAAGAGAGAGCAGGTGGAATGTACTGCCGTTTCATTCAAATCCCGGCACAACTAGCACATGACAGAAGCAAATGTGAGAGTGTGGAAATCACTGCTGTTTCATTCAAAAAAAAACTGTTGGCACAACTGGCTCCCTGGCAGAAACAGACTCAAAACAAAACGAAAAGACAAACACAAAACAAAATGGTGATGCCCGAGGTAACACCCCTGGGATCACCCGACTCCTATACAATAGGACTGACTCGATATGATAAGACAGACCCGACACAAAAGAAAAGATTGACTCTATACAGGACAACAAGACTAACTCACTACCCAAGTCAAAAAGCACAAAAACTGGTATTTGCATATTGCTCAGAACAGTGCATGCCATTCCCACGTCTGAAGTAAATTGAGCGCTGCCCGCAGGTGGTTCATCCCTTGATCACATTATCCCCCATAAGTTCACTGATCAAGTGCCGATAGACTTTGTAGGACCTGGTGCGGGGATGACCCCGTTGTCGATCAGATCTTGTATTTCGTGGCGGAGACGAAAGCACGTGTCAGTGTCATGGCCAGCTCGCTGATGGAAGGCACAGTAGTCGGCTGG
The DNA here is from genome assembly GCF_055761805.1 of Camellia sinensis. Lineage (NCBI taxonomy): Eukaryota > Viridiplantae > Streptophyta > Magnoliopsida > Ericales > Theaceae > Camellia > Camellia sinensis. The sequence continues at coordinate 13,963,676 of NC_138969.1, forward strand.
GTTGTGCGAGAGAGGGAGGTCCTTTGGTAATGGTTGCGGCTTCAGGGGCTTCAAATCCCCCTCTCTAATCAAGATCCTAAAGGCCGCTGATAGAGACATATATAATGGTGCGAACACCCTCTGGCCTCGAGGTGGGTATTTTGAGGTTTGTGGATTTTTGCTGGACGCGCCAGCAGGGGGATTAGCAGGTGCTGGCCTAGTTTGCTGATCTTTTCCAAGTGCAGGATTATAGTCGAAAGGAACGTTTCTGATACAACGACCCTTCTCCCGGCTTGCCCCTTGATTCAAACTGCCCCCAACTTGAGTGGCGAAAATGTCGTCCACAGTTTTTGCAAAGACTGCGAACACTTGCTCTTTGTTCAGTCCCTCGGCTTTCAAAGCCTCAACAGCCAACAGAAGATGTTTATGAGGATCCATGTCCACCCCTACCTCGTTCCTTCCACTCGCCTCCACTTTGCCAAGGGATTGGCTTTCCTCAAATGCTGCCCGTCCCAACATCGGGGAGTCTTTTGACATGAAGTTCCCGGTATGTGGTGTGGTCGATGATGGAGCCGACGTCCCGGAGGCCAAACCTATCACAGTTCTCTGAAGATCTTCCGAACCCTGTGCCATCACGGGTCTGCTGATGATGTGACTGGTGACTGTCGGATCAGATGAACAAAATGAACCCTAACTGGCCCTCCTTTGCCTTACCTCAGCGAAAGAACACTGATTTGCCCTTGAACTGAATTTCCGACCTGACAAAGTCTATTGACACGGATCCAATGTACCCGGGGGATATCGGAGCCTTCTGAAGCTATAGTTCCAAGACTACCTAGCAAAAGGGAAAACAGACAGCATCTCAGCCTGATTCCATCTGAACAGATACGGGCATAGTTGAATGAGTGTGCCCTCTACTGAATTCTGCCCCAAAATTCGGCTTCAAAATCTGAGTCTGATACCCGCAGGTAAAGCTGACTCCCAAATACTGATAGTAATGCCCGCAGGCCTGATGCCAAAATTCGCAAACTGGTGCCCGCAGGCCTGATACCCAAACTCATACACTGATACATGCATTCCTGTAGAGACGCACTCTAAAGCACATAACAGATAAGTGAGAGCCAAAAACACCCCTATGAAGGGGTAGGGTTTCCCTGTCCTATTTTGTCAGGAGTTAGGGTTTCACTACGCACGCAGCGGTTTCAAACAACCTATAAACGGGTAAGCAACCTGTCCTAGTTTGGAATGGTCACTATGGATCCGAATATGCACTAGGTCGAATGGTCAAAGAGGGTGCCCCGGTAAAACCGGGGTTTGTGTTCCCATACTGGCAGAGCCCACAACCGGTCAGCCTTATGGTCATGCCTTGACAAGACAAGCCTCCGGCAAACCGTTCAGGAATAGCAGATGGCAAACACGGTGTCCTAGGCGCACCAATGCAAATGCAATGCAAAGAAACACACAAGTGTAGTAAAAAACAGATATCATGAGTTCGAGTCAAGCTCTCTAAATCCCCAGCGGAGTCGCCAGAAACTGTAACAAGCCCGCGGGGGACCTCGCCACAGCTCGGACTCGACTTGTGTAGTCACGGTTCTAAGTCTGAACCAAAGAGTCCAAATCCGGCAAATCGTTTTGTAAAAAAAAACTGATTTTTTGAAAGAAGTGCCAAACATGGACTGCTTTGCCAGATACAGAGTCGCCACCTAAATATTTTATTTGGGAAATTTAGGAAACCCTGACTCGGTGCCAAAAGGCCACGTGTCCGTCATCACCAAAGTTGCCTCGGCTCAGGAACTTGGGTACGATTGGGGAAGGTCACTTCGTGAGCACCCCCGCTCGCCCGGTCATAGACCGGCCTCTACTAACCATGATATCAATTTTTGAAAACATTGTGTGCTCTTATTCCGGTTATTAGCCTAGGTTACTATGTGATGCGCACAGCATACAAGTATAGACCGGGTCGCCTGAATTGGAACAAAACATTTCGTGCTTGTTTTTGAAAATGGTTTGCTACCCGCAGGTAGGCTTGAAACATTTGATGTTTTACTCCAATTCAGATAACACAGCCTCCACCCACAGGCATTCAGGCAGTTAAATCATGTAAGCACATAGCCTCATGGTAAGCATGCTATTCATGGCAACACTCACACGCATGCAAGGATGCTAAAGCATAAAACTTACCGGGTACTCCAAGCCAAAACAAAGAATTACATTAGAAATCATGCATGAATCCTAAGTATACAGAAATGCCTAATGCAACACATGCAAAATGCAACTATAGCAGGCTCGGCTATTCTAAGATGGCATATGAAATGCTACAACTAACATGTATTCAATTTGGAATTGAAAGTACAATGCAGTTAGTATGATGCGCCGAGCCCGATGCATGCAATACAGATGAATGATGCAAACATGCTGTCATACTGTATGCTAATTGAAATATGCCTTAATCTAACCATGAAAAGCGGATAAATAAAAGGGAGAAAGACGTGGGGTTGGAAGACATACATCACACTCACCCACACTTATTACAGTTGTGCCCTCACTCGGAGGGTCCGAATAAATATACAGTCCAAATATTACAGTCCCCAAATAAAAGAATATTACAGTCCAAAAATATTACAAAATTCTAATTAATATATTAACTATGAAAGCAAATAAAACTGGCGTGCGAGCCAGGGACCGCCTTGCTTCTGATGGATGATGCATGTCCAGGTTGTCTTGCGCGGAAATCCACCAGAATGCCCCAATTAGCCTCTGTTTACACCTGTTATTCTTGAAAAGCGTGCCAAGTCCCGGAAAGTTGCTGATTCCTGGTTTTGCTGCAACAGAGAGCAGGAAAGGGGCATAGCAATGTATTTGCACAAATATATGCATGTCTCGATCCTCGTGCCACCAATCACGCATACCGAGGCATGATGGCCGAGGAGTCGAAATGCACAACTCAATATAGGATGAATGCACATGAAACTACAGCTAAAACCTAACTCCATCATGGATAATCCGGAGTGTCGGTGACTGGGGAATTGAGACACATTCCGTCACTCGGAGTACGAAATGTACCTCGTTTCCCGTGCCCGGGCTAACTCCTATCCCGGACATGATGCAATATGCATGATATGCATTGAAAGGCAACTAAGATACAATCCTAACATTCACAATGCTATGAAATGAGATGCCTCGAAATGCGTGCACGCAGGCACGCAAACTGAGAAAATGCAGAATGCTGTGAAAATGAAATGAAATGTGTTTCGAAGTACGTGCACGCGGGCACGCAAACCGAGGCAATGATATGTGTCTCGAAGTACGTGCACGCGGGCACGCAAACCGAGGCAATGATATGTTTCTCGAAGTACGTGCACGCGGGCACGCAAATCGAGGCAATGATATGTGTCTCGAAGTACGTGCACGCGGGCACGCAAACCGAGGCAATGATATGATATGATGAAATGATATGGGAATGACAAATGGGCTTATACCAACATGAGTGAGCCTCAGCCACACTCACATGGGATGCCGTTGGATAAAAATGAAGTGCCTCGAAATGCGTGCACACTGGCACGCAAACCGAGGCGATGCGAAAGCGATGCGAATGACATGAAAACATGATATGGGCTTATACCAACATGAGTGAGCCTCAGCCACACTCACATAGGATGCCGGTTGATGAAAATGAAGTGCCTCGAAATGCGTGCACACGGGCACGCAAACCGAGGCAATGGCATACGCAATGCAAATGACATGGAAATGACAAATGGGCTTATACCAACATGAGTGAGCCTTAGCCACACTCACATAGGATGCCGGTTGATGAAAATGAAGTGCCTCGAAATGCGTGCACACAGGCACGCAAACCGAGGCAATGGCATACGCAATGCAAATGACATGGAAACATGATATGGGCTTATACCAACATGAGTGAGCCTCAGCCACACTCACATAGGATGCCGGTTGATGAAAATGAAGTGCCTCGAAATGCGTGCACACGGGCACGCAAACCGAGGCAATGGCATACGCAATGCAAATGACATGGAAACATGATATGGGCTTATACCAACATGAGTGAGCCTCAGCCACACTCACATAGGATGCCGGTTGATGAAAATGAAGTGCCTCGAAATGCGTGCACACGGGCACGCAAACCGAGGCAATGGCATACGCAATGCAAATGACATGGAAACATGATATGGGCTTATACCAACATGAGTGAGCCTCAGCCACACTCACATAGGATGCCGATGGCAGAAAATGAAGTGCCTCGAAATGCGTGCACACGGGCACGCAAACCGAGGCAATGGCATACGCAATGCAAATGACATGGAAACATGATATGGGCTTATACCAACATGAGTGAGCCTCAGCCACACTCACATAGGATGCCGATGGCAGAAAATGAAGTGCCTCGAAATGCGTGCACACGGGCACGCAAACCGAGGCAATGATATGATATGATGAAATGATATGGGAATGACAAATGGGCTTATACCAACATGAGTGAGCCTCAGCCACACTCACATAGGATGCCGGTTGATGAAAATGAAGTGCCTCGAAATGCGTGCACACGGGCACGCAAACCGAGGCGATGGCGGAATGTGATGAAATGACATGAAAATGACAAATGGACTTATACCAACATGAGTGAGCCTCAGCCACACTCATATAAGATGCCCGTTGAATGAAAAACGAAGTGCCTCGAGATGCGTGCACACGGGCACGCAAACCGAGGCAATGATAAAATGCAATGAAACATGGAAAAAATGATATACAAGCATGCCAATGGAATTTCAGCAACAAAATATGGGGGAAAACAGTCCCGAAATGAAGCGAAATGACATGAAATGCAAGGAAATGTCCCGAAATGCAACATTAGGCATCCGAAATGGCCTATAGCCATGCTAAACATGCATAATATGGACATGCAATGCAAAGACAGAAGCTAGACAGTCCCAAAATATGCACTTTCACGGTTATAAACATGGCCAAACAGCAAGCATAGATAAGGGAAACATAGCATGCAAGAATAGGGGCCAAAAGAGGGGTAAAGAAGCAAGTGGTATAACAAAAACCCAAACTGAAAAATTTCCTTCTACAACACTGAAGATGGACCAAAAATATGAACATTTACAGTATATGGCAGTCTCAAAATCAGTATACAAATATGCTAAAAATGTGATGTAAAATGAAGCTCAAAAGGTGCTAAAACATGAAGTATACAAAATAATCACCAAACAGAAAAAACGTGTGAATGAAACATGAAGTATAGGCCAAAACAAGGCCATTTTCAGTTCGGACCAAGGTCCAAAAACAGAAGCAAAGAGGGCTATCAACTCATGCAAAAATGAGGCCAAATAAGGGATTGAACTACAAGTGACACATGGAGACACCAAACAAGGTTGATCCCTTCTCCAATGTTGAAGAGGGGCTCAAAATAAGCCTAATATCAGTTTATAACATGCTCGAAAATAAATTTCTCATGGGTCAAAAATAGCATGCAAATCTATGACATACAAGATGGTCAATGAAGCAAGTGTATTATGGAGGGCTCAAACAGGGTTGAGCCCTTAATGAAAAGTGAAGATGAGCTCAAAAGATGGCCCTTTTCAGTTAGGGCCGGAGCTTGAAACAAAAAGGAAGTGAGGCTTAGAAATGGATCAAGAAAAAGGGTCAAAAGGGTAAAAGTGTTACTTACCCTTGAAGATTCAAACTTTTGTTGCTTCTTGGATGGATTTGTAGCTTCTTTAGCCTTCAAGAATCCTTCTTTGCTGCTGGAGATGAGGTGGTGGTGGTAGAGCTTGGTGGTGTAGAAGGAATGGAGCTTAGGGACTTAGGGTTTTTTGAAGAAATGAGAGGTATATCAATGGAGTTAGGTATGGAGCCTTGAAGATGAATTTTTCCAACCTCTATAACCAACAATGGCAGCTGGTTATATGGACAAGAAGATGGTTGTAAAGGTGGGGCATAAAGGAGAGCAAAATTCCCCCAAAAGGGCCCCCCCGGATGCAGATATTTTTGGGAGAAAACCAAGGCACAGCTGGAATGCACTCAACCTGAAGAAGCAGGCCGGCCTGTTACTTTTTCTGCAGATGGCCGGCCAGCCACTTAACATAGCCGGCCGGCTAGGTCAAAGAAAAAAACGGCCGGCCGGCCAGAAAAAAATGGCCGGTCACCCCCTAGGATGAAGCCCCAGAAGTTAGCTTTCCAATGGCGCAAACCTTGCATTAAAATTCCTCCTGTAGAAAAAGTTATGCCCTTTTCCGTGAAGCCGCGCAGATTCAGTCCAAGCGGACTTCAACCAACCACATCTCTCCCCCCCGGACTTGGACTTGGGAGATTCTTGAGTGCAAAATGAAGCCCCGGAAGTAATCTTTCCAATGGTGGTGGCCTCATATCTTAATTCCTCTTGTGCAAAGAGTTACGCCCGTTTCGGTGAAGCCGCGCAGCTTTTTCTCCTTCCCGGATTCATGCTGAACCACTTTTGACCAAAAAGGAGTTGGCTTTTCGGCAAAATTACTAGCCTCCCACCAACTTTTGGTGTCCTCTCATGTGTGTAGATCACATATATGTGGTTTGGGGTTGGCAACAGTGACTCCAGGGTGTTCAACATTGCATTTGAAGAGGAGGGGCAAAAATGGAAAGAAAAATTAATGGCCGGCGATAAACTTTTAGGGTCCTCCCAAGTGTGTACATCACATATATATGGTTCAAAGTTCAAGAAAGTGGGCCCAAGGTGTTCAACATTGGCCCGGAAGAGGAGGGGCAAAAATGGAAATAACAATTAATGGCCGGCCATGACTTTTTTGGGTCCTCCAAGGTGTGTAGATCACAGTTATGTGGTTGAAAGTTGGCAACACTACCCCTAGGGTGTTCAACATTAGCCCGGAAGTTGGAAAAACGGGCGCCGGGAGGCTCCGGAGGAGAGATAACTGGTTGCTACAACAATTACTAGCCTCCCACCCTCCAGTGACCTTCCTTGTGATAAAACAGAGGTACCTGCCAAAAATGAGCAAAAACCGTTGCAAAACGAAAGTTCCGGGGCCAAAACACGCAGTTCGGGGTCCCGAAAATGGGCTGTTAAATACTGAAAATGGTATTCGACCTCGAAGTGGGTTTCTTAGCCCCCAGTGTCCCTCAAAAGGGATGAAATAAGATGTATGCCAAAAATCAGAGCAATAGGAGATGGTTAAGCGGTCCCGAACCGAGGCACACGGCCTGACGGCTCCGAAAAACCGGGAACCAGACTCCGAAATGGGAAAAATGGCCTACGGCCACCAAATGTAGCCTACGGACATTGAGAGATGGTCTACGGGACCTCTCCCTCCCCTCAGGAAAAGAAACAGAGAAAACCGAGTCTGGTTCGCAAACCGAGACAAGGCACAGAAAAGGGTTCGGGAGTCCGGAGGCAGGGCTCACGGCCGCAACTCCGAAACTTCTGAACAAGCACATTATGCAACATCACCAAGCGCTCAATCGGTGACGCCTGAGTCTTAAGGTCGGTCAAAAATGGGGTGTCTACAGCTGGATTGGAGCTCAAGAACAATTCTGGGTTTTCCAGAATTTCGATGTCCGCTCGAGCGGGGGAACCGCCTCTCGAGCGTGAAATTCGTGCTCCCAGCATATTTTGCAGACATGACTCCCGCTCGAGCGGGGAAGTTCACGCTCGAGCGGGGACCCTGTTTCTTGAAATTTTGAAAATGCATTATGTGTTCCATTTTCCGTTCCCTTTCACTTCTAAGTACTCTTAGGCATACATTGAGCATTGTAAATGAGTTGGAAGAATAAGAATTAAGCCTAAGGAGGAATATGTGAATTAAGAACGGATTGAATCGGTTGTGACCCATATGTGTTATGTGATGTGTAGGATCAAACTCCAGGGCAAATCAATCCGCCGATCATTGTGAGTAATATCTGAAATACGTTGTTATCCAATTGATTACTTTTATGTAAGTTTTGTAAAATTCATTAATTTGAATGGTGGACACAGTTTGATATGAAAGTTTGAAAAGGGCCTAAAGGCCAATTTAATATGAAAGTTTGAAAAGGCCAAAGGCCGTTTTGACAAGAATGAATGATTAGGCCGAAGGCCGATCGACATAAATGATTGGGCCAAAGGTCGTTTTGACACAAATGAAAGTTTGACATGCATGAATGGGCCAGAGGCCAGTTTGACATGAATGAAAGTTGAATGGGCCAAAGGCCAGTATGTTTGAAACCACAGTCACTTGACTTAAGTTATGTATATATATATGTTAAATAGAAATATGAATTGGGCCCAAGGCCGTTTGTAGCATGTTATTCTACATACCGTTTGTATGACTCTTTTATTTGATATTATTCACTGGGCTATCGTTCACGCTCATTCATGTGTTTGTAGGTGAGCCAAGAGAAGTCCAAACCCAGCCCCAGTGAAGTCTGTATGGAACAACTAAGGTTTCGAAGAGTCAGCCCTTGCGTCTCACGCACGAGACACGTCTTCGCCCTTCTGCCATTCTATGTTATTTTGTCATGTTGGCGAGGACTTTGGTGTACGTCTGTGTATAGCTTTGTTTTGGCTGACTTAGATTTGGATGATCCTGTTTGTACAGAACTTCATAGTACTGTACTTCCGTTGTGAGTTATTAATGTACATATGTATGGTTTGTTATGATGTGCCATGTAAGCACCACTCTGTGCACAAAGTTTTAAATTACTTCCATTTGGTCCCCGTTAACTCTGTTAAAATACGTTTGGTTTGGTTTGAGGCCGTAGGTAATCTCATGATTACTGGCCGGTTATGTCCTTAGCCCACGGGGGTGGGTTCGGGTCATGACACAACCTATCTTGGTTAGTAAGGTCATAGAGGCAAAATGAGGAGACCGTGATGTGGAATCAATCCGTGTTAAGATTTCCAATGGAAAGGAAGAGAAAGGTTTGAACGTTCACTCGGATCTGAGTGTACGTTACCTAGACCGTTTGTTTGTACCAAAATCTTGTAGAGTGGAAGTACTTCGGGAGTTCCATTACTCACGCCTTACGGTACACCTGGGAGGCACTAAAATGTATCATGATCTTAGTCGTCGGTTTTGGTGGAAGGGTATGAAATGGGATGTCGCTTTATTTGTATCGAAGTGCTTTACTTGTCAACAAGTGAAGGCCGAACACCAAAGACCAGCGGGTTTGTTACAACCCTTACCAATAGCCGAGTGGAAATGGGAGCGTGTTACCATGGTTTTTGTAGTTGGGCTTCCTAGAACACAACAAGGCAATGACGCTGTTTGGGTGATTGTTGATAGGTTGACTAAGTGTACCCATTTCATTCCGATGTGCACCAGCGACACAGTTGAACGTTTGGCAGAGTTGCACATTAGAGAGATAGTTCGACTTCATGGAGTCCCTATGACTATTGTGTCAGATAGGGATCCTTGTTTTACTACTCGGTTATGGCAAAGCCTTCAGGAGGCGTTGGGAACTAAGTTGACTCTTAGCATCGCTTATCATCCTCAAACCGATGGACAGTCTGAATGTACCATTCAGATTTTGGAGGACATGCTTAGAGCTTATGTCCTTGATTTTAAGGGGCCTTGGGAAAGGCACTTACCATTGATTGAGTTTTCTTACAACAATAGTTACCAAGCTAGTATTGGGATGGCACCATTTGAGGCCTTATATGGCCGACCTTGTAGATCATTGGTTTGTTGGGCCGAAGTAGGTGATGCATCGTTACTAGGTCCGGAAATTGTTAGAGAGACAACCGAGAAAGCTGTTCTCATTCGGAAGAGGTTAGCTACGGCCCAAAGCCGACAAAAGAGTTATGCCGATAAGAGGAGACGACCTTTATCTTTTGAAGTTGGTGACCATGTGTTTCTAAAAATCTCACCAAGGCGGGGTTTGATGAGATTTGGTAAGAGTGGTAAATTATTTCCAAGGTTCATTGGGCCTTTTGAGATCTTAGAGCGAATTGGGGAAGTGACATACCGGTTGGCTTTACTGCCACAACTTTTAGGAGTTCACAACGTATTTCATGTATCTATGCTTAGGAAGTATGAACCCGACCCTTCTCATGTTCTCGATTGGGTTGACTTGGAGGTAGATGAGGATGCCTCTTACGATGAACGACCGGTTCAAATATTAGATACCCGGGAGCAAGTGCTATGGTGCAAAACTATACCGTTGGTAAAGGTGTCGTGGAGACACCATGGGGTTGAAGAAGCGACGTGGGAATGAGAGGTGGAAGTCAGCTCCAAATGTCTGGATTTATTTGAAAATGCTTAAGTTGCTTTTCTTTGTAATATTCCCTAGTGTTGAGGGAAACGTATTTAAAGTTGTTAACCACATGTTGATATGTGCGTTGTTGTTTTAAGCATAAGGTTGTTTAGAGTTGCCATTACTTTTTGAGAAATTTCATGTTTATGCGCATTTGGGAGGTTGTAGTTAATGAGATAACCATGATGGAAATGGCAGAATTTGGTTAAGAGTTAGTATTGTGATTTGAAAATGAAATAGCATGGTTTTGATCGCTAGAAACCCTTTGTTTGGGTAGTTCATTTGAAATTTCGGGGATAAAATTCTTTAACGGGGGAAGGTTGTAGCGATCCCAGTTTTGCCACTTCGCTGAGTATGTTAGGGGTCAAGCTGCCAGGTCAGCTCGCAGGGGTCCAGGTGGCAGCGCCCCTTAGCGGGTCCTAGGGCAGCACCCTGGCGAGGTTGAGGGGTAGTATAGCGATCCCGATTGTCCCTTTACTGTTCTGTTTTATTCCGAACTCGGTTCCGTGAAGTTGGTAGTGGTATCTATCTTGTTGCCGTCCTTTAATTCCACTTGATTGAGTTTTAGGATGTTTTGGGCAGGTTGGTTAGGCCTTGGTTTCAATTCCTTGTTGTTCAGTTTTTAGGCGATCCGCTCGAGCAGGTCATATTGCGCTCGAGCGGGGATTGCACACTTCCAGTATTTCGGGTTCCTGCAAAACTTCTGCAGATGTGATTTTTACGCTCAAGCGGGTTTGTTTACGCTCGAGCGGTAGTGCTCGAGCGGGTTTGTTGGCGCTCGAGCGGATAGTACTTTCTGGGTATAAGTTCTGGGAGGTGGAAATCAATGCTCGAGCGGACTGGTTTTCGCGCTCGAGCGGAAGTGCTTTATTCTTGTGTCTTGGCGCTCGAGCGGGCATTATTGCGCTCGAGCGTGTTCAGATTTTTGTTCTTGGCGCTCGAGCGTTGTGTTCTCCGCTCGAGCGGGTCATACGTATATGAGTTATCCACTGGGTGATTTTAAATCATTTTTTGCTTCTCTTTCTCTCTCCTACTTTTTCTAAAAACCATTTTTGAGAGCCTCTCTCTCTAGAAACTCCCTTCTCTCTAGGGTTTGATCTAGTTAGAGTGTCCTCCTTCTCTTCGGCCTTTGTAAAAGTCGTGTTGATCGTCGAGGGCGTCGTTTTGGTCCTAAAATCTTGGGCTTTGGAGCATTTTGGTTTTTGTTTCTTCTTCATCCGAGCTCCAACTTCGATGTAGGGATAACCTACTCCTCACTATGGGCTTTGTCTTTAAATTTTAGTATTTTGAGATGTTGGGGTTGGTTTGGTAATTTTGTGAAAGTTTGGGGGCCTTTGTGTAATTTTACAAAAGTTGGGGTTTTAGCTGTATAAAACCTAAATGCATGTTTTGCATGGAAAAGTGAAATTAATGTTGAAACATTAATGAAAATGGAACCTAAGGGTTGTAATGTTAATTATGGAAAATGTCCTAATTACATTGATTGATTAATTTGTGTAATTAATTGTTGGAAATGAGGGATTGATTTGAAAATGTGGAAATTGGAAAGGGAAAGGGTTAAAGGGTGTAGTTAGATCATTTATCACTCACCTAGTTGAAATGTTGATTATATATCCATTGTTGCATTTATTTTCTGTATAGAAGTAACTGCTTTGGGCTATCGGTGGAGGATAGTCATAATTGTTGTAGACAATGCATGATGATTAGGCTAACTGAAACTAATCACTGGAATGCGTCATTGAGTTTGACGGTTGAAAGAATACATTAAATTTATGTATCGTGTGATGATGTGTATAATTATTGTTTATATGCATTGTGTCGTATTGGAGGAGATAGGGGATGTACTCCACGGTTTAGGGGAAGATAGGGGATGGACCTCTAAACCGGATGTTGTTGGGAAGAGATAGGGGATGGACTCCATAGATAGAGCTCATATGCTTATCTATTAATGTGTTGACAGAGCTCATGTGCTTGTCTTTGGAAGTGTGATGGTGCTCTTATGCATATCTATGGAAGTGATGATATAGCTTGTATGCTTATCTGTTGGTGTGGGATATAGCTAGTATGCTTATCTATTATGAAATGAGAAAGTGTTTAATATGAGTTATTGCCTCATATGGGTTGTTTGGCCAGGTTCTGAGCCATGGTTATAAATTGAGAATTGAACAGAAATGGGAAAATGGATTGTAACATGGACTTGTATGTCATGAAACTGTAAAGTGTGATAAGGGAAAATATCAGTGTTGGCCATCTATCCATTTCTAAATTTTTGTCATTGTTCATATTTGGTTTAGTGTATGTGTAACGCCCTCAAAATTAACCCATTATATATCATTGACATGCATTATTTAAAGAAGACAATTTATTAATTCACTCATCAGAGTATTACTAAATAAAGCATTACATGTAACATCGAACAAAATGCCCTACAGGCTTACATCTTTCCAAGCCAATACTTGGATTCAAAAATATGAGTTCTAATCTCAATACAAGAAAAGCCCTAGGCTTGAATGTTTACATGTACTAATAAATAAAAAAACTATTAACTAAAGGTAGTCTTCTTCAATCGAGAAGCCAAACCCTCCCAAGCTAAGTCCTTGGAGGTAGTTTATCACCTGAACCTGAAAATGATGTTCCCATAAAGGGTGAGCCACAGCCCAGTAGAAATATACTAAACCACATATAAGCAATGAATAAAGCAATAGCATTCAACAGATGGTTAACCAAAATAATCAATTACTTCATTTTACAGTCTCATGACACTATTGCCAAAGATACGTTTTACTTTCCAATTTAGTCAACATGGCTCAGAACCTGGCCAAACTTATAACAGTGAATCACATATATCATATTCACATCCTTCCAATATCAACAAACAAATGAGACTCAAGCTCAAATCAAACACTTCATACTTCCAGATTGATACACATTTTAGTGCTGTATCAATAAAACACTTCTATATAAATAAGCACACATAAAAGTGATGCTAATGGAGTCCATCCCCTATCTCCTCCCAAACAAAATCCGGTTTAGAGGTCCATCCCCTATCTTCCCCTAAACCGTGGAGTACATCCCCTATCTCCTCCCACACACAAAACAATGTATGCAAATGCAATGCTCAATCAATACACGTATTTTCTGTATCAATGCCACAGTCAAAATTAATGACTTAACCAATGTGATTAGTTTCAGTTATTCCTAATCCACATGCAATGTCTACAACAATCACGACTATCCTCCACCGATAGCCCAAAACAATTATTTCTAAACTGAAAATAACTATGTCAACAATTCAATAGACAAATGATTCCAATTACCCAATTACGCTATTTAACCAATGAATTCCCCAATTCCATGGATTTAACCATCTTTTCCCATTTCCATGAATTACTTATACAAATTAATTCAATAATACAACTAGGGTTTTTTCCCAAAATTTACCAAAGTATCCCCAACATATCAAATTACCAAAGCTTAGAACAAAACCTATAAAATGGAGTAGGAAATCCATACCTCGAAGAAAACAACACAAATGGTGAAGACAAAGATGAGTGCCCAAATACCAAAGTGCTCCAAATCGCCAAATGTTCAGATTAAATGAAAGCCCTCGACTCCCTCTATCTTTTTAATGAAGGATCTAGGGTAGAAACACACCCTAAGTGGATCAAATCTAAGGAAGAAGGTGGGTAGGGAGAGAGAGAAGTCGGACCTAGGGTTTGGAATCAAAAGAAAATGAAAAAGACTGATCAAAACCCGCTGCTGTGTATATAAACTGGACAGGCTCGCTCGAGCGAAGACATGGTCGCTCGAGCGACCAGACACAGAAAAGCAACGCTCGAGCCAAGGAAGCCTTGCTCGAGCCAACAACCCAAAAGCTCGCTCGAGCGAAAGAAAACTCGATCGAGCGAAGAACTCAAACCCACAGGTCTGTAACCTGACACACGCTCGAGCGAAGGAACTATTGCTCGAGCGAAGAACAAACTAACTCGCTCGAGCGAAGAAAATCTCGCTCGAGCCAAGAATGCACAGCTACAAGTCCAAATCAAACGCAACCTCTCGCTCGAGCGAACAACTCCTCGCTCGAGCGAAGAACCAAAAACCTGGACAGCAACACTTGGTTTCTAAACCCAACCAACCTGAAACAAACCTGCCCAACACATCCTATAATTCCAAATGAGAAAATAAGGGACAACAACAACAATTATACAATGACAGAATCTACGGAACCTAAGTCCGGATACAATAATCAAATGGGAAAAGACCGGGGTCGCTATAGTATGTCTACTGGGCTGTGGCTCACCCTATATGGAAATATCATTTTCAGGAACAGGTAGCATGCCACCTCCAAGGACGTAGCTTGGGAGGCTAGAGGCGGGCGAACTTTTGTTGTTTTATTTCTTTGATGTATTACATGTATATTCAAGCCAAGGGCTTAAGGTGTAAATGAGTTAGCACTCTTTTGTTGTAACCAAGTGTTAACTTGGAAAGCTGTAAGCCTTTAGGGAATTTGTTTTTGTTGTTAACATGTAATACTTTTGGTAATGGAACTCTGATGAATAGAAGAAAGTGGAACTTTTATGTATATCAATGCATGTCTCTATTGATGGGTTAATGTTATTTTTTTTGAGGGCGTTACAACTTGGTATCAGAGCGTACCGGGTTCGAATACTTTGGGTACGTGGGAAATGATTAGTATTACAATGGGTTTGTCTCGCTTGATAGAGACTGAGGTGTAGTATCATATACTATGTGTTTGATTGATAACATGCTTATGTGACTATGTGGGTATGGGATTTAATTTCTAGGATGTTGATTGGATCCTTGGGTTTCTGTGAGTATTGTTGGAAAGGCACTTGATCAATGCTGTTTCTAACAGGAACTCTAGTAACGCCTCGGGACTATCATTATCCGGAAATGAAATTCGTAAGTGCTTATGTGTTTATGTGCTTACGTGGAGTGAATTACAGTTGTCCATGCATTAGGACGTGAGTGTTTAGTTTCAGCACATTTATGAATGTGCTAACGTTCTGAGTTACCTTTGTTAGGATGTCAGGACGAGGACGCGGTAGGCGTGGCAGGCGTGGTAGGCAGGAGATGCCGTTACCGGAGGAGGTTCCGGCAGTGCAGGAGGGAATTGGTCAGGCCAATGTGGCCGAGCCAGTGGATCAGCAGGCTATGAGTGCCTTGGCACGAGAGATAGCAGGAGCTTTGGGTATTCTCAGAGCGGGAAATCAGGCAACTGAGGCAGGGCCTTCTTTCTTGAAGAGGGAGTTCTTCCGGTCTAATCCAGACGAGTTTGTTGGAGATCCGAAGGAACCACTGAAGGCTGACGAGTGGTTAGAACAAATGAGTAAGTCGTTCGAGATGCTTGGCATCGAGGACGGAACTTTGAAAGTGACCTTGGCATCCTTCCAGCTGAAGGGAGATGCGGGTCAATGGTGGAAATACGAGAAGGCTCGTGTTGGTGGTACATGGGAGGCGTTTGTGAATGCTTTCCAGGAGAGGTTCTTATCTGCAGTTGCTAGGGAGAAGTTGAGGGATCAGTTTAGCTGGCTTAATCAGCAGGGTATGTCTGTGGCAGAGTTTGAGGCCACTTTTACTAGTTTGTCCAGGTTTGCACCTGAGTTGGTGGCGTCCGAAGAACGCCGTTGCTATGAGTTTGAACGGAAGTTGAGGCGGGGCCTCAAGTTGAGGGTTGGTGGGTCTTACATCCGAGAGTATAGACACTTAGTGGATGCTGCAGTTCATATGGAGCTTATGATGCAGGAGGAAGACGAGGAGAAACATAGAGACTCCAAGCGGGGCCAGGAGGGTCAGGGTGATGGCAAGAGACAGAGGGGTTATAACCCTCAGCAGTCTCAGGGTGGAGTTGCTAGATCGACCTTTTCGATGCCGAGTGCAGGCTCGGGGAGAGGTAATCAGGGAGGCTTGACTTGTTTTGCGTGTGGCCAGCTGGGTCACAAGTCTTCGGTTTGCCCACAGAAGGGTAGAGGTCTGAGAGCTGCTTCTTCCTCAGCTAGACCCCAGAGTCAGAGTTTGGGCGGGGGGCAGCCCTTATCTTGCTATCAGTGTGGGCACCTGAAGAGGTTTTGCCCACAGTTGAGTGCCACTTCAGGAGCGTCTGGTTCTAGACAGACGCAGGGATTTCAGCCAGCTCAGTCTGTGCAGGCCTCGAGGGCCAATCCGGGAGCTTCGTCATCCCAGTCAGTGTAGCAGTCGTATACTCCGAGGGGTGAGCAGGTGGATCAGGGGCCTACAGGGCGCGTGTATGCTGTTACCGCACAGGATCTAGTACCGGCTCCATCAGTAGTGAGAGGTACTTTTCTGTTTTGCAACTCGGTTGCTAGTGTGTTGATTGACATGGGTGCATCTCATTCTTTTGTATCTGCTGCATTTGCATCTGTTCTGGAGTTGGAGTTAGCACAGTTAGCATCTCCTATTTGTGTAGTGTCACCTCTTGGGGTTGAACTGATCTTGAAACAAGGTGTTAGAGGTTGTGATATAGAGGTCGCCGACCATAGGCTTCCTTTTCCTTTTGTAGTTATGCCCATGAAGGGTTTTGATGTTATTTTGGGTATGGACTGGCTATCGTCATACCGGGCTGTTATCGATTGCTACCGCCGGAGGGTCACGTTATGTACCTTGAGTGGGGAGTGGTTCCATTTCTTGGGAGACCGGGTTGGTAGTGTTTTGCCACCGGGGTATGATTCGCGAGGGCAGAGTGAGCTTAGTGGTCTACTTGCTAGCTTTGAGAGTGGTGAGTGTGATGAGACCCAAATTGTGTTGCCGAGGGTGGTTTGCGAGTATTCAGATGTCTTTCCCGATGACCTTGTTAGTTTGCCAACTCACCGAGAGATAGAGTTCTCTATTGATCTAGTGCCCGGCACGGCGCCGATTTCTATGGTACCTTACCGTTTTGCCCCAGCAGAGTTGGTTGAGTTAAAAGTTCAGCTCCAGGAATTGCTAGATAAGGGTTTTGTTCGCCTAGTGTTTCGCCGTGGGGAGCATCGACCCTCTTTGCTAAAAAGAAAGATGGTGCCTTGAGATTGTGTATCGACTACCGAAAGTTGAATCGGGCTACGGTCAAGAATAAGTACCCTATGCCCCGTATAGATGATCTGTTCGACCAGTTGAAGGGTTCCCGTTGTTTCTCTAAGATAGACTTGAGATCGGGCTACCACCAGTTGAGGGTCAGGGAGGAGGATATTTCTAAGACGGCATTCCGTACGCGGTATGGCCATTATGAGTTTTTGGTGATGCCATTCGGGCTTACCAATGCACCGGCAGTCTTTATGGACTTGATGAACCGGATCTTCCGGGAATTCTTAGACCGTTTTGTAGTCGTTTTCGTGGACGACATTCTTATCTATTCGCCTTCAGAGGAAGAGCACGAGGAACACTTGAGAGTGGTGCTTGAGTTGCTTAGAGCCCATAGGCTGTATGCCAAGTTTGGGAAGTGTGAGTTCTGGCTAGGAGAAGTCAAATTCTTAGGCCACGTGGTATCCGGGAAAGGGGTGTCCGTTGATGCATCCAAGGTAGAGGCAGTGCAAGATTGGGCACAACCTAAGAGTGTGTTTGAGATCCGCAGTTTTCTGGGATTAACTGGGTATTACCGTCGGTTTGTGAAAGATTTCTCCAGGCTAGCTTCACCGTTGACTAGATTGACGCGGAAAGGGGTCAAGTTTGTATGGAGTGAGACTTGTGAAAAGTCATTCCAAGAGTTGAAGGTTAGATTGACCACCGCTCCGGTCTTGATTATTCCGGAGAGAGGATTGGGTTACGCGGTTTATTGTGATGCCTCACGAGAGGGTTTGGGTTGTGTGTTGATGCAAGAGGGGAAAGTGGTAGCTTATGGCTCACGTCAGTTGAAAATTCACGAGAAGAATTACCCTACACACGACCTAGAGTTAGCGGCAGTGATCTTTGCCTTGAAGATTAGGAGGCACTACCTGTATGGTGAGAAGTTCGAGGTGTTCTCGGACCACAAGAGTTTGAAGTATCTGTTTACACAGAGAGACTTGAATTTGAGGCAGAGGAGATGGATGGAGTTCATTGAGGACTATGACTTTGAGTTGCACTATCACCCGGGAAAGGCCAATGTTGTGGCCGATGCCCTTAGTAGGAAATCCATTAGTGATGTAGCTTGTATAGCCATCCGGGAATGGGGAATGTTGGGTGTACTTGGCGAGTTTGATTTGCATCTAGGCGAATCTGTTGAGGCTGCGGCCTTGTTTTCTGTTGTTGCGCAGCCTACACTTGTGACTAGAGTGTTAGAGGCACAGAGAGGTGACCTTGAGGTAGAGTCCTTCCGAGAGAAGATCTCCAGTGGGAAGGCTGAGAAGGGTTTGACGGTGTATCCCGACCTGAGTGTGAGATACCGAGACCGTTTGTTTGTGCCGGAGTCTTGCCGAGAGGAAGTACTCCGAGAGTTCCATCATTCACGCCTTGCGGTGCATCCGGGAGGCACTAAGATGTATCGGGATTTGGGTCGCCAGTTTTGGTGCCGGGGTATGAAGTGAGATGTGGCGGTTTTCGTGTCTAAGTGCCTTACTTGCCAGCAAGTGAAGGCCGAGCATCAGAGGCCAGCGGGTTTGTTGCAACCCTTACCTATTGCCGAGTGGAAGTGGGAGCATGTCACTATGGACTTCGTTGTAGGTCTTCCGAGGACTCAGCGGGGTAGTGATGCTATTTGGGTGGTTGTAGACCGGTTGACTAAGTCGGCGCACTTCATTCCCTTGTGCGTGAGAGATTCGGTAGATCATCTCGCCGACTTGTATATTCGGGACGTAGTGAGATTGCACGGGGTCCCAGTGACGATCGTCTCAGATAGAGATCCTCATTTTACTGCTAGATTGTGGCAGAGTTTGCAGAGTGCCTTGGGTACTAAGTTGACCTTTAGTACGGCTTATCATCCTCAGACTGATGGGCAGTCCGAGCGTACTATTCAGATCCTTGAGGATATGCTTCGGGGTTGTGTCCTTGACTTTAGTGGGACGTGGGAGAGGCACTTACCATTGGTGGAGTTTGCCTACAACAACAGCTTTCAGTCTAGTATCGGTATGGCACCGTTTGAGGCCTTGTATGGCCGACCGTGTAGGTCTCCAGTGTGTTGGGCCGAGGTGGGTGATGCACCTTTGTTGGGTCCGGAGTTGGTTAGGGAGACGACGGAGAAAGTTGAACTTATCCGTAGGAGGCTTGTTACAGCCCAGAGTCGTTAGAAATCTTATGCCGACCGTAGGAGGAGGCCTTTGGTGTTTGAGATAGGTGATCATGTCTTTCTGAAGATATCACCTAGACGGGGTTTGATGAGATTTGGCAAGAGTGGGAAGTTGTCCCCTTAGTTTATTGGGCCTTTTAAGATCCTTGAAAGGATTGGCGAGGTTGCTTATCGTTTAGCGTTGCCACCGCAGTTGTCCGGAGTTCATGACGAGTTTCATGTGAGTATGCTTCGGAAGTATGAGCCGGATCCATCGCATATATTAGATTGGACCGACTTAGAGGTAGATGAGGATGCCTCGTATGAGGAGAGACCGGTTCGGGTCTTGGATAGGCGGGATCAAGTCCTGCGTGGAAAGACCATCCCTTTGGTTAAGGTTTTGTGGAAACATCACGGAGTGGAGGAAGCCACTTGGGAACGTGAGTTGGAGGTCCGCGAGAAATATCCGGACTTGTTTATTGATGAGTAATCTTGTATTTAAATTTTGTAATGTTATTGGACTTAAGAGCTTTATATATGTCTTAAGTTGTAAAACATTGATAATGTTTTGGTTTAATGGAAATATGTTGTAGAACTTACCTTGATATGGGAGTTGATTATGATATTGCATATGTTGACTATATTGTAGAATTGGAGTTGTATCATGTATATTGATTATGATATGAACTGTGAACCATGCATATTGGAAATGGTTGGAAATGGAAGAAAATTGCATGTTAATAATGTACTTGTAATATATGTTACGAAATGCCCCTTGAAAAGAGATGGGATCGACCAGTAATGGGTCGGGTTGTTTAATATTATGTTGCAATATTGTTGAAAATGGAGAAAACCTGTTTTTGAAAAACCTGTGTTTAATTTCGGGGACGAAATTCTTTAAGGGGGGGAGGTTATAGCGATCCCGATTGTCCCTTTACTGTTCTGTTGTATTCCGGACTCGGTTCCGTGAAGTTGGTAGTGGTATCTATCTTGTTGCCGTTCTTTAATTCCACTTGATTGAGTTTTAGGATGTTTTGGGCAGGTTTATTACAGGTTTGTTAGGCCTTGGTTTCAATTCCTTGTTGTTCAGTTTTTAGGCGATCCGCTCGAGCGGGTCTTATTGCGCTCGAGCGGGGATTGCACACCTCCAGTATTTCGGGTTCCTGCAAAACTTCTGTATATGTGATTTTTACGCTCAAGCGGGTTTGTTTACGCTCGAGCGGTAGTGCTCGAGCGGGTTTGTTGGCGCTCGAGCGGATAGTACTTTCTGGGTATAAGTTCCGGGAGGTGGAAATCTACGCACGAGCGGACTGGTTTTCGCGCTCGAGCGGAAGTGCTTTATTCTTGTGTCTTGGCGCTCGAGCGGGCATTATTGCGCTCGAGCGTGTTCAGATTTTTGTTCTTGGCGCTCGAGCGTTGTGTTCTCCGCTCGAGCGGGTCATACGTATATGAGTTATCCGCTGGGTGATTTTAAATCACTTTTTGCTTCTCTTTCTCTCTCCTACTTTTTCTAAAAACCATTTTTGAGAGCCTCTCTCTCTAGAAACTCCCTTCTCTCTAGGGTTTGATCTAGTTAGAGTGTCCTCCTTCTCTTCGGCCTTTGTAAAAGTCGTGTTGATCGTCAAGGGCGTCGTTTTGGTCCAAAAATCTTGGGCTTTGGAGCATTTTGGTTTTTTTTTCTTCTTCATCCGAGCTCCAACTTCGAGGTAGGGATAACCTACTCCTCACTATGGGCTTTGTCTTTAAATTTTAGTATTTTGAGATGTTGGGGTTGGTTTCGTAATTTTGTAAAAGTTTGGGGTCCTTTGTGTAATTTTACAAAAGTTGGGGTTTTAGCTATATAAAACCTAAATGCATGTTTGGCATGGAAAAGTGAAATTAATGTTGAAACATTAATGAAAATGGAACCTAAGGGTTGTAATGTTAATTATGGAAAATGTCCTAATTACATTGATTGATTAATTTGTGTAATTAATTGTTGGAAATGAGGGATTGATTTGAAAATGTGGAAATTGGAAAGGGAAGGGGTTAAAGGGTGTAGTTAGATCATTTATCACTCACCTAGTTGAAATGTTGATTATATATCCATTGTTGCATTTAATTTCTGTATAGAAGTAACTGCTTTGGGCTATCGGTGGAGGATAGTCGTGATTGTTGTAGACAATGCATGATGATTAGGCTAACTGAAACTAATCACTGGAATGCGTCATTGAGTTTGACGGTTGAAAGAATACATTAAATTTATGAATCATGTGATGATGTGTATAATTATTGTTTATATGCATTGTGTCGTGTTAGAGGAGATAGGGGATGTACTCCACGGTTTAGGGGAAGATAGGGGATAGACCTCTAAACCGGATGTTGTTGGGAGGAGATAGGGGATGGACTCCATAGATAGAGCTCATATGCTTATCTACTAATGTGTTGACATAGCTCATATGCTTGTCTTTGGAAGTGTGATGGTGCTCTTATGCATATCTATGGAAGTGATGATATAGCTTGTATGCTTATCTGTTGGTGTGGGATATAGCTAGTATGCTTATCTATTATGAAATGAGAAAGTGTTTAATATGAGTTATTGCCTCATATGGGTTGTTTGGCCAGGTTCTGAGCCATGGTTATAAATTGAGAATTGAACAGAAATGGGAAAATGGATTGTAACATGGACTTGTATGTCATGAAACTGTAAAGTGTGATAAGGGAAAATATCAGCGTTGGCCATCTATCAATTGCTAAATTTTTGTCATTGTTCATATTTGGTTTAGTGTATGTCTACTAGGCTGTGGCTCACCCTATATGGGAATATCATTTTCAGGAACAGGTAGCATGCCACCTCCAAGGACGTAGCTTGGGAGGCTAGAGGCGGGCGAACTTTTGTTGTTTTATTTCTTTGATGTATTACATGTATATTCAAGCCAAGGGCTTAAGGTGTAAATGAGTTAGCACACTTTTGTTGTAACCAAGTGTTAACTTGGAAAGCTGTAAGCCTTTAGGGCATTTGCTTTTGTTGTTAACATGTAATACTTTTGGTCATGGAACTCTGATGAATAGAAGAAAGTGGAACTTTTATGTATATCAATGCATGTCTCTATTGATGGGTTAATGTTATTTTTTTTGAGGGCGTTACAGGTAGCGCCCCCAAAACAAAAATGCAAAACGCATTTGAAGTTGCTTGTCTGCTCAATTGGTCTGGAGTGTCGGGAGTTGAACCGAGTGAATTTCGGGCTGAGGACAAGGGCCGCACGTGCGAGAGAGTAGCCGCACATACGGGAAGTGAGGCCGAACATGCAGGAAGTAAGGGAGGGGGGTGAAGCACACTGCTAAAAAGGCAGGTGCGAGAGTGAGGTGCGGAAGATGAAGGCCGCACGTGCGGGGATGAAGGCCGCACGTGCGGGAGTAGGTGAGATCCGAATTTTCTTTCTTTTTCCTCTCTCTTTGGGGTGAAGTTGTATCACTTTTGTATACCTCTCTCTCTCTAAAAACATTTCCTCTTCCTTCTCTCTACATTTCCTACCGAAAATCTCACAAGATCTTTGATTCCTCCAAATCCATTGGGATTTAGATCCAAGTTTGGTTATCTAGGCGAGGGTTACGTTGTGTGCGGTGGAGATCGAGTTTAGGCATCGTCGATTTTGGGGTTTCAATTCTATTCTTCTTCAGACTTGAGGTAGGGATTTCCTTTGAGTTATATATATGTTTTTGCAAGATCTAGATGATTTTTGAAATCATCCTTTGATTAGGTTTGAAAATTGATTGTTGATTCAAGAAAAAGAGTAATTTTGAAAGTGGGTTTACTTTCTTTTCCTTTTAAAATGGAAATTGAGGGCTTTGAATTATATTGATTGTAGAAAGATGATTTTGGTGAGATCCTTCTAAATGTTTTGGAGATGAGTGGTTTTGGTGAGAAAATCTAGAAATAGGGGTTTTAAAAGATGTTGAAAATCCTTGGATAATGTTGACATATTTATTTTGGTGGTCAAAATAAATGGATGATTTGAAAATTGTTTATTTATATATATAAATGATGAAGTTTGTAAAATATGAGAATTGTTGTTCATTTTGGAAATTGTTATTCAAAATGTTGTTTTAGTCTTGAAATGGCTAATTTGTAGAGAATGCACAAAATGTGGGAAATGTGTTGTTCCTTGGGGGAATTGGAAATCAAAGTTTATATTCATCTTGTGATATTATTGTTTTGAAAAGAGAAATGGGAGATTTGTTCACAATGGAATTATTGTGCGAAAATATTGAGAATGGAAGAAATGTTGTATTGCATTTACTCATTTCATGGGCATACCAATTCATTTGATTATGTTGAGCTTTGAACATTGATTTGAAAACCTTGCATTGAGAAAAGAATGTTGGGAAACGGGTTTTCATGAAATGGTTTTGGGGTAAATACGGTGGTAAGTCTTGATAGGTGGTGTAGATAAAATTGATTAAGTTGGCCAGAATGTCCTTGGTGAAAGATCAGAAAGTGGCGCGGATAGGTGTCGAGCCTTCCAGTTAATACCGGTAAAAATGACAATTGGTAGTACTTGCATAGTCTATTTGCAGACACGACCTAGGGATTACCAGAGTTGTATTTACCGCCCCTTGAGTTAAATTGGTTAATTTTTAACAGTTGGAGTTGCATGACATCATTGGGCATGATGATTTTCAAAAGATGTAGATGCGTCTTACTTTTAAAAGAACATAGCATGGCATGTGCATTCATCATCTTGAGACTTGTATAAAATGTATATACTTTGTTAAGGATCTCCTATTGGGCTTTAAGCTCACCCTACAGGATTTTTGTGTAGGAAAGGACGTGGTGATTCCGCTCAACTAAGGGCGTGGAAGTGTGTGTGTTGGGAGAACAATGCTCTCATTTTGAGTGACTCTATTTTGTATGCCAAGGGCTATATTTGTGTGGTTTGAATAACCGATTTGTGTAACCGGGCCTAGGCCTTGGGAACTTGTGAACCCATGAGGGTATTTATTTGTTTATGTTATTTGATTTGAAGCGAATGTGTTATCGCATGAAGACTTTTTGTATCATGTAATGCAAGTGTGGAGATTTATTTTCAGATTTACCTTGAAGAGCCATGATTATTGTATTATCATTTGAGTATGAAAATTGGGGTGTTAAAGGTAGTAAGGATGCCATAACGCCTGCTGTGGCCCGCCATTTTCAAATTTGGGTCCTGCTAGTCATACCCAATGTCACATATTGACTTCATATAAACACACTAATGCATGCAGAAAATCGTGAATGAGAGTGAAGATAGAGAAGTGAATGACAATTATTCATTTAGTAATTACTAAGCAAGATGAATATTTGTAAAAAATATAATATTGTCGATTATTTTTTAGAACAAAAATTGTATGATAAAGGGTTCTCAAAACAATCACAATTACTATATTATGTCAAAATTTTGAGAGATAAAAATCTTAATATATAATCTTAACTGATTTGGAAATGGTCTCACTTCCTTTAAAAGGAAATCATAAATGAAATTAGAATAAATTGTTGATGATTCTACAACAGTCAACACTATGAAAAAATCAAACTGATTAAAAAAATTTAAAACTCCACAATCATGGTTATGTTCATATTTATTCATAAAAACAGATCTTAGATAGATATGCTATTAAACCCATAAGAGATTACAAATTTTGATCTGAATCTGAATTTGATTATTTGGACAGTTAATTATATAAAAGTATTTTGGAAAAATTTAAAAAATGTGAAATCTACCAAAAATGTCATAAAAAATCAATCACAAACAAAGAAATCAAGTCAAAATTACATATATGTAGAGATCATTACCAATACTTTGGTAAAATCACTTATCCGCTGATTTTATCAATGGAATTTTCAAGACTCCATCTTCATCTTCATCTTCATCTTGGTTGATGCCACTGCTTCTCATCTCAGGCGCCATTGATGAGTTGTGATGGGTTGGGTATATAGGGTGCCTAGGGTTAATATATACACAGTCCCTAGGGTTTGTCACCAAAAAAAAAAAAATGATAAAGTTTGATGAAATAACATTTGGACTCTCAAATTTCATTTTATTCAAGAATCTAATTGATATTATACGGATAGTTTGAAGATAAAATAAAATTTTAAATGAAGTATGATTGTCACATTTGCAACTCCTATTTTATTCTAGATCATAATTAACGGTAACGTAAAATTAAAAAAAAAAAAATCAAATAATTCAAGTATATAATTGATATTGTTAAAAGAATAAAGGCTAATTTGCTTTTTTAGTGATAATTTAGAGCAAAATAATATTTTATGTTTAAGTTTTTGGTACGTATTCATAATTGTCAGAAAATACTTATTAATATACTATGATTGTGATAATGAAAAAATATATTTTAAAAAATGTTTTAATTTTTATAAAATCTTTCAAAAAATGTTTTGAAATAAGTGAACAATGTTTCATGATTTTTCTTTTTTCCTAAATTATTTATAAAATCGGTTTCTATTGTCTAATTGGGATGGAGATGATATGTTTCAAATCACGTTAGAGCGAGGGTGTAATCTGCATGCTTAACATGCACCAAGTTTGGGATGATGATAAAGTTTGGTCACCCCGACAAAAAATAATGATTTAAAAAGAATCAGCTTAGATTTTTATACCGATAAGTAATGATGAGGGATTGAAGTTAGTTGTATAGCTCTGCAACTCAACGACATTTATGAGAATGTCAATTATGAGTAGCTGCATAAGTT
This sequence comes from Camellia sinensis, assembly GCF_055761805.1. Classification (NCBI taxonomy): domain Eukaryota; kingdom Viridiplantae; phylum Streptophyta; class Magnoliopsida; order Ericales; family Theaceae; genus Camellia; species Camellia sinensis. Next base: position 13,989,817 of record NC_138969.1, read on the forward strand.
TGCTAAAGTCACGACGTTTATTGACACAGATTCGTATAAGCGTCTAATATAACAATTTTAAAAACACATGTCTACCCTCCTCTTTAGGATTTTTTATGCATTGTTGTTTCTAAAAAAAAAAAAAAAGTCCAATTTAAGTTTTTGGCAAGTACTCATAAATGCTAGGAAAGAGTCATTAATATAAGGATTGTGATAATAAAAAAGTGTTTTAAAAATAAACAGCTATATTTTTCTCAAGTTCAAATCTAAATTTCATGGTTATGTTCGGGCTTGTGAGGCCATTTCAAGTTCCATTTTGATTATCTAAAGCATTCATTTTATAGGCCCTTTATGTGTATTATTTATGGAAAAACATTTAGATTGATTCGATAATCATAACGTTTTCAGTCATCGTATTTGTTTCAATTTAGTTTACATGATATGTCAATTTAGTATAAATTATTTTAATTTGCTTGATTTTGCCTTTTAATTTAACGATTTGTATCGTATTAGTCCAATAAATAATGGCTATTCGGTTCAGTGGACGGAAAGTTGTCACGTGCTCAAACAATGTGTCAATTTAGTCCTTATAGTTAATACAATGTGTCAATTTAGTCTCTGCTGTTTTAATTTGCTCGATTTTGACAGGGGCCAAATTAATAAATTGTGTAAACTATAGGGACCATTTGCATAATTTACCCTAAAAGATATTATCTAATTGGGATGGACCTAATATGTCTCAATCCAAATTAGGGCAAGGACTGAATAGGCAAGCTTATCATGCCCCACGTTTTGGACGAAGATGAGATTTGGCCACTCAACTAAAAATGTGATTTATTTTAAAATTCAACTTAGATTATTTATTTATTTGTTTGTTTTACATTTTTTATACTGGTAATGACAACTATGTTAAGGGTTTGAATGCAACAATATTTATGAAAATGCCATTTATTAGTGATTGTTGACGTTTGCAAAATGTCATAAAGATAATACGACATTTATTGCCATAGCCACATTTATTTGCCTGATACTATAACTTTTAAAAATCGAGATAGAAAAACATAACTATATTATTTTTAATAATTAAGTTGTTTTAGTTTCATTTATTTTATTTTTTGAAATGGTATTAAGTTGTTGGGAATTTGCCCCATTTAGTATAATTTTGTATTTAGCTTTGTCTCGTTATGATTCAAGATTAGAAAGGGAATGGGATGACCGTTATTCCTCATAAATGAGGTTTGGGAAGAGTTGGCCGATACGAAACCCCCGTTGCCATCTCTATGATTAAGAACTAATTGACGTGGCACCTGTAAGTAGCGGCTCATAAACCATTATGTTTATAAGGCAATTATGAGAAAATTAATCACTTACATTAAACACAGAAGAGGTGAAATAAATATCTTTAATATGAATAAAATTTAAAGAGAATTACGCAAATTCAACATTTGAGGTTAATAATTGCAAAATGAGAGAGCATGAATAAAATTGCTAAAATGTCCTTTCCATTTTTATTCCTTTAACTTCTTTCTCCTCATTTCTTCTCTCTTTTTCCTATTCCGTCTTCCACCATCTCCAATTGCTAGCTAGCTCTGACTTATCTCTCTTCGGCCACCTACTATGCTTTGTCTACATTTTTCAACAATTAATCTATATATACTTTCCCCAATTGCTCTTCTACCTTCCTCCACCTTTCCTAACCTTGTCAGTCCACTTGCAACTCATTTCCTCGTCATTACTACCACCCTCCCATCTTCTACTCCACTCCACTCTCAACTCTATCTCCTACTTTAACCCTAACTCAAAACCCTATGCCAACCCCAGTTCCATTTCTCTCTACTACCATAATCCCACCTAACTCCCCCTCATCCTCCCTAAACCTTGTTGTTCACCTTTAAACCGCACCCTCAGTCTCCACTATAGCCTATTTCTTCAAAAACAAAACCAAAAAATAGAGAGAGAAAGTTTGAGAGAGAGAGAGAGACTTAGAGAGAGACTGAACAATTTATATAGTGTTCTTTGAATTTAAAAAATGTGAAATATAATAATGATCTAAGCTTATTTTTTTATAAAAAACAAATCCTATTTCAAGCAGGGTGACCAAATCTCGTTGTCATCCTAAACGTGATGGTGGTTAAGCCTGCCTATTTTATCCCCATCCTAACCTAGTTTAGGACATACCATCTCCATCCTAATTATACAATAGAAACCAAAGAAGTATAGATACGGACACGCGTCATGGCACGGATATGTCACGAACATGTCGACACGCCAATTTTCAAAAAATACAAAACACAACACATAAGGTCATGCATGAAATATATAATTTCATGTATCATGTATGAATAAATTTATCATTCAAAGGTCATAAAAAATGCAATACGATACTTATTCTTATAAATTTATATGGTTTTACTTTTATTATTATTACTGTATATTAAGTTGTTCTGTTCAGATTTGTAATTAGTTTCAGCTGTGTCTAATCGATAGATACGTGTGTTCAAGCAATAGTTTTGTGTATCCTCTAAGTGTTCGGGTCTTTAAAAAATAAGACACGTTTTAATGAGTGTCGGACACATGTTAAGAAATGTCCAAAAAGTATTGATGTTTGATACAGGCACGATACGAATACATCACATTCTTAGAAGTGTACGTACTTCTTAGATATAAACCTTTTTTTTTTCTTTTTCTCTTTTTTTTTTCTTTTTTTTTTTTGTAAATTTATGAAGAAAGAAAGAAAGAAAGAAAGAAAGAAAAATCATGTAACATTTTTTATCGCTGCCAAAATATTTTTCAACAATTTACAAAATTTCAAACTTCATTAGAATATTTTTTAAAAGTATTTATTTATTTATTTATTATCATGAGTATTTGTCAAAAACTTAAATGGGACACCTTTTTGGAAAAAGCGAGGCAAAAATCCCCTAGCAAATATGTTATATATACAATGCGAGAATACTCATTCCAACCTAACCTATTCCTACCCAACCTAATCCAACCGAGGAAATACTTTTCATCCCTTTCAAAACATTTTTCAAGGATATCATTATTTTGTTAATTTTTTTAATTTAAAATTTATTATTATTATTATTATTATTATTATTATTATTATTATTATTATTATTATGTTAACAATCTTAATAATATTAACTAAATCTGTAATATTTAATAGTACTTGCCATAAACTTAAATTGGGCACCTTTATGTGGCAAGAGCAATGTGGCAAGAGCAAGGCCAGAAAAACCCTAGACAGAGGAGGAGGTGTCTATGTAACGCATGAAAACCAAACTCAACTCCATCCAACAATGGCTGCTGAGAAGATGAGATGGTGCGGCTTCAATGTACAAGGAGTTGAAGATGAAGATGAAGATCTCAAAAACGCCATTGATGAAATCAGCGAGTAAGTGATTTGCAGAATTATGAGCAGATCGAACAACTTTGGGATTCAGAATCCATAAATTGAAAGCCCAATTCTTGCACAATGAGATTATCAGTGGTTTAAATTTGGTGCTCTCTTTACATTGTATGTGTTGAAAAATATATGTTAAAAGTGTGTTATATGACAAAAATTTGTAAATGTGAGATCTGTATCAAAGTTTTGTTATAGAGTTGTATCATTTGATTTTCTGTATTTAGAGTTTGTGTTCTCTAGTATTGATTCAAAGTGTGTTTTATTTATATGATAAAAACTGAATGAAGTCTAAATTTTTTGTATTCAAAATTTGTTTGTATCTATTTCACTCTTAGAGCATCACAGTGGATGTGTTAAGAATGTTAGTTCAAGTATGTTTAAAAAAAAAAATAATCTGATAAAAGTTGGATCCAATTTTGTGTCAAGTGTTGGTTAAATTAGTGGGTGTATGTAGGTGTTTTTGTGCAAGATTTTTACTTTTATTTTAATTTTTAATTCTATCAGATTTTGTGTAAGCAAGCAGAAGTGAAACCCTGTTCTTGAAAGCTCTGTTGATTGCTATGCTGAAAAGCAATTTTATTATTGTTGGTGGGTGAATTGGTGTGTTTTCCTCATTAGGAGGGCTATTGCTTTGTGTAATGGGGTAGTAGTTGGTTGTATTGTGTGTTGTCCTTGTTGGTCCTTCACCAACTTTGGGGTAGTGCTTGTATATGATTGGAAGAGTATCTGGGTCATTAAAAAATATTAAAAATAAGACACATTTTGACGAGTGTCGGACACATGTCAAGATGCATCCAAAGAGTGTCGGTGTCTGACACAAACATGACACGCACATGTCCATTTCAAAAATTCATTTCAAAAAAATTGTTTGTACTTCATCCATTTCAAAAAAAAAAAAAAATTCAACGATTTACAAAATTTTAAACTTTTTTTAGATAAATATTTTTTAAAAGTATTTTTTTTTATCACAAATCTAAAATTTTAATGAGTCTTTCGTGACACTTATGAGTACTTGCCAAAAACTTAAATGGGACACCTTTTTCATGGAAAAAGCAAGGCAGAAAAACCCTAGCAAATGTGTATATGTGCAATGCAAGAATACCCATTGCAACCTAACCCAACAGAGGCTACTAAGATGAGAAGTTACGGCCTCAATAGAGGAGGAGACGAAGATGAAGATGAAGATTGAATCTCAAAAACTCCATTGATGAAATCAGCGAATAAGTGATTTTACCAGAATTTTGGTATGGATCTCTACACATCTATCATTCATAATTTCTTTGTTTGGTTGATATTTATTTGGATGATTGTTGTTGGTGAAATTGAACTAGATCATACCAAGGGTTGATCAGCCAAGGATGCAGAGAAGATTCAGGGATTGATGAACACCCATTTTGTGAAGATCTTTGGATTGGTCCCCCAATTTATGCCCACTCTAGTAATTCCATGTTTCTCTCAAATGTGATAATCTGCTGATATTGTTTGATATGTATGAATACACAGATATACATATGTATGTGTTCAACATTTATGTATCGCAAATCACATGTTTTTTATTAGTATTCAATTTAACATTTAAAAAAAAAATCCTCTGGATTATTTAAACTATTTCTGACAATTCTGTTCAGAAATCATTTCTCATATATGTGGAAACTACATTAGTGTTGGGTGCATATGTCAGTCATGTTTGTCGAGTTTTAAAATTTTAAACGAGTTTTTATTTTTTCTGTGGTTGACTTCTTGTCAATCTTTTGTGTTGTTTGATGAGTGTCCACATGATTTTGTTGTCCATTCTTGTGCCAACCTAATTAGGATGAGTCGGATTTGCTATTATGCAGTCTTGTTAACTGTTCTTTGTCCTAATTGGTTATTTTTCTTATATCATTAATAAAGTTCTTTATTTTTGTTGTTTAAAAAAAGAGAGAACTTTATATATATACGATTTTCTTTTTTAATTTATATATGCCGATATATAAGTGAACACCTTTAGTGGTATTATGAAACATTCTCTTCCTTATGCTACCAAGTGTTCATTTTTCTATTTAAATATAAAAAAATAAAAAAATAGATAGATGGAAGGAGTGACACTAATTCTGAACCTTGGGTCTAATGAATAAGACTCTTTCCATTTGAGTATCACACAATATATAGCACATATTTTGTTTTATTTTTACTTATTTGAATTGCATGCACACACATCGTGTGTGTCAAATGCTAGTTTATATAATGCGTGATACGAATTGTCCACCTAATCTTGTGGCTTTTTATTTTCGGTGTGCCAACTGCAAGATGGAGTCACACTACATTCAATATTTGTTTCCAACAATTAGATTATTTCCAAAGATTTTTATATCTCAAAATTTTGGCATAATAATATGATAATTATAAATGTCTTGAGTCAGAAACAAAATATCCTTTATCCTTTGCCTAGTTCTAATCTTATGAAACTCATACACTTAAAATATGAAATACATATACACATTCTTCTATAAAGTACACATGTCACATAGTGCGAAGACTTTCGTCATGCAATTTTTTATTCACAAAAAATTTACAACGATATTATATTTTCTTCAAATATTAATCTTGCTTGGTTGTTAGTAAATTAATAGTTGTTATTCACTATACACAACACTTTTTCTCCTCTCTCGCTCACGACAGTAATGTAACAACTATTCCATTTAAATATATATAAATAATCTCACAACAAGAATTTTAAATATAAGCCCTAGATTTGTATTCGGGTAAATTGCACTTTGCACCCTTACACTTTACACCAAATCTCACTTTGGTCCCAACACATGAAATCTTGACAGTCAACTTGTTACACTTGTGGTTAAATCCTACTTTGGTCATTACACATGAAATCGTGACAGTTAACTCCCTACACTTGTGAAATCGTGACAATCAACTCCCTTCACTTCTAGTCAAGTGTCAATGTCTTACTTTTGTTACTCCATCATATAAGTTTTAACAAAAGTTAGTAATGTGACAAATATATGACTACAAAATGATGATATAAGAGGAAAATCACCCAAATTTTCTGTCTATACACATTTCGTCCTAAAATTTACATCAAATTAAAACGTAAATTGTGAATGATTAAGGAGATAAATTAGGGTTTTGCAAAAATTGGAATAATGAAACTTTGGGTGTGCTTGGTTTGTGTTTGTAGAGTAGTTTTTGAGATAAAAAGTACGAAAACTTGTTTGGTTTGCCTTTTTTCAGAAATGATTTTGGAAAATTGTTTTGGGGAGAGAGTTTTAAAACAAGTGATTGATTTGATGTGTATGAGAGAGAGAGAGAGAGTGATTTTGGAAAGTAGGTAACCAAACAAAATTTTGAGATTTTTTTTGGAAAAATTTGTTTGGTTTGATTACTCTTGAAAATTTGTTTGTAGAGAATTTTCCATAAATATTTTTCTGAAAAATAAACCAAACAAGGCCTTTATTTTTCACAGTAATAGAGCCTTTGATTTCTCTGCTGCCTTTTTATTTATTTATTTATGTCGAAAGCTATATTTTCTGAAACGCCCTCAAAATAATAACAATAAACCCATCAGATAAGACATGCATTGATATATAAACTAACCACATTCCTTTATTCATTAGAGTTCCGTCACATTAGTATTACATGTTATCATCAAAACAAAATGCCCTACGGGCTTACAGCTTTCCAAGTCAACACTTGGTTACAACAAGAGTTCTAACTCGTTTACACATTAAGCCCTTGGCTTGAAGTTACACATATAATACATCAAAAGTGAAACGACAAAACTATGCCCGCCACAAGCCTCCCAGCTATGTCCTTGGAGGTGGCATGCTTCCTGCACCTGAAAATGATATTCCCATATAGGGTGAGCCACAGCCCAGTAGAAATACACTAAACCAACCATGGACAATGACTAAAACATTAGCAATTGATAGTTGGTCACCACTGATTCAATCACATAAATTACATATTTATGTCAACGACTTACAAGTCCCAATTACTTTTCATTTTCCCTTTTTCAACAGATAAGCATGCTAGCTCTATCATCATTTCCACAGATATGTATAAAAACTATATCTCACATTCAGATAAGCATAAAAGCTATATCCACATTCTCAACAGATATGTATATCAACAATATCCACAGATAAGCATACAAGCTGTATCCACACTTCATACTTCACAAAGATAAGCATATGAGCTCTATCTTCACTTCTCTAGACAAGCATATGAGCTCTGTCTACGGAGTACATCCCCTATCTCCTCCAAATACCTATCCGGTTTAGAGGTCCATCCCCTATCTTCCCCTAAACCGCGGAGTACATCCCCTATCTCCTCCTCTACACATAACGTATATAAACACATTGGTTCTATATACAATCACACAATACAAACAATTAATGTATTCTAGCAACTGTTAAGTTCCATAACACATTCCATTGATTAGTTTCAGTTTGCCTAATCAACATACATTGTCTACAACAATCACGACTATCCTCCACCGATAGCCCAAAGCAGTTATTTCTAAAACAGAAAATAAATGCACAAATGGATATTCAATCAACATTTCATTTCCTCATTTCTCACCAATTAATTATCCCAATTAATTAACCAATGTAATTAGACCATTTTCCATAATTACCATTTCAACCCTTAGGTCCCATTTTCGTCAATGATTCAACAATCATTCCATTTTTCTATGCCAAACATGCAACTAGGTTTATTATGAATAAAACCCCAACCTTTGTAAAATTACACAAAAGCCCCAAACCTTTACAAGATTACCAAACCAAGCCCAACATCTCAAAATACCAAAATTTAAAGACAAAACCCATAGAGAGGAGTAGGTTATCCCTACCTCAAATTCGGAGTCCCAAAGGAGAAGACGACAAAACCCAACGTGCTCCAAAACCCGAGATTTTCAGATTAAAATGAAGCCCTCGACGATCAACAACTTTTTTGTAAAGGCCAAAGGTGAGTAAATCACTCCTACTAGATCAAAACCTAGAGAGAAGGTAGAGTCTAGAGTGAGAGGCTCAACAATGGTGATTTTGGAAAAGTAAGAGAGAGAAGAGAAAGCAAAAAGTGATTTGGAAAGTCACAACTTCGGGTCTTTAACCCAGGTCTCCGCTCGAGCGTAAAACACCCCGCTCGAGCGGCCACTCACAGACTTACGCTCGAGCGGCCAACCTCCCGCTCGAGCGCAGAATGCACTCGCTCAGCACTTTTGCAGAAACAGACCTACGCTCGAGCTCCCAACCCTACGCTCGAGCTCACAACACTGCACAACAAGATACTGGATGGATGTATTCCCCGCTCGAGCGCCAACACCTCCGCTCGAGCGGACAGGCCAAAAATCTGGGCAACTAGTTTTGGTTTCTAAACTCAACCAACCTGTAACAAACCCGCTCAACACATCCTATAACTCAAATACAAAGTAAGAAAGGATGTAAACAAGATAATAAACAACTACCAACATCCACGGACACATGTCCGGATCGCTATACAACAAGGGTAAACCCGGGATCGCTATAACCTCCCCCCCCTTAAAGAATTTCGTCCCCGAAATTAAGCACAAGTTTTCAAAAACAAGTTTTCCTCTATTTTAAACAATGTTACACTTTAACATTCAACAATCCGACCCATTACCGGTCACCCCCTCCATTTAACAAGAGGCATATCACAATATGTAAAGAACATATGTACCGTCAACATGCATCAACATTATGCATTAACTTTCCAATTTCAACAATATAATCAACATATATAATGTTATATTCAACTTCCATATGAGGCAAGTTCCCAAAACATATTTCCAATAACCAAAACATTTTCAATGTTTCACAACTTAAGACATATATAAAAGCTCTTAAGTTCAACGAAATGTAAAATTTAAATATAAGATTACATAACAACAAACAAGTCCGGATATTTCTCTCGGACTTCCAACTCACGTTCCCAAGTGGCTTCCTCCACTCCGTGATGTTTCCACAAGACTTTCACCAAAGGAATGGTCTTGCCACGCAGGACCTGATCCCGCCTATCCAAGACCCGAACCGGTCTCTCCTCATACGAGGCATCCTCATCTACCTCTAAATCAGTCCAATCCAACACATGTGATGGATCTGGCTCATACTTCCGGAGCATACTCACATGAAACACGTCATGCACTCCGGACAACTGCGGCGGTAAGGCTAACCGATAAGCAACCTCACCTATCCTCTCAAGGATCTCAAAAGGACCAATAAACCGAGGGGATAACTTCCCACTCTTCCCAAACCTCATCAGGCCTCGTCTAGGTGATATCTTCAGAAAGACATGATCACCCACCTCAAACGCCAAAGGCCTCCTCCTACGGTCGGCATAACTCTTTTGTCGACTCTGGGCTGTAACAAGCCTCCTACGGATAAGCTCAACTTTCTTTGTCGTCTCCCTAACCAACTCCGGACCCAACAAAGGTGCATCACCCACCTCGGCCCAACAAACTGGAGACCTACACGGTCGGCCATACAAGGCCTCAAACGGTGCCATACCGATGCTAGACTGAAAACTGTTGTTGTAGGCAAACTCTACCAATGGCAAGTGCCTCACCCACGTCCCACTGAAGTCCAGGACACAACCCCGAAGCATATCCTCGAGGATCTGAATAGTACGCTCGGACTGCCCGTCAGTCTGAGGATGATAAGCCGTACTAAAGGTCAACTTAGTGCCCAAGGCACTCTGCAAACTCTGCCACAACCTAGCAGTAAAACGAGGATCTCTATCTGAGACAATCGTCACTGGGACCCCGTGCAATCTCACTACGTCCCGAATATACAAATCGGCAAGATGATCTACCGAATCTCTCACGCGCATAGGAATAAAGTGCGCCGACTTAGTCAACCGGTCTACAACCACCCAAATAGCATCACTACCCCGCTGAGTCCTCGGAAGACCTACAACGAAGTCCATAGTGACATGCTCCCACTTCCACTCGGCAATAGGCAAGGGTTGCAACAAACCCGCTGGCCTCTGATGCTCGGCCTTCACTTGCTGGCAAGTAAGGCACTTCGATACGAAAACAGCCACATCTCTTTTCATACCCCGCCACCAAAACTGGCGACCCAAATCCCGATACATCTTAGTACCTCCCGGATGCACCGCAAGGCGCGAATGGTGAAACTCTCGGAGTACTTCCTCACGGCAAGCCTCCGGTACAAACAAACGGTCTCGGTATCTCACACTCAGGTCGGGATACACCGTCAAACCCTTCTCAACTTTCCCACTGGAGATCTTCTCTCGGAGGGATTCTACCTCAAGGTCACCTCTCTGTGCCTCTAACACTCTAGTCACAAGTGTAGGCTGCGCAACAACAGAAAACAAGGCCGCAGCCTCGACAGATTCGCCCAGTAGCAAATCAAACTCGCCAAGTGCTCCCAACATCTCCCATTCCCGGATGGCTATACAAGCTACATCACTAATGGTCTTCCTACTAAGGGCATCGGCCACAACATTGGCCTTTCCCGGATGATAATGTAACTCAAAATCATAATCCTCGATGAACTCCATCCACCTCCTCTGCCTCAGATTCAAGTCTCTCTGTGTAAACAGATACTTCAAACTCTTATGATCCGAGAATACCTCGAACCTCTCACCATAAAGGTAGTGCCTCCAGATTTTCAAGGCAAAGATCACAGCTGCTAACTCTAGGTCGTGTGTGGGGTAATTTTTCTCGTGTATTTTCAACTGACGTGATCCATAAGCTACCACTTTTCCCTCTTGCATCAACACACAACCCAAACCCTCTCGTGAGGCATCACAATAAACCGCATAACCCAACTCTCTCTCCGGAATAATCAACACCGGAGCGGTGGTCAATCTAACTTTCAGCTCTTGGAACGACTTTTCACAAGTCTCACTCCACACAAACTTGACTCCCTTCCGAGTCAGTCTAGTCAACGGTGACGCTAACCTGGAGAAATCTTTCACAAACCGACGATAATACCCAGCTAATCCCAGAAAACTGCGGATCTCAAACACACTCTTAGGCTGTGCCCAACCTTGCACTGCCTCAACCTTGGATGTATCAACAGACACCCCTTCCCCGGATACCACATGGCCTAAGAATTTGACTTCCCTCAGCCAGAACTCACACCTCCCAAACTTGGCATACAGCCTATGGGCTCTAAGTAATTCAAGCACCACTCTCAAGTGTTCCTCGTGCTCTTCCTCAGAAGACGAATAGATAAGGATGTCGTCCACGAAGACAACCACAAATCGGTCTAAGAACTCCCGGAAAATCCGGTTCATCAAGTCCATAAAGACTGCCGGTGCATTGGTAAGCCCGAATGGCATCACCAGAAACTCGTAATGGCCATACCGCGTACGGAATGCCGTCTTAGGAACATCTTCCTCCCTGACCCTCAACTGATGGTAACCCGATCTCAAGTCTATCTTAGAGAAACAACGGGAACCCTTCAACTGGTCAAACAAATCATCTATACGGGGCATAGGATACTTATTCTTAACCGTAGCCCGATTCAACTTCCGGTAGTCTATACACAATCTCAAGGCACCATCTTTCTTTTTAACAAAGAGGGCCGGTGCTCCCCACGGTGAGACACTAGGGCGAACAAAGCCCTTATCTAGCAATTCCTGGAGCTGAACTTTCAACTCAACCAACTCTGCTGGAGCAAAACGGTAAGGTGCCATAGAAATCGGCGCCGTACCAGGCACTAAATCAATAGAGAACTCTATCTCTCGGTGAGGTGGCAAACTAACAAGATCTTCGGGAAAGACATCCGAATACTCACAAACCACCCTCGGCAATACATGCTGGGTCTCACCACTCCCACCACTCTCAAAGCTAGCAAATAGACTACTAAGCTCACTTCGCCCTCGCGAATCATACCCCGGTGGCAAAACATTACCAACCCGGTCTCCCAAGAAATGGAACCACTCCCCGCTCAAGGTACACAATGTAACCCTCTGGCGGTAGCAATCAATAACAGCCCGGTATGACGATAACCAGTCCATACCCAAAATAACATCAAAACCCTTCATGGGCATGACAACAAACGGAAAAGGAAGCCTATAGTCGGCGACCTCTATATCACATCCTCTAACACCCTGTTTCAGAATCAACTCACCACCCAAAGGCGATACCACACAAATAGGAGATGCTAACTGTGCTAACTCCAATTCCAAAACAGATGCAAATGCAGCAGATACAAAAGAATGAGATGCACCCGTGTCTATCAACACATTAGCAACTGAGTTGCAAAACAGAAAAGTACCTCTCACTACTGATGGAGCCGGTACTAAATCCTGTGCGGTAACAGCATACACGCGCCCCGTAGGCCCCTGGTCTACCTGCTCACCTCTCGGAGCAAAAGACTGCTGCACAGACTGGGATGACGAAGCTCCCGGATTGGCCCTCGAGGCCTGCACAGACTGAGCTGGCTGAAAACCCTGCGTCTGCCTAGAACCAGACGCTCCCGAAGTGGCACTCAACTGTGGGCAAAACCTCTTCATGTGCCCAGGTTGTCCACACTGATAACAAATCAAGAGCTGCCCCCTGCCCAAACCCTGACTCGGCGGTCTAGCTGAAGAAGAAGCAGCTTTCTGACCCCCACCCTTCTGCGGGCAAACAGAAACCTTGTGACCCAGCTGGCCACACTTGTAACAAGTGAATTCTCCCTGACTGCCTCTCCCCGAGCCTACACTAGGCACTGGAAAGGTCGATCTAGAGACTGCACCCTGAGACTGCTGAGGGTTAGAACCCCTCTGCCTCCTGCCATCACTCTGACTATCCTGGCTCCTCTTGGAGCCTCTCTGACCCTCATCCTCCTCCTGCATCATAAGCTCCATATGAGCTGCAGCATCCACTAGGTGTCTATACTCTCGAATATAAGACCCACCAACTCTCAACTTGAGGCCCCGCCTCAACTTCCGCTCAAACTCATAGCAACGGCGTTCCTCAGACGCCACCAGTTCAGGTGCAAACCTGGACAGACTGGTAAAAGTAGCCTCAAACTCGGCCACTGACAAGCCCTGCTGATTAAGCCGGCTAAACTGATCCCTCAGCTTCTCCCTAGCTGCTGCTGATAAAAACCTCTCCTGAAAAGCATTCACAAACGCCTCCCAAGTACCACCAACACGAGCTTTCTCGTACTTCCACCATTGACCCGCATCTCCCTTCAGTTGGAAGGATGCCAAGGTCACTTTCAGTGCTCCGTCCTCGATGCCAAGCATCTCAAACGTCTTCGTTGTCTGTTCGAGCCATTCATCTGCCTTAAGCGGCTCTTTAGGATCCCCGATAAACTCGTCCGGATTACACCGGAAGAACTCCCTCTTCAAGAAAGAAGGCCCTGCCTCAGCTACCTGATTCCCAGCTCTAAGAATACCCAAAGCTCCTGCTATCTCTCTGGCCAAGGCACCCATAGCCTGCTGACCCACTGGCTCGGCCACATTGGCCTGCCCAACTCCCTCCTGCACAACCGGAATCTCACCCTGTAACGGTACTTCCTGCCTTGCAGGTCTACTACGCCTAGCACCTCTTCCTCGTCCTGACATCCTAATAAAGGTAGCACAGAACGTTAGCACATTCATAGGTGTGCCGAAACTAAACACTCACGTCCTAATGCGTGGACAAGTGTAATTCACTCCACATAAGCACATAAACACATAAGCACTTACGAACTTCATTTCTGGATAATGATAGTCCCGAGACGTTACTAGAGTTCCGGTTAGAAACAGCATTGATCAAGTGCTTTTCCAACAAGACTCCCAGAAACTCAAGGATCCAATCAACATCCTAGAAATTAAATCCCATACCCACATAGTCACATAAGCATGTTATCAAATAAACACATAGCATATGGTACTACATCTACGTCTCTATCAAGCGAGACAAACCCATTGTGATCCTAATCACTTCCCACGTACCCAAAGTATTCGAACCCGATACGCTCTGATACCAAGTTGAAACGCCCTCAAAATAATAACAATAAACCCATCAGATAAGACATGCATTGATATATAAACTAACCACATTCCTTTATTCATTAGAGTTCCGTCACATTAGTATTACATGTTATCATCAAAACAAAATGCCCTACGGGCTTACAGCTTTCCAAGTCAACACTTGGTTACAACAAGAGTTCTAACTCGTTTACACATTAAGCCCTTGGCTTGAAGTTACACATATAATACATCAAAAGTGAAACGACAAAACTATGCCCGCCACAAGCCTCCCAGCTATGTCCTTGGAGGTGGCATGCTTCCTGCACCTGAAAATGATATTCCCATATAGGGTGAGCCACAGCCCAGTAGAAATACACTAAACCAACCATGGACAATGACTAAAACATTAGCAATTGATAGTTGGTCACCACTGATTCAATCACATAAATTACATATTTATGTCAACGACTTACAAGTCCCAATTACTTTTCATTTTCCCTTTTTCAACAGATAAGCATGCTAGCTCTATCATCATTTCCACAGATATGTATAAAAACTATATCTCACATTCAGATAAGCATAAAAGCTATATCCACATTCTCAACAGATATGTATATCAACAATATCCACAGATAAGCATACAAGCTGTATCCACACTTCATACTTCACAAAGATAAGCATATGAGCTCTATCTTCACTTCTCTAGACAAGCATATGAGCTCTGTCTACGGAGTACATCCCCTATCTCCTCCAAATACCTATCCGGTTTAGAGGTCCATCCCCTATCTTCCCCTAAACCGCGGAGTACATCCCCTATCTCCTCCTCTACACATAACGTATATAAACACATTGGTTCTATATACAATCACACAATACAAACAATTAATGTATTCTAGCAACTGTTAAGTTCCATAACACATTCCATTGATTAGTTTCAGTTTGCCTAATCAACATACATTGTCTACAACAATCACGACTATCCTCCACCGATAGCCCAAAGCAGTTATTTCTAAAACAGAAAATAAATGCACAAATGGATATTCAATCAACATTTCATTTCCTCATTTCTCACCAATTAATTATCCCAATTAATTAACCAATGTAATTAGACCATTTTCCATAATTACCATTTCAACCCTTAGGTCCCATTTTCGTCAATGATTCAACAATCATTCCATTTTTCTATGCCAAACATGCAACTAGGTTTATTATGAATAAAACCCCAACCTTTGTATAATTACACAAAAGCCCCAAACCTTTACAAGATTACCAAACCAAGCCCAACATCTCAAAATACCAAAATTTAAAGACAAAACCCATAGAGAGGAGTAGGTTATCCCTACCTCAAATTCGGAGTCCCAAAGGAGAAGACGACAAAACCCAACGTGCTCCAAAACCCGAGATTTTCAGATTAAAATGAAGCCCTCGACGATCAACAACTTTTTTGTAAAGGCCAAAGGTGAGTAAATCACTCCTACTAGATCAAAACCTAGAGAGAAGGTAGAGTCTAGAGTGAGAGGCTCAACAATGGTGATTTTGGAAAAGTAAGAGAGAGAAGAGAAAGCAAAAAGTGATTTGGAAAGTCACAACTTCGGGTCTTTAACCCAGGTCTCCGCTCGAGCGTAAAACACCCCGCTCGAGCGGCCACTCACAGACTTACGCTCGAGCGGCCAACCTCCCGCTCGAGCGCAGAATGCACTCGCTCAGCACTTTTGCAGAAACAGACCTACGCTCGAGCTCCCAACCCTACGCTCGAGCTCACAACACTGCACAACAAGATACTGGATGAATGTATTCCCCGCTCGAGCGCCAACACCTCCGCTCGAGCGGACAGGCCAAAAATCTGGGCAACTAGTTTTGGTTTCTAAACTCAACCAACCTGTAACAAACCCGCTCAACACATCCTATAACTCAAATACAAAGTAAGAAAGGATGTAAACAAGATAATAAACAACTACCAACATCCACGGACACATGTCCGGATCGCTATACAACAAGGGTAAACCCGGGATCGCTATATTTTCTTAACTCTTCATCCTAATTTTCAACATATTAATACACACACACATATATTAAATATTGTATTGTACAACACTCACTTGCTTATCACGTGGGACAAAGTATATGTTGGTAGGAAATGAGAATGATTTTCCTCTCTTGCCCTCATTTCGTAGTCACATATTTGTTACATGACTGAATTCTGCTAAAAACTTAAATAATGGACAAATTGACACTTGACCAGAAGTGCAGAGGGTTGATTTTCACGATTTTATGTGTAGGGACTAAAGTGGAATTTGATCAAAAGTACAAGGGGTTGACTGCCACAATTTCGTATGTAGAAATCAAAATGAGATTTGGTATAAAGTGTAAGGATGAAAAGTGTAATTTACCTTTCGTATTTGATGTTTTTGTATTTTTACTTTTTGATTGCGTAAAGTCTTCCATTTTAAATTAAGCTGCTATCTTGCGAGAGATTTTAAATTCATAATTTTTTTTTTCCTTACAACATGTTCGATCTTGTATTTTATGGATGTAAATTGGTATCTAATTCACTATTGTTAAATTGTGTTATATGACAAAAGGCTATGAAAGTGAGATACGTATTAGAGGTTTGTTATAGAGTTACATCCTCTGATTTTCTGTATTTAGAGTTTGTGTTCTCTTGCATTGAATCAAAGTTATATGATAAGAACTAAGTTTGGGATTTTTGTATTCAAAATTTGTTGTCTCTTCTTCTATCTAGTTCACTCTTAGAGCATCACAGTGAATGTGTTAAAAATGTTTGTTTAACTATGTTGAAAAAAAAAAATGTGATAAAAGTAGGATCCAATTTTGTGTTTAGTGTGTATTAAAGTGTTTGCTAACTTAGTGGGTATAGGTGTTCCAATGTTGATGTTAAACTATGATTAATTTGATTGCTGTGGATAGGGGCAGTGAGAAGGGGATGGTGTGACTATAGAGGGATGGTGTGTAACGCCCCCAAAATAAAACCATAGATATAACCCATAAGCATATTTAAATAGCAACATACATCAGAGTATAAAGTTCTTTCATTACATGAAGTTAATGGATACAAGAGTTTAACAGAAGTAGATGCCCTATTGGCTTACACCTTTCCAAGCTTTAACTTGGTTACAACAAAAGTGAGCTTCGCTCATTATATCTTAAGCCCTTGGCTTTACAAAAATATACAATCAAAAGATGAAGCTCTTGCTTTCGAAAATTTCTCCAACGTTACTGCCTAGGTGGAGGCATGCCATCATTACCTAAAAAGTTATTCCCAAGTAGGGTGAGCCACAGCCCAGTAGAAATAATCTAACGCAATATATGAAATTTAACAAAGGTATAAGTACAAGTGCATAAACAATGCTCGTAATAACACTTTTCATAACTTTATATACCCGTAAAATGTTCCTTTCAAGTCTTAATTAGTTTACTTTCAACTCATGTTCCATTCACTTATCTGATATTTCATCCCCAGGCTAGACACCCATGTGTTCGTCGACTATACAAGCACAACAATTTCCGTTTTACAGATTTTTCATCCCCAGGCTAGACACCCATGTATAATTTCAGGACTTTCACCCAGGATACTCCGACCAACTTAATTATTATGGAGTCTATCCCCTTTCTTCTCCCAAACAATCATTCATACATATGCAATGTATTTAAACACGAACTCAAACAATGGAGTATATCCTCTTTCCACTCCCAAATAATCATACATATACAATGTACATAAATATAGTCATGTTCAATGACAAGCACAAGTGATTAGCTCCAGTTCACCTAATCTGCATGCATTTTCTACAACAATCATAGCTATCCTCCACCATAGCCTAATACAATTATTTCTAAACAAATATAAAATATCATAATAGATAGTTTATTCGAAACTACCAAAAAATGAAATAACACATAACCAAACTCACCATTCATATCAATGCCCTCTCAATTTCACATTTTCACTGTCAATTTCCATTATTTATATAAAATCATTATTAGATCCAATTAGGGAAAAATCTCCCCCTTTTCCCAAATAATAGCCAAGTGCCAAAATCACCAAATTTTATACGATACAACATCATTTTCAAACCCCTCAAGTGTTTGTTTCACCTTCACCCAAAAACCCTCTTTCCATTTTATGTACAAACCCTAGGTTTGTTTAAAACCTCCCCAAATTACTCCATTGTTATACAAGAGACAATAACTAAGCTAAATACCAAATAAAAGTGTAGAAAGATCCCTACCTCAAAGGAAGAAGATGAACCACACAAGAGAAAAACTCCGAGAGTGCCGAAACCCACTTCTATTTGGATCAAAATGTAAATCTTGACGAGCTCTACCTTTTTCTCAAAGGCACTTGGGTGGAAATCGCAAAGGATCTAGATGAAATCTAAGAGAGAAGGTGAATTGTAGAGAGAAAAGCTCAAGAACAAGCTTTTTGGAAAGTTTTAGACAGAGAGAGAAAAAAAAAGAAAAGTGATTCAAAATGTCATATTCTCAGACTAAAATACACGCAACCCGCTCGAGCATGGAAAGCCCCGCTCGAGCGTCAGACACAGAGTTTCGCTCAAGCATGAAAAGTGGCGCTTGTGCGTAGAATGCACACTTCCAGAAGTTCTGCAGACGAAGGTCCCCGTTCGAGCGTAGAAGTGGACACTCAATGTGACGACCGAGTTGCTTTCTTCCCTTTTCTTTCTTTCTTCACACCATCTTCCTTTTCCTTCCATTGAGATTGAAACGTTCGGAAATAACTCCCTAAAAGAAAGTTCTTATTCTTGTGTTGTTCGGTTCTGAGTTTCACTTGTTCCAGGGAGTGCTAGGTTAGGCCCGGAGTGTCGAGGTTTGGACCGGAAAATTTTCTGGGTTGTCTGGACTCAGCCGCACGTACGGGGGTCACTGGTCGCATGTACGGGAGGCCAAGCCGCGCGTGCGGAATGCAGGGGAAGTTTGGGTGGCCTTCTGCTTTATATGCACGAGCGGAGAGAGGTGCGGGAGAGGAGCCCCGCACGTGCAGGGATGAGGGCCGCACATGCGGAAGGGACGCTCCGCACGTTCGGGGAAGGGCGCCACACGTGCGGCAAATGAGTAGTCTGAATCTCTTTTTTTTTTTTTTACCCATTTGGCCGTAGTTGTATCACATTTTGGGGCTTTTTCTTTCACTCTATACTCCATTTCTCTCCTTCTTCTCTCTAGAAACCCTAACCAAAACACTTTAACACTTTGATTTCATTGCAAATCTTTGGATCTAAAACATCATCACCCCTCCTAAATCTTGAAGATCGAGCTTGGATTTCTCTTGGTGTAGGAGAAATTAAAGAACACTCCATCTTGAAGCTAGGGTTTCACTTTTTCTCCATCAAGCTTAAGGTAGGGACATTCTTGAGTCATATATATATAGATATATATATGTTTTGCAAGATTAAATGTTGATTTCATACTTCTCTTGGATCTATTATGAGAGTTTGGTCTATGGTTCAAAAATGATGAGATTTCTTCAAAGAGGGTCAAAGTTTCAAGAGTTTCTTGTTGACACTTGGGTTTTCTAATTCATTATCAAAGAAAGATGATTTTAATGAGCCTTCTCCATGAAAAGGAGAGATATTTTGGGTTTTGATGAGAAACCTTAGAAATTTGGGGATTTTGGAAAAGAAATGAAAATATTTATGAAACTTCCTATTTGTTTTGTATCAAAGGATGGAGGAAAGTAAATTTAATCACATGATTAGTGAATTTACAAATCTATTTGGGCATGAACAATGAGATGCTAATTTTATATGTTTGTTGAACACATGAACATGCATTTTTGGAAAGTGGTAAATGGTTGTATACTATGAAATGCAAAAATTGTAAAATCTTGGAAATAATGTTGAATACATCACATGTAGCCTTGAAGGGGGCTATCTTGTTGCAAATTGTTGGTATGTTTGTTCATGAAACAACATTGGGATGAAGAAATGAGGAATGTAATGAAATTGATATATTTATAGAAATATTTTAAAACGAAGAAATGTTAGGAGATATTGATTATTGCATGGCATTATCATTTGATATATTATAATTACTGTGCATGAAATGAATTCTTATCATTATTACATTCTCATCATGTTTACTTGAGGAGTATATTGTAATGAGAACAAACAGAAATGTAAAAGGGGTAAATACGTTGGTAAGTCCGGTTAAGGGGTGTAGATGACTTTGATAAGTTGGCCTGAGTGTCCATGATGAAAGACCAAAAACCCGTGCGGATAGGTGTCGAGCCTTCCGGTTAATACTGGTAAAAATGACAATTTGGTAGTACTTGTAGAGTCTACTTGCAGACACTAGCCTAGGGATTACCAGTGTCGTATTTACTGCCCCTATTGATTAAAATTGGAGGTTTGTTTGAATGTATTGAGATTGCTAACTTTTTTTGAAATGGAAATTTTAAAAGAGCATGAAATGGAAATTTTCTTTAAGAGAGCATGGCATAGCATGAACATTATATTTCATTGAGAATTGCATAACTGTATATACTTTGTGAGAATTCTCTACTAGGCTTTATGCTCACCCCTACGGGATTTGGTGCAGGTAAAGATGTTGTGATCTCGCTGAGCTGAGGGTATGGATATGTTTTGGTGAAGAGTATATCACTCTTTCTTTTGTTGTAATTTTTTGTAAATCCTAGGGCTAATTTGGTATGGGTCCGAGAGACCATTTTGTGTAACCGGGCCATTGCCTTGGAAGATGTAAGCCCGTAAGGGCATTTCTTTTTTATTTTAGTTTCATGTTGAAGACTATATGTTTCACATGCTATAGATTCAGGTGTTTTCTTATCATTGAATGGATATTTGTGGAACCCTTGTATGAACCATGGATATTTTTGATATAGAGAATGGAGAATGGTTGTAATTGATGAATGTACGTAGTTTATGTATTATTCATGTTGGGTTTATTTCGAGGCGTTACACTCGAGCATTTGATGCACACTTCCAGTATTTCAGACCTGCAAAAAGAAATACTAAGAGTTGACGAATCCCGCTCGAGCGCAATAACGGCTGTTGAGCAGATGAGCAAAATTGTGAAACCCGCTCGAGCATGAGAATGCCTGCTCGAACGGAAAGGCCAAAATCTGGGCAACACAAGTTTTGAAATACAAACGACCAAACTATCTCAAACGCACAACCACAACCCGATAACCAAAATGAAGAGGAAGACAAAGGAAGGAGATAGGAATAACTATTCAAACCAAACCAACACGAGTTCGGAACATAATAAGTAATGGATCAAAAACCGGAATCGCTATATGGTGGGTAATGGTCAACAAGGAGAAAGAAACCATATCTGGTTTGCATTTCTGAAATGACTTTTTGAATTTTTTTTGAAAAAAGAGAAATTAGTTTGACAAAAAATAAATATTAAAAATATATTTTTG
This sequence comes from Camellia sinensis, assembly GCF_055761805.1. NCBI lineage: Eukaryota > Viridiplantae > Streptophyta > Magnoliopsida > Ericales > Theaceae > Camellia > Camellia sinensis. The sequence goes on from NC_138969.1 coordinate 14,011,557, forward strand.
AATTTTTTAAAATTATTTTTAAAAAAAAAGATACAACTAAAAACGATAAGTGCTTTTGATTTTTTTTTTTTTTTTCATGAAACTTTTTGATTTTTTTCATGAACCTAACTTTTAATTTTTTTTTCTAAAACAAGTTTCCGAAAATCAAGCCAAACATGGCCCACTAACTCACTTACGGAAAATGTTAGATCGACAAAAATATCTCACAATTTGATCTACAATAATATGATATGATAGGTGTCAACTTCCAATTCACCTGCCACATCACTAAAAGTGTGGATCTCTATTGTCTTAGTAATTAAATTAGAATTAAAAGAAAGGAGAGAGGAACAATTATTTTTAAGTAGAGGAACAATGTTTATATGATATAAAGAGTAGTAATATAGAAACATCACATTTATATAAAAAAAAAAATTAATACAAAATAATTTGTCAAATTTGGATTTTCACTTTTAAAGAAAAGAATCATCAAGAACACTTATTATAGTTTCAACAATGCCACTATTATATTGTTCTTGTCATAAAGTTTATACAATTTTTTTCTTTTTTCTTTTTTTTTATTTATTTATTAAATAAGCTTATCATTTTACCTTCACAAATGAGTTGTCTTCATGCTACCCTTGTGAAGGAGTCACAATTTGTCTTGTTGTAAGCTTCTAAAAATGTTAAATTATGGTAAGATGTTTTGGGGATTTTTCCCCTTATTTTAGTTGGTAAAAATTTTGTTTCGGTTTCAAATTGAATAACTCAAAGGCAGAATTGTTAGTATGAGTTATTTCTTTGATTTATTTTTTATAATACCATTTAATTAAAAATAAGTAAGGAAAAATAAAAGACAATAGTTCTAAAAATGAAACTACAAGTAAACTACAAAAAGGTACAAATACATGGCATGTGACATAACCATTAACGATGATAGATAGAAGTTAGCTTTACCTTAGTGTTGTACCTTTGGTTTGGTTGGTCTCTCATCAACTTAGAAACATGGTTCTAAATCATAGTATCAGGTAATGTAACAGTATCGATCGTAGAGTATCGGTATCGGTAGTATCGATCGGTACGTATCAGGAATTAGGTGTCGCGACAGTGAAATTTTAAAAATCATTTCACAGGTTTTTCCCATTTTTCTTTCCCGTACCAGTCTGAACCGGTGAGTATCGGCCCGTCGTGGCTTGTTAACGGCTTGTGTAATGGTTACAGACCGACACATACCAGGACTCGGCCGATTCTCCTGCTTGTATAATGGTTACAGACCGATACGTACCAGGACTCGGCCGATTCTCCTGCGATTTTTAATCTCAGCGATACACGGGCCTGTATCCATCGCGGCACCCTATTCTTCCGATACGTATCGGCCGGTTTTTAGAACTATGCTTGGGATGGAGCTACTAGATGATTGAGTTTTTGATTCGGTGTCAACCTAATTGAGATCGTCTAATTTAGCTATGATATTCTTTATTCTATTCTACTTTATTGATATATGTTATATACTTTATTCCTTTCATATAATCAATAAAGCTTTCCCTTTTTGCTGATTAAAAAAAAAAAAGCCGAGAAAGATAAGACAGCAAATATCTCTATTGTATTTAACAATATAATATCATTTAATCTTATTGCGGCATTTTTAAAGCTCATAGGAGCATTTCTAAATGCAACTAAGTGTTTGGTAATAAATTATTCAACTAGAAGAAATTAAAATGAAAAATATCCAATAATATTATGAGAAATCAAGTTGTTAAAACTGCATCATAACTTAAAGAACATATCCTAAGTTAGACCATGATACCCAAGCAAAATATATGTAAACACCAAGGAAAACACTTGAGAAGCCAACCAAAAAGCCAATAAAATAAAATAAAATAAAATAATAATAATAATAATAATAATAATAATAATAATAATAATAATAATAATAATAATAATAATAATAATAATAATAATAATAATAATAATAATAATAAGCTGACAACCACCCAATTATGATTGTAGAGTATTTGCACAATTACATACACCCACTAATTAACTCACAATATAACATCAACATTGGAACACTCGTTTTTTTCTTTTTTTTTTTTTTTTTTTTTTGATCGGCAAAAAAGAAACTATATTGATGTAAAATTAAAGATATAAGATACAAATCAACTACATCAATAAAGAGAGGAAGTGTAAAAGCATCACGATGAGCTAAATCATCCCAACTATGTTGGCACCAAAGAGTGCATCCTATCATATGCTAGCACCCCCAAAGTTGGTGAGTAACTAACCAAAAAGCAGAGAAAACTCCTCTACAACAAGCACTGCAAGGCAGTCCAACAGAACCGAACTTGACCCAGGACTTGCAGCCTATATAGGACCTACTAGCAATATGGAAACCATCATAGCAGTCCAACATATCAACCACCAAGACTACCAGCCATTTTTTTCCTATACAAGACTAGCAAAAATAGAACCAGCAGGTTCAAGGATTAAGGACGAAGAATTGCATCTTTGACCAAATCAGCACAGAGAACTACTGCAAATTCAACTCCCATTCCTAACACAGAATTGGACCTCAACACCACAGCTAAGCATAGCAGTCCAACAAAAGCAGATTAACCACCTCCACCGCCTTCAGCTAGTATCAGCAACATAGCACCAAAACAGACCCATCCACCATTCCTGATAAAGTACTCAACACCAAAAAAAGACTTAGCACCACAGCTCTTTTGTAGTCCATATAGTCATAGAAACAGCTAACAGATCAAGTAACAACAAACTCTGCTACTGATTACATTACATTAGTACAGAACATCAAAACCAAAACAACAGACTCAACCACCAAAACAAACAGATAATAGAAACAGATCAGCAAGACCAATGTGCCACCATTCAATAAGCAAAAGATCCGCAAGACGTCATTCCATTTGTAATCTAGATAATCACAGAAACAGAACAGACATAAACCATTATACCTTTAAAGTAGAGAAGATCATACCTTAGAAGCCAGGCCTTACACAAGCTCAGACACCATTTCTGATGCAAAACAAATAACCCCATCAGCCAAGAAACAAAAACACCCACATCAAAACACTCAACAGCACACCAGAGTCCAGCACAAACCAAAATATCAATTACCTATGGACCAGAACAAGACAGACCAACATATCAGACCGCTACCAGAGCCTGAGCCTGAGCATAGCTGGGTAGCCAAGAATCAAACACCCAGCAGCATTAAACACACCAAAAGCAACACACCATAGTCCATTACAGTAGCAGCCATACTCTGTTCACCCACAACCATCTAAGCAGATCCTAGTGAGCACTGCTCCCCTATGAGTTTCTCAACCAAATATACATACTAACAGATGGTTAGCTCAGCTCCCATTCCTAATATAGTACTGAACCTGAGGCAAATTGAAGACTACATCATTAACAGAGAACTCTATTTTAGCTGGGGAGGATTTGGCCCACAAAGCTATTCTTGGTTTGACAACCTCACATAGTTCCTCGTAATTTGGCTGGGAACCATTAAAAACACAATCATTTCTATGCTTCCATGTGGACCACAAAACAGCCAAAGGCACAACTTTCCACAGCAGCTTCTCAATCTTTTTCATTTTGCAAAACGACCACCATTGCAGTAGCTCTTCCACTGAGTTTGGCATAGCCCACTGAAAACCCCACCATCTCATAGTATTAGACCACAGTAGCCAAACAAAAGGACAGAAAAGCAAGATATGATTGACAGATTCCATCTCAATTTGACAAAAGACACAACCCACATTGGCAGATGTAGCTAAGTTCCAATTTTGTGTAGGAAGCTAAAGGTTTTCACCTTGCCGTGCCAAGCCAACCACCCAAAAAATTTGACTCTAGGTAGGGCACAATTATTCCAAACTACCACTTCCACTTTCCTAACAGGACCCAAGAAGAGTTCATAACTTTTATACACTGATGTAACATAAAACAAACTAGATGGATCAGCCTTTCACTTCCACGCATCTTCTTTGCTGACCCCTATTGTTGGAGCATTCATAAGGGAGGACTGAAGTTTACTAACCTCCTCATCTTCCCATGTGTGGCTCCCCTTTTTCTACCCCCCTTTCGGAAAGGTTTGAAAAGAAAAGGGCCTAACAATTCGGACTCCCGCGGTTCTGAATCTAGTCTCACAAGTGCAATGTGAAACTGATAAACACCAAAGAGTCTAAATCTAGCAAATCATTTTGGAAAATCAATTTTAAATCAAATAATGCCAAAATTGGACTGCTTTTCCAGATAAAGAGTCGACACCTAAATATTTTATTTTTGGGGAAATTTAGGAAACCCTGATCCGTGCCGAAGGCCACGTGTCCGTCATCACCAAAGTTGACTCGGCTTGGGAACTTGGGTACAAGGGGGGAAGGTTATGAATTGAGCACTCCCGCTCGCCCGATCAAAGATCGGCCTCTACTGACCATAATATGATTTTTTATAAACATTATTCGGTTGTTAAACTAGCTTTACTATGTGATGCACACAAGCAAGTATAGACTAGTTTGCTCAATTTGGAACAATTCAACTGATGTTTGTTTGTGAAAATGGTTTGAATTTGTCACCTCAAGTGGGCTTAAAGTTTGCGGATTTGCCACCAAACATTGTGGGCTTAAAACATGATTTGCCACTCAACAAAGTGGGCTTAAAACGTACATTCGTTTGAATCATTCCAATTCAAGCAGTTTAGCATTTAAGCACATAGCCTCATGGCAAGCATGCTAATCATGGCAACATTCACACTTATGCAAGTATGCTAAAGCGTAAAAACTCACTTAGTACTCCAAGCCAGGAAAATATGAGTTAGAAAATAATGCATGATTCCTAACTATACAGAATGCCTAATGCAACACATGCAATATGCAATTAATAGGCTCGGCTACTAATATGGCATACGAATTGATTTGAACAACATGCGATTAAACACGTTTTCAAATAAGTACTGAAACAACAATGCAGTTTGAATGATGCACCGAGCCTCGGTGCATGCAATACAAATGAATGGATGGAAGCACCAGGTATGCTAATTTAAATATGTCCCTAATCTAACCATCAAAAGTGATTAAATAAAAGGAGAAAGACGTGAGGTTGGAAGACATACACACACGCACGCACACTTATTACAACATTACGCCCTCGCGAAGGAGGGTCCGAATGAATAAGAGCCAACTAGCTATGCTAAGTAAACTAATCTAATTAAGCTAATTAAACTAATTGTCACAAATCGAACGAATAACTAGCTAAGCTAATTACTAATTATTACAACACTTTAATTAACTAGTAAACTAATTAATTAAATTACAAAGAAAAATGCACACAAAGTAAGCATGCAAGACGTTTAAACTATGCTGCCACTGCTCCATCTTAGGAAGTGGAGGATGCACATGCTCGGTTTTTGCCCCGAAAAGACCACCATTTTGCTCTCCAAAGTCTCTGTTTGCATGGTTGAGCATTTCCAAAATCTTTCTGCTCCACCTTACCAAATATTCTCTGAGGCTTACACCAGTGACTTGCCGGCCATGTATAGCTGCTGCCGGCCCTCTACCGGCCAAAAAGGTGCATTGCCGGCCACTGATGCATTGGATCACCATGTTGTAACAGAGCACAAACAGAGCAAAAAGGGGGTTTTTCCAAGGGTTTGTTTGTACTGTATCCCTCCTTATCATCTCAAAATCTCAAAGGAGTGACACACTTGGATCCAAAACCATCAATCAAGAAAATTCATTGCATGACGGCCAAATATCTAAGTTGTACAATTTTGATAAATGCACAAACAAGACTCGAATGACCACCATCCCATCATGCATGATCAAGGGCAATGGAGACCGAGGAGAATGGCACATTTCATCACTTTTGAGTATGAAATGTTCTATTTTCCTTGTGTTCAAACTAACGTTTAGTTTGAACACATACAATGCAACACAAAAAATGCTTAACTTGTCACTTTTACTTGTCAATTTTGTTTACACATTTTAATTACCAAATCATTCTTTAATCACTTAGTCCATTGGTGAGTGTCCTCTAAAAGGAAAGAAAGGTCAAACCAAAAGGTTGTTTTAGGCATGAAACAGACCTCGCGCCGTTGGTAATGAACCCCCAAAAGGATTAAACCATTAAGCACTAACATCTCAATTTCATGCTTTAAACAAGCAAATGGTTGAAACCAATTTCGAAAAAAAAAAATTCAAGAAAGGGGGGAGGTTGCAGATATGATTAGGTGCTGAAAATGAGAACTAAAAGCACTAAAACATGCAACCAACTCAAACCAATGATAGTTAAAGCCTTAAAACACTAAGCTAGTAAAGGAATTAACACTACAACAATGCCATTCAAGGCTCAAATAAAATGAATGACCCAAAACAGAGGAAAAATAGCCTTAAATATAGTCTAAACCATGCTGGACTCAAGCCATAAAAAGCTAAAACAATAAGCTAATAAATGGAGTTAACTAGGCATGCAAACAAGACACAAGGAGGGGAGGCTAACCCCTTCAATTTTGGACTTTAAAATGAGATTTTTGCCACTGAAAATCCTCTGAATTTCAGTGGTTAAAAAGCCCAAAAAGGTTGGTTTGAAAGTGATGGATGAAGGCACAGAAGCTTTACAAGCAAGAAAGCAAGAAGGGTGAACCGCCCCCTAACTAAAAAAAGGGCTCAAACCAACATTTTTAAGCCACAAAAGCAGAGTTTTTTTTTAGTTTAAAACCAACCCCAAAACAATTGAAAAAGATAGAAAAACAAGTATTGAAAACAAGATAACAAGACTAGTATTCTACCTCTTGAAGCAAAGAAAACTTTTAGGCACAAGTTCAAGCCAAAACCACATTCAAGAGCTCCAAGAAAGCCTTAAGGAACCTCAGCTCAAAGGTGAGAGGATTTGGTTTAGGAGAAGTAGGCAAAAGTGTAGAGAAACTAGGGAAACACACACAATTTTGCAAGAGAGAGAGAGAGAGAGAGAAATCTAGAGAGAGAGAGAGAGAGAATTTTTTGTCTTCAAATTTTTCTAACCCCCACACATGAAAGAGAGGGGTCCTATATATAAAAAACACAAATTTCCCTCACAATCATCCAGCAACACACGTGTAGGAAGATGCATGAATCTGTGCAAGCAGCTAGCACAAAATATCACAAAATATCTGTAGGAAAAAATGGTGGCCGGCCGGCCATTAGTGATGGCCGGCAAGGCACATCAATGGCTGGCAGGACAAAAGCCCTGGCCGGCAGCCCTCATGGATGGCCGGTAGGCCACCAAAGATTGTAGGAGAGAGAGGCCAAGTCATGGCCCAAAAAGGAGACAAAAAGGATGTAGGGTTCGGAAAACCCAAACTTGTGGCGTTCTATTGAGGACTTTGAGCACTTGACGAGCAATCAGACTCGTCATCGGATGTACCTATAAGAACATCCAAGTCTTGAAAGGCCCTAAAAAATGGGGTGTCTACACCATGCCAACAGAGCTCTCCTGAATTCCAGATTCCATACCTGAGACCCTCCACTTTTGTTATAGAAATTAGACACTACTCCTATTTTATCAGTAGACAGAGAGAAACGTTTGGGGAATTCCTCCTTGAGGCTCAACTCCCCAACCCATTTATCTAACCAGAAATAAGCTCTCCTACCATTCCCCAACTCAATAGTTGAGTTTGCAAGGTACAGATTGTGTAGCATAGGAGTAGATATAATTACACCAATGATATCAGACTAAATTTTTGAGCTTCTGTTGTTTCCTTCCATACATGGCAGCCATCTTCCACCCCCCATATTATACATAGAGCATAAAACATCCTTCCACAAAGTATCATGCTCTGCCCCAAACCTCCACCACCATTTCAGCAGTAAGCACTTATTCATAACTGTGATTCTTCTGATCCCTAAACCTCCCAAATGTTTACTCTTGGTAATGGTATCCCAACTATGCATGTGAACTTTCCTTCTAAGGTCAAATCCCCCCAAAAGATAGTTTTCTTGAATCTTGTCAACAGCTTTCGCCACCCCCACTGGTATTTTGAACAATGACAAGTAATAGTTAGGCAAGTTACTTATGACAAACTTAATTAGAGTCAGCCTCCCAGCAAATGAAAACAGCCTTCTCTTCCATGTAGATAACTTCTGTTTAAACTTGTCCAAGACTGGCTTCCAAGTGCTTGACTTACTAGGATTAGCTCCTAGAGGAAGTCCTAGATACTTAAAAGGTAACCCCTGATGGGCACAATTTAGTTTAGAAGCAAAACTTTGCAGCAATACTTCATCCACTCCAATACCAGCAATCACACTTTTATGGTAATTAATTTTCAGCCCTGAGAGGATTTTAAAACATCTCAGAATGCGTTTGAAGGTCACCACTTCCACCCATTCAGCTTCACAAAACAATATTGTATCATCTGCAAATTGCAGATGCGTTACTGTTAACCCATTAATCCCCATGGCAGCCCGTTTTATCAAACCCATTTCCTTGCCCTAGCAAACAAGCTATTCAACCCCTCGGACACAATATTGAAGAGGAAAGGGGACAGTGGGTCACCATGCCTTAGACCTCTCTGTGGGCAAAATTTCTCAATAGGTGAACCATTCACTAAAACTGACACTTTTGCGGAGGTTACACAACTTTTCATCCATCTCACCCATCTATCACCAAATCCAAAATTGGATAACATATTAAATAAGAATTCCCAATTGACTGAATGATATGTCTTCTTAAAATCTAATTTCAACACCAAAGCTTTCTTGTTTGCTTTTCTCCACCCATTAACTATCTCATTAGCAATGAGGATCCCATCTAGAATATTCCTTCCCCCAAGAAATGCGGATTGAGTCTCACTAATAATCCTTGGCATCACTTGTTTCATCCTAATTGCTAAGACTTTAGCCAAAATTTTGTACAAGGATCCAATGAGGCTTATGGGCCTATAATCCCTCAAGCGTGATGGGCTGTCAACTTTTGGGATTAGAGCTATAAAAGAGCTATTTAAACCACTCACTAATGAGGCATTTTGATGAAACTCTCTTAAAAATTGCATTACCTCAGGTTTGACTACTCCCCAGCATTTCTTATAAAAGGCCAAATCAAATCCATCAGACCTAGGTGCTTTATTACCATCATTGTTCTTGATAACATTTCTGACTTCCTCCTCAGTAAAATCTGCTTCCAACAGATCTGCCGCTTGACGACCTCCAATATTTTTGAACTAGCTAGACAGTTTTGGCCTAGCAGCCCAAGTTTCGGAGAAAAGATTCATGGAATGAGACTTCACCACATGCCTAACCTCTATAGGTTCTTCCACCAATGAGCCATTCACCATAACTGAACACAAGGAATTTTTGTTGTTTCTATTAGAAGCCATAATGTGAAAGTACCTTGTATTCCTATCTCCTTTTGATGCCCAATTAATTCTGGACTTTAGGAGCCAAGTCCATTCCAAAATTTTGTTTGGCCCCCAAATTTCACTCATTATTTCCTTCCGTCTAGCTTGTTTAATCCCCAGAAGTGTGCTTTCTTAAGCAATTAACTCTATGACATGGGCTTCCTCTCAGTAGCCTTAAGCTTAGATTCAAGCTTCCCAAACTCTTCAATATTCTACACTTTTAATTTGTGTTTTAAGGCTTTCATGTAACAACCCTCACCATACTCTTGTCATACTTGCATACATTCCTGCATGAACCTGCCTTGTTATTTTGTTTTTGAAGGTTTTGCCTTGTCTTGATTTGCTTAAAGTTGCTAGCATGATTTTGATCTTTGCTTGGTGTGTGTGTGGCCGAGGTCCTCTTGAGCTTAGTTCGCCTTTGAACCCTTGTACTTAGAACTATTTTGAGACCTTGGTCGACCCCCACCTTCACCTCGGGCATTTATTGCTGAGATGTTTTGCACCTTGTGAACCTTGTCCGTAGGCAGGTATGGCCTAGGCCGAGATGTGGCACACCCCGGCCAAGGTGTGGCACAGCTTAGTCAAGCGTCGTCCTCCCTAGCCGATGTTTTGTTACCCCGTTGCCTTATCCTTGATTCGAGCCGTTGTCGTTCATTGCCGATGTGTTGCACCGAGCTTGCTGCATACGCTTTGTCAGAGACTTGTCATATCTATCAATCACCTTTTTGAGTTGAACCAACCCGGCAGCGCCACGTGTCCGAGCTGATTGTTAAGACAGCCGGCAGACCTAGAAACAAATCATTTTTGTCTCAAATCCTTGCCTTTTAGAGAGAGAAGCTCTAGAGAGAAAGAGGAGAAGTTCTTGAGTGAGAGCTAGCCTTCCAAGCTTGATCTTCGTGGTTTGATCCGTTGGATTCGAGTTCTGAGGTTAGAATCTTGATCTACTTTGATTGTTGTTGTTGATCATCTAGCTGCATTGCATGATCGGATTCGTTTTGCATGTCATGCATTGCTTTGAAGTTGGTTTTGGAAAGAGAAAATGGTTTTCATGAGTTCTTACAGGAAAGTCTCACTTTGATCCGAAAGTTTGGAACGAAAATCATGTTTTGTGTTTGATCTTGCATGACCTTCTTGCGTGAGTACCCAGGTCCATGTTTTGAACTCTTGGCATGAAACTCAGATTTTTGTAACAAGTTGTGAACTTGCATCCATCTTCCAAATGATCATGTTCTTCATATTCTCCAAAGGGAAACCCAGGTTTTTCCCGACTTTGTTTGATGGGACCTCGGCATAATCCTAGACGGTGCCCAGTGTGTTTTCATGAGACGGGAGCAGTGTGTAAACTCCCAGCATGTTTTGCTTTGTTATCGACTTGGGTCTGGCGAGAATGCCGAGATCATTCGCATATGTATATGAGCTTGTTTTGAGAATGTGATTTGCCATGTGATTGTAGGTCCTTGATATTTGCTTTGAGCCTACACCCGTGGAAAACTATGTGAGTGGTATTTCTAGTAAAGCTATGTTACACTTGTTTTGATGAATCTTGCTTTGTTTTGTTTGATGAAAGTATTTGCTAAGCATGAATGAATAGCCTTGTTTTGATTGTTATCCTTGTTAAATCGGGCTACGGGCCTAAGTAACACAAGTCCATTGTGCTGGAGGACTCTAAACTTTCGCAGTACTAAGTATAAAAGGATACGGTCCTTGTTAAATCGGGCTACGGGCCTAAGTAACACAAGTCCATTGTGCTGGAGGACTCTAAACTTTCGCAGTACTAAGTATAAAAGGATACGGTCCTTGGTAAATCGGGCTACGGGCCTAAATAACCCTTGAGACTTGTAATACTTGATTGATGAATACGGTTCATCCCTTGCTTCGCCGATGTTATGATACTTGATTGATGAATACGGTTCATCCCTTGCTTCGCCGATGTTATGATACTTGATTGATGAATACGGTTCATCCCTTGCTTCGCCGATGTTATGATACTTGATTGATGAATAAGGTTCATCCCTTGCTTCGCCGATGTTATGATACTTGATTGATGAATACGGTTCATCCCTTGCTTCGCCGATGTTATGATACTTGATTGATGAATACGGTTCATCCCCTGTTCGATAAAGTTTTGAGGTGTTTTGTTTTAAAATAAAGGACTCCGGCTTTATTCATGCAAACCTTTACTACTAGTACCATTCACTGAGTATTTGTGCTCACCCCTCTCTATATATATGTAGGTGATGGGCAGGACGTCAGCAACGCCTAGACTGTTTTGATAGCTTGTTTTGGACTCATGATTATGTCGGCATATCTTGAAAATCATGCTTCTTGACTTGTATTTTTATTGTATTTTGTATATGTCGGCTCGAGAAGCCTTTTGATCAAGATGTAATATGTATTTTGCTTGGTTGTATTCAAGTTGTACAAATGAATGACATTGCATTGATCTATGCACAGCTCTTATGGACCGCTCGTATTTTAGATTATTGCTTCCGCATTAGTTAGCCCCGATTATTATACTCTGATTGCGTTAAGTTTTGAAAGTTGGCCTTCGGTAATTACGGATTACTGGCCATCACGGCACCAAACTACTAGGGGCGGTTTGGGGTCATGACAGAATGGTATCAGAGCACAGGTTCCTCGGTATGCGTTATTCACACACTTGAGTCCTAAAGCGCATAGGATTTCCCTTAGAAGGATGTTAGGATTGCATCATGGTGTTTGCTATTTGAACAAGGTGTGCATTGTTTTGATATACTTATTTGCTACTTGCCTATGTGGTTATTTGCTTAATTGTTTTAAAGTCATACCTTGCATACTCATAGCATCATGAGGAGAGGTAGACCACCGCTTGGTCGGGATCAGCCCGAAGACAGAATGGATAGATTGGAAAGACTAGTTGAAGGTTTGGCCCGCGAGTTGTGGCAAACCAGACAGCAGTTCGCTAGTACTACGTCGACTCAGGCCGAGCAGACCAACGGCTGAAATGTAGTTCCACCTCCTCCAGTGCCGCAAATTCCCCCGCAACCAGCCTTATATGGGGATGGCACGATAGCTTTGATCAGGGAGTTCAAGAAAATGAGGCCACCGAGATTCTCCGGGGGTATAGAGCCAATGAAGGCTGAGGCATGGGTTTTGGAAATGGAAAAGTTGTTCGAGATCTTCCCTAGCACCGACGCTCAGAAGGTGACGTTGGCAGCATTCACATTAGATGATGACGCCCGCAGGTGGTGGATGATGGTTAGAGGGAGCAATCCAGATTTGACCTGGACCCGATTCTTAGAGTTGTTCTACAAGAAACATTTTCCCCTAAGTGTTCGAAACCACAAGGCTACCGAATTTCATACTCTGACGCAAGGAAGCAGAACAGTGGCGGAATATGACCGCGCTTTTACTGAATTGGTGAGGTTTGTACCTCACATGATCAACGATGAATACATGAAGGCCAGGAAGTTCGAGTGTGGGCTTCGTGGACCGATTCAAGACCGGGTTAGTTTGCTCGATATGCCGACTTATGCCGAAGTATTGGACAAAGCCATTCACGCCGAAGCTAATTTGAATCGATACCAGAGCCCGGGAGAGAACCACCGAAAGAGACAGAACTATGACAACCGCCGAGGACAGTTGGGCACCAAGAAGAAGACGAACATGGGCAGTACTAGTAACCTAAGGCCGGAAGGTAATGCTAAGCCGACGTGTTCGGACTGTGGAAAGCAACATCTCGGGATTTGTCGTTGGACGTCTGGAGCCTGCTATGAATGTGGCGAGATGGGCCACTATGTGAGAGATTGCCCCAAGACAAAGGTCGATAACAACAAGAAAGTTGGGAATACCTCGGGTTCCGTTCAGAAGGGAAATGCTGGGAAAGGACAGATGAGACAGGGCAGAGTGTTTGCATTAGTACCAAGAGACACTCAGAATGCTGAGGCAGTAGTGTCAGGTATACTTCTAATTTGCTCCCAAGATGCTTACGTGTTGATTGATTCGGGTTCTACGCATTCGTTTATATCTACTAAGTTTGCCGAGAAAATTAATAGACAACTAGAGCCCCTTGATTCCGTATTATCTGTGTCTACTCCATCTGGAGATCTATGATTGTTGCATCCATTTACAGAGCATGTGTTGTTGTGATTGAGAATGTTGAACTGTTAGTAGATCTAATGCCTCTAGACATAGCTCATTTTGATATTATATTGGGAATGGACTGGTTAGTTGCAAACGATGCATCTATTAATTGTGTTTCAAAAAGTGTCACCTTGAAACCCCCAAACCTAGCCGAGGTCATTTTTCAGGGTAAAGGGGTAGTACCCCCACCTTACTTGATTTCGTCCATTAAGGCCTGTAAGTTAATCCAGAAGGGGTGCCGAGGCTACTTGTGTAGTGTATTGAGTGATCCGAATGGAAATGTTAACCTAGCCGACATCCCGATTGTTAGTGATTTCCCTGACGTCTTCCCAGACGAATTGCCAGGCCACTTAACCGATAGAGAAATAGAGTTTACAGTTGACATCATGTCAGGAACACAGCCGATCTCCAAAACACCTTATAGGATGGCACCAGCTGAACTTAGAGAATTGAAACTGCAACTACAAGAACTGTTAGATAAGGGATTTATTAGGCCGAGCACTTCACCATGGGGGGGCACCTGTTTTATTTGTTAAGAAGAAGGATGGCTCACTCCGTCTTTGTGTTGATTATAGGGAACTTAATAAGGTCACTATCAAGAACAAGTACCCGTTACCTAGAATTGATGATTTTCTTGATCAGTTACAAGGAGCACGAGTCTTTTCCAAGATCGACCTTAGGTCTGGTTACCATCAGCTTAAAGTTAAGGCCGAAGATGTTGAGAAAACTGCCTTTCGAACAAGATATGGCCACTACGAGTTTTTAGTAATGCCTTTTGGAGTAACCAATGCCCCTGCTGCATTCATGGATTTAATGAACCGAATCTTCAAACCGTATTTAGATGAGTTTGTAGTTGTTTTCATTGATGATATATTGATCTATTCCAAGAGCGAAAGTGAACATGAAAATCATTTGAGACTTGCCTTACAGATTTTGAGAGAACGGAAATTGTATGCGAAGTTTAACAAGTGTGAGTTTTGGCTTTCTACCATCTCATTTTTGGGTCATGTGATTAACGAAGAGGGTATCTCAGTTGATCCTAGCAAAATTGAAGCCGTAGTAAATTGGCCGAGACCGACTAATGTATCCGAGATTTGTAGTTTTCTGGGTTTGGCAGGTTATTACAGAAAGTTCGTGAAAGATTTCTCAAGGATTGCAATTCCATTGACGCAACTGACTAAGAAGGGAACACTGTATGAATGGACTAAAGATCGGGAGTCAGCTTTCCAGGAACTGAAGACGAGGTTAGTTACAGCACCAGTACCTGTGCTACCATCAGGTAACGAAGAGTTTCATGTCTATAGTGATGCATCGCATAAGGGTTTGGGTTGTGTATTAATGCAAAAGGGTAAGGTTATAGCTTATGCATCACGTCAGTTGAAACCTCATGAGAAAAACTATCCTACCCATGACTTAGAATTGGCGGCCGTGGTATTTGCTTTAAAGATTTGGCGTCACTATTTGTATGGAGCTACTTGTCAGGTTTTTACAGATCATAAGAGCTTAAAGTATCTATTCACTCAGAAGGAATTGAATTTGAGGCAAAGACGGTGGCTTGAATTGTTGAAAGACTATGATATGCAAATTCAATATCACCCGGGAAAAGCCAACGGTGTAGCCGACGCTTTGAGTAGAAAGTCAGATGGAAATTTGGCGTGCTTGACCATGATGACGGATGGAAGATAACTTCTTCAAGAAAATAGCCGAGGAGATTGTCACAAAGCCGAGGTCAGGGTATACTATCGAAAATCAAGTGCTCAAGTTTGAGGGAAGGTTATGTGTGGCCGACATCCCAAAGTTAAAGAGGAAAATTTTGCAGGAAGCTCACGGTTCTAAGTTTGCTGTCCATCCAGGGAATACCAAAATGTATCAAGATGTGAAGCAGACCTTCTGGTGGCCAAATATGAAAGGAGAGATAGCCGAATTCGTGTCCCAGTGTTTACATTGTCAGCAAGTGAAAGCAGAACATCAAAGACCAGCAGGACTTCTTCAACCTTTGTCGATTCCCGAGTGGAAATGGGAGCACATCTCCATGGATTTTGTGATTGGTTTGCCGAAAACACCAAAGGGTATGGATTCAATTTGGGTTGTTGTTGATAGATTAACCAAGTCAGCACACTTTCTACCTGTTAAGACTACCTTCAACGCCAATCAACTTGCCTTGCTATATGTGAACGAGATTGTCAGACTTCATGGAGTGCCGATGTCAATTGTTTCAGACCGAGATCCTAAATTTGTTTCTAGATTTTGGCAGAGTCTACAAAGGGCTTTCGGAACCGAGCTGAGATTTAGTACAGCTTTTCACCCCCAGACAGATGGGCAGACAGAGAGGACAATTCAGACACTTGAAGATATGCTTAGGCTTTGTGTATTGGACTTCCTAGGAAGTTGGGGAACACATTTGCCCTTAGTAGAATTCGCTTACAATAACAGTTATCAAGCTAGTATTGGCATGGCGCCGTATAAAGCCTTGTATGGAAGAAAATGTAGGTCGCCGATATGTTGGACCGAAGTCGGAGACAGAACTCTGCTTGGTCCCGAATTGATTCAAGTGACAACATAAAAGATTAAACTTATCCAACAGAGGATTAAAACTGCCCAGAGCCGACAAAAGAGCTACGCCGATCAGAGAAGGAATGAGATAGAGTTTGAAGTTGGGAATCATGTATTCCTGAAAGTTTCACCAATGAAAGGAGTTTCCAGATTTGGAAAGAAAGGTAAGTTAGCACCTCGCTATATTGGGCCATTTGAAATTCTTGAGAGAATTAATTCCGTTGCCTACAGGCTTGCTTTGCCGCCAAATTTGAGCCAAGTCCATAATGTGTTTCATGTTTCGATGTTGAGAAAATACGTCCGAGATCCACTACATATAATTGATCATTTCGGGATTTCGATTGATGAGGATATGGGCTACGAGGAGAAACCAATAAGGGTTATTGACAGACAAGTGAGGCAGTTGAGAAACAAATCGATACCGATGGTAAAGGTCGAATGGAAGGAACATTATGGCACAGAAGCCACGTGGGAAAAGGAAGAGGATGTGAGAATCCGTTATCCAGAGTTGTTTTCTGAGCAAGGTAATCTAAGTTTGGGGACCAAACTTCTTTAAGTGGGGTAGGATGTAACAACCCTCACCTTACTCTTGTCATACTTGCATACATTCCTGTATGAACCTGCCTTGTTATTTTGTTTTTGAAGGTTTTGCCTTGTCTTGATTTGCTTAAAGTTGCTAGCATGATTTTGATCTTTGCTTGGTGTGTGTGTGGCCGAGGTCCTCTTGAGCTTAGTTCGCCTTTGAACCCTTGTACTTAGAACTATTTTGAGACCTTGGTTGACCCCCACCTTCACCTCAGGCATTTATTGCCGAGATGTTTTGCACCTTGTGAACCTTGTCCGCAGGCAGGTATGGCCTAGGCCGAGATGTGGCACACCCCGGCCAAGGTGTGGCACAGCTTAGTCAAGCGTCGTCCTCCCTAGCCGATGTTTTGTTACCCCGTTGCCTTATCCTTGATTCGAGCCGATGTCGTTCATTGCCGATGTGTTGCACCGAGCTTGCTGCATACGCTTTGTCAGAGACTTGTCTTATCTATCAATCACCTTTTTGAGTTGAACCAACCCGGCAGCGCCACGTGTCCGAGCTGATTGTTAAGACAGCCGGCAGACCTAGAAACAAATCATTTTTGTCTCAAATCCTTGCCTTTTAGAGAGAGAAGCTCTAGAGAGAAGGAGGAGAAGTTCTTGAGTGAGAGCTAGCCTTCCAAGCTTGATCTTCGTGGTTTGATCCGTTGGATTCGAGTTCTGAGGTTAGAATCTTGATCTACTTTGATTGTTGTTGTTGATCATCTAGCTGCATTGCATGATCGGATTCGTTTTGCATGTCATGCATTGCTTTGAAGTTGGTTTTGGAAAGAGAAAATGGTTTTCATGAGTTCTTACAGGAAAGTCTCACTTTGATCCGAAAGTTTGGAACGAAAATCATGTTTTGTGTTTGATCTTGCATGACCTTCTTGCGTGAGTACCCAGGTCCATGTTTTGAACTCTTGGCATGAAACTCAGATTTTTGTAACAAGTTGTGAACTTGCATCCATCTTCCAAATGATCATGTTCTTCATATTCTCCAAAGGGAAACCCAGGTTTTTCCCGACTTTGTTTGATGGGACCTCGGCATAATCCTAGACGGTGCCCAGTGTGTTTTCATGAGACGGGAGCAGTGTGTAAACTCCCAGCATGTTTTGCTTTGTTATCGACTTGGGTCTGGCGAGAATGCCGAGATCATTCGCATGTGTATATGAGCTTGTTTTGAGAATGTGATTTTCCATGTGATTGTAGGTCCTTGATATTTGCTTTGAGCCTACACCCGTGGAAAACTATGTGAGTGGTATTTCTAGTAAAGCTATGTTACACTTGTTTTGATGAATCTTGCTTTGTTTTGTTTGATGAAAGTATTTGCTAAGCATGAATGGATAGCCTTGTTTTGATTGTTATCCTTGTTAAATCGGGCTACGGGCCTAAGTAACACAAGTCCATTGTGCTGGAGGACTCTAAACTTTCGCAGTACTAAGTATAAAAGGATACGGTCCTTGTTAAATCGGGCTACGGGCCTAAGTAACACAAGTCCATTGTGCTGGAGGACTCTAAACTTTCGCAGTACTAAGTATAAAAGGATACGGTCCTTGTTAAATCGGGCTACGGGCCTAAATAACCCTTGAGACTTGTAATACTTGATTGATGAATACGGTTCATCCCTTGCTTCGCCGATGTTATGATACTTGATTGATGAATACGGTTCATCCCTTGCTTTGCCGATGTTATGATACTTGATTGATGAATACGGTTCATCCCTTGCTTCGCCGATGTTATGATACTTGATTGATGAATAAGGTTCATCCCTTGCTTCGCCGATGTTATGATACTTGATTGATGAATACGGTTCATCCCCTGTTCGATAAAGTTTTGAGGTGTTTTGTTTTAAAATAAAGGACTCCGGCTTTATTCATGCAAACCTTTACTATTAGTACCATTCACTGAGTATTTGTGCTCACCCCTCTCTATATATATGTAGGTGATGGGCAGGACGTCAGCGACGCCTAGACTGTTTTGATAGCTTGTTTTGGACTCATGATTATGTCGGCACATCTTGAAAATCATGCTTCTTGACTTGTATTTTTATTGTATTTTGTATATGTCGGCTCGAGAAGCCTTTTGATCAAGATGTAATATGTATTTTGCTTGGTTGTATTCAAGTTGTACAAATGAATGACATTGCATTGATCTATGCACAGCTCTTATGGACCGCTCGTATTTTAGATTATTGCTTCCGCATTAGTTAGCCCCGATTATTATACTCTGATTGCGTTAAGTTTTGAAAGTTGGCCTTCGGTAATTACGGATTACTGGCCATCACGGCACCAAACTACTAGGGGCGGTTTGGGGTCGTGACATTTCAATTTCATAAGACATCTGTAACAGGCCCAACCTTCAACTTGGAGATCTGACGAAAATGTTTCCACTAAACCTGCAAACTTAGGATGAAAGACCCAAGCATTCAGAAACCTAAAAGGTCTAGGACCCTAATCTCTGTCATCCTCCATCAAAAGGATAGGGTAGTGATCAGAAATCAATCTAGGAAGTCCCAATAACTTGAAGTTGAAATTTTGTATCCACTTATGATTAAGTAAGAATCTGTCTATTCTGCTCCATTGTTTTCTTGTTTGTGAGTTACACCAGGTAAATTTCCTCCCAAGCATGGGCAAGTCAATCAACTCTAGTTGTTCGACCATGGCATTAAGGTCCCTCATTCCTCTGTCCCTTCTAGAGCACCCAATACGTTTAGCAATATTCCTTATTTTGTTGAAAACACCCCCCATACACCAGGGCCCCATGAAAATACTCTTCAACCAAGCAAAAGCGACCCATAATTCTTTCCTTTTAACCACATCCAATGGGCCATATACACTGACAAGCACACAATTAAAAGAGGAAAAGAGTTTACATGATAGCAGGATAAAATTGCGGTTGCCACATCACACCTCTACTTGAAACACCCCTATGCTCCATATACATAGCAACCCTCCAGCTCTACCTTCCGAGTCCACTGCCATATACTCAAAATTATCATCATACCAGAGAGACTTAACTATTTCAGGCGTAATTGATGATCTTTTTGTTTCTTGAATTATTACAAAGCTGATTTTCCTTACTGCCAAACTTTGTTTAATTTTTCTCTTTTTCCCTGGTCTGCCAAGACCTCTAATATTCCAAGATTGTAACTTCATAGCAAAAAGTTGTTTCACACAAAACACCTTGAGCTTATAGCTCAATGAATATCCCCTCTCCTTCTCACATCTTTCCCCTTATCTGTGGCCTTCAATTCTTCTAACTTGCTAATCACCTCCTCCTCTTTGCCATCACAAGCTACCCTCAGCACTATGCCAATTTGGATGGTTGCTGATGCCTCTGATAACCGTAAGCCTCCTCACTAGATTTACTTGCCATTGATAGAGAAATGACAGCTACGACAGACCTGAACACTGTCCTTTTCCTTAGATTAAGTGTTTTCTTCATAAATTTATTCCCCACTTCGTGTTTCCCCATCTTCTGCAGTTTATGACTACAATTTTTCTCACCTCGCACCTATAAACTCTTCTTACTAATAAGGGTTAAGCCCATCCTGCTTGGCATAGGATTGGGCTGCCCCACCCCATTAACAGGTGCACTAATAGGATGAGTGTTGGCCTCAGCCTGAGGACGTGTTATTATAGCCCTTTGGGTCGACCCATCCCTACTTAAATTTTTATCCTTTTTTTAATGTACTGTAACAAACATTTTTAACACATTCATTGTGATGCTCTAAGAGCGAATTAGATACAAGAGATCACAAATTTTGTATACTAAAAATTCGGACTTGACTCACTTTTTATCATCATAAAATACACTTTGATTCAATATTTTTAACACAATCGTTGTAATTCTCTAAGAGTGAACTGAATACAAGAGAACACAAAACATTAAATACAGAAATTAGAGTATACAATATTGTTGGGGTACCCATAGACACAAATTTAACAAACCTATGATATATATTTCACTTTTATAACTTTTTGTCATATAACAGGCTGTAACAAATATTTTTTTAACGCATACAATGTGAATGGTCTAAGAATGAATTAGATACAAGAACATGAATTTTAAATTTATAATTTTTTGTCATATAACACATTTTAAAAAATAGTTTGAACATATCCGATAAGAATGCTTCAAGAATGCCAAAATTGAGAGAACAAGTCCAATGATGCATTTATTTTGCATGACCAAGTGATTTGCTTTTTCCCAATTTCATTTTTGCACTTTGGAATGGTAACTTTGAATCGTAGCCCTCCATTCTTCATCCTAAAAATTCATCATCCTGAAGCTTGTAGGTGGTAACGAGGCCATAACGCTCGCCCCTTTTCATATTCAAGCCCTGCTAGTCAAACCCAATGTCACATATTCACTTCATATATATGCATAAAATCGTGAATGAGAGTGAACATAGAGAATTCATAATCAAAATTTTTAAATAGATATGTACATACATGTATAACAATAAAAATAAATAAAATTGATAAGATGAGTATGGTGTGGATTCTATGATTTTATATCGAATATCATAGTCGTTTTAAAATCCTACTCAATTTAATATCTTAGTGTGATTTGGATAATTTGGCCCAATTGAGATTGTAAAATTTTATCGTATGAGTCAGATCGAGATTTTGACAACTATGGTATAGATTTGGATCATTTGTCCCAATTAAAGATTTTGATAACCATGGTATAGATATAAACAGATAAAAACTACAAAAAATATTTAAGTTTTAGAGACCAAAATTTAGGGATAAAATTATTTTCTAAGGACTACATATTTTTGTTACGAAAACTGTCGTTATTATATTTTTAGTAACGAAAATTGAACATTAATGATGAATTATTATCCTTTTGGAACCAAATTTTTTTGTCTCAAAAAATAAACCAATTTGAGACCAAATTATTTTGTCCTTAAAACTCTATTTATTAGTGACATTTTTACAATTTTGTCGCTAAAAGCCTTGTTTTTGACTTTTTGGGACGACCTTTTAGCGACTATCCTCACGATGATAGAAATTGTTCCCTAAATGTCTTTTGTAACAAAATTTTCACTTTTAGAGACCAAAACATTTTGTCTCTAATAGTCTTATATTTGTAGTGAAATATGGGTTTATTACACTTTATACCCCTCAACTATCAAATTGTCTATTTAGTCTCTAAACTATCGATTGAATCTATTAAATCCCTAAAGTATATAGATTAAATATATTAAGTCCCTAAAGTATATAGATTAAAGTCTATTTAGTTCCTAAACTATCGATTAAATCTATTAAGTTCCTAAAGTATTTAAATCAAACCTATTTAGTCCCTAAAAGGATTACAAAAACAAAATATAAGTCCATAAGTATTATAAATTAGTAAAAGACCCTATTTAGTTAAAATTTTATTTCAAAAAAATCTTAAATTTTTATTCTATCTTTGAAAAGTGGGGGTTATCTCTTATGGTGAATTTCTTTTATAAGAGAAGGGTAATTATCTATAGTGTTTTCTTGTTTATCTTTTAAAATGGCCATTTGGTTACCTTTATCTAGTATTATATATCATATTTCGTTTATAATTTCTAATTGATTGCTTTAAAGTTTTCGCTAAATTCTTTTGGTAATTTAATTAATATATTATTTTTCTATTATTAATTGTACCAAAATGTTATTATTTAAATTATCTAATTCTACTTTTTCAGTGTATCTAATGTTCATATAATTTTGTTGGCAAAACTGAAAAATCAAACTCTAATACTAATTTAATCACATAATGAAATAAAACACGTTTTAAAGACAAAATAAAATTTTAATATTTTTTGTAATAAAAATTTAATAAGGTAAGAACTTTTACTAATTTATAATACTTACAGACATATATTTTAATTTGTAATTCTTTCAGAGACTAAATAGATTTGAATTAAATATTTTAGGGACTTAATAAATTCAATTAATAGTTTAAGAACTAAATAGACTTTGATTCATATACTTTGGGGACTTAATAGACCAAATCAATAGTTCAAAGACTAAATAGACCCATAAGTATTTGATAAAAATTTAAAAAGATTAATCATTGGACAGATATATATATATATTTTTTATCTAATTTGACGAAAAATAAAATTAAACGATGAATTTTTAAAAAGATTTCAATGAAAATTGGATGAAAAGATGAGAGTAGTTTATATCAAACCAAGCTTTTTCCTCGAACCAAATTTGATAAAAATAAAATAAAATAAAAAATTTGGAGACAGATTGGAGAATTGTTAGGAATAAACATGAAAAAAAAATTAGGAAAGGAAAAACAAAAAAAAAAAAAGTCAAGAAAAAACGTTGTGCATTGAGAGGAAAATGGAATTACCAGCCTGAGTAAAGCCCTTGGATGTGCAGCTTCATCAATGGGCTTAAAAGACAAAGCACAAGAAAGACTATCGATCTCAATTATCGTTAGGTGATTGACCCTTTGAATGATCTAATTCAATTTCAGCAACAGAAAAAATTAAATCAACTAAAATTACATAAATTACATGTGGATCCAAACCAATACTCCCGTAAAATCGTTTATCCGCTGATATCATCAATGGACTTTTGGAGACTCGATTTTCAATTTCATCTTCATCTTCTCCTCTATTGATGCCACAACTTTTCATGTCAAGCAGCCTCAATTGGGTTGGGTTGGAATGGGTATTCTAGTTCAGTATATATACACATTTGCTACGGTGTTTCTGCCTTGCTTTTTCCACAAAAAAGATATCCCATTTAAGTTTTTGGTAAGTACTCATAAGTGAAAATAAAGACTCATTGGGAGAATAAAAAATATAAATATTTAAATAAAATGATTTGAAATTTTGTAAAATCCTTGAAAATTGTTTTGAAAAGGAATGAAAAACGCCTCGTGATTTTTTTTTTCTTTTTTCTTTTTTCCTTTGTCTAATTGGGATGGAGATGGTATGTTTCAAGTCACGTTAAAGCAAGGACGGAACATGTATGCTTAACATGCATCGAGTTTGGGACAATGATAAGATTTGATCACTCTGTCAAAAATAATAATTTGTTAAAAAATTCCGTTTAGATTATTTATTTTTTACATTTTTTATGCCGATAAATAATGACGATGGATTGAAGTTAGTTACAGTTGAATGACAATAATGAGAATGCTGAAGTGACTACAAATTTTGCTAAAGTCATAAAAATAAGACGAGGTTTATTGACACAAATTCATATTGTTGTGTAATAAAACAATAAGGTTTTTTTAATCCTTTGATCTTTCCAACAAAAAAAAAAAAATGTCAACTTTAAATGTTTGGCGAATACTCATAAGTGTCAGGAAAGACTCATCAATAGTAGGATTGTGATAATAAAAAATGTTTTAATAAATGATTTAAAAAAATAGTTACGTTCTTCTCAAGTTCAAATTTAAATTCCACGTTTATGTTTGGACTCATGGGGCCATCACAAGTCTTGTTTTGATAATCTAACTCATTCATTTTATATGACCACTGTAACGCCCTCAAAATAATAACATTAAGCCCATCAATATAAGCATACCTTTCTATACAAAAGATCTACATTTTCTCAATTCATCAGAGTACTTCATTACAAAAGTATTACATATTAACAAAAAATAAATAAATACCCTACGGGCTTACAGCTTTCCAAGTTAACACTTGGTTACAAAAGAGAGTATTGACTCGGTTACACATTAAGCCCTTGGCTTGAATTTTACATGTAATACATCAAAAGGAAAATACGGCAACAAAGTATGTTTGCCCCTAGCCTCCCGAAATGTTCTCAGAGGTGACATGCTACCTGTACCTGAAAATGATGTTCCCATATAGGGTGAGCCACAGCCCAGCAGAGATATACTGAACCAACTATGAACAATGATTAAAAGATTAGCAACTGATAGATGGTCGATACTTACACTTCCATTTACATCTTATTTCAATTCCATGACAACCAAGTCTACGTTACAATTCACCTTTCATTACTTGTTCAACTTTGGTTTTGAAAACAGGGCTCAGTACTCTGGCCAAAATATTTTGATGAGAATATAGTTCATCACTAGAACATTTTCAAAATTCACGGTGGATACACATTTTGGTGTTGTATCAATAACACATAAACTACTTCCATACTTCACAAATGATGATGATATACATTTTAGTGCTATATCAAATTAAACAAACTTTTCAGTAGATAAGCATATGAGCTATATCACTACTACAACAGATAAGTGTATGAGCTATATCAATACTACAACCGATAAGCATATGGGCTATATCAACATTCCAATAGATAAGCATATGAGCTATATCAACACCACAACAGATAAGCATATTACACATCAACAGACAAGCATATTAGCTGTATCCACACTTCTCTAGACAAGCATATGAGCTGTATCTACACTTCACTAGACAAGCATAAGAGCTATATCTACACTTCTCAAAGATAAGCATATGAGCTGTATCTTCACTTCTCTAGACAAGCATATGAGCTGTATCTACGGAGTTCATCCCTCATCTCCTCCCAATCCTATCTGGTTTAGAGGTACATCCCCCATCTTCCCCTAAACCGCGGAGTACATCCCCCATCTCCTCCTCTACACAAGCAATGCATATAAACACAGAATCATATACACATCGATCAATACATAAAGTTAATGTATTCTATCAACCGTCTACACATAATGCATATAAGCACATTGGTCATATACACATTCGCTCAATACATAAAGCTAATGTATTCTATCAACCGTCATACTCTATGACACAACCCATTGATTAGTTTTAGTTTACCTAATCAACATGCATTGTCTACAACAATCAACACTACCCTCCACCGGTAGCCCAAAGCAATTATTTCTAAGCAGGAAATAAATGCACAAATGGATAACATATCAACATTACAACTAGATGAGCAATAAAAGATTCGTCTACACTCTTTAATCCCATACATTCTCAATTCAATTCCTCGCTTTCTTCAATTAATTATATGCATCAATTCATTAAACTAATTAGGGCAAATTACCATAATTCACAAAACAACCCTAAGGTTCCATTTCCATCAATGTCCCAACATTAATCTCATTTCTCTATGCCTAACATGCATATAGGTCTATATATTTAAAACCCCAACTCTTGTAAAATTACACAAAGGCCCAAACTTTCTCAAAATTACCCAACAACCCCCAACATATCAAAATGCTAAAATTCAAAGACAAAGCTCATAAAGAGGAGTAGGATATCCCTACCTCAAATGATGGGACGCAACGAAGAAGATGAAGAAACGGAAATGCTCAAAATCCCAAAATTTTCAGATTAAAAGATAGCCCTCGACGATCAATACAACTTTTGTAAAGGCCCAAGGTGAGAAAACAACTCCTACTAGATCAATCCTAAGAGAGAAGTTTGGGTTTTAGTGAGAGGAACTCTCAAAATAGCTTTTTGGAAAAGTAGGAGAGAGAAAGGATGTTGAAAAATGAACAAAAAAGTCGGATCTCGGCTTTATATAAAAGTCGCCCCGCTCGAGCGTCCAAACCCCCGCTCGAGCGTCACTCACAGACTCCCGCTCGAGTGTCAATAATCCCGCTCGAGCGGCGGATACATACTTCCAGAACTTTTACAGAACCAGGTCTCCGCTCGAGCGTCAACCCCACCGCTCGAGCGTCAGACACAACATCCCGCTCGAGCGTCAAAGCTCCCGCTCGAGCGTACAACACTGCAGAGGAGATACTGGAAGATGGAAAACTACGCTCGAGCGTCGAAAATCCCGTTCGAGCGGACAGAAAACAACGAAGGGCCCGCTCGAGCGTCAAAATCCCCGCTCGAGCGTGAAGGCCAAAAACTGGGCAACTACTCTTGGTTTCTAAGTCCAACCAACCTGTTTCAAACTCGCCCAACACAGTCCAAGACTCGAATGCAAGGAGTAAAGGATGTAAACAAGATATACACGACAACCAACTCCACGGAACCTAAGTCCGGATACAACAGTTAAAGAAGAGGGGAAACTGGGATCGCTATAACCTCCCCCCCTTAAAGAATTTCGTCCCCGAAATTAAGGATACGCCAAAACACAAGGCCAATCAATCACAGAGCATTCAACAACCGAGCCCCCAAGGAAAGAAATTACTTTCAAAACAAACCTCCGACTCACTCTTACCAAGGAAGAGACTAACCAAGGGAACACATTCTAAACGACAACACCTCAGGTACGCAAGCCTCAACAAACCAAACCTCCCCCGAAACAATTCACCAATAACCGACTAGTGCTTCAAGCTAAGTCACTACTCAACAACACGACCAAAGCAAATCTTTGGAGTAGATAATAAGAAAACATTTTCTTGTTCAAGAGGCATTTCTCAAAGATGTTTAAATTTTCAGCGTTAACGTTTTGGAATAAATCTTGCATTTTCCATACGAAAACTCAAAAGCTTTGTAAACATTTTTCACCAATACGGTGTTACCCAAAACGCAGAGTCATCCACAGTTTATTTGCCCAAAAGATTAACTTGGAATTCTTTAAAAATCCTTGAATTGAATCAATATTTCAACAACGCATTTAGATGGCCCCAAACACCAGGAAAATTATGTTTTCCATTTCCTTCCGAAACAGCACTATCCACAACCATCACTCACACAGTGATGCCACAACCGACACAGAATATAACATTTCTATAATGATGGTTAATAGAAATAATAACAGTACTATCAACACATAATGTATAAGAAATTCATGGGTTTGCAATTTTATCACACCTCCCTTTAATACACAAATGATACACATTATAGTGTTGTATCAACATCAAACCAAACATCATACATACATAATGTATAAAAAGCCAATCATTCACAATGATCAATCAATACATATATTAGATGTATTATTCCAACCGTCAGATTCAACGACAAAACATGTTCGATTAGTTTCAGTTTTCCCTAATCAACATACAAAGTCTACAACGAACGAGACTAAACTCAAGGTGACCAGTGCCAACCCAAAACCTGATACCGACAAGCTGACTAATCAACTCAATAAACTCTACACTCAGTAATCCACACACTGATGTGCCACTAAAACCACTAACCCCAACCATGGAGTTCTCTACACAAACCCCAAATTTTGGAATCTCTCCGGATCTCCTAAAACTGAATCGTATCAACACTGCGTCTAAGGGAATCGTCATCCCCCACCATGGCTATCTAGCAAGCCTGCTCACTTCCTTGACTGAAGACCGACATGGTCAACCTCAATTACAACAACCCGAACACGAAGGACCACTTTGATCAACGCCATACTCATTACTTTAGAATGCTGCCAGCATCCACTCACAATCCAAACCCAACAATTGATAATCAATCACAATACGAACACTACCCCTATACAACCGATGGGGTCACCATGGACTCACTGACTAGCAAGACCCAAAACACGACCCAACATACAGGTACCATTTCCATTAACCCGAGATACAAATCTCACATTCTCTCGAACATTCTTACAAAACCTTGCCAATACCACGCAACTCTTGTAACCATCACATCTAACCATCACATCAAACCTCCTCACTATTAATCCACATCTCTATTTGCAAACACCATACCACTGTGACTCCATCCACGGATCACACCCTGACTACGGGCTGTACACCCAATCAATCCTTACGATAGCATCTCTCGACCTAACCAGTGTTAAGGTGCTAACCTATCACATTCTATCATAATAAAGGAGCCCAAAAACTTAGGAAGTACCCATATACTACCACCCGAGATACAGCACCAACTGTTTACAATACATCACTCCCCGATGCCAACAACCATGCCCTCATGTAGGGGCTAACACTCCCTCAATCGAAACAACCAACCAGTACATATGCCAATTCGGCAACGTTACCTACCACGAAGGTACAAGTCTCATTCCTAATAAGGTTATGCGCTATGCCCTTGCAAAACACCATTTTAATCTCATACTATATCTAGTATTTATTTCACACTCCACATCTTCTCGAGGAGTTCCCGCGACAGTAGACTAACATCACTTTCACACACGTAAAATCAATTAGTTAACACTAGTGAAATTTCGAACACCGGTAAGTATAACTGTTCTCGCCCCCCCCCTTGCACTTCTGATTAAGATACGCATCCCTCTGTGATCCTTCTAAATCTGAAAACACGGCTCAACGGCCTTCACTTTTCCCAAACTAAAACACACGCACAAGAATGCATTTACCAAAAATTTTATGGTCTTACAGCAACTTATCACATCAATAAAACTTTAAAGCTACGCAATGCTCCAATCCACCCAATCCGAGGAAATTAGCAAACCAACCATATACGTATATATATAAATAAACAAACAGTTTAGATGTTTCAACATTCCCAAAACACATTGGTTACACAACAGGACCCAATGATTACAAACGATAATTCACCGATTACAAAACAGATTAGCCAAAACGAAACCAACCCCTCGGTATCACCACCACTGCCGTCCCTCGCTGGACTGCCAAAATTGGTCATCTCCAAACACTAGGCAACCTACGAGTTCACTAACCACGGACAAGAACTACCGACGTGCCCCCTCTGTCCACTCCTGGAACAACTACAAACTTTCCCAACTGGGGCTTGGGAACTCGACTCTACTGAGGCCCTCACAATCTGGCCTGCTAGTCCCCCAAAACGATACCGTTCCTGCCCAGTCGAATGAAATTGAGCCTGGCTAGGTTGCGAAACCCCTAAGGAAGCCCCCGGCTGAGTACAAAAACGTCGAATATGACCCGGCTGATTACACGTCCAACAAGTAGGCGGTGCCTGAGCACGAGACTGGTTCAGAATCTGGGCTGATGAAGACCCCGACAACTGCCTCCTTACTGAGCATTTGACCGGCCCAAAACCTGGCTGGTTAGATGATCCTGGTGGTACAACTATTGGTTGAACTGCTAACCCTGCCCCCTTCTTCTGTGGGCAAACCGAAACCTTGTGGCCCAGCTGGCCACACTTGAAGCAAGTGACGCCCCTCTGCTTACTTTCTCACGAACCCAAATCCGACACTGGAAGGGTAGTTCTAGCCCGACCTCCCTGTTGCGGGTTTAAAACTCTCTACCTCTTAAAAGGCCTACCAACACCCTGAGTCACAGGAGTCGCCGAGATGGCTTCCTCCCCACTCTGCCCCATTGCTAGCACCGCAGCCTCAACATGGGCGGCCGCCTCAACAAGCACCCTATAACTTCTATGCCAAGACCCCGCAATCCTATCACAGATGTTGTCATGCAGCTTACTCTCAAACTCGAAACAACGCAAGTCCTCCGTTTCTACCAATTCTGGAGCAAACCTCGACAGGTTAGCAAACCATCTTTCGAACCGCACCAAAGGTGTAGTACCTTGGCGTAACTCCACAAACTGTTTCCGCAACTCTTCCCGAGCGGAAGGAGGGAAATCACAACTTCCTCGCCTAGGCATCCTAGTAAAAGTAACAGAGACACGTTAGCACACTCATACATGCGCCGAAGCTAAACACTCACGTCCTAATACATGGACAACTGTAATTCACTCCACGTAAGCACATAAACACATAAGCATTTACGAATTTCATTTCCGGATAATGATAGTCCCGAGGCGTTGCTAGAGTTCCGGTCAGAAACAGCATTGATCAAGTGCCTTTCCAACAGGACTTCCAGAAACCCAAGGATCCAATCAACATCCTAGAAACTAAATCCCATACCCACATAGTCACATAAGCATGGTATCAATTAAGCACAAAGCATATGACACTACATCTAAGTCTCTATCAAGCGAGACAAACCCATTGTAATCCTAATCACTTCCCACGTACCCAAAGTATTCGAACCCGGTACGCTCTGATACCAAGTTGTAACGCCCTCAAAATAATAACATTAAGCCCATCAATATAAACATACCTTTATATACAAAAGATCTACATTTCCTCAATTCATCAGAGTACTTCATTACAAAAGTATTACATATTAACAAAAAAAAAATAAATGCCCTACGGGCTTACAGCTTTCCAAGTTAACACTTGGTTACAAAAGAGAGTATTGACTCGGTTACACATTAAGCCCTTGGCTTGAATTTTACATGTAATACATCAAAAGGAAAATACGGCAACAAAAGTATGTTTGCCCCTAGCCTCCCGAAATGTTCTCAGAGGTGACATGCTACCTGTACCTGAAAATGATGTTCCCATATAGGGTGAGCCACAGCCCAGCAAAGATATACTGAACCAACTATGAACAATGATTAAAAGATTAGCAACTGATAGATGGTCGATACTTACACTTCCATTTACATCTTATTTCAATTCCATGACAACCAAGTCTACGTTACAATTCACTTTTCATTACTTGTTCAACTTTGGTTTTGAAAACAGGGCTCAGTACTCTGGCCAAAACATTTTGATGAGAATATAGTTCATCACTAGAACATTTTCAAAATTCACGGTGGATACACATTTTGGTGTTGTATCAATAACACATAAACTACTTCCATACTTCACAAACGATGATGATATACATTTTAGTGCTATATCAAATTAAACAAACTTTTCAGTAGATAAGCATATGAGCTATATCACTACTACAACAGATAAGTGTATGAGCTATATCAATACTACAACCGATAAGCATATGGGCTATATCAACATTCCAATAGATAAGCATATGAGCTATATCAACACCACAACAGATAAGCATATTACACATCAACAGACAAGCATATTAGCTGTATCCACACTTCTCTAGACAAGCATATGAGCTGTATCTACACTTCACTAGACAAGCATAAGAGCTATATCTACACTTCTCAAAGATAAGCATATGAGCTGTATCTTCACTTCTCTAGACAAGCATATGAGCTGTATCTACGGAGTTCATCTCCCATCTCCTCCCAATCCTATCCGGTTTAGAGGTACATCCCCCATCTTCCCCTAAACCGCGGAGTACATCCCCCATCTCCTCCTCTACACAAGCAATGCATATAAACACAGAATCATATACACATCGATCAATACATAAAGTTAATGTATTCTATCAACCGTCTACACATAATGCATATAAGCACATTGGTCATATACACATTCGCTCAATACATAAAGTTAATGTATTCTATCAACCGTTATACTCTATAACACAACCCATTGATTAGTTTTAGTTTGCCTAATCAACATGCATTGTCTACAACAATCAACACTACCCTCCACCGGTAGCCCAAAACAATTATTTCTAAGCAGGAAATAAATGCACAAATGGATAACATATCAACATTACAACTAGATGAGCAATAAAAGATTCGTCTACACTCTTTAATCCCATACATTCCCATTTTCAACATTCTCAATTCAATTCCTCGCTTTCTTCAATTAATTATATGCATCAATTCATTAAACCAATTAGGGAAAATTACCATAATTCACAAAACAACCCTAAGGTTCCATTTCCATCAATGTCCCAACATTAATCTCATTTCTCTATGCCTAACATGCATATAGGTCTATATATTTAAAACCCCAACTCTTGTAAAATTACACAAAGGCCCAAACTTTCTCAAAATTACCCAACAACCCCCAACATATCAAAATGCTAAAATTCAAAGACAAAGCTCATAAAGAGGAGTAGGATATCCCTACCTCAAATGATGGGACGCAACGAAGAAGATGAAGAAACGGAAATGCTCCAAATCCTGAAATTTTCAGATTAAAAGATAGCCCTCAACGATCAACACAACTTTTGTAAAGGCCCAAGGTGAGAAAACAACTCCTACTAGATCAATCCTAAGAGAGAAGTTTGGGTTTTAGTGAGAGGAACTCTCAAAATAGCTTTTTGGAAAAGTAGGAGAGAGAAAGGATGTTGAAAAGTGAACAAAAAAGTCGGATCTCGGCTTTATATAAAAGTCGCCCCGCTCGAGCGTCCAAACCCCCGCTCGAGCGTCCAAACCCCCGCTCAAGCGTCACTCACAGACTCCCGCTCGAGCGTCAACAATCCCGCTCGAGCGGCGGATACATACTTCCAGAACTTTTACAGAACCAGGTCTCCGCTCGAGCGTCAACCCCACCGCTCGAGCGTCAGGCACAACATCCCGCTCGAGCGTCAAAGCTCCCGCTCGAGCGTACAACACTGCAGAGGAGATACTGAAAGATGGAAAACTACGCTCGAGCGTCGAAAATCCCGCTCGAGCGGACAGAAAACAACGAAGGGCCCGCTCGAGCGTCAAAATCCCCGCTCGAGCGTGAAGGCCAAAAACTGGGCAACTACTCTTGGTTTCTAAGTCCAACCAACCTGTTTCAAACTCACCCAACACAACCCAAGACTCGAATGCAAGGAGTAAAGGATGTAAACAAAATATACATGACAACCAACTCCACGGAACCTAAGTCCGGATACAACAGTTAAAGAAGAGGGGAAACTGGGATCGCTATAACCCCCCACGTGTATTATTTATGAAAAGAAAAATTAGATCAATTCAATAACCGTAGCTTTTTCATTTATCGCATTTGTTTACGGAAAAATAAACAATAATCAATAATGTACATGGAGAACCTTACAAAATGAACGATTGAAATCATCATAAAAGATGCGTGGTGGGCCTTTATGAGCCCAAACATGATGGTCAAGTTCATTTTTAAATTTATGAGAAATCCAATCCATTTAAAAATTTGTTTTCAATTTACAAAGCCGACTTTTATTGTCTAATTGGGATGTGGAGCTAGTATGTCTCAAACCAAGTTAGGGCAAGGACTAAATAAGCAAGCTTAAAATGTATGATGTTTTTATTCAAAAAAAACAAACAAACAAAATAAAAAATAAATAAACATGTACGACGTTTTGGACAATGATGAGGTTTGGCCACTTAGCAAAAAATGTGATTTATTTAAAATTCTACTGATATTTATTTATTTGTTTTACATTTTTATGTTGGGAATGATAACGAAGTTAATGGTTTGAGTTCAACAACATTTATGAAAACGGAAATTATATGTGACTGCAGATGTTTGTAAAACGTCATAAAGATAAGGTGACATTTATTGACATAGTTACATTCATGTATTTGATATCTTTTAAAAATCAAGATACGAAAACACAACTATATTATTTTTAATGATTGAGTTGTTTTTAACCCCTGTGCTTTAACCATAACCCTAACTTTAACCCCTATGCCAACACAGTTCCATTCTCTCCACTACCACAATCAGACCCAACTCCCCCTTAACCTCCCCAACCCCAACTACTCACCTTTAAGCCACACCCTTATTCTCCACTATAACACATTCCTCCAAAAACAAGACCCTAAAACAAAAGGAGAGAGAGAGAGAGAGAGGGGGGGCAAAACACAACTGGGCAACTAAGCTGATTTTTCTTCTTCTTCTTTTTTTTACTTTTTATTTTATTTTTTATTTTTTATTTTTTAAATCGTGTTTCAAGCAAGGTGACCAAATCTCATTCTTAACCCAAACCTAATGCAGCTTAAGTCTCACCTAGTTTAAGACATAGCGTCTCCACCCCAATTATACAATAAAAACTTAAGAAGTATGGACACGAATATGACACAGACACAACATTTATCAAAACACCAATTATAATTGACTCTGGACGTAAAATGTCATAAAGATAAGATGACATTTATTGACATAGTTACATTCATGTATTTTGTGATGACCGGTTCCATTATACATCGCTTCACTTATTGTCCTCTTTGGATTTGTCGTGTTTGAAAGCTTTTTCTCTATTCCCGATCTTTGTTTGTTATGGTGTTGAATTTCCCTTGGTTCCGGAGAGTGCAGGGTTAGGTCCGAAGTGCCTAGAATTGAGCCGAGAAAATTCTGGGCTGAGAGACCAGGGCCTCATAAGCGGAGCCTTGGGCCACACGTACGGGAGAGGGTTGCACGTGCGGGGAAGTGGGTCTCATTCAGTATGCACACTGCCTAAAAGGCAGGTGCGGAGTGAGGTGCGGGGAAGAGCCACCGCACGTGCGGGGATGAAGGCTACACGTGCGGAAAGATGCTTCGCACGTGCGGGAATGGGCACCGCACGTGCGGGCTTCTGGGCAGCCCGAAATTTTCTATTTTTCTTTCTTTTGGGGCTGAGTGTATCTCATTTTTCTTATATATATCTCTCTCTCTCTAAAAACACATTGCTCTCCCTTCTCTCTACATTCCACACCGAAAGCACCACAAGATCTTTGATTCCTCCAAATCCATACACATTTTGACCCAAGTTCCTTCATCAAAGTTGGGGAGCAAAGCAAGAACTACATTGTGTGCGGTGGAGATTGAGTTTTGGCACCTTTTGATTCTAGGGTTTCATCTCTTCTCCCTCCAAGAACTTGAGGTAGGGACTTCTTGAGTTATATATATATATATGTTTTCCAAGTATTGATGTGAGTTTTGGGTTTGCTTTGGGGATATTATGAGGGTTTGATTTTGGCTCAAGAATGTAGGGTTTTTTTTATAAAAAAATGGGTTTACCTCTTGTTTTTCTTGCCATACTAGAAAACTTGATTATATTATGGAAATGGGGACTTAAGGAGAAGATTTCTTGTGAAAAATGAACAAATGTTTGGTTTTTGGGCAAAACCTAGAAATTTGAGACTTTGTGAAAGATGTTGGAAATATGTGGGTATTTTTACATCATCATGTTAAAATAAAAGAATGATTGGAAAATTTCTTACTTTTATTTGGCAAAGGGTAATTTCTTTTTGGAATATGACAATTGGGGATTTTGGGAGGTTATTGCCCAAAATGTAATGTAGTTATGAAACGACTAAATTGTTGAGAATTGTACAAGATGGGGAAATGTTGCTACTTGTTGATAAATTTAGTTGAACATATGGTTATTTTGTGAAATAACATTGAAGAGAGGAAAATGGGAAATGTCATTGTTATGGTATTATTGTTGAGATACTTGAAAATGGAAATGTTATGAGGCATTGATAATTGTTGCATTACATACTCATTCAATTGATTATTATACATCTTGAATTGAGTTTGGAAACGTTTACATTGAGAAAAGAATATATATTGAAATGAGAACTAAGGAAATGTTTAAGGGGTAAATTCATTGGTAAGTCCGAATAGAAGATGTAAAGGAAATTGATAAGTTGGCCTGAGTGTCCGGGGTAAAAGACCAAAAACACGAGCGGAGGAGGTACCACTTCTCTTCCGGTTAGCAACCGGTAATATAGTGATCCCAGTTTTTTTCCCGTCATGTATTGTATTTCGGACTCGAGTCTAGTGGTTGTTGTTGTTGTCTTATTCTTGTTTCCATCCTTTAATTCCTTGTATTTGAGTTTTGGGATGTGTTAGGTAAGATTGGAACAGGCTGGTTGTGAGTTGGAACAAATGGTTACTGTCCAGATTTTAGCTTCTTCGCTCGAGCGAGGCATTCGTTGCTAGAGTGAGCCTTGAGTCTTAGCTTCTTCGCTCGAGCTAGGGTTCCTGCGCTCGAGCGAGATTTCTTTGATGTGTCTCTTGGCTCGAGCGAGTACTCTTACGCTCGAGCGTGCGTCTGCGTCTCTGAAAAACCTGAAGGTTGGTATTCTTCGCTCGAGCGAGGCTTTTGTCGCTCGAGCGAGCGAACTCTATGTTTTGTGTTCCTTCGCTCGAGCGAGCACTCCTGCGCTCGAGCGTGCTTCTGGGTTGCAAACCTGAAGCTTCGCATTGTTCGCTTGAGCGACGCTTTTTGCGCTCGAGCGAGGTTCTTTTGTGTCTGGTCGCTCAAGCGACCACTTCTTCATTCGAGCAAGCTTCGCATATATCAGTTCGCAGCAGAGATGAAATACACTATTTTTGATCCTCTTCTTTCCCACAAACCCTAGATCGGCTATCTCTCTCTCTAAAATACCCTTTCTCTCTACAAATACTCTTAATCTAGAGTCCTTCTACCTTACTTCCTTTGTAAAAAGGGTGGAGTATCGCGTCGGCTACATTTTGATCCGAAAATTCTTGGATTTGGAGCATCTTGAGTTTTCTGCATCATCTCCTTTGAGTCTCTTCATTTGAGGTAGGGATAATCTACTCCTTTTTATGAGTTTTGACATAAATGTTGGTTATGTTGCATAGATGGTGGTGTTTGGGAGTTTTGAATAAAGTTAGGGCTTGATTTGAAAATTATAAAAGAGGGGTTTTCATGTCTTTGGGCTCCATTGCGTTTGAGAGGTCTTGAGGTTGGGTCCAATTGTGTATGATTGTCGAAATTGAGTATTTGGGAGTTGATGTTTGAAAGGGGGAAGTTTTAGCCTAATTGGAAATTAAATAAATTATTTGCTAAAAAAACAAAATGATGAAATTGATTTGAGGATTATGAAATTGGAGTAAATTGTGATTACATAGTGCGGTTGGATTGATAAATCACTCACCCATGGAAAATGTAATAATTTATTTGTTTGATAGATTTATTTACCTGTTTAGAGATAATTGTTTGGGGCTATCGGTGGAGGATAGCCATGATTGTTGTAGAACTACATGATGATTAGGTAAATTAAAACAAATCAACGAGATTATGTCATTGAATGTGACGGTTGGATTAACACATTGAACATGTGCCTTAATTGATCATTGTATATGATAAAGTGTTTAAATACATTGTATATGTATCTTTGTTTGGGAGGAGATAGGGGATGTACTCCATACGTGATTAAGTGTTTAAATACATTGTATATGTACCTTTGTTTGGGAGGAGATAGGGGATGTACTCTATATGTGATTATATGCTTTAATACATTGTATACGTATCTTTGTTGGGAGAAGATAGGGGATGGACTTGATTGATAATTAAGTTGGCCGAAGTGTCCAGGTTGAACGTCCAGAAACCTTATAAATGGAAGTGTGTGATTGAAATTGATAATTGAAATGTTAATAACATGAGTTGTAGTCTCATTTTGAATTTTTGATAATTGAAGTGTTAATAATATGAGTTGTAGTCTCATTTTGAATTGTGGATAACGGAAGTGTTAATAAGATCAGCTGCAGTTTCATTTAAATTGTTTGCTTAGATAATGAACCATGCCTATGAATTGAATTGGATAAAAAAAAAAAAGGGAAGTGGATTGAAACATGGATGTAATACTTGTTAGCTATGGGAAGGGTGTGAGTTGGTTTACAAGTGTTAACCATTTGTCGAACGCTAATGTTTTAGTTATTTCTCATATGGGGTTTAGCATATCTCTATTGAGCTTTGGCTCACCCTACTTGGGACACCATTTTTCAGGTACAGGAAACATGCCGCCTCCAAGATCTTTGCTTGAGAGGTTTAGGAATTGAAGACTCTGCTCTGTTATTTGTTTTGTTGATTATATGTAGATGCGAGCCAAGGGCTTTACTTGTAAAAGAGTTAGCACTCAACTTTTTGTAACCAAGTTAATACTTGGAAAGATGTAAGCCCGTAGGGAATTTTATTATGTTGTAAACAGTTTGGAACTTATATGAAATACCCTTTTGTAATATTAACTCTGATGTATGTATGAGAATGTGGTTATCTTTCATGAATATAGAACTGTTAAATGATGGGATTGTGTATTATTTTGAGGGTGTGATAGGTAAAGTGGGGTTTTGGTAGTGCTAGTTGAGCCTACTTGCAGACACCAACCTAGGGATTACTTGAGTCGTATTTACCGCCCCTATTGAATAAAATTGTAAGTTTTGGAATTGTTGAGATTTCAAACTGTCGTTGAACATGGCGACTTTTAAAAAGGGCACGTAAATGAAATTCTCTTTAAATTGGCATTGCATGGCATTTGCATTTAATATTGGAAATCTTGCACAACTGTATATACTTTGTAAGGATTCTCTACTGGGCTTTAAGCTCACCCCTATGGGATTTTGGTGCAGGAAAAGAGGTGGTGGTCCTGCCGAGTTGAGGGTGTGGAAGTACTTTTGTGAAGAGTACTATTTTGTTGTGAATTATGTGTTAGCCAAGGGCTTTAAATGTATGGATTCGTGAAACCATTTTTGTGTAACCGGGCTCAAGCCTTGGAATATGTAAGCCCTTAAGGGCATTTTATTTATTTTGGGAATTGATGCTCTACATGCTATAGATTCATGTATTTTCATACCGTTGAATGTATAATTCCCATGTAGAACTTTTGTACACGCTTTATTGATTGATGATGTAAAGGTTGGAGACCTATCCTTATTCCTTGATGAATGTTGGTTAATGTACCTTATTTGTGTTGGGTTATTTCGGTGCGTTACATATTTGATATAATAATTTTTAAAAACAGAGATAAAAAAACACAACTATATTATTTTAATCATTGAGTTATTTTAGTGTAATTTATTTTATTTTTTGAAATTGTATTAAGTTGTTGGGAAATTGCCCAATTTGGGATAATTTCATGTTACGACACGGACTTGACACATATATGACACAGACACAAAATTTTTGAAAATGCCAATTATAATTGACTGCGAACGTTTGCAAATAAAGATAAGACGACATTTATTGACATAATTACATTCATGTATGTGATAATAATAACTTTTAACAACCGAGATACAAAAACACAACAATATTATTTTTAATAATTGAGTTGTTTTAGTTTATTTTTTTATTTTTTTATTTTTTTTGAAACTGTATCAAGTTGTTGGTAATTTTCCCAATTTCGCATCATTTCATGTTTAGCCTTGTCTCATTATGATTCAAGGTTGGAAAATGAATGTGCTGACCGTTATTCCTCTTCTTTATTTATTTATTTTTTTTTTTAATCGGCAAGAAAGTTAATTTAATTGATGAAAGGTTACCAGGAGTACAAGCAATCATCAATACAAAATAAAGGAAGACCAAGATACATTGTATCACTACTCAAAAGGCACATCCCAACTATGTTGGCACCTGCTCTCAAGCCAATCATATTTAAGGTTCAAAGAGGGTTGGCCAATACCAAACCCCGTTGCCATCCCAATGTTTGGGAACGAATCGATACGGCACCTGTAATTTGCAACTCAAACAGTTAAGTTTACAAAGTAGTCATAAAAAAGTTAATCTCTTACATTAAACACATAAGCTGTGAGGTAAATATTCTCTATATGGATAAAATTTAGAGAGAATTATGTAAGTACAACATTTGAGGTAAAAATTATTGCAAAATGAGAGAGAATAAATAAAATTGCCAATTTGCCCCTCCCATTTATAGCCCTTCAACTTCTCTCTCCTCATCTCTACTCTCTTTTCCAATTTCGTCTCCCATCATCTCCAATTGCTAGCTAGCCCTGCCCCACATCTCTTTGGCCACCCATTACGCCTTCTTAACATCTCTCCTTTCCCAATACCTCTACCTTCCTCCATCCTTTCTAACCCTGTCAACCCACTCCTAACTCATTTCTTCACCATTGCTACCACTTCATCATCCTTCACTGGACCACCTACCCCCAGCTCTATCTTCTACCTTCATCGTAACTCTAACCCCTATGCCAACCCCAGTTCCTTTCCCTCTATTACCAATCCGAACCACCTTTAAGCCGCACACACCTTCATTCTCCATTATAGCACATTCCACCAAAAACAAGACCCTAAAAGAGAGAGGGAGAGAGAGAGAGAACACAACTAAGCAATTTATAGTGTTCTTTGAATTTAAAAAATGTGAAAAGTAATAATAATCTAAACTGATCTTTTTTTTTAAAAAAAAAAAATCCTATTTCAGGCAGGGTGACCAAATCTCATTCTCATCCCAAGCCTGATGTGACTAAAGCCTAACCTAGTTTAAGAAATACCATCTCCATCCCAATTATACAATAGAAACTTAAGAAACATGGACAAAGAACGACATGGATATGACGCAGACATAACATATTTATGGAAATGCCAATTATAATTGGTTGTGGACATCTGCGAAATATCATAAGGAACGAACAATATTTATTGGCATAGTTACATTCATGTATCTGATATAATAACTTCTAAAAATTGATTTACGAAAACATAACTATATTATTTTTAATAATTTACTTCTTTTTTTTTTTTTTTGAAATTGTATTAAGTTGTTGGGAATTTGTCCAATTTAGCATAATTTCATGTTTAGGTTTGTCTCGTTATGATTCAGGGTTGGAAAAGGAATGGGGTGACCGTCATTCATTGTAAATGAGGTTTTGAGAGGGTTGGCCAATACCAAAACCCCAGTTGCCATCCCTATATTTGGGAAAGAACCTACATGGCATCTATAATTGGCGGCTCATCAAGCCATTATGTTTACAGGGTAGCAGTGAGAAAGTTAATCTCTTACATTAAACACATAAACTATAAGGTAAATATTCTTTATATTGATAAAATTTAGAGAGAATTATGTAAATATAACATTTCAGGTTAAAATAATTGCGAAATGAGAGAACGGAAAAAATTGCCAAATGCCCCTCCCATTTTTAGCCATTCAAACTTCCTCATCTCTTCCCTCTTTTCCTATTTTGTCTTCTACCATCTCCAACTGCTAGCTAGACCTGCCACACCTCTCTTCGGCCACCCACTACTCTTTCTTCATCCTTTCCAGCCATTGACCAGTCCATATCAACCTTCCCCAAACCCTCTCTTGTTTTCCTTCATCCTTTTCTTGTCTCCTCCGTCTTTTCCTAACCCCACCAACCCACTCCCTACTCATTTTCTCACCATTACTACCACCACACCATTCTTGTCTTCATCCACCCCCAACTCTATCTGATACTTAACTGTTAACCCTAACCCTTATGCCAACCCTAGCTTATTTGCCTCTACTAGCATAATTCTACCCAACTCTCCACCCTCTTTCCCAACCCCTACCACTTGCTTTTAAGCCACACCCTTATTCCCCACTACAGCCCATTCCTCTCCCAACAAAATCCTAAAATAGACACACACACACACATGTACATATATATATATAGAGAGAGAGAGAGAGAGAAACACAACTAAGCAATTTATATGGTATTCTGTGAATTTAAAATTTGTGAAAATAAATAATAATCTAAACTACATTTTTTATAATAATAACAAAAATCCTATTTCGAGCAGGGTGACCAAATCTCATTGTCGTCCCAAACCTGATGCAGGTTAAGCCTACCTATCCTATCCTCGTCCTAACCTAGTTTGAGACATAACATCTCCATCTCAATTAGACAATAGAAACCCATTTTTATAAATAACTTATGGAAAAAAGAAATATCAAGAGATATTTTTCAATGGATTTACAAAATTTTAAACTTTTTTTAAAAATATTTTTTAAAGACTCATTTTCTAAACCTAATGATATATAAGTGATATGATTGATTAATGATTGAGAAGGTATGAGAGAAAGTGTTACATTATATATCCTACTTCATTTCCATATCATTCGACTTGAAATTGGGTCTAATTTTTGAACTTGTATAGTAATACCCCTTTTTTATTATCATAATCCTAAAATATTAATGATTCTTTCCTGACACTTATGACTGCTTACCAAAAATTTAAATGGGATACCTTTTTTGTGGAAAAGGCAAGTAAGAAAAATCTTAATGAATGTGTTTATATAGATGCAAGAATACCCATTCCAACCTAACCCAACCCAACTAAGGTTGCTGAGATGAGAAGTTGTGGCCACAATAAAAGAAGAGAAGAAGATGGAGATGAAGATCAAATCTCAAATCCTTCATTGATGAAATCTGCAGATAAACGATTTTACCAAAATTTTGGTATGGATCTCTACATAACATTATATGTATCTCATATGCAAATTTACATAATTTCTTGGTTTAGTTGTGATTGATTTTGATGATTTTTGTTGCTGAAATTGAACTAGATCATACCAAGGGTTGATCAACCAAGGATGCAAAGAAGATAATGGAGGGATTGATGAACTCCTATTTGGCGAAGATCTTTGGATTGGTCAATTAATGCCCACTCTCGTAATTCCGTGTTCCTCTTAAATCTGCTGGATTGTATGTATATACGTATAGACGCGCCCCAGGGGGCCCCATGCTACTACAGTTCGGACTCAAACGTCATGGTTCTTAATCTGATCCCACAATGTGCGATGTGAGATTGATAAATCACCAAAGAGTCCAAATCCGACAAATCGTTTTGGAAAACTGATTTTTTAGAAAGAAGTGTCAAACATAGACTGCTTTGCCAGATACAGAGTCGCCACCTAAATATTTTATTTTGGGGAAATTCAGGAAACCCTGACTCGTTGCCTAAGGCCACGTGTCCGTCATCACCAAAGTTGCCTCGGCTCGGGAACTTGGGTACGATTGGGGAAGGTTATCTATGAGCACCCCCGCTTGCCCGATCAAAGATCGGCCACTACTAAATATGATATTTTGTTTTGAAAACATATGTGTTCTTATTCTGATTAATTAGCTAGAATTACTATGTGATGCGCACAACACACAAGTATAGACTGGATCGCCTAAATTGGGGCAAAACATTTCATGTTTGTGTATTTGAAAATGGTTTGATGGTGCTACTCGCAAGTAGGCTAAGACGTGGATTTGTCACCTTCAAGTGGGCTTAAAACACACATTTTGATGAATTGTTCCAATTCAAGTAATCTAACCTTCACCCACAGGCATTCAGGCAGTTATATCACATAAGTAGTTAGCCTCATGGCAAGCATGCTATCATGGTAACACTCACATTCATGCAAGATGCTAAAGCATAAGCACTTACCTAGTACTCCGAGCCAAAATAAGAAACTAGTTAGAAATCATGCATGATCCTAGTTCATGTTAAGATGGCTAATGCAAC
Source organism: Camellia sinensis (assembly GCF_055761805.1). Lineage (NCBI taxonomy): Eukaryota > Viridiplantae > Streptophyta > Magnoliopsida > Ericales > Theaceae > Camellia > Camellia sinensis. The sequence continues at coordinate 14,054,845 of NC_138969.1, forward strand.
ACATGCAAAATGCAATTAGAATAGGCTCAGCTAATCTAAGAATGGCATGTGAAATGCGATAACTCGGTACACGTATTCAAGTTGGAATTGAAATACTATGCAATTAGTATGATGCGCCGAGCCCGGTGCGTGCAATACGAATGAATGTATGCAAACATGCTAACATAAGTATGCTAATTGAAACATGACCTAAAACTAACCATCAAAAGCAGGTAAGTAAAAGGGAGAAAGACGTGGGGTTGGAAGACATTCACACACGCACGCACACTTATTACAAAATTCGCCCTCCCGACAGGGGGTCCGAAAGAATAATACAAACCGAATAATAAATCAACTATCCTAACTAATTAATTATTACAAACTCTTAATTAATTAACAAATTAATTATAAAACAATCTAAGTATAAAACTAAAGAGGCTGCCGCAGCTCCACCTCAGAATGATTGATTGATGCATGTTCGATTGCCTCGCTCAGAAACCCGTTGCCATGACGCATGTTGCCTCTGCTTGCACTGTTTTGAATCTCTGAAAATTGTGAAAATCCTTAGGATGCTTCTGAAACACTCCCTGAGCACTGTGGGAGGTCACCGACCAAAAGATGGAGTCACCGGCCATGGGAAATGGCTATCGACCAAAAGTGGAGCTCTCGGCCAGATTAAGTTAGCCAACCGGTACTGAAGATGGCCGACCGGCCATCCCTTCCTGCAAAATACTGTTTTTGCTGCAGCAGAGGACAGACAGTGCATGACAAGGTATTTACAAGACAATGTATACACGACCACCCTCCCTATCATGCTGTGAACTCAAGGGAGTGTGGCTCTCGGCCCTTGGGCCACCAATCACGCATTTCAATGCATGATGGCCAAAGGAGTCAAGTATGCATTTAATGTCAAATGAAATGTACATAAAAACACATAAAAGACCCCAACCTCTATCATGGTTGATCAAGAGGCAAGGGATGCAAACATGCATGCAAAACTAATGCAAATGAGCATGTTAATGACAATGCCAAACAAGGCTAATGGTAACAAGCATGCCAAATGCAATGCGACCTAAACAAGCATGCAAACATACAAGGCTTGTGACAACATTCAAGCATGTAATAACATGTGAGGAAAACATGTAACAACATGTTAAGCAACTTAACAAGAGATGCATGCCAAATGCAATATTACTTAAACATGCAACAACATATTAATAGGCCAAGTATGTAGCAACATGCAAGGCAAGCATGCAACAACATGCAAAGGATGGACTTAAACCAATATGGACAACTCTCAAATAGGTCCAAATCAGTGGCCAAAGTGCAATGGAAATGAGGACAAATGCACATACAAACATACATGCCAATTGGCCTAAAGACTAAGGCATAAAAGGCAACTTTCAAGAACACTTAAAAAGGAATGAAAATCATGCAAATGTGACAACGTTACATGCTCTGAAATAATGCTAAGAGTGATGCCAAATCACATAGACAAATCATGATCATAGCATGCACAAGGCTTAAAGCCTAAGATTAGTGAAGGGACTTGAACCAAAGCTACACAACACAAAGAGCATATGGCAAGCATAACCTAAAATAGTCCTAAGGCATACCAAAGTGAGCCTAAAATATGCAATGACCAAAGCCAAAACAAGCTAAAACAAGGGGCAACAATAGGAGACATGCAAGGCTACCAAAGAGGTGTTACACTACACCTAAGACAACCAAACATTGCATGATTTAAGCGACCAAATTCAGAGATATGACATGCTAAAATGGACCCAAAAACCCATTTACATGGCATCCCAAATGCCTAGGCATGGTGGCATACACAATGACACGCTCATGAGACATAACACACAAACTATCCAAAGCATGGAATAGGTGATAAATGCAAGTATTTGAGCATACTATATGGACTGAAATAACATAACAAGTGATGCCAAACCACTAAAATGGCCCAAGTAAAGCATGTCAAAGGATTCAATACTCAAAGCCTACAAGCTAGATTACATGGTGGCTATACAAAGCAAGTCATGGACGACCAAAACAACCAAAATCAGAGCTTTAGCATATTAAAACAAAGCTAGAAGCTTCATGAAGTTGAGCCAAAATCATGCTAAAAAGACATGTTACAACATGGTGCATGTTAAGGCAAATTATGGGATTACAAGACAAGTATACAAAGCATGCATGGTATGTCTAAACCAACTTGAAACAGAGATGTATTAGGGAAAAACAAAGCCTAATACACACTAAAATAAAGCAAAAACAAGCTACGCATACAAGCTACCAACACAAGCCATTTATGGAAGCATTCAAGACAACAAGGAGAGGGGATGACCCTCTCCTATTTAAGACCTCAAAACCACCTCAAAACCACCTCTTCACCACTGAAAATCCTCTGGATTTCATTGGTAGAGAGGCCATGCAAAGCTAATAACAAAGGCCAAAAATGGATGGCCTAAAATAAGGCCTAACAAGGCCTTAAAAGGGGGAGGGGGGTAAACAACCCCAACCCTCAAAAGGACCTTAAACAAAGTTCTAAAGCAAGTGAAAATAGAACTTTTATTAGTTATATACCAAGCTTAAAACAATAAGCACGATGGGCTAAAAGCTTAAGCAAGAAAGGGGTATCTAAAGCAAGGAACTCACCCTTGTAAAACCTCTTCAAGAACAAAGCTCCAGCAGGTTTCTCTAATCAAAAACAGCTTAAGAACCCTAATAACAACCCTCTAGTACCTCAGTAACCCAAGGATGGTGTAATGCTAGGTGTTCAAGTGCAAAAGTAAGACAAAAACTCACTTTAGGTCACAAAACAAGACTAAACGAAGAAATATAGATACAAAACTATACCTATCCTCTCTAGGCCATTTTTCTAAACCCTTGAGGAGGGAGGAGGAGCTCCCTCTTTATAGAAGTTCAATAACAAAGCTTTCAAAGCAAGCTAAACCAAGAGGCAAATCCCTCCATACACGTGTATGGAGGGGAACAAATGTGTATGCCAGCTAATCCAACTGGCATAAAATATCTGCATAAAGCAGTTGAATAGGCTTCGGCCAGCAAAAAATGGCCGATCGACCAACACAAGGGCCGGCCGACAAAATACAGTGTCGATCGACCAATACATTTGGCCGGTGGCAAGAAAACAAGGCCGGTGGCCTCAGGCCATGGCCGGTGGGTTGAGGGGATGGCAAACAAGCCACCCTCTTTCCTCAGAAGCCAAAAACACAAGTGTTTGGTCCACAACCAAGCACAAAACAAACAAGTTGAGAGATCTTGAGGCAAGACGCGCAACCGAGACCTTCGAGAACTCAAAACGAACACAAACATGGATGATCATCGAGTGTTCAAACGATGACTTCCAAGTCTTGAGGATGGTCAAAAATGGGGTGTGTACAATACGTTATGGCGAAACACTAGGGGTGTGTACCATATACATCTTATAATATATTTTTGTGGTAATGTTACATATTTTTCTGTAAGTAGTTATGACAATTTGTAATTGAGAAATAAAGTTACGCAATTTTGTGGTAATATTACGTATTTGTGGTATTGTTACACATTTTGTAATTAGAAAATATTTGGATAAAAAAAGTGTAACATTACCACAAAAATGCATAGTAATATCACAAAATGCGTAACTTAATTTTCAATCATAAATTATTGTAACTCCTGTCAAAAAAATATGAAACATCTACTATAAAAATACATAACACACCAGGAAAAAAAATGATAGAAAATGTATATAGTATACACCTTTGGAAGGGTGTATACCGTAGGATTTCCCATCCATTATGTGTTCGATGTTCAACTTAACATATTTTTTCTAAATAGTTTTGTCTGTGATTTTTTTAAATAATTTTTTTTAATTATTTATTTATTTATTTTTTATGTATGACAATTCTATTTTCAAATCATTTCTTTATGAATAAAGATGAATAGCAGCATCATGTTTGTGGAGTTTCAAAATTTTAAATCAGTTTAATTTTTTCACTTGACAACTTTATATATATATATATATATATATATGTGGATTTTTTTCTTTTTTTAAAAAAAAATTATATGCCTATGTATATGTTCAATGGGAGACAACACTTTCTATTTATCAGTACACTATGTAGGATGGTGTTACAATACACTTAATATTTTTTTTCAAGATTATTTCTAAATAAACTTATATGTCAAAATTTTGACATAATATAATAATTGTTAGTTTAATGAGACACACTTAGAATTTGTAATTAATATATATATACACACACTCTTATATAAAGTATACAACTTACATAGTATGCACATTTCGTCAAGCATTTTTTTATTCTCAAAAAATTTATGATAATATTATATATTTTTTTCAAATATTAATCTTGCTTAATGGTTATTAAATCAATAATTATTATTGACTATAAAAGAAAACTATTTCTCTCCTCACTCTCACTCACGATTTTCTACATGCTGGTTGCACTTTTTAGTATATAATATGAATTGTGAAGTGGACATGAAAGCTAAAAATTGTTATTAACAGATCAAAACAAGCTAAAAAGGGCGGACGTTATAGACTTGTGCATTCCTACAAAGAAAATGGAACCACAAGATCTTGAGAAAGAGATGGATCATGAGATTCTATAGCGATCCCGATTTTTCCTGTTATTTATGGTATTTTGGACTCGGGTCTAGTGATGGTTTGTTGTTCTCTTGGTCGTGTTTTTATCCTTTAATTCCTTGTATTTGAGTTTTGAGATGTGTTGGGCAAGTTTGAAACAGGTTGGTTGTGAGTTGAAACGAGTGGTTGCTACCCAAGTTTTTCCTTTTTCGCTCGAGCGAGCCGTGGGTGTTTGCTTCTTCGCTCGACCGAGGGTTTGTGCACTCGAGCGAGTATTATGGGTCTTCAGGTTTCTTTTTCAGACGCAGCTTCCGCTCGAGCGAGCTTTCTTGTGCTCGAGCGAGCCTTGTGTCTTGTGTCTCTTTGCTCGAGCGAGTAGCCTTGCGTTCGAGCGTGCGTTTGCGTCTCTTTTAGACCTGAAGGTTGGTATTCTTCGCTCAAGCGAGCTTTCTTGAGCGTCAGAGGGTTACCGTCAGAGTGAGCTTTGTTGTCTTCTCACTAGTTGTATGAGTAGTGAGTGTGATGAAATCCGAACTGAGTTGCCCAGAGTGGTTTGTGAGTACTCGGACGTCTTTCCCAAGGATCTTGTTAGTTTACCACCCCATCGAGAGATCGAGTTCTCTATTGACTTAGTGCCTGGCACGACACCGATTTCCTTGGCACCGTATCATTTTGCCCCAGCCGAGTTGAGTGAGTTGAAGATTCAACTCTAGGAGTTGCTAGACAAGGGCTTTATCCGCCCTAGTACTGCCGTGGGGAGCACCGGCCCTCATTGCTAAAAAGAAAGATGGGGCTTTGAGACTTTGTATTGATTACCGAAAACTGAACCAGGCTATAGTTAATAATAAATACCCTATGCCTTGTATAGATGATCTGTTTGACCAGTTGAAAGGATCCTGTTATTTCTCTAAGATAGACTTGAGATTGGGTTATCATTAGTTGAGGGTCAGGGAGGAGGATATTCCAAAGACGGCATTCCGTACGCGGTATGGCCATTATGAGTTTCTGGTGATGCCTTTTGGGCTCACCAATGCACAGGCTGTGTTTATGGACTTGATGAACTGGATCTTTCGGGAGTTCTTAGATCGCTTTGTAGTCGTTTTTGTGGACGACATTCTGATTTATTCACCTTCGGAGGAGGAGCACGAGGAACACTTGCGAGTGGTGCTTGAGTTGCTTAGAGCCCATAAGCTGTATGCTAAGTTTGGGAAGTGTGAGTTTTGGCTAAGAGAGGTTAAGTTCTTAGGCCACGTGGTATCCGCGAAAGGGGTGACTGTTGATTCATCCAAGATAGAGGCAGTGCAGGATTAGGCATAACCTAAAAGTGTCTTTGAGATCCGCAGTTTTCTGGGATTGGCCGGTTATTACCATCAGTTTGTGAAGGATTTCTCCAGGCTAGCGTCGCCTTTGACTAGATTGACGCGGAAAGGGGTCAAATTTGTATGAAGTGAGACTTGTGAAAAGTCGTTCCAAGAGCTGAAAGTTAGACTTACTACCGCTCCAGTCTTGATTATTCTAGAGAGAGGTTTGGGTTATGCAGTGTATTGTGATGCCTCATGAGAGGGTTTGGGTTGTTCATTAATGCAAGAGGGAAAGGTAGTAGCCTATGGCTCGTGGCAGTTGAAAACGCACGAGAGTAACTACCCTACTCATGACCTAGAGTTAGCAGTTGTGATTTTTGCCTTGAAGATTTGGAGGCACTACCTGTATGGTGAGAGATTCGAGGTGTTCTCAGATCATAAGACTCTAAAGTACCTGTTTACACAAAAAGACTTGAATTTGAGACAGAGACAGTGGATGGAGTTCATAGAAGATTATGACTTCAAGTTGCATTATTATCCGGGGAAGGCCAATGTTGTGGCTGATGCCCTAAGTAAGAAATCCATTAGTGATGTAGCTTGCATTGTTGTCTGAGAAAGGGGAATGTTAGGGGTCCTTGGTGAGTTTGACTTGTAGTTGAGCGAGTCTATTGAGGCCGCAACTTTGTTTTCTGTAGTGGCACAACCTACACTTGTGAATCGAGTGTTAAAGGTACAGAAAGGTGACGTTGAGGTAGAATCCATCCGGGAGAAGATCTCCAGTGGGAAGGTAGAGAAGGGCCTGACTGTGTATCTCGACCTGAGTGTGAGATACCGAGACTGTGAGGCCCCTGACTTTTTTGTAAACCTTATTAGGTCCCTAAATTTTGAATTATTATAATAAAGCCCTTAGTTCGTCGATTAATCGCAAATTAAGCCCTAGGACTGAAAACGCATCACGGGCGAATTCATACAAACCCTAATCGATCCTGGAAGCTTAGAAATCACTTCTAACACTCTAATATTAACTACTTAACTCTCAAATTTTAGATTAATCGCTCTAAACCTTAACTTTCAATTTTTACAGTCACCGTTCGGTTATTTACCTTTAAATTCAAAGCCAGATAATACAAACTGAATTATTTTACACTTGAAATAGATACTTTAATTGAACCCAAGCCCGCACATTTTTATTAAATCACAAATTGACCCAAACAAGTACTATTATATATATTTATATATATACACTTTTACCCAAAAATCCTTTTTTTAATATATTTTACAATTTCCAAGATTTGTACAAAATATATATATATATATATATATAACATGTCCATCAATTCACCATCACATGGCTAGCCATCATACCCCCCCCTAGACTATAATCATTGTACTTTAAAATCTCTTGAAATCTTGGAGCAATAATGACTTTGGTACCTATAAAGATTTGCTATATATATGTGTGTACTTCTAACTAGAAGATATTTACATTAGTTCTAGACCTAACTAGATCATAATTAAATACATCATTAAGGTTCTAATCCTCCTCATTTCATTACATTTAATGTGAAGCCCCAGAAAAAATGCATTTGAATTATTTCCTTAAAGCCCCTCAGTTTCTTAAACTATTTTGAATCTTGCCAGATAGCATTTTTAATTTTTATCGGAACAAGAATTACACTAGCTGGATTAGGTTCCCTAACCTAATTTAATTTAATTTAATTCTACATAAGTAAGGTTCCAATACATGAGTTTAATTCCAAGCCCTCACTTCTTTATTTAAATTCTAAATTTACTCCAAACTAGTACTTGTACCTTGAACCTTGGTATACCATCAATCTTGCAATATATATATATAGGTATATATACACCTTGAGGGATGTGCCTAGAACCAAAATTAATTATAATAACAACCCATCACACTTCCCCAAGACTATGATTAAGATATTCTAGAGAAATACAACCTAGTGACCTATCTAGGATACAAAATCCAAGAATTAGTTTTATTACAACTAGAGGTGTCCTAAACCAATGGAACACACCTCCTAAGTCCCTTCCATTTCCTTAGAATCCAAGCAAAATCCTAACCTTCCATCCAATTCCAACTAAAGGGCTTTTATGTCCTTTTTATCCCAAATTTGCCTATATATACCACACCCTCCCTAGCTTGCAAACATACACAACACACTCACTCACACACACATTTTGGTTAGAGAGAGAGAGGAGAGCAAGGAAGAGGAGTCTAGAGGAGGTGAGGGAAGAAGAACAGATTTTCTTGTGCAAAGCTAGAAGGTAAGCCACAAACACAACTTCTCTTTTATTTTCCTTCTTTCAATACATGTCTCTAAATAATGTGTTTCAGATCTGTCATTAAAGATTTCTTATGTTAAAAATACTAAGATTTGAGTATTGATTCCATCTCTCTTGTATTTTCCCCATTTTGGCACAAACCATCTTCTTTTTGTACAAATCTCTCAACTTTTCAAGGGCACTCTTTCAAACAAATATTCTGAGTTAAACATGTGATAATTATCATATTTTATTCACAAAAAAATGAAACTTTCCCATGGTGGAACCCCTTTTTTATAAATTTCCTTATTTTGGGCATTCCACCTTAAAACCTGTTTTTTTCAGTCAACTTTCAAAAATTCCAGAAAAATGTACAACAATATTCTGAACCTCTATTTTATGTCAAAACCTTCCTTATGGAGTTAGCTTTCAACTAAAATTGGTTTCATCGAAAAACATTGAGTGGTTTGCGAGAAAATCAAGTTTTCGTAACAGTCGACAGATCTGGGCAGATTCTGGAACAGTGCTGGACTATTTTGTAAATAACTTAAAATCGGGAAAAGCAATCCCATTTCTGAAAAAATGTTCTAGGAACTAGATCAAATTCTCTACGAACCATAGGAAAACCGAGTCCGGTAGGTGAACCTAAGTAGTCCTTCCATATTAACCTTCATGTGTGTAGACACCCCATTTTTGACCGACCTTAAGACTTAGACGTCACCAGTTGAGTGCTTGGTGATATTGCATAATGTGCTCGTTCAGAAGTTTCAGAGTCTTGGCTGCGAGCCCTGCCTCCGGACTTCCGAACCCTCTTCTGTGCCTTGCCTCGGTTTGCAAACCAGACTCGGTTTTCTCTATTTCTTTTCCTAAGGGGAGGGAGAGGTCCCATAGACCATCTCTCAGTGGCCGTGGGCTACATTTTGTGGCTATAGGCCATTTTTCCCATTTCGGAGCCCGGTTTCCAATTTTTCGGGACCATTGGCCGTGCGCCTCGGTTCGGGACCGTTTAACCATCTCCGTTTGCTCTAAATTTTGGCATACATCTTATTTTCTCCCTTTCAAGGGACACTGGGGCCTGAGAAACCCACTTCGTGGCCAAACGCCACTTTCGGTGCTTGGCAGCCCATTTTCGGGACCCCAAACTGCGTGTTTTGGCCCCCAAGCATTCGTTTTGCATTGCTTTTCGTTCATTTTTGGCAGGTGCCTCTGTTTCATCACCAGAAAGGTCACTGGAGGGTGGAAGGCCAGCAATTATCTTGGCAACCAGTTATATTCCATTTTCGCCCTCCGACGCCCGTTTTTCGCGCTTCTGAGCCAATGTTGAACACCTTGGGGCCACTTTCTTCAACCACAAACCACATATTTGTGATGTACACACATGGGAGGACCCTAAAAGTTTATGGCCGGCCATTAATTCCATTTGAATCTTTTGAACCCCTCCTCAAAATGGCTTGTTCTCTCTCCTGTTTCAGACTTTCCAAATTCGAACCACAGGGTTGTGAAGAGGAGACCTGGGAGGCCACCTTTTTGTGGTGGCCGGCCACTAATTGAAGTTGACCTTTTTGACCCCTAGCCGGCCAGCTAGGGGGGGTGGCCGGCCGGCCACCTGCAAGCCCAAAAGGTGGTCGGCCATGTTCCTTGAGTTACACACTTTACAGCTGTATAGCTGTTTCCCCCAGAAAAGATCTCAATCCGGGGGATATTTTGTGGGGGAAAGCCTTGGTCCTTTTCCCCCACCCTTTCCTTCCATACTCCCTCTCCTTTTGTTCCTTATAACCAGTTGCAAGCCTTTGTAGAAGGGGTTGGAAAATTTGGTCTTCAAGCCTTGATGCAAGAATCCTCCTCCATCTCTCTCATTTCCTTGAAAACCTCCAAGTCCTACACCACCATTTCTTCTACACCACCAACCCCCACCCTTCCATCCTCCATTCCAGAAGTTTGAAGGTGTTCTCCAAGGCCTAAGGGTGCTACAAACTCAAGCCAAGAGTTGCTAAAGGCTTGTCTTCAAGGGTGAGTCTCATTTCCCTTATTTTTGATCCATTTCTTGTATCATTTGTAAGCCATACATGCTTGTTGATTTGAGATCCGACCAAAACTGAAAAGGTCATTTTTTTGAGTTCATTTTCTTGTTTCATTAAGGGCTCAACCCTGTTTGAGCCCTCCATATTGCACTTGCTTCAATATCCCCCTTGAATGCCATTTTCTTGCATGCTTTGGCAGCCTATTATGCTTCGGTTTTTGGCCTTTTTATAGTACTAAAAATAGTCTTATTTTGGCCCATTATTCATGTTTCATTAAGGGTCTTTGGCCGTTTGATGAATATTTTGTATACTTTGTGTTATAGCCACTTTTGAGCCTCATTTTGCATTGCATTTCTAGCATGTTTGTATACTGTTTTGGGGTTTTTACAGTTCTGTAAATATGCATATTTTTGGTCCCTCTTCAATGTTGTAGAAGGGAATTTTTTAGTTTGGGCTTTGCATATACCACTTGCCTCTTTGGCCACCTTTTGGCCCTTTTTCTTGCATAAGAGCTTAGCCATATCTATGTTTTTTTTTTGGGGTTTTTACAGTTCTGTAAAGTGGCTTATTTTTGGCCCCTCTTCAATGTTGTTGAAGGGCGCTAACCTATTTGGAGTTAGCAGCTGTGAGTTGCTTCATAATCTCATGTTTAGAGCCATTTTTGCATGCCATTGTTGCCCTATCTTTGCTTGCTGTTTGGCCATGATTTGTACTGTAAAAATGATTATTTTGAGGCTGCCTTGCTTCTTTCTTTTCATCTCGTGTACCAATTATGCATTCTTTGTATAGCTGTAGTTCATTCTATGCGCCTAATTTGCATTTCGGGAGAGATTCCATGCATCGGGTGTGTTTTCGCCTCATTTCGGGGCTGTTTTCCCCCACATTTCATTGCTGAAAATCCATTAGCATGTTTGCATATCATTTTCCATGCCGTTGCATTGCGTATGCCATTACCTCGGTTTGCGTGCCCGTGTGCACGCACTTCGAGGCACTTCATTTTCATTCATCAGCATCCTATGTGAGTGTGGCTGAGGCTCTCTCATGTTGGTATAAGCCCATATCATGTTTTCATGTCATTCGCATTGCGTATGCCATTGCCTCGGTTTGCGTGCCCGTGTGCACGCATTTCGAGGCACTTCATTTTCATCCATCGGCTTCTTATGTGAGTGCGGCTGAGGCTCTCTCATGTTAGTATAAGTCCATGTTGCATTCTATATGCCATCCCATGCCATTTGCATTGCGTATGTCATTTTCTCGGTTTGCGTGCCCGTGTGCACGCACTTCGAGGCATCCCATTTTCACAGCATTGTGCATACTAGGTTGTATCTTAGATTGCATTCATGTATTTCCTCGGTTTGCGTGCCCGTGTGCACGCATTTCGAGGTATCCCATTTTCATAGCATTGTGCATGCTAGGTTGTATCTTAGTTGCATTTCATGCATGTCATGCATATTGCATCGTGTTCGGAATAGTAGTTAGCCCGGGCACGGGAAACGAGGTGCATTTCGTACTCCGAGTGACGGAATGTGTCTCAATTCCCCAGTCACCGACACTCCGGATCATCTATGATGGAGTTAGGTCTTATTGTGTTTTCATGTGCATTCAGTCTATATTGAGTTGTGCAATTCGACTCCTCGGCCATCATGCCCCGGTATGCGTGATTGGTGGCACGAGGATCGAGGCATGCATATATTTGTGAAATACATTGCTATGCCCCTTTCCTGCTCTCTGATGCAGCAAAAATCAAGAATCAGCAGTCTTCCGAGGTTTGGCGCGCATTTCAAGAACAAGTGCAAAACAGAGGCTAATTGGAGCATCCTAGTGGATTTCCGCGCAAGGCAGCCCAGACATGCATCATTCATCAGGAGCAAGGCAGTCCCTGGCTTGCATGCCAGTTTTATTTATTTTCTTAGTTGATTTGTTAATTAATTAGGAATTTGTACATTATTTGGACTGTAATAATATTTGGACTGCAATATTCTTTCATTCGGGACTGTATATTTATTCGGACCCTCTGCGCGAGGGCACAACTGTAATAAGTGTGCGTGTGTGTGTTGTATGTTTTCCAATCCCACGTCTTTCTTCCCTTTTTATTTACCCGCTTATGATGGTTAGATTAGGGCATATTTAAATTAGCATACAGTATGACAGCATGTTTGCATCATTCATCTGTTTTGCATGGACCGGGCTCGGCGCACCATACTAACTGCATCGTACTTTCAATTCCAAATTGAATACATGTTAGTTGTAGCATTTCATGTGCTGTGTTTAGAATAGCCGAGCCTGCTATAGTTGCATTTTTGCATGTGTTGCATTAGGCATTTCTGTATATTTAGGATCATGCATGATTTCTAATAAACTTCTTTTTTTTTAGCTTGGAGTACTCGGTGAGTTTTATGCTTTAGCATCCTTGCATGCGTGTGAGTGACTTCCATGAATAGCATGCTTACCATGAGGCTAATTGCTAATGTGATATAACTTCCTGAATGCCTGTGGGTGAAGGTTGGGTTATTTGAATTGGAATAATTCATCAAATATTTGTTTTAAGCCCACTAGATAGTGGCAAAACCATCTTTTCTAAGCCCACCCGAGGGTGGCAAATCCACGTTTTAGCCTACTTGCGGGTAGCACCATCAAACCACTTTCAAATAAACAAACATGAAGTGTTTTGTTCCAATTCAGGCAACTCAGTCTATACTTGTATGCTGTGCGCATCACATAGTAACCTAGGCTAATAACCGGAATAAGAACATACAATGTTTTCAAAAATAGATATCATGGTTAGTAGAGGCCGATCTTTGATCGGGCGAGCGGGGGTGCTCACGAAGTGACCTTCCCCAATCGTACCCAAGTTCCCGAGCTGAGGCAACTTTGGTGATGACGGACACGTGGCCTTAGGCAACGAGTCAGGGTTTCCTAAATTTCCCAAAATAAAATATTTAGGTGGCGACTCTGTATCTGGCAAAGCAGTCCATGTTTGGCACTTCTTTCAAAAAAATCTGTTTTCTCAAAACGATTTGCCGGATTTGGACTCTTTGGTTCAGACTTAGAACCATGACAAATTTGAGAGTCCTGAGCTGTAGTGACCCCCAATATGAACAGAACGGGAGCTCGTTCCTCCCGGGGCGTTCGGGGACGTCTACAGTTTCTGGCGACTCTGCTGGGGATTTAGAAAACTTGACTCGAACTCATGATATCTGTTTTTTACTACACTTGTGTGTTTCTTTGCATTGTATTTGCATTGGTGCGCCTAGGACACCTTGTTTGCCATCTGTTATTCCTGAACGGTTTGCCGGAGGCTTGTCTTGTCAAGGCATGACCACAAGGCTGACCGGTTGTGGGCTCTGCCAGTATGGGAACACAAACTCCGGTTTTACCGAGGTACCCTTTTTGACCATTCGACCTAGTGCATATTCGGATCCATAGTGACCATTCCAAACTAAGACAGGTTGCTTACCCGATTGTAGGTTGTTTGAAACCGCTGCGTGCGTGGTGAAACCCTAGCTCCTGACAAAATAGGACAGGGAAACCCTACCCCAACATAGGGGTGTTTTGGCTCTCACTTGTCTGCTATGTGCTTTTAGAGTGCGTCTCTACAGGAATGCATGTATCAGTTTACAAGTCTGGGCATCAGGCCTGCGGGCATTACTATCAGTATTTGGGAGTCAGCTTTACCTGTGGGTATCAGACTCAGATTTGGGGTAGAATTTTGGGGCAGAATTCAGTAGAGAGCACACTCATTCAACTAGGCTCATATCTGTTCAGGTGAAATCAGGCTGAGGTGCTGTCTGTTTTCTCTTTTGCTAGGTAGTCTTGGAACTATCGCTTCAGAAGGCTCCGACATCCCCCGAGGTTCATCGAACTTGTGCTGATAGACTTTGTCAGGTCAGAGATTCAGTTCAAGGGTAATCAGTGTTCTTTCGCTGAGGCAAGGTAAAGAAAAGTCGGTCAGGGCTCATCTGTTCATCTAATCCGTCAGTCGCCAGTCACATCACCTTTGTTCAGACTCAGCAGACCGTGATGGCACAAGGTTCGGAAGAATTTGCGGCCGTGATAGCAGCGCTAAATCAGGGAACTGCCATGCAGGCTGAGACCAGTATTGAAACGCAGCGCCCATCTGGGGCATCTGCCTCACATCCAGCTTTGGGACCCCAGCCGAACTTTGACCCAATTCCGCCAGTTGAAGATTTGCAGTGTCTGAATCCTCGAGAAGGGTTGGCTCAAGCTCAGGTGCTCAAACCCTTGGTGTAGCCTAATGAGAGAACTCAACCCTTTCATGTTGATGAGTTCAATCTGACTACAGTGAAAATTGCAAACCTTGAGAAGCAATTCAAAAAGGCACAGGGCCTTGACTCCATTCCTGACATTGAGGATGGGCGCACCGAGGCTGCCATCCGGCTCCCAGACAGATTCAAAATGCCATATATCGACCGTTTCGACGGGTCTGGAGATCCAATGGTACATATCCGAATTTTCTTAGATGTCCTGAAGCCGATGGGTCTGACTAAGCCACAGAAACTCTCTCTGTATGGAAGAACCCTGTCGGGTGTAGCAGCCACTTGGTATGCCAAATTGGAGGATACAGTGAAGCAAAACTGGGAAGAACTGGCTGAGGCCTTTGTCGATCAGTATTCCTACAATACCCAAGTTGAAATGACCATCCAAGAGCTTGAAGCAACCCGCCAGAACCCAACAGAGTCTTTTGTGGAATTTGTTGCGAGGTGGAGAGCAAAGGCAGCACAGATGACAGATCGCCGCCCTTCTGAGAGGGATCAAGTGCAGATGATGGTGCGAAACCTCGAGCATGATATGTTGCAAAAATTGATAGTCGCTCCATTATTCACTTTCAAAAGCTTGCATGAACTAGGGGTTCAGGTCGAGAATGCGTTCAACAGCGGGATCATTCCCAGAGCAAGGGAACTGACAAGGAAGGTGATTTCAGGGAGTACTAACGCTGGGAGTAGCGCTATTCCCAAGCCCGCCGAAATCAATACAGTTGCCACAGCCGACCCTTTTGCTAAACCAAGCCTACAAATAGCTGGCCCAGCCCGAGCTCAGGGTAGAACTTTCACCCCCCTCTATATGAGCCTTACTAGCGCACTAAAAGCCTTGATGGAAAAAGGGCATCTCAAACCCCTTGATCCTCAACCTCTTCCCGACCCACTCCCAGCCAGACATAACCCCGCCAAGTATTGTGTGTACCATCAGCAGCGCGGTCATGGCACCGACCGTTGCTACCGCCTTCGTCATGAGGTCCAAAATCTCATCGACAACCGGACGATAGCTCCACCTTCAGACCCTAATGACCAAACATCTCCTGCCTACCTCAATCACATCCACATACTGCCGTCCACCTTTGACCCCAGCATATACATCACCCCGGCCCATCTACCCAAGCCTGAGGTGTTTATCCTAGAAAGCATGGACTTATGCATGATGGGTGCACCTGAACCTCAACCATCTCAAACCCGTGAACCCACTACTTCTGAGTTGATGGGAATGATTAAAGATCTTCAAAAAACCGTGACGGATCTGGCCTCCGGGACATTGGCTCCATCATCGACCACACCACATACCGGGAACTTCATGTCAAAAGACTCCCCGATGTTGGGACGGGCTGCATTTGAAGAAGGCCGATCCCTTCACCAAGTGGGGGGAAGTGGTGAAAACAAGATAGGGACGGACATGGATCCCAATGAACGTCTTCTGTTGGCTGTTGAGGCCTTGAAAGCCGAGAGACTGAACAAAGAGCAAGTCCTCGCAGTTGTTGCAAAAGCTGTGGATGACACTTTCGCTGCTCAAGTCGGGGGCGGTCTGAATCAAAGGGAACATCGGGAGAAGGACTATCATACTAGAGACGATCCTGCTATCTCTAATCCTCCACTCGGAAGAGATCAGCAAACCAGGCTAGCACCTGCCAATCCCTTTGCTGGTGCGCCCAATAAAAATCCACAAGCCTTGAAGTACCAACCCCGAGGTCGGAGGGTCTTCCATGCCCTCTATATGCCTTTGTCCAAAGCTCTCCAAATCCTTGTTGGACAAGGCCATCTCAAACCCCTTGAGCCTCGGCCTCTCCCGAATCCTCTTCCGGCTACACATGATACTACCCAGTACTGCGCGTACCATCAACAAACTGGCCATACTACCAGCGCCTGCTTCCGTCTTCGCCATGAAGTACAGGATCTATTTGACAATGGAGTCATCCTCGCACCAGGTCCTGCAAAGTCTATCGGCACTTGATCAATGAACTTGTAGGGGATAATGTGATGTGATCGAGGGATGAACCACTTGCGGGCGGCGTTCAGTTTATTTCAGATATGGTGTATGGCACGCACTGTTTTGAGCACTTGTGAATGCTGGTCTTTGTACTGTCTGACTTGGGTATTGGGTCAGTTTTTGTTGTTTTGTACAGAGTCAGTCTTTTCTTACTGAGTCAGTAGGGTCTGTCTTGTTGTATCGAGTCAGTCCTGTTATACAGAAGTCGGATGATTCCGGGGGTGTTACCTCGGATATCATTATTTTGTTTTGCGTCTGCCTTTTCGCTTCCTTGTGAGTCTGTTTCTGCCTTGGAGCCAGTTGTACCAACAGATTTGAATGAAACAGCAGTGGTTTTTCATGCTTTGTGCTTGCTTCTGCTCTGTGCCAGTTGTGCTAGAAAGTTTGAATGAAACAGCAGTACTTTTCGCCTACTCTTCTGCACCCCAAAATCATTCCATTGACCTAAGTTTTTCAAAAGTTTTTGAACACTGCGGTGAAAACGAAGAGGAAGGGATTCCTCAGGTTTTGTAAAATTTTAATCAATTGAGAGAAAGAGAGGCATGCTAAGCCCTTAATGATTGAGATCATGCTTGTTAGCGTAAGTACTGGGAAGGATCCTGGCTTGATCCAGATTGGTTCTATACTATCTTCAGCGCGAGCGGTTTGTCACTTTCTCAAAAATTTTCTAAAACAAAATGTTTTGCGCGGTCCTGCGAAGACTTGTGTGGAATCGCTCTTGAGATTGTGCAGCTTAGGATCGCTCTCAGCCTCGAGACTCGAGCCCTCGCTTTCAAACCTTGGGCCCATTCAGAACGTTCAACGGTCAACTACAATGTGAGGCCTGTGTGGCTAGATTCAAAGTAGCCCTCGAACAAGAGGCAAGGAAGTCGGGTCAAGAAGAGCAGGTCTCATCAGAAGATGTTTACGAAGCTAGAACAGCAGCCATTCTCCTGGATTCAGATGACTTCGGGATGTCAAAACCATTTGACATGGACTTGTTATACTTTTACCCTTGAGAGGCTCGCTGGGCCGAAAACCCGGAAGGGCGACCCAGGCAAAAGTTAGAGCAAGAAAAAAGAACGAAAAGAACAAAAAAAGAAGAGAAAGAAAAATGCAAAGAATGAAAAAAAATAAAAAAAAAAAGAATTAAAAAAAAAAGAAAGAAGAAAAATGAAGAAAATGAAAGAAGAAAAAGAAGCAAAAAAAAAGAAGAATGAAAAGATACAAAAATTGAAAAAGAAGAACAAAGCTCGCAAGGTCGAAAACCCGCAACGGGCGCCTTGGCAAAAGTTAGAGCCTAAAAAGGAGAGGTTAATACCCGAGTGTACCTTAACCCCGAACTACGTAAGGCTTGATTCCCATCATTGGGATACGTAGGCAACTTCATTCTGAAGTCCAGCCCTAAAACACTTCAAGTTCGATCATGTCCATGTAATGGTTCTGATAATCTTTGCCTTCTCTGTATCCGAGAGTCGGGTTGTGTTCGTCGCTCTGAGGGCTGATTACAATACACTACGGTGCCATTCAGACAAGGGGCAACTTTCCGTTGCCATTCAATGCGCTGCGGTGCTATTCAAACAAGGGGCAACTTTCCGTTGCCATTCAATGCACCGCGGTGCCGTTCAAACAAGGGGCAACTTCCCGTTGCCATGCAGTTCCCCTCAAGCAAGGGGCAATCTTCCTTCGAATCCGAAGTTGTGCATCTCAAGAGTAAGTTCCGCGCTTGTTAAGCATCGACCGTTTGCAAAAATAGTCTTTGAGAATTTTTACTGAGGTTGACTAATTTTCTCGAAAATTGTTTCATCTTTTCCAAAAACTGGACCATTTCTTGGACCCAAAAGAGGAAAATTTTCAGTGCTCACAGCCTAACTTGCATGATTTTAAATCAGAAAATTGAGCAAGTGTGTTAATCTAACTCTCATGTTGGCAAATTTTTTTAGGAGAAAACTAAAACGAAAAAATGGTCAAAATGATGAACTAGGGGCACATTTGAGTCAGGCTTCCTGACTTTCCCATTGTCAACATACCTGCCAAGAAGGGCACTCTACCCGCCAGAAAAGGGGATAACTGAAGTTAACAACAAAGGGTTGAAAGCTCTTGCATCCTCCAAGCAGCGAGGTATCAAGCCGAGTGCGAAGCACGAATTGGAATGGGTCGAGATGCTCCATTCCCTCATCCGGCGCATCGACAGATGTCACCGAAGGAAATAGCCGCGAGCTAATTATGTTGGGTGTGAGCCCGCAGCTTCCTGTTCATCCATCAACCACCCAGGGGAGGGATGAAAAATGAGAGATTGAAGAATAGAGAGATGTGCGATGAGAGGAAAAGTGAGAAAAGGGCTTTTTCATAAAAATGGAGCTTGAGGGCCGAGTGATGTGAGGATCACAAATGAGAGAGGGTGGGGAACAATACCCGGTGAAACAGGCTTCCTGTGCACGTCTGTGTGTCGTGTCTTTTGTTTTGTGTCTCGATTCTTGCTTTGGGTCGTTTCGAGTGTTACTCGATGTGTCTAGGTTGTGTGCCTTTTATTTCCTTGTTGAGTTGTCTTGCTGTGTTCAGTCGTAGGCTCAATACTAGGTCGAAAGCTCATCTCTGAATTTCAAAAATAAAATCGTTTTGTACTCCGAGTGCCATGCCATTCTCCACATTTGTACAAAACAAGATTCGTTCTTTCATAAAACCGCAGGGTTCAACCCAGGTCATGCGAGAACAGTAGAACAAGGACCTATCTGAAGCTATATGAGTTCCGGACTACGAAGCAAAAGAAAAGAGGAAAATGTCGGGTATCTGAGTTTGTTTCAACTTCAGTAAGTTCTGAGACTACATCCCATATGTACCTCTTCAGGCCTTGCCAGTGCCCTGAAGAATGAGTGTGCCTCTACTCTAAGCTTAAGCATGCTTCAAGTCAGAACGGCAATTAAAGCAGCAGCAGCAGATGTTATCTCTCGCCAATATGAACAGGGTGTGCCCTTTTTGAGCTGAATGTGTTGCAAAGCCCTCTAAGAGGTAAATCAGAGGCACCAGAGTACGTATTTGATGCTCCTCTGCTACATAGAATGTGCACTTTCATATACACTTCTGTGACATGCGTGCCGCGCATCGTTATGATTCATACATAGAATATGCTTGCTTTCGATTCTGCATAGAATTTGCTTTCAATATTGCATAGAATATGCTCCTGTTTCTTGCATAGAAAATGCACCTCATTTGCATAGAACATGCATTCAATCGCACTTTCTTGTGCATTTCAAAATCAATCGCGCTGTTTAGCGTATCGCACTGTTTAGTGCATTTCAAATCAATCGCGCTGTTTAGCGTATCGCACTGTTTAGTGCATTTCAAATCAATCGCGCTGTTTAGCGTATCGCACTGTTTAGTGCATTTCAAAATCACCCGCGCCATTTTGGGCATCGCACTGTTTTGTGCAGTTTACATTTCGCGCTATTTTACGCACCTCAATCGCACTTTCTTGTGCATTTCGAATCACTCGCAATGTCTTGTGCATTTCAAATCACTCGCGCTTTCTTGCGCATTGCACTGTTTTGTGCGCCTTACTTGCATTTTGCACGCATTCCATCGCGCTATCTTGCGCATCTCACCTGTACTTGTTAGTGCATTGTATCGCGCTATCTCGCGCACCTTATCTGTTTAGCACTGTTTTGTGCATTCACTCTGCATCACACTGTCTTGTGCACTCCCCTGGTCTAGGAGACCTTAAATCCTCTAAAGGTGCAATTCCTTTGGTGTTTGTCATGCCCGAACGACTTCTGGTGGTCTGGTATAGCCACCTGCCTGTGTTTGCAATGAGTTCCTAGGAGACCAACTGAGACGGTGGAAACTAGAGTTCGAATGGCCTATGCCTAGAACGCAAAGGTTCTGGATTTCCGAGACTAAAGTCTGGTTTAAATACCCAGGGGTGTATCCTCGGCTTGAAATCTGTATGGCAGCCCCATAGATTGAGATAGCATCTGTATGCACCTCAATTCTGGATACTGATCCAACCTAGTCTGTCACCCTGTTGGAGAATAGGGAAAGCTGCAACCATAGTCAGGGAGAAAAGTAGTACCTGTGGTTCAACTGAGAAGAAACGAGAGATCCCCAGCACCATCGGGCACGATATTGTATGTACGGTTCATTTGAGGCTGGTGCGACCAGACGAATCGCGCAGGTATCGTATCTTCTCCGTGTAAAACGAGACGAGGATTGAATGATTCTCTGCATTCTTAACTGCATAAATTGTAGTTGTTGCTTTGCATTCTTGCTTAAAATTGTTGCATCTACTTGCGAATACTTGCTTCATTACAGCTTGCTGCATTTGCATGATCATAAGTTATGTTCGGCTTCTTGCATTATCATTTGCATTTTGCCCCTGCCTGCGGGCATGCCTGCGGGCACATTTCTCTGCTATTTTGTATGTTTGTCTAAGTCTTCGGCCTTGTCAAAAATGGGTCGTCTCTGGGCTTTGACATTCACTCCCGTCACTTGTGACTTTCGAGTTCTGTCAAAGAGGGACAACTGTAGACACCCCATTTTTGACCGACCTTAAGACTTAGACGTCACCAGTTGAGTGCTTGGTGATATTGCATAATGTGCTCGTTCAGAAGTTTCAGAGTCTTGGCTGCGAGCCCTGCCTCCGGACTTCCGAACCCTCTTCTGTGCCTTGCCTCGGTTTGCGAACCAGACTCGGTTTTCTCTGTTTCTTTTCCTAAGGGGAGGGAGAGGTCCCGTAGAGCATCTCTCAGTGGCCGTGGGCTACATTTTGTGGCTATAGGCCATTTTTCCCATTTCGGAGCCCCGTTTCCGGTTTTTCGGGACCATTGGCCGTGCGCCTCGGTTCGGGACCGCTTAACCATCTCCGTTTGCTCTAAATTTTGGCATACATCTTATTTTCTCCCTTTCAAGGGACACTGGGGCCTGAGAAACCCACTTCGTGGCCGAACACCACTTTCGGTGCTTGGCAGCCCATTTTCGGGACCCCGAACTGCGTGTTTTGGCCCCCGAGCATTCGTTTTGCATTGCTTTTCGTTCATTTTTGGCAGGTGCCTCTGTTTCATCACCAGAAAGGTCACTGGAGGGTGGGAGGCCAACAATTATCTTGGCAACCAGTTATATTCCATTTTCGCCCTCCGACGCCCGTTTTTCGCTCTTCCGAGCCAATGTTGAACACCTTGGGGCCACTTTCTTCAACCACAAACCACATATTTGTGATGTACACACATGGGAGAACTCTAAAAGTTTATGGCCGGCCATTAATTCCATTTGAACCTTTTGAACCCCTCCTCAAAATGGCTTGTTCTCTCTCCTGTTTCAGAGTTTCCAAATTCGAACCACAGGGTTGTGAAGAGGAGACCTGGGAGGCCACCTTTTTGTGGTGGCCGGCCACTAATTGAAGTTTACCTTTTTGACCCCTAGCCGGCTGGCTAGGGGGGGTGGCCGGCCGACCACCTGCAAGCCCAAAAGGTGGCCGGCCATGTTCCTTGAGTTACACACTTTACAGCTGTATAGCTGTTTCCCCCAAAAAAGATCTCAATCCGAGGGATATTTTGTGGGGGAAAGCCTTGGTCCTTTTCCCCCACCCTTTCCTTCCATACTCCCTCTCCTTTTGTTCCTTATAACCAGCTGCAAGCCTTTGTAGAAGGGGTTGGAAAATTTGGTCTTCAAGCCTTGATGCAAGAATCCTCCTCTATCTCTCTCATTTCCTTGAAAACCTCCAAGTCCTACACCACCATTTCTTCTACACCACCAACCCCCACCCTTCCATCCTCCATTCCAGAAGTTTGAAGGTGTTCTCCAAGGCCTAAGGGTGCTACAAACTCAAGCCAAGAGTTGCTAAAGGCTTGTCTTCAAGGGTGAGTCTCATTTCCCTTGTTTTTGATCCATTTCTTGTATCATTTGTAAGCCATACATGCTTGTTGATTTGAGATCCGACCAAAACTGAAAAGGTCATTTTTTTGATCTCATTTTCTTGTTTCATTAAGGGCTCAACCCTGTTTGAGCCCTCCATATTGCACTTGCTTCAATATCCCCCTTGAATGCCATTTTCTTGCATGCTTTGGCAGCCTATTATGCTTCGGTTTTTGGCCTTTTTATAGTACTAAAAATAGTCTTATTTTGGCCCATTATTCATGTTTCATTAAGGGTCTTTGGCCGTTTGATGAATATTTTGTATACTTTGTGTTATAGCCACTTTTGAGCCTCATTTTGCATTGCATTTCTAGCATGTTTGTATACTGTTTTGGGGTTTTACAGTTCTGTAAATATGCATATTTTTGGTCCCTCTTCAATGTTGTAGAAGGGAATTTTTTAGTTTGGGCTTTGCATATACCACTTGCCTCTTTGGCCACCTTTTGGCCCTTTTTCTTGCATAAGAGCTTAGCCATATCTATGTTTGTTTTTGGGGTTTTTACAGTTCTGTAAAGTGGCTTATTTTTGGCCCCTCTTCAATGTTGTTGAAGGGCCCTAACCTATTTGGAGTTAGCAGCTGTGAGTTGCTTCATAATCTCATGTTTAGGGCCATTTTTGCATGCCATTGTTGCCCTATCTTTGCTTGCTGTTTGGCCATGATTTGTACTGTAAAAATGCTTATTTTGAGGCTGCCTTGCTTCTGTCTTTTCATCTCGTGTACCAATTATGCATGCTTTGTATAGCTGTAGTTCATTCTATGCGCCTAATTTGCATTTCGGGAGAGATTCCATGCATCGGGTGTGTTTTCGCCTCATTTCGGGGCTGTTTTCCCCCACATTTCATTGCTGAAAATCCATTAGCATGTTTGCATATCATTTTCCATGCCGTTGAATTGCGTATGCCATTACCTCGGTTTGCGTGCCCGTGTGCACGTACTTCGAGGCACTTCATTTTCATTCATCGGCATCCTATGTGAGTGTGGCTGAGGCTCTCTCATGTTGGTATAAGCCCATATCATGTTTTCATGTCATTTGCATTGCGTATGCCATTGCCTCGGTTTGCGTGCCCGTGTGCACGCATTTCGAGGCACTTCATTTTCATCCATCGGCTTCTTATGTGAGTGCGGCTGAGGCTCTCTCATGTTAGTATAAGTCCATGTTGCATTCTATATGCCATCCCATGCCATTTGCATTGCGTATGTCATTTTCTCGGTTTACGTGCCCGTGTGCACGCACTTCGAGGCATCCCATTTTCACAGCATTGTGCATACTAGGTTGTATCTTAGATCGCATTCATGCATTTCCTCGGTTTGCTTGCCCGTGTGCACGCATTTCGAGGCACTTCATTTTCATCCATCGGCTTCTTATGTGAGTGCGGCTGAGGCTCTCTCATGTTAGTATAAGTCCATGTTGCATTCTATATGCCATCCCATGCCATTTGCATTGCGTATGTCATTTTCTCGGTTTACGTGCCCGTGTGCACGCACTTCGAGGCATCCCATTTTCACAGCATTGTGCATACTAGGTTGTATCTTAGATCGCATTCATGCATTTCCTCGGTTTGCGTGCCCGTGTGCACGCATTTCGAGGCATCCCATTTTCATAGCATTGTGCATGCTAGGCTGTATCTTAGTTGCATTTCATGCATGTCATGCATATTGCATCGTGTTCGGAATAGGAGTTAGCCCGGGCACGGGAAACGAGGTGCATTTCGTACTCCGAGTGACGGAATGTGTCTCAATTCCCCAGTCACCGACACTCCGGATCATCCATGATGGAGTTAGGTCTTGTTGTGTTTTCATGTGCATTCAGTCTATATTGAGTTGTGCAATTCGACTCCTCGGTCATCATGCCTCGGTATGCGTGATTGGTGGCACAAGGATCGAGGCATGCATATATTTGTGAAATACATTGCTAGGCCCCTTTCCTGCTCTCTGATGCAGCAAAAATCAAGAATCAGTAGTCTTCCGAGGCTTGGCGCGCATTTCAAGAAGAAGTGCAAAACAGAGGCTAATTGGGGCATCCCAGTGGATTTCCGCGCAAGGCAGCCCAGACATGCATCATTCATCAGGAGCAAGGCAGTCCCTGGCTTGCATGCCAGTTTTATTTATTTTCTTAGTTGATTTGTTAATTAATTAGGAATTTGTACATTATTTGGACTGTAATAATATTTGGACTGCAATATTCTTTCATTCGAGACTGTATATTTATTCGGACCCTCTGCGCGAGAGCACAACTGTAATAAGTGTGCGTGTGTGTGTTGTATGTTTTCCAACCCCACGTCTTTCTTCCCTTTTTATTTACCAGCTTATGATGGTTAGATTAGGGCATATTTAAATTAGCATACAGTATGACAGCATGTTTGCATCATTCATCTGTTTTGCATGCACCGGGCTCGGCGCACCATACTAACTGCATCGTACTTTCAATTCCAAATTGAATACATATTAGTTGTAGCATTTCATGTGTCGTGTTTAGAATAGCCGAGCCTGCTATAGTTGCATTTTTGCATGTGTTGCATTAGGCATTTCTGTATATTTAGGATCATGCATGATTTCTAATAAACTTCTTTTTTTTTAGCTTGGAGTACTCGGTGAGTTTTATGCTTTAGCATCCTTGCATGCGTATGAGTGACTGCCATGAATAGCATGCTTACCATGAGGCTAATTGCTAATGTGATATAACTGCCTGAATGCCGGTGGGTGAAGGTTGGGTTATTTGAATTGGAATAATTCATCAAATATTTGTTTTAAGCCCACTAGATAGTGGCAAAACCATCTTTTCTAAGCCCACCCGAGGGTGGCAAATCCACGTTTTAGCCTACTTGCGGGTAGCACCATCAAACCACTTTCAAATAAACAAACATGAAGTGTTTTGTTCCAATTCAGGCAACTCAGTCTATACTTGTATGCTGTGCGCATCACATAGTAACCTAGGCTAATAACCGGAATAAGAACATACAATGTTTTCAAAAATAGATATCATGGTTAGTAGAGGCCGATCTTTGATCGGGCGAGCGGGGGTGCTCACGAAGTGACCTTCCCCAATCGTACCCAAGTTCCCGAGCCAAGGCAACTTTGGTGATGACGGACACGTGGCCTTAGGCAACGAGTCAGGGTTTCCTAAATTTCCCAAAATAAAATATTTAGGTGGCGACTCTGTATCTGGCAAAGCAGTTCATGTTTGGCACTTCTTTCAAAAAAATCTATTTTCTCAAAACGATTTGCCGGATTTGGACTCTTTGGTTCAGACTTAGAACCGTGACAAATTTGAGAGTCCTGAGCTGTAGTGACCCCCAATATGAACAGAACGGGAGCTCGTTCCACCCGGGGCGTTCGGGGACGTCTACAATGTGATGTTAAATTTGGAAATTGGTTATGTTTGGATGTTTTATACCCTTATATTCATGAAAATGTTTTATGGCTTATTATCATATCTTGGCATAATGTTGTATGGGTATGTTATGTTATTTATCTTCTTATCTTGAGGAGGCATGCTTATGTGAATTTTATTTTATCGTTTAGTTGAACTAACCTTGACTTAAAACACCTAATTCAACGGGAAACCTAATTGGGTGGGTATTGGGTTTTCGAACACTTGAGTACTGAAAAGATGAGAAAATGTTATATATGGTTGTTGGGATGCGTTCCCTATTCGAGGTCAAAACTTGCGCAAGTGGTTTTCGGAACCCTTGAACGGAGCGGTTGTATTCGGACCCTAGGTGGTTTGGTGTAAGGAGGGATTCGGGCAAGGCCCTATTTTACCGTCTCTTTTGAGGCCCTACGGTTGGCGCTACACGGTATATAACCGTTGGTAGGCATCCGAGGTTAGGTCTGCAACAAAGCAGCAAAAGAGGGGGCATACCGAATAATCCACGTCCGATTCTTGTGGTTGGGAGGACGGAATCTCTTTGGGGGATTTCTAGTTACTAACATCTAACTCAAATCTTAATGTATTTATTTGTTTATTGGAGTATCATGCTTTATTACTTGATGTTATAGTTGTGACTGTGTATTGGACTGGGAAAAAGGGGTAGGGTGTGTGTGTGTGTTTACTGGGCATTCAAAGCTCACGGCGTATCATGCCAGGTGACGAAGCGGAACTCATAGCGGAAGACGACAAGCCGGAAACCTTTGAAGACTTTTAGCTATCTTAGGAATACTAGAAATTTCTTTTTTGTTATTTTGTAAGACTCATATGAAGTTTAAAACTTTCTTTTTGGGATGTAATGTAATGGAACAATCTTTTGAAGCAAGTATATTGTGGTTATTATGTATTTATATTCTATGTATGAACCTTATCGTTGCTTATGAGACCTTGTGTCAATGCCTTGTAAGATCTGTCAAAAAGGTAGTGCACTGCCTAAGAAAGCTGGACTTAGAAGGGAGGCTATTTTGACTCCTCCGGCGATCTGGGATCTTACTTGGTTATTGGCCATAGGACTCACTAATGACTCTCCCTTGACTGCAACCTATAGTGTAGAATCGGGGCGTCACAGAGACCGTTTTTTTGTGCCGGAGTCTTACTGAGAGGAGGTATTCTGAGAGTTTCACCATTCATGCCTTACGGTGCATCCGGGAGGCATGAAGATGTATCAGGATCTGAGTTGCCAGTTTTAGTGGAGAGGTATGAAGAAAGATTTGGCGGTGTTCGTGACAAAGTGCTTTACTTGTCAGCAAGTGAAGGCCGAGCATCAGTGGCCAGCGGGTTTGTTACAACCCTTGCCTATAGTCGAGTGGAAATGGGAGCACGTCACGATGGATTTTGTCATGGGTCTTCCGAGGACTTAGCGGGGTAGTGATGCCATATGGGTGGTAGTTGACCGGTTGATTAAGTCGGCGCACTTTATTCCTATGCGTGTGAGAGATTCGGTAGATCATCTTGCTGACTTGTATATTCGGGACATAGTGAGGCTGCACGGGGTCCCAGTGTCGATCGTCTCAGATAGAGATCCATGTTTTACTGCTAGGTTGTGGTAGAGTTTGCAGAGTGCCTTGGGCACTAGATTGACTTTTAGCACGGCTTACCATCCTTAGACTAACGGGCAGTCCAAGCATACTATTTGGATCCTTGAGGATATGCTTCGAGGCTATGTCCTTGACTTTAAGGGGTAGTGGGAGAGGCACATACCTTTAGTGGAGTTTGCCTACAACAACAGTTTCCAATCGAGTATTGGCATGGCACCGTTTGAGGCCTGTATGGCCGCCCATGTAGATCTCTAGTGTGTTGGGCCGAGGTGGGAGATGCATCTTTGTTGGGCCCGGAGTTGGTGCAAGAAACGATGGAGAAAGTGGCACTTATCCGTAAGAGGTTGGTTACAACCCAAAGTCGCCAAAAGAGTTATGCCGACCATCGGAGGAGGCCTTTGGCATTCAAGGTGGGTGATCCTGTGTTTCTGAGAATATCACCTAGGCAGGGTTTGATGAGGTTTGGGAAGAGTGGGAAGTTGTTCCCTCGGTTTATTGGCTCTTTTGAGATCCTTGAGCGGATTGGGGAGGTTGCATACCGTTTAGCATTGCCGCCGTAACTGTCTGGAGTGCATGACGTGTTTCATGTTAGTATGCTTTGAAAATACGAGCCGGATCCATCGCATGTATTGGATTGGACCGACTTAGAGGTGGATGAGGATGCTTCGTGTGAGGAGAGACCGGTGAGGATCTTGGATAGACAGGACCAAGTATGGCAAGGCAAGACGATTCCCTTGGTCAAAGTATTGTGAAAACATCATGGGGTTGAGAAAGCAACTTGGGAACGCGAGTTGGATGTCCGAGAGAAATATTTAGTTTTGTTTGTTAATGTTTAACCATGTATTGAGAATTTGTTTTATTAATGAATTCTAGAAACATTGTATATGTTTTGGACTATGGAAATGTTGTAATCGTTGAATATGTTTCAGAAATGAGAGTTTACTTTAACATTGTATATGTTAAATATGTTTTAGAAATGCAAATATGATTATGAACATTGAATATGTTTTGAAATACATGAGATATATGTGTTAAAGTTAGTTGAATTTCAAAAGAATGCACGTTGATAATGCATGTTGGGTTATATTGTATATCGTTCTCTTAAGAAGAGATGGAATGACCGGTAGAGGGTCACATTAGTGAGTGTTGTGCTCTAATTATATTGAAAATTGAAAAGGATCACAAATTTAACCTATATGAAATTTCGGGAACGAAATTCTTTAAGGGGGGGAGGTTATAGCGATCCTGGTTTTTCCTGTTATTTATGGTATTCTGGACTTGGGTCGAGTAATGGTTTGTTGTTGTCTTGGTCGTGTTTTCATCATTTAATTCCTTGTATTTGAGTTTTGGGATGTGTTAGGCAAGTTTGAAACAGGTTGGTTGTGAGTTGAAACGAGTGGTTACTGCCCAGGTTTTTCCTTCTTCACTCGAACGAGGCTTTTTGCTTCGAGTGAGCCTTAGGTGTTTGCTTCTTAGCTCGAGCGAAGGTTTGTGTGCTCGAGCGAGTATTGTGGGTCTTCAGGTTTCTTTTTCAGATGCAGCTTCCACTGGAGCGAGCTTTCTTGCGCTCGAGCGAGCCTTGTGTCTTGTGTCTCTTTGCTCGAGTGAGCAGTCTTGCGTTCGAGCGTGCTTCTGCGTCTCTTTTAGACCTGAAGGTTGGCATTCTTCGCTCGAGCAAGCTTTCTTGCGCTCGATCGAGCGAGTCCTATGTTTTGTGTTTCTTTTCTCGAGCGTGCTTCTGCGTTGCAGACCTGAAGCTTTGCATTGTTCGCTCGAGTGACGATTTTTGCGCTCGAGCGAGGTTCTTTTGTGTCTGGTCGCTCGAGCGACCACTCCTTCGCTCGAGCGAGCCTCGATTATATCATTTGGCAGCAGCATGATATTTATCACTTTGTCATCATCTTTTTCATCCAAAACCCTAATCTGGTTGTCTCTCTCTCTAAAACCCCCCTTCTCTCTACAAGAGCTCTTGATCTAGGGTTCTCCTACACTGCTTCCTCTGTATAAAAGTGTAGACACCCCATTTTTGACCGACCTTAAGACTCAGACGTCACCAATTGAGCGCTTGGTGATGTTGCATGATGTGCTCGTTCAGAAGTTTCGGAGTTGCGGCCGTGAGCCCTGCCTCCGGACTCCCCGAACCCTTTTCTGTGCCTTCTCTCGGTTTGCGAACCAGACTCGGTTTTCTCTGTTTCTTTTCCTGAGGGGAGGGAGAGGTCCTGTAGACCATCTCTCAATGTCCGTAGGCTACATTTGGTGGCCGTAGGCCATTTTTCCCATTTCGGAGTCCGGTTCCCGGTTTTCGGAGCCGTCAGGCCGTGTGCCTCGGTTCGGGACCGCCTAACCATCTCCGTTTGCTCTGATTTTTGGCATACATCTTATTTTCTCCCTTTTGAGGGACACTGGGGTCTGAGAAACCCACTTCGTGGCCGAACGCCACTTTCGGTGTTTAACGGGCAGTTTCCGGGGCCCCGAACTGCGTGTTTTGGCCCCCGAACATTCGTTTTGCATCGGTTTTCGTTCATTTTTGGCAGGTACCTCTGTTTTATCACAAGGAAGGTCACTGAAGGGTGGGAGACCAGCAATTGTTGCAGCAACCAGTTATCCCTCCTCCGGAGCCTCCCGGCGCCCGTTTTTGCAACTTCCGGGCTAATGTTGAATACCTTAGGGGTAGTGTTGCCAAATTTCAACCACATATCTGTGATCTACACATCTGGGAGGCCACTAAAAGTTGGTGGCCGGCCATTAAGGTCACCTGACCCTTTTGACCCCTTTCTTCCGGGCTAATGTTGAACCCCTTGGACCTTTTTTCTTGAACTTTGAACCACATATCTGTGATGTACACACCTGAGAGGCCCCTAAAAGTTCATGGCCGGCCAGTAAGTCAACTTGACCCTTTTGACCCCCTCTTTCCGAGCCATTGTTGAACCCCTTGGGCCCACTTTCTTGGAACTTCAATTACATGGTTGTGTTGTACACACATAGGGCTACCTCCCCAATATCTGGCCGGCCAGAAAAGCTTGTTGACCCTTTTGACCCCTAGCCGGCCGGCTAGGGGGTGTGGCCGGCCGGCCACCTCCAGCCAAAGTGAGAGGCCGGCCGTGTTCTCCTCACTGTACCCTTTCCAGCTGTGGGGCAATATCCCCCAGATATTTTCTGTATCCGGGGGATATTTTGGGAGAGAGTTATGCTCTCCAATTCACCCCCCTTTTACACCCCTTTCTTGACCATATAGCCAGCTGAGGGTCTTCTTCTTGGGGGTTAGAAAAATTCCTCTCCAAGCACAAACCCTAAACTCCATTGTCATCCTTCTCAATTCTCCAAAAAACCCTAACTTCTTAACCTTCATTCCTTCTACACCACCAAGCTCTACCACCACCATCTCATTTCCAGCAGCAAGGGAGGATTCTTGAAGGCTAAAGAAGCTGCAAATCAACCCAAGAAGCAACAAAATCTCGAATCTTCAAGGGTAAGTTACACTTTTACCCTTTTGACCCTTTATCTTGTTCCATTTCTAAGCCTCATTTATTTTTGGTTTCAAGCTTCGGCCCTAACTGAAAAGGGCCATATTTTGAGCTCATCTTCACTTCTCATTAAGGGCTCAACCCTGTTTGAGCTCTCCATAATACACTTGCTTCATTGACCATCTTGTATGTCATAGTTTTGCATGCTATTTTTGACCCATGAGCAATTTATTTTCGAGCATATTGTAAACTGACATAGGGCTTATTTTGAGCCCCTCTTCAACATTAGAGAAGGGCTCAACATTGTTTGGTGTCTCCATGTGTCACTTGTAGTTCAATCCCTTATTTGGCCCCATTTTTGCATGAGTTGATAGCCCTCTTGGCTTCTGTTTTTGGACCTTGGTCTGAACTAAAAGTGCCCTTGTTTTGGCCTATACTTCATGTTTCATTCACACTTTTTTTCTGTTTGGTGATTATTTTATATACTTCATGTTTTAGCACCTTTTGAGCCTCATTTTGCATCACATGTTTAGCATATTTGTATACTGATTTTGAGGCTGCCATATATTGTAAATGTTCATATTTTTGGTCCATCTTCAGTGTTGTAGAAGGAAATTTTTCAGTTTGGGTTTAGCTTATACCACTTGCTTCATTACCCCTATCTTGGCCCCTATTCTTGTATGCTATTTTTGCCATACCTATATTTGCTGTTTGGCCATGTTTATAACTGGAAAAGTGCTTATCTTGGGGCTGTCTAGCTTCTGTCTTTGCATTGCATGTCCATGTTGTGCATATTTAGCACGGCTATAGGCCATTTCGGGTGCCTGATGTTGCATTTCGGGACATTTCCTTGCATTTCATATCATTTCGCTTCATTTCGGGACTGTTTTCCCCCATATTTTACTGCTGAAATTCCATTAGAATGATTGCTATCCATTCCATGTCATTTCATCGCATTCCGTCATTGCCTCGGTTTGCGTGCCCGTGTGCACGCATTTCGAGGCACTTCATTTTCTGCCATCGGCATCTTATGCGAGTGCGGCTGAGGCTCTCTCATGTTAGTATAAGTCCATACTTCATTTTCCATGTCATTTGCATTGCGTATGCACCGCCTCGGTTTACGTGCCCGTGTGCACGCATTTCGAGGCACCTCATTTTCTGCCATCGGCATCTTATGTGAGTGCGGCTGAGGCTCTCTCATGTTAGTATAAGTCCATACTTCATTTTCCATGTCATTTGCATTGCGTATGCATTGCCTCGATTTGCGTGCCCGTGTGCACGCATTTCGAGGCACTTCATTTTCTGCCATCGGCATCTTATGTGAGTGCGGCTGAGGCTCTCTCATGTTAGTATAAGTCCATACTTCATTTTCCATGTCATTTGCATTGCGTATGCATTGCCTCGGTTTGCGTGCCCGTGTGCACGCATTTCGAGGAACTTCATTTTCTGCCATCGGCATCTTATGTGAGTGTGGCTGAGACTCACTCATGTTGGTATAAGCCCATTTGTCATTTCCATGTCATTTTAGCATCGCCTAGGTTTGCGTGCCCATGTGCACGCATTTCGAGGCACTCCATTTTTATCCGACGGCATCCGATGCGAGTGTGGCTGAGGCTCACTCATGTTGGTATAAGCCCATTTGTCATTTCCATGTCATTTTAGCATCGCCTCGGTTTGCGTGCCCGTGTGCACGTATTTCGAGGCATCTCATTTTCATTGTATCTATCATCGCCTCGGTTTGCGTGCCCGCGTGCACGTATTTCGAGACACATATCATCGCCTCGATTTGCGTGCCCGCGTGCACGTATTTCGAAACACATATCATCGCCTCGGTTTGCGTGCCCGCGTGCACGTATTTCGAGACACCTATCATCGCCTCGATTTGCGTGCCCGCGTGCACATATTTCGAGGCACCTCATTTTCAGTGCATTCTGTCATTTTCTCGGTTTGCGTGCCCGTGTGCACGCATTTCGAGACATCTCATTTTCATAGCATTGTATATGTTAGGATTGCATCTTAGTTGCATTTCACGCATATCATGCATATTGCATCGTGTCCGGAATATGAGTTAGCCCGGGCACGGGAAACGAGGTACATTTCGTACTCCGAGTGACGGAATGTGTCTCAATTCCCCAGTCACCGACACTCCGGATTATCCATGATAGAGTTAGGTTTTAGCTGTAGTTTTATGTGCATTCATCCTATATTGAGTTGTGCATTTCGACTCCTCGGCCATCATGCCTCGGTACGCGTGATTGGTGGCACGAGGATCGAGACATGCCTATATTTGTGCAAATACATTGCTATGCCCCTTTTCTGCTCTCTGTTGCAGCAAAACGAGGAATCAGCAACTTTTTGGAACTTGGCACGCATTTCAAGAATAGGTGTAAACAGAGGCTAATCGGGGCATTCCGGTGGATTTCCGCGCAAGACAGTCCGGACATGCATCATCCACCAGAAGCAAGGCAGTCCCTGGCTTGCACGCCAGTTTATTTGCTTTCTAGTTAATTCATTAATTAATTAGAATTCTGTAATATTTTGGACTGTAATATTCTTTTATTTTGGGGACTGTAATATTTGGACTGTATTATTTATTTGGACCCTCCGAGTGAGGGCACAACTGTAATAAGTGTGGGTGAGTGTGATGTATGTCTTCCAACCCCACGTCTTTCTCCCTTTTATTTATCCGCTTTTGATGGTTAGATTAGGGCATATTTCAATTAGCATACAGTATGACAGCATGTTTGCATCATTCATCTGTATTGCATGCATCGGGCTCGGCGCATCATACTAACTGCATTGTACTTTCAATTCCAAATTGAATACATGGTAGTTATAGCATTCCATATGCCATCTTAGAATAACCGAGCCTGCTATAGTTGCATTTTGCATGTGTTGCATTAGGCATTTCTGTACACTTAGGATCATGCATGATTTCTAATATAGTTTCTATTTTGGCTTGGAGTACTCGGTGAGTTTTATGCTTTAGCATCCTTGCATGCGTGTGAGTGAATGCCATGATAGCATGCTTACCATGAGGCTATGTGCTTATATGATATAACTGCCTGAATGCCTGTGGGTGAAGGTCGGGTTATCAGAATTGGAGTAAATCATCAAATGTTTCAAGCCTACCTGCGGGTAGCAAAACCTCTTTCAAAAAAGGCAAACATGAAATGTTTTGTTCCAATTCGGGCGACCCGGTCTATACTTATATGCTGTGCGCATCACATAGTAACCTAGGCTAATAACCGGTATAAGAACTCACAATGTTTTCAAAAATTGATATCATGGTTAGTAGAGGCCGGCCTATGACCGGGCGAGCGGGGGTGCTCACGAAGTGACCTTCCCCAATCGTACCCAAGTTCCCGAGCCGAGGCAACTTTGGTGATGACGGACACGTGGCCTTTTGGAACCGAGTCAGGGTTTCCTAAATTTCCCAAAATAAAATATTTAGGTGGCGACTCTGTATCTGGCAAAGCAGTCCATGTTTGGCACTTCTTTCAAAAATCAGTTTTCCTAAAACGATTTGCCAGATTTGGACTCTTTGGTTCAGATTTAGAACCGTGACTGCGAAAAGTCGAGTCCGAGCTGTAGCGAGGTCCCCCCGCGGGCTTGTTACAGTTTCTGGCGACTCTGCTGGGGATTTAGAGAACTTGACTCGAACTCATGATATCTGTTTTTGACTACACTTGAGTGTTTCTTTGCATTGCATTTGCATTGGTGCGCCTAGGACACCGTGTTTGCCATCTGCTATTCCTGAACGGTTTGCCGGAGGCTTGTCTTGTCAAGGCATGACCATAAGGCTGACCGGTTGTGGGCTCTGCCAGTATGGGAACACAAACCCCGGTTTTACCGGGGCTGTAACGCCCTCAAAATAATAACAATAAA
Organism: Camellia sinensis; assembly: GCF_055761805.1. Taxonomy (NCBI): domain Eukaryota; kingdom Viridiplantae; phylum Streptophyta; class Magnoliopsida; order Ericales; family Theaceae; genus Camellia; species Camellia sinensis. The sequence goes on from NC_138969.1 coordinate 14,089,521, forward strand.
CCCATCAGATAAGACAAGCATTTACATATAAACTAACCACATTCCTTTATCTCATTGAGTTTCATTACATAAGTATTACATGTTAACATCGAAACAAAATGCCCTACGGGCTTACAGCTTTCCAAGTTAACACTTGGTTTCAACAAAAGAGTATTAACTCGTTTACACATTAAGCCCTTGGCTTGAAGTTACATGTAATACATCAAAAGTAAAACAACTACTTTATGTCCGCCTCTAGCCTTCCAAGCTATGTCCTTGGAGGTGGCATGCTTCCTGTACCTGAAAATGATATTCCCATATAGGGTGAGCCACAGCCCAGTAGAAATACACTAAACCAACCATGGACAATGACTAAAACATTAGCAATTGATAGTTGGTCAACACTGATACAATCACATAAATTACATATTTATGTCAACGACTTACAAGTCCCAATTACTTTTCATTTTCCCTTTTTCAATAGATAAGCTTGCTAGTTCTATCATCATTTCCACAAATATGTATAATAACTATATCTCACATTCAGATAAGCATAAAAGCTATATCCACATTCTCAACAGATATGTATATCAATAATATCCACAGATAAGCATACAAGCTGTATCCACACTCTACAACAGATATGTATATCAACAATATCCACAGATAAGCATACAAGCTGTATCCACACTTCACAAGATAAGCATATGAGCTCTATCTTCACTTCTCTAGACAAGCATATGAGCTCTGTCTACGGAGTTCATCCCCTATCTCCTCCCAATACCTATCCGGTTTAGAGGTACATCCCCTATCTTCCCCTAAACCGCGGAGTACATCCCCTATCTCCTCCTCTACACATAACGTATATAAACACATTGGTTCTATATACAATCACACAATACACACAATTAATGTATTCTATCAACCGTCAAGTTCCATGACACATTCCATTGATTAGTTTCCGTTTACCTAATCATCATGCATTGTCTACAACAATCTCGACTATCCTCCACCGATAGCCCAAAGCAGTTATTTCTAAAACAGAAAATAAATGCACAAATGGATATTCAATCAACATTTCATTTCCTCATTTCTCACCAATTAATTATCCCAATTAATTAAACAATGTAATTAGGCCATTTTCCATAATTACCATTTCAACCTTTAGGTCCCATTTTCATCAATGATTCAACAATCATTCTATTTTTTTCTATGCCAAACATGCATCTAGGTTTATTATGAATAAAACCCCAACTTTTGTAAAAAATACACAAAAGCCCCAAACTTTCACAAATTTACCAAACCAAGCCCAACATCTCAAAATACCAAAATTTAAAGACAAAACCCATAGAGAGGAGTAGGTTATCCCTACCTCAAATTCGGAGCCCCAAAGGAGATGAAGACCAAAACCAAAATGCTCCAAACCTCGAAATTTTCAGATCAAAAGGAAGCTCTCGACGATCAACACAACTTTTGTGAAGACAAAAGGTGAGTAAACGATCCTTACTAGATCAAAACTAAGAGAGAAGGGCCGATTTAGAGTGAGAAGCTCTGAAAATGGCTTTTTGGAAAAGTAAGAGAGAGAAGAGAAAGCAAAAAGTGATTTGAAAAGGCACAAATTCGGGACTTTAACCCAGGTCTCCGCTCGAGCGTAAAACACCCCGCTCGAGCGGCCACTCACAGACTTCCGCTCGAACGGCTAACCTCCCGCTCGAGCGCAGAATGCACTCGCTCAGCACTTTTGCAGAACCAGACCTCCGCTCGAGCTCCCAACCCTACGCTCGAGCTCACAACACTGCACAACAAGATACTGGATGGATGTAATCTACGCTCGAGCTCCAACACCTCCGCTCGAGCGTACAGGCCAAAAATCTGGGCAACTAGTTTTGGTTTCTAAACTCAACCAACCTGAAACAAATCCGCCCAACACATCCTATAACTCGATATACAAGGTACAAAGGATGCAAACACGATACTAAACAACAACCAACATCCACGGACACATGTCCGGATCACTGTACAACAAGGGTAAACCCGAGATCGCTATAACCTCCCCCCCTTAATGAATTTCGCCCCCGAAATTAAGCACAAGTTTTCAAAAACAAGTTTTTCTCCAATTTAGACAATGTCACACTTGAACATTCAACAATTCGACCCATTACCGGTCATCCCATCCCTTTAACAAGAGACATATCACAATGTGTAAACAACATATGTATTTTCAACATGCATCAACATTATGCACTATCTTTCCAATTTCAACAATATACTTAACACATATAATGTTACATTCAACTTCCATATGAGGCAAGTTCCAAAACATACTTCCGATAATCAAAACGTTTTCAATGTTTCACAACTTAAGACATATATAAAAGCTCTTAAGTTCAACAAAAATGTAAAATTGAAATATAAGATTACAAATCAACAAACAAGTCCGGATATTTCTCTCGGACTTCCAACTCACGTTCCCAAGTGGCTTCCTCCACTCCGTGATGTTTCCACAAGACTTTCACCAAAGGAATGGTCTTACCACGCAGGACCTGATCCCGCCTATCCAAGACCCGAACCGGTCTCTCCTCATACGAGGCATCCTCATCTACCTCTAAATCGCTCCAATCCAGCACATGTGATGGATCTGGCTCATACTTCCGAAGCATACTCACATGAAACACGTCATGCACTCCGGACAACTGCGGCGGTAAGGCTAACCGATAAGCAACCTCACCTATCCTTTCAAGGATCTCAAAAGGACCAATAAACCGAGGGGATAACTTCCCACTCTTCCCAAACCTCATCAGGCCTCGCCTAGGTGATATCTTCAGAAAGACATGATCACCTACCTCAAACGCCAAAGGTCTCCTCCTACGGTCGGCATAACTCTTTTGTCGACTCTGGGCTGTAACAAGCCTCCTACGGATAAGCTCAACTTTCTCCGTCGTCTCCCTAACCAACTCCGGACCCAACAAAGGTGCATCACCCACCTCGGCCCAACAAACTGGAGACCTACACGGTCGGCCATACAAGGCCTCAAACGGTGCCATACCGATGCTAGACTGAAAACTGTTGTTGTAGGCAAACTCTGCCAATGGCAAGTGCCTCTCCCACGTCCCACTGAAATCCAGGACACAACCCCGAAGCATATCCTCGAGGATCTGAATAGTACGCTCGGACTGCCCGTCAGTCTGAGGATGATAAGCCGTACTAAAGGTCAACTTAGTGCCCAAGGCACTCTGCAAACTCTGCCACAACCTAGCAGTAAAACGAGGATCTCTATCTGAGACGATCGTCACTGGGACCCCGTGCAATCTCACTACGTCCCGAATATACAAATCGGCAAGATGATCTATCGAATCTCTCACGCGCATAGGAATAAAGTGCGCCGACTTAGTCAACCGGTCTACAACCACCCAAATAGCATCACTACCCCGCTGAGTCCTCGGAAGACCCACAACGAAGTCCATAGTGACATGCTCCCACTTCCACTCGGCAATAGGCAAGGGTTGCAACAAACCCGCTGGCCTCTGATGCTCGGCCTTCACTTGCTGGCAAGTAAGGCACCTTGATACGAAAACAGCCACATCTCTCTTCATACCCCGCCACCAAAACTGGCGACCCAAATCCTGATACATCTTAGTACCTCCCGGATGCACCGCAAGGCGCGAATGGTGAAACTCTCGGAGTACTTCCTCTCGGCAAGACTCCGGTACAAACAAACGGTTTCGGTATCTCACACTCAGGTCGGGATACACCGTCAAACCCTTCTCAACTTTCCCACTGGAGATCTTCTCTCGGAGGGATTCTACCTCAAGGTCACCTCTCTGTGCCTCTAACACTCTAATCACAAGTGTAGGCTGCGCAACAACAGAAAACAAGGCCGCAGCCTCGACAGATTCGCCCAGTAGCAAATCAAACTCGCCAAGTGCTCCCAACATCACCCATTCCCGGATGGCTATACAAGCTACATCACTAATGGTTTTCCTACTAAGGGCATCGGCCACAACATTGGCCTTTCCCGGATGATAATGTAACTCAAAATCATAGTCTTCGATGAACTCCATCCATCTCCTCTGCCTCAGATTCAAGTCTCTCTGTGTAAACAGATACTTCAAACTCTTGTGATCCGAGAATACCTCGAACCTCTCACCATAAAGGTAGTGCCTTCAGATTTTCAAGGCAAAGATCACAGCTGCTAACTCTAGGTCATGGGTGGGGTAATTCTTCTCGTGTATTTTCAACTGACGTGAGCCATAAGCTACCACTTTCCTCTCTTGCATCAACACACAACCCAAACCCTCTCGTGAGGCATCACAGTAAACCGCATAACCCAACCCTCTCTCCGGAATAATCAACACCGGAGCGGTAGTCAATCTAACTTTCAGCTCTTGAAACGACTTTTCACAAGTCTCACTCCACACAAACTTGACTCCCTTCCGAGTCAGTCTAGTCAACGGTGACGCTAACCTGGAGAAATCTTTCACAAACCGACGGTAATACCCAGCTAATCTCAGAAAACTGCGGATCTCAAACACACTCTTAGGCTGTGCCCAATCTTGCACTGCCTCAACCTTGGATGTATCAACAGACACCCCTTCCCCGGATACCACGTGGCCTAAGAATTTGACTTCCCTCAGCCAGAACTCACACTTCCCAAACTTGGCATACAGCCTATGGGCTCTAAGTAACTCAAGCACCACTCTCAAGTGTGCCTCGTGCTCCTCCTCAGAAGACGAATAGATAAGGATGTCGTCCACGAAGACAACCACAAATCGGTCTAAGAACTCCCGGAAAATCCGGTTCATCAAGTCCATAAAGACTGCCGGTGCATTGGTAAGCCCGAATGGCATCACCAGAAACTCGTAATGGCCATACCGCGTACGGAATGCCGTCTTAGGAATATCTTCCTCCCTGACCCTCAACTGATGGTAACCCGATCTCAAGTCTATCTTAGAGAAACAACGGGAACCCTTCAACTGGTCAAACAAATCATCTATACGGGGCATAGGATACTTATTCTTAACCGTAGCCCGATTCAACTTCCGGTAGTCTATACACAATCTCAAGGCACCATCTTTCTTTTTAACAAAGAGGGCCGGTGCTCCCCACGGTGAAACACTAGGGCGAACAAAGCCCTTATCTAGCAATTCCTGGAGCTGAACTTTCAACTCAACCAACTCTGCTGGAGCAAAACGGTAAGGTGCCATAGAAATCGGCGCCGTACCAGGCACTAAATCAATAGAGAACTCTATCTCTCGGTGAGGTGGCAAACTAACAAGATCTTCGGGAAAAACATCCGAATACTCACAAACCACCCTCGGCAATACATGCTGGGTCTCACCACTCTCACCACTCTCAAAGCTAGCAAGTAGACTACTAAGCTCACTTCGCCCTCGCGAATCATACCCCGGTGGCAAAACACTACCAACCCGGTCTCCCAAGAAATGGAACCACTCCCCGCTCAAGGTAGACAATGTAACCCTCTGGCGGTAGCAATCAATAACAGCCCGGTATGACGATAACCAGTCCATACCCAAAATAACATCAAAACCCTTCATGGGCATGACAACAAACGGAAAAGGAAGCCTATAGTCGGCGACCTCTATATCACATCCTCTAACACCCTGTTTCAGAATCAACTCACCACCCAAAGGCGATACCACACAAATAGGAGATGCTAACTGTGCTAACTCCAATTCCAAAACAGATGCAAATGCAGCAGATACAAAAGAATGAGATGCACCCGTGTCTATCAACACATTAGCAACTGAGTTGCAAAACAGAAAAGTACCTCTCACTACTGATGGAGCCGGTACTAAATCCTGCGCGGTAACAGCATACACGCGCCCCGTAGGCCCCTGGTCTACCTGCTCACCTCTCGGAGCAAAAGACTGCTGCACAGACTGGGATGACGAAGCTCCCGGATTGGCCCTCGAGGCCTGCACAGACTGAGCTGGCTGAAAACCCTGCGTCTGCCTAGAACCAGACACTCCCGAAGTGGCACTCAACTGTGGGCAAAACCTCTTCATGTGCCCAGGTTGTCCACACTGATAACAAGTCAAGAGCTGCCCCCTGCCCAAACTCTGACTCTGCGGTCTAGCTGAAGAAGAAGCAGCTTTCTGACCCCCACCCTTCTGCGGGCAAACAGATACCTTGTGACCCAGCTGGCCACACTTGTAACAGGTGAAATCCCCCTGACCACCTCTCCCGGAGCCTGCACTCGGCACTGGGAAGGTCGATCTAACAACACCACCCTGCGACTGCTGAGGGTTATAACCCTTCTGTCTCCTGCCATCACTCTGACTATCCTGGCTCCTCTTGGAGCCTCTCTGACCCTCATCCTCCTCCTGCATCATAAGCTCCATATGAGCTGCAGCGTCCACTAGGTGTCTATACTCTCGAATATAAGACCCACCAATTCTCAACTTGAGGCCCCGCCTCAACTTCCGCTCAAACTCATAGCAACGGCGTTCCTCAGACGCCACCAGTTCAGGTGCAAACCTAGACAGACTGGTAAAAGTAGCCTCAAACTCGGCCACTGACAAGCCCTGCTGATTAAGCCGGCTAAACTGATCCCTCAGCTTCTCCCTAGCTGCCGCTGATAAAAACCTCTCCTGAAAAGCATTCACAAACGCCTCCCAAGTACCACCAACACGAGCTTTCTCGTACTTCCACCATTGACCCGCATCTCCCTTCAGTTGAAAGGATGCCAAGGTCACTTTCAGTGCTCCGTCCTCGATGCCAAGCATCTCAAACGTCTTCGTTGTCTGTTCAAGCCATTCATCTGCCTTAAGCGGCTCTTTAGGATCCCCGAAAAACTCGTCCGGATTACACCGGAAGAACTCCCTCTTCAAGAAGGAAGGCCCTGCCTCAGCTGCCTGATTCCCAGCTCTAAGAATGCCCAATGCTCCTGCTATCTCTCTAGCCAAGGCACCCATGGCCTGCTGACCCACTGGCTCGACCACATTGGCCTGGCCCACTCCCTCCTGCACTGCCGGAATCTCACCCGGTAACGGTGCTTCCTGCCTCGCAGGTCTACCACGCCTAGCACCTCTTCCTCGTCCTGACATCCTAATAAAGGCAACACAGAACGTTAGCACATTCATAAGTGCGCCGAAACTAAACACTCACGTCCTAATGTATGGACAAGTGTAATTCACTCCACATAAGCACATAAACACATAAGCACTTACGAATTTCATTTCCGGATAATGATAGTCCCGAGGCGTTACTAGAGTTCCGGTTAGAAACAGCATTGATCAAGTGCTTTTCCAACAAGACTCCCAGAAACTCAAGGATCCAATCAACATCCTAGAAATTAAATCCCATACCCACATAGTCACATAAGCATGTTATCAAATGAACACATAGCATATGGTACTACATCTACGTCTCTATCAAGCGAGACAAACCCATTGTGATCCTAATCACTTCCCACGTACCCAAAGTATTCGAACCCGGTACGCTCTGATACCAAGTTGTAACGCCCTCAAAATAATAACAATAAACCCATCAGATAAGACAAGCATTTACATATAAACTAACCACATTCCTTTATCTCATTGAGTTTCATTACATAAGTATTACATGTTAACATCGAAACAAAATGCCCTACGGGCTTACAGCTTTCCAAGTTAACACTTGGTTTCAACAAAAGAGTATTAACTCGTTTACACATTAAGCCCTTGGCTTGAAGTTACATGTAATACATCAAAAGTAAAACAACTACTTTATGTCCGCCTCTAGCCTTCCAAGCTATGTCCTTGGAGGTGGCATGCTTCCTGTACCTGAAAATGATATTCCCATATAGGGTGAGCCACAGCCCAGTAGAAATACACTAAACCAACCATGGACAATGACTAAAACATTAGCAATTGATAGTTGGTCAACACTGATACAATCACATAAATTACATATTTATGTCAACGACTTACAAGTCCCAATTACTTTTCATTTTCCCTTTTTCAATAGATAAGCTTGCTAGTTCTATCATCATTTCCACAGATATGTATAATAACTATATCTCACATTCAGATAAGCATAAAAGCTATATCCACATTCTCAACAGATATGTATATCAATAATATCCACAGATAAGCATACAAGCTGTATCCACACTCTACAACAGATATGTATATCAACAATATCCACAGATAAGCATGCAAGCTGTATCCACACTTCACAAGATAAGCATATGAGCTCTATCTTCACTTCTCTAGACAAGCATATGAGCTCTGTCTACGGAGTTCATCCCCTATCTCCTCCCAATACCTATCCGGTTTAGAGGTACATCCCCTATCTTCCCCTAAACCGCGGAGTACATCCCCTATCTCCTCCTCTACACATAACGTATATAAACACATTGGTTCTATATACAATCACACAATACACACAATTAATGTATTCTATCAACCGTCAAGTTCCATGACACATTCCATTGATTAGTTTCCGTTTACCTAATCATCATGCATTGTCTACAACAATCTCGACTATCCTCCACCGATAGCCCAAAGCAGTTATTTCTAAAACAGAAAATAAATGCACAAATGGATATTCAATCAACATTTCATTTCCTCATTTCTCACCAATTAATTATCCCAATTAATTAAACAATGTAATTAGGCCATTTTCCATAATTACCATTTCAACCCTTAGGTCCCATTTTCATCAATGATTCAACAATCATTCTATTTTTTTCTATGCCAAACATGCATCTAGGTTTATTATGAATAAAACCCCAACTTTTGTAAAAAATACACAAAAGCCCCAAACTTTCACAAATTTACCAAACCAAGCCCAACATCTCAAAATACCAAAATTTAAAGACAAAACCCATAGAGAGGAGTAGGTTATCCCTACCTCAAATTCGGAGCCCCAAAGGAGATGAAGACCAAAACCAAAATGCTCCAAACCTCGAAATTTTCAGATCAAAAGGAAGCTCTCGACGATCAACACAACTTTTGTGAAGACAAAAGGTGAGTAAACGATCCTTACTAGATCAAAACTAAGAGAGAAGGGCCGATTTAGAGTGAGAAGCTCTGAAAATGGCTTTTTGGAAAAGTAAGAGAGAGAAGAGAAAGCAAAAAGTGATTTGAAAAGGCACAAATTCGGGACTTTAACCCAGGTCTCCGCTCGAGCGTAAAACACCCCGCTCGAGCGGCCACTCACAGACTTCCGCTCGAACGGCTAACCTCCCGCTCGAGCGCAGAATGCACTCGCTCAGCACTTTTGCAGAACCAGACCTCCGCTCGAGCTCCCAACCCTACGCTCGAGCTCACAACACTGCACAACAAGATACTGGATGGATGTAATCTACGCTCGAGCTCCAACACCTCCGCTCGAGCGTACAGGCCAAAAATCTGGGCAACTAGTTTTGGTTTCTAAACTCAACCAACCTGAAACAAATCCGTCCAACACATCCTATAACTCGATATACAAGGTACAAAGGATGCAAACACGATACTAAACAACAACCAACATCCACGGACACATGTCCGGATCACTGTACAACAAGGGTAAACCCGAGATCGCTATAGGGGCACCCTCTTTGACCATTCGACCTAGTGCATATTCGGAATCCATAGTGACCATTCCATACTAGGACAGGTTGCTTACCCGTTTATAGGTTGTTTGAAACCGCTGCATGCGTAGTGAAACCCTAGCTCCTGACAAAATAGGACAGGGAAACCTTACCCCTTCATAGGGGTGTTTTGGCTCTCACTTATCTGTTATGTGCTTTAGAGTGCGTCTCTACAGGAATGCATGTATCAGTGTATGAGTTTGGGCATCAGGCCTGCGGGCACCAGTTTGCGAGTTTGGGCATCAGGCCTGCGGGCATTACTATCAGTATTTGGGAGTCAGCTTTACCCGTGGGTATTAGACTCAGTTTAGGGCAGGATTTTGGGGCAGAATTCAGTAGAGGGCACACTCATTCAACTATGCTTGTATCCGTTCAGATGGAATCAGGCTGAGATGCTGTCTGTTTTCTCTTTTGCTAGGTAGTCTGGGAACCATAGCTTCTGAAGGCTCCGATATCCCCCGAGGTTCATCGAACTTGTGCTGATAGACTTTGCTAGGTCAGAGATTCAGTTCAAGGGCAATCAGTGTTCCTCCACCAGAGGCAAGGGATAGATACCAATCAGTCAGATGGAACGGCAGAACACATCAGGGATAGAGGCCATGATGCGCCAGATGCAAGAAAGTATGAAACTCATGCAGCAGGACGCTGCCCGTCAGGAGGAGTTTTCCAAACAGCAGGCCGCAATCATGACCCAACAGGCCGAACTGATTACTAGACTGCAACAGCAGAATGAGGCATCTGCTTCACAACAAATTCCTCCATCGGCAGGGGCTCCATTACCTGAGCAGATACCTGCTGTTCGGAACGCTCCTCCAAACATCCAGAATACTGTGCCGACTATCCAGAACCAGCAAGAGGACACAAGTCTTCCAACGGGGCCAGCTCCGCCCCCGCTTCCACCACAACTGTCCAAGGTCCATACACCCAATCACCCGGACTCTCCATTCGAGGTCGAGGTTGATAATACAGCTCTGAAATTGAGCAAACTGGAGAAGCTCTTCAAAAAATCCCAAGGGGCCAAGGCTATGCCGGATATCGGAGACGGATATACCGAGGAGGCCGTAACACTCCCTGATAGGTTCAAAATGCCACAAATCGACCGCTTTGACGGGACCGGCGACCCCATGGTCCATATTCGACTGTTTGCAGACGTCTTGCGGCCGATGGGCCTAACACGACCACAGAAGCTCTCACTATTCGGCCAAACCCTGTCGGGTGTGGCCTCCCATTGGTACGCAAGATTACAAGATGAAGTGAAGAAGAATTGGAATGAGATGGCTGAGGCCTTTGTCACACAATATTCATACAACACTCAAATCGAGATCACAACTCGTGATCTCGAAACGACAAGGCAAGAGCCCAAGGAATCTTTCTCGGACTTTGTGATCCGGTGGAGGGCGAAGGCCTCGATGATGACTCTAAGGCCTACTGATAAGGATCAAATTCGGATGATTGTGCGCAATCTCCAGCCTAAGCTAATGCAAAGAATGATTGTAATCCCCTTTCCCACTTTCTCAGATTTACACGATATGGGGGTACAAATCGAAGATGCAATGAGGCAGGGTCTGTTTGACCAGCATAAGGAGCAGCCCAGGAGGGCGTTTTCCCGCAGTTCGAATGCGACCACCAGTGGTGATGCAGCTGCAAGATCTTCTGATGTGGGCATGGTTGCTACCACCGTATCAAAAACAGCTACCCCATTCACCGGTGCGTCCGGAAGTAGCTCACAAGGAACCAAATATCCACCCCAAGCCAAGAAGGTTTTCACCCCACTTTATATGCCTTTGTCAAAGGCTCTTGGGGTTTTGATCAAGAAAGGGCATCTGAAGCCCCTGGAGCCGCAACCATTACCAAAGAACCTCCCTCTCTCGCACAATCCAGCCGACTACTGTGCCTTCCATCAGCGAGCCGGCCATGACACTGACATGTGCTTTCATCTCCGCCACGAAATACAAGATCTGATCGACAACGGGGTCATCCCTGCACCAGGTCCTACAAAGTCTATCGGCACTTGATCAGTGAACTTATGGTGGGATAATGAGATGTGATCGAGGGATGAACCACCTGCAGGCGGCACTCAGATTACTCCGGATGTGGCGTATGGCACGCACTGTTTTGAACATTTTGCAAATACTAGTTTTTGTGCTTTCTGACTTGGGTATTGAGTCAGTCTTGTCGTTTTGTTTTGGGTCTGTCTTGTTGTATCGAGTCAGTCCTGTTGTATAGAAGTCGGGTGATTCTGGGGGATGTTACCTCGGGCATCACCATTTTGTTTTATGCTTGTCTTTTCGTTTTGTTTTGAGTCTATTTCTGCCAGGGAGCCAGTAACACCAGCAGATTTGATTGAAACAACAGTGTTTTTTCATGCTTTGTGCTTGCTCCTGCTTTGTGCCAATTGTGCCAGAAAGATTTAAATGAAACAGCAGTAATTTTTGCACTTCTGTGTTCGCTGCTGCCGTGTGTTAGGTGTGATGGAATCTGAATGAAATGGCAGTGCATTCCACCTGCTCTCTTGTGTCCCAGAATCATTGCATCGACCTAAGTTTTTCAAAACTCTTTTTGAACATTGCAGTAAAAACGAAGAGGAAGGAATTCCTTGGGATTTGCAAAACTTTGATCATTTGAGAGAAAGAGAGGCATGCTAAGCCCTTAATGAATGAAATCATGCTTGTTAGCGTGAGTACTGAGAAGGACCCTGGCTTGATCCAGACTGGTTTCACACTACCTTCAGCGCGAGCGATTTGTCGCTTTCTTAAAAACTTTCAAAAACAAAATGTTTTGAGCGGCCTTGCGAAGACCTGTGTGGAATCGCTCTTGAGATTGTGCAGCCTAGGATCGCTCTCAGCCTCGAGACTCAACCCCTTCGCTTCCAAACCTTGAACTTGAAATCAGAAGGTTCGACGGTCAACTACGATGTGAGGCCTGTGTGGCTAGATTTGAAGCAGCCCTCGAACAAGAGGCCAGGAAAGTCAGATCAAAAGATCAGAAGATCAGAAGAAGCTTGCAAAGCTAGAACAGAAGTACCCCTCGAACTAGGGGCAAAGATATCAGACATGCTCGAAGAGCTGAAGATGAGTCCTCTTGCAAAGCAGCAGCCATTCTCCTGGATTCAGATGACTCTAGGATCTCAAAACCATTTGGCATGGACTTGTTATACTTTTACCCTTGAGAGGCTCGCTGGGCCGAAAACCCGGAAGGGCGACCCAGGCAAAAGTTAGAGCAAGAGAAAAATACAAAAAAGAAGCAATACAAAAAATGCAAAGAAAAGAACAAAAAAGTAAAATAAAATAAAAAAAGGGACAAAGAAATGAAAAGAATTGAAAAGAAAAGAAGAACAAAGCTCGCAAGGTCGAAAACCTGCAACAGGCGCCTTGGCAAAAGTTAGAGCATAAAAAGGAGAGGTTAATACCCGAGTGTACCTTAACCCCGAACTACGTAAGGCTTGATTCCCATCTATGGGATACGTAGGCAACTTCATTCTGAAGTCCAGCCGTAAAACACTTCAAATTCGACTGCGTCCATGTAATGGTTTTGATCATCTTCGCTTTCTCTGTATCCGAGAATTTGGTTGTGTTCGTCACTCTGAGGACTGACTACAATGCACCGCGGTGTCATTCAAACAAGGGGCAACTTTCCGTTGCCATTCAATGCGCTGCGGTACTATCCAAACAAGGGGCAACTTTCCGTTGCCATTCAAAACGCCGCAGTGTCATGTCAAACAAGGGGCAACATTCCGTTGCCATGCAGTGTCCTTCAGACAAGGGGCAATTTTCCATTGCCATGGATCCGAGGTTGCGCATCTCAAGAGTAGGTCCCATGCTCGTTGAGCAGTGGTCGTTTGCGAAAATAGTTTTTGAGAATTGTTACTGAGGTTGACTAATCTTCTCGAAAAGTATTCCATTTTCAAAACTGGACCATTTCTTGGACCCAAAAAAGGAAAACTCTCAATGCTCACTGCCTAACTTGCATGATTTTAAATCAGAAAATTGAACAAATATGTTAATCTAACTCTCATTTTGGTCAAAATTTTTTTTTTAGGAGAAAACTAAAACTAAAATGGTCAAAATGATGAACTATTGGCACAGTTGAGTTAGGCTTCCTGCCTTTTCCCCACTGCCAACATACTTGCCAGAAGGGCACTCTACCCGCCAAAAAAGGGGATAACCGAAGTTAACAACAAATGGCTGAAAATTCTCTCATCCTCCAAGCAGCGAGGTATCAAGCCGAGTGCGAAGCACGAATTGGAATGGATCGAGATGCTCCATTCCCTCATCCGGCGCATCGACAGATGTCACCGAAGGAAATAGCCGCGAGCTGATTATGTTGGGCATGAGCCCGCAATTTCCTGTTCATCCATCAACCACCCAGGGGAGGGATGAAAAATGAGAGATTGAAGAATAGAGAGATGTGTGATGAGAGAAAAAGTGAGAAAAGGGCTTTTTCAGAAAAACATAGCTTGAGGGACGAGTGATGTGAGGATTACAAATGAGAGAGGGTGGGGAACACTACCCGGTGAAACAGGCTCCCTGTGCACGTCTGAGTGTCGTGTCTTTTTGTTTTATCTCGATTCTTGTTTTGAGTCGTTTCGAGTGTTACTCGATGTGTCTAGGTTGTGTGCCTTTTATTTCCTTGTTGCGTCGTTTTGCTGCGTTCAGTCATAGGCTCAATACTTGGTCGAAAGCTCATCTCTGAATTTCAAAAACAAAATCGTTTTGTACTCCGAGTGCCATGCCATTCTCCACATTTGTGCAAAACAAGATTCGTTTTTTCATAAAACCGCAGGGTTCAACCCAGGTCATGCGAGAACAGTAGAACTAGGACCTATTTGAAGCTATATGGGTTCCAGACTACAAAGCAAAAGCAAAAGAGGAAATGTCGGGTATCTGAGTTTGTTTCAACTTCAGTAAGTTCCGAGACTACATCCCGTGTGTGCCTCTTCAAGTCTTGCCAAGGCTCCGAAGTATGAGTGTGCCTCTACCTCAAGCTCAAGATCAAGTCTGCTTCAAGCCAAAATGGTAATCAGAAATGCTCTCCCTGAGTACCATTCCCCGCCAGAGGCATCTTGGCCGTGTTCGCAATGAGTTCCTAGGAGACCAACTGCGACGGTGGAAACTAAAGTTCGAATGGCCGATGCCTAGAACGTAAAGGTTCGGGATTTCCGAGACCAAAGTCTGGTTTAAATACCCAGAGGCATGCCCTCGGCTTGAAATCTGTATGGAAACCCCATAGCTTGAGATAGCGTGTATGCACCTCAATTCTGGATACTGAACCAACCTAGTCTGTCACCCCGTTGGAGAATAGGGAAAGTTGTGAACATAGCCAGGAAGGAAAGGTAGTAACTGCGGTTTGGAAGTACAAATCAAGAAAGTGCAAGAGGAACCCACTCTTTTCAGCTCAAAATGTTTCTGCGGAATTTTCAACTCATGACTTCGATGTGTAGCTCATCGTCGGTTGGTATGCACGAGGTGTATCCTTTTTGGAATGTATCATGACCCCTCCGAGAGGTAAATCGGAGGTTGCGTTTGGAAATTGGTCTACTTAAGGCTTGTATTCCCTTGTTCGGCATTTTGTTTCAAATATGCGTTGTCACGCACACTCCACTTGCATTGTTATGCATCCTTCCACCCGCATTGTTATGCACTTCTCATGCTTGCATTGTGATGCACGTTCCAATTGCATTATTATGCACCCACTTCACTAGCATTGTTATGCTCATTCGTTGCATTGTTATGCACATCTATCTAGCATTGTTATGCTCATTCATTGCATTGTTATGCACATCTATCTAGCATTGTTATGCTCATTCATTGCATTGTTATGCACATCTATCTAGCATTGTTATGCTCATTGCTTGTGTTGTTATGCACATCTTCTAGCATTGTTATGCTCATTACTTGCATTGTTATGTACACTTCACCTGCATCGTTATGCACCTTTTCACTTACAATTCTTATCTTTCCTCTCTTGCATGTGATATGCTGAGAGGTTTTCTCTTGCGTGTGATACGCTGAGAAATTTATCTTTCCTCTCTTGCATGTGATATGCTGAGAGGTTTTCTCTTGCGTGTGATACGCTGAGAAACTTACCTTTTCTCTCTTGCATGTGATATGCTGAGAGGTTTTCTCTTGCGTGTGATACGCTGAGAAATTTACCTTTTCTCTCTTGCATGTGATATGCTTAGAGGTTTTCTCTTGCGTGTGATACGCTGAGAAACTTATCTTTCCTCTCTTGCATGTGATATGCTGAGAGGTTTTCTCTTGCGTGTGATACGTTGAGAAATTTATCTTTCCTCTCTTGCATGTGATATGCTGAGAGGTTTTCTCTTGCGTGTGATACGCTGAGAAACTTACCTTTTCTCTCTTGCATGTGATATGCTGAGAGGTTTTCTCTTGCGTGTGATACGCTGAGAAATTTACCTTTTCTCTCTTGCATGTGATATGCTTAGAGGTTTTCTCTTGCGTGTGATACGCTGAGAAACTTACCTTTTCTCTCTTGCATGTGATATGCTGAGAGGTTTTCTCTTGCGTGTGATACGTTGAGAAATTTATCTTTCCTCTCTTGCATGTGATATGCTGAGAGGTTTTCTCTTGCGTGTGATACGCTGAGAAACTTACCTTTTCTCTCTTGCATGTGATATGCTGAGAGGTTTTCTCTTGCGTGTGATACGCTGAGAAATCTATCTTTTCTCTCTCGCATGTGATATGCTGAGAGGTTTTCTCTTGTATGTGATATGCTGAGAGGTTTTCTCTTGCGTGTGATACGCTGAGAAATTTATCTTTTCTCTCTCGCATGTGATATGCTGAGAGGTTTTCTCTTGCATGTGATATGCTGAGATGTTTTCTCTTGCGTGTGATACGCTGAGAAATTTATCTTTTCTCTCTTGCATGTGATATGCTGAGAGGTTTTCTCTTGTGTGTGATACGCTGAGAAATCTCCCTTTTCTCTCTTGCATGTGATATGCTGAGAGGTTTTCTCTTGCGTGTGATACGCTGAGGAATTTGCCTTTCTTCTCTTGCGTGTGATACGCTGAGAAGTTTACCTTTCCTCTCTTGCGTGTGATACGCTGAAAGGTTTACCTTCTTCCTCTCCTATGTGTGATACGCAGAGAGATGTTGTGTGTAAGGCTCCGGGTAGTCTCGGTAGTCGCTTTTAGCCTTCTCCGCGTGAGACGCAGTGAGAATTGCATAATTTTCTTACATCCTTTCTACATGAAATGTAATTAGATTGGTATTCACTTGCTTAAAACTGTTGCATGGTATGCTTCATTACGGCTTTCATTTGCATAATCATTAAGTTATGTTCGGCTTCTTGCCTTATCATTTTGCATTTTGCCCCCTGCCTGCGGGCATGCCTGCGGGCGCATCTCTGTTTATCCTGTATGTTTGTCTAAGTCTTCGGCCTTGTCAAAAATGGGTCGTCTCTGGGCTTTGACATTCACTCCCGTCACTTGTGACTTCCGAGTTCTGTCAAAGAGGGGCAACTGTAGACACCCCATTTTTGACCGACCTTAAGACTCAGACGTCACCAATTGAGCGCTTGGTGATGTTGCATGATGTGCTCGTTCAGAAGTTTTGGAGTTGCGGCCGTGAGCCCTGCCTCCGGACTCCCCGAACCCTTTTCTGTGCCTTGTCTCGGTTTGCGAACCAGACTCGGTTTTCTCTGTTTCTTTTCCTGAGGGGAGGGAGAGGTCCTGTAGACCATCTCTCAATGTCCGTAGGCTACATTTGGTGGCCGTAGGCCATTTTTCCCATTTCGGAGTCCGGTTTCCGGTTTTCGGAGCCGTCAGGCCGTGTGCCTCGGTTCGGGACCGCCTAACCATCTCCGTTTGCTCTGATTTTTGGCATACATCTTATTTTCTCCCTTTTGAGGGACACTGGGGTCTGAGAAACCCACTTCGTGGCCGAACGCCACTTTCGGTGTTTAACGGGCAGTTTCCGGGGCCCCGAACTGCGTGTTTTGGCCCCCGAACATTCGTTTTGCATCAGTTTTCGTTCATTTTTGGCAGGTACCTCTGTTTTATCACAAGGAAGGTCACTGAAGGGTGGGAGACCAGCAATTGTTGCAGCAACCAGTTATCCCTCCTCCGGAGCCTCCCGGCGCCCGTTTTTGCAACTTCCGGGCTAATGTTGAATACCTTAGGGGTAGTGTTGCCAACTTTCAACCACATATCTGTGATCTACACATCTGGGAGGCCACTAAAAGTTGGTGGCCGGCCATTAAGGTCACCTGACCCTTTTGACCCCTTTCTTCCGGGCTAATGTTGAACCCCTTGGACCTTTTTTCTTGAACTTTGAACCACATATCTGTGATGTACACACCTGAGAGGCCCCTAAAAGTTCATGGCCGGCCAGTAAGTCAACTTGACCCTTTTGACCCCCTCTTTCCGAGCCATTGTGGAACCCCTTGGGCCCACTTTCTTGGAACTTCAATTACATGGTTGTGTTGTACACACATAGGGCTACCTCCCCAATATCTGGCCGGCCAGAAAAGCTTGTTGACCCTTTTGACCCCTAGCCGGCCGGCTAGGGGGTGTGGCCGGCCGGCCACCTCCAGCCAAAGTGAGAGGCCGGCCGTGTTCTCCTCACTGTACCCTTTCCAGCTGTGGGGCAATATCCCCCAGATATTTTCTGTATCCGGGGGATATTTTGGGAGAGAGTTATGCTCTCCAATTCACCCCCCTTTTACACCCCTTTCTTGACCATATAGCCAGCTGAGGGTCTTCTTCTTGGGGGTTAGAAAAATTCCTCTCCAAGCACAAACCCTAAACTCCATTGTCATCCTTCTCAATTCTCCAAAAAACCCTAACTTCTTAACCTTCATTCCTTCTACACCACCAAGCTCTACCACCACCATCTCATTTCCAGCAGCAAGGAAGGATTCTTGAAGGCTAAAGAAGCTGCAAATCAACCCAAGAAGCAACAAAATCTCGAATCTTCAAGGGTAAGTTACACTTTTACCCTTTTGACCCTTTATCTTGTTCCATTTCTAAACCTCATTTATTTTTGGTTTCAAGCTTCGGCCCTAACTGAAAAGGGCCATATTTTGAGCTCATCTTCACTTCTCATTAAGGGCTCAACCCTGTTTGAGCTCTCCATAATACACTTGCTTCATTGACCATCTTGTATGTCATAGTTTTGCATGCTATTTTTGACCCATGAGCAATTTATTTTCGAGCATATTGTAAACTGACATAGGGCTTATTTTGAGCCCCTCTTCAACATTAGAGAAGGGCTCAACATTTTTTGGTGTCTCCATGTGTCACTTGTAGTTCAATCCCTTATTTGGCCCCATTTTTGCATGAGTTGATATCCCTCTTGGCTTCTGTTTTTGGACCTTGGTCTGAACTAAAAGTGGCCTTTTTTTGGCCTATACTTCATGTTTCATTCACACTTTTTTTCTGTTTGGTGATTATTTTATATACTTCATGTTTTAGCACCTTTTGAGCCTCATTTTGCATCACATGTTTAGCATATTTTTATACTGATTTTGAGGCTGCAATATATTGTAAATGTTCATATTTTTGGTCCATCTTCAGTGTTGTAGAAGGAAATTTTTCAGTTTGGGTTTAGCTTATACCACTTGCTTCATTACCCCTATCTTGGCCCCTATTCTTGTATGCTATTTTTTCCATACCTATATTTGCTGTTTGGCCATGTTTATAACTGGAAAAGTGCTTATCTTGGGGCTGTCTAGCTTCTGTCTTTGCATTGCATGTCCATGTTGTGCATATTTAGCACGGCTATAGGCCATTTCGGGTGCCTGATGTTGCATTTCGGGACATTTCCTTGCATTTCATATCATTTCGCTTCATTTCGGGACTGTTTTCCCCCATATTTTACTGCTGAAATTCCATTAGAATGATTGCTATCCATTCCATGTCATTTCATCGCATTCCGTCATTGCCTCGGTTTGCGTGCCCGTGTGCACGCATTTCGAGGCACTTCATTTTCTGCCATCGGCATCTTATGCGAGTGCGGCTGAGGCTCTCTCATGTTAGTATAAGTCCATACTTCATTTTCCATGTCATTTGCATTGCGTATGCACCGCCTCGGTTTACGTGCCCGTGTGCACGCATTTCGAGGCACCTCATTTTCTGCCTTCGGCATCTTATGTGAGTGCGGCTGAGGCTCTCTCATGTTAGTATAAGTCCATACTTCATTTTCCATGTCATTTGCATTGCGTATGCATTGCCTCGGTTTGCGTGCCCATGTGCACGCATTTCGATGCACTTCATTTTCTGCCATCGGCATCTTATGTGAGTGCGGCTGAGGCTCTCTCATGTTAGTATAAGTCCATACTTCATTTTCCATGTCATTTGCATTGCGTATGCATTGCCTCGGTTTGCGTGCCTGTGTGCACGCATTTCGAGGCACTTCATTTTCTGCCATCGGCATCTTATGTGAGTGTGGCTGAGACTCACTCATGTTGGTATAAGCCCATTTGTCATTTCCATGTCATTTTAGCATCGCCTAGGTTTGCGTGCCCGTGTGCACGCATTTCGAGGCACTCCATTTTTATCCGACGGCATCCGATGCGAGTGTGGCTGAGGCTCACTCATGTTGGTATAAGCCCATTTGTCATTTCCATGTCATTTTAGCATCGCCTCGGTTTGCGTGCCCGTGTGCACGTATTTCGAGGCATCTCATTTTCATTGTATCTATCATCGCCTCGGTTTGCGTGCCCGCGTGCACGTATTTCGAGACACATATCATCGCCTCGATTTGCGTGCCCGCGTGCACGTATTTCGAAACACATATCATCACCTCGGTTTGCGTGCCTGCGTGCACGTATTTCGAGACACCTATTATCGCCTCGATTTGCGTGCCCGCGTGCACATATTTCGAGGCACCTCATTTTCAGTGCATTCTGTCATTTTCTCGGTTTGCGTGCCCGTGTGCACGCATTTCGAGACATCTCATTTTCATAGCATTGTATATGTTAGGATTGCATCTTAGTTGCATTTCACGCATATCATGCATATTGCATCGTGTCCGGAATATGAGTTAGCCCGGGCACGGGAAACGAGGTACATTTCGTACTCCGAGTGACGGAATGTGTCTCAATTCCCCAGTCACCGACACTCCGGATTATCCATGATGGAGTTAGGTTTTAGCTGTAGTTTTATGTGCATTCATCCTATATTGAGTTGTGCATTTCGACTCTTCGGCCATCATGCCTCGGTACGCGTGATTGGTGGCACGAGGATCGAGACATGCATATATTTGTGCAAATACATTGCTATGCCCCTTTTCTGCTCTCTGTTGCAGCAAAACGAGGAATCGGCAACTTTTTGGAACTTGGCACGCATTTCAAGAATAGGTGTAAACAGAGGCTAATCGGGGCATTCCGGTGGATTTCCGCGCAAGACAGTCCGGACATGCATCATCCACCAGAAGCAAGGCAGTCCCTGGCTTGCACGCCAGTTTATTTGCTTTCTAGTTAATTCATTAATTAATTAGAATTCTGTAATATTTTGGACTGTAATATTCTTTTATTTTGGGGACTGTAATATTTGGACTGTATTATTTATTTGGACCCTCCGAGTGAGGGCACAACTGTAATAAGTGTGGGTGAGTGTGATGTATGTCTTCCAACCCCACGTCTTTCTCCCTTTTATTTATCCGCTTTTGATGGTTAGATTAGGGCATATTTCAATTAGCATACAGTATGACAGCATGTTTGCATCATTCATCTGTATTGCATGCATCGGGCTCGGCGCATCATACTAACTGCATTGTACTTTCAATTCCAAATTGAATACATGGTAGTTATAGCATTCCATATGCCATCTTAGAATAACCGAGCCTGCTATAGTTGCATTTTGCATGTGTTGCATTAGGCATTTCTGTACACTTAGGATCATGCATGATTTCTAATATAGTTTCTATTTTGGCTTGGAGTACTCGGTGAGTTTTATGCTTTAGCATCCTTGCATGCGTGTGAGTGAATGCCATGATAGCATGCTTACCATGAGGCTATGTGCTTATATGATATAACTGCCTGAATGCCTGTGGGTGAAGGTCGGGTTATCAGAATTGGAGTAAATCATCAAATGTTTCAAGCCTACCTGCGGGTAGCAAAACCTCTTTCAAAAAAGGCAAACATGAAATGTTTTGTTCCAATTCTGGCGACCCGGTCTATACTTATATGCTGTGCGCATCACATAGTAACCTAGGCTAATAACCGGTATAAGAACTCACAATGTTTTCAAAAATTGATATCATGGTTAGTAGAGGCCGGCCTATGACCGGGCGAGCGGGGGTGCTCACGAAGTGACCTTCCCCAATCGTACCCAAGTTCCCAAGCCGAGGCAACTTTGGTGATGACGGACACGTGGCCTTTTGGAACCGAGTCAGGGTTTCCTAAATTTCCCAAAATAAAATATTTAGGTGGCGACTCTGTATCTGGCAAAGCAGTCCATGTTTGGCACTTCTTTCAAAAATCAGTTTTCCTAAAACGATTTGCCGGATTTGGACTCTTTGGTTCAGATTTAGAACCGTGACTGCGAAAAGTCGAGTCCGAGCTGTAGCGAGGTCCCCCCGCGGGCTTGTTACAAAAAGATAGAGCTTTGCGTGGGCTACATTTTGATCCAAAAAAGCTTGTGCTTGGAGCATCTTTGGGTTTCTCTCTTCATCTCTTTTGAGCTCCTAACTTTGAGGTAGGGATAAACTACTCTTTATTATGAGTTTTAACATAAATACTGGTCATTTTGTATAGATGGTGGTGTTTGGAAATTTTGGGCAAGTTAGGGTTTGGTTTGAAGTTAAAAAGGAGGGGTTTTATATTTATGGGGCTCCATGTGTCTATGAGACCATGATAATGGGTTAATTGTTTGTATAAATGGGTGAATTTGTCCTTGAGAGCAATATTTGAGGAATGGGAAGAGTTGCCCTAATTGGAATTAAATAAATTATTTAATGGAAACATGAAATTGGTTTGGTGATTATGAAATTGGGAAAATTTGTGATTTAATGGTGTAGTTGGATTGATAAATCACTCACCTATGGAAAATGTGATAACTTATCTGTTTGATAAATTTATTTATCGGTTTAGAAATAATTGTTTTGGGCTATCAGTGGAGGGTAGCTATGATTGTTGTAGAACTGCATGATGATTAGGTAAATCAAAACTAATCAACTGAATTATGTCATTGAATATGACGGTTAGATTAACACATTGAATATGTGTTTTAATTGATCATTGTATATGATAAAGTGTTTAAATACATTGTATATATATCTTTGTTTGGGAGGAGATAGGGGATGTACTCCATTGTTTGGGAGGAGATAGGGGATGTACTCCATTGTTTATGGAGGAGATAGGGGATAGACTCCATTGATAATTAAGTTGGCCAGAGTGTCCAGGGTGAAAGTCCAGAAATCTTTAATACGTTTTGTTAGGTTTTATTCTTGGCAATCCCGTTTGACAAAACTCCTTTGAGTTGTAATTTTGTTCGTTTTTTTATTTCAGTAAGGCTATGAGTTGTTAGATGCGAATCCAACCCGAATCAAGCCTTTCAGAGAAGTTTGTGTTACTAATGCTTTCAAGATTGCCACTTCGCTAATTATGACGGGGATCGAGCTACCCGGTCAGCTCGCAGGGGTCCAGGGGACAGCGCCCCTTTGCGGGTCCGAGACAGCGCCACGGCGGGGTCGAGGGGCAGTGCCCCCGAAGCAAAATGCAAAAATGCATTCCAAGTTGCCTATCCGCTCGAGCGAACATTACCCCGCTCGAGCGGAGAATCCCTGGTTCCAGCATTTTTGGTCGCCTGTAAAAATACTGAGACGTGTGATTTCGCGCTCGAGCGGGTTCTCCAGCGGTCGAGCGGACCTCTATTATATCACACGCATATTTTGCTGAAGACGCTCGAGCGGGCTGTTTGGCGCTCGAGCGGAGATCGCGGGACAGATTCTATAAATTCGTGTGTTGGGTCAGTTTTTAGGATTACTACTCCAGATCTTCTTTTTGGGTTCTACGATTTATATCTGGGGATACTATGTGAGTTTTCTTTGATGTTTTATTGAGTATTCAACTCATGGTTTAAAGAGAGTACATCAAAGGTTGTGTTTTGTTCTACAAAAGAGAGAGTTGTTCTTCGGTGGATTCTGAAGAATTCGAGCCTGAAGCTTTGGTGGATTCCGGGGTGGCTCATCATAAAGACAATTTCGAGGTGAAGACAGGTTGGAAGAGGCACATAGAGGTTGGTTCAATTAGGCGTGGATTCGCTAGGTAATTGAGAGTATACCTGTGTAATTCCTTTAAATCTTCTTAGTGGATTGTTTTGTGGCTGTTGCCCGTGGTTTTTTTTATCACAGTTGGAGGTGTCCAATTGTGGTTTTTTCCACGTAAAATCGTTGTGTCTCTTTGTCTTGATTGTTTGATTGGGATTGTTATATTCTGCTTAAAATTGATACATAATCACAAATCAACATCTAGGGGATTTCTAGATTTTTCACGTTTGAATAACGTTGATAATTGAAGTGTTGATAATATGAGTTGTAGTATCATTTCAAGTTGTTTGGATAAGTGATGAACCATATCTATGAATTGATTTGGATACATAAATGAAAGAGGACTGAAATATGAATGTAATTGTTGTTGGATCATGGAACGGATGTAAATTGGTTTATAAGAGTTAACCATTTGTCGAATGCTATTGTTTTAGTTATTTCTCATATAATGTTTAGCGTATCACTACTGGGCTTTGGCTCACCCTTCTTGGGACACCATTTTCAGGTACATGTGATATGCCGCCTCCAAGGACATAGCTTGGGTGGTTTAGAGGCTGAAGGCTTATTTTTGTTGTTACCTTTTGTATTACATGTAATTCAAGCCAAGGGTTTAATATGTAAAAGAGTTAGAACTCTTCTTTTGTGTAACCAAGTAACAACTTGGAAAGATGTAAGCGGCATTCTATTATTTTTGTAAACATTTGTGACTTATATGAAATACCCTTTTGTAATATTAACTCTGATGAATGGGAATGTGACTTATCTATCATGTTTATAGAACTGTTAAATGATGGGTTTATGTATTATTTTGAGGGCGTTACAGATTCTCTATATTCAAAATTCGTGTTCACGAATACCATAGTAGATGTGTTAAAATGGAAGACATGTTGCTGCACAGTCTTTTATGAGGGTCGATGGGGCCTTGTCGTGAGTCTATTTTAATAATTCAAACTTTTTATATTTTAAAATTTGTTGAGTAAATAATTCATAAAAAACATGAAGTTAATTTAGCATGATTTTCATAATTTTTTTATATATAAAAAAATCAATTATGGGCTGATCATGGGATTATAAATGTCCAATTAACTTGATTTATTCGTGGATAATATGTTCGACAAACTTACAATGCGGTTTAGATCATCAAAATAAGTTTATGACAAACCATCACGGACCCTCACAACATGATTGTAACAACCCCCTGATCATATTAAAAATGTTTGTTAAATTGTATTATATATATATATGAAAAAAAAAATTGTAACAATATAATCTAATTTTATACGTTAAGGGTTTGTTAAATTAGTGAGTGTAAAAGTGTTTCAATGAAAATGTCAATGAAGATTTTAAAGTGTCTGTTATGAAGTGTGAGATGCATTTAATTATGTATAAATAATCTCTTTAAATATAAGCCTTAGATTTGTATTATGTGTATTTGTCATTTTTTTTTTTTCTTTTGATTGCGTAAAGTCTCCCATTTTAAATTAAGCTGCTATCTTGCTAGAGATTTTTAAATTCATTAAAAAAAAATAAAAATAAAAAATTCTTTACACCACTACAACGTATTAGATCTTGTGGTGTAAAAAGAATAGAAGTGTATTTTTAACAACTGTCCCTATTTTGTTTTTATATGTGCATATGTTAACAAATATAATCTTGGAAAATTCAAACTATACAAGAAAAATTACAAATGTGTAGTTGTGTTTATGTAGCTTTTAGAAGGTTCTCATGTCAAATATATGTATGTATATTAGAAGTGGTGGCACATATACATCATTTTATTTCAAAAAAATAAGATTTTAAACTATATAGTTGAGTTCAAAATCTAAAATCAAAAGTTGAAAATAATAATAATAATAATAATAATAATAATAATAATAATAATAATAATAATAATAATAATAATAATAATAATAACTTGAATTTAGGACATAACCACCTACCTAATTGCTATAAAGGTATTTTAGGAAAACCAAAAAATCAAACATAAACACCAAGTTGGGGCCTTCTCTTTAAAGTCATGAAAAATTGTGTTGGGTTGGGTTGAAAATCATGAAAAACTGTGATGGGTTGGGTTGGATTGGGTTGAAATGTGTAACCTTGCATTGTGTATATACACATTCTCAAGGGTTTTTGTCTTGCATTTTTCACAAAAAAGGTGTTCCACTTGAGCATTTGGTAAGTACTCATAAGTGTCAGTAAAAACTCATTAATATTGCAAGATTGTGACGATAAAAAAATTTAAATTTAAATAAAATAATTTGTAAATTTCCTTGGAAAAATATTTTAAAATTCAACTTAGATTATTTATTTATTTGTTTCACATTTTTTTATGGTGGTAATGATAACAAAGTTAACAGTTTTCATGAAAACGCCAATTACAAGTGATTATGACGTTTGCAAAACGTCATATTGACGACATTTATTGACATAGTTACATTCAAGTGTTTGATATAATAACTTTTAAAAATCAAGATGCGAAAACACAACTATATTATTTTTAATGATTGAATTGTTTTAGTTTAATTTATTTTATTTTTTGAAATTGTATTAAGTTGTTGGAAAGTTGTCCCATTTGGCATAATTTCATGTTTAGCTATGTCTCGTTATGGTACAAGATTGGAAAGGGGACAGGGTGATCGTTATTCCTTGCAAATGAGGTTTGGGGAGGGTTGGTTGATACCAAACCGCCGCTGTCATCCTTATGCTTGGAAACTAACTAACATGGCACCTATAATTGGCGGTTCATAAACCAGTATGTTTATAAGGTAGTCGTAAGAAAGCTAATCTCTTAAATTAAACACATAAGCTGTAAGCTAAATATTCTCAATATGAATAACAATTGTGAGAATTAGTTAAATATAACATTTGCAGCTAATAATTGCAAAATGTGAGGCAATGATTTAAAATTGCCAAAAGACCCCTCCTAATTTTACCGCTTCGACTTCGCTCTCCTCATCTCTTTTTTATTTTCTTATTTTAGCTTCCACGATTGCCAATTGCTAGCTAGCCTTGACCTACCTCTCTTCAACCACCCACCACCCCATTTCCATTTTTCCTAGTCATTGATTCACATTCACTTTCTCCAGCCCCTCTCTCTCCTTCCTTCATCCTTCCTAACTCCACCCAACTCATTTCCATGCCATTACTACCACCCCACCGTCATTTGCTCCACCTCACCCCAATTTTTATCTCTTACTTTAACCCTAACTCTAACCCTTATGCCAACCCCAATTCCATTCCCTTCTACTACTATAATCACACTTAACTCTCCTTCATACTCTCCAACCCCTACCGCTCAATGAGCGGTGGGGGTTAGCGAGTATGAAGTCGCACCCTCATTCTCTACTATAGCTCATTCCTCCAAAAACAAAATCCTAAAATAGATAGATGGATATATATATATATATATATATATATAGAGAGAGAGAGAGAGAGAGAGAGAGAGAGAAACACAACTGAGTAATTTATACAGTGTTCTTTGAAAAAATGTGAAAAGTAATAATAATCTAAGCTAATTTTTTTTTAAATCCTATTTCAAGTAGGGTGACCAAATCTCATTCTCGTCCCAAACTTGAAGCATTTTACCTTGCCTATCCTATCCTTGTCCTAAACTAGACATACCATCTCCATCCCAATTAGATAATAGAAACCTAAGAAGTATGGACACGGACATACAACATGAATATGGCATGAACAAGTTGACACGCTAATTTTCAAAAAATATAAGACACAACACGTGGCATGAAATATATAATTTTATATATTTATTATTGTAATTTAAGTTATTTTATTCAAACTTATAATTTCATCCATGTTTACTTAATAGACTTTAAACTATAAACATCTGTGACCTCCAAATGTCTAAAGAGTGTCCATGTCTTTTAGAAAAAATAAATAAAAAATAGGATATGTTTTGATGAGTGTCGAACATGTGTCAAGAAGTGCCCAAAAAGTTAGCACAGATACGTCACCTTCTTAGAAATATCCCTCAAAACCAACTCACGATTTTGCAATTATGCCCATCAATGTCAACATTTAATTCTCTGGTTTTGGAGTTGGATGAGGTTAGGGGTATCAAATTTTCTACCAAATAAATGACCAAATGTCTCACATGGGTGTGGGGTTCCCATACCCATGTAAGACATTTAGTCATTCATTTGGTAGAAAATTTGGAGACTATAGCATTTTCCTTTGGAATTATGTCCATCAAATTAGCATTCAATTCTTTGAAAACCAATCCATGGTTTTGGAAGAACCAGCCCAATGTTTATTGCCTTAATAATTAAATTAAAAGTAAAAGAAAAGAGAGAGAAACAATTATTTTAAGGGTAAATTACACTTACACTCCCTGAGATTTGGGTTTAATACATATTATCCTTTGATGTTTGGAAAATTACACTAACTCCCCTGTCATTGTAATTATTTAGATGGAATGAAGACATTGAACTTATGCACTCTCTCTTTTCTTGCTTTGTTTTACTTCCTCTGTTTTTTTTTTTTTTTTTCAATGTAATTTCCTCTATTTTTCTACTCAGAATTGTTGTCTTTCATATATACAGGGGGTTTGTGAAATGAGACTATTGACCATAGGGGTGAGAATGTAATTTCTAGAACGTCAGGAGTGGGATATAATTGAACCAAATCTCAAGGGGTGTTAGTATAATTTACCCTTATTTTAAAATAGAGAAACATCTTTTATATTATATAAAGAGTAGTAACATAGAAACATAAAATATATACAAAATAATGTGTCTACTTGATTTTTAATTGGAAAAATTACCTATATTTTCCATTTTGAGAAATGGTAATATGTTTAGTCCCAAGGATTTTCTTTAGTCCCATTAATTTTGGAAATGTAGATTTATATTATTTAGAAATTGGATTTGTGGTTATACCCTTATTTCTATTATGCCATTTTTTTTTCTTTTTCTTTTGTGTTAGAAAGGTAAGATACACAATAAATGGGAAATAAATTTATGATGAATTTTTATATAGGAATCTTTTTTATTTGGACAACATTTTAAAAGGAGTATAAAATCCTCTACTTATTGGTAGGTTTAGTAGGTTTTCTAGAAGACTTGGGCAGAAAGGTACAAGATCAAGCACAGGAACTTTTAAAGGCTTGAGGTCAAGATCCACTATTGTACCTTCATCAAATCATAATCCAGATTTCCAGCAACCCTCTTCTGAAAATGGTGTTCTTCAAGAAGATCATGCCACATTGCAGATGGGGAAAAGTTTGGGATATGATTATAAAGGGCAAGAATCTGCGGTAATTAGGAAAATAATACACATGGGGGAGAAGGATAAGGAAAGCTTGGAAAGTGGGAATGGTATTGTGGAGTAATTAGATCCAAATAGGTGAAATCAGTGTCATAAATGTTCTTATAAAGACTCTAAGTTGGAATATTAGAGGGATAGGTAGACCTTGTAACGCCCTCAATATATGATATAATCAATCATTCACAAGATCTATAGACGTAATAGAAATGTTATGTTTTCATTCATCAGAGTTAACATTACAAAAGGTATCACATGCGTTACAGTTTCATAAATGTTCATCTTAAAACTATAGCATGTAACTCTAATTGAGAACAACAAAATAAATGCCCTAAGGGCTTACATCTTTCCAAGACTTCGCTTGGTTACAACAAAAAAAGAGTCTAGTCTCTATACAAGTAAAGCTCTCGGCTTGAAAAAACATTCAACACAAAATGAAATCACAAAAGTGGAGCCTTCGGTCCGTAAGCCTCCCAAGCTATGTCCTTGGAGGTGGCATGTCGCCTGTACCTGAAAATGGTTTCCCAAGTAGGATGAGCCAAAGCCCAGTAGAGATATGCTAAACAATATATGAGAATTAACTAATCTATCAGCATCAGATAAATGTTCAATACTAGTAAGCCAACTTACACCTTTTTCGTGACTAATCAATATCGACATCCGTATTTCAGTCCATTTCTATTTGTTTATCCAAATCAATTCATTGACGTAGTTCATTGTTATCTAAGCAATTCAAAACGAGACTACAGCTCATTTATCAACACTTCAATAACAAACATTATTCAACACTTCCATTTTCTTGCCATTTTACGGAATCGCATCCGAGGGAACCAGCACCCATATATGTGTAATTTCGGGACTTTCACCCTGGACACTCCGGCCAACTTAATTATCAATGGAGTCCATCCCCTATCTCCTCCCAAACAACGATACATATACAATGTATTTAAAAGCATGTCATATACAATGACTAGCAAAGTTCACATATTCAACAATTTAATCAATCCGTCATATTCAATGACAATATTCATATGACTAGTTCCAATTTGCCTAGTCCTCATGTACTTTCTACAACAATCATAGATATCCTCCACCGATAGCCCAAAACAGATATTTTCTAAACATATAAACAAATCTATCAACATATAAATTATCAACTTTTTCATAGGTGTATGATTTATCAAACCAAACTACACCATTCAATCACATACTCCCTCAATTTCATAATTCCCAAACCAATTTCATTATTTACACAAATAATTATTTCAACTCAACTTAGGGCAATTTTTCCTATATTCCAAAACATCAACCCATAGGTCCAAATCTCACCATTTCAACAAGAAAGAACCTCACACACAAACCCCCAAGGTTACTTTGTAAATCAACATGAAAACCGCCTCTTTAGTTTAGAGCCCAAACCTTAACTTTTACCTAAATCACTCCCAAATCCCACCATTTATACAAAATGATAAACATCTAGGTTGAAACCCATAACAATGAGTAGAATATCCCTACCTCAAGTGCAAAAGCTCAAAGGAGAAGAAGAGAGAAACTTTGAAGATGGCCAAACTCCATCTTTTTCAGATCAAATGGAAGTCCACACAAAAATCTATCTTTTTAACAAAGGAAATAGGATAGAAAGACCCTAGATCATAGAGTATTTGTAGAGAGAGAGAGAGAGAGAGAGAGAGTTTTAGAGAGAGGAGCTGTCGAATTAGGGTTTTGGGATGAAAAGAAATCAAAAACTGATGCAGAAAAGCTCTGTTGTGAACTGATAAACGCAGTCCTCGCTCGAGTGAATGAGTCATCGCTCGAGCGACCAGACACAACAGTGACCTCGCTCGAGCGCACAATGCAAAATTTCAGGTCTACCACAAACGCAGACGCATGCTCGAGCGCAAGAAGTCTCGCTCGAGTGAAGAAACAATTTCATAAGGCTTGCTCAAGCGCAAGAAGCCTCGCTCGAGTGAAGTGCTTCACTCTTCCAGAAAAGCTGCATCTGGGAAAGAAACCTGAAGACCCTCAATCCTTGCTCGAGCATAAGAAACCTCGCTTGAGCAAAGAAGCAACCTACTCAAGGCTCATTCGAGCGCAAGAAGCCTCGCTCAAACGAAGAGACCAAAATCTGGGCAACAACCATTTATACCAACTAACAACCAACCTGTTCCAAACTCACCCAACAAGTCCTAAAGCTCAATTTCAAAGAATTAAAGGGAGCAAACAAGACATAGAAAACAACATACACTCACGGAATCCGAGTCTGGAACACAATAAAGGTCGGGGTAAAA
This sequence comes from Camellia sinensis, assembly GCF_055761805.1. Taxonomy (NCBI): domain Eukaryota; kingdom Viridiplantae; phylum Streptophyta; class Magnoliopsida; order Ericales; family Theaceae; genus Camellia; species Camellia sinensis. The sequence continues at coordinate 14,120,876 of NC_138969.1, forward strand.
CCGGGATCGTTATAGACCTGAAAAGAGGAGAAAGATCAGGAAGCTTTTGCTAGATAGGAAAATTGATATGGCATTGTTCCAAGAAACAAAAAAGTCTAGCATGACCAGTTTGGTGGTGAAGAGTGTTTGGCCTAGGGACAGGTTGGAGTTCATGGCTGTGGATGCAGAAGGGTTGGTAGGTGGGTTACTTTGCCTCTAGGATCGTGAAGTCTTTCAGCTCTCACAGTGTTGCAGTAACAAAAACTTCATTCTCCTCTCAGGTAGACTCTACGACTCATTTGATTGTGTAATCATCAATATATATGCTCCCAATGATGTTACAATGAAGGGGAAATTATGGGAGACCTTGTTACATCTCAAAGATTCTTTCCCAACACCCTAGTGTCTTGGTGGTGACTTCAATGAGATCAGGGATTTAGGGGAAATAGTAGGAATATCAAGAAGGGATAGAGGCATGAAAGAGTTCAATGATTTCATAGATAGATATGAGGTGGTAGATGTGCAAATGCTCGGCAGAAAATGCATTAGGTGCAATGCTTTTGATGGCAACAAATAGTGTGGAATAGACAGGTTTCTTATTAGCCCAGAGTGGATGGAGACATTTAAGTTCAAACTATGGGTTTTCCAAAATTGCATTTGATCACTGCCCAATTGTGCTCATGGAGGATGAAAGGGATTGGAGGCCTAAACTTTTCAAGTTTTTGAATGCTTGGTCCTTGCACTCTAATCTTGCTCCTTTTGTGGAGAAAACTTGAAGGGAAGCACAGTTTTTTGGGATTGTTGGTTGCATTCTGCAAAGGAAATTGCATACTCTTAAGCTGGCATTAAAAAAATAGAATAGTGAGGTATATGGTAATGTTGCATCCAAATTAAAAGATTCTGAAACTGAACTCAATGAACTTGATCTGCTAGCTGAATCTAGGCCTTTGGAAGAAGATGAATTGAAGCTGCAAAGAGAGAAAAACATGAAATGTAGAAGTTGAGCAAGAAGATGGAATGGGAATGGCTACAAAAATCTAGGCTAGATTGGAACCTAAAAGGTGGTAGGAATACTAGATTCTTTCATGTCATGGCTAGCAGCAGACAAAATAGGAACACTCTAAACTCCATTACAGTAGGGGAGGTGGTGTTTGTGGAGCCAACTTAGGTTAAGAATGAGATGTGGACCCATTTTTCCAATCATTTCACAAAAGATTAGGTGAATAGACCAGTGCTTCTTGGAGATTTCAAGAGCATATGGCTTAGTGATTCATTCAATATGCTTGAAGTAGAGTTTTCTCAAAAGGAGATCTGGGTAGCAGTAAGAGACTATAATGGGAACAAAGCCCGAGGGCCAGATGGGTTCAATCTGATGTTCTTCCAGAAACACTGAAAGGAGATTAAAGGTGATGCGCTCAATCTTATGAAAGAGTTCCATATTAGTGGCAAATTGGCTTCACGTTTGAATAGTACATTCATCACTCTCATCCCAAAGAAGGAAAAAGCTGTCAACCTAAAGGATTTTAGGCTTATAAGCCTGGTTGGATCAGTATACAAAATACTATCTAAAGTTCTTACAACTAGACCTAAAAAAGTTATGCCAATGGTAATTGGAGATGAACAATCAGCTTTTCTAGGAGGAAGGAGTATTCTTGATGGAGTTTTGATTGCAAATGAGATTGTGGATGGACGGCACAAATCTAAGAAAACAAGGCTGCTACTTAAATTAGATTTTGAAAAGGCATTTGACTCCATCTGTAACGCCCCAAAATAATCCAACATAAATTAGGTGCCTCATCCAACATTCACTAAAGAATAATAACAATTCACCAATCTTTACATCATTAATCCATTAGGTTTGTACAAAAATGGTCCCATATGCGAATTATACATTCAATGATATAAAATACATGAATCTACAGCATGTAGAACATCAAATCCCAAAAAAAATAAAATGCCCTGAAGGGCTTACAATTTCCAAGTCTTAAGCCTGGTTACACAAAAATGGCCTCATGGACCCATACATGAATTGCCCTTGGCTTACAAAAATTTGCAGTCGCCACAAAGTAGAGCCTCGTGCTCCCAACACAAACTCCCACGCCCTAGCTTGGCGGGTTTACCATGTCTTTTCCAGCACCAAATTCCCATAGAGGTGAGCATAAAGCCCAATAGAGAAATCTTAACAAAGTACGAATATTTATGCAAGAATTCCCAATGTGAGATGCACATGCCATGCTATGCCTTTAAAAGATTTTGCTTGTGTCCCTTTGAAAACCACCATGCAAAATGACTACTCGAAATTCTCTACAAGTTGAGAAATTTACAATTTAATTCATTGGGGCTGTAAATACGACTCAAGTAATCCCTAGGTTGGTGTCTGCAAGTAGGCATAACTAGCAATACCAAAAACCCCACTTTACCGGTTGCTAACCGAAAGGGAAGTGGTACCACCTCCGCGCGTGTTTTCGGTCTTTCACCCCGGACACTCAGGCCAACTTAATCAATTCCATCTACACCTCCTATCCGGACTTACCAACGTATTTACCCCAATATATTTCATTCTCATTTCATAATATTCTTTTCTCAATATAAACATTTCAAACTCAAATTCAAAATGTACAATAATCAATTGAATAAATATGTAATGCAACCATTATCAATGCCTGATAACATTTCTCCATTTTCAAGTATCTCAACAACAATACCATAACATCCACATTTCCCATTTTCCCTTCTCCTCAATGTTATTTCACAAAATAACCATATGTTCAAATAAATTTATCAACAAGTAGCTACATTCCCTCTTCTTGTACCATTCTCAACAATTTAGTCATTCAAGATTTCATCAACATCTTACACAACAATTTCCAAAATCCTCATTTCTCATAATTTCATGAAACTCATCATCATTATATATATATATATATATGCATACATGCATAGAGACGAGACATTCTCCAATTTACTTATTCATTTAGGTACAATAGGTTAGAATAATAAGATAAAGAAGAATTCAACTATGGTTTCTCAACAACCTTACAAAAAACACCCCAAATCTCTAGGTTTTTCTCATCATAACAATGTATACCCAAAATCCTTTGAAAATGTTTCTTCAAAACATTCTTTTTCTCAATCAAAGTATTTGAAAATTTTCAAGGTAATATTCTTTAAAGTAACAAGTAAATCCACCCCAAACTACTCACATTGTAGAGCCAATAATCAAGTTTCAAAATTAGCAAAGAATAATCTGAAATAGACCCAAATCTTGTAAAAAAATATATGTATAACTCTAAGAAATCCCCTGCCTCAAGTTTGAAGGAGATAGAGATGAAACACTCGAATTTAATGGTGTTGAAACCCGATCTTCACTGCACAAGATGAAGCTCCAGGCTAGTTCTCCAACTTTAAGGAAGAAACTTGGGTCAAAACCGCAATGGATCTTCAGAAATCAAGGCGTTGTTCTTGATTTGTTTAGGAAACATAGAGAGAAAGAGGAGAAAAGGCTTTTTAGGGAGAGAGAGAGAGAGAGAGAGAGAGATGTAAGAAAAGTGATATACACTCAGCCCCAAAAGAGAGAAAAGACAGAATTTTCGGACTCTGCAGTGTCTCACATGTGCGGAGCGTGCCTCCCCTATGTGCAGCACTCACCACTGCACGTGCGGTGCCTCCCCCGCACCTCCTTCCGAACCTTCCTCTTTATATGCCTTTTATGCAAAATGTATCCCAGAAAGCTCCTTTCTCACCACACGTGCGGCCCTGGCCCTCAAACTCAAAATTTTCTCTTCACAACACCAGGCACCCCAGACCGACCTCGCACCATCCGAAACGAGTGAAATTCAACCCCAGAATAAACAAGAGTAAAATTTTTAAGGAAAACTCCGGAATGCAACAAACCAAATTAGTTAATAAGGTTCCAAGTCAACCCAACACCCCAAAAAGACAAATCCAAAGTTAAACGTGGTAAACAAAACTAGTAACGCACCCGGTCATCACAACCTCCCGACCATAGGAAATTTCGTCCCCAAAATTAAATCAACTACTCAAAAGAAAAGTTTCTAGCAATAACAACCATGCTATTTCAATTCCAAACCGCATAATGAATTCTCAACCCACATTTAGCATTCTCATCATGATTATTACACTAGCATTGACCATTCAAGATAAACACATGCATGGAGCTTTTCAATAATTTAGCAACAACTCATAACAATTTCATGCTTGAAATAACAATGTACATAATAACACATACTTAACGATTTCAATACATTTCCCTACAACACTAGGGAATAATAATAACGAAAAACAACTTAGGCATGTTCAAATAAATCCAGATACTTGGAACGAACTTCCGCTTCCCGTTCCCACGTTGCTTCTTCAATCCCATGGTGTCTTCACAACACCTTCACTAACGGTATAGTTTTACCTCATAATACTTGCTCTCGGGTATCTAGTATTTGAATCGGTCGCTCTTCGTAAGAGGCATCCTCATCCACCTCCGAATCAACCCAATCTAAGCATGGACTCATGAAACACATTGTGAACCCCCGAAAGTTGTGGCGGTATGGTCAACCGATACGCCACTTCCCCAATTCTCTCCAATATCTCTAAAGGCCCAATGAACCTCGGAAACAACTTACCACTCTTACCGAACCTCATCAATCCCTGCCTTGGTGAGATCTTAAGGAATACATGGTCACCCATTTTGAAAGACAAAGGTCGTCTCCTCTTATCGGCATAACTTTTCTGTCAGCTTTGGGCTATGGCTAACCTCTTCCGAATGAGAGCAACTTTCTCGGTCGTCTCTCTAACTATCTCTGGGCCGAACAACAGTGCATCCCTCACCTTGGCTGTGATAACCCTGTTCCATATTATGTTAATTGATCTTAATTATGATTGTGATTATGTGATTAATATGATTTTGAGTGCCATTTATATGAATATATGTGGTTTTTGAATTTCTATCTGTTTGTCGTAGGAAAATCTGTTCAAGTTGTTATTAAGAACTGAAAATTGAAAGCCTTATCGGCCACAGAAACCGAAATTGATTACGCCTTTGTAATTAACGTAATTTTTAGAGCCTACGGTGAATTTTAATTAGAAATTGATTCGAATCAAAATAATTAGATTCAGAATGATTAAATTAAGCTTAATTACGCAGCCTTAATCGATTTGGTTAGCCAAGCATATAAATAAGCTTATATACACTCCATTCCTCTCTTATGAACTCATATTTGCTCAGATTACTCTAGAGAGAGAGGGTCAGTTAGAGAGAGAGTGAAGGCAATTGAACCTTTGATCAAGAAGCTTGGAGGTCTTGAAGATTAATTCAAGAATTAATCATAATTTGGAAGATTTGAGCTTCTAGGTGAGTAATTAGACATGACTTCATAAGTTTGAGCTTGTAATTTTGTGGAATCGAAGTTAGATTGTGATCAAAAAGTGTAATTTGAGTTGTATAAAAGTTAAATACATGAATTAAGCTAAGCTTGATAAATTTGAGATCATTGGATGCATGCATGTAAGGATTGACCATAATTTGCATGTTTAGATGTAAAGCAAGTTGATCATGTTGTTTTAAGGGTTGTTTAATACATGCATGCAAGAATTTCCATGCATTGGAGCTTAATTTCAAGCTTTGAAGCTTGTTCATGCTAAATACAAACATGATTGTGTATATATAAAATGTATGGCATGAAAGTTGTTAAACCCATGGAATTTTGAGCTATGGTTGCAAATTATCTTCAAATGTATGTTTTGGGAGTGTACCTGCATATTCGAATATTTTATACATGAATTGGACCCATGGGATTTTGATTTGAACTTTAAATAGAATTCTGGAAAACTCAGAATTTCTCAAGCCCGCTCAAGCGGAGAATTCTCAGCTCGAGTGTAAAATGTTAACTTCCAGAACTTTTGCAGACATTGATGTCCGCTCGAGCAGGGATAATCGCGCTCAAGCGTCAGTCACATGTTTTGGCTCTCAGCTTGAGCGTCCAAAGTCACACTCGAGCGTAAATATGAGGTAACCAGTACTTTTGCAGACCAAAGGGGTCCGCTCGAGCGGCAGAAACCACGCTCGAGCGGGGATCCCTGTTTCAGAAATTTTGTAAAGTTGATTTATGTTTATTTTCCGTTCTCTTTCATTTCTAAGCACTCTTAGGCAAGCATTGAGCATTATGAATGGATTAAGAAGATAAGAAAAAGGCATAAGAGGAATGACTAAATTAAGAACGGATTGACTTGCTTGTGACCCATTATGTGTTATGATTTATGTAGGGTCGAGCACAAGGGAGAATCCTCCGAAAAAACACTGTGTATAATATCTTAGTAAAGATATTTTGGAATATGTTATTTGTTCAATTTCTTACTTCTATTTGAGTTTCATAAATCTGTTAAATCGAATTATGGACAAATATTTGTTACGCCACGCGATTGGGCTAAAGGCCGTTTGATATGAATGATTGGGCCAAAGGTCGTTTGATTTGAACGATTGGGCCAAAGGCCGTCGGATACAATTGATTGGGCCTAAGGCTGTTGGACATGAATGGTTGGGCCAAAGGCCGTTTGACATGAATGAAATGGGTTGGAGGTCGTTTGACATAAATGAAATGGGCCGAGAAGGTCGTTTGACATGAATGAAATGGGTCGGAGGCCGTTTGACATGAATGAAATGGGCCAGAGGCCGTTTGATATGCTCGGGCTTGAAGCTGTCTAATGTACTACATAAAACCATAAATGGTCCCAACGCCGTTGGATGTATGCATATCTATTTTGAACTACATTCATGTATTTCCTTTATTGATATTATTCACTGGGCTTTCGCTCACTCTCATTCATGTATCTATAGGTGAGCCAAGAAATGTCCAAACCCAGCTTCAGTGAAGTATGTGAGAAACAAACGAAGTTTTGGAGAGTCAGCCTTAATGTCTCACGCATGAGACTTGTTTTTTCCGGCTTGTACTTTCATTATATTTTGTTAATGTTGGCGAAAACGATGGTTTATCTTTGTATATAAGTTTTGTTTGGCTGACTCAGACCCGAATGATCCTGTTGTGAAAAACTTATATGTTATTTCCCTTTTGGTGTGGGTTATTAATGAACATATCTTGAGATGTTTTAAGGTGCCATTTAAGCACATCTCTATGGATAATTTGTAAGTTTGCTTCCGTTTTGGCCCCTCAAATCTGATGAAATACGTTTTATTTGGTTTGAGGTCGTAGGTAATCCCATGATTACTGGCCGGTTATGACCATAATCCATAGGGGCGGGTTCGGTCATGACAGAGTGGTATTAGAGCACGAGTTAATAACTCACACACTTGTCCAAATGAGCAATTAGCATCTAGAAATGATCTAGGATGCATTCATGTGATAAGTATGAATTTGAAAGTATTAAGAATATGCTAGAATGTTTCGAGATGAATGATTATGTGCTATATGTTTGTGACTTACTTGCATTGCGCATTATTTGAATATGTGTGCTCTTTAGTATATGCATACTTGTGAACCTTTTGTATAAGGAATAAGGCAAGTCTAATCTGACGGTGAGAACAAGAGGTGATGAGATAGAGGAGTCTTCTACTGCCAGAATGGATAGGATGGAAAGATTGATACAGGAAATTGCAGAAACATTAAGGCAACAACAGTGGCAACAACCACATCCTCCACCTCCACCTCCAGTGCCACCTATCCAGGACCATCAGAATGATGACTGAATAATAGCTCTCACCAAAGAGTTTAAGAAAATGAAACTGCCACAGTTCCATGGGGGATTGGATCCGCTAAAGGCTGGAGCATGTGTCCTTGGCATAGAGAAACTATTTGAAGTGTTTCCTTGTTTGGAAACACAGCAGGTACTTCTAGCCACTTTCACCCTTGAAGATGAGGCAGAAAGGTGGTGGATGCTAATGCGTGAAAACAATAAGGATATTGGTTGGGCACAGTTCTTGGAGATTTTCTACAACAAATATTTTTCACAATGTGTCCGTGACAAGAAAGTATCAGAATTCATGGAACTTAAACAAAACAATATGATAGTAGCAGAATATGAGGCCAAGTTCATTGAATTGGCTAGATTTGCACTACATGTGGTCGACACCGACTATAAGAAAGCGAGACATTTTGAAGGAGGGCTTCGAGATGATATCCTAGAAAGGGTGAATGTTCTCAAGCTGGAGACCTATATTGAGGTGCTGGATCGGGCCATAATATCAAAAGCTAACATAGACAGACAGGCCAAAACAACAACTGACTGGAAGGGTAGTAAAAGGCAAGGCTTCTTTTCGAAGAAGAAGTTTTCAAAGAAGCAGAATACGAGCTCCTCAAGTACTTCTAATTCTTCCTGAGATACATCTCCAATGTGCAATACTTGTAGTAAAAGGCATCACGGAGTTTGTTACCATGTGTCAAGGGCTTGTTTTAAATGTGGAAAAACTGGGCATATGGCCAGAGATTGTAATTAGAGTAGTGGGAAGTTAGCTGCCAGCTCCACCGCATCAATCCCGAAACCGGGAAATACTATGAGATCTGCTACCACCGGAGATACCGTAAGGCAATGGAGAGTTTTTGCGCTTCTTCCGGGCGATACACGGAATGTTGAAGCCGTTGTCTCAGGTACTATTTCTATATGCAACCAGGATGCTTTTGCGTTAATTGACTTCGGATCAACACACTCTTTCGTAACTTGTGCGTTTGCATCTAGACTGAGTAGACCTCTATAATCATTGCCATATTTGCTATGTGTATCTGCTCCATCTGGGGAATCTGTGTTGTGTATATCTGTAAATCGATTTTGTGACATGTGTATTGGGAATACTATTCTGTATGTAGATTTGTTGCCCTTGGACTTTAGACATTTTGATGTAACTCTGGGCATGGAATGGTTAACTAAATATTGTGCCACCATTGATTGCGTAACAAAACGAGTTGTATTTAAACCACCGGAATAGGAAGAAATAGTGTTTGTGGGTAACGGGGTAGTACCTCCACCTTACTTGATATATGCAATGAAAGCATGTAAATTGATCAGGAAAGGGTGCCAGGGTTATTTGTGTTGCGTGCTATCTGAACAATCTGTGAGTATTGAATTGAACAGTATCCCTATTGTTAGAGAATTTCCAGATGTGTTTCCAAATGAATTACCAGGGGCAGAGAGATAGAGTTTACTATTGAAATTGTGCCAGGCACTCAGCCTATTTCTAAAACTCCCTATAGAATGGCTACTGCTGAAATGAAAGAACTGAAAGAACAGTTGCAAGACCTGCTTGACAAAGGGTTTATTCGACCAAGTACTTCACCATGGGGTGCACCAGTGTTATTTGTGAAAAAGAAAGATGGAACCTTGCTTTTGTGTATTAACTCTCGAGAACTGAACAAGGTGACAATAAAGAATAAATATCCCTTATCTCGTATTGACGATTTGTTTGACCAGTTGCAGGGATCGCATGTGTTTTCCAAAATTGATTTGAGGTCAGGATACCACCAGTTGAAAGTAAAAGAAGAGGATGTTGAGAAAATTGCGTTTCGAACAAGGTATGGCCATTACGTATTTCTTGTTATGCCATTTGGGGTGACTAATGCTCCTACAGCAATTATGGACCTAATGAACCGAATTTTTAAGACCTACCTTGATGAATTTGTTGTGGTTTTTATTGATGATATCCTGATATACTCGAAGAATAGACTTGAACATGAACAACATCTGAGGACTATTTTGCAAACACTTAGAGAAAAGAAATTATTTGTCAAACTAAAGAAATGTGAATTTTGGTTGGATGAAGTTATCTTTTTAGGACATGTTATCAACAACGAAGGGATTTCAGTGGACCCGCAGAAGATAGAGGCAATTGTGAATTGGCCTGCACCGACGAATGTAACAGAAGTTCGCAGTTTCATGGGCTTAGCCGGGTACTACAAAAGGTTTGTGAAAGACTTCTCAAAAATAGCTGTGCCTCTTACCCAACTGACATGCAAAGGGCAACCATTTGAATGGAATGGCGAAAAAGAATCTGCCTTTCATGAACTAAAAACGAGGCTGACTACCGCACCAGTGTTGACATTGCCCACAGGTACGGAAAACTTTGTGATTTACAGTGATGCATCTTATAAAGGTTTGGGCTGTGTATTAATGCAGAATGAAAGAGTGATTGCTTATGCCTCCCGACAGTTAAGGCCACATGAAAAGAATTACCCGACACATGATTTAGAATTGGCCGCAGTTGTATTTGCCTTAAAAATCTGGCGACATTACTTGTATAGAGCAAAGTGTGAAGTTTAAACGGATCACAAAAGTCTGAAGTACTTCTTTACGCAGAATCTCACGCCCCGAAAATAATCCCACATAACTATTACATCAGCCCACTTCCAAAATGAGATATTAACAAATTTTCATTTACATAGTTCCAAACGTTTACCAAAGTACTCTCACATGCCATCATGCATTTATTTACAAACTAGTACATGAATCTATAGCATGTAAAAGAAATCATGGAATCACAATGAATAAGGCCCTCAAGGGCTTACAAGTTCCAAGGCAATAGCCCGGTTACAAATAATGGTCTCTCGGACCCGAACACATTAGCCCTTGGCTTACAAAAAAAATATCACAACAAAATAAGAGTTAAATTACTCTTCTTCAAAACATTTCCATGCCCTTAGCCTGGCGGGGTCACCACATTTTCACCTGCACCAAATCCCAAAGGGATAAAGCCCAGTAGAGATTCCTCACAAAGTATATACAGTTATGCCAATTCCTTCAACGTTAAAAATGCATATGTAATGCCATGCAAGTACCAATGATGAAGGAAAATTTTGTTTTGATACACTATTTCAAAATCATCATGTTCTCAAAAATATTTAGCAATCTTATCAATTTCAAACTTCCAATATTTAGATCAACAGGGGCGGTAAATACGACACTGGTAATCCCTAGGCTGGTGTCTGCAAGTAGACTCTATGACTACTACCAAACTGTCATTTTTACCGGTATTAACTGGAAGGCTCGACACCTATTCGCGCGACTTTCAGGTCTTTCACCAAGGACACTTAGGCCAACTTAACAAGTTCAACTACACCCCCTATCCGAACTTACCACCGTATTTACCCCCATAAACATTTCCATTAGTTCTCCTTACAATACATTACTCTATCATGAAGTAAATGATTTCAAACTAAATGCACCATGCTTGCTAATAAATCAAATGAACATGTAATGCAATCTTTCACCATGTCTCATGGGAAATTCTCAAGTCATCCCAACAACATTACCAATAATTCCATTTCCCTATTTCCATGCTCTTCCAACCAATAGTCAAGAGTTAATTAACATTTGACCATGTGCAACTATACAACCACAATTCATGCTCTTTCAACATTTACTTCCGTTTAAGCCAATGCAACATGTAGATGCTAATCTCTACTTTCAAAATCTTTTGTAGTATAAAATGTTTCTCCATCAATAAAATGGTTACATCTATGTATATATATGGACATTCATACTCATCCAACATTCCATGCACATTAATGATAATAAATCAAATGATAATGCGACACAATAATTAATATTTCATAACATTTCTTCATTTTCAAATATCTTTACAACAAGGCCCATATCTTTCAATTTCTCATTTCTTCTCTTGCAATGTTGTTTCACAATATAACCACATGCCCTCCATTTATAGCAACAACCACAATTACTTGCCATACTTAGTTCATGGTGAGTTCACCTCTTCAGGAATTTATCTATTATATTCTCAACATAATTCACCAAGACTTATAATTCTGACAATTCGAGGCACATAACCATTTAACAATTCCATGTTCTAGTGTTTAACAATTATAATAAAATAACATCTCATTTCTCTTACCTCACATGGATAGTCATTTCTCTAAATATTAATGAGATTTACTTTCGTTCGTCCTGTTTGACATAAAGGAATAAAGAATTTCATAGGTATATTTCTCATTTGCCAAAATCCCCAATTTTTAGGGTTTTTCAGCAACACAAAACACTTCTCATTTTCCTTAGTAAATCCCAACTAAATCATATTTCTTAGATTTTATGAGTGAACTATCAACATGGAGTAACAAGGGTTTAGTTTTGGAAAACCAACATTAAAATTTCTCTACACTTAGAGCCAATTCTTAAAATCAACACAACACTTTGAGAAAACTCTTAAACCACCATCAATGTAGCAAAACATGTATATATAACTCAAGAAATCCCTACCTCATGGGAGAAGAGGAGAAAAGGCCCAAAAATCGACTTCACCGAAACACGATCTCCACCGGTCAAGAAGAAGCCCTCGACACCCTCATCATTTCGGTATAAGGAACTACTATCAAAATCTCTACGGATTTCTTGAGATCAAAGGAGATGTAAAAGTTTGAGGGTTTGTGTAGAGAGAGATGAGAGGAAAAGAGAGAAAAATTGTAGAGAGAGAGTGATATAATTTGAAATGAAGGGAAAAGGAATAAAAATGCAAAAATATAGCTGTTTGCACGAAAATCGAAGCAGAAAAACGCGTCTGGCCGCACGTGCGGCGCCCACTCCCGCATGTGTGGAGCAGCCTCCCGCACGTGCGGCTCTCACCCCCGCATGGGAGAGGCTCTCCCCGTACCTCAGCTCACGCACCTGCTTTTTCAGCAATGTGCTCCCCCCAACTTTCCGCACGGGCGGCCCCTTTCACGCACGTGAGGCCCAAGGCCCCGCACGGGCGGCCCTGGCCCCTAGCCCGGAAAAATTCTCGACTTCACTCCCGACACCCCGGAGCCAACCCCGCACCCTTCGGAACGAGTGACAACTTAGAACTAAGATAATCCACAACAGAAAGATACTTCAAGAAAATTTTCACATCAACTTACCCGGTATCTTAGCAACAATAATTCCAACGCATCCTCAAGAGAGAAAGGTAAAAACGCACCGGTCATCACACAGAAAGAGTTGAATATACGACAGAAAAGGTGGCTTGAACTGATAAAAGACTATGACCTTCAGATTCAGTATCATCTTGGGAGAGCCAATACAGTTACTGATGCCCTGAGTAGGAAATCGATGGGAAGTTTGGCTTGTTACCTTACTAAACAGAAAGAGATCTTGCAAGATTTTGAGAAGTCCGGGATTGAAGTGATATCAGGTGAACAGGATGGATTGATAGCCACCATTTCAGCTGAACCAGCAATCATTGATGAGATTAAACTGAAACAGAAGGAGGATAAATTCCTTAAAAAGATAGCTGATGAATTTGAAATGAATCCGAGACCGGGATATAGTGTGGTAAATGAAGTGCTGAAATTCCAAGATAGATTGTGTGTTCCAAACATTCCCGAGTTAAAGAGGAGAATTCTCGATGAAGCTCATAAGTCAGTGTTTGCTATGTATCCGGGTAATAATAAAATGTATCGAGATTTGAAAGAAAGTTACTTAGGGCCCAAAATGAAGAAAGAAATTGCAGAGTATGTGTCCAGATGCCTTCAATGTCAGCAAGTTAAAGCTGAATATCAAAAATCGGGTGGTCTACTTCAACCTCTCCCTTTTCTGGAATAGAAATGAGAGCATGTGACTATGGACTTTGTTGTTGGTCTACCTCGAACTCCTCGAGGTATGGACTCTATTTGGGTTGTAGTTGATAGACTGACTAAGTCTGCACATTTTCTACCTATTAGAACGACATTTGATGCTTATAGATTGGCTACTATATATGTTGATGAAATTGTTCGCCTACATGGAATTCCAGTATCCATTGTCTCGGATAGAGATCCGAAATTTGTGTCTAGATTGTGGAAAAGTCTACAAAGAGCTATGGGAATAGAGTTAAGGTTTAGTACTGCATTCCACCCACAGACAAACGGACAATCAGAAGGGACAATACAGACCTTGGAAGATATGCTTTGGATGTGTGCTTTAGATTTCCAAGGAAGTTGGGAAGATTATTTGCCACTAATAGAGTTTGCACACAATAACAGCTACCACTCCAGCATCGGTATGGCGCCATATGAAGCCTTGTATGGTAGAAAGTGTAGATCACCAATTTGCTGGACAGAAGTTGGGGATAAGGCCTTGCTTGGGCCCGAAAATGTGCAAGACACTTTTGAGAAGATCAAAGTTATTCAACAAAGGCTCAAAACAGCTCGGAGTCGACAAAAGAATTATGTAGATGTTCGAAGAAGACCTCTTGAATATGAGTTTGGTGATCATGTATTTATTCGTGTGACTTCGATAAAGAGCCAAGTACGGTTCGGTAAGAAAAGAAAATTGTCGCCCCGTTACATTGGGCCATTCCAAATTCTGGCAAGGATTGGTCCAGTTGCCTATCGAGTCACTTTGCCACCGAGATTCGAACAAGTACATAATGTGTTTCATGTGTCGATGTTGAGTGGTTATCTTCGAGATCCATTTCATGTGATTAATTACCACCGGATAGCTCTTGATGAAAATATGGAATATGCGGAATGGCCGGAACGAATCGTTGACCGGCAAGTGAAACAATTGAGGAGCAAGTCCATCCCCATGGTGAAAGTAGAATGGAAAGAACACTATGGGACGGACGCTACGTGGGAAAAAGTGGACAAAATGAGACTACACTATCTACATTTGTTTCCCGACAAAGGTAAAATAACTTTGGAGGACCAAACTTCCTAAATGAGGGAAGATTGTGATAACCCTGTTCCGTATTATGCTAATTGATCTTAATTATGATTGTGATTATGTGATTAATATGATTTTGACTGTCATTTATATGAATATATGTGGTTTTTGAATTTCTATCTATTTGCCGTAGGAAAATCTGTTCAACTTATTATTAAGAACTAAAAATTAAAGGCCTTATCGGCCACAGAAACCGAAATTGATTACGCCTTTGTAATTAACGTAATTTTTAGAGCCTATGGTGAAATTTAATTGAAAATTGATTCAGATCAAAATAATTAGATTCAGAATGATTAAATTAAGCTTAATTACTTAGCCTTAATCAATTTGGTTAGCCAAGCGTATAAATAGGCTTATATACACTCCATTCCTCCCTTAAGAACTCATATTTGCTGAGATTACTCTAGAGAGAGAGAGTGAAGGCAATTGAAGCTTTGATCAAGAAGCTTGGAGGTCTTGAAGATTAACTCAAGAATTAACCATAATTTGGAAGATTTGAGCTTCTAGGTGAGTAATTAGACATGAATTCATAAGTTTGAGTTTGTAATTTTGTGGAAACAAAGTTAGATTGTGATCAAAAAGCGTAATTTGAGTTGTATAAATGTTAAATTCATGAATTAAGCTAAGCTTGATAAATTTGAGATCATTGGATGCATGCATGTAAGGATTGACCATAGTTTTGCATGTTTAGATGTAAAGTATATTGATCATGTTGTTTTGAGGGTTGTTTGATACATGCATGCAAGAATTTCCTTGCATTGGAGCTTAATTTCAAGCTTTGAAGCTTGTTTATGCTAAATGCAAACATGATTGTGTATATATAAAATGTATGGTTTGAAAGTTATTAAACCCATGGAATTTTGAGCTATGGTTGCAAGTTATCTTCAAATGTATGTTTTGGGAGTGTACCTACATATTTGAATGTTTTATACATGAATTGGACCCATGGGATTTTGATATGAACTTTAAATAGAATTCTGGAAAACCCAGAATTCATCAAGCCCGCTCGAGTGGAAAATTCTCAGCTTGAGCGTAAAATGTTAACTCCCAGAACTTTTGCAGACATTGATGTCCGCTCGAGCGGGGATAGTCGCGCTTGAGCGTCAGTCACTTGTTTTGACTCTCAGCTCAAGCGTCCGAAGTCACGCTCGAGCATAAATATGAGGTAACCAGTACTTTTGCAGACCAAAGGGGTCTGCTCGAGTGGCAGAAACCGCGCTCAAGCGGGGATCCCCGTTTCAGAAATTTTGTAAAGTTGGTTTATGTTTCATTTTCCGTTCTCTTTCATTTCTAAGGACTCTTAAGCATGCATTGAGCATTATGAATGGATTAAGAAGATAAGAAAGAGGCCTAAGAGGAATGACTAAATTAAGAATGGATTGAATTGCTTGTGACCCATTATGTGTTATGATTTATGTAGGGTCGAGCACAAGGGAGAATCCTCCGACAGAACACTGTGAGTAATATCTTAGTAAAGATATTTTGGAATATGTTATTTGTTCAATTGCTTACTTCTATTTGAGTTTCATTAATCTGTTAAATCAAATTATGGACAAATATTTGTTACGCCACATGATTGGGCCAAAGGCCGTTTGATATGAATGATTGGGCCAAAGGCCGTTTGATATGAACGATTGGGCCAAAGGCCGTCGGATACAATTGATTGGGCCTAAGGCCGTCGGACATGAATGATTGGGCCAAAGGCCGTTTGACATGAATGAAATGGGCCGGAGGCCGTTTGACATGAATGAAATGGGCCAGAGGCCGTTCGATATGCTCGGGCTTGAAGCCGTCTAATGCACTAGATAAAACCATAAATGGGCCCAACGCCGTTGGATGTATGCATATCTATTTCGAACTTCATTCATGTATTTCCTTTATTGATAATATTGACTGGGCTTTCGCTCACTCTCATTCATGTGTCTGTAGGTGAGCCAAGAAATGTCCAAACCCAGCCTCAGTGAAGTATGTGAGAAACAAACGAAGTTTTGGAGAGTCAGCCTTAACGTCTCACGCACGAGACTTGTTTTTGCCCGTTTGTACTTTCGTTATATTTTGTTAATGTTAGCGAAAACGATGGTTTATCTTTGTATACAAGTTTTGTTTGGCTGACTCAGACCCGAATGATCCTGTTGTGAAAAATTTATATGTTATTTCCCTTTTGGTGTGGGTTATTAATGAACATATCTTGAGATGTTTTAAGGTGCCATGTAAGCACAGCTCTATGGACAATTTGTAAGTTTGCTTCCATTTTGGCCCCTCAACTCTAATGAAATACGTTTTATTTGATTTGAGGCCATATGTAATCCCATGATTACTGGCCGGTTATGACCTTACTCCATAGGGGCGGGTTCAAGTCGTGACATCGGCCCAACAAATCGGTGATCTACAAGGACGGCCATACAAAGCCTCAAATGGTGCCATCTCGATGCTAGCTTTGTAACTATTGTTATTGGAAAATTCAATCAATGGCAAATGTCTCTCCAAGACCCCTTGAAATCAAGGACACAAGCTCTAAGCATGTCCTCCAAGATTTGAATTGTACGCTTCGACTGCCCATCGGTTTGAGGGTGGTAAGCGGTGCTAAAGGTCAACTTGGTTCCCAATGCCTCTTGAAGGCTTTGCCTCAACCGGGCAGTAAAACGAGGATCCCTATCTGATACGATGGTTACAGGAACTCCATGAAGTCGAACTATCTCTCTAATGTATAACTCTGCCAAGTGCTCAACTGAGTCGCTGGTACGCATCGGAATGAAATGCGCAGACTTAGTCAACCTATCAACAATCACCCAAATGGCATCATTTCCCCGTTGTGTTCTAGAAAGCCCAACTACAAAATCCATGGTAACATGCTTCCACTTCCACTCGGCTATCAGTAAGAGTTGTAACAAACCCGCTGGTCTTTGGTGTTCGGCCTTCACTTGTTGACAAGTAAGGCACTTCGACGCAAAGGAAGCGACATCCCGCTTCATACCCCTCCACCAAAACTGACGGCTAAGATCACGGTACATTTTGTTGCCTCCTGGATGTACCGCAAGGCGTGAGTGATGGAACTCCCAAAGCAATTCTTATCTACAAGATTTTGGTACAAACAAATGGTCTAGGAATCATACACGTAGATCCGAGTAAATGTTCAAAACCCTCTTTTCCTTCCCGTTGGAGATTCTATCATGAATTGACTCTACTTCACGGTCTCCTTGTTGTGCCTCTATAACTTTACTAATCAAGGTAGGTTGAGCACTCAAGGTAAACAAGGTTGCACCCTCCTCGGACTCACCTAAGCGCAATTCAAACGTGCCGATGACACCCAACATAACCCATTCCCGAATGGCCACACTCGCCAAACTACTCATGGATTTTTGACTTAAGGCATCGGCCACTACGTTGGCCTTTCCCGGATGATAGTATAACTCGAAGTCATAATCCTCCAAAAATTCCATCCACCTCCGTTGGTGTAAATTTAAGTCTTTTTGGGAAAACAAATACTTTAGACTCTTATGATCGGAGAAAACCTCAAACTTCTTGCCATACAAATAATGACTCCAAATTTTCAAGACAAACACTACAGCTGCTAACTCCAAATCGTGGGTAGGGTAATTCTTCTCATGAGTTTTCAATTGCCGTGAACCATAAGCTACAACCTTTCCCCCTTGCATCAAGACACAACCAAGCCCATCCCGAGACGTATCACAATAAACGGTGTAATCCAAACCCCTTTTTGGAATTATCAACACCAATGTGGTAGTCAATCTAGCCTTAAGCTCTTGGAATGACTTTTCACAAGCCTCGCTCCACACAAACTTAACCCCCTTTCTAGTCAATCTAGTCAAAGGCTCGGCTAGTCTAGAAAAGTCCCTTACAAAACGCCGATAGTACCCCGCCAATCCCAAGAAACTTCGGATCTCAAAAATATTTTTGGGTTGTTCCCAATCTTGCACAATGTCTATCTTTGAAGAATCTACAGTTACTCCCTCTCTTGACATTACATGACCCAAAAATTTCACCTCGGTGAGCCAAAACTCGCATTTCTCAAATTTGGCATACAATTGGTGCTCCCTAAGCAAGTCAAGCACTACTCTCAAGTGAGCTTCGTGTTCCTCCTCGGAGGTTGAATAAATTAAGATGTCATCCACAAAATTGATCGTAAAATGATCCAAGTATTCTCTAAAAATTTGGCTCATCAAATCCATAAAGGAAGCCGGTGCATTAGTCAACCCAAATGGCATTACAAGGAACTCACAGTGGCCATAACGCGTACGAAAGGCCGTTTTCTAGATGGTCTCCTCCCAAACTCTCAACTGATGGTACCCTAACCTCAAATCTATCTACAAAAAGCAACAAGACCCTTTAAGTTGGTCAAACAAGTCATTTATTCTGGGTAAAGGATACTTGTTCTTGACGGTAACCCGATTCAACTTGCGTTAATCAATACACAACCGCAACGACCTATCCTTCTTTTTAGCAAAGAGAGCCGGCACTTCCCAAGGCAACGTACTAGGGCGAATGAAACCCTTGTCTAAAAGTTCTTGGAGTTAAATCTTCAACTCATGCAACTCCGCGGGGGCAAATCTATACGGCGCTAAAGAAATTGGTGCCGTTCCAGGCACTAAGTCAATGGTGAACTCAATCTCCCAGTAGGGTGGCAAAATAATAAGATCATCGGGAAATACATCTAGGTATTCACAAACTACCTTTGGCAACTCAACACAAGTCTTGTCACTATCACCATCCAAGAGAATAGCAAGAAGGCCACTAAGCTCGTTTCTAGTACGAGGGTCAAAAACTGGCGATAAGACCCTATCAACCCTATCCCCTATAAAGTAAAAACATTCACCACTCTAGGTGCACACTATGACCCTCTGACAAAAACAATCAATCACTGCTCGATACGAAGATAACCAATACATGCCTAGAATAACATCAAAACTCGACATGTCTAGCAACACAAAACCAAACGGGAGTTGAAGTCCGGCAACCTCTATCCCACAACCGTAACACCCCCAATCTAAATCAACTATAACCCTAATTGGTGACTCAACTTTGAGCGGAGACGCTAGCCGTACCACCTCTAACCCCAATACAGATGCGAATGCAGTAGATATGAATGAATGAGATGCATCCGTATCTATCAACACATTAGCCAAATAATTACACACAACAAAAATACCTTTCACCACTGAGGATCCCAGCAACTGCTCTGGCGCGGTAACAGCATACATGGGCACCTATGGCCTCTGATCGACCTACTCATCTCTTAGAGTACAGGCCTATTGCACTGATTGAGTCGAAGCAGCTCCCTAATTAGCTCGTGAAGTTTGGACTGAGTGAACCTACTGGTGGCTCTGAGTCTGCCTCGACCCTGATGCGCCAGATGCGTCTCCCAACTGCGGGCAAACTCTCTTCATATGCTCTGACTGACCGCACTAATAGCAAGTAGGCCCGTACCCCCTACTCTGAGACTGACTCTAAGATCGGTTAGGTGGTGGTGGTGGCAGCATCTGTTGTCCTCCTCCCTTCTGTGGACATGCAAAGGCCTTGTGACCCGATTGGCCACACTTGAAACAAGAAAAACCACTCAGTGCACTCTTCCCCGGGCACACACTAGGCAAGGAAAAAGTGGATCTAGACTGCTGTTGTTGGGACTAGGATGAAAAGGTGTTCCTACTCTTCTTGTTGGGCCTATAGTCCCCTTGTGACCCTTGACCCCTCGACTTTGGCCCTTGGATTCTCTTATCCGCGGCCTCCACGGTAATCTCTATGTGGGCCACCGCTTCCACAAGTTGGTCATAATTCCGGATCATGTTCCCGGCAACCTTGAACAAGATTTTGGTTCTTCGCTTCTTCTCAAACTCAATGCAACAGTGCTCCTCCGTTGCTACCAACTCCGGTGCAAACCGGGACAAACTAGAGAAGGCCGCTTCAAACTCGGCCACGGACATATTGAGTTGCTTAAGGTCTTGAAATTCCTGCCTCAACCTCTCCCTAGCAGTGGGAGGTTGGTACTTGCCTTGGAAAGCCACCACAAATGCTTCCCATGTCGATTTTATTCGGCCCTTAGCGTATTTCCACCATTGGCTCGCATCCCTCTTGAGATAGTAACTCGCAAGAGTCACTCTAAGCTCACTGTCTTCAATGTGAAGCATCTCAAATGCCTTCACTATCTACTCGAGCCATTCATCCGCTTTCTTAGGCTCTAGTCACCATGGAACTCATCCGACTTGGCCCGCAAAAACTCCCTAGTGAGAAAGCTCGCCCTCGTCTCTATGGCATTCTCTCTAGCTTGGTTCTCCGCCCTTAGTATGTTCATCGATTGCGTCAAGGCCCTCGCCATTTCTTAGGCTAGGGCCCCCATTACGGCTTGACCCGCTTGTTCCGGAATCTCGGTTTGCCCCATTTGCTCGGCCACATTAGCTTGGCCCAACCCTTCCTCTTGCACCAGAACCTCATGGACCGGTACTCCATGCACACCTCGGCTAGTCCTACCACACCTTCCACCTCTAGCACCGCAGGTTTGACCCCTTCCTGACATCCTAATTTAAGAACACGATAAACAATTTAGCACATAATTCCAAACGTGCTCACAACTAGCCTCATGCGTTAGAATACAACAATTCTATATATGTTCTACCACACAAACAATTCAATTCCACTCCACATAAGCACTTAGTCACGCAAGCACATACGGATTATTCCTTTGTGATGAGGTTCGTCCCACAAAAAATCAAGAATTCTTAATAGAACGAGTATAGATCAAGTACCCTTCTAATAAGACCTCAAGGAATTTAGTAGGCGTAAATAACATCCCAAAAGTCCAATCCCATATCCATCTAGTCACATAAGCATGTTATCACATAGTCACAAAACACAAGACATCTCCTAATAACACGAAACAAACCCACTGTGGTATAACAACCACTTGCCACGAGCCCTAAGTATTCAAACCCGACAGCTCTAATACCAAGTTGTAACCCCCCAAAATAATCCAACATAAATTAGGTGCCTCATTTTACATTCACTAAAGAATAATAGCAATTCACCAATCTTTACATCATTAATCCATAAGGTTTGTACAAAAATGGTCCCACATGCAAATTATACATTCAAGGATATAAAATACATGAATCTATAGCATGTAAAATATCAAATCCCAAAAAAATAAATAAAATGCCCTCAAGGGCTTACAATTTCCAAGGCTTAAGCTCGGTTACACAAAAATGGCCTCACGGACCCATACATGAATAGACCTTGGCTTACAAAAATTTATAGTCACAACAAAATAGAGCCTCGTGTTCCCAACACAAACTCCCACGCCCTAGCTTGGCGGGTTTACCACGTCTTTTCCTGTACCAAAATCCCGTAGGGGTGAACATAAAACCTAGTAGAGAAATCTTAACAAAGTATGTACATTTATGCAAGAATTCCCAATGTGAGATGCACATGCCATGCTATGATTTCGCTTATGTCCCTTTGAAAACCACCATGCATAATGATAACTCGAAACTCTCTACAAGTTCAGAAATTTACAATTTAATTCATTGAGGCGGTAAATACGACTCAGGTAATCCCTAGGTTGGTGTCTGCAAGTAGGCATAACTAGCATTACCAAAAACTCCACTTTACCGGTTGCTAACCGGCAGGGAAGTGGTACCTCCTCCGTGCGTGTTTTCAGTCTTTCACCCCGAACACTCAGGCCAACTTAATCAATTCCATCTACACCTCTCATCCAGACTTACCAACGTATTTACCCCAACACATGTCAATAATTCTCATTTCAAAATATTCTTTTCTCAATGTAAACATTTCAAACTCAAATTCAAAATGTACAATAATCAATTGGATGAATATGTAATGCAACCATTATCAATGCCTCATAATATTTCTCCATTTCCAAGTATCTCAACAACAATACCATAACAACCACATTTCCCATTTTCCCCTGTCTTCAATGTTATTTCACAAAATAACCATATGTTCAAATAAATTTATCAGCAAGTAGCTACATTCCCTCTTCTTGTACCATTCTCAACAATTTAGTCATTCAAGATTTCATAAACATCTTGCACAACAATTTCCAAAATCCTCATTTCTCATAATTTCATGAATCTCATCATCATCATTATATATATATATATATATATGCATATATGCATAGAGATGAGACATTCTCCAATTTACTTATTCATTTAGGTACAAGAGGTTAGAATAATAAGATAAAGAAGAATTCAACTATGGTTTCTCAACAACCTTACAAAAAAACCCCAAATCTCTAGGTTTTTCTCATCACAACAATGCATACCCAAAATCCTTTGAAAATGTTTCTTCAAAATATTCTTTTTCTCAATCAAAGTATTTGAAAATTTTCAAGGTAATATTCTTTAAAGTAACAAGAAGTAAATCCTATAACGCCCTAAAAAATAAACCCATCATAGCATACATTCACGATAAGTAAAAGAGTTCTTATATTATAACCATCAGAGTATTCTTACAAAATGTATTACATGTTGACAACAAAAGTAAATACCCTATAGGCTTACAACTTTCCAAGTCGACACTTGGTTACAAAAGGAGAGTACTAACTCTACACAAAAGAAGCCCTTGGCTTGATATACATGTAATACAAAAATGTAATCACAAAAGATGTCCCAACCACTAAGCCTCTCAAGCTACGTCCTTGGAGGTGGCATGCTACCTGTACCTGAAAATGATGTCCCATATAGGGTGAGCCAACGCCCAGTAGAGATATGCTAAACATAATATGAGTAATAACTAAAATATTAGCACTTAATAAATGTTCAACTTAACAAAACTCAACTCATAAACATGGTTCAGAACCTGGCCAAATAACTGAAATGAGGCTACATCTCATGCCAACAATACTACAACTTGCCATTTTACGGAAATTACGTCCGCGGGATTCGGCACCCATGTATTTTCATTCTCTTATGGCCATTTTACGGATATTTCATCCACGGGACTCGGCACCCATGTATAGATATATTCGGATTGCCATTTTACGAAAATTGCGTCCGCGGGATTCGACACCCATGTATAATTACATTCAAATGGCCATTTTGCGGAAATTTCATCTGCGGGATTCGACACCCATGTATTCAGATACACAACTTGATTAGTTTTAATTCACCTAATCATCATGCAATGTCTACAACAATCAAGACTATCCTCCACCGATGGCCCAAAGCAGTTATTTCTAAATAGATAATAAATGCCTCAACAGAAATATAATTGACATTTTCAAAAATGAGCGATTTATAAATCCAACTCCACCATTCTATCTCGTAATGATCAAATTTCATTATCCCCAACTCAATTTCATAACAAATGTCATTAATTACACTAATGACCCAAATATACCCAAATATGGCATTTTTTCCTTTAAACTCAATATTGACCCAAAGGTCCAAATGTTACCAGCAACATCAATAATCTCTTTTTAAGACCCCAAATATATATATATATATATATATGAGTCAAAAAGACAAACCCCTCTTTTTCAATATAATACATTACAAATCCTAACTTCCCAAACCAAACCATTTATACAAAAGCTCTACATTTAGGTTAAAGATCATAAAGATGAGTAGGAATCCCTACCTCAAGAGATGAAACCCAAAAGAAATGATGAAGAACTCAAAAATGCTCCAAATCCCAAGATTCTCGGATCAAAATGTAGCCCTCAACGATCAACACACTTTTTACAAAGGCCCAAGGGTAGAAAATCACTCCTACTAGATCAATCCTAAGAGAGAAGGAAGAAAGTAGTGAGAGAAGCTCTCAAAAATGGCTTTTCGGAAAAGTAAGAGAGAGAGTGGAAGTTGAAAAGTGATCTAAAAAGACCCAGTTGATATCTGATATACGTATGACCCGCTTGAGCGGAGAATAGGATGCTCGAGCGTCAGACACAAAAATTGGACCCGCTCGAGCGTAAAGATTCCCGCTCAAGCGCCAAGAAACAACTGCAAAACACACCCGCTCGAGCACAAACGGAAGGCCGCTCGAGCGTAGATTCCCCCATTCCAGAACTTTTATAGACAATGAACTACCTGCTCGAGCGCCAAGACACCCGCTTGAGTGTTACCCGCTCGAGCATAAGGAAAACCGCTCAAGCGTGAAAAACACACCTGCAGAAGTTTTGCAGAGGCACAAAATGCTGAGAATGTGAAAACCCCGCTCGAGCGCAATAAGGCCCGCTCGAGCGGATAACCAAAAATCAAACTCCGCTCGAGCGCAAAGGGACCCGCTTGAGCGTACCCCCAAAAATCTGGGCAACAAGGAATGGGACTAAAGCTCAACCAACCTGTTCAAAAACACGCCCAATACATCCTAAAACTCAAACACACGGAATTAAAGGATAACAACAAGATATACAACCACTAACTCCACGGAACCTAAGTCTGGAATACAACAATCAAAAGAAGAGAAACTGGGATCGCTATAAATCCACCCCAAACTACTCACATTGTAGAGCCAATAATCAAGTTTCAAAATTATCAAAGAATAATCTGAAATAGACCCAAATCTTGTAAAAAAATATACGTATAACTCTAAGAAATCCCCTACCTCAAGTTTGAAGGAGATAGAGATGAAACTCTCGAAGTTAATGGTGTTGAAACCCGATCTTCACCGCAAAAGATGAAGCTCTCGGCAAGCTCTGCAACTTTGATGAAGAAACTTGGGTCAAAACCTCAATGGATCTTAATAAATCAAGGCTTTGTTCTTGTTTTGTGTAGAAAATATGGAGAGAAGGCGGAGAAAAGGCTTTTTAGAGAGAGAGAGATGTAAGAAAAGTGATATACACTCAGCCCCAAAAGAGTGAAAAGATAGAATTTTCGGACTCTGCAGCGTCCTGCATATGCGGAGCGTGCCTCCCGCACGTGTGGCACTCAGTCCTGCACGTGCAGCGCATCCCCCGCACCTCCTTCTGTACCTTCCTCTTCACGTGCCTTTTATGCAGAATGTAACCCAGAAAGCTCCTCTCTCACCGCACGTGCGGCCTCCCGTCCTGCACGTGCGGCCCTCGCCCTCAAACACAAAAATTTTTCTTCACAACACCAGGCACCCCAGACCGACCTCGTACCCTCTAAAACGAGTGAAATTTAACCCCGGAATAAAAAAGAGTAAAAATTTTGAGGAAAACTTTGGAATGCAACAAACCCGATTAGTTAACAAGGTTCCAAGTCAACCCAACACCCCAACAAGACAAACCTAAAGTTAAACGAGGAAAACAAAACTAGTAGTGCACCCGGTCATCACACCATCAATTGTGAGTTCTTTTACTCAATGCTTGCAAACTTTGGGTTTAAGGAATGTGTTTCATCAGCAATGATTTCAATATTAGTTAATGGCTCACCAACCAAGGAGTTTAGCCCTCAAAAAGGTCTTAGGCAAGGGGATCCCTTATCACCATTCCTATTAATTTAGTTACAGAAGCACTAAATTTACTTTTTCAGAGAGCTAGGGAGTTAAGATTGCTAAAAGAGGTAATCATTGGGGATAACCACGTACAGCTCTCTCATCTCCAATTTGCAGATGATTCTTTAATGTTCTGTGAAGCTGAACTGTCAAAAGTTATTAGCTTGAAAAGGATTCTCAGGTGTTTCAAAATAGCATCAGGGCTCAAAATCAACTATCATAAAAGTGTGGTTTGTGGGATTGGTATCTCTAACCCTGCTCTTGATGAATTTGCATCTATGCTGAATTGCAGGACTCAAAAACTGCCACTTAAGTACTTGGGTTTGCTTTGGGTGCTAGTCCAAAGAGAAAGAAGACATGGCAACTTGTCATTGAAAAGTTTAAAATGAGGCTTGCTGGTTGGAAAAAGAGGTTTCTCTCTTTCGCAGAAAGATTAACCTTGGTGAAAGCAATTCTGTCATGTCTACCTATATAGTTCTTATCTCTGTTCAGGCTGTCTGAAGGAATAGCAAAGGAGATAGATAAAATCCAAGCTTCTTTCTTATGGAGTGGTCCAGATTTGAAGAGGAAAATACATTTAGGGAAATGGTTAGAGGTAACTAAGAGCATAAATCAAGGTGGGTTGGGCATTAGAAGAATCAGGGATGTGAATGTGTGCTTACTTCTCAAGTGGTGGTAAAGGTTTGCTTCTGAACATGATTCATTATGGAAAAGGGTCATTTGCAGCAAATACAGATTTCCAGCAGGGACTTGGCATCCAACTCCCACCCGAGTCATCAATTTCTCCAATATTTGGAGTGAAATTGTAGTATCAATTGAATAGAAGGACTCTCTCTTGTTGTACTATGTTAATAACCTACAATTAAGAGTGGGCAATGGTTATAGAATCAAGTTCTAGCACGGCAGATGGTGTGTAGATATTTGCCTTAAAGATGAGTTCCTAAGGCTATTCCGATTGTCCAATGATAAAGAGGGCTCACTTAAGGCCTTTGTGGATCTCTCAAGCTTCTCTGGGAATTGGTTACTCAATTTTAGGAGGCTCTTATTTGAATGGGAAAAGAAGGAACTATGCAGCCTCATCGGAATCTTAACAGCAGCACCTAAATTGAATCTGGAGGTCCAAGATTGTGCAGTGTGGTTAGCAGACCAGGGCAGTCCCTTGCATCTGTTCTTTACAATCATACTAATCTTGATTTTGGTTGTAATGTTAGCTTCAGTAAAATGGTGTGCATCAAATATCTCTCATCCATACTGTAATTCTTTGGTTGGCTTGTATGGAAGCATAAGGTTAAAACATCAGTGTCCCTGCAACTTATTGGTATTTTGGATAGGATTGGATCCACTATGTGCATCTTCCTCCTTTCTTCTACATCCTCTCCCTTCCCTACCTCTGCAACTTGCTAACCATCATCACCATCCCCTTGTCACTGCACCCATCCACTACCACCAAATTATGATTCTCAAGTATTAACACAATTACATACACTCATTAATTAATCTCAGCTTAACATCTAACATTGGAACACCCATACATCCACTAATCTAACAAACACTTGAAACCAATTTTTATCATTTTTTTTTAACATACTTCAACAAATATGTTTAAAACATCCACAATGATGCTACAAAGAGTGAATTAGATAAAAGAAGAGACCACAACAAAAAATCCCAGACTTCACTCAGTTTTCATCATATAAAATGCACTATGATTCAATATTTTTAACACAATCACTGTAGTTCTCTAAGAGAGAATTGAATACAAGAGAACACAAACTTTGAATATGGAAACTGGAGAATACAACTCTATTGGAGCACCCATAGACAAATTTTGATACATATCTCCCTCTTATAACTTTTGTCATATTACACACTTTAACAAATATTTTTTAACACATACAATGTGAATGGTCTAAGAATGAATTAGATACAAAATACAACACAAATTTTGAATACTACGACTTTTTGTCAGATAAC
Organism: Camellia sinensis; assembly: GCF_055761805.1. Taxonomy (NCBI): domain Eukaryota; kingdom Viridiplantae; phylum Streptophyta; class Magnoliopsida; order Ericales; family Theaceae; genus Camellia; species Camellia sinensis. Next base: position 14,148,902 of record NC_138969.1, read on the forward strand.
GCACTTTAACATATATTTTTAATACACATCCAGTGAGAATGATTCCGAAGTGCCAAAATTGAGAGAACAAGGCCAATGCCGCATTTATTTTGCATGATTGATTGGTTTGTTTTATCCTAATTTCATTTGTGTAGTTTGGCCTGGAAACTTTGAATGTAGCCCTCCATTCTTCATCTAAGAATGCATCATGTTGAAGCTGACAGGTAGTAAGGATGCCATAATGCCCGCATCGGCCCGCCCTTTTTAAATTTGAGTCCTGCTAGTCAAACCCAATGTCGCATATTCACTTCATATAAACACACTAATGCGTGTAGAAAATCGTGAATGAGAATGAAGATAGAGAGTCGTGGAATGACAATTATTGATTTAGTAATTACTAAGCAAGATGAACATTTGAAAAAAAAATATAATATTGTGGATTATTTTTGGGAACAAAAATTGTATAATAAAGAGCTCTCAAAACAATCACAATTACTTATTATGTCAAAATTTTGAGAGTTAAAAATCATAATTTATAATCTTAACTAATTTGGAAAAATGGTCTCACTTGCTTTAAAAAGAAATCATAAATGAAATTAGGTGAATAAATTGTTGTTGATTCTACAGCAATCAACACTGAAAAAATCAAACTGATTAAAAAAATTTAAAACTCCACAATCATGGTTATGTTCATCTTTAGTCATAAAGACAGATATTAGATAGATATGCTATTAAACCCATAAGAGATTACAAATTTTGATCTGAATCTTAATTTGATTGTTTGGATAGTTAATTGTATACAAGTATTCTGGAAAAATTTTTAAAATGTGAAATCTACCAAAAATATATTTAAAATTTAAAAAAATAAATAAATAAGGAAGATGTATAGTTAAATCGAAATTGAGAGGCAGATAGAATTACCAATTTGGCTAGAGCACTAGGATGTGGAGCTCCATAGACGGGCTTACAAGGCAAAGCATAAGAAATCATCTGATTCAATTTCAGCAACAAAAAGTCATTAAAAATCAATCACAAACAAAGAAATCAAGTAAAAATCACATATATGTAGAGATCATTACCAATAATCTAGTAAAATCGCTTATCCACTATTTAATCAATGGAATTTTCAAGAATCTATCTTCATCGTCATCTTGGTTGATGTCGCAGCTTCTCATTTTTAGATGCCATTGATGAGTTGTGATGGGTTGGGTATACAGGGTCCCTAGGGTTAATATATACATGGTCTCTAGGGTATCTCAAAAAAAAAAAAAAAAAAAAAAAAAAAAAAAAAAAAACGAAGGAATCTCATTAAGTTTGACGAAATAACATTTGGACTCTAAAATTTCATTTTATTCAAGGATCTAATTAATATTATACAATTAGTTTGGAAATAAAATAAAATTTTAAATGAAGTATGATTGTCACATTAGCAACTTTTATTTTATTATAGATCATAATTAATGGTAACGTAAAATTAAAACAAAATCAAATAACTCAGGTGTATAATTGATATTATTAAAAGAATAAAGGTTAATTTGCTTTTTTGGTGATAATTTAGAGCAAAATAATATTTTATGTTTAAGTTTTGGGTAAGTATTCATAATTTCCATATTTTTGGTAAGTATTCATAATTGTGAGGAAATACTCATTAATATCTTATGATTGTGATAATAAAAAAAAATATATTTTAAAAACTGTTTTAATTTTTGTAAAATCTTTCAAAAAATGTTTTGAAATAAGTGAAAAGTGTTTAATAATTTTTTTTTTCAATATCTCCCGCATTTTTAGATTTTTCAGCATGTACCAAAATTCTGGTCAAATCGCTTATCCGCTGATTTCATCAACGGAGTTTTTGAGGCTCCATCTTCATCTTCATCTTCATCTTCATCTTCATCTTCATCCTCATCTCCTTCTATGTTGATGCCACAACTTTTCATCTCGGTGATCTTTGTGTGGTTGGTTTAGGCTTTCTCACATTACATACATATATATACACATCCAATCCTCTTTGTCTAGGGTTTATTATTATTTTTTTCCCCATTTTAAGATTTTGGTAAGTGCTAATAAATGCCTAGGATATAGGTAAATTTTATAAATTTTATTTATTTATTTACTTTATATATATATTTACCACAAAAGTACTTTGAAATGGATGAAAATTTGAGATTTTTATTTTTTTTAATTTTTATTTTTTATTTTTTACAAGAGCATTTGTTAACAAAATTCTAATTTCTGTATTACATAAAAACCAAGTTAGGAGCATGGAATACATTGAATTAACCTGCATGAGGTCTGGGATCAAGATGAGATTTGGTCAACTTGCCCGAATAAGAGATATTTCACTAGGTTTCTCTTTTATTTAATTTTTTTGAATTCAACCAATAATAATTATATCAATAATTATCAGTAGCTCAATTGTGTTTGTTATATAAAGTCGTCTTCAATGAATTGTAAAATTAGTGTTGTACAAGTCAGTTAAATCAGTTTGGCAAGTTGCGTTAGGCCACTACAACAAAATTAACTATTTACAGTTTCATGTTTACGGCATGCATGTTATAGTTAGTGTATTATATGGCATTTTTTTTTTCTTTTGGGCAAGATGGAATACATCGTGTTAACCTGCATGAGGTTTGGAACCGAGATGAGATTTGGTCAACTTGCCCGAATAAGAAATATTTGAATAGGTTTCTCTTTTATTTAGTTTTTTTTTAATTCAACCAACAATAATTATATTAATAATATTAGTAGCTCAATTGTGTTTGTTATATAAAGTTGCCTTCAATGAATTGAAAAATTAATGCAGTACACGTTAGTTAAATCCATTTGGCAAGTTGTGTTAGGCCACTACAACAAAATTAACTATTTACAGCTTCATATTTACGGCATGCATTAAATGGATGTTATAGTTAGTGTATTATACGGCATTTTTTTTTTTTTTTGCAAAATGGAATACATCGTATTAACCTACATGAGGTCTAAGACCGAGATGAGACTTGGTCAACTTGCCCAAATAAGAAATATTTGACTAGGTTTCCCTTTTATTTAATTTTTTTGAATTCAACCAAAAATAATTATATCAGTAATATCAATAACTCAATTGTATTTGTTGTATAAAGTCATCTTCACTGAATTGCAAAATTAATGCAATACAAGTTAGTTAAATCCGTTTGGCAAGTTGCTTTAGGCCACTCCAACAAAATTAACTATTTACAGCTTCGAGTTTATGGCATGCATTAAATGCATGTTATAGTTAGTGTATTATAAGGCTTTTTTTTTTTTTTTTTTTGCAAGATAGAATACATCGTATTAACCTGCATGAGGTCTGGGACCGAGATAAGATTTGGTCAGCTTGCTCGAATAAGAAATATTTGATTAGGTTTCTCTTTTATTTAATTTTTTTGAATTAAACCAACAATAATTATTTCAGTAATATTAATAACTCAACTGTGGTTGTTATATAAATTGCAAAATTAATGTGGTACAAGTCAATTAAATCAGTTTGGCAAGTTGTGTTAGGTCGCTACAACAAAATTAATTATTTATAGCTTCATGTTTACGTCATGCATTAAATGCTTGGCGAATTGGTTCTGGAAAAGCATCAATCTGGATACCAAACTTATCCCACCAAACGAGAAACCGATTGGTGAGATCATTTTTAAGAACTTCGGGAAGAACACAAAGAAACCAAGAATGGCTTCATGGGGGATTCTGGTAATAAAAAGTTTGAGTGAAAGCATCAATGTGATCCCAATAGCTGTAATGAGATTCCTTATTATGGATCTCAAGAGTTCTGGTAATATAACGATTCCGGTTGTCCCTTTACTGTTCTGTTGTGTTCCGGACTCGGTTCCATGACGTTGGTAGTGGTATCCATCTTGTTGTCGTCTTTTAATTCCACTTGATTGAGTTTTAGGATGTTTTGAGCAGGATTGTTACAGGTTGGTTAGGCCTTGGTTTCAATTCCTTGTTGTCCAGTTTGTAGACGATCCGCTCGAGCGGGTCTACTAGCGCTCGAGCAGGGATTGCACACCTCCAGCATTTCGTGTTCCTGCAAAACTTCTACATATGTGATTTTTACGCTCGAGCGGGTTTGTTTACGCTCGAGCGGGTTTGGTGGCGCTCGAGTGGGCAGTACTTTCTGGGTATAAGTTCTGGGAGGGAGAAATCTACGCTCGAGCGAACTGGTTTTCGCGCTCGAGCGGAAGTGCTTTATTCTTGTGTCTTGGCACTCGAGCGGGCCTTATTGCGCTCGAGCGTGTTCAGATTTTTGTTCTTGGCGCTCGAGCGTTATGTTCTCCGCTCGAGCGGGTCATTCGTATATGAGTTATCCGCTAGGTGATTTTAAATCACTTTTTGCTTTCCTTTCTCTCTCCTACTTTTTCTAAAACCCATTTTGAGAGCTCCTCTCTCTAAAACCTTGACTTCTCTCTAGGTATTGATCTAGTATGAGTGATTTCCTCACCTTTGGCCTCTACAAAAAAGTTGTTGATCGTCGAGGGCTATCTTTTGATCCGAGAAATTCGTGGGTTGGAGCATTTTCGTCTTCTTCACCTTCTTGGTTGGGAGTCATCTTTTGAGGTAGGGATAACCTACTCCTCACTATGGGCTTTGTCTTTAAATTTTAGTATTTTGAGATGTTGGGGTTGGTTTGGTAATTTTGTGAAAGTTTGGGGCTTTTGTGTAAATTTACAAAAGTTAGGGTGTTAGCTATATAAAACCTAGATGCGTGTTTGGCATGGAAAAGTGAAATTAATGTTAAGACATTAATAAAAAATGGAACCTAAGGGTTGTAATGTTAATTATGGAATATGCCCTAATTACATTGGTTAATTAATTTGCATAATTAATGATGAGGAATGAGGAATAGATTTGGAAATGTATGGAACTAAAGGGTGTAGTTGGATTATTTATCACTCACCTGGTTGAAATGTTGATTATATATCCATTGTTGCATTTATTTTCTGTATAGAAATAACTACTTTGGGCTATCGGTGGAGGATAGCCTTGATTGTTGTAGACAATGCATGATGATTAGGCAAACTGGAACTAATCACTGGAATGTGTCATTGAGTATGACGGTTGAGAGAATACATTAAATTTATGTGTTGTGTGATGATGTGTATAATTATTGTTTATATGCATTGTGTTGTGTTGGAGGAGATAGGGGATGTACTCCATGGTTTAGGGGAAGATAGGGGATGGACCTCTAAACCGGATGTTCTTGGGAGGAGATAGGGGATGGACTCCATAGATAGAGCTCATATGCTTATCTATTAATGTGTTGACAGAGCTCATATTCTTGTCTTTGGACGTGTGATAGTGCTCTTATGCGTATCTATGGAAGTGATGATATAGCTTGTATGCTTATCGGTCGGTGTGTGATATAGCTTGTATGCATATCGGTTGGTGTGTGATATAGCTAGTATGCTTATCTATTATGAAATGGGAAAGTGCTTAATATGAGTTACTGTCTCATATAAGTTGTTTGGCCAGGTTCTGAGCCATGGTTATAAATTGAGAATTTAAAAGAATTGGAAAATGGATTGTAACATGGACTTGTATGTCATGAAACTGTAAAGTGTGATAAGGGAAAGTATCAGTGTTGGCCATCTATCAACTGCTAATCTTTTAGTCATTGTTCATATTTGGTTTAGTGTATGTCTACTGGGCTGTGGCTCACCCTATATGGGAATATCATTTTCAGGTACAGGTAGCATGCCACCTCCAAGGACGTAGCTTGGGAGACTAGAGGCGGGCAGACTTTTGTTGTTTTATTTCTTTGATGTATTACATGTATATTCAAGCCAAGCGCTTAATGTGTAAATGAGTTAGCACTCTTTTGTTGTAACCAAGTGTTAACTTGGAAAGCTGTAAGCCTTTAGGGCATTTGCTTTTGTTGTTAACATGTAATACTTTTGGTAATGGAACTCTGATGAATAGAAGAAAGTGGAACTTTTATATATCAATGCATGTCTATATTGGTAGGTTAATGTTATTTTTTTGAGGGCGTTACAACTTGGTATCAAAGCGTACCGGGTTCGAATACTTTGGGTATGTGGGAAGTGATTAGGATCACAATGGCTTTGCCTCGCTTGATAGAGACTTAGATGTAGTGTCATATGCTATGTGCTTAATTGATAACATGCTTATGTGCTTATATGGGTATGGGATTTAATTTCTAGGATATTGATTGGATCTTTGGGTTTCTGTGAGTCTTGTTGGAAAGGCACTTGATCAATACTGTTTCTAACCGGAACTCTAGTAATGCCTTGGGACTATCATTATCCGGAAATGAAATTCGTAAGTGCTTATGTGTTTATGTGCTTACGTGGAATGAATTACGGATGTCCATGCACTAGGACGTGAGTGTTTAGTTTTGGCACATTTGTGAATGTGCTAACGTTCTGTATTACCTTTATTAGGATGTCAGGACGAGGAAGAGGTGCTAGGCGTGGTAGACCTGCGAGGCAGGAAGTACCTTTACCGGGTGATATTCCGGCAGTGCTGGAGGGAGTTGGTCAGGCCAATGTGGCCGAGCCAGCGGGTCAGCAGGCTATGAGTGCCTTGGCCCGAGAGATAGCAGGAGCTTTGGGTATTCTCAGAGCAGGGAATCAGGCAGCTGAGGCAGGGCCTTCCTTTTTGAAGAGGGAGTTCTTCCGGTCTAATCCGGACGAGTTTGTTGGAGATCCAAAGGAACCACTGAAGGCTGACAAGTGGTTAGAACAGATGAGTAAGACGTTCGAGATGCTTGGCATCGAGGACGGAGCATTGAAAGTGACCTTGGCATCTTTCCAGCTGAAGGGAGATGCGGGTCAATGGTGGAAATACGAGAAGGCTCGTGTTGGTGGTACATGGGAGGCGTTTGTGAATGCTTTCCAGTAGAGGTTTTTATCTGCAGTTGCTAGGGAGAAGCTGAGGGATCAGTTTAGCCAGCTTAATCAGCAGGGTATGTCTGTGGCAAAGTTTGAGGCCACTTTTACTAGTTTGTCCAGGTTTGCACCAGAGTTGGTGGCGCCCGAAGAACGCCATTGCTATGAGTTTGAGTGGAAGTTGAGGCGGGGCCTCAAGTTGAGGGTTGGTGGGTCTTACATCCGAGAGTATAGACATTTAGTGGATGTTGCAGCTCACATGGAGCTTATGATGCAGGAAGAAGACGAGGAGAAACATAGAGGCTCCAAGCGGGGCCAGGAGGGTCAGGGTGATGGAAGGAGACAGAGGGATTATAACCCTCAGCAGTCTCAGGGTGGAGTTGCTAGATCGACCTTTCCGGTGCCGAGTGCAGGCTTGGGGAGAGGTAATCAGGGAGGCTTGGCTTGTTTTGCTTGTGGCCAGCTGGGTCACAAGTCTTCGATTTGCCCGCAGAAGGGAGGGGGCCAGCGAGTTGCTTCCTCTTCAGCTAGACCTCAGGGCTAGAGTCAGGGCAAGGGCCAGCCCTTGTCTTGCTATCAGTGTGGTCAACTCGGGTACGTGAAGAGGTTTTGCCCGCAGTTGAGTGCCACTTCGGGAGTGTCTGGTTCTAGGCAGACGTAGAGTTTTCAGCCAGCTCAGTCTGCACAGGCCTCGAGGGCCAATCTGGGAGCTTCGTCATCCCAGTCAGTGCAGCAGTCGTATGCTCCGAGGGGTGAGCAGGTGGATCAGGGCCTACAGGGTACGTGTATGCTGTTACCGCGCAGGATCTAGTACCAGCTCCATCAGTAGTGAGAGGTACTTTTCTGTTTTGCAACTCGGTTGCTAGTGTGTTGATTGACACGGGTGCATCTCATTCTTTTGTATCTGCTGCATTTGCATCTGTTTTGGAGTTGGAGTTAGCACAGTTAGCATCTCCTATTTGTGTAGTGTCACCTCTTGGGGGTGAACTGATCTTGAAACAAGGTGTTAGAGGTTGTGATATAGAGGTCGCCGACCATAGGCTTCCTTTTCCTTTTGTAGTTATGCCCATGAAGGGTTTTGATGTTATTTTGGGTATGGACTGACTATCGTCATACCGGGCTGTTATCGATTGCTACTGCCAGAGGGTCACGTTATGTACCTTGAGCGGGGAGTGGTTCCATTTCTTGGGAGACCGGGTTGGTAGTGTTTTGCCACCGGGGTAAGATTCGCGAGGGCGGAGTGAGCTTAGTGGTCTACTTGCTAGCTTTGAGAGTGGTGAGTGTGGTGAGACCTAGCTTGTGTTGCCGAGGGTGGTTTATGAGTATTCGGATGTCTTTCCCGAAGACCTTGTTAGTTTGCCACCTCACCGAGAGATAGAGTTCTCTATTGATCTAGTGCCCGACACGGCGCCGATTTCTATGGCACCTTACCGTTTTGCCCCAGCAGAGTTGGTTGAGTTGAAAGTTCAGCCCCAAGAATTGCTAGATAAGGGTTTTGTTCGCCCTAGTGTTTCGCCGTGGGGAGCACCGGCCCTCTTTGCTAAAAAGAAAGATGGTGCCTTGAGGTTGTGTATCGACTACCGAAAGTTGAATCGGGCTACGGTCAAGAATAAATACCCTATGCCCCGTATAGATGATCTGTTTGACCAGTTGAAGGGTTCCCGTTATTTCTCTAAGATAGACTTGAGATCGGGTTACCACCAGTTGAGGGTCAGGGAGGAGGATATTCCTAAGACGGCATTCCGTACGCGGTATGGCCATTATGAGTTTTTGGTGATGCCATTCGGGCTTACCAATGCACCGGCAGTCTTTATGGACTTGATGAACCGGATCTTCCGGGAATTCTTGGATTGATTTGTAGTCGTTTTCGTGGACGACATTCTTATCTATTCGCCTTCAGAGGAAGAGCACGAGGAACACTTGAGAGTGGTGCTTGAGTTGCTTAGAGCCCATAGACTGCATGCCAAGTTTGGGAAGTGTGAGTTCTGGCTAAGGGAAGTCAAATTCTTAGGCCACGTGGTATCCGGGGAAGGGGTGTCCGTTGATGCATCCAAGGTTGAGGCAGTGCAAGATTGGGCACAGCTTAAGAGTGTGTTTGAGATCCGCAGTTTTCTAGGATTAGCTGGGTATTACCGTCGGTTTGTGAAGGATTTCTCCAGGCTAGCTTCGCCGTTGACTAGATTGACGCGGAAAGGGGTCAAGTTTGTGTGGAGTGAGACTTGTGAAAAGTCGTTCCAAGAGTTGAAGGTTAGATTGACCACCGCTCCGATTTTGATTATTCCGGAGAGAGGATCGGGTTACGCGGTTTATTGTGATGCCTCACGAGAGGGTTTGGGTTGTGTGTTGATGCAAGAGGGGAAAGTGGTAGCTTATGGCTCACGTCAGTTGAAAATTCACGAGAAGAATTACCCTACACATGACCTAGAGTTAGCGGCAGTGATCTTTGCCTTGAAGATTTGGACGCACTACCTTTATGGTGAGAAGTTCGAGGTGTTCTCGGACCACAAGAGTTTGAAGTGTCTGTTTACACAGAGAGATTTGAATTTGAGGCAGAGGAGATGGATGGAGTTCATTGAGGTCTATGATTTTGAGTTGCACTATCACCCGGGGAAGGCTAATGTTGTGGCCGATGCCCTTAGTAGGAAATCCATTAGTGATGTAGCTTGTATAGCCATCCGGGAATGAGGAATGTTGGGTGTACTTGGCGAGTTTGATTTGCATCTAGGCGAATCTGTTGAGGCGACGGCCTTGTTTTCTGTTGTTGCGCAGCCTACACTTGTGACTAGAGTGTTAGAGGCACAGAGAGGTGACCTTGAGGTAGAGTCCTTCCGAGAGAAGATCTCCAGTGGGAAGGTTGAGAAGGGTTTGACGGTGTATCCCGACTTGAGTGTGAGATACCGAGACCGTTTGTTTGTGTCGGAGTCTTGCCGAGAGGAAGTACTCCGATAGTTCCATCATTCACGCCTTGCGGTGCATCCGGGAGGTACTAAGATGTATCGGGATTAGGGTCGCCAGTTTTGGTGGCGGGGTATGAAGAGAGATGTGGCAGTTTTCAAGTCTAAGTGCCTTACTTGCCAGCAAGTGAAAGCCGAGCATCAGAGGCCAGCGGGTTTGTTACAACCCTTGCCTATTGCCGAGTGGAAGTGGGAGCATGTTACTATGGACTTCGTTGTAGGTCTTCCGAGGACTCAGCGGGGTAGTGATGCTATTTGGGTGGTTGTAGACCGGTTGACTAAGTCGGCGCACTTCATTCCCATGCGCGTGAGAGATTCGGTAGACCATCTTGCCGACTTGTATATTCGGGACATAGTAAGATTGCATGGGGTCCCAGTGACGATCGTCTCAGATAGAGATCCCCGTTTTACTGCTAGGTTGTGGCAGAGTTTGCAGAGTGCCTTGGGTACTAAGTTGACCTTTAGTACGGCTTATCACCCTCAAACTGACGGACAGTCCGAGCGTGCTATTCAGATCCTTGAGGATATGCTTCGAGGTTGTGTCCTTGACTTTAGTGGGACGTGGGAGAGGCACTTGCCCTTAGTGGAGTTTGCCTACAACAACAATTTTCAGTCTAGCATCGGTATGGCACCGTTTGAGGCCTTGTATGGCCGACCGTGTAGGTCTCCGGTTTGTTGGGCCGAGGTGGGTGACACACCTTTGTTGGGTCCGGAGCTGGTTAGGGAGATGACGGAGAAAGTTGAACTTATCCGTAGGAGGCTTGTTACAGCCCAGAGTCGTCAGAAATCTTATGCTGACCGTAGGAGGAGGCCTTTGGCGTTTGAGATAGGTGATCATGTCTTTCTGAAGATATCACCTAGGCGGGGTTTGATGAGATTTGGCAAGAGTGGGAAGTTATCCCCTCGGTTTATTGGTCCCTTTAAGATCCTTGAGAGGATTGGGAAAGTTGCTTATCGTTTGGCTTTGCCACCGCAATTGTCCGGGGTTCATGGCGTCTTTCATGTTAGTATGCTTCGGAAGTATGAGCCGGATCCATCCCATGTGTTGGATTGGACCGACTTGGAGGTAGATGAGGGTGCCTCGTATGAGGAGAGACCGGTTCGGGTCTTAGATAGGCGGGATCAAGTCTTGCGTGGCAAGACCATCCCTTTAGTAAAGGTTTTGTGGAAACATCACGGAGTGGAGGAAGCCACTTGGGAACGTGAGTTGGAGGTCTGCGAGAAATATCCGGACTTGTTTATTATTTAAACTTTGTAATGTTGTTGGACTTAAGAGCTTTATATATGTCTTGAGTTGTAAAACATTGGTAATGTTTTGGTTTAATGGAAGTATGTTATAGAACTTACCTTGATATGGGAGTTGATTATGATATTGCACATGTTGGCTATATTGTAGAATTGGAGTTGTATCATGTATATTGATTATGATATGAACTGTGAACCATGTATATTGGAAATGGTTGGAAATGAAAGGAAATTGCATGTTGATAATGCACTTATAATATATGTTGTGAAACGCCTCTTGAAAAGAGATGGAATTGACCGGTAATGGGTCGAAGTGTTTAATATTATGTCATAAAATTGTTGAGAATGGAGAAAACCTGTTTCTGAAAAACTTGTGTTTAATTTCAGGGACGAAATTCTTTAAGGGGGGGAGGTTATAACGATCCCGGTTGTCCCTTTACTGTTCTGTTGTGTTCCGGACTCGGTTCCGTGAAGTTGGTTGTGGTATCCATCTTGTTGCCGTCTTTTAATTCCACTTTATTGAGTTTTAGGATGTTTTGAGCAGGATTGTTACAGGTTGGTTAGGCCTTGGTTTCAATTCCTTGTTGTCCAGTTTTTAGACGATCCGCTCGAGCAGGTCTACTTGCGCTCGAGCGGGGATTGCACACCTCCAACATTTCGTGTTCCTGCAAAACTTCTGCAGATGTGATTTTTACGCTAGAGCGGGTTTGTTTACGCTCGAGCGGTAGCGCTTGAGCGGGTTTGGTGGCGCTCGAGCGGGTAGTACTTTCTAGGTATAAGTTCTGGGAGGGGGAAATCTACGCTCGAGCGAACTGGTTTTCGCGCTCGAGCGGAAGTTCTTTATTCTTGTGTCTTGGCGCTCGAGCGGGCCTTATTGCGCTCGAGCGTGTTCAGATTTTTGTTCTTGGCGCTCGAGCGTTGTGTTCTCCGCTCGAGCGGGTCATATGTATATGAGTTATCCGCTGGGTGATTTTAAATCACTTTTTGCTTTCCTTTCTCTCTCCTACTTTTTCTAAAACCCATTTTGAGAGCTCCTCGCTCTAAAACCTTGACTTCTCTCTAGGTATTGATCTAGTATGAGTGATTTCCTCACCTTTGGCCTTTACAAAAAAGTTGTTGATCGTCGAGGGCTATCTTTTGATCCGAGAAATTCGTGGGTTGGAGCATTTTCGTCTTCTTCACCTTCTTGGTTGGGAGTCATCTTTTGAGCTAGGGATAACCTACTCCTCACTATGGGCTTTGTCTTTAAATTTTAGTATTTTGAGATGTTGGGGTTGGTTTGGTAATTTTGTGAAAGTTTGGGGCTTTTGTGTAAATTTACAAAAGTTGGGGTTTTAGCTATATAAAACCTAGATGCGTGTTTGGCATGGAAAAGTGAAATTAATGTTAAGACACTAATAAAAAATGGAACCTAAGGGTTGTAATGTTAATTATGGAATATGCCCTAATTACATTGGTTAATTAATTTGCATAATTAATGATGAGGAATGAGGAATTGATTTGGAAATGTATGGAATTAAAGGGTGTAGTTGGATTATTTATCACTTACCTGGTTGAAATGTTGATTATATATCCATTGTTGTATTTATTTTTTGTATAGAAATAACTGCTTTGGGCTATCGGTGGAGGATAGCCTTGATTGTTGTAGACAATGCATGATGATTAGGCAAACTGGAACTAATCACTGGAATGTGTCATTGAGTATGACGGTTGAGAGAATACATTAAATTTATGTGTTGTGTGATGATGTGTATAATTATTGTTTATATGCAGTGTGTTGTGTTGGAGGAGATAGGGGATGTACTCCACGGTTTAGGGGAAGATAGGGGATGGACCTCTAAACCGCATGTTGTTGGGAGGAGATAGGGGATGGACTCCATAGATAGAGCTCATATGCTTATCTATTAATGTGTTGACAGAGCTCATATGCTTGTCTTTGGAAGTGTGATAGTGCTCTTATGCGTATCTATGGAAGTGATGATATAGCTTGTATGCTTATCGGTCGGTGTGTGATATAGCTTGTATGCATATCGGTTGGTGTGTGATATAGCTAGTATGCTTATCTATTATGAAATGGGAAAGTGCTTAATATGAGTTACTGTCTCATATAAGTTGTTTGGCCAGGTTCTGAGCCATGGTTATAAATTGAGAATTTAAAAGAATTGGAAAATGGATTGTAACATGGACTTGTATGTCATGAAACTGTAAAGTGTGATAAGGGAAAGTATCAGTGTTGGCCATCTATCAACTGCTAATCTTTTAGTCATTGTTCATATTTGGTTTAGTGTATGTCTACTGGGCTGTGGCTCACCCTATATGGGAATATCATTTTCAGGTACAGGTAGCATGCCACCTCCAAGGACGTAGCTTGGGAGACAAGAGGCGGGCAGACTTTTGTTGTTTTATTTCTTTGATGTATTACATGTATATTCAAGCCAAGGGCTTAATGTGTAAATGAGTTAGCACTTTTTTGTTGTAACCAAGTGTTAACTTGGAAAGCTGTAAGCCTTTAGGGCATTTGCTTTTGTTGTTAACATGTAATACTTTTGGTAATGGAACTCTGATGAATAGAAGAAAGTGGAACTTTTATATATCAATGCATGTCTATAGTGATGGGTTAATGTTATTTTTTTGAGGGCGTTACAGGTAACATGGGAATGCATACCCCAAGCTTGCATAGGCAAAATTTTATGGATAGTAGCTTTGCTGTAATTAATGGGACTAGCAGTTCGGTTAGGATCATCCAAAGTGTGTTTGAACTCAACCGAAGCGGTCTCCACAAGAATCTATTCAAAAATGCATTTGTATTGATCTAGATGCGGTGGAGAATGTTGAGTAGTAAGATACCGCCTTTTGATCTCCCATGGATCATTCATCCATTGGACATCTTCTGTATTAATATAGAGGATTGCTTCCTCAATTATGGAATTCTGTAAATAGGGTTCTAAAGGTGTGAGGAGGACATCTTTAGCCGTTTGGCCGGAAGATTACCCTTTTTTTACTAGAATGGGCATAAAGCCCTGGAAATTCTGTATGATAGGGGTTAGAACCCTTTCCTCGACCCCGTCCGCCCAGGCCGTAGCCTCTACTGGACATTGTTGGGACCCTGCAAGTATTCACGGGTTAGAAAATCTGGTAAAGAATTATTTTCACCTTTGATATATTCAATATCAAAATCAAAGGCTGAAAGTACTTCTTGCCATGCTGCAAAAATTTGTTTTTGAGCCAAATTCTGGACATCTTTTTTAAAGATTTGTTTAGCAGCAGAACAATCAACTCTTATTAAAAAATGTTCATTTAATAAATCATCCTGGAATTTACAAACACATTTAACAATGGCTAAACATTCTTGTTTAATTGTCGGATAATTTAAAGTTGCTTACTTCCAAGTTCCTGAAGTGAATCTTAAAAGTTCGTCTTTTTTGCTGTTAGGATTAAATTGTTTGAGAATGCAATCATATCCTAGATTAGAGGCATCTGTTTCAGCAATTTTCTTCCATTCTAGATGGGCTAAAGAAAGACAAGAAAGAGTCTTGACTCTAGCCTTAATTTTCTGAACAGCTTCTGTATGTTCTGGACCCCAAGGTGGAGGGTTTTTTCGAAGTCTGGTATATAGAATAGTAGCATCTGGTGCCAAATAAGGGTAGTAGTCATGCATATAATTTAAACTACCAAGAAATCTTTGTAATTGAGTTTTATCCTTAATTTCATCAGGAAATTTTGAGGCAAACTCCATGCTTCTGTCAATTGGAATTATGGTGCCATTATGAATGTTATGGCCCAAAACTCTGACTGTAGTTTGAAAAAGTTTCATTTCTGGTGCAGATGTCACCAAACCATTTCTGATAATAACATGCTTACAAATATGAAGATGTTTGATATGCTGGTCAATAGATGATGAAAAAATAAGAACATCATCAATATAACAAACTGCAAATTCAGTATAAGGATTAAAAATATCATTCATGATATGCTGGAATTCAGATGGAGCATTTTTCAATCCGAATGCATGACATTCCATTCAAAATGTCCAAAAGGTACTATAAAAGCAATTTTATACCTGTCTCGTTCAGCAATCTGAACCTGCCAATATCCTGATTTCATATCAAATTTGGAAAATATGTAAGCATCCTGTAATTGATCTAAAAGATCTTTTTTGTTTGGGACTGGATACCTAATCCATTGTAAGGCATCATTAAGAGGGTTGTAATTGATGACCAATCTTGGCACTCCTGTTTCAATTTCTGTATTTTTGTTAACATAGAATGTTGTACAACTCCATAGAGAATAACTAGTTCGAATGAGCTTCTTCTAGAGAAGAGTATTAATTTCTGTTTGACACAGTTCTAAATACTCTTTTTTCATTTGGCTGGGACGAGCTCTGGTTGGTATTTTGAGCTCATCAAATCCTGGTTCATAGGGAAGAGAAACTATGTGTTTTTTTCTTTCCCAAAAAGCATTAGGAACATCACTACAGACTTCTGTATGAAATTCCTTTTCAGGAGATTTGATTTTATTCTGTAAAGAAGATTGCTGTAATCTTTGTTCTGTAGTTAAGAAATGAATTTCCTTTTGTAGGAAATTAATTTCTTTTCTTTGAAATTAACTAGATCTTTGATTTGATCTAACTTTTTGGTGTAAGGTTCTGTAATAAACTCGAAAATAATATGTTGATTATTTAAGGTTGTATGAATGCCAATAGAGTCAATTTTGGTAATTGGCATAAGTAAACACAGGAATGGTGTCCCTAAAATTATGGATTGAGACATATTTTTGATCAGGACAAAAGATGTTGGAAGACATAACCCTTGGTTACATATGAAAACTTCTGGAAGTTTGTACCTAATATACAAAGAATTACCACTTGCACTAGTAAGTGATTGGGTAGTTTTTTGAATATATTTGGTTAAAGTTAATCCTTCTTGGATACAATTCATATCAGCGCCGCTGTCAACAAGAGCAACAACATCTTTTATTATAAAATCGGGTTTTATAATAAAAGTAATTCTAATATACCATTTCTGAAAAGTTACTTTATTCATGAGCATGAGATAATCAGGCTCATCATTTTTAGTACTGGATTTAGGGATTGTGATTTCTTTTTCTTTATTCTGATTAATTTTATTATTAATCTTTTTGATTTCAAAATTAATAGCAATATTGGAAGTTTGTAAATGTTTAATTTCGACTTTTAAAGCATTAACTTCCATTTTTAAATCCTGGATGGTTATGGGTTTTTCTTCAGTGATATTCTGGACTCTTTTCAAAGCATCTTTCATACTGTAATGTTGAGGGGAAAGGATTTCCTCCTCCTTTTTCTGTTGTTGATAACATAATTCTAAAAATTTTAATTTGATTTCTGGATCAGTTATTTGATCAGCAATATTTAGCATATTCTGTTTCGTTTCTGTAAGAACATTGATACTGGGTCCTCCAATATCAAGTCCATTCATCTCAACTATTGCTTTCCAATAGTTAGCTTCTTCTGAAATCTGATTTATATTTGTTTTACAAGCACAAATTTCTAGAGAGCAATCAGATTCGGAATCAGAATTTGAAGAGTATAAAGCTGCATGTTCATTATCTGAACTTGATGTAGTGCTGGAGTCTTCTGAAAGCATCTGAACAATCTGTTGCTGAAATTCATCGTCCAAAGCTAGTTCATTAAGTTTTTGTTGTATTTTAGCTTTGCAACGATTAGCATAATGTCCTGTTTGGCCACATTTATAGCATTTACTTGTGGATTTATCTTTCTTTCTGTAGGAAGATTTCTGTTTACCTTTTGATCTAGAAGGTTGAAATTGCTGGACCATTTGTTTAAATGGTTTATATTTTCTGGATTTTTTGGAATAATGAGAAGATTTTCCATATTTATGCTTTTTATGTTTGGAAGGATACTGGATTTTTGAGTCATAGGCGAATTGTTCACAAAACTCACCTAGCTCTTTTCTTCCTATTAAATTATGTTGTTTAATTTGTTGCTGTAATTTAAGATCATTGCATAAAGTGAGACCTTCATCAGTAACAATACCTATGAGCTGGCCATAGGTATACTGATTATATGGTATACTCATCTGATTATGACAATCCCGTAATTTTTTCCGTACTCTTTCACCAAAAAGAGTAGGAAGACCATCAATGAACTTAGCTTTCTAATGGTCGGAATTGGCGTCGAAATGACGAGCAATTTTCATCATGAAAACATCTTTATACCATCTAAAATGGGATAAAGACGAACATCGGAGATTCTGTAATAATTCTCTACTACGATCTTCAATACCACTAAGGGTATCAACAAAGTGTAGGATGATGGTGTTTGTTAGACTATAAACAACATCTTGCTCCTGTTGAGCTTGTCATGTAATGGGGTCTGTAATTATTCTGAAAGAATTTAATATTTCATTATGTTGAGTGTCAGTGAGAATATTATCCCACCATCCATTAAGAATTCCTGTAAAGCAATTAGCAATAAAGCGGGTAACTTGGTGATCAGTATTCTCTTTTTGCCGACAGACTATGGCAAACATGATCATATGCTGAAGGACTTCATAAATTTGATATTCTGAAAGGCCATCAATATTCCATTCATAAATGGTTTTACTATGGTATGATCTTTGGGTCTGGAGGAAATCTTCTTAATAAAGAACATCCATAGGTGTTGGCCTAGGATAGTAATATCGGCTAGGTCCTGAAAGGGCCATGCGATTAGTATTTTTCCCGTAACTAATTTTATGAAGGGAACTAGGTTCTTCCTGAAAATTGGCTTGAATTTCTGAAATTTGAGAAAGATTGAGATTTTGATAGGATTCTTCCTCAGGATTAAGATGATTACTGGATAGCATATTAATTTGAGAGGATTCCCCTATACTAAGATCTTTAATCTTTTTGACAAGGGTATCCATGAATTCATTATTCTGTTTTTGTGACTTAAGATGAAAATTAGTCACTTGAGGTGAGGGTTTAAGTGTGACTGGATATATGGGTGCTGGTTTTGGTTGAAGCTAATAGCTATCCTTTATTTGGACAACAGTTTCTTCAATCCTGGTTAACTGTTTACCTACTGTTTGGCAGTAGAGATTGGTATAATTTTCACCACCTGGTGTAAAATCCATTAAATTTCAAAATTCATATCACTTGCTGTAGGACTGTAAGGCCTTCTGGATTCATAAACACCATGAGGTATTTGGTTTTCTGAAAATTGAATTCCCTATACGACTGGATCTGTTAGTGCATCGTTTGGTCAGGGTTATGTAGACGCGCCCGCGTGGGGCCCCGCTACAGCTCGGACTTGATTTGTGTCACGGTTCTTAATCTGAACCAAAGAGTCCAAATCCGGCAAATCGTTTTGAGAAACAGATTTTTGAAAAGAAGTGTCAAACATGGACTGCTTTGCCAGATACAGAGTCACCACCTAAATATTTTTATGGGGTAATTTAGGAAACCCTGACTCGGTGCCGAAGGCCACGTGTCCGTCATCACCAAAGTTGCCTCGGCTCAGGAGCTTGGGCACGATTGCGGAAGGTCAGCTATGAGCACCCCCTCTCACCCGATCCGAAGATCGGCCTCTACTAACCGTGATATCCTTTTTTGACAACGTTATGTGTTCTTATTCCAGTTATTAGCCTAGAATTACTATGTTATGCGCACGGCACACAAGTATAGACTAGATCGCCTAATTTGGAAATAAGCATTGCATATCCGTTTGTCTTGAAGAACACTTTGGAATTCGCTACTCGCAAGTAGGCTAAAATACGGATTTCAACGAGTTTTTCCAACTCAGACAATCCAACCTTCACCCACAGGCATTCAAACAGTTTATCACATAAGCATCTAGCCACATGGTAATCATGCTATCGTGGCAACACTCACACACATGCGGTATGCTAAAGCATAAATGCTTACCGAGTACTCCATGCCAAAACAATAAACTAGTTAGCCAACATGCATGGTCCTAGTTCATGTCAAATTGACTAATACAACACATACAGGATGCAATTGGAGCAGGCTCGGCTAACCTAAACATGGCATGTGAAATGCAATCAATTGGTGCACGTATTCAATTTGGAATTGAAGTACAAATGCAGTTAGCATGATGTACCGAGCCTGGTGCATCCGAGACAAATGTATGGATGCACGCATGCATAGCATAAGGTATGCTAATTTAAACATGCCCTAATCTACCTTCATAAGCAGGTAAATAAAAGGGAAGAAAGAAGTGGGGGTTGGGAGACATGCACACACTCACCCACACTTATTACAAATTTACCCTCGCTCGGAGGGACCGAAAGAATAATACAGTTCGAATAATGAATTAACTATCCTAGCTAATTAATTATTACAAATCACCTAATTAATTAACAAATTAACTAAGCATAAGGAAAGCAATAAAAGGGAGGCTCGGGAAGAGGGTCCGATGCGCGCGTGCTCGGGTCTTGCTCGGAAGTGCACCGCCATGCATAAGCTGCCTCTGTTTTCCCTGCACTGCCTCTTGAAAGACTGCCAAAGTCTCAGAATTGCTTCCCTGGGCATTGGGAGACACCACCGACTGAGTAGAATAGCCACCGGTAGGGGTGTGCGCGGTGCGGGTCGGTGCGGTTTGAGAGAAAAATAGAAACCGTATGGCGGGTGGCGGATTGATAAAAGTGTTACTAGAATTTTCCATTTTCCTTATAAAAAACCGGTGGTTCGGTTGGCAAATAATGGCGGATTTGCTTTGGCGGTTCGGGCGGATTGGCGGTTTATAAAAAATATAATTCAAATTACAAAACTTAAATCAAAGAGTAAAAAAAAAGACGAGAGATAACATGATGTTAAGCATCTTGCAAAACTTTCTTCTGATGCAGCAAGTGTAGCAACAACATGATAATATCAACGGCTATGCCATCAGTTCATTACAAGCATCTATGGAAGTTACAATGATCAAATACAATACATAAAATTAATATCATTCAGGATTTACAATATATTGAAAATGTTTACTGTTGAAAAGTATTTAGATTGAAAAGTGAGCTGATGCAAGTTTGCAACATGGCCAGAAAAAAAAAAAAAAAAAGATTGAAAGGTGAATTGGAATCCAACTTTATTTTGGATTACTGACATCTTGAATTCCCTCAAGCAGTAATGTAATACAATATTCTAAGGTATAGAACAACAAGCAATCTTAAGTAAAAAAGAATTTTTAGAATCTTATAAAACATGATTTAATAGCGGTGCGGGACGGTGCGGTTTGGAAGAAAAATAGAAACCGGCGGATTGATAAAAGTGTCATTAGAATTTGCCATTTTTATTACAAAAACCGGCGGTTCGATTGGCAAATAATAATGAATTTTCCTTGGCGGTGCGGTTCGGTGCGGTTTTGGCGGTTCCGGCGGTTTCGGCGGTATTATGCACACCCCTAGCCACCGGCAGTGTTATATGATCATCGACTATTGATGAAGCTATCGGCCCAGGAAGGATTGCCGGTCGGCACTAAACTCTGCCGGTCGGCAGAAAATTCCTGCAGAATCTGCAATTTGACAACAACAGAGGGCAAGGCATAGCATGGTGATGCAATTCAAGCAATATATGCACCAATCCTATCCCTTATCATGTGTATGACTCAAAAGGACATGGTCCTTGGTTCTCGGACCATCAATTGCGCATTTCCATGCGTGATGACCCAAGGGACCAAGTGTGCACATTTTGATGTCAAATGCAATGCAAACCAACAAACCAATGGGACTCAACCTCTATCATGATTTGGTCAAGAGGTAGAGCATGCATGCCAATGCAATGTGATCTTAAGCATGTTGACTAGTATGTAACATGGATAATGCAAGCAAGCATACAAGACATGCAAGGCATGAGATAATGCAACCAACAAGTATGCAAGGCACAACGTGGGTGTTTAAGCATGTAATCAAACATGTGACTTCATTCAATCATGCAAGTTTAACTATGCAACAACTCACCAATATGCTACAACATACAAGGAGTACATGCAACAAACAAAGACGTGGACTTAAACATGATTTAGGCAGTCCTAACTAGGCCTAAAACAGTGGCCAAAGTGCCCAAAATGAAGGACTAACACACACGCGCACATGCATGCAATGGGTGTCCAATACTTCAAGCATTTAAAAGCAATTGTCAAGCACACTTAAGAGGATGCAAACATGGACTAACGTCATGCCTTAAGCTCTGAAAATCATGCAAGAACATGGTGCCAAACCAAGCAAACAAGATAGGCTAAGCATGGGACAATGGTCCAAGATTCAAGGCAAGCTAAAAGGGGTATTTGACCACACTTAGCAAGATCAAACATGGCATGGATTTAATGACCAAAACAGAGTTTTAGTACATAAAACAAAACCCAAAAGACCACTTAGATGGCATCTAAATGGCTTGAATTCAAAAGCCTGCACAAATGCACTTTCAAGTAGCATACCACACAAGCTCATAAGGCATCAAAGGGGAATCCAAGGCTAACATACAAGCATGCTAAGGGGACTGAAATGATGCTATAAATGGTGTCAAATCATTAAAACAAAGCAAGTAATGCATGCTACACACTCACACACTTAAGACCAACAAGCCGAAATGCAAAGGGGCTATACTAAACATGTCATGGCCGACCAAAACAACTAAGGACAGACCTCTAACATGGAAAAATAAGCACAAAAGCTTCACAAAGCTAGACCTAAAACATGCTTGAACAATGGTTTACAACCTAGGGCATGTTAAGGCCTAAACATGGCATTACAAGGTAGGTATGCTAAGCATGCATGGTGTACCAAAACCAATTAAAAACAGAAGCATATTATGACATAATAAGTATGGAAATCAGCTAAGGCATGGTGAACATGAAGCTTAGCTAGGTGCTTCCTCAAGAGGCCAAAAATGGTCCATTTCAAGGACAACAAGGAGAGGGGGTGGCCCTCTCCTCCCTAGGATCTCAAGGCACCATCCTCACCTCTAAAATCCCTCAAGATTTCAGTGGTGAGGAGGCCCAAACACCAAGGTCCCGGAGCTCACTCAAAATAGCACAAAATGGGGCCTCTCAAGGCCTAAGAGGGGTCAAACACCTCCAAACCACAAAACACTCTAAACAAACTATTTAGAGGGCCTAAAAAAAGAACTTTTTATATTATACACTAAGCTCAAAAATAGTTCTAAGATAGGCAAAATTGCAATGCAAGAAAGGGGTAAAAAGGGGCAAGATTGTTACCCTTGAAAACCTCTTCAACAATGGTGGACCAGCTGCTCCTCCAAGCTCAAAACCACCCAAGAACCTCAAGAACAACCTCTTAGAACCTTAGTAGCCAAGGGAAGGTGTAACACTATGTGTTTGTGTGCAATAGTAAGACACAAATGCACTTATACACACACAAAGGTAAAAAGAAAGAGAGAAATGGAGATAGGTGAGACGCAAACCCTAACCCTAATCCAGAGCTCTCCTCTGTATATTTTCTAACCTTTTTGTCCAACCCTAAAGCCAAGAGAGGAGGGCTCCTCTTATAGAGGAGCCAATCTTGTGAAGCTTACAAGGTAAGCTAACAAGAAGGCCATCCCTCCACACACGTGTATGGAGGGGAACAAAATGTCATACAGCTGTATTAAAATATCTGCAAAAGCAGATGAACAGTAGTCGGCTGCTCAAAATTGCCATTTTGACAAAATGGACTGCCGACCGGCAACAAAGAAAGCCGACCGGCAATATATATTGCCGATGGCAACAAAACACCAACCGGTGGCTTCTGGCCATGGCCGGTGATGTGTGGGGATGCCTTACAAGGTATTCCCTGCCCCTCCAAGGCAAAACACAAGTGTTTGGTGTCAAACCAAGCACAAAACAGTCGAGTTCGGAGATCTTGAGGCAAGGCGCGTAGCCGAGACCTCCGGGAACTCCAAACGAACACAAACATGGATGATCACCTGGTGTTCAAACGGTGACGTCCAAGTCTTGAGGACGGTCAAAAATGGGGTGTCTACAGGTTACTAGGGGGTCTGGAAGGCATACCTTGTAGAACTGATTCTAAAGGTTTTGGAGTAGATTGTCTAGAAGACTCAGGTAAATCTACTCTATACGGTGGAGCAGTTCTAAAGCTGGTTGTAGACATACTTCTGGATAATGGCCTTTGTGGTCGTTTGAAGGTAAGGTAAACATTACCTCCTTGTGTCTGTATAACATCATCCAATGATTGTTGGACTATTGGTCTGGCAGGAACATCGTTATTAATCTGCCATCTTTCTGGAAAAGTTATGTTTTGCCAAGGAATCATTTTTGGCACAGCAACTTGACTACTGAAAAGATTTGTGTCTATCAGGACTGTGTGTCCTAATTCACTTTGTTTTCGGATATAAGGATTTAACGTGGTTAAAACCTTTAAATAAATTCTGGAGATTACCGCAAAGGGTGGTGATCTCGGAAGATACTCATAACCATGAGATAACACTCTTAAGTTCTAAGACTTTTGACAAATTTGCATCTGAGAGTGCTATACTCAAATTTGGATATATATTAAAATATACTAGACCCTGAGAAAGATTGGTTTCAACTGCTCCCATGAAAGATGCTCGCCAATCAAGACATCTACCGTCCCAGAGTGTACACTGAATACTGGTATTTTTCCCCAGAAGAGTCAAAGGCTTAAAGGCTATCTGGACAAGTCCTATGTGGACATACTTGTACTTCTGTAAGAATGGGTATAAATCTTGTATGTGTAAGAGATACATAATTCATCATCATTCTGTATTGAGGCTGCATGCCCAAAGGTTTTGATTATTTTTCTACTGGAAAATTCAAAGGTTCCTATCTTATAGATAGTATCTGGTTTGACTTTAGGAACGGTCCATCTATCGAGGGCTTCCTTGACATCCTGGTAGGCTACTAACTCTCGTGCTTCTGATGTAGAAGCTACTGTATTAGCTACTGTATTGGATACTGTATTGTCTACTTCTTCTGAAGGTACAGTATTCATCTGGTTGTATTGGGACCATATATGTATAATTTAAAAGAAATATAACATAATATGAACAACAATAAACATGGCTCTGATACCAATAATGGTGCTTGACACAGGGTAAAGCTAAGCACGTCTGTCAACGACTTACGAGGCAAACATCCTAATCGCAATCACTGCTAACGGATAACCTCTACGCGACTTGGGTGACGTCCCACTCAACCTAACATTGTTCTACCCATCATTAAGCACAAACCCAAGAATAGTACAATTCATATTATTATTATATTTAACCTAAATTATGCCATATATGGTCTCATGAATTTACTGTAGAGAAGGGGAGGCCTGACGACAGCTGCCCACATGACTATGTTTTCCTGTATTTGCCGCTGGAGTCTATCAATTTGTTAATTGCAAAAATCTAACTGTTGATTAGCCCAGTAGTCAGATGGAAAGATAGTAAGATAATGTAAATACTGATTACGACAAGTTATATAATAATCTAAAACATATAAAAGATCAAGAAGTAAATTGACAGAGGGCATACATAAGAAACACTTACAATCAGTACTTCAATTTTTATTGTACTGCATAAGACGAGTTACACACTGTGAGAGAGAGAGAGAGAGAGAGAGAGAGAGAGAGAGAGAGCACACTTAGAATTCAGAAATTACACTCTAAAAACTTATGCCTTCAACAAGGGTGAGGCATCCCTTTTATAGATACATAAAGAAAATAAGATAAGGATGAGGAGGACAGGTGGCGTGTCCTAGATGGTTGGAGTCGATCGTCCTTATCCTCTTCTAATTACGCCTTATCTTTAAGTGTCGGTAAGGGACAACTGTATGGATAGTTGTGTGGCTGAAAGCTAGACTGGCCGACAAAGCATCTTCTTTTGCCGAAAGTGGTTGCCTGGATTTGTTGTTTTCTGCCGACGCTACAGAAAAGTTACTGGAGTGGAGAACAAAGAATCAATCTTCTTTTCCTTTTCCTTTCCTGTCCTTTCGTTCTTGTCTGAAATGAGACTGGTTAATGAATCCCAAAAATCTCCAAAGTTGGGATCATTGTTTGTAGGATCTTGAGATTCACCTGCAAGAACTGCGAACTCATTCTCTTCTAATTCTGGATCAAAATGTTCTTCTGGACCTTGACTGCTATTTCAGGAGTGCATACTAGCATCATCTCTGGAAATTGATTGTAGGAATTGTTCTTTCATAAAATTCATACTTTTAACAATTAATTCCTGGTCAGATAATCCTGGATATTTTTGTCGTAATTCAGTTTGAATTTGGACAAATGGATTTTGGATTACTGGAGTGGCTGGGAGTAATTTAGGAACATCCTCCCAGCAGGCCTGAGTATGAGCCTTAATCTTCTGTAAAATTTCCTGTTGTTGTTTAGGGGCGTCAAGCCCCTTAGTCCACCATTTAGTAAAGAAAACTCTTTTTAAGCGTGGAATTTTATTCTGGAAGTCGCATTGGAAATCCCATTTCCATATTCATGGAATTCCAAAACAAATAACAAAATGAACTATAGATTTGGATATAGAAATATCCTTTTATACTAGAAGATGACTGTAAACAACCTGCCATTCATTAAATGCTTGACGAATTGATTCTGGAAAAACATCAATTGATATTCTTAAAAATATCGATAAGTTTAAGAAGCCTCGCCACTTTACACAAAAAGTTACCAAATTCTAATTTAGCAGCCACCCCCTCAATATGGAGACAACTTTTATTTAAAAGAAAATAATAATAATAATAATAATAATAACTATAACAATAACCTAATTTACTACAATTAATACAACTAAAGGTTGCCGTCAATTGCAACAATGAGTTATCACCGGTGCCGTTGGATTGATTTTGTAAAGAATATGTAGGCATCAGATTAAGAATTCACAAAATTGGAATTAATTGATACATCTTAAGTTTTTAATTGTACAAAAATTAATCACAAAACTAGATTCAATATGTTGACATAAGTGTGAGATTCACAAAAAAAATAAGACTCATCTCATGTGAGAGTATTAGGGGGTGATTATTTAGTATTTTCGGAGTATTGACACGTAGTGCTCTATAAGATTTTGATTGATAGAGAGGGGTAAAGACTCACGATTTATGTTGGAAATAGGAAGAACAATATGAAGACTAAGTAATTGGTAATTGCGTAAAATATAATCACGTAATGTTCCGAGATTATTAAATAATTTCCTGAGTATTGGATCGGATATTGTGATGTGCTCTTAAAATGTTTTTAGAACAACGGGCAGCTACAACTCTAAGTTGCAAAGCTGTGAAAAAGAAAGAAAAAAAATACAAAAAGAATAAATTCATCTTTATATGTCAACATTTTTTTAAGATCTTTCTCACGACTAAAAAATCAATGAACTTGTATCAAGGCGCATGATTCAATCTATATGGTTTAGCTTTTAAAATTTATTTTTTTTTAAAAGTCAAAAAATAAATCTAAATCCTCAACCAAATATAATTATATATATTGAAACCTGTATTTAGTGAGTTTTTTTTTCTTCTCTCTCTTCAATTCTGGGCATCATAGTGATTCAATTCAAAAGGCTAAAGTTATATTCTGAAGGGTAAATTATAAATACACTTTTTGAGATTTATTTAAAATATAAATTATTTTTTATAATTTAAAAAATTACAAATATTTTTTTGTCAGAATTTTTTATTTAGCAGTATTAATTGAAAAAGTAAAATTTCTAACTGTTTACCTATACAATAATAAAATTATTTGAATTATTAATTGAAATAAAATTTTAACATTATTAAAAACTGTTAATTAACTTGATGATTAATTAATAAAATGACATATTTGTTATGAAATTATAAACTTTATGGGGCATAATGTAATTTTTAGAAGCACAAGAAATAATTTGTAATAAAAGCAAATCTCAGGAGGTGTTTATAATTTACCCTATTCTGAAATTAAAATAATAAAAAAAAGCCATACCTTAGAAAATCAATCTGGCGGCACCGATGATAACTCGTCGTCGTAAGTGACGCAATCGACAATAACCTTTGGTTATATTAATTGCAGTTAGGGATGTGAGCGGTGTGGTTCGGACAATTTAAGAAGAGAATTATAAATTGAATGGCAGTTTGACAGATTGACGGATTGGTAAATCACAATTTGGGTGATTTTAGGCGGATTGATAGATTGAAGAATATTCTAACCTATTAATAAGTATTTACATAATATATAACACTAATTTGTATAATATTTTTTAGGGAGATTTATTAGAAGATCTTTTTTCAAGTGTTTGTATCTCAATTAATCCATAAGATATTTTTTTATTTCAACAAGTCCTATTATTTGGACATTTGATCTACCAAATCCTAATTCTCATATTTAAGGTATTTTATGGACATTTATACCCCTACAAATATTTTTTGAACGGTTAGCAATTTTGTGATGTGAACATTCATATTTTACAATGTAAATATTCACATTGACAATGTGAACATTCACATCACAGAACATTCACACTGCAAATGTGAATATTATTAGGAGTATTTTGGTAACTATGTTACCCATAGGACTTATTGGAATATAAAAAAAAATAATGTGGACTAAATCGAATATAAGTAGATGAAAAGAGATTTATGAAAGTGCCCCTATTTTTTATATATATAATACAAACTAACTTTACATAATATATTTCATATATATAACTACTAATTTGTAATAAATTTCGTATCTTAAATATCTCACACTCATTTTTACTTTAATATTTCATTGGAGATTAAAAAATATAGAGTTAATTATCTAAAAGTTCTATTTACAAATGTTATGGTAGCTCAAGTCCTATTTAAGATTTTTTGAACTAATAAGTCATATTTAGTATAACTGATAATATTATCAGTTTTTTCCAATTTTTAAAACTAAAAACATTATTAATTTTGCATAGCAATATTCCAGATAATTGTTTCACTATCTGAGAAAAAAAAACACAAAGCATGAGATTAAACGTTTTTGTCTTTCTACTTTTTGGTTTGATTCAACTATCCAATAAAACCGAGAACATTGTTAGTTTTTTTTTTTTCAGTTTTAAAACTAAAGACATTATCAGTATTTTTTTCCCAGTTTTGCACATTAATGTTCCACCACTATGCTCCTTTTATAGACACAAAATTTTTAGTTTTGCACAAAAAATTTCACATGATTTTTTTAAAGTTTTTGTCAATTTGAAAGTTGATATTTTAAAGTTTTAAAAATCAAAATAAATATCAAATTATCATATTCCTTTATAAATAATCATAAATGATAAACAGTAATTATTTGAAGGGCAATTCTGACTATTAAAAATTTAATAGAACTTGAAGATCCAAAAAATCTATTGAGTATAAGTTCATAAATTACGACTTGTGTGTAAATATCCTAACAATATATATGCATTAACTATAGTGGAGCGGAATAGTTTCGAATGCGAATTATAAATTTTAAAGTTTAATCAGCGATTAGAAGATAGATCGGTATGGATTGATGTGAATCGGTATAATTTTAACGAATTGAATAGTATTTTACACTACCCTAATTGTGATAAACTAGGGCTTTGTTATAATTATTGTTATTATTATTTATTTTTTAAATAAAAGTGGTCCCCATACTGAGGAGATGGCTGCCAAGTTAGAGTTGGATAAGGGTCAGAAGTTAGTTTGATAATATTTTGGGTAAGGTGGACAGCTCTTCAAACTTATTGGAAAAATATATTTCATTCAAATATTTTATTTATTTATTTATTTATTTTTGACTTTACATTTTTTGTTAAACTAAACACCAAAAATTATAGAAAATAATTTATAAAAACATCCTTCACTAAAACAAACAGAGCACATCATTCAAATATAATCATCAATTAATTGTAAAATAAGATAGAGAGAAAATATATAATATCATTTATATTAAGGGTCGATTACAGTCCTATAAAAATATAAGATAAAATCATTTCAAAGCTATTTTCTCCAATAAAAGGAATAAGGAGAGTATTTTTGAGCAATGATTAAAGCGTGCCAAATTAATATTTATATCAGTCAACAGGACATGAGCATGACGAAGAAAATTGGGCAATCACATGATTCAAAACAACTCGAAAACGAAACATCTACGAAGCTTCTCAAGTATTTGGAACCTCTCCTCCTAGCGCACACACCATTTTAAGACCAAAAAATATAATCGATGATAGAATTATATACAATTTTTTTGTATGTAAGATATGTTTCATCCTATATGAAAAGGTTGTATACTTCCTTCTAAAGTTTGAAATTCGAAATCTTTTAATTGTAAATAGTTTTTTGAGATTTGTCTATACAGAATTTGTCTCAACTTAAATGAGTTCCTTGTTAGTAGACGGTGGTATTAGTCACCATCCAAATTAGTCAATCTATTGAACCGAATATCGGGGGGGGGGGGGGGGGTTGGGGGATTTCTAGACTACATCCCACATCGAAAGCATAGGAGCAAAAGAATGGGGAATCAAGCCTATACAAAGAAATGTATAAGCAAACTTAAAAACATACTTACCTGGACGGGGTCAATGGGTGATCAACAAGGCCCATGGCCTAGGTTGGTGACCTCCATTGCACATAGGAGGGGTGCCCGCCTAAGATCTACCCAAGAGGTGGAGTCTACGTCATAATTTGTGATAGCGGGGGCTTGCGTTCGCGCAGCCCCTACTAATCTCTAGTGCTAAATTTTCTGCTTTATGTGGGTATTAATGATTTCTAATAGTGGTTTAGGACTGGTTTGTGATCTCTTGATTTTGGACAAATTGTTGGCATAAGATTGATTTCAAGGTGTAATCAAATGGTTTTTTTTGAAATGATTATGGTAATGGATTCTTGTACATCATGGTCCCAAGCACATGGTCAGTTTAGCTCATATTTCATTCTTATTTCTCTTACATTTTCAATTTCACTTTTCCTAAATCTTTATCTAAATCTATGATCTAAACATACATGATCTAAACATAATCAAAAGTGTTTCCTGATTTTTCCAAACTATTCCAATTTTTTTAGCCATGGATATGCCATTGCCAAGGAGTTTCTGAACCCCCAACTTTCCCAGAAAAGTATCTAAAATGCCTAATCCATCCTATCAATACAGACTAGACATCGCTGCAATGAATTGTCAACCAAATGAGGATACGCAGACAATATATTGTGACTAAAAATCAAGAACTAGCCTAAAGGGTGCATTCCAGAGGAGAAGTGTCAGCTCGATCTTTCACTCAATAGAAGCGCAGAGAAAACGTCACTCAGAGAATCCCATAGTGTGGTACATTGAGCTTAAAGAAGCAGAATAGGGAAATAAGGCATTGAAAGCACTCGCCTTTGGTTCTCTACTTCAGGAATTAGCCTAACAACAGAGCTCAAGATTTCCTCAGAAAATTTTTGGACCAACTTGAATGGATTTTCCAGATGTATTCTTTGATCAAGTGACTGTTACAGTGTATTTAATGAATGGAATGAGATAATCATTATATGTCGAATTATACACACACAGAGCATTGGTCATTGGTGTTTTAAGTGAAGACAATGATTGGTCAGTGTTCAACTAGTCCCATATCGAGAAGGAGAGAAAAAGAGAACAGGTCATTGGGTTTTAAAACAGCCAGCCCAAGTGTTTCCAAATCATACCTTTCTCGGCCTTTTGGCTAAGATCAAGTGTAGTATCTGTTCTTATCAGTTTAATATCTGATACGTGGACCATTGGTCCACACGATATTAAATTAATTTTTTGAGGGGGAAGTCCCATCACAGTAGCTTGCTACTGGGGTCTTCGAGTGTCGCCTTGGTGTTGCACTATTGCCTTGGCCTGGCGCACCCCACCAGCACTAGTCTCAATTTTTTCATTTAATATAATAATAATAAATTTTTAATTCGTGTTAATGTTAATGTAAACTATGAAACTGTGAATGGAACTTGTACAGTAACTTAAATGGTTTTTAGATTTAAAAACAAAGAGATCAAGGGCAGAATGGTAAGTTGTGAAATTTCACTGTCAAACATAACTGCGATAAGTTGTGATTAGTTGCGACTGAGAATGATACATAATTAAGAGAGCTTACACATATCTCTGAGATTAAGGAATGTCAAAAGACTCACTGTAATTTTGCACCTGCATTTTGAGCATTTTGCCTTTGTTAACATAATATTAACATTCTCACTCTATTGAATATTGTTCCATGTGTGGCCAATACATTACGATGCCTCATATCTAGTGTTTGAGCAAAAGGAAGATGAACTTTTGAATTTTGTACCAAAAATATGGTTGCTTTAACTGAGCTGAAGCAAAATCCATGTTTTTAGCAGCTTCCCTTGCTCTTAGCTCCTAGAAAAAAATATCAGATTCCAAATAAAAGTTGAAATGGTTGTTGAACTTAGGAACTCTTGGTTAGGTGGATTTGATGGGGGGAATCCTTGACTTCATCATCCCACATCGAAAGCATATGAGCAAAAGAACGGGAAGCCAAGCCTACACAATGAAATGTATTAGCTACCTTGAAACATACTTACCTGGATGGGGTCGACGGGCAATCAACAAGGCCCATGGCCTTGGTGACTTCCATTGCACTTTAGGAGGGGTGCCCGCCTAAGGTCTGTCCAAGAGGTAGCGCAGCCCCTATGGTAGCGCAGCCCCTACCAATCTCTAATTCAAAGTTGTGTTAAATGAGTATTAAGTGGCTTTTCTATTGTTCACCGTTTTCTTTTTCCAGTTTCCCTCCTACGAAACACAACATTAAACCAATGTATACCCCAAAAAAGATCCAAGGATTGAGCTACTTTGATTGCTGATAATTTACAGAGGAATTACACACCAAAAAAATAAAAATAAATAAAAAGAGAGAGAGAGAAGAGAAAGCACGCATCTTGACTACTAGCTGCCATATCATGAAAACCATACATTTTAAGCCGAAGGTAATTCGCTATGGTCGGATTCTTCACCTACCTCACTGGATAACCTTGTTGTTTCGTTCTTAATAGGCTCGCAAACCCGGCCGCAAATTAGGAAATAAATGAAATTTAGCAAGCCCAAGAAAGTAAGTAGACAATAATAGTAATCTACGTGACCCCCGTTAAGGTTGCTTGACAACCAGCTTACTTTGCCCCCTTTGGCTGTAACCACATTCACAATTTTCACCAGAAGGCTCCCCACTAGGCTCGATACCGCCATCCCAAGTGTCGAAAGGGCCATTGAAATGCTACTATGCTAGTCATGCTTTTAGGGAACTGACTGTAAAAGAACTCTTTGCCCGATCGAATAAAACGCCTCGGCTAGTCCAAGTATGGCATATTGTGGAACCAACCACATTGCAGTCATGTCCACCACAGCATTGGGATCCTCCTGAAACCCTTGTTCAATTGCTTTTGAACGCCTTTTGCGTTCAATTACTGCTGACACTACTGTTGCCAGACATGACAGTAATAATCCAATCCCCATCCTGACACGGGGGCTAAGCCCAAGTGGCCTCCCTGTGCACTTTGCTAGTAGGGCAACCATGAAACGGTCATAGAAGGTGACCCATAGTGTTAGCGTGACGATCATGAACACGGAAAAGCTCCCTGCTGGGATCTCAAAACTTGAGTTGATGTGGCGGTTCATGGTTTTCGCTTGGAGTGTTGAAAATGAGTTTTGGCAGATGATTAGTATGACCATAATGCCAGCAGAGAACATGGGGATTGCTTTGAGAAGGGCCTTGAGTGATTCTACTTGTTCCACCGTGCATAGATGCCATGGATTTGAAGCCGATCCATCTGGATTCAAATCTCTCTCGGGATCTGTAATTATGCATGCTTTGTTTAGGCACCTCAAGTTCTCAGTTGGTGCACAGAACTTTGGTTCTAGGCTTTTATGATGAAAATCATCAGAGTATCTGTTTTTCCTGTTTCTCCTAGCTGCCACGAGAACTTGAACAAAACTGGTGAACAAACTCTCGCTAGCGACAACTTTGATGTAAAGAGAAGAGCCCAACAAGAACATGAGAGCAGAGAAAACCATGAACACAACCGGGATTCGAAAACCAACTTGCGAGCCCAAATGTTCTTGATTGTAGACAATGACAGTCAAGGCAAGGACTGTAGAGAGTCCAGTAGAGGCATAGTACCAATTGAAGAAGCTTTGCAAAGTCCTATCATTGTCAGGGTTGTCTTTGTTGTCCAATTGGTCTGCACCAAAGGCTATAGAACAAGGTCTAATGCAACCAGCTCCAATGGAGATTAGGCCAAAACTAGAGAACAAGACAGCAAGTTGGGCTGAGGTTGGAGAGTTGTTGCAAGTGCTGTTGATGAAGTGTTCACAAGAGGGTGGTTTCAATTGTGGAAGCATTGCTGTTAGCCAGAGGAGAGTCATTCCCTATCAAAACAGAACAACAATATAGAATAATCAATAGGGGTGAATATTAAAATTAGCAGTATTCTGTGTCTCAAAATTTTCTCGTCCCTCTGTTTTAATGTATTATGAGTTGCATGTGAGTCGAGATTTTCAACTTATTGTGTGACTGCAAGTGCATTGAGACGAGACATAAATTCGAGCACAGAGGATCCTTAAGCCTAATTTTATTTTCTTGAAAACATGACAGAATAATCAACAAATGAACATTAAAATCAAGAAGCTCTCACTTCATCCTTAACTTGTGGGATGGGATTCTTTGTCCTGAAATTTTCTTGTTTCTCTGTCGGTGTATTTTTAGTCACAAGTGCCCTAAGATTCTCATCATTTGAGATTTCTATCCCATTGTGTGGCTGAGTACATTGAGATAGAAGGACAAAAAAAAAATTCAGCACAGATGATCCCTTACCCTAATTTCATTTTCTTAACAAAAAAATTTTATCGTCAAAGAATTATCAACAAAAAAACTGAAAATTAAAATTGGCAGGGCACACTTTATTGAAAATTTCTTGTCCCTCTATTCCAATGTATTCTGAGTTGCACCTGTCCAAAGAATTTCATGTTTCGAGATTCCCACCATCTGTGAATACATTGAGACAGAATGATAGAAATTTTGGAATAGAGGATCCCTTACCATAATTTCGTTTTCTTGAATTATTTATTTATTTTTTACTATTCTATCCCTCACAAGAAATACATGCCATTGTTTAAGATATCTAATGATTCCACAATAAAAGAAGGAAATTTTTTTCATTATGTACTTTGAAAATGGATGAAAATTTGAGATTTTTATTTTTTTTAATTTTTAATTTTTAATTTTTGCAAGAGCATTTGTTAACAAAATTCTAATTTCTGTATTACATAAAAACCAAGTTAGGGCGAGCATGGAATACATTGAATTAACCTGCATGAGGTCTGGGATCAAGATGAGATTTGGTTAACTTGCCTGAATAAGAGATATTTGACTAGGTTTCTCTTTTATTTAATTTTTTTGAATTCAACCAATAATAATTATATCAATAGTTATCAGTAGCTCAATTGTGTTTGTTATATAAAGCCGTTTTCAATGAATTGCAAAATTAATGTTGTACAAGTTAGTTAAATCCGTTTGGCAAGTTGCGTTAGGCCACTACAACAAAATTAACTATTTACAGTTTCATGTTTACGGCATGCATGTTATAGTTAGTGTATTATATGGCATTTTTTTTTTTTTTGGCAAAATGGAATACATCGTGTTAACCTGCATGAGGTTTGGAATCGAGATGAGATTTGGTCAACTTGCCCGAATAAGAAATATTTGACTAGGTTTCTCTTTTATTTAGTTTTTTTTTTTAATTCAACCAACAATAATTATATCAATAATATCAGTAGCTCAATTGTGTTTGTTATATAAAGTTGTCTTCAATGAATTGAAAAATTAATGTGGTACACGTTAGTTAAATCCATTTGGCAAGTTGCGTTAGGCCACTACAACAAAATTAACTATTTACAGCTTCATATTTACGGCATGCATTAAATGGATGTTATAGTTAGTGTATTATACGGCATTTTTTTTTTTTGGCAAAATGGAATACATCGTATTAACTTGCATGAGGTGTAAGACTGAGATGAGACTTGGTCAACTTGCCCAACTAAGAAATATTTGACTAGGTTTCTCTTTTATTTAATTTTTTTGAATTCAACCAACAATAATTATATCAGTAATATCAATAACTCAATTGTGTTTGTTGTGTAAAGTCGTCTTCACTGAATTGCAAAATTAATGCAATACAAGTTCGTTAAATCCGTTTGGCAAGTTGCATTAGGCCACTCCAACAAAATTAACTATTTACAGCTTCATGTTTATGGCATGCATTAAATGCATGTTATAGTTAGTGTATTATACGACATTTTTTTTTTTGTGCAAGATAGAATACATTGTATTAACCTGCATGAGGTCTGGGATCGAGATGAGATTTGGTCAACTTGCTTGAATAAGAAATATTTGATTAAGTTTCTCTTTTATTTAATTTTTTTGAATTCAACCAACAATAATTATTTCAGTAATATTAATAGCTCAACTGTGGTTGTTATATAAATTGTAAAATTAATGTGGTACAAGTCAATTAAATCAGTTTGGCAAGTTGTGTTAGGCCGCTACAACAAAATTAATTATTTATAGCTTCATGTTTACGTCATGCATTAAATGGATGTTATAGTTAGTGTATTATATGACATTTTTTTTTTTTTTTGCAAGTCATTAATGTTTTGTCAAATGCGACATACATACCATGTTAGCTGAAGGTCCCTCAGCAACACTCAACACCACGTTCTAATTCTAGATTTATCATTATCACCAATGCCAAAGATTGGAAAGAGAAAGAGAGACACAACAACAATAAAGTGAAACAATTGAGAGAGATACCCATTTCCTCTCACTCACTCACTCACTCAATCACTCACTCACTCACTCTCTCTCTCTCTCTCTCTACATTTTTTTCACTATAAAATGGTTACCCTGGTCATTTGAGGGCAACGTTGAGACTTATTCTGACATGGGTTGTTATGAATCGACTTTGCTGGCAAAGGCACACCCAAAAAAAAGACAACAACCACTACCAGTAGTCGTCGCAGAGCACAAACCCACCTTTTGTCCACCTACCGCCTTCCGGTAGATCAGACACCGAAGTTTACTCATTCTTAGATTTCTTTTTCTCAAACCTCAAAGCCTCCACTTACAATTCATGTAACGCCCTAAAAAATATAACATTAAACCAACATTTTAGACATGCATTGATACAAAAGAAATCAACCATTTCTATTCATCAGAGTAATTCTTACAACTGTATTGCATGTTAACAACAAAAGCAAATGCCCTATGGGTTTACAGCTTTCCAAGTTAACACTTGGTTACAAAAAGAAGAGTACTAACTCAATACATATTAAGCCCTCGGCTTGAATTTACATGTAATACATCAAAATAAACAAAAGAAAGAGTCTTCAACTCTCATCATCATCCAAGCTATGTCCTTGGAGGTGGCATACTACCTGTACCTGAAAATAATGTCCCATAAAGGGTGAGCTAACGCCCAGTAGAGATATGCTAAACACAGTATGAGCAATGACTAAGACATTAGCAATTGATAAATGTTCAATTTTCATAAACCAATTCATATCCCATTTCCATTTCATGACCACTATGTTCATGTTTCATTTCAGTTTCCATTTCTTATCATTTTCACAATTTACATCAATGGCTCAGAACCTGGCCAACCACTTATATGAGACAATGACTCATATTAAACACTTCCCATTTTACAATAGATAAACATATTAGTTGTATCAACATCTCAACAGATAAGCCTACAAGCTGTATCCACATTTCAACCGATATGCATATTAGCTATATCAACACTTCCAAAGATAAGCATATGAGCTGTATCAATACTTCCAAAGATAAGCATATGAGCTATATCAACACATTATTTGACAAGCATATGAGCTGTATCAGTGGAGTCCATCCCCTATCTCCTCCCAAATAACATCCGGTTTAGAGGTCCATCCCCAATCTTTCCCTAAACCGTGGAGTACATCCCCTATCTCCTCCCACACACACAACATATATACACAAAGGTCATATACGCAATCAATCAATACATAACGTTAATGCATTCTATCAACCGTCATACTCTATGACATATCCAATTGATTAGTTTTAGTTTGCCTAATCATCATGTATTGTCTACAACAATCAAAACTACCCTCCACCGGTAGCCCAAGCAATTATTTCTAAGCAGATAATAAAAGCTCCAACAGATAAAATATCAATGTTTTCAAAAGTGAGCGATTAGTAAATCTAACTCCACTATTCAACCATATAATGAGTAAATTTCATTATTTCCAACTCAATTCCATATAGCTACAATTTTCCCAAATTAATTATACCAATTAATTTTAGACAACAAATTAGGGCTTTTACCCCCAACTCTCAATACCAACTCAAAGGTCCCAATATCACCAACCAACAACTATACCATCATTTTGAAACCCAAAATACATATTATGAGCCCCAAATCACAAAACCCTTTTTAACACATTTTGAAACCCTAAGTCCCAAAATTTCCCAACTTCAACACTCTATCAAAACAACGAAAAATCTAGGTCAAAGACCATAAGAGTGAGTAGGAACCCCTACCTCAAAAGATGACACCCAACGAAGAAGATGGTGAAAACGAAATTGCTCCAAACCACGAGTTTCTCGGATCAAAAGATGGCCCTCGACGATCAACAACCTTTTTGTAAGGGCCAAAGGGGAGGAAACAACTCCTACTAGATCAATACCTAGAGAGAAGGCAAGGTTCTAGAGAGAGAAGCTCTCAAATGGCCTTTTCGAAAAAGTAAGAGAGAGAAAGAATGAGAAAAAGTGATTTAAAACTGCCCCACAGCCAACTGATATACGATATTCCCGCTCGAGCGGAAAACACAACGCTCGAGCGTCAAGAACAAAAACTAGGTCCGCTCGAGCGCAAAAAGTCCCGCTCGAGCACCAAGACACAAGAATAAAGTAAATCCGCACGAGCGCGAAAACCAGTCCGCTCAAGCGTAGATTTCTCCCTCCCAGAACTTACACCCAAAGGTACTACCCGCTCGAGCGCTCAAGTACCCGCTCGAGCGCCACCGCTCGAGCGTAAGGAAACCTGCTCGAGCGTAAAAATCACACCTGCAGAAGTTTTGCAGGGACACGAAAAATTGGGAGTGTGCAATATCCGCTCGAGCGCAAAAGGACCCGCTCGAGTGGAACGACCAAAAACCCGACAACAAGACTTCAGACCAAGGTTCAACCCACCTGTTCGAAACAAGCCCAACACATCCTATAACTCAAAAAAACGGAATTTAAGGATGACAACAAGATAGATACAACTACCAACTTCACGGAACTGAGTCCGGAATACAACAGAACAGTAAAGGGACAACCGGGATCGCTATAACCTCCCCCCCTTAAAGAATTTCGTCCCCGAAATTAAACACAAGTTTTTCAAAAACAGGTTTTCTCCATTTTCAACAATGTTACAACATAAATTAAACAACCCGACCCATTACCGGTCAATCCCATCTCTTTTCAAGAGGCACATCACATTATTCATAACAATCTGCATTATCAACATGCATTCGTTTGAAATTTAGCAATTTCAACTCATTTTTCACAATTCCATAGTACATGCAACATTATCATTATGCTTGCATTTCCACAATATACTTAACATACACAATGTTAAAACAAACTTCCATTAACCAAAACATTCACAATGTTTTACAACTTAAGACACATGTAATGTTTTTAAAGTTCAACGATATTACAAAATTACCGATACAAGGTTACACATCAACAAACAAGTCCGGATTATTCTCGCGGACTTCCAACTCACGTTCCCAAGTGGCTTCCTCCACTCCATGATGTTTCCACTAAACCTTCACCAAAGGAATGGTCTTGCCACGCAGGACTTGATCCCGCCTATCCAAGACCTGAACCGGTCTCTCCTCGTACGAGGCATCCTCATCCACTTCCAAGTCGGTCCAATCTAACACGTGGGATGGATCCAGCTCATACTTCCGAAGCATACTCACATGAAACACGTCATGCACTCCGGATAACTACGGCGGTAAAGCTAAACGATAAGCAACCTCGCCAATCCTCTCAAGGATCTCAAAGGGACCAATAAACCGAGGGGATAACTTCCCACTCTTCCCAAACCTCATCGAACCTTGCCTAGGTGATATTTTCAAGAAGACATAATCACCCACCTCAAACGCCAAAGGTCTCCTCCGACGGTCGACATAACTCTTTTGGCGACTCTGGGCTGTAACAAGCCTCCTACAGATAAGCTCAACTTTCTCCGTCGTCTCCCTAACCAACTCCGGGCCCAACAAAGGTGCATTACCCACCTCGGCCCAACACACTG
This sequence comes from Camellia sinensis, assembly GCF_055761805.1. Taxonomy (NCBI): domain Eukaryota; kingdom Viridiplantae; phylum Streptophyta; class Magnoliopsida; order Ericales; family Theaceae; genus Camellia; species Camellia sinensis. Next base: position 14,188,243 of record NC_138969.1, read on the forward strand.
GAGACCTACACGGTCGGCCATACAAGGCCTCAAACGGTGCCATACCGATGCTAGACTGAAAACTATTGTTGTAGGCAAACTCCACCAAGGGCAAATGCCTCTCCCACGTCCCACTAAAGTCAAGGATACAACCTCGAAGCATATCCTCAAGGATCTGAATAGTACGCTCGGATTGCCCGTCAGTCTGAGGATGATAAGCCGTACTAAAGGTCAGCCTAGTGCCCAAGACACTCTGCAAACTCTGCCACAACCTAGCAGTAAAACAAGGATCTCTATCCGAGACGATCGTCACTGGGACCCCGTGTAATCTCACTATGTCCCGAATATACAGGTCGGCGAGATGATCTACCGAATCTCTCACGCGCATAGGAATGAAGTATGCCGACTTAGTCAACCGGTCTACAACCACCCAAATGGCATCACTACCCCGCTAAGTACTCGGAAGACCTACAACGAAGTCCATAGTGACATGCTCCCACTTCCACTTGGCAATAGGCAAGGGTTGCAACAAACCCGCTGGCCTCTGATGCTCGGCCTTCACTTGCTGGCAAGTAAGGCACTTAGACACGAAAACAACCACATCTCTCTTCATACCCCGCCACCAAAACTGACAACCCAAATCCCGATACATCTTAGTGCCTCCCGGATGCACCGCAAGGCGTGAATGGTGGAACTCTCGGAGTACTTCTTCTCGGCAAGACTCCGGCACAAACAAACGGTCTCGGTATCTCACACTCAGGTCGGGATACACCGTCAAACCCTTGTCAACCTTCCCATTTGAGATCTTCTCTCGGAGGGATTCTACCTCAAGGTCACCTCTCTGTGCCTCTAACACTCGGGTCACAAGTGTAGGCTGCGCAACAATAGAAAACAAGGTCGCAGCCCCAACAGATTCGCCCAGAAGCAAATCAAACTCGCTAAGCGCACCAAACATCTCCCATTCCCGGATGGCTATACAAGCTACAACACTAATGGATTTTCTACTAAGGGCATCGGCCACTGCATTAGCCTTTCTCGGGTGATAGTGCAACTCATAATCATAGTCCTCAATGAACTCCATCCATCTCATCTGCCTCAAATTCAAGTCTCTCTGTGTAAACAGATACTTCAAAGTCTTGTGGTCTGAGAACACCTCGAACCTCTCACCATAAAAGTAGTGCCTCCAAATCTTCAAGGCAAAGATCACTGCTGCTAACTCTAGGTCGTGTGTAGGGTAGTTCTTCTCGTGTATTTTTAACTGACGTGAGCCATAAGCTACCACTTTCCCTTCTTGCATCAACACACAACCCAAACCCTCTTGTGAGGCATCACAATAAACCGCATAACCCAACCCTCTGTCCGAAATAATCAAAACCGAAGCGGTGGTCAATCTAACCTTCAACTCTCGGAATGACTTTTTGCAAGTCTCATTCCACACAAACTTGACCCCTTTTCGCGTCAATCTAGTCAACGGCGAAGCTAGCCGGGAGAAATCTTTCACGAACCGACGGTAATACCCAGCTAATCCCAGAAAACTGCAGATCTCAAACACACTCCTAGGCTGTGCCCAATCTTGCACTGCCTCTACCTTGGATGTATCAACAGACACCCCTTCCCCGGATACCACATGGCCTAAGAATTTCACTTCTCCTAGCCAGAACTCACACTTCCCAAACTTGGCATACAGCCTATGGGCTCTAAGCAACTCAAGCACCACTCTCAAGTGTTCCTCGTGCTCCTCCTCAGAAGGCGAATAGATAAGAATGTCATCCACGAAAACGACTACAAATCGATCCAAGAATTCCCGGTTCATCAAATCCATAAAGACTGCCGGTGCATTGGTAAGCCCGAATGGCATCACCAGAAACTCATAATGGCCATACCGCGTACAGAATGCCGTCTTAGGAATATCCTCCTCCCTGACCCTCAACTGGTGGTAGCCCGATCTCAAGTCTATCTTAGAGAAACAACAGGAACCCTTCAACTGGTCAAACAGATCATCTATACGGGGCATAGGGTACTTATTCTTGACCGTAGCCTGATTCAACTTCCGGTAGTCTATACACAATCTCAAGGCACCATCTTTCTTTTTAGCAAAGAGGGCCGGTGCTCCCCACGACGAAACACTAGGGCGAACAAAACCCTTATCTAGCAATTCCTGGAGCTGAATCTTCAACTCACTCAACTCGGCTGGGGCAAAACGATAAGGTGCCATAGAAATCGGCGCCGTGCTGGGCACTAAATCAATAGAGAACTCTATCTCTCGGTGAGGTGGTAAACTAACGAGATCCTCGGGAAAAACATCTGAATACTCACAAACCACCCTCGGCAATACAATCTGGTTCTCATCACACTCACCACTCATAAAGCTAGCAAGTAGACCACTAAACTCTCCCCGCCCTCGCGGATCATACACCGGTGGCAACACACTACCAACCCGGTCCCCCAAGAAATGGAAACACTCCCCGCTCAAGGTACATACGGTGACCCTCTGGCGGTAGCAATCAATAACAGCTCGGTATGACGATAGCCAGTCCATACCCAAAATAACATCAAAACCCTTCATAGGCATGACAACAAAAGAAAAAGGAAGCCTATGACCGACGACCTCTATATCACAACCTCTAACACCTTGTTTCAAGATCAACTCACCACTAATAGGCGCTACTACACATATAGGAGATGCTAACTGTGCCAACTCCAATTCCAAAACAGATGCAAATGCAGCAGACACAAAAGAATGAGATGCACCCGTATCAATCAACACACTAGCAACCGAGTTGCAAAACACAAAAGTACCTTTCACTACTGATGGAGCCGGTACTAGGTTCTGCGCGGCAACAACATACACGCGCCCTGTAAGCCCCTGATCCACCTGCTCACCTCTAGGAGCAAAGGACTGCTGTACTGATTGGGATGACGAAGCTCCCGGATTGGCCCTCGAGGCCTGCACAGACTGAGCTGGCTGATAACTCTGCGTCTGCTTAGAACCAGACGCTCTTGAAGTAGCACTCAACTGCGGGCAATACCTCTTCAGGTGCCCAGGCTGACCACACTGATAGCAAGACAAAGGCTAGCCCCTGCCCTGACTCTGGCCCTGAGGTCTAGCTGAAGAAGAAGCAGCTCGCTGACCCCCTCCCTTCTGCGGGCAAACCGAAGATTTGTGACCCAGCTGGCCACACGCAAAACAAGTCAAGCCTCCCTGACTACCCCTCCCAGAGCCCGTACTCGGCACTGGAAAGGTCGATCTAGCCACACCACCCTGAGACTGCTGAGGGTTAGAACCCCTCTATCTCCTGCCATCACCCTGACCATCTTGGCCCCTCTTGGAGCCTCTCTGCCCCTCATCCTCCTCCTGCATCATGAGCTCCATATGAGCTGCCGCATCCACCAAACGTCTATACTCTCGAATGAAAGATCCACCAACCCTCAACTTGAGGCCTCGCCTCTACTTCCGCTCAAAATCAAAGCAACGACGTTCATCGGATGCCACCAGTTCAGGTGCAAACCTGGACAGACTAGTAAAAGTAGCCTCAAACTCGGCCACTGACAAGCCCTGTTATTTAAGCTGACAAAACTGTTCCCTCAGCTTCTCCCTTGCAGTTGAAGATAAAAATTTCTCCTGAAAAGCATTCACAAACGCCACCCATGCACCACCAACACTGCCCTTCTCGTACTTCCACCATTGACCCGCATCTCCCTTCAGCTGGAAGGATGCCAAGGTCACCTTCAAAGCCCCGTCCTCGATGCCCAGCATCTCGAACGTCTTCTCCATTTGTTCCAACCACTCGTCAGCCTTAAGTGGCTCCTTCGGATCCCCAACAAATTCGTCCGAGTTAGACCGGAAGAATTCCCTTTTCAAGAAAGAAGGCCCTGCCTCAGCAACCTGATTTTCAGCTCTGAGAATACCCAAAGCTCCCGCTATCTCCCGGGCCAAGGCACCCATAGCCTGCTGACCCACTGGCTCGGCCACGTTGGCCTGACCAACTCCCTCCTGCATTGCCGGAACGTCATCTGGTAAAGGTACCTCCTGCCTACCATGCCTACCACGCCTACTACGCCCTCGTCCTGACATCCTAATAAAGGTAACCAAGACTATTAGCACATTCACAAATGTGCCGAAGCTATAACACTCTCGTCCTAATGCACGGACAACTGTAATTCACTCCACGTAAGCACATAAACACATAAGCATTTACGAATTTCATTTCCGGATAATGATAGTCCCGAGCCGTTACTAGAGTTCCGGTTAGAAACAGCATTGATCAAGTGCTTTTCCAACAAGACTCCCAGAAACCCAAGGATCCAATCAACATCCTAAAAACTACATTCCATACCCACATAGTCACATAAGTATGTTATCAATTAAGCACATAGCATATGACACTACATCTAAGTCTCTATCAAGCGAGACAAACCCATTGTGATCCTAATCACTTCCCACGTACCCAAAGTATTCGAGCCCGGTACGCTCTGATACCAAGTTGTAACGCCCTCAAAAATAAAACATTAAACCAACATTTTAGACATGCATTGATACAAAAGAAATCAACTATTTCTATTCACCAGAGTAATTCTTACAACTGTATTACAAGTTAACAACAAAAGCAAATGCCCTATGGGCTTACAGCTTTCCAAGTTAACACTTGGTTACAAAAAGAAGAGTACTAACTCAATACATATTAAGCCCTTGGCTTGAATTTACATGTAATACATCAAAATAAACAAAAGAAAGAGTCTTCAACTCTCATCATCATCCAAGCTATGTCCTTGGAGGTGGCATACTACCTGTACCTGAAAATAATGTCCCATAAAGGGTGAGCTAACGCCCAGTAGAGATATTCTAAACACAGTATGAGCAATGACTAAGACATTAGCAATTGATAAATGTTCAATTTTCATAAACCAATTCATATCCCATTTCCATTTCATGGCCACTATGTTCATGTTTCATTTCAGTTTCCATTTCTTATCAATTTCACAATTTACATCAATGGCTCAGAACCTGGCCAACCACTTATATGAGACAATGACTCATATTAAACACTTCCCATTTTACAATAGATAAACATATTAGTTGTATCAACATCTCAACAGATAAGCCTACAAGTTGTATCCACATTTCAACCGATATGCATATTAGCTATATCAACACTTCCAAAGATAAGCATATGAGTTGTATCAATACTTCCAAAGATAAGTATATGAGCTATATCAACACATTATCTGACAAGCATATGAGCTGTATCAGTGGAGTCCATCCCCTATCTCCTCCCAAACAATATCCGGTTTAGAGGTCCATCCCCTATCTTCCCCTAAACCGTAGAGTACATCCCCTATCTCCTCCCACACACACAACATATATACACAAAGGTCATATACGCAATCAATCAATACATAACGTTAATGTATTCTATCAACCGTCATACTCTATGACATATCCAATTGATTAGTTCTAGTTTGCCTAATCATCATGCATTGTCTACAACAATCAAAACTACCCTCCACCGGTAGCCCAAGCAATTATTTCTAAACAGATAATAAAGCTCCAACAGATAAAATATCAATGTTTTCAAAAGTGAGCGATTAGTAAATCTAACTCCACTATTCAACCATATAATGAGTAAATTTCATTATTTCCAACTCAATTCCATATAGCTACAATTTTCCCAAATTAATTATACCAATTAATTTTAGACAACAAATTAGGGCTTTTACCCCCAACTCTCAATACCAACTCAAAGGTCCCAATATCACCAACCAACAACTATACCATCATTTTGAAACCCAAAATACATATTATGAGCCCCAAATCACAAAACCCTTTTTAACACATTTTGAAACCCTAAGTCCCAAAATTTCCCAACTTCAACACTCTATCAAAACAACTAAAAATCTATGTCAAAGACCATAAGATTGAGTAGGAACCCCTACCTCAAAAGATGACACCCAACGAAGAAGATGGTGAAAACGAAATTGCTCCAAACCACGAGTTTGTCAGATCAAAAGATAGTCCTCGACGATCAACAACCTTTTTGTAATGGCCAAAGGTGAGGAAACAACTCCTACTAGATCAATACCTAAAGAGAAGGCAAGGTTCTAGAGAGAGAAGCTCTCAAATGGCCTTTTCGGAAAAGTAAGAGAGAGAAAGAATGAGAAAAAGTGATTTAAAACTGCCCCACTGCCAACTGATATACGACATTTCTGCTCGAGCGGAAAACACAACGCTCGAGCGTCAAGAACAAAAACTAGGTCCGCTCGAGCGCAAAAAGTCCCGCTCGAACGCCAAGACACAAGAATAAAGTAAATCCGCTCGAGCGCGAAAACTAGTCCGCTCGAGCGTAGATTTCCCCCTCCCAGAACTTACACCCAAAGGTACTACCCGCTCGAGCGTTCAAGTACCCGCTCGAGCGCCACCGCTCGAGCGTAAGGAAACCCGCTCGAGCGTAAAAATCACACCTGCAGAAGTTTTGCAGGGACACGAAAAACTGGGAGTGTGCAATAGCCGCTCGAGCGCAAAAGGACCCGCTCGAGCGGAACGACCAAAAACCCGGCAACAAGATTTCAGACCAAGGTTCAACCCACCTGTTCGAAACAAGCCCAACACATCCTATAACTCAAACAAACAGAATTTAAGGATGACAACAAGATAGATACAACTACCAACTTCATGGAACTGAGTCCGGAATACAACAGAACAGTAAAGGGACAACCGGGATCGCTATAATTCATCCCTGAATACATCATTTCTGAAAAACAGTGAAAGAGCCCCTAATCTTGTCTACAAGGGCTGCCTATAGAACTACCGGTTGATCGCCGTTAAGAAATTCACCAGATTCGCTAGGCCTGACCCTAAGCAATTTGCACGCTGCCGCATTTCAACCCACTCAAGCTCTCGTCATTGTCGCCATTGAAACCTACATTATTGTTATTGCGGAAACCTTCAATTTGAAACGGTTCTTTCTTTTATCTCAGCGTTATCACTGATAAAATCACGATATATGCTGTTAATGAATATTTGTATGTGCAAAATTTGACGTGTACACTGGAAGCAAGATCGCTTCGATTGACATTGGTGCACCTGTTGTCCGAATGTCTTACAGTCCAGAGAAAATTGGTCAAAATGGTGGTTGTTCAATTTTCTTTGGTTTGGTAAAAAACACAGAGAAAAATATGAGCAAACTAGAGAAAATTAGTCAAAAACACAGAGAAATTTATGAGCAAATCAGAGAAATTTCAACTTAGAGAAATTTGAAAACAATGAGAAATTTCTTTGTGTTTTAAAATTTTTCTAGATCAAAATTTCTCTGAAAAAATGTTGAGGGACCCCAACCATTATGAAAATATCGTATGTCCTTTATCCTATAAAATCTTAATATTAGGGACCTTAAAAAAAATCCCCAAGATTTAGCTATAAATATGTAATGTTTGTGAGAGTTTAAAGTGTGGAAGGTTAGGGCTTAAAGTGTGAAAGGTTAGGGCAGAATTAGAAATTTTGTTGGGGGAGAGGCCACTATATATACATAAAAAAAAATGTGGAGTTAATTTTAGTACATTACTAATTGAACATAATTCCGTACATAAGCATTGCAAAATAAGTATTTCACAACAAAACTAAATAAATCTAACAAATAGCTTTTCTTTTTTTTCAATTTTTTCAGTTCTGAACTATTGATTAAATCTTTGTATACAATTGATTAAACTATTAGTATAGGCTAGTTTAGAAATTAATTAACTAAGACCCAACCCCTGCTATGTCAATGTGGATAAATAATTTAAAGGTGAAATTTTAGATTGTATTAATAAAATCGACTCAATAAAATTGATACTAATATTTAAAATGTGAAATATTATACATTTTATAAATGCTCATAAATATAAAATTAATAATAAATGTAAAAAAATCGAAGGGACCATGGCCCTTCCGGCCCTACATAGTTCCGCCATTGTTGGAAGGTAGAGAAGAAATTAGAAAGAATAAAGGAGTGTGAGTTAGAGAGAAAGAGAGGCTTTCTCTAGTTGTATTTGTTTTCTGTATTTTTCAAAAACATACTCAGTGATATAAACTCTATGTGTTCAACATAATTTGGTTTCTCCCAGCTTGTTGTGTGAACTACCACAAGTAGTCTCCTCCCACCAACAAACTTTGCAATATTGTTTGGAAATGTATTTGTCGTTAGATTTTTGTTAATAGGTAATGAATAAAATGATTTGATAGTCTATTATTGAACTTGAGTAAATTAAAATGAAACATTCCTAGCAATATTATGAGAAAATTAAGGTTTCACAATTCACATGAACCCAAGAAATATGGAATAAATTAAGGAGACTACGATTCTAATAGGAAAAACCTATAAAATAACAAAGGGTCAAATTGGGGCCTATCTTAACAAAAAAAAAAATTAATACTATTTGTTAAGATTGATGGATACAAACATGAGTGTCGAGAATTGATATAAACATAACATACCGGATAAAATCACTTTAAGAAATCGAGATTGTGAGACAACTACAATTTGAATTTTCCCTGGTATAGCTTGTAATTTGAGTTTTTCATTTCTCACGTAGATGAAGTTATTTATAAAAGGATTTATTACACTTTCTACCGCTAATATCATGACCCGCTCCCCGTACCCAAGGGTTAAGTATCGTGATAGCCAGTAACTGAAGTTACCTTCAGCCACTTTTTAAACAAATTTCCAAATGCGAGCGGAAAAATATTTAAGTGAGGGTACCAAAATAATCATCGGAGCTTCTATTTTTATAAAAAAAAAAAATTTATTGACCAAAAAGGCCGATATTTACATATAAAAATACCATAAAAAGTGTTGTATGTGTCTATTCCACCGTCCCACGCCTAAGACTTTTCTGAATTGCATTGTTTCCTGAAAATTAGTAAACAGCTACAAACACATGGCAAAGTGAGAAATATTATACTAAGAGCATAAGGGCATAAAATTCACCATGGATAATTATTGGCTAAACACAGCTTGATATTAAAATACAGAATATATAATACGGAAATCATTTGACATATACTACAGAAATCATATAAAACAGAATAATGATAACCACAATACAGAATGGAATAGAACAGATGTATGGACTCAATAGGTGGCTTATACGAACTCTAGAGGTGGCTTCCATAATAGTGTAGTATTTAGCTCTGTACAGCAGTTTGTTCCATACCAGAAATCAGAGTGTCAGTGGATCCATGATAGACAGAAGGTCACAAAGTGACTAATCAGAGGGCCAATGGTTATTTAAGTCCCCCAAGGCATGGGACCTCTATGGTGGTACTTATAAAATAATTACTTAAAAATGTTAATATAATTTATAAAACATAAGTTGCGTAAAATAAATTATGGTAACTCAAAACATACGTAAAACATATAATGGTAATTCAAGGTACACTACAAGAATTAACACTTTTGGCAACAAAAAAATTGGTCGCTAAAAGCCCATTTTTAGTCAGCAAAAGTTATCCGCGACCAATTTTTTTGGTCGCTACTTTGGTCGCCAATTGAGGGTCGGCAAAAGTAATTCATGACCAAAATTTTGGTTGGTCGAGAAAAGTTGGATTTGCCGACTAAATTTTTGGTCGCTAAATATATCATTACTGCGACTAATCCATTTTGTCGCAACAACATTTTGGTCGCGCAAAGTCACCTTTTGCCGACCAAATATCTTAGTCGCCAATTGTCACATTCCACGACCAACCTCTTTTCGGTCGCCAATTATCACATTCAACGACCAAAATTTTTGGTCGCCAATTGTGACATTTCACGACAAAAAGTTTTGGTCGCCAATTGTGACATTCTGCGGCCTTTTAGTTTGGTCGCCAATTGTCACATTTCACGACCAAAGATTTTGGTCGCCAATTGTAATATTCTGTGACCTCTTAGTTTGGCCGCCAATTGCGACATTTCACGACCAAAAATTTTGGTCGCCAATTGTCACATTCTACGACCAAAATAATTAGTCGCCAATTGTCACATTCCACGACCAAACATGTTTGTCGCCAAAAGAAATGTTTGCGCAACTAAAACTTTAGTCGGCAATAGACCTATTCGCGACCAAATCCTTTGGTTGCCAAAATTAATAATTTTAACGACTAATTATTTAGTCGCCAAATGTGCTTTGTGATACACCGACTACTTTATTTAGTCGGCAAAAGTATAACTTATCTTTCCCGACTAATCAATTGGTCGCCAAAACTATAAAAACAAAACCAAATTTTGGTCACCAACATCCAACAAAATAAACCTGTAATTTATAATAATCCATCCAATTTATTCAATATAATCTGTAATTTGCAAAAATCATTCAAACCAACAAATAAATTGAATCATCAACATTCAACAAAATACATATATCAACCATTTTTGAACCTATTTAATTATAGTCAGCAACTATTATAAGTTTACATCCACAAATAATTCCAAACTACATATTTCATCTAGCATAAAAATTTAAAACGTAACAAGTACTTGTTATTATGTTTTAAATTTTTATCCATGTACATCAACCCAAAACTATAACTAGTAGTCTACCAAATATTTTCTATACACACCCATCCAAAAATATAACTAGTAGTGTATCCAAAAATATAACTACTAGTCTGCCCTAATATTTTCCATATACATCTATACAAAAATATATAATCCTTCCAAAAATGCAAAAAGTGCCAATTTGTCCTATACAATTTAGCTTTGTGCACGAGTTCATCTATTTGTAGCAAAAAAAGAGAGAAATAATGTCAGGTAAAATTGGACAAATAATGAAAAATGTCCATGAAAAGCAAAGGTCACATTAGCAAATTCGATGACTATCATTATCAAATTGTAAATAAAACAATAACATTCTTATGTCTATAGAATAAATTGGATTAGCCACCATTCCAGATCCAATATAGTGCCACACAGCAGAAACCAACATGGCAACTGAAATTGATCCATATTGTCAATAACTCCTATCTTCCTCAATGAACCTTTCATGTGAATTAAATTTCAATCCAGAACCAACCACAATCAGTACCCAGCTGTGTGTGCTGCTATGTGATACAATCACTTTTCAGAAGCCTTCTGATGAAACCAGTATTGCCAAGGCTTCTAAAGGCTCCTGATCTATCATGTCGTGATGAAACGATTGTTACACTGCTGCCACAGTGTTACACAGCAACATGCAGACCACCAAAGGAAAAGAAAGAAGAAAAAAGAAGCATCTCTATTTTTTAATCTATATATCTAGATTGATAAATAATGAATGAATGGATGATGAACAGGTTTCATTACATGACAATATCGGAGCAGAGGCAAAGGGAGATGCCAATGCCGGAAGATCGGATAAGGGGTGTGGAACTTGACTACCCAGAACATAATTCAATTGACTAACCCAACCAATTCACTCCTCAAAGGGCTATTTGGTAGTCTACTTTTAAAACGGAACTTTTTATACTTGGAAAAAAGTTAAGTTTGTGACTATTGGGTAGTTTTATTTCTAATCGTTTTTATTTAGAGACAAGTATTAGAAAAAGAAAATACTATTATATTATATTATATTATATTTATCATGCACGTATTGATCAGTGATATAAAAAAATGCTTAAAACAAAAAATAATTTATAGCAGCTCTCTAATAAATTTGATACATCGATGATTAATATAAATACAAACTATTAATTGGTGTTGATAGCAACCACGATATATAGTTGACTATTAATTTGTATTCTTTCTTCTGTAACGATGCCATTTGACATCACCACCTGAAGATCATATTCCATCAAAATAAATACAAACACTAAAATTTTCATACAACAGAATGTATGGTGTTTTCAGTACTATATTATCTTGAATAAGGCCCATAATCCATGATGATGATTTGTAATGTATTTTTGGGAGAGTTTCTAATGTGTAGCATTAGGAATTTAGAAATTTCACAATATTTAAAAATCAAGAAGTTTCTCAATTTCACTACAGAAAGTGTGCACTTTTGCAGTTTCTTAAACATTGTAATTTTTTAAGTTTCTCAATTTGAGAAATTGTGAAATTCGACATTTTTTCGAACAAAAATTGTGAAAATTTCTAATTTCACAATATAGACCACCAGTTTGCTCCAAAAACAAGCATCCGGACAGATCAGGATGATTGACAGATCAGGAAAAAGCCGGACAGATCTGGAGCACACACTGAAGCTAGACAGATCATGCAGACCATCCAGACAAATCAGGATGATCTTTCTGAAGCCAGATAGATCATGCAGACCACCAAAGGAAAAGAAAGAATAAAAAAGAAGAAATAGAGAGGGGCAGACCCACATTGCTGCCACGGTGTTACACAACAACAGAGCACAATGCACCAATCTGCTGCTGATGAAGACAGCAGCCAACTGACAGATTATATTGATGCAATACTTCACCATGTAGACCACCAAAGGAAGAGAAAAGAAGGAAAAAGAAGAAATAGAGAGGAGCTAATTTAGAGCAGTTTTGGACCCCAAATGCCCCGGTTTTGCCTACTTTGTCACACTTTTATGTCCTACATAACTAATCATGCGTCCTATCGAAGCGTTGCTTGCTTTCACAAGTTTGTTTGATCTAGGCCGAGGTGACCGCTACGATCTCGGGTTGTTTCCAGGCTGTTTCCAACATTTTGCCCCAACCGGCTCGCTTTTGCCTCTTTTTTTTTTTATCACATTTTGGTTTCCATGGAACAGTCAAAAATTTTGGTTTAACTATTCATCCTTTGATCAGTAGGACATTACAATGCATTAAAGTTTCTTTTCTAGTCAACATAAACTAAACTGTAAATTCCATCTTTTAAATTTTGAACTAAAATTAGTTTAAAGACAACCATTTCTCTATGATATTCTCCCCAAACGTTTATTTGCCTTTACTTTGAACATAAATATAATCAAATATGGTTTAACACACTTACCAATTACCATGACTATCTATTGTCTAGAATTTGGTGGATTGCGATTTTCCAAAACTTGCGCCAACATGCTCTGAAGTCCAAAAAGGTGCCGCTGCATCTCCTCACGTTGTCTTGTATTCTCTGCCTCTTTCATTTGTTGCTCCTCTTCTCTTTTTTTTTTTTGGTTGCTCCTCACGGTTGCTTTGTTGCTCCGCACGCAGTATCTCTAACTTGGATATAAGCCTTTTCAATTGCGTGTCACGTGCTTGTGATGCAGCAGAGAACCCAGAATCACAAGAAGAAGGCTTTGGTCCAACCCCAAATCCTCTCAAGTATCCCTTCTTCTTACCAAGAACCACTCTTGATATATCCTCTTGCCTCATCGGCGTTCCAGCCTCGATAGACTCATCCCGCACCCTTGTCATTTGCTCCTATAATTGTAAAATATAAATATTGTTAGTATAAGACAAACACAAAAGTTGCATGTATAAGTGTCCAAATGATTGGAATACTTGCATGTAAATCACCGCATATAGGATCAATCCATTGTTTTGCCTTCTTGTTTTGATGAGTGTCCTTGTAGAAATTACAGAGATCTGGCAACAATCCAACATTTTCCTTCACCTGTGATATGCCAAACACCAAAAAGAACACTCCTTCACTGATATGGTAACATATTAAATAAGTGTGGATAAAGTTAATAAAATCAACGAAATACATCTCACCGCAATACTCATCGCTGCCGGAAAAGATCGCGACCCACTAGTGTGATTGTAGGGTAGCTTGCTCCTATTATTTTTGCCGGCGTCGTAGCGACGCTACAAAAATCCACATTGTACGGGTTTATTACATATATAGTTAAAGTACTAAGTCATTTTTTTTTGGGTCATGGTTAGATACAAATATCCACATTGTGTGGGTTTGTAACATATATAGTTAAACAATGATAACAGTACTAAGAAGCCTTGTGAAAGTGGTCAAATACTTTGCATTTATATTTTTATAATTTGATCCTTCATTCTATATGATTTCATAGAGCTTGTTAATAATACATTATTATTATATAACTAAATCATAACATACCTTGTTTGCAGGATCTAACCATACTTCGTCAGTCAAATACTTCCAATCATCTAATTTGATTCCTTTGTATGGATGAGCATAGGGATTAGTTCCCGCATCCACAAGCTTCTCCCATTTCTTCTTCATTTTGCACTTCCAATCTTTATGTAACACGTTACACTTCTTTTCCACAACTTCTTGGGATAGTGCATTGTCCTCATAATTATCCCCTATTTCAAATTTATCCTATAATCAATGCAAGCCAAACAAGAAACTTGCAATTATGTAATGTGAATGCTGAAAAAATGTAGTTATAGTGATATTTACATACAGCGAGGTGCAAAATTTAATGAAAAAGAACATCACTTCAAAAAAGAAAGAACACATTTAATAAATGAAAATCACTTCATAAACCTTAGGTGCAAAATTTAATGCAAAAGAAAGAACATCACTTCATAAACCTTAGGTGCAAAATTTATCAACTCCTGGGCAATAAAAAAACCAATCTGTAAACAAGTCCTCCCAAGGACTGCAAAAACCCACATCCACAACAAAACACATTCCTAAGGATCAAGCAATGGCAACAATCACCCCTTGCACTATTAAAATATCCACAACATCAAAACAAGACCGAACCAACACAATTCAGCAAGAAGTCCCTCTGCTGCAGTCCCCCAAAACAATACAGCAGCAGGCATTTCAAAACTCCGCTGTGACACACAGCAGCAGGCAACAGAACAACATTAGACAACATTTCTAACTCTATACAGCAGTAGACCACAACATCAGAACTGAGATCCTCATGAAGAACCAAAACAGAGTGAGCTAATTCAGAGCAGCAGCCCTGAGTTTGATGACCTCACACAGCTCCACTAGATCTGGTTGTGTGCCATTAAAGATGCTGCCATACCTCTGTTTCCAAACAAACCATAACACAGCCACAGGAATAGTTTTCCGGCTTACCCTTTTCTGTTTTTTCTATTATAACAAAAAACATCTATATACCAATCTTTTGTTTTTTTAACCCTGTTTTGTTTTCTTAAACCTCTGGATGGTCTGCTGTGCTTCTCTTCTCATTGTTTTAAATTACAGCTAAAAGGAAATCCTCAGCAGTTCTTGTTAATTAATGAGACTTTTTTGACAATCTAGTTATGTGAACCATAGTTTTCTGACTTTGGTTATGAGGATTTTGTGTGTTTTTATTATGAACTAATTTGATCTTTATTACGATTCAAAAGTAGTAGAACCTATGAATCAGTATTGCCAAAATTTTCCTGGTGCATGATACCATACACTCTTTCGAAGCTTGTGTCCAATTGAGTGTTACAATCTTATCTCAAATTAATTAGTTTGGAGATAATTTTGTTAACTTCTTTTGTGGCATTTGATATCACCTTTGCAAATTTATTATTAAAGCAGTCATAGAGAGCGATAATTGTGTACTCAACAATTCTGAATTTAGTAAGATACTTTTGCAAACGATGTTCTCACGGTTAAAATGAGGAAAGATTTATAGTGAATATCTAGACCTAGAGCCGGAGAAGGGCGTAATCAAGAAGGAAATGCTTCAGGGAGTTAAATGAATAATCAGATTGTCTTGATTTGCTTCTTGAAATTAGATGTAAGATTTGATTTTTCTCTTTTCAAGTTCTATAGGTTTTTAAATTTTTTATTTTTTCCCCTTCAATGACAATATGATTCTTGGTTCAGTCTTTAATCAACAGCTTGGTAATAGTTTTAGTGGATCTCATATCACATTCTTGGTTCAATTCTTCATAAGAAATCAAATCTATCTTCACAATGAAAGGGTAAAATTCTGCATCATTTCAATGACAACGACTTTATACTCTTTTTGGATAGACGGATTTAAAATGAAGGAAATTTAAGGTCAAATTTTACAAAAATATAGGAGAGTTTGTTATTATAGTTTTATTGGGAATCTGAAAGGGTACAAAGAAAAGTATTTTTTTTAGTATCTTTGTACAACTTCAGTATGAAGGATTTAAAATAACAACTACTACATTTTTATTTCAAGTCTATCACGTTAAAGACATCAAGTTCAACAATAAAATCTATATCTAAATTATCAAATCTAAATTTGAGCTATTCCCTATTAATGATTAGTGTCAAATCCTCTTATTTCAAATTTAAAATCCAAATGCTAACTTAAAAGGGAATCTAGCAATCATTTTGAGTGGAAAAAATTAAAAAACAAAAAATATAAAAAAGAAGAAAACCAGGAGATCTTCTAATTGAGACCCTTGAGGTGGTGTGTTTAGATCAAATAATCTACATTACTATCATAACCCCATAGTCTCAAAGATTCACCCTATAGTCTCAAAGATGCACCCTATTATCGAGAAATGTAACAAGATCTTGCAATTAAAAGACATTTAACTCATTGTGACACCTCAAATTAATCACGGGAAGATGTTGGTTGCTTCCTCGGATTAAATAAATGCTAAATTCACTATCAACAAGAAGATTACGTGGAAAATGTGAACCTAGCAACATCAAAATATTATATAAAAACCAACCTAATGAGTTGGGCTACACTTCAAAACATCACTAAATAAAAGTAAAAACTGTTAATTCGTCCTTATGCTCAATTTTTAATGGACAATGCTCTATAATTCTAGATTAAACTAACAGAGGATATGTTTGTCTTATTCATGGTTATTGTACGGAGTTTAATTAATTATGCAATCTCTAAATGTAGGAAGATTTGGTTGTATATTAAAATCTAATCAAATAGTTAGTCAGTCTCAATCTGAACACATTTTACTTATCGAATAGTGAATTATTTTTTTTAGGTTGCCATTAATCTAAACCTAGCATTGTTTTGATATAATGGGTTTTTTTTATTGCACAATAATTTGTCTTGTAATTTGACTTGGCATCCTCTAAGTATAATTTATACACTCCACATAATAGAACTATTATGACTTTCTTCCCTACCTAAATGCATATGTAAAAAGGACCTGAAACTGTTACTAATTTAGAAGCCTGAAAAAAAGTATCTTTGGTCAGTAACTATGAACTGTTTCTTTTTATTTTATTTTATTTTGAGTGCATGAGTTTTGATGGACTATGAACTTGACCATGAAGACGAGAAAAGTAAACATGAAGACCCCATAAGTAATAGAAATCTCAGAGTTTATAATATTTCCTGAAAAATGAAATAACGTAAAGGAAAAATTGCAAGACAGGTAATTTATCAATGAATGATAGTCACAACATGGTAAACAAAGAACACAATACCTGTGTAAAAAATCTATAAAAAAAATTAAATTAAAATTTAAAGAAAAAAAAAGGATACTAAATAGGCATACTGAATGGATAGTAGAGAGAGTGGTTGAGAGATGACTATCAGTTTCACTTACTTGCCTACAAAAGTAACATACATATGCACTAGTTCATTTTGATGACAGGAAAAGATTATAAAAAATAAATAAATAAATAAAAAAGAAAAAGAAGAAGAAGAGGAAGAAAGAAGAAAATGCATTAGTTAAGTAGCTTTGCATACACTATGCATTTAATCTTAGATGTATATATGCACATAGGTACACATAATATATGCTCGATATATTGTTTTCTCTTGATATGTTGTTCATATTATAACAGGCTAGAAGACATTCTTGATCATAATTTTCTCAAACATGAATGTCTAATTTTCTTCCTTTTGGGCTTTTTTTATAAGAAACCCTAACAATCATGTCTCTTCCAAGCCACATGATCAATATTAAAATCTAGTTTTCTTTTCACTATGTATTAATCATTTACTTTTGTATTGATTTTGTATTTTTATGTTCATTGAAATCGACATGTTTACCTCCTAATTAGGTATATGGGGTCAATCTGGAAGGGACTAGTAGTCTACGATTGGTTGGACGACTTTATTTTAACTTTAATTTTTGTAAGTACTATTAAACAATCATCAAAATAAAAAGTGTTAATATCTTATAATATTAAAACTACTGGTTTGTTTGGTTGTTGAGAAAATAGATGGATAAACTCTAGCCGTTCACATTAAAATATTAAATACTAAAAGTATTGTTGTGATTCATTTTAAGGCTTTTGTTGGATAAAGTATAATTTATAATTTTAGAACTATTGTGCTGATTCGATACTCAATCATCGATTAAAGAGCACAGATAACATGCATGAAGAAGATATGTGAGTTCATATTTTGACAAACTAATGTACTAATATTTGTGTTTAGGTACAGGTTGGTGGACTAATTGGGTTGTACTATCAGATTAGTTCAGCTTCTTAGCCACTAATAGCAGACTACCAACAGATTATAAATCTCTAACTCTCAGAAGCATGTTTGCTAATAAAACCATCGAAATACCCTAACAACCACTAACAATTTAGGTGCTCACCAAGGACTTCAAGTAGAATAGGATCTCACTTATTATATCTTCCTTATTATATCTTCTCTATCTCTCGGAAGCATATTCATATGAACCTGTTAGGCCCAGCTACACTAATGCAGGTAATTCATATGAACTTGTCAACTAGCGACAGGCCAACAACTTAATAGCATAATAAAACAAGACAATGGGCTAGGCAGAACCAATCTACATCACTTCTTCATTTTCATCTTCTTCTTTTTTTCTAAAATACTGTTGGAAGTTAGATACTCTACGGTCCACCATTAGGCTATAGTTCCCTTCACATTAAAAGGGTAAAGATTGCACATAAGATTAGATATAATGATGTGTAAAACCCATAAGGGTTGAATCAACATCCTAATATATGGTGACAAAAACGCCAGAGGGCTCTAAGAACAATCATTCTTAGTATTGTATGACAAATGGCATTAGTGCAAACTCAATACAGTGCTCATAATTCCTTAACACCCTATAATTCTGTTGTTTCTCTACCCTACGATTCCTGAGGTGGTACCATGATTACCATTATGAATCAGAGGGTCAGAATGGCAATCTAATGGGTAAAACTGTTGTGAAAAATTTTATGCATATTGGTTTAATTCATGTTGGTGTTAATCCATTAACTATGATAGGGAAAAATACCTCTGTTTTATTATGTTTAAGAGATGCTCGCTTTCTTAATTACAATGATAGTTTAATGGGTATGATGGAAACTGGTCTTCATAAAGGTCCAGTACATTTTAATTGTTTTCCTGATTTTACACTTAGTTTACGAGATCCACATATTTTAGATGCATTGACATTAAACATTCAATTACATGGTTCATTTACTAACATGAAAGAAAAAGTTCATAATATTGCTTTAATATATCGTGTTCATTATAAATGCATGCAAACTAATTTAAATGTTCATGCTTTACACAAGAGTCCTAAAGATCAAACTCTATTAATTCAAAGCAGTGGTAATCATGAATCCAATATTAATGTTCCTCAAATGATTGAATGGAAAAATATAGATCTACCTGATCAATGGGTTACTGTTAATGAAAACTACAAACACAATCAAAAACAATCTTCAATCCAAGATATCCAAGATATTGAACAATTTACTAATGGTTCTGTCCGAATTAAATTTAATCCAAGTCAATCCTCTCGACATAGTACATCTAGTGTCCCGACTGAAATTGAAACTGAAGATGAAATATTTAATACTCTATTATTTCGCAAAAGTAGCCAAATTCATCTTGGTCAAACTGGTCAAACCTCCACTTGTAAGTTAAAAGGCATTGATAATACTACTTCCTCGCAAATTAGTAAACCTGTTTACTCTACACACACACATTTACCAGAAGAAGAAATTGCTTCTAATAATTCTCCATCTTACACTGATTTTGACGAATTTGTACCACCAGTCAATCCCCAATTAATGACAATCAAAAGAGTTTTTAAACCTGATTTAGACAAATTACTTATTCAATTTAAATCTAAAGAAAATAGAACACAAAGACATGCTTACTATGCTAAATATAATTCTGCTCAAATGTCCAAAATTACTAGACAATGGTATGATTTTATGATTGAATATGGTTTTGAATTACCTCTTTTAGAATATGTTGACAAATATTATACAAAGATTAATACAATCACAAAACATAAATGGAAAACTTTTGACACTACTTCTGTTAGTTCTAGTCATCCTCCTTTAGAGAAAATACTTCTTACTCAACAAGGTTCGGAAATCCCTGCTTCCCCTTTCAAATTACCTGGAAATGACAATGAAATTAAAAAAGTTATTGAACAAAATAATTATACTAATCAATGTTTAAACACAATTGGTAAACAATTAGACAAAATAGAAACCAATTTAGAATCTGTTCAAAACACATCCACTAAACAACCTTTAGATCCACCTTTACTTAATCTACCCAGTAATCGTTCCAAACGAACCAGCCTAATTACTAATGATCAATCTACTGTCAAAGCTATTGAAAAATTATTTACTAAATTATATACCTCTGATAATGCTTCACCCTCTAAAGATAAAGGTCTTACTGTTTTAAATCAACAACCTCATACTGAAACTGTTTTTACCCAATCTGAAACTGATACTACAGACAACGAAATAAATCAATTAGCTCAACAATTCCAATTCTCTAATCTTAATAAAATTCATTATCCCAAAGTTAATCCACAAACTACAAAAAATTGGTATTCTCGACCTACTCCTCCTGATCTCCAATTCGAAGAAACTAATCTTAATAATCAATTTTCTGTTTCCGCAAAACGATTATACGAATGGAATATTGATGGTCTTAGTGAAGATCAAATTCTCCAAAAATTAAATCATTTATCTATGGTTTCCAATAGTTATCTCTCCAATTATCCCCAATATACTCAACCTGAAATTGTTACTTTAATTACCTCTGGTTTTACTGGAATGCTCAAATCTTGGTGGGAGAAATATTTAACTGAAGAACAAAGAGAATCCATCATTTATGCTAATCAAACTAATGATAACGGACTGTCTATCTTTGATGACAATATTGGATGTTGTCACCCTGATGGTATTAATGCATTAATATATACAATTGTTAGACATTTTATTGGTACCCCTACTAATATTTATTCTCGCATACATGATCAACTTAGTAATCTTACCTGTCCAACCTTAAGTGATTTTAGATGGTATAAAGATGTCTTTACCTCTGGAGTTATGTTAAGAGAAGACTATACTAAATCATTTTGGAAAGAAAAATTTATTAATGGATTACCTAGTTTATTTGCTCACAAAATTCGAGATGTTCTTAATCAACCAACTGGTGTTATTGAATATGATAATTTAACCTATGGTGATTATAGTGATCCCGGTTGTCCCTTTACTGTTCTGTTGTATTCCGGACTCGGTTCCGTAGAGTTGGTAGTTGTATCTATCTTGTTGTCGTCCTTTAATTCCATTTGTTTGAGTTTTAGGATGTGTTGGGCATGTTTCGAGCAGGTGGGTTGAACCTTGGTCTGAAATCTTGTTGCCAGGTTTTTGGTCGTTCCGCTTGAGCGGGCCTTGTTGCGCTCGAGCGGATATTGCACACTCCCAGTATTTCGTGTCCCTGCAAAACTTCTGCAGGTGTGATTTTTACGCTCGAGCGGGTTTCTTTACGCTCGAGCGGTAACACTCGAGCGGGTACTCTGGCGCTCGAGCGGGTAGTACTTTTTGGTGTAAGTTCTGGGAGGGGGAAATCTACGCTCGAGCGGACTGGTTGTAGACGCGCCCGCGTGGGACCCTGCTACAGTTCGGACTCAATTTGTGTCACGGTTCTTAATCTGAACCAAAGAGTCCAAATCTGGCAAATCGTTTTGAGAAACAAGTTTTTGAAAAGAAGTGCCAAACATGGACCGCTTTGCTAGATATAGAGTCGCCACCTAAATATTTTATTTTGGGGGAATTTAGGAAACCCTGACTCGGTGCCAAAGGCCACGTGTCCGTCATCACCAAAGTTGCCTCGGCTCGGGAACTTGGGTACGATTGGGGAAGGTCAGCTATGAGCACCCCCTCTCGCCTGATCCGAAGATCGGCCTCTACTAACCATGATGTCCAATTTTGAAAACTTTATGTGTTCTTATTCCGGTTATTAGCCTAGAATTACTATGTTATGCGCACAGCAAACAAGTATAGACCAAATCGTCTAAATTGGAACAAAATATTGTATGTTTGTTTTGAAAATGGTTTGCTACTCGCAAGTAGGCTAAAATGCAGGTTTTGCCACCCTCAAACGGGCTTTTAGAAAAGATGGTTTTGCCACTATCTAGTGGGCTTAAAACTCACGGTTTTAATGCATTATTCCAATTTAGGTAATTCAACCTCCATCCACAGGCATTCAAGCAATTATATCACATAAGCAGCTAGCCTCATGGTAATCATACTGTCATGGCAACACTCACACGCATGCAAGGATGCTAAAGCATAAAAGCTCACCTAGTACTCCAAGCCAAAACAGAAACTAGTTAGTAATCATATGCATGATCCTAGTTCATGTTAAGATGGCTAATGCAACACATGCAAGATGAAACTATGATGGGCTCGACTATCCTACACGTGGCATGTGAAATGCTGCAATTAACAAGTACTCAACTTTGGAATTGAAATACGAGTGCAGTTAGCATGATGTGCCGAGCCCGGTGCATGTAAGACAAATGTATGGATGCACGCATGCATAGCATACGGTATGGTAAATTAAACATGTCCTAATACTACCATCAAAGCAGGTAAGTAAAAGGGAGAAAGAAGTGGGGATTGGAAGACATGCACACATGCACCCACACTTATTACAAATACGCCCTCACTCGGAGGGACCGAATAAATATTACAATCCGAATAAATAAATAACTACTTAATTAATTATTACAGAATTCCTATTTAATTAACAAATTAAATGCAAAGGGAAGGTGGCCACGGCCCCCGCCTTGGGATGCGTGAATGATGCATGCTTGACCCATATCGCCCGGAAACTCGTTGCCATAACACTGTTGCCTTTGTTTTTCACTGCCCTGCTCCTCTGAGGACTTCCAAAGTCCAAGGACATGCTCTCTGGATGTTGGGGAATACCACCGGCTGGGAGGGATGGCCACCGGCCATGGGAAATGGTCACCGGCCGCGGATGAAGTTATCGGCCATTGATGGATTGCCGGTCGGCACTGTATTTAACCGACCGGCCAAAGCTTCCTGCAGAACCTGCAATTAACAGCAGCAGAGGGAAAGCAGTGTATGGCATGGAATTTTTAGGCAAATGTATGCATGGACACACTCCCTATCATGCAATGGACTCAAGGGAGCATGGCCCTCGACCCTCGGGCCACTAATCACGCATTTCGATGCATGATGGCCAAAGAGTCAAGTATGCATTTCAATGTCAAATGCAATGCACACAAAACATACAAGAGGCCCAACCTCAATCATGGTTGGTCAAGAGGCGAGGCAATGCACAACAATGCACATGCGACCTAAGCATGCAAGCAAACATACAAACATGCAATACAACTACATGGCACACACAGTGCTAACAACATAACATGCACAATGCATTGAAACATGGCATACACAATGCAAGATAGACTTACACCAATGTGAGTGGACCTCAGCCACACCCACATCAGTGGCCATTAGATGAAAACAAGACAACTCGAAATGCGTGCACGCGTGCACGCAAACTGAGGACCGACCCTCAGGCACCGAGATGCCACTCTAATGAGACATGGCAATGACATGGAATATGACATGCAAACATGCAAAAATCAGTAGCAGAATGAGGGGCAAAACAGCCCCGAAACAAGGTGAAATGACACCCGATGCATGGAATTTCTCCCGAAATGCAAAGCTAGGTACATGAAATGGCTTACAGCTATACAAAGCATGCATAATTGGTACATGGAATGAAAAGAAAGAAGAAAGGCAGCCCCAAAATAAGCATTTTTACAGCTCAAAGCATGGCCAAACAGTAAGCACAAGTGGGACTACACTATCATACAAAAATGGCTCCGCAAGGGAGGCAATGAAGCAAGTGGTAGATGCAAAGCCCAAAAAGAAAAAGACTCCTCTACAACACTGAAGAGGGACCAAAAATATGACTACTTACAGTTTATGGAAACCCCCAAAAGAAAATACAAGTATGCTCAAAATGCCATGCAAGGTAGGGCCCAAAAAAGGTCAAAACACAAAGTATACAAAACATTCATCAAACAGCCAAATACCCTTAATGAAACATTGTAGGGGGGTCAAAATATGGCCACTTTCAGTTCGGACCAAGGTCCAAAAATAGAAGAAAATAGGCTAAAAAAACATGCAAAATGAGGCAAAAACATGGATTTCAAAGCAAGTAGCACATGGGGTATCTAAACAGTGATGAGCCCTTCTTCAATGTTGAAGAAGGGCTCAAAATAAGCCTATCTACAGTTTACATCATGCTCCGAAACAGATTACACATAGGCCAAAAATACTATGCAAGATTATGGCATACAAAGGGGGTAATGAAGCAAGTGCAAAATGGGGGTCCCAAACAGGGTAAGACCCTTAATGAAAGATTCAATAGAGCTCAAAAAAATTCCACTTTCAGTTTTGGTCGGAGCTCAAAACAGCAAGCGAAAGGGGCTAAGAAAACTTGCAAAAATGAGCTAGAAAGAGGGAGAAATCAACTCACCCTTGAAGACCAATCCTTTGCTGCCTCTTGGACCAAGAAAAGATACCTCCTAGCCTCTGAGAAGACCTCCAAGCTGCTGGAATGGAAGTGGTAGTGTGGTGCTAGGTGGTGATGAAGAAAAGGGTGTAGGACTTGGTGTTTTGAGGCTTAGAGTAGAGAGGGAGGGAGATATATAGAGAGAGGGTGTATATATATCAGATATATATGCCCAAGGTCTGGTATTTTGCTGAACCAAAGCAATGGAGAAGGAGGCTTTCTTATATAGGCAAAGGGGAGGGCTTGAAGCTTATAAGACAAGCTAAAAAGAAAGGGTCAAGGGGGGCAAAGGGGGCAAGGCTTATAGAGGAAGCTAAGACAGCTGGTCAAGATTCTTGAGGAAGCCAAGACAAGGGGTCAAAGCTTCCTCAAGAAGTCTTGAGCAAAGGGTGCAAAAAGAGGGGTCAAAAGTGGTCAAAGGTGCAAAAATAGCCACACCCGTGCATAGGGGGATGGGTCTGTGCACTCCAGCTGGCACAGCTGGAATGCACCATGCTTGAGGGATGCAAAAGGGTCATATCGGCCATGAAAGGATGTCATCGGAAAAATAAATGGCCGGTCGGCACAATATATTGCCGACCTACAATTTATACTGGCCGGTCGGATAAATAGAGCTCCGATGGGTGTCTGATGAGGTCAAAAAGTGCCAGTGGATGTCCAGATTGAAGCCCCGGAAGTTATCTTTCCAATGGCGCAAACCTTGCATTAAAATTCCTCCTGTGGAAAAAGTTATGCCCATTTTGGTGAAGCCGCGCAGATTCGATCCAACCGGGATGATGCCCAACTTCAGCTGCTCACATCTCCCCCACCCGGACTTGGCTTTAAGAGATTCTTGAGCGAAAAATGATGCCCCAGAAGTAAGCTTTTCGACGGTGGTGGCCCCATAGCTAAACTCTAAGTGTACAGATAGATAAGCCCAATTCAGCGAGGGCTGCTCGACTCGCTTCTACCTGGATTCATGCCGAACTTCTCCCAAACTAGTTTTCTCCTCTCCTTTCCTCTCTTCTTCAACTCCAAACCCCTAAACAAAGTGTTTTGAAGGATTTGCCTCTCTCCTTGCTGAAGAAACTGAACATTTGCCCTGCACACCTTTCTCCACCAAGTAAAACATCAGTGGTGCCCAAGTCTTAAGGGCGGTCAAAAATGGGGTGTCTACAGTTGCCCTTCTTTGACAGAACTCAGAAGTCACAGGAATGACGGGAGTGAGTGTCAAAGCCCAGAGACGACCCATTTTTGGCATGGCCGAAGATTTGGACAAACAAACAAAATACAAATGAATGAATGGTTGTGCCTGCAGGCTGCCTACATATCCCTTT
This sequence comes from Camellia sinensis, assembly GCF_055761805.1. Lineage (NCBI taxonomy): Eukaryota > Viridiplantae > Streptophyta > Magnoliopsida > Ericales > Theaceae > Camellia > Camellia sinensis. Next base: position 14,214,135 of record NC_138969.1, read on the forward strand.
GCAAGGAATCAAACCAGCGTAGAGCAGGGGCAGGATGCAAATGATATGCAGGAAGACTTTGATAATTGGACTTATACGCTACGCGAAGCCGGTTTGAACATTGGACTTATATGCTACGCAAAGCCGGTTTGTAATTGGACTTATACGCTTTCGCGAAGCCGGTTTGATAAAACAATGCAAGTGGAATGTGCGTGACAACGCAAGTGAAGAGGTGTGCATGACAATGCAACCTAAGATGAATTCCAAACACACTGAAATCGTGTGGGGAAAGAGGATAGGGAGAAACATAGGGACATATCCCGGTGTTTCAGAATGGTGTGAGCTTTGGAACATATTCCAAACACTTTTAACCGAAGAGGGAGAGACATAGGGACGTATCCCGAGGATTAGGGACGTATCCCGAGGATTAGGGACGTATCCCAAAGGTTAGGGACGTATCCCAAGGATTAGGGAGGTATCCCAAAGGTTAGGGACGTATCCCAAGGATTAGGGACGAGTCCCAAAGGTTAGGGACGCATCCCAAGGATTAGGGACGTGTCCCAAAGGTTAGGGACGTATCCCGAAGGTTAGGGACGTATCCCAGAGATTAGGGACGTATCCCGAAGGTTAGGGACGTATCCCAAGGATTAGGGACGTATCCCACAGGTTAGGGACGTATCCCAAGGATTAGGGACGTATCCCAAGGATTAGGGACGTATCCCACAGGTTAGGGACGTATCCCAAGGATTAGGGACGTGTCCCAAAGGTTAGGGACGTATCCCGAAGGTTAGGGACGTATCCCAAGGATTAGGGACGTATCCCAAGGATTAGGGACGTGTCCCAAAGGTTAGGGACGTATCCCGAAGGTTAGAGACGTATCCCAAGGATTAGGGACGTATCCCACAGGTTAGGGACGTATCCCAAAGGTTAGGGACGTATCCCAGAGATTAGGGACGTATCCCAAAGATTAGGGACGTATCCCAATGTTACGAACAAGGAAGAGAAACATAGGGACGTATCCCGGTGTTTCGACAAAGGAGAAGAAACATAGGGACGTATCCCGTTGTTTGTGAATAGAAAGAGAAACATAGGGACGTATCCCGTTGCTTCAGAAAGGTAGGAGAAACATAGGGACGTATCCCGTTGTTTCAGAATGGAAAGAGAAACAGAGGGACGTATCCCAGTGCTTCGGAGAGAAGGAAGAAACATAGGGACGTATCCCGTTGTTTCGGAATGGAAGAAGAAACATAGGGACGCATCCCGGTGCTTTGGAAGGAATGAGAAACATAGGGACGTATCCCGATGTTTCGGAAAGAAGGAGAAACATAGAGACGTATCCCGATGTTTCGGAAACAAGGAAGATAGGGACGTATCCCGGTGTTTTGGAAAAGAAGAAGAAACATAGGGACGTATCCCGGTGTTTCGAAAGGAATGAGAAACATAGGGACGTATCCCGGTGTTTCGGAAGGAATGAGAAACATAGGGACGTATCCCAGTGTTTACAAACAAAGGAGCGCGCAAAACAATGCGATGCAGGTGCACAAGACAGTGCGACAAAATGCATTTCTTATGCAAGTATGGGGGCATTTTCTATGCAACATTGAAAGCATATTCTATGCAGAAACATAACGATGCGCGGCACGCATGCAACCGAAGTGTATATGAAAGTTCACATTCTATGCAATGGAAGGGCATCAAACATGTACTCTGGTGCCTCCGATTTACCTTTCGGAGGACTTGGAAACACAACTCTGCTCAAAAAAGGGACACCCTGTTTACATTGGCGAGAGATGACCTCTGCTGCTGCTTTAATTGCCATTCTGACTTGAAGCAGGCTTAAGCTTGGAGTAGAGGCACACTCATTCTTCGGAGCACTAACAAGGCCTGAAGAGGTACATCCAGAGCACAATCACGGAGTTTGCTGAAGGTGAAACACACTCAGATGCTTAGGTTTTCCCTCTTTTCTTTTGCTTTGTAGTCTGGAACCCATGTAGCTTCAAATAGGTCCTTGTTTTACTGTTTTGACATGACTTGGGTTGAACCCTGCAGTTTTATGAAAGAACGAATCTTGTTTTGCACAAACGTGAAGAATGGCACAGCACTCTAAGCACAAAGCGATTTTATTTTTGAAGTTAAGAAATGAGTTCTTAACCGGGTATTGAGCCTACGACTGAACACAGCGCACTACGACTCAACAACGGAAAAAAAAAGGTAAACAACCTAAACACATCGAGACACGCTTAGAATGACTCAAGACAAGAATCGAGACAAAACAAAAGACACAACACATAGACGTGCACAGGGAGCCGGTTTCACTGGGTATTGTTTCCCACCCTCTCTCATTTGTGATCCTCACATCACTCGGCCCTCAAGCTCTATTTTTCTGGAAAAGCCCTTTTCTCACTTTTTCTCTCATCGCACATCTCTCTATTCTTCAATCTCTCATTTTTCAATCCCTCCCCTGGGTGGTTGATGGATAAACTAGAAATTGTGGGCCCTTGCCGCTGGTATTCTACCAGATTCTCAATCTTGTTCACAACAGTGAGCTTCTCCCATAGAGGGGCTGCGCTACAACTGGGCGTGTAGCAAATTTGCAGCTGACATCGGTTGACAATGCTCTGTTGGGGAGTTTGGACGTGATTAGATTTGTCCAGATGAGGAAGTGAAATATCATGATCCATTCCAGCTCGTGCTTCGTACTTGGCTCGATACCTCATTGCTTGGAGGATGAGAGAGCTTTTCGGCCCTTTTGCTGTTGACTTCAGTTGTGCCCTTCTTGGCAGGTAGGGTGCCCTTCTTAGCGAGTAGTTGATGACGGGGGAAAGACAGAACACCTAACTCAACTGTGCCCCTAGTTCATCATTTTGACCATTTTTTTGGTTTTCTACGAAAACAATTTTGACCAATATGAGAGTTAGATTAACACACTTGTTCGATTTTTGATTTGAAATCATGCAAGTCAGGCTATGAGCACAGAAAATTTTCCTATTTTGGGTCCAAGAAATGGTCCAGTTTTTGGAAAAGATGGAACAATTTTCGAGAAAATTAGTCAACTTCAGTAAAAATTCTCAAAAACTATTTTTGCAAACGGCCAATGCTTAACAAGCACGGAACCTACTCTTGAAACGCACAACCTCGGATTTGGAGGAAAATTGCCCCTTGTTGGAGAGAAGCTGCATGGCAACGGAAAGTTGCCCCTTGTTTGAACGGCACCGCAGCGCATTGAATGGCAACGGAAAGTTGCCCCTTGTTTGAATGACACCGCGGTGCATTGAATGGCAACGGAAAGTTGCCCCTTGTCTGAATGGCACCGTAGTGTATTGTAATCAGTCCTCAGAGCGATGATTGCAGCCGAACTCCTGGATACAGAAAAGACAAAGATGACTAGAACCATCACATGGACACAGTTGAATTTGGAGTGTTTTATGGCTGGACTTCAAAATGAAGTTGCCTACGTATCCCAAAGATGGGAATCAAGCCTTACGTAGTTCGGAGGTTAAAGTACACTCGGGTATTAACCTCTCCTTTTTAGGCTCTAACTTTTGCCAAGGCGCCCGTTGCGGGTTTTCGACCTTGCGAGCTTTGTTCTTCTTTTCTTTTCAATTTTTTTTTCATTTCTTTTTCTCTTCTTTTTGTTTTGCATTTTTTTTTCTTTTCTTTTTTTTTTCTTTTCTTTTGCATTTTTTGCTTTTGTTTTTTTTTTGTATTTTTCTCTTGCTCTAACTTTTGCCTGGGTCGCCCTTCTGGGTTTTCGGCCCAGTGAGCCTCTCGAAGGGTAAAAGTGTAACAAGTCCATGCCAAATGGTTTTAGGGTTTTAAAGCCATCCGTATCCAGGAGAGTGGCTATTGTATCGATTTGCAGAAGGATCCATCTTCGGCTCTTCGAGCACATCGGACATTTTCGCCTCTAGTTCGAGGGGTGTTTCTGTTCTAGCTTCGCAAGCTTCTTCTGACGAGGTCTGATCTTCTTGATCTGACTTTGGTGCCTCTTGTTCGAGGGCTGCTTCAAAATGGCCACACAGGCCTCACGTTGTGGTTGACCGTTGAACGTTCTGAACTCAGGTTCAAGGTTTGAAGGTGAGGGGTCGAATCTCGAGGCTGAGAGCGATCCTAAGCTACACAATCTCAAGAGTGATCCCACACAAGTCTTCGCAGGATCGCGCAAAATATTTTTTGAAATTTTTTAAGAAAGCGACAAATCGCTCGCGCCGAAGACAGTGTAGAACCAATCTGGATCAAGCCAGGGTCCTTCTCAGTACTCACAATAACAAGCATGATCTCAATCATTAAGGGCTTAGCATGTCTATCTTTCTCTCAATTGATCAAGTTTTGCAAAACCTGAGGAATTCCTTCATCTTCGTTTTTATCACAATGTTTCAAAAATTTTTTTGAAAAACTTAGGTCATTACAATGACTTCAAAGGCACAGAAAAGGCAGGCGAAGAGCACTGTCATTTCATTCAAACTTCTGGCACAACTGGCACACGTCAGAAGCAAACACAAGAGTGTGAAAATCACTGCTGTTCCATTCAAATTTGTTGGCATAACTGGCTCCAAGGCAGAAACAGACTCAAAAGAAAGCAAAAAGACAAACACAAAACAAGATAGTGATGTCCGAGGTAACACCCCCGGAATCACCCGACTCCTGCACAACAGGACTGACTCGATACGACAAGACAGACCTAAAACAAAAGAGACTGACTCAAAACAAAAAGACAGACTCGAAAACAAAACAACAAGACTGACCCAATACCCAAGTCAGAATGTACAAAACTAGCATTCACAAATTCTCAAAATAGTGCGTGCCATACACCACATCTGGAGTAAACTGAGTGCCACCCGCAGGTGGTCCAACCTCTGATCACATCACATTATCCCCCCACAAGTTCACTGATCAAGTGCCGATAGACTTTGCAGGACCTGGTGCGGGGATGACCCCGTTGTCAATCAAATTTTGTATCTCGTGGCGGAGACGGACGCAACTGTCGGTGTCATGACCGGTTTGTTGATGGAAAGCACAGTACTTGGTCAGGTCATGTTTTGAAGGGAGAGGATCGGGTAGAGGCCGTTGCTCTAACGGTTTCAGATGTCCTTTCCTGAGTAGGACCCCCAGGGCCTTAGACAAAGACATATAGAGTGGGGTGAAAACCCTCTTGCCTCGGGGTAGATAGTCTGAAGTTCAGGGGTTTAAAGTGGATGCACCAACAAAGGGGGTGGCTGCTTTTGGTGTGGTGGTGGCGACCATGCCCACTTCGGAAGTTCTTGCAGCTGCGTCACCGCTGGTGGTCGTATTCGAACTGCGGGTAAACGCCCTCCTAGGCTGCTCTTTCTCCTGATCAATAAGGCCCTGCTTCATAGCATCCTCGATCTGTACCCCCATCTCATGCAGATCTGAAAAGGTAAGGAAGGGGAGCACGATCATTTTCTGCATCAGTTTGGGTTGGAGGTTGCGCACAACCATCCTTATCTGGTCTTTGTCGGAAGGCCTTGTAGCCATCATCGAGGCCTTTGCTCTCCACCTCGTCACGAACTCTGAAAAACCCTCCTTTGGCTCTTGGCGGGTGACTTCAAGATCATGAGTTGTGACCTCAATCTGTGTGTTGTAGGAGTATTGATCACTGAAGGCCTCAGCCATTTCTTCCCAGTTCTGTTTCACAGAGTTCTCCAATTTCGCATACCAGATGGCGGCTATCCCAGACATGGTTCGACCGAATAGTGATAGCTTCTGGGCTGTGGTCAAACCCATTGGTCTCAGGATATCAGAAAACAGGTGGAGGTGCACCATTGGGTCTCCAGAGCCATCGAATAGATCGATATATGGCATCTTGAATCTGTCTGGCAGCGTCACAGGTGCATCGGTATACCCATCCTCGATGTCCGGGACGGATTTCATGCCTTGAGCCTTCTTGAACAACCTTTCAAGCTTGCTCATCTTTAGCGCCGTTGGATCCGTCTCTAACTCAAAAGGGGAGTCCGGTAGGTTGATGGGTGTCTTGGATAGCTGGGGTAGAACCGGGGGCGGACCTGGCCCGACTGGAATGTCCGTATCATCTTGGACGTGGGTTGCCTCCCTATGTATGGGAACTCTTGGTGGGGGAGGAGCCTGGTGCGAAGTAGATACTCCAGTTTACTGCTCCAATCTGGTAATTGTCTCTGCCTGTTGGGCTATGACCACAGCCTGTTGGTTGGCGAATTCTGCTTGACGGACAGTGTCTTGCTGCATGGCTTTCACACTATCCTAGAGTTGGCGCACCATCTCTTCCAGACTCGACATACTGTTCTAATCTAACTGAGCAACTGGTATATCTGTGTTGGCAATAGGCTCGGAAATCTCAGCCCGACTGCTCAAAGATCACTGATCTGGTAGCTGTTGTACTGGTGGTCTGTGCCTGACTAGCCTTTTTACTCTGCCTCTGGCAAAGGAACACTGATTGCCTTTGAACTGAATTTCTGACCCGACAAAGTCTATCAACACCAGTCCAATGTACCTGGGGGATAGTGGAGCCTTCTGAAGCTACAGTTCCAAGATTACCCTAGCAAAAGAGAAAACAGCATCTCAGCTCAATTTCACTGGAACGGATATGAGCGTAGCGGAACGACTGTACTCAATACTGATCAGTGTTTCCCAAATTTCTGTTCCCAAAATACTGAATCTGATACTCGCGGATATAACTGATTCTCAAATTCTAATACCAATGCCCTTAGGCCTGATGCCCCAGACTTGCAAACTGGTATGTACGTTCCTGTAGAGATACGCTCTAAAAGCACATAGCAAGTAAGAGAGAGCCAAAACACCCCTATGTTGGGGTAGGGTTTCCCTGTCCTATTTTGTCAGGAGCTAAGGTTTCACTACGCACGCAGCGGTTTCAAACAACCTATAATTGGGTGAGCAACCTGTCCTAGCTTGGAATGGTCACTATGGTTTCCGAATATGCACTAGGTCAAATGGTCAAAAAGGGTGCCCCGGTAACAACCGGGGTTTGTGTTCCCATACTGTCAGAGCCCATAACCGGTTAGCCTTATGGTCATGCCTTGACAAAACAAGCCTCCGGCAAACCGTTCAGGAATGGCAGATGGCAAACACGGTGTCTTAGGCGCACCAATGCACATGCAATGCAAAGAAACACATAAGTGTAATCAAAACAGGATATCATGAGTTCGAGTCAAGCTCTCTAAAATCCCCAGCAGAGTCGCCAGAAACTGTAGACGCGCCCGCGTGGGACCCCGCTACAGTTCGGACTCAATTTGTGTCACGGTTCTTAATCTAAACCAAAGAGTCGAAATCTGGCAAATCGTTTTGAGAAACAGATTTTTGAAAAGAAGTGCCAAACATGGACTGCTTTGCCAGATATAGAGTCGCCACCTAAATATTTTATTTTGGGGGAATTTAGGAAACCCTGACTCGGTGCCAAAGGCCACGTGTCCGTCATCACCAAAGTTGCCTCGGCTCGGGAACTTGGGTACGATTGGGGAAGGTCAGCTATGAGCACCCCCTCTCGCCCGATCCGAAGATCGGCCTCTACTAACCATGATGTCCAATTTTGAAAACTTTATGTGTTCTTATTCCGGTTATTAGCCTAGAATTACTATGTTATGCGCACAGCAAACAAGTATAGACCAAATCGCCTAAATTGGAACAAAACATTGCATGTTTATTTTGAAAACGGTTTGCTACTCGCAAGTAGGCTAAAATGCAGGTTTTGCCACCCTCAAACGGGCTTTTAGAAAAGATGGTTTTGCCACTATCTAGTGGGCTTAAAACTCACGGTTTTAATGCATTATTCCAATTTAGGTAATTCAACCTCAATCCACAGGCATTCAAGCAATTATATCACATAAGCAGCTAGCCTCATGGTAATCATACTGTCATGGCAATACTCACACACATGCAAGGATGCTAAAGCATAAAAGCTCACCTAGTACTCCAAGCCAAAACAGAAACTAGTTAGTAATCATATGCATGATCCTAGTTCATGTTAAGATGGCTAATGCAACACATGCAAGATGAAACTATGATGGGCTCGGCTATCCTACACGTGGCATGTGAAATGCTGCAATTAACAAGTACTCAACTTTGGAATTGAAATACGAGTGCAGTTAGCATGATGTGCCGAGCCCGGTGCATGTAAGACAAATGTATGGATGCACGCATGCATAGCATACGGTATGCTAAATTAAACATGTCCTAATACTACCATCAAAGCAGGTAAGTAAAATGGAGAAAGAAGTGGGGATTGGAAGACATGCACACGCGCACCCACACTTATTACAAATACGCCCTCACTCGGAGGGACCGAATAAATATTACAGTCCGAATAAATAAATAACTACTTAATTAATTATTACAGAATTCCTATTTAATTAACAAATTAAATGCAAAGGGAAGGTGGCCACGGCCCCCGCCTTGGGATGCGCGAATGATGCATGCTTGACCCATATCGCCCGGAAACTCGCTGCCATAACACTGTTGCCTCTGTTTTTCACTGCCCTGCTCCTCTGAGGACTTCCAAAGTCCAAGGACATGCTCTCTGGATGTTGGGGAATACCACCGGCTGGGAGGGATGGCCACCGGCCATGGGAAATGGTCACCGGCCGCTGATGAAGTTATCGGCCATTGATGGATTGCCGGTCGGCACTGTATTTAACCGACCGGCCAAAGCTTCCTGCAGAACCTGCAATTGGCAGCAGCAGAGGGCAAGCAGTGTATGGCATGGAATTTTTAGGCAAATGTATGCATGGACACACTCCCTATCATGTAATGGACTCAAGGGAGCATGGCCTTCGACCCTCGGGCCACTAATCACGCATTTCGATGCATGATGGCCAAAGAGTCAAGTATGCATTTCAATGTCAAATGCAATGCACACAAAACATACAAGAGGCCCAACCTCAATCATGGTTGGTCAAGAGGCGAGGCAATGCACAATAATGCACATGCGACCTAAGCATGCAAGCAAACATACAAACATGTAATACAACTACATGGCACACACAATGCTAACAACATAACATGCACAACGCATTGAAACATGGCATACACAATGCAAGATGGACTTACACCAATGTGAGTGGACCTCAGCCACACCCACATCAGTGGCCATTAGATGAAAACAAGACAACTCGAAATGCATGCACGCGTGCACGCAAACCGAGGACCGACCCTCAGGCACCGAGATACCACTCTAATGAGACATGGCAAAGACATGGAATATGATATGCAAACATGCAAAAATCAGTAGCAGAATGAGGGGCAAAACAGCCCCGAAACAAGGTGAAATGACACCCGATGCATGGAATTTCTCTCGAAATGCAAAGCTAGGTACATGAAATGGCTTACAGCTATACAAAGCATGCATAATTGGTACATGGAATGAAAATACAGAAGCAAGGCAGCCCCAAAATAAGCACTTTTACAGTTCAAAGCATGGCCAAACAGTAAGCACAAGTGGGACTACACTGTCATACAAAAATGGCTCCGCAAGGGAGGCAATGAAGCAAGTGGTAGATGCAAAGCCCAAACAGAAAAAGACTCCTCTACAAAACTGAAGAGGGACCAAAAATATGACTACTTACAGTTTATGGAAACCCCCAAAACAAAATACAAGTATGCTCAAAATGCCATGCAAGGTAGGGCCCAAAAGAGGTCAAAACACAAAGTATACAAAACATTCATCAAACAGCCAAAGACCCTTAATGAAACATGTCAAGGGGGTCAAAATATGGCCACTTTCAGTTCGGACCAAGGTCCAAAAACAGAAGAAAAATAGGCTAAAAAAACATGCAAAATGAGGCAAAAACATGGATTTCAAAGCAAGTAGCACATGGGGTATCTAAACAGTGATGAGCCCTTCTTCAATGTTGAAGAAGGGCTCAAAATAAGCCTATCTACAGTTTACATCATGCTTCGAAACAGATTACACATAGGCCAAAAATACTATGCAAGATTATGGCATACAAAGGGGGTAATGAAGCAAGTGCAAAATGGGGGTCCCAAACAGGGTAAGACCCTTAATGAAAGATTCAATAGAGCTCAAAAAAATTCCACTTTCACTTTTTGTCGGAGCTCAAAACAGCAAGCGAAAGGGGCTAAGAAAACTTACAAAAATGAGCTAGAAAGAGGGAGAAATCAACTCACCCTTGAAGAACAATCCTTTGCTGCCTCTTGGACCAAGAAAAGCTACCTCCTAGCCTCTGAGAAGACCTCCAAGCTGCTGGAATGGAAGTGGTAGTGTGGTGCTAGGTGGTGATGAAGAAAAGGGTGTAGGACTTGGTGTTTTGAGGCCTAGAGTAGAGAGGGAGGGAGATATATAGAGAGAGGGTGTATATATATCAGATATATATGCCCTAGGTCTGGTTTTTTTCTGAACCAAAACAATGGAGAAGGAGGGTTTCTTATATAGGCAAAGGGAAGGGCTTGAAGCTTATAAGACAAGCTAAAAAGAAAGGGTCAAGGGGGGCAAAGGGGGCAAGGCTTATAGAGGAAGCTAAGACAGCTGGTCAAGCTTCTTGAGGAAGCCAAGACAAGGGGTCAAAGCTTCCTCAAGAAGTCTTGAGCAAAGGGTGCAAAAAGAGGGTTCAAAAGTGGTCAAAGGTGCAAAAATAGCCACACCCGTGCATGGAGGGATGGGTCTGTGCACTCCAGCTGGCACAACTGGAATGCACCATGCTTGAGGGATTCAAAAGGGTCATATCGGCCATGAAAGGAGGTCATCGGCAAAATAAATGGCCGGTCAGCACAATATATTGCCGACCTGCAATTTATACTGGCCGGTCGGATAAATAGAGTATCGATGGGTGTTTGATGAGGTCAAAAAGTGCCGGTGGATGTCTAGATTGAAACCTTACATTAAAATTCCTCCTGTGGAAAAAGTTATGCCCATTTTGGTGAAGCCGCGCAGATTCGATCTAACCGGGATGATGCCCAACTTCAGCTGCTCATATCTCCCCCACCCGGACTTGGCTTTAAGAGATTCTTGAGCGGAAAATGAAGCCCCGGAAGTAAGCTTTCCGACGGTGGTGGCCCCATAGCTAAACTCCAAGTGTACAGACAGATAAGCCCGATTCAGCGAGGACTGCTCGACTCGCTTCTACCCGGATTCATGCCGAACTTCTCCCAAACTAGTTTTCTCCTCTCCTTTCCTCTCTTCTTCAACTCCAAACCCCTAAACAAAGTGTTTTGAAGGATTTTCCTCTCTCATTGCCGAAGAAACTGAACATTTGCCCTGTACACCTTTCTCCACCAAGTAAAACGGGGTGTCTACACTGGTTTTCGCGCTCAAGCAGATGTACTTTATTCTTGTGTCTTGGCGCTCGAGCGGTCCTTCTTGCGCTCGAGCGTACCTAGTTTTTTGTTCTTGACGCTCGAGCATTGTGTTCTTCGCTCGAACGGGAATGTCGTATATCAGTTGGCAGCTGGGCATTTTAAAATCACTTTTTACATTCTCTCTCTCTCTCTCTCTTACTTTCTAAAAAGAAATTTTGAGAGCTCCTCTCTCTAGAAACTCCCTTCTCTTTAGGGTTTGATCTAGTTAGAGTGTCTCCCCATCCTTCGGCCTTTGTAAAAAGTGTGTTGATCGTCGAGGGCTCCATTTTGATCCGTGGATCTTTGAGTTTGGAGCATTTTGGTTTTCTTCAACTTCCCCGTTTGAGCTCTAACTTCGAGGTAGGGACATCCTACTCCTTCTCATGAGTTTCGTCTTTGACTTTTAGTATTTTGATGAGTTGGCGGTTGTTGGGTAATTTTGAAAAAGTTTGGGCCTTTGTGTAAGTTTACAAAAGTTGGGGTTTTGTTTATATAAACTTATATGCATGTTTGGCATAGAGAAATGAGATCAATATTGGTTTATTAGTGAAAATGGAACCTTAGGGTTGTGATGTTAATTATGGGAAATGCTCTAATTACAGTGAGAAATTAATTGGTATAATTAATTTGAAGAAAAGAAGAATTAAATTGAGAATGTTGGAATTGGATGTGTATGGGATTAAAGGGTGTAGTTTGATTCGTTCATCGCTCACCTAGTTGAAATGTTGATTATATATCCATTTGGTGCATTTATTTTCAGTATAGAAATAACTGCTTTGGGCTATCGGTGGAGGATAGTCTTGATTGTTGTAGACACTGCATGATGATTAGGCAAACTAAAACTAATCGATTGAGTATGCTATTGAATATAGCAACTGAAATAATACATTCATTCTATGTATTAATTGATTGTATATGATCTATGTTTATATACATGTGTTATGTGGGAGGAGATGGGGGATGTACTCCACGGTTTAGGGGAAGATAGGGGATGAACCTCTAAACTGGATTTTATGTGACATTGATACAACAATACAATGTGTATCAAGTGTTGATTATGGAAGTGTTTGAATTGATTTGATATAGCACTAAAATGTATATCGTTATCAATTGTAAAGTATAATAGAAGTGATTCTATGTTATGTTGATACAACACCGAAATGTGTATCTTTCGCAAAGTGTGGGAATGGTTTATGTGTTATTGATACAACATTAAAATGTGTATCCCTCATGAATTTTGAAAGTGTTTTAAAGATAAGTCTAAATCTCATTAAGTTATTTGGCTAGGTGTTGAGCCTTGTTTTCATACTCAAAGTTGGAAAGACATGGGAAATGAAATGTAACATGGACTTAATGTCATGAAATCGAAATGTGATATATGTGGATGTATCTGTGTTGGCCATCTATCAACTGCTAATCTTTTAGTCATTGTTCATGGCTGGTTTAGTGTATTTCTACTGGGCTGTGGCTCACCCTTTATGGGACATCATTTTCAGGTACAGGTAGCATGCCACCTCCAAGGACATAGCTTGGGAGGCTAGAGGCAGACAGACTGCTTTGTTATTTGCTTTCTTTTGATGTATTACATGTAAATTCAAGCCAAGGGCTTAATATGTATTGAGTTAGTACTCTTTTTTTTGTAACCAAGTGTTAACTTGGAAAGCTGTAAGCCCGTAGGGCATTTGCTTTTGTTGTTAACATGTAATACTTTTGTAAGAACTACTTAGATTAATGGAAAGATGGTTGGTTTCTTTGTATCAATGCATGTCTAAGGAGATGGGTTTTATGTATTTTTTTTTTAGAGCGTTACAGTGATATAATTAGCACTATTCAAAAAGAAGGATTAAAAATGTGCATTGATCTTAAACTTAGTCAAAAAGCCACTAAAGATAAACATAAAGCTAAATATGAATTAGGAAATTTGTGTGAACAATATGGTTTACCTCCTGTTGCACCCTCTCGTAGGAAATCACACAAATATTCTAAACATAAATATAAATCCAAATATTCTAATAAATACAAGAAGAATTATTCACCTTCCAAATCTAATGATAAATTTTATACTAAACCCAAAAAGAAGTATTACAAAAAATCACATCCAAAATCTAAATCTAATAAAGATATTACATGTTATAACTATGGACAAAAAGGCCATTATTCTAATAAATGCAAAGAGAAACAAAAATTAAAAGATAAAATTCATCAATTACAAATCAATGATGAATCTAAGAATCAAATTTTTGAAATCTTTAAATTAAACCAATCTGTCAGTAATTCCTCTTCTGATAATCCAGAAACTTCTTCTGACGAAAGTTCTCCTAATTCTGATTCTGATAATCATAATATTACCATAGGATGTAATGATGTCTGTTGTAGACCAGTTAAACAAATTACTGTTCTTACGAAATCAAATCAAGAAGAATCTGCTTTAATAGAATTAATCAGTAAATTAGATGATCCTAATTTAAAACAAAAATATATTGATAAATTAAAATCTCTATTAATTCATTCAGATAATAAACCTAAGTTTGAGAAACCTATTATTAGTTTATCTAAGACATTAGAAAGATTTAAAAATAAAAATAAAGAAATTACACTTCAGGATTTACAATCTGAAATCAACCAAATTAAACAAACTATTAGAGATTTACAACATAAAGATAAAAAATTAGAAGATGAAATTATTACTCTAAAACTTAATCAAAGTGTAGATAATTTCCAACCTAATCCAAATATATCACCTCATGAATTTGAACATAATTCTAAACATGACTCTGATCATACTGATCCAGATAAACTCTTATTTGATAATCGATCTCATCAATCTAATAATCTTGAAGGCAAACGATTAAATCTAATCAATAAGATTTGTCTTCAAAAATGGTATTCAAAAATTAAAATCGTTGTTGAAGATTTTGAATTAGAATTAATTGCTTTAACTGATACTGGTGCTGATTTAAATTGCATACAAGAAGGATTACTTCCTACTAAATATTATGAAAAATGTCATGAGAAATTAACTTCTGCTAATGGTAGTCAAATGTATATTAAATATAAATTACCTAAAGCTCATGTTTGTCAAGATAATGTATGTTTTAAAACTGATACCAAAAGGGCGGAAGCAGGACATGGATGAAGAAAATGGATTACGAAATCAAATATGACTAAAATTGCAGAACATGGATTGGAATGCACTAATTAACCAAAACCATTTTAATATTATGTCTGCTCCTAAGATCAAATTGTTTCAAACTAAAGTTAGATTTCTAGGTTATGATATTCATCATAATACTATTCTACCAATTAGTCACTCTATTGAGTTTGCGTCTAAATTCCCTGATGAAATTCTTGATAAAACTCAATTACAAAGGTTCTTAGGTTCCCTCAATTACATTGCTGAATTCTATAAAGACCTTAGGAAAGTCTGTCAACCCCTGTTTGATAGGTTAAAGGATAATCCTCCTCCCTGGTCTTCTATTCATACTGCTATTGTTCAACAAGTCAAACAATATTTTAAATCTCTTCCTTGTCTTGGTATTCCTACTGAAAATTCATTCAAAATTATTCAAACTGATGTTTCTGATATTGGTTATGGTGGCATTCTTCTCCAGAAAGTCACTCCTCAATCATCTGAACAAATTGTTCGTTACCATTCTGGTGTCTAGAATAAAGCATAATTAAATTATAGTACTATTAAAAAATAAATTTTATCTACTGTTTTATGTATTCAAAAATTTCAAGATGATATTTTAAATAAAAAATTTTTACTCCGTGTTGATTGCAAATCTGCTAAATATGTTTTAGAAAAGGATGTTCAAAATCTTGCTAGTAAGCAAATTTTTGCCCGTTGGCAATCTATTTTAAGTATTTTTGATTTTGATATTACTTACATACCTGGTTGTCAAAATTCCCTTCCTGATTTTCTTACCCGGGAATTTTTATAGGGGAGGGTAAGGGATGAGTGCTACTCCACATATTCCATACCTTAAAACCCAAATTACCCATTACCAAACCCTGATACACCAAGTTACTTTCCGAATCCAATGCCTCCAATTAGCCAGAAAAACTACTAAACGAGCCCAATACATCAATTACCATCTGTAGACACCCCATTTTTGACCGTCCTCAAGACTGGGACGTCACCGTCTGAACACCCGGTGATCATCCATGTTTGTGTTCGTTTGGAGTTCCCGGAGGCCTCGGCTACGTGCTTTGCCTCAGGATCTCCGGACTCGACTCTTTAGTGTCTGGTTTTGCACCAAACACTTGTGCTTTTGCCTTGAAGAGAGGAGAATGGCTTGTTGGCCATCCTCACTTTCCACCGGCCTTCCCCTAGCATCACCGGCTGTTTATGGGTGTCACCGGCCATGGTTTCTTAAAATCAATGGCCGGCCGGCACTTTTATCTGCCGGCGACTTCTTTTGCTGGCCGGTGTGACTCATTTGCACCCTTGAGGCATGGTGCACGCCAGCTGTGCCAGCTGGAATGCACCATCACTCCTCCCCGTGCGGTTTTGGCTGGTATGAGCCTTTGAACCCCTTGGTTCCTTCTAGAAGGATGAACCCTTGGCTAAGCTTCTTGGAGAAGCTTTGCCAGCTGTTTTAGCTTCTCCAAGAAGCCTAGACTCCTTTGCACCTTTTTGCCCCTTTCCCTTGGCTTCTTGGAGAAGCCAAGAACCATTTGCTTAGTCTATATATAGAGCCCTCCTCCTCCATTGTTGAAGGTTGGGAGTTTTAAACCTAAAAACCAGAGCTTATATACATATATCTGCTAGATATATCATCTCTCTCTATATTTCCCTCTCTCTCCTCCCTTAGTGTGTGTTTGGTAGCCCAAAAGTGTATTTTGCCTTACTTTTGCACTAATACACACCACATTACACCTTGCTCCAAGGTTGAGAGGCTTGGGGGGTTGATTCTTGAGTTTTTGGACTGATTTTGATCAAAGGAAGAGGGCTGGACCAACTGTTCTTCAAAGGATCTTCAAGGGTAACTACTTTGCTTTAGTTTCCCCAAACTTGCACTAGTTTTTTACCTATCTTGCTTGCTGTTTGAAGTTTTGTGCATAGCATAAAAAAAGCTTGTATTTTCATGCTTAAGAACTTTCATTAAGGGTATTTTGTGATTTGAGTTCAAACTCACCCTCTTAGGCCTTATTTGGCCTTTTTGGTGCTTCCTTTGTGAGGCCTTGTTTGCTTGAGTGTTTTGGTCTTCTCACCACTGAAAACCAGTGGGTTTTCAGTGGTGAGGAAGGTGGTTTGAAGTCTTGTATAAGGGAGGGACACCCCTCTCCCTTCATTGTCTCATTTCCTTGCCTTTTGGCTTAAAGGGCAACATGTATGCTTGATTGTTTTTGGCCCTATTTCAGAACTTTTTGGGTGTTCTTAGGTCACATATGATCTCTGTTTTTGGTCGGATTTGTACCCCTTTGCATGCTTAACATACTTGCTTTACATTCCTCTATTTGGCCTAGAAATGCATCTTGTGTTTAGACCATGATTCTTGCATGTGTTAGCCTAATTTCATGGAGATATTGGCATTATTTCATCATGTTCAAGGTCTGTTGGCCATTTGTTTCAGTCATGCTTGCCATGTTTGGTGTCCTCTCTTTGTGTTTTGGCTTGTGAGCCTTGAGCATATTGGCCTCTAGCATGCGTAGCTTGGACCACCTTCATGATTTGGCATCATTTAGGGTCATATTTCAGCCCATAAATCATGCTTGTATGCTTGCATGTGAGACCTCTTTCATGCTTTGAGGGTGTGCCCTTTTATGCCTAGAATTGAGCTTTGGTGCATGCATCTCATTGGAGCCACTTTAGCTGCCATGTTAGTAGGTTTTGGGGTCCATTTTTGCATGCTAAAATTCTGTTTTGACTTGTCCAATTCATGCCATGAGTGGTCATATTGGTAGAAGTAAAATGCCCCTTTTTTGTGCCTTAACCTTAGGCCCATTGGCTTGCATGTTGGCATGAGAGTTTGTCCATCATTTTGGGCACTTTTTGGTACTGTTTTGGGGTGGATTGAGGTCTGCCCCTTTATGGTTTAAGTCCACCA
The DNA here is from genome assembly GCF_055761805.1 of Camellia sinensis. Lineage (NCBI taxonomy): Eukaryota > Viridiplantae > Streptophyta > Magnoliopsida > Ericales > Theaceae > Camellia > Camellia sinensis. Next base: position 14,231,468 of record NC_138969.1, read on the forward strand.
TTGTATGCTTATCATATGTTTGTTGCTTATTTGGTTCATTAATGTGTTGTCCCATGCTAGCCTTATGGCATATTGGTCCATATTTGCATCACATTTGCACCTTGCATGCCTAGCATTGCATATTTGGCATATTGGTCCATATTTGCATCACATTTGCACCTTGCATTGCATGTTTGCCAAGTAGTTGCATGGCATTTGACATGCCTTGCATAATTAGTATCATGTTGCATTTGAGCCATGTTTGCATAACATGCATCGCATTACTTGGTTTGGGGTGTTGTAACAAGCACGCGGGGGGACCTCGCTACAGCTCGGACTCGACTTTCGCAGTCACGGTTCTAAATCTGAACCAAAGAGTCCAAATCCGGCAAATCGTTTTAGGAAAACTGATTTTTGAAAGAAGTGCCAAACATGGACTGCTTTGCCAGATACAGAGTCGCCACCTAAATATTTTATTTTGGGAAATTTAGGAAACCCTGACTCGGTGCCAAAAGGCCACGTGTCCGTCATCACCAAAGTTGCCTCGGCTCGGGAACTTGGGTACGATTGGGGAAGGTCACTTCGTGAGCACCCCCGCTCGCCCGGTCATAGACCGGCCTCTACTAACCATGATATCAATTTTTGAAAACATTGTGAGTTCTTATACCGGTTATTAGCCTAGGTTACTATGTGATGCTCACATCATACAAGTATAGACTGGATCGCCTGAATTGGAACAAAACATTTCATGTTTGTTTATTTGAAAATGGTTTGATGGTGCTACTCGCAAGTAGGCTAAGACGTGGATTTGCCACCCTCGGGTGGGCTTAGAAAACATGATTTTGCCACTATCAAGTGGGCTTAAAACTCACAGTCAACGAATTGTTCCAATTCGAATAACCCAACCTTCACTCACAGGCATTCAGGCAGTTATATCATATAAGCACATAGCCTCATAGTAAGCATGCTATCATGGCATTCACTCACACGCATGCAAGGATGCTAAAGCATAAAACTCACCGAGTACTCCAAGCCAAAATAGAAACTATATTAGAAATCATGCATGATCCTAAGTGTACAGAAATGCCTAATGCAACACATGCAAAATGCAACTATAGCAGGCTCGGTTATTCTAAGATGGCATATGGAATGCTATAACTACCATGTATTCAATTTGGAATTGAAAGTACAATGCAGTTAGTATGATGCGCCGAGCCCGATGCATGCAATACAGATGAATGATGCAAACATGCTGTCATACTGTATGCTAATTGAAATATGCCCTAATCTAACCATCAAAAGCGGATAAATAAAAGGGAGAAAGACGTGGGGTTGGAAGACATACATCACACTCACCCACACTTATTACAGTTGTGCCCTCACTCGGAGGGTCCAAATAAATAATACAGTCCAAATATTACAGTCCCGAAAATATTACAAGATTCTTAATTAATTAATGAATTAACTAAGAAAACAAGTAAAACTGGCGTGCAAGCCAGGGACTGCCTTGCTTCTGATGGATGATGCATGTCCGGATTGTCTTGCGCGGAAATCCACCGGAATGCCCCGATTAGCCTCTGTTTACACCTGTTCTTGAAATGCGTGCCAAGTTCCAAAAAGTTGCTGATTCCTCATTTTGCTGCAACAGAGAGCAGAAAAGGGGCAAAGCAATGTATTTGCACAAATATATGCATGTCTCGATCCTCGTGCCACCAATCACTCATACCGAGGCATGATGGCCGAGGAGTCGAAATGCACAACTCAATATAGGATGAATGCACATGAAACTACAGCTAAAACCTAACTCCATCATGGGTAATCCGGAGTGTCGGTGACTGGGGAATTGAGACACATTCCGTCACTCGGAGTACGAAATGTACCTCGTTTCCCGTGCCCAGGCTAACTCCTATTCCGAGCACGATGCAATATGCATGATATGCATGAAATGCAACTAAGATACAATCCTAACATACACAATGCTATGTAAATGACATGCCTCGAAATACGTGCACATGGGCGCGCAAACCGAGAAAATGATAGAATGCGATCTAAGATACAACCTAGTATGCACTATGCTATGAAAATGAGATGCCTCGAAATACGTGCACACGGGCACGCAAACCGAGATGCCTCACAATGCGTGCACACAGGCACGCAAATCGAGAAAATGCAGAATATGATGAAAATGAGATGCCTCGAAATGCGTGCACACGGGCACGCAAACCGAGGCTATGATATGATATGATGAAATGACATGGAAATGACAAATGGGCTTATACCAACATGAGTGAGCCTCAGCCACACTCACATAGGATGCCTGCGGATAAAAATGGAGTGCCTCGAAATGCATGCACACGGGCACGCAAACCGAGGCGGTGACAGAATGCAATGAAATGACATGGAAATGACAAATGGGCTTACACCAACATGAGTGAGCCTCAGCCACACTCACATAGGATGCCTATGGCAGAAAATGAGGTGCCTCGAAATGCGTGCACACGGGCACGCAAACCGAGGTGATGCGAAAGCGATGCGAATGACATGAAAAATGCAACATGGACTTATACTAACATGAGAGAGCCTCAGCCACACTCACATAAGATGCCGATGGCAGAAAATGAAGTGCCTCGAAATGCGTGCACACGGGCACGCAAACCGAGGCGATGACAGAATGATATGAAAATGACATGAAAATGACAAATGGGCTTATACCAACATGAGAGAGCCTCAGCCACACTCACATCGGATGCCGAGGGCAGAAAATGAAGTGCCTCGAAATGCGTGCACACTGGCACGCAAACCGAGGTGATGCTAAAATGTGATGAAATATGGCAAAAGTGATATGCAAGCATACTAATGGAATTTCAGCACTAAAATATGGGGGAAAACAATCCCGAAATGAAACGAAATGACATGAAATGCAAGGAAACGTCTCGAAATGCAACATTAGGCACCCGAAATGGCCTATAGCTATGCCAAACATGCACAATATGGACATGTAATGCAAAGACAGAAGCTAGACAGTCCCAAAAGATGCACTTTCACAGTTATAAACATGGCCAAACAGCAAGTATAAGTAAGGGAAAAATAGCATGCAAGAATAGGGGCCAAAAGAGGGGTAATGAGGCAAGTGGTATAAGAAAAACTCAAAATGAAAAATTTCCTTCTACAACACTGAAGATGGACCAAAAATATGAACATTTACAGTATATGGAAGACCTCAAATCAGTATACAAACATGCTAAAAATGTGATGCAAAACAAGGCTCAAAAGGTGCTATAACATGAAGTATATAAAATAATCACCAAACAGAAAAAAAGTGTGAATGAAACATGAAGTATAGGCCAAAATAAGGCCACTTTTAGTTCGGACCAAGAGCCAAAAACAGAAGCAAAGAGGGCTATCAATTTATGCAAAAATGGGGCCAAATAGGGGATATAACTACAAGTGACACATGGAAACACCAAACAATGTTGAGCCCTTCTCCAATGTTGAAGAGGGGATCAAAATAAGCCTAATATCAGTTTACAACATGCTCGAAAATAAATTTCTCATGGGTCAAAAAAAGCATGCAAAACTATGACATACAAGATGATCAATGAAGCAAGTATATTATGGAGGGCTCAAACAAGGTTGAGCCCTTAATGAGAAGTGAAGATGAGCTCAAAATATGGCCCTTTTCAGTTAGGGACGGAGCTTGAAACCAAAAATAAGTGGGGCTTAGAAATAGATCAAGGAAAAGGGTCAAAAGGTTAAAAGTGTAACTTACCCTTGAAGATTCAAGCTTTTGTTGCTTCTTGGATGGATTTGCAGCTTCTTTTGCCTTCTAGAAACCTTCCTTGCTGCTGGAGGTGAGGTGGTGGTGGTAGAGCTTGGTGGTGTAGAAGGAATGAAGGTTAGGGAGTTAGGGTTTTTTTGAAGAATTGAGAAGGAAGAAGATAGTGTTGGCTATGGAGCTTTGAAGAGTAAATTTCCTAACCCTTACAAAGAAGGCCACCAGCTGGTTATAAGGGTTCAAAATGGAGTGTAAAGGTGGGGGAGAAGGAGGGCAAAACTCCCCCACAAAATATCCCCCGGATACAGAAAATATCTGGGGGACATTGCCCCATAGCTGTAAAGGGCACAGTGCAAGGAAGCAGGTCGGCCTCACACTTTTGCTGGAGGTGGCCGGCCGGCCACACCCCCTAGCCGGCCGGCTAGGGGTCAAAAGGGTCAAGGTGATTTTCTGGCCGGCCAGCTACTGGGGAGGTACCTCTATGTGTGTACAACACAACCATGTAGTTGAAATTCCAAGAAAGTGGGCCCAAGGGGTTCAACAATGGCTCGGAAAGAGGGGGTCAAAAGGGTCAAGTTGACTTACTGGCCGGCCATGAACTTTTAGGGGCCTCTCATGTGTGTACATCACAGATATGTGGTTCAAAGTTCAAGAAAAAAGGTCCAAGGGGTTCAACATTAGCCCGGAAGAAAGGGGTCAAAAGGGTCAGGTGACCTTAATGGCCGGCCATGAACTTTTAGGGGCCTCTCAGATGTGTAGATCACAGATATGTGGTTGAAAGTTGGCAACACTAGCTCCAAGGTATTCAACATTAGCCCGGAAGTGCGAAAAACGGGCGCCGGGAGGCTCCGGAAGAGAGATAACTGGTTGCTGCAACAATTGCTGGCCTCCCACCCTTCAGTGACCTTCCCTGTGATAAAACAGAGGTACCTGCCAAAAATGAACGAAAACCGTTGTAAAACGAACGTTCCGGGGCCAAAACACGCAGTTCGAGGTCCCGAAAATGGGCTGTTAAGCACCGAAAGTGGCATTCGACCTCGAAGTGGGTTTCTCAGCCCCCAGTGTCCCTCAAAAGGGAGCAAATAGGAAGTATGCCAAAAATCAGAGCAATAGGAGATGGTTAAGCGGTCCCGAACCGAGGCACACGGCCTGATGGCTCCGAAAACCGGGAACCGGACTCCGAAATGGGAAAAATGGCCTACGGCCACCAAATGTAGCCTACGGACATTGAGAGATGGTCTACAGGACCTCTCCCTCCCCTCAGGAAAAGAAATAGAGAAAACCGAGTCTGGTTCGCAAACCGAGACAAGGCACAGAAAAGGGTTCGGGAGTCCGGAGGCAGGGCTCACGGCCGCAACTCCGAAACTTCTGAACGAGCACATCATGCAACATCACCAAGCGCTCAATTGGTGACGTCTAAGTCTTAAGGTCGGTCAAAAATGGGGTGTCTACAGTTGCCCCTCTTTGACAGAACTCGGAAGTCACAAGTGACGGGAGTGAATGTCAAAGCCCAGAGACGACCCATTTTCGACAAGGCCGAAGACTTAGACAAACATACAGGATAAACAGAGATGGGCCCGCAGGCATGCCCGCAGGCAGGGGGCAAAATGCAAAATGATACGCAGAAATATTTTGAAGATTGGACTTATACGCTACGCGAAGCCGATTTGAAAGTTGGACTTATACGCTACGCGAAGCCGATTTGAAAGTTGGACTTATACGCTAAGCGAAGCCGGTTTGACGAGTGGACTTATACGCTACGCGAAGCCAATCTGAAAGTTGAGGATTCATGCAATGCACTGTAATGTAATAACTGAAATGCAATGTAATAGCTAGGAAATGAAGGTACCTCACAGGGGCAATTGGTAATGACTTACCTCATGCTGCTAGGGATCTCTCGCTTCTTCTTGGTTGAACCGCAGGTACTACTTTTCTCCCTGACTATGGTCGCAACTTTCCCTATTCTCCAACAGGGTGACAGACTAGGTTGGATCAGTATCCAGAATTGAGGTGCATACAGATGCTATCTCAATCTATGGGGCTGCCATACAGATTTCAAGCCGAGGATATACCCCTGGGTATTTAAACCAGACTTTAGTCTCGGAAATTCCAAACCTTTGCGTTCTAGGCATAAACCATTCGAACTCTAGTTTCCACCGTCGCAGTTGGTCTCCTAGGAACTCACTGCAAACACAGGCAGGTGGCTATACCGGATCACCAGAAGTCGTTCGGGCACGACAAACACCAAAGGAATTGCACCTTTAGACGATTTAAGGTCTCCTAGACCGGGGAGTGCACAAGACAGTGCGAATAAAGATGCAGGATTTAAGGTCTCCGCAGACCGGAGGATTTAAGGTCTCCTAGACCGGGGAGTGCACAAGATAGTGCGATGCAGAGTGAATGCACAAAACAGTGCTAAACAGATGCACAAAAAAGTGCGATGCTAAAGGTGTACAAAACAGTACGAGCAAGGTGAATGCACAAAACAGTGCGATACAAATAAGGTGCGCAAGATAGCGCGATACAATGCACTTAACAAGTACAGGTGAGATGCGCAAGATAGCGCGATGGAATGCATGCAAAATGCAAGTAAGGTGCACAAAACAGTGCAATGTGCAAGAAAGCGCGAGTGATTTGAAATGCACAGGACAGTGCGATACGCTAAACAGCGCGATTGAAATGCACTAAACAGTGCGATTGATTCGAAATACACTACACAGTGCGATACGCTAAACAGCGCGATTGAAATGAAATGCACTAGACAGTGCGATACGCTAAACAGCGCGATTGAAATGAAATGCACTAGACAGTGCGATACGCTAAACAGCGCGATTAAAATGCACAAAAAGTGCGATTGATTCGAAATGCACAAGACAGTGCGATGCGCTAAACAGCGCGATTGATTTGAAATGCACTAGACAGTGCGATGCGCTAAACAGCGCGATTGAAATGAAATGCACTAGACAGTGCGATGCGCTAAACAACGCGATTGAAATGAAATGCACTAGACAGTGCGATACGCTAAACAGCGCGATTGAAATGCACAAAACAGTGCGATGTGAGATACAACCACAAGATGCACAAGACAGTGCTAGTGAGATACAAAGTGTAAGTGCACAAGATAGTGCGAGTGAATGCATGTTCTATGCAAATGAGGTGCATTTTCTATGCAAGTATGAAAGAGTGCATTTTCTATGCAAAAGATACGAGCATATTCTATGCAAGTATGGAAGAGTGCATTTTCTATGCAAAAGATACGAGCATATTCTATGCAAGTATGGAAGAGTGCATTTTCTATGCAAAAGATACAAGCATATTCTATGCAAGTACGGAAGAGTGCATTTTCTATGCAAAAGATACGAGCATATTCTATGCAAGTATGGAAGAGTGCATTTTCTATGCAAAAGATACGAGCATATTCTATGCAAGTATGGAAGAGTGCATTTTCTATGCAAAAGATACGAGCATATTCTATGCAAGTATGGAAGAGTGCATTTTCTATGCAAAAGATACGAGCATATTCTATGCAAGTATCATAACGATGTGCGGCACGCATGCAACAACAGTGTATATGAAAATTCACATTCTATGTAGTAGGGGAGTATCAAATATGTACTATGGTGCCTCTGATTTACCTCTTAGAGGACTTTGCAACACACTTAGTTCAAAAAGGGCACACCCTTTTTATGTTGGCGAGAGGTAACATCTGCTGCTGTTGCTTTAATTGCCGTTCTGACTTGAAGCATGCTTAAGCTTGGAGTAGAGGCACGCTCATTCTTCAGGGCACTGGCAAGGCCCGAAGAGGTACATACGGGTTGCAATCCCAGAATTTTCTGAAGGTGAAACACACTCAGATGCTCAAAATTTTCCCTATTTCTTTTGCTTCGCAGTCCAGAACTTATATAGCTTCAGATAGGTCCTTGTTTTGCTGCTCTGACAATGACCTGGGTTGAACCCTGCGGTTTTATGAAAGAATGAATCTTGTTTTGCACAGATGTGGAGAACGGTACAGCACTCGGAGCGCAAAACGATTTTATTTTAGAATTGATAAATGAGCTTTTGACCGGGTATCGAGCCTACGACTGAACACAGCAAGACATCTCAACAAAGAAATAAAAGGCACGCAACCTAGACACATCGAGTAACACTCGAAACGACTCAAAACAAGAAACGAGACAAACAAAGCAAAAGACATGACACACAGGCGTGCACAGGGAGCCTGTTTCACCGGGTATTATTCCCACCCTTTCTTATTTGTGATTCTCACATCACTCGGCTCTCAAGCTCGATTTTTCTGAAAAAGCCCTCTTCTCACTTTTCCTCTCATCGCACATCTCTCTATTCTTCATTCTCTCATTTTTCATCCCTCCCCTGGGTGGTTGATGGACGAACAGCAAACTGTGGGCTCGTGTCCCTAGCATTCTGCTAGATTCTCTTTCTTCTGCTCACAACTAGTGAATTCCTCCCATGGAAAGGTTGCGCTACAACTGGGTGTGTAGCAAATCTGCAACTAACATCAGTTGATGATGCTTTGTTGGGGAGTTTGGACGTGGTAAGATCTGTCCGGATGATGGAGTGGAATATCTTGCCCCATTCTAGTTCGTGCTTCGCACTTTGCTCGATACCTCGTTGCTTGGAGGATGTGAGAGCTTTCTGCCCTTTGTTGTGCCCTTTTCTGGCAGATAGAGTGCCCTTCTTGGCAAGTATGTTGACAATGGGAAAGACAGGAAGCCTGACTCAACTGTGCCCGTAGTTCATCATTTTGACCATTTTTTAGTTTTAGTTTTCTCCTAAAAAAATTGACCAAAATGAGAGTTAGATTAACATGCTTGTTCAATTTTCTGATTTAAAATCATGCAAGTTAGGCTATAATCACTGAAAATTTTCCTCTTTTGGGTCCAAGAAATGGTCCAGTTTTGAAAATGGAATACTTTTCGAGAAGATTAGTCAACCTCAGTAAAAAAAATTCTCAAAAACTATTTCGCAAACGGCCACTGCTGAACGAGCACGGAACCTACTCTTGAGATGCACAACCTTGGATCCATAGCAATGAAAAATTGCCCCTTGTCTGAAGGACACTGCATGGCAACAGAAAGTTGCCCCTTGTTTGAAATGACACTGCGGCGTTTTGAATGGCAACGGAAAGTTGCCCCTTGTTTGAACGGCGCCACGGCGCATTGAATGGCAATGGGAAGCTGCCTCTTGTCTGAATGACACCGCAGTGCATTGAATGGCAACGGAAAGTTGCCCCTTGTCTGAATGGCACCGTAGTGTATTGTAGTCAGTCCTCAGAGCGACGAACGCAACCAGACTCTCAGATATAGAGAAGGCAAAGATTATCAGAATCATTACATGGACATGATTGAGTTTGAAGTGTTTTATGGCTGGACTTCAGAATGAAGTTGCCTACGTATCCCAAAGATGGGAATCAAGCCTCACGTAGTTCGGGGTTAAGGTACACTCGGGTATTAACCTCTCCTTTTTAGGCTCTATCTTTTGCCAAGGCGCCCGTTGCGGGGTTTTCGACCTTGCGAGCTTTGTTCTTCTTTTCTTTTCAATTCTTTTCATTTCTTTTTTCCTTTTTTGATTTTTTTGTTCTTTTCTTTGCATCTTTCTTTTTTGTTCTCTTTTTTTCTTTTTGCATTTTTTGCTTCTTCTTTTTTGTATTTTTTCTCTTGCTCTAACTTTTGCCTGGGTCGCCCTTCCGGGTTTTCGGCCCAGCGAGCCTCTCAAGGGTAAAAGTGTAACGAGTCCATGCCAAATGGTTTTGAGATCCTAGAGTCATCTGAATCCAGGAGAATGGCTGCTGCTTTGCTTTGTAAGCTTCTTCTGATGAGATCTGATCTTCTTGACCTGACTTTGGTGCCTCTTGTTCGAGGGCTGCTTCAAATCTAGCCACACAGGCCTCACATCGTAGTTGACCGTCGAACCTTCTGATTTCAAGTTCAAGGTTTGGAAGCGAAGGGGTTGAGTCTCGAGGCTGAGAGCGATCCTAGGCTGCACAATCTTAAGAGCGATTCCACACAGGTCTTCGCAAGACCGCGCAAAACATTTTGTTTTTGAAAGTTTTTAAGAAAGCGACAAATCGCTCGCGCTGAAGGTAGTGTGAAACCAGTCTGGATCAAGCCAGGATCCTTCTCAGTACTCACGCTAACAAGCATGATTTCATTCATTAAGGGCTTAGCATGCCTCTCTTTCTCTCAAATGATCAAAGTTTTGCAAATCCCGAGGAATTCCTTCCTCTTCGTTTTCACCGCAGTGTTCAAAAAGTTTTGGAAAACTTAGGTTAAATGCAATGATTTTGGGGTGCAGAAGAGAGTAGGTGGAATGTACTGCCATTTCATTCAGATTCCGTCACAACTAGCACACGGCAGAAGCGAACATAGAAGTGCAAAAATTACTGCTGTTTCATTCAAATCTGTTGGTACAACTGGCTCCCTGGCAGAAACAGACTCAAAACAAAACGAAAAGACAAACACAAAACAAAATGGTGACGCCCGAGGTAACACCCCCCGGAATCACCCGACTCCTGTACAACAGGACTGCCTCGATACAACAAGACAGATCCAAAATAAAAAGAGACAGACTCAAAACAAAACAACAAGACTGACCCAATACCCGAGTCGGAAACCGGCATTCGCAAATGCTCAAAACAGTGCATGCCATCCACCATATCTGGAGTAAACTGAGCGCTGCCCGCAGGTGGTTCATCCCTCCAATCGCATCACATTATCCCCTACAAGTTCACTGATCAAGTGCCGATAGACTTTGCAGGACCTGGTGCGGGGATGACCCCATTGTCAAATAGATCCTGTACTTCATGGCGAAGACGGAAGTAGGCGTTGGTAGTATGGCCAGTTTGTTGATGGTACGCGCAGTACTGGGTAGTATCATGTGTAGCCGGAAGAGGGTTCGGGAGAGGCCGAGGCTCAAGGGGTTTGAGATGGCCTTGTCCAACAAGGATTTGGAGAGCTTTGGACAAAGGCATATAGAGGGCATGGAAGACCCTCCGACCTCGGGGTTGGTATTTCAAGGTTTGTGGATTTTTGCTGGACGCACCAGCAGGGGGATTAGCAGATGCTGGCCTGGTTTGCCGATCTCTTCCGAGTGGAGGATTGGAGATAGCAGGATCGTCTCTAGTATGACAGTCCTTCTCCCGATGTTCCCTTTGATCCGGACTGTCTCCAACCTGAGTAGCAAAAGTGTCATCCACAGCTTTTGCAACAACTGCGAGGACTTGCTCTTTGTTTAGCCCCTCGGCTTTCAAAGCCTCAACAGCCAACAGAAGATGTTCATTGGGATCCATGTCCGCCCCTATCTTGTTCCTCCCACTCACCTCCATTCTGCCAAGGGATTGGCTTTCCTCAAATGCAGCCCGTCCCAACATCGGGGAGTCTCTTGGCATGAAGTTCCTAGTATGTGGTGTGGTCGATGATGGAGCCAATGTCCCGGAGGCCAGATCCGTCACGGTTTTTTGAAGATCTTTAATCATTCCCATCAACTCAGAAGTAGTGGGTTCATGGGTTTGAAATGATTGAGATTCAGGTGCACCCATCGTGCATAAGTCCATGCTTTCTGGGATAAACACCTCAGGCTTGGGTAGATAGGCCGGGGTGATGTATATGCTGGGGTCAAAGGTGGATGACAGTATGTGGATGTGATTGAGGTAGGCAGGAGATGTTTGGTCATTGGGGTCTGAAGGTGGAGCTATCGTCCGGTTGTCAATGAGATTTTGGACCTCATGACGAAGGCGGTAGCAACGGTCGGTGCCATGACCGCGCTGCTGATGGTACACACAGTACTTGGCGGGGTTATGTCTGGCTGGGAGTGGATTGGGAAGAGGTTGAGGATCGAGGGGTTTGAGATGTCCTTTTTCCATCAAGGCTTTTAGTGTGCTAGTCAGGCTCATATAGAGGGGGGTGAAAGTTCTACCCTGAGCTCGGGCTGGGCCAGCTGTTTGTGGGCTCGGTTTGGCAAAAGGGTCGGCTGTGGCGACTGTATTGATTTCTGTGGGTTTGGGAATAGCGCTACTACCAGCGTTAGTACTCCTTGAAATCACCTTCCTTGTCAGTTCCCTTGTCCTGGGAATGATCCCGCTGTTGAACGCATTCTCGACTTGAACCCCCAGTTCATGCAAACTTTTGAAAGTGAATAGTGGAGCGACTATCAACTTTTGCAACATATCATGCTCGAGGTTTCGGACCATCATCTGCACTTGATCCTTCTCAGAAGGGCGACGATCTGTCATTTGTGCTGCCTTTGCTCTCCACCTTGCAATGAATTCCACAAAAGGCTCTGTTGGGTTTTGGCGAGTTGCTTCAAGCTCTTGGATGGTCATTTCAACTTGGGTATTGTAGGAATACTGATCGACAAAGGCCTCAGCCAGTTCTTCCCAGTTTTGCTTCACTGTATCCTCCAATTTGGTATACCAAGTGGCTGCCACACCCGACAGGGTTCTTCCATACAAAGAGAGTTTCTGTGGCTTAGTCAGACCCATCGGCTTCAGGACATCTAAGAAAACTCGGATATGTACCATTGGATCTCCAGACCCGTCGAAACGGTCGATATATGGCATTTTGAATCTGTCTGGGAGCCGGATGGAAGCCTCGGTGTGCCCATCCTCAATGCCAGGAATGGAGTTAAGGCCCTGTGCCCTTTTGAATTGCTTCTCAAGGTTTGCAATTTTCACTGCAGTCGGATTGAACTCATCAACATGAAAGGGTTGAGTTTTCTCATTAGGCTGCACCAGGGGTCTGAGCACCAGAGCTTGAGTCGACCCTTCTCGAGGATTCAGACACTGCAAATCTTCAACTGGCGGAATTGGGTCAAAGTTCGGCTGGGGTCCCAAAGCTGGATGTGAGGCAGATGCCCCAGATGGGCGCTGCGTTTCAATACTGGTCTCAGCCTGCATGGCAGTTCCCTGACTTAGCGTTGCTGTCATGGCCGCAAACTCTTCCGAACCTTGTGCCATCACGGCCTGCTGAAAGGTGATGTGACTGGCGACTGACGGATTAGATGAACATATGAGCCCTGACCGGCTTTTCTTTACCTTGCCTCAGCGAAAGAACACTGATTACCCTTGAACTGAATCTCTGACCTGACAAAGTCTATCAGCACAAGTTCGATGAACCTCGGGGGATATCGGAGCCTTCTGAAGCTATGGTTCCAAGACTACCTAGCAAAAGAGAAAACAGACAGCATCTCAGCCTGATTCCATCTGAACAGATACGAGCATAGTTGAATGAGTGTGCTCTCTACTGAATTCTGCCCAAAATTCTACCGGTGAATCGATACCCTCAGGCAAAACTGATTCCCAGATACTGATTGATGCCCGCAGGCCTGATGCCCAAACTCATACACTGATACATGCATTCTTGTAGAGACGCACTCTAAAGCACATAACAGATAAGTGAGAGCCAAAACACCCCTATGTTGGGGTAGGGTTTCCCTGTCCTATTTTGTCAGGAGCTAGGGTTTCACTATGCACGCAGTGGTTTTAAACAACCTATAAACGGGCAAGCAACCTGTCCTAATTTGGAATAGTCACTATGGATCCGAATATGCACTAGGTCGAATGGTCAAAGAGGGTGCCCCGGTAAAACCGGGGTTTGTGTTCCCATACTGGCAGAGCCCACAACCGGTCAGCCTTATGGTCATGCCTTGACAAGACAAGCCTCCGGCAAATCGTTCAGGAATAGCAGATGGCAAACACGGTGTCCTAGGCGCACCAATGCAAATGCAATGCAAAGAAACACACAAGTGTAGTCAAAAACAGATATCATGAGTTCGAGTCAAGCTCTCTAAATCCCCAGCAGAGTCGCCAGAAACTGTAACAAGCCCGCGGGGGGACCTCGCTACAGCTCGGACTCGACTTTCGCAGTCACGGTTCTAAATCTGAACCAAAGAGTCCAAATCCGGCAAATCGTTTTAGGAAAACTGATTTTTGAAAGAAGTGCCAAACATGGACTGCTTTGCCAGATACAGAGTCGCCACCTAAATATTTTATTTTGGGAAATTTAGGAAACCCTGACTCGGTGCCAAAAGGCCACGTGTCCGTCATCACCAAAGTTGCCTCGGCTCGGGAACTTGGGTACGATTGGGGAAGGTCACTTCGTGAGCACCCCCGCTCGCCCGGTCATAGACCGGCCTCTACTAACCATGATATCAATTTTTGAAAACATTGTGAGTTCTTATACCGGTTATTAGCCTAGGTTACTATGTGATGCTCACAGCATACAAGTATAGACTGGATCGCCTGAATTGGAACAAAACATTTCATGTTTGTTTATTTGAAAATGGTTTGATGGTGCTACTCGCAAGTAGGCTAAGACATGGATTTGCCACCCTCGGGTGGGCTTAGAAAACATGATTTTGCCACTATCAAGTGAGCTTAAAACTCACAGTCAACGAATTGTTCCAATTCGAATAACCCAACCTTCACTCACAGGCATTCAGGCAGTTATATCATATAAGCGCATAGCCTCATAGTAAGCATGCTATCATGGCATTCACTCACACGCATGCAAGGATGCTAAAGCATAAAACTCACCGAGTACTCCAAGCCAAAATAGAAACTATATTAGAAATCATGCATGATCCTAAGTGTACAGAAATGCCTAATGCAACACATGCAAAATGCAACTATAGCAGGCTCGGTTATTCTAAGATGGCATATGGAATGCTATAACTACCATGTATTCAATTTGGAATTGAAAGTACAATGCAGTTAGTATGATGCGCCGAGCCCGATGCATGCAATACAGATGAATGATGCAAACATGCTGTCATACTGTATGCTAATTGAAATATGCCCTAATCTAACCATCAAAAGTGGATAAATAAAAGGGAGAAAGACGTGGGGTTGGAAGACATACATCACACTCACCCACACTTATTACAGTTGTGCCCTCACTCGGAGGGTCCAAATAAATAATACAGTCCAAATATTACAGTCCCGAAAATATTACAAGATTCTTAATTAATTAATGAATTAACTAAGAAAACAAGTAAAACTGGCGTGCAAGCCAGGGACTGCCTTGCTTCTGATGGATGATGCATGTCCGAATTGTCTTGCGCGGAAATCCACCGGAATGCCCCGATTAGCCTCTGTTTACACCTGTTCTTGAAATGCGTGCCAAGTTCTAAAAAGTTGCTGATTCCTCGTTTTGCTGCAACAGAGAGCAGAAAAGGGGCAAAGCAATGTATTTACACAAATATATGCATGTCTCGATCCTCGTGCCACCAATCACGCATACCGAGGCATGATGGCCGAGGAGTCGAAATGCACAACTCAATATAGGATGAATGCACATGAAACTACAGCTAAAACCTAACTCCATCATGGGTAATCCGGAGTGTCGGTGACTGGGGAATTGAGACACATTCCGTCACTCGGAGTACGAAATGTACCTCGTTTCCCGCGCCCGGGCTAACTCCTATTCCGAGCACGATGCAATATGCATGATATGCATGAAATGCAACTAAGATACAATCCTAACATACACAATGCTATGGAAATGACATGCCTCGAAATACGTGCACACGGGCGCGCAAACCGAGAAAATGACAGAATGCGATCTAAGATACAACCTAGTATGCACTATGCTATGAAAATGAGATGCCTCGAAATGCGTGCACATGGGCACGCAAATCGAGATGCCTCACAATGCGTGCACACAGGCACGCAAATCGAGAAAATGTAGAATATGATGAAAATGAGATGCCTCGAAATGCGTGCACACGGGCACGCAAACTGAGGCTATGATATGATATGATGAAATGACATGGAAATGACAAATGGGCTTATACCAACATGAGTGAGCCTCAGCCACACTCACATAGGATGCCTGCGGATAAAAATGGAGTGCCTCGAAATGCGTGCACACGGGCACGCAAACCGAGGCGGTGACAGAATGCAATGAAATGACATGGAAATGACAAATGGGCTTACACCAACATGAGTGAGCCTCAGCCACACTCACATAGGATGCCTATGGCAGAAAATGAGGTGCCTCGAAATGCGTGCACACGGGCACGCAAACCGAGGTGATGCGAAAGCGATGCGAATGACATGAAAAATGCAACATGGACTTATACTAACATGAGAGAGCCTCAGCCACACTCACATAAGATGCCGATGGCAGAAAATGAAGTGCCTCGAAATGCGTGCACACGGGCACGCAAACCGAGGCGATGACAGAATGATATGAAAATGACATGAAAATGACAAATGGGCTTATACCAACATGAGAGAGCCTCAGCCACACTCACATCGGATGCCGAGGGCAGAAAATGAAGTGCCTCGAAATGCGTGCACACTGGCACGCAAACCGAGGTGATGCTAAAATGTGATGAAATATGGCAAAAGTGATATGCAAGCATACTAATGGAATTTCAGCACTAAAATATGGGGGAAAACAATCCCGAAATGAAACGAAATGACATGAAATGCAAGGAAACGTCTCGAAATGCAACATTAGGCACCCGAAATGGCCTATAGCTATGCCAAACATGCACAATATGGACATGTAATGCAAAGACAGAAGCTAGACAGTCCCAAAAGATGCACTTTCACAGTTATAAACATGGCCAAACAGCAAGTATAAGTAAGGGAAAAATAGCATGCAAGAATAGGGGCCAAAAGAGGGGTAATGAGGCAAGTGGTATAAGCAAAACTCAAACTGAAAAATTTCCTTCTACAACACTGAAGATGGACCACAAATATGAATATTTACAGTATATGGCAGACCTCAAATCAGTATACAAACATGCTAAAAATGTGATGCAAAACAAGGCTCAAAAGGTGCTATAACATGAAGTATATAAAATAATCACCAAACAGAAAAAAAGTGTGAATGAAACATGAAGTATAGGCCAAAATAAGGCCACTTTTAGTTCGGACCAAGAGCCAAAAACAGAAGCAAAGAGGGCTATCAATTTATGCAAAAATGGGGCCAAATAGGGGATATAACTACAAGTGACACATGGAAACACCAAACAATGTTGAGCCCTTCTCCAATGTTGAAGAGGGGCTCAAAATAAGCCTAATATCAGTTTACAACATGCTCGAAAATAAATTTCTCATGGGTCAAAAAAAGCATGCAAAACTATGACATACAAGATGATCAATGAAGCAAGTATATTATGGAGAGCTCAAACAAGGTTGAGCCCTTAATGAGAAGTGAAGATGAGCTCAAAATATGGCCCTTTTCAGTTAGGGCCGGAGCTTGAAACCAAAAAGAAGTGGGGCTTAGAAATAGATCAAGGAAAAGGGTCAAAAGGTTAAAAGTGTAACTTACCCTTGAAGATTCAAGCTTTTGTTGCTTCTTGGATGGATTTGCAGCTTATTTTGCCTTCTAGAAACCTTCCTTGCTGCTGGAGGTGAGGTGGTGGTGGTAGAGCTTGGTGGTGTAGAAGGAATGAAGGTTAGGGACTTAGGGTTTTTTGAAGAATTGAGAAGGAAGAAGATAGTGTTGGCTATGGAGCTTTGAAGAGTAAATTTCCTAACCCTTACAAAGAAGGCCACCAGCTGGTTATAAGGGTTCAAAATGGAGTGTAAAGGTGGGGGAGAAGGAGGGCAAAACTCCCCCACAAAATATCCCCCGGATACAGAAAATATCTGGGGGACGTTGCCCCACAGCTGTAAAGGGCACAGTGCAAGGAAGCAGGCCGGCCTCACACTTTTGCTGGAGGTGGCCGGCCGGCCACACCCCCTAGCCGGCCGGCTAGGGGTCAAAAGGGTCAAGGTGATTTTCTGGCCGGCCAGCTACTGGGGAGGTACCTCTGTGTGTGTACAACACAACCATGTAGTTGAAATTCCAAGAAAGTGGGCCCAAGGGGTTCAACAATGGCTCGGAAAGAGGGGGTCAAAAGGGTCAAGTTGACTTACTGGCCGGCCATGAACTTTTAGGGGCCTCTCATGTGTGTACATCACAGATATGTGGTTCAAAGTTCAAGAAAAAAGGTCCAAGGGGTTCAACATTAGCCCGGAAGAAAGGGGTCAAAAGGGTCAGGTGACCTTAATGGCCGGCCATGAACTTTTAGGGGCCTCTCAGATGTGTAGATCACAGATATGTGGTTGAAAGTTGGCAACACTAGCTCCAAGGTATTCAACATTAGCCCGGAAGTGCGAAAAACGGGCGCCGGGAGGCTCCGGAAGAGAGATAACTGGTTGCTGCAACAATTGCTGGCCTCCCACCCTTCAGTGACCTTCCCTGTGATAAAACAGAGGTACCTGCCAAAAATGAACGAAAACCGTTGTAAAACGAACGTTCCGGGGCCAAAACACGCAGTTCGAGGTCCCGAAAATGGGCTGTTAAGCACCGAAAGTGGCATTCGACCTCGAAGTGGGTTTCTCAGCCCCCAGTGTCCCTCAAAAGGGAGCAAATAGGAAGTATGCCAAAAATCAGAGCAATAGGAGATGGTTAAGCGGTCCCGAACCGAGGCACACGGCCTGATGGCTCCGAAAACCGGGAACCGGACTCCGAAATGGGAAAAATGGCCTACGGCCACCAAATGTAGCCTACGGACATTGAGAGATGGTCTACAGGACCTCTCCCTCCCCTCAGGAAAAGAAACAGAGAAAACCGAGTCTGGTTCGCAAACCGAGACAAGGCACAGAAAAGGGTTCGGGAGTCCGGAGGCAGGGCTCACGGCCGCAACTCCGAAACTTCTGAACGAGCACATCATGCAACATCACCAAGCGCTCAATTGGTGACGTCTGAGTCTTATGGTCGGTCAAAAATGGGGTGTCTACAGGTGTCAAACCAAGTGTGAGGGTTAAGGAGCGTTCATACTATAAGTGATGTAACGTGCCTTAACTCTCGGTCACCGGGGCCTTTGACTTCGACGTGATAAGGCCTTGGTCCTCATTTGTGTGTTGCATGCATTTTTACATCAAATGGCAAGCTTGATCTCTTGGGCTATCATGCACAATTGATGGCTCGAGGATCGAGGGCCATGCCTCCCTGAGTTTAATACATGATGGGAAACATGACCATGCTTACATGTGCCTGAAATCCCATGCCATATACTGTGTGTTCTCTGTTGTTGTCAAAACTGTCTCCTGTAGGAAGTTTCTGCCGACCGGCAGTATTCAATGCCGATCGGCCATAGGTGCATGGCCGATAACTCCAGCAGCAGCCGATGGAAATTATGCACTGCCGGTGGGAATTTCCCCCAGCCGGTGGTATTCTGCAGTGTGCAAGGAACCTGTCCCAAAATTTTGGCATTTTTCAGAGAAGCAAGGCAGTAAAAACAGAGGCAGCAATGGTATGGTGCGGGCTTTCCGGGCGAGACGGGTTCGAGCATGCATCATTCGCGCATCCCGAGCCGAGGGCTGTGGCCACCTTTTTTTATTTTTGCACTCATTCTGTTAAGTAAATTAGAAATTCTGTAATAATTTATTTGCTTATCATTCGGACTGTAATATTTATTCGGACCCTCCGAGTGAGGGCAATGATGTAATAAGTGTGCGTGAGTATGTGTATGTCTTCCAACCCCACGTCTTTCTTCCCTTTTATTTACCTGCTTATGATGGTAGACTAGGGCATATTTAAAATTAGCATACCTTATGGTATGCATGCGTGCATTCATGCATTTGTATTGCATGCATCAGGCTCGGTACATCACGCTAACTGCATTTGTACTTCAATTCCAAATTGAATACGTGCATCAATTGATCGCATTTCACATGCCATGCTTAGGTTAGCCGAGCCTACTTTGATTGCATCTTGCATGTGTTGCATTAGCCACTTTAACATGAACTAGGATCACGCATGTGTGCTAACTAGTTTATTGTTTTGGCGCGCAGTACATTGTAAGTATTTATGCTTTAGCATATCGCATGCGTGTGAATGCTATCATGACAGTATGCTTACCATGTGGCTAAATGCTTATGTGATATAACTGCCTGATTGCCTGTGGGTGAAGGTTGGATTACCTGAGTTGGAAAAACTAGTTGAAATCCGTATTTTAGCCTACTTGCGAGTAGCAAATTCCAAAACGTTTTCCAAAATAAATGGATATGCAATGCTTATTTCCAAGTTAGGCGATCTAGTCTATAACATAGTAATGCTAGGCTAATAAATGGATTAAGAACACATAACGTTTTCAAAATTGGATATCACAGTTAGTAGAGGCCGGTCTTCAGACCGGGCGAGAGGGGGTGCTCATAGTTGACCTTCCCTGATTGTACCCAAGTTCCCGAGCCGAGGCAACTTTGGTGATGACGGACACGTGGCCTTTGGCACCGAGTCAGGGTTTCCTAAATTCTCCCAGTTTAAAAAAATTTAGGTGGCGACTCTGTATCTGGCAAAGCAGTCCATGTTTGGCACTTCTTTTCTAAAAATCTGTTTTGTCAAAGCGATTTGCCAGATTTGGACTCTTTGGTTCAGATTAAGAACCGTGACACAAATCGAGTCCGAACTGTTGCATAAGGCCCACGGGTGCGTCTACAGTTTCTGGCGACTCTGCTGGGGATTTAGAGAGCTTGACTTGAACTCGTGATATCTTGTTTTGATTTCACTTATGTGTTTCTTTGCATTGCATGTGCATTGGTGCGCCTAGGACACCGTGTTTGCCATCTGCCATTCCTGAACGGTTTGCCGGAGGCTTGTCTTGTCAAGGCATGACCATAAGGCTAACCGGTTATGGGCTCTGACATCATGGGAACACAAACCCCGGTTTTACCGGGGCACCCTTTTTGACCATTCGACCTAGTGCATATTCGGATCCATAGTGACCATTCCAAGCTAGGACAGGTTGCTTACCCATTTATGGGTTGTTTGAAATTGCTGCGTGCATAGTGAAACCCAAGCTCCTGACAAAATAGGACAGGGAAACCTTACCCCTCCATAGGGGTGTTTTGGTTCTCACTTATCTGTTATGTGCTTTAGAGTGTATCTCTACAGGAGTGTACATACCAGTTTGCAAGATTGAGTATCGGGCCCGAGGGCATCAGTATCAGTTTATGAGAATCGGTTATCTGCGGGCATCAGGTTCAGTTTTGGGAACAGTGATTCTGGGGAACAGTGATCAGTATCGAGAAACAGCATGTTCGGCTTACCAACTGTGTATTATGAATACCCAACTGTGCGTTGTATGTGTTTATTTTATGCCGTTATGCCGTCCGATTGTTTGTTTATTTACTGCTTTATTTATCTTTTTGCTAGGTAGTTTAGCACCATTGCTTCCAACCCGGTAGATATTCCCCAAGCACTCTAGATTAGAGGTCGTCGGCTCCATCGATCTGAGGATCTGGTAGACGGACAACCAGTGTACCGCTCCCTACCCCTGGTTACTAGACGGAGGATAGCTAGGCAGAGGGCATCAGTTCAACAGTCAGTTCAGAGGGCCTTATCTACCCCACCTGAGTTCAGTAGGGATCAGGGTCCTGTTTCACCTACAGAAAGGGAACATATACCAGTAATTCAACCAGAGCAGAATAGTATGGCTAGCTTAGAGGAGATGGTGCGCCAACTCCAAGAGAGCATGAAAATGATGCAGCAGGATGCTGTTCGGTAGGCAGAGTTCGCCAAACAGCAGGCCACGGTTGTGAGCGAACAAGCAGAGTTAATCGTGAGGTTACAACAGCAAAACGGAGCATCTGCTTCGCAACAAGTTCCTCCCCCACCAAGGGTTCCGATACCCGAAGAAACACCGAATGCCCGGAATGTCCAAGAGGATACCGACCTTCCAACGGGGCCAGCTCCGCCCCCGATCCCGCCACAACTATCCAAGGCACCCACGCCTGTCAATATACCGGACTCTCCTTTTGAGTTCGAAATGGACCCCACAGCCTTAAAATTGAGTAAGTTGGAAAAGCTGTTGAAAAGATCCCAGGGAGTCAAGACCATTCCTGACATCGAAGATGGGTATACCGATGCAGCCGTGACGCTGCCTGACAAATTCAAGATGCCGCACATTGATCGATTTGATGGGTCTGGAGACCCCATGGTGCACCTAAGATTGTTTTCAGACATCCTAAGGCCAATGGGCCTCACTAGACTGCAGAAGCTGTCTCTATTTGGCCGAACCCTGTCGGGTGTAGCGGCCATATGGTATGCAAAATTGGAGGATGACGTCAAGAGGAGTTGGGACGAGATGGCTGAGGCCTTCATCTTGCAGTACTCATACAATACACAAATCGAGATTACAACCCGGGATCTCGAGACAACGAGGCAAGAACCCAAAGAGAGCTTCTCAGAATTCGTAACCAGATGGCGGGCTAAGGCTTCGATGATGACCTTAAGGCCCACAGACAAAGACCAGATTCGGATGATTGTGCGCAATCTTCAGCCGAAGTTAATGCAGAAGATGATTGTACTCCCCTTTCCTACCTTTTCAGATCTACATGAAATGGGGGTGCAGATTGAGGATGCCTTAAAGCAAGGCATAATTGACAATGACCGGGAGCAACCCCGTAGAACTTTCAACCGTAACACTAATGCAGGCCCGAGTGGCACTGCAACTGCCAGGACCTCCGAAGTGAGTATGGTCACCACCAACCCTCCCCCAAGAACTACGGCAGCCACACCATTCTCCAGTGCATCCGGAAGCAACCCACAAACAGTCAAATACCCACCCAAAAACACCAGAACCTTCGCTCCACTTTATATGCCCCTGTCCAAAGCTTTGGGGGTCTTAATCAGAAAGGGACATTTGAAGCCCCTAGAGTCGTGGCCCTTACCAGAAAGACTCCCCGCTACCCACAATCCCGCCAAATATTGTGCATTTCACCAACAGCATGGTCATGACACCGACCTGTGCTTCCGATTGCGTCATGAGATTCAAGATCTCATCGATAACGGGGTGATTTTGCCTCCCGAGAAACCTAACGTTACTACAAACCCTCTCCCCACACATAACCAAACTCCACCACCCAAAGAAGTCAACTTCATCCAAGCTGGGGTCGTGCCTTACGATCCTAGCATCTATATCACTCCTTCCCACCTGCCTAAGCCGGAAGTGTTCCTTCCCGATTGCACCGATTTGTGCATGATGGACGTCTCCCTAACCCAACCTAAGCCAACGGTGGTGGCTATTGAGAACAAGAGAGAGAAGACTCCAAAGGAGAAGGGGGTTGTTGAGCCAGAGTCTGCGGAATCTGGGAGTGGTGTTAGGAATGCTTATAGTCTGAGTGACTACATTTTGTCGATAGGCCAGGACAGGCTAGATATGGAACCACCAACAGAGGGGGAGCTGTGTGTGATCCGAGGGGACAGTCTGGGACCGGGAACGGATGATGTAACGGCCGTGGAACAGGACCTTGCTAAGCTCCAGTTTTACAGTAACCAAGATCCAGAGGACTTAGCCGTCAACTGGTTCGATTATGAGGAATCAACAGAGGCTACAGGATGGTTAGATGATCAACCAGATGTAATGGAGGAGCTTCAGCCGCAACAATGCCCGGCAGGGGCAAGAATATCAATGACAGCCGGAAGGGTTGAAGAACAGAGTGCATTGCTGGAGAGCGCCGGTGTCAAGAATTTCGCTCGGGATTGGAGCATTTCTAGTACGGGGATTATTGGACAGTCGGCTGCGTTGACACAGTCGGAACAGGGAAGATTCGAAGATTCCGAGAGAATCAAGAAGGCAAAAGCCCATGTGGGGATTGAGACTGCTGCGAGTATAGAAAGGGAGAATGCTGCGAGCATAGGGATAGAAGGTACTACGAGTATGAGAACAGTCATGCCAGAACTAGACAGGTGCCTGTCGGCAGCAGATGGAACGTGGTGGGAGGACGATGATCTATGTCTTGCCCACACAGACGAAGATTGGGGGAGTAACCAACCAGATGATACCTGGTATATCGGCGAAGTCGATCACATGACCAGGAGTGGACGGTATTTCAAGCCCCCACACCTAGATCAACTAGAGGCGTCTGGAAAAGATAGGGAGGCAGAAAAGCAAAAGGAAAAGCAACTCGAGGATGAGGCCGTATTGAGACAATTGAAGAAGATACAAGTAGACATCTCCATCTGGGGGCTACTTATGGCTTCTCGAGTACATAAGCAGGCTGTCCTTTCAGCCATGGACAAAGCCAAGCTTTCTATAGACACCACGCCCGAATAGCTGGTGGGCCTAGTCTTTTCGGGAGGAGCTACCCCGATGCTGACCTTCTCTGACAAAGAACTGCCACCCGAGGGTGCAAACCATAACAAGCCGCTCTACATCTCCGTGGAGTGCAGAGATAAATGGATACCCGTGGTGCTTGTCGACACAGGGTCCGCCATCAACGTCTGTCCGGCAAGAACAGCTTACGCGATCGGTTTGAAAATCGCGGATTTTGTGCCAACGGCCCAGGTGATCCGGGCATATGACAACATGAGCCGGGAAGTAATGGGGACAGTTAAGATTCAAACGAAGGTTGGGCCGGGACAGCATGAGATAGATTTCCATGTCTTGGAGGTTCCTGCAACGTTCAACCTGCTTTTGGGGCGGCCGTGGCTGCATCAGGTAAAGGCGGTCTCCTCCACCCTACATCAAGTGGTGAAATACCCCTATGGGAAGGGAGTAGCCATTGTTTTTGGAAACTCATCAATTCATCCGCCGCCGGAGGTATCTACGCCTGTTCCTGAAATCGAGCACGGTATGGAAGATGTGTTCATATCGGGTTTTACCTTGGCTAAGGCTTGGGTTTTACAGGACATCATGGCAGCTAATGAAGGGGTATATGTCAGTGCCCAAGCAGTCTATCTCATGAACAAACTCCAGCACATCCCCGGGATGGGATTGGGGAAGAGCGGCCGGAAAGGCGTCGCGGCATTGGCCGAAGTTCCACACAACCCTCATACCTTTGGATTGGGTTACCTACCCACCAAAGAGGACTGGATAAGGAAAGGAAAGGAGATGGCCGGAAGAGCCAGAGCGAAACAGATGGGGAAGCCCTTTGACTTAATGCACCGGCCCATTCAGGGTACCCTAAACGGACGCTTCATCCGGGAGGGGGAGGACTTTCCGTTCTGTGGCTTCCCCGAGCCGTGGCTAAACGCAGAGAGGAAGCGCGTACCGGGGTTTGAGATTTTCTTTGATCTACAGCTACCTGAGAATGACATCGCCGAAGAGCAGACAGACCCATTGGCCGAGGCTGAGCAAAGTAAGGAAGTGCAGTCTGAGGACGTCGAAAATGAAATGGGGGTAGCACTGGCATGTCTACTTTCGGATCCTCCGATCGAACAGAAGTGCTTGGGGGATAACTCCTCGGTATGCATGATCGGGAATGAAACGGCTGCGGGCCTACCATCAACTATTTTGGATGCATCCATCGCACCCTCTCTCGTCTGGCAATATGAAGAAGGATTTTTGTCCAGCAGCACCGGGTCAGGTAGTGAGGCGGAATCTGATTCCACGGAGTCTTGTGACTGAGTCTGAGTCCGGTATTCCTGGGGGTGATAACCCGGATGCCACAGTCCTGTCCAGGTCGTCTTTTTCTTTCTCTTTTGAGTCTGTTATAACAGAAGGATCAGACGGCTTGGAAGTATTTAATGAGAATGATGTGGATGTGGTTTCTGAGTATTTTTCTATGCCTTTGATTTATTGCTTGAATCAGGATTTTCAAAATTTTGATGAAAACGACGAGGAAGAAATTCCTCCGATTTTGCAACGATTAACTGATCAAGAGCAGGAGAGATTTGTTAAACCCTTAATGGATGAAATCACTACTGTGAATGTTGGTACTGAGAAGGACCCGCAGCTGGTCTAGATCGGGTCCACGTTGTCTTCGGAGGAACGCGAGCGCTTAGTCCCTTTATTAAAAGATTTCAAAGACGTTTTCGCGTGGTCCTACGAAGACATGCCTGGAATCGATCCTGAGATTGTACAGCACCGGATCCCTCTTGACCCCGAGGCCCGACCGATCAAACAGAAGCTCAAAAGGATTCGTCCGGACTGGGCCATCAAAATTAAGGAAGAGGTCACCAAGCAAATCGATGCAGGCTTCTTGTTGGTATCCGAATACCCGACTTGGTTGGCCAACATTGTTCCAGTGCCGAAGAAGGATGGCAAGATCCAAGTATGCGTGGATTTCAGGGATTTGAACAGAGCTAGTCCGAAAGACGACTTTCCCTTGCCACACATTGATGAGTTGGTGGATTTTACAGTGGGACACGCTTTGCTCTCGTTTATGGATGGTTTCTCAGGTTACAATCAGATAGTGATGGCGCCCGAAGACCGGGAGAAGACTGCTTTCACCACCCCGTGGGGGACATACTGTTACAGAGTGATGCCGTTTGGGTTGAAGAATGCTGGAGCCACATATCAACGGGCTGCGACCACGATATTGCATGACATGATCCACAAAGAGGTGGAGGTGTACGTGGACGACATGATTGTCAAGTCCAAAGAAAGAGAAGGCCACTACACCGCCTTGCAAAAGTTCTTCCAAAGGATCAGAGAATTCCGGCTGCGGCTAAATCCTCAGAAGTGTGCATTCGGTGTTACAGCAGGAAATATGCTGGGATTTCTGATTACACAAAGGGGCATCGAAGTCGACCCTTCCAAAATCAAGGCCATCTTAGAAATGCCACCACCAAGGACTGAAAAGGAGGTGCGAGGCTTTCTGGGTAAAGTGCAATTCATAAGACGGTTTATTTCAAAACTAACCTTGACTTGTGAACCACTTTTTGGTCTCCTGAAGAAAGGAAAGAAGTTCCAATGGGACGGCCGATGCCAAGCTGCTTTTGAACAGATCAAAGAATATTTACAGAACCTGCCCGTGTTATCGCCGCCAGAGCAGGGGAGACCACTAATATTGTATCTGTCGGTGACTGAGACCACGATGGGTTGCATGCTCGCACAAGAGTCAGAGGACAAGGTGGAGAGGGCCATCTACTATCTAAGCAAGAAGATGCTGGATTACGAGACCCGCTACACTCCGCTGGAAAAGGCTTGTTTGGCCTTGGTATGGGCTACCAGGAAACTGCAGCACTACCTGTTAGCTCACTCTGTAATGTTGGTTTCACGCTTGGATCCCATTAAATATCTTTTCGAGAAACCGGCACTTACGGGTAGGCTAGCTCGTTGGCTGCTATTGCTTTCTGAATTTGATCTGAAGTATGTGACACGCAAGTCAGTAAAAGGAAGAGCGGTAGCGGAATTCCTTGCTGACCACCCGGTTGAAGGGGATGAGGCGGTTGAGTACCTATTCCCAGATGAAGCCATTCTGCACATCGAAAATGAAACTTGGACGATGTACTTTGACGGAGCGTCAAACCAGTACGGGTACGGGATAAGAGTGTTGCTGATAGCGCCTGACGATTCTCGTGTCCCTTTAGCATTCAAGCTCCGGTTCAAAGTCTCGAACAATGAAGCAGAATATGAGGCATGTATTGCTGGCCTAGAAGCAGCCCTAGAACTAGGGGCAAGGCGGTTGGACGTCATTGGGGACTCGAAACTTGTTGTGTCTCAAGCAAAAGGAGACTGGAAAGTCAAAGAGGAGAAGATGATAATTTACCATCAGACCTTAGATTTGTTAATTCCTCGGTTTGAAAAGCTAAATTTCACTCACCCAGTGAGAGAGAACAACAGGTTCGCAGATTCACTAGGAACTCTATCTTCTATGATAGACATCCCGTCCGGAGTCCGGATGCGTCCAGTCATTATCGACCAGAAGTTTGCGCCAGCATATGAGTCAATTTCCGCCATAGATGAGGCTCAGGACGACAACCCCTGGTATTACGACATTTGGAACTTCTTGGAGAAAGAGACGTATCCACCAGGGGCAAATGCCAAAGATAAAAGGGCAATCAGAAGAATGGCCGTTCAGTTCATCATCTGTGGGGGTAAACTGTATAAAAGAGGCCATCTGGGAATGCACAAGTTATGTGTCGAAGCCGAATAATCGAAGCGCTTGATGGAGGCCATCAATGGAGGAGAGTGCGGTGCGCACATGAACGGAGTAATGCTAGCACGGAAGATCCTCAGACAAGGTTACTACTGGTCTACCATGGAGGAGGATTGCATCAATTTTGTTCGGCGATGCCACCAGTGTCAAATCCATGCGAACCGTATGAATATCCTGCCGTCAAAACTATATAACATGACTTCGCCGTGGCCATTTTCAGTTTGGGGAATTGATGTGATCGGGGCTGTCACTCCAAAGGGATCGAACGGGCATGAGTTCATTCTGGTCGCGATAGATTACTTTACAAAGTGGGTCGAGGCCCAATCATATGCCGTGTTGAAGGCATCGCACGTCGCAAAGTTCATCAGAAATAATATCATCTGCCGCTACGGGGTCCCAAACGAGATTATTTCGGATAACGGTTCCCACTTTAAGAAGGAAGTAATCGACTTGTTGGAAAAATATAATGTGGCTTTTCATAAGTCATCCACGTACCGGCTGCAAACCAACGGAGCAGTTGAGGCCGCCAACAAGAACATCAAGCATATACTACGGAAGATGGTGGAAACCTATCGGGACTAGCCAGATAAGTTGCCGTTTGCTCTGTGGGGCTACAGGACTTCAATTAGAACTTCTACCGGAGTGACTCCGTATTCATTGGTTTATGGGATGGAGGCCGTTCTACCTATCGAAATTGAGGTTCCGTCATTACGAGTATTGGCCGAGTGTCAAATAACCGAAGCAGATTGGCAGCAGAGCAGGTTTGAGGAACTCATGCTCTTTGATGAGAGAAGACTGAAAGCACTGTACCATGTTCAAAGTTATCAGTGCAGAATTGCCCGGGCTTTCAACAAGAAAGTTAAGTCCAGGAATCTAAAGGAAGGAGATTTGGTGCTCAAGGACAACCGAGCCCCCATCCACGACCCAAGGGGCAAGTTCAGACCTAATTGGACTGGTCCCTACATCATCAAAGCTATCTGGTCAGGTGGAGCTGTGGTTCTGATGGACCTAGATGGCCTGGAATTTTCCCAACCGATCAACATGGACAAGTTGAAGAAATATTACCCTTGAGAGGCTCGCTAGGCCGAAAACCCGAAAGGGCGACCTAGGCAAAAGTTAGAGCATAGAAAATTGGAAAATATAAAAACTGAGCTTGCAAGGTTGAAAACCCGCAAAGGGCAACTTTTGCAAAAGTTAGAGCGTAAAAGGAGAGTGAAAATACTCGAGTGAACCTGAGCCTGAACTACGTAAGGCTTGATTCCCATCTTTGGGATATGTAGGCAACTTCATCCTGGAATTTAGCCATAGCCCTTTTCCCTGATCAACTTTGTCTATTTGATCATCTAGGTCATCTTTGTCTATTCAGCATTCAAGGGTTTGGCTATGATCTCCGGTGCAGTGCTTTTCAGACTAGGGGCAACTTTCCGTTGCCATGCAGTGCCGCGGTACTATTCAGACTAGGGGCAACTTTCCAGTTGCAGAGATCCGGGGTTGTGCATCTCGCTGACAGATCTCAGGCGTGTCCAGTTCTGATCCACATCGAAAATGTTTTAGAAAAGTTTTAATAAAAGCTGACTTTGTTCAAAATAATCTTTTTTACAACTTTGACCATTTTTGGACCAAAGCGGAAAATTTTCAGTACCACAACTTTCAATTTCATTGATTTCAAAACAGAGTCCTCCTGCTCTTGCATACAATCAAAGTTTTTTTTTTTATTACATACATAAAGAAAACTTGAAAGTACTAATAAAGCAATAAATCCGGGGCATAGTCAAGTCAGGTGCTCCTGCACCTCCTCCCAGAGCTAGTCGAAGCCTCTGATGCCAAGATGGGCCCGACCTGTGCCTTCTCATTAAGCCAATCCAAGCACTCGTCAAACAAAGTGCAACTGAAAGTAGGAGCAGGGGCCAGGAGTTCTCTCGTCCTCCACGCGGTGGCCTGCCAAGCAAGCTGTGCGCCTCGGGGCGGGGAATGCAGCAGGATACTCTATCCCCTCTTGCGAGCAGGTTTGATCATGGTCGAATTGGCGTCGAATCCGGAATGGGAAGTAGAATACACAGTGAGTGAGACCAATCAATTGAATCCCAGTCTGCTGGGGCATATTGTAACTCACTGCCGGAAGGCTCAGCCAAGGGCACCGCCAAGCAATACGGTCTGCGAACAAGCGGCACATCCAAGCGAACCACCATCCCTCATCCAGGGCATTGACTAGACGGTGCCGGAAGAAGTAGCCGCGAGCTGAATACGCTGGGCAAGAGTCCACAACCTGCAGTTTGTCCATTAACCATACCTAGGTAGGGATGAAAAATAAGAGAATAAAGAATAGAGAGATGTACGAGGAGAGAAAAGTGAGAATAGGGTTTTGTAAGAAAAAACCGAGCTTGAGGGCCGAGTGATGTGAACAATACAAATGTAAGATTGGGTGGGAAACATTACCTGCAGTAATAGTGGACTCCCTGCTAATCTGGTCGTCTCATGACGATAAAAGGCGTCTAAGCCCATCAACGTCTCAGCCAGAGTCATGGCAATATAGCTCTTGCCCTCCTTCAAGCCTTGGGCGACCTCGGTCAGCCGGACACTAGACCCCCCGGAGCCTGAGACAAATAGAAAATGAGATAGCGTGCACAAACAGAGGGCGTGCCGCCGGAAGCCTTGCCAGTGATGGTTATTGCGATCGCCGGCATCAGAAAACCGATCGATCAAACTCGGAATATCCAGCATCCCGTCACAAATCAGAGACTGAGCGTCACGCATACTGAGTCCACACATTCGCCCTAAGGATTGGGCATGATCGAAATTAAGTTGGGGCAGGAGCTCCTCGTCGCGCTCGGACTCCATTAAGGCTCAGAAATCTTCAAAAGTAGGACATATCTCTTGCCCAGCAAAGCTAAAGACATGCGTCACCGGATTCCAAAACCTTGCCGCGGCATGAAGAAACGGGAGGTGCAATGGGGTACGACCCAGAGTGAATAGTGCATTTGTGCCGAAACCCCGGAAATTCAACTTTTCCGAGCCATCCAAGCCAGCAATCCAAGCTGTGAGATTTTGAGCAAGAAACTCTTCCATTAGAGCAAATTAGTGTGGAATTGAGAAAAACTACGAAGCTGGGGTCTTTTGTAGGAGATAAGGTTGGGTGGAGGACAGGTGTCAACATTCTGGTGATCCCCTCATTCAGTGCCGGCCGGCCAAATTTTTTTTGCCGACCGACCATTATCTTTTGCCGACCGAACAAACTTTTGGCCGGTGGCCATTCCTTGAGGCCGATCGCCTCTACCCCTGGCCGGTGGGCTTCCTCCTGGTTCCCTGAGCTATTTATGATAGGCATTGGGGAACTTCACCACCTCCGATCCCTCCCCCGGTGATCGATTCTTGCGGAGTCACACCTGTCCGCTTGTCAAGTTATTGTACATTTGCTTATCGAGTTGTATTTCACTCTCTTTGAGCTCTTGATTTGTTTATCGAGTTGTACTCACACTTGTTTGGTTATATCATGCCTTTGTTTTGCTTATCGAGTTGTAAGTCGGTTCACTACCTGATTATTACGATGCAAGTACTCAACATTCAAAACAGGTTCAATTTCGTTCACATTGTGGTGTGACACCTTGCGATGCAATGCATAGAAAGCTTACAAATGCAACATCTTTTGAACAAAATGGTTGTTTCATTCCCGTCACGTATTTTGCAAAATATGTAATTTTGGGAGAAAATAAAGCCTGCCCGAGGCAGTGCAATGATGCTTAAACTACCAGTAAAAAAAAGGAAAGTAAAGCATAGAATGGCAGGGTAGCAAAGTGTCAGAATTGATACCAGTAAAACTCCCCTTGCGGTCAACGCACCTTCCGTACCTTTGTTCGGGTTAACTACATGGTTTGACACCTTCATCACTCGAGACAATGCCGAAAAGCACACTTTTGAAACGTGAACCTTCGAGTTGACCTCAGGCCACAACTTCTGCGAGCAATGCTCGATACGTGCGAGGAATGTCCCGTCCCGTATCCTTTTCATGTCTTGTGAATTCCACAAATCGTTTCAATTATGCTGTGTTACAGTATTTTACATTCCAACATCATGAATGACATGTTTTTTTTACTTACATGTGTACATTCAACTCTTCTCATACACTCTACTTGCGTAGACCGCATGTTCCTTCAATTTTATTACTTGCGTAGACCGCGTGTTTTGATTGCGTAGACCGCATGTTTTGATTGCGTAGACCGCATGTTCGTTCAATTTCATTACTTGCGTAGACCGCATGTTTTGCCTGCGTAGACCGCATGTTTTGATTGCATAGACCGCATGTTTGTTTAATTTCATTACCTGCGTAGGCCGCATGTTTTGATTGCGTAGACCGCATGTTCGTTCAATTTCATTACTTGCGTAGGCGCATGTTTTGCCTGCGTAGACCGCATGTTTTACCTGCGTAGACCGCATCTTTCGCTCGCGTAGACCGCATGTTTGTTCAATTTCATTACTTGCGTAGACTGCATGTTTTGCCTGCGTAGACCGCATGTTTTACCTGCGTAGACCGCATGTTTGTAATCAATTTCATTACTTGTGTATACCGCGTGTTTTGCCTACGTAGACTGCATGTTTCACCTGCGTAGACCGTATGTTTTCCTCGCGTAGACCGCATGCTTATAATTAATTACGTTACTTGCGTAGACTGCATGTTTGTAATCAATTTCATTACTTGCGTAGACCGCATGTTTTGCTTGCGTAGACCGTGTATTTGCATTCAATTTCATTACCTGCGTAGACCGCATACTCATGATCAATTTCATTGCCTGCGTAGACCGCGTGCTCCACTTACATGTCTGTGTCTTCACGGCATTGTTATGCTTCCCATTTGCCTTGCGTTGTCACGCATTTCGGGTACACTATTATGCATGTTGCTAACGATATTGTACCTGTTGAGTCTGTTTTCTTTGCAGGCACGATATTGTATGTACGGTTCATTTGAGGCTGGTGCAACCAGACGAGCCGCACAGGTATTGTATCCTCCGAGTGAGACGTATTGAGAACTACATAATTCTCTTACATCTTTTCTGCATTTTAGTGTAGTTTGGTGTATGCTAGCTTAAAATTGTCGCATGTATGCTTCATTACAGCTCTCTTTGCATAATCATAAGTTATGTCCGGCTCCGTGCATTGTCTTGCATTTTGCCCCTGCCTTCGGGCGAATATCTTGATTGTCTTGCATGTTTGTCTGAGTCTTCGGCCTTGTCAAAAATGGGTCGTCTCTGGGCTTTGACATTCACTCCCGTCATTGTTATGACTTTCGAGTTCTGTCAAAGAGGGGCAACTGTAGACACCCCATTTTTGACCGTCCTCAAGACTTGGACATCACAGTTTGAACACCCGGTGATCATCCATGTTTGTGTTCGTTTGGAGTTCCCGGAGGCCTCGGCTACGCGCTTTGCCTCAGGATCTCCGGACTCGACTCTTTAGTGTCTGGTTTTGCACCAAACACTTGTGCTTTTGCCTTGAAGAGAGGAGAATGGCTTGTTGGCCATCCTCACTTTCCACCGGCCTTCCCCTAGCATCACCAGCTGTTTATGGGTGTCACCGGCCATGGTTTCTTAAAATCAATGGCCGGCCGGCACTATATTTGGCCGGCCGGCACTTTTATCTGTCGGCGACTTCTTTTGCTGGCCGGTGTGACTCATTTGCACCCATGAGGCATGGTGCACGCCAGCTGTGCCAGCTGGAATGCACCATCACTCCTCCCCGTGCGGTTTTGGCTGGTATGAGCCTTTGAACCCCTTGGTTCCTTCTAGAAGGATGAACCCTTGGCTAAGCTTCTTGGAGAAGCTTTGCCAGCTGTTTTAGCTTCTCCAAGAAGCCTAGACTCCTTTGCACCTTTTTGCCCCTTTCCCTTGGCTTCTTGGAGAAGCCAAGAACCATTTGCTTAGTCTATATATAGAGCCCTCCTCCTCTATTGTTGAAGGTTGGGAGTTTTAAACCTAAAAACCAGAGCTTATATACATATATCTGCTAGATATATCATCTCTCTCTATATTTCCCTCTCTCTCCTCCCTTAGTGTGTGTTTGGTAGCCCAAAAGTGTATTTTGCCTTACTTTTGCACTAATACACACCACATTACACCTTGCTCCGAGGTTGAGAGGCTTGGGGGGTTGATTCTTGAGTTTTTGGACTGATTTTGATCAAAGGAAGAGGGCTGGACCAACTGTTCTTCAAAGGATCTTCAAGGGTAACTACTTTGCTTTAGTTTCCCCAAACTTGCACTAGTTTTTTACCTATCTTGCTTGCTGTTTGAAGTCTTGTGCATAGCATAAAAAAAGCTTGTATTTTCATGCTTAAGAACTTTCATTAAGGGTATTTTGTGATTTGAGTTCAAACTCACCCTCTTAGGCCTTATTTGGCCTTTTTGGTGCTTCCTTTGTGAGGCCTTGTTTGCTTGAGTGTTTTGGTCTTCTCACCACTGAAAACCAGTGGGTTTTCAGTGGTGAGGAAGGTGGTTTGAAGTCTTGTATAAGGGAGGGACACCCCTCTCCCTTCATTGTCTCATTTCCTTGCCTTTTGGCTTAAAGGGCAACATGTATGCTTGATTGTTTTTGGCCCTATTTCAGAACTTTTTGGGTGTTCTTAGGTCACATATGATCTCTGTTTTTGGTCGGATTTGTACCCCTTTGCATGCTTAACATACTTGCTTTACATTCCTCCATTTGGCCTAGAAATGCATCTTGTGTTTAGACCATGATTCTTGCATGTGTTAGCCTAATTTCATGGAGATATTGGCATTATTTCATCATGTTCAAGGTCTGTTGGCCATTTGTTTCAGTCATGCTTGCCATGTTTGGTGTCCTCTCTTTGTGTTTTGGCTTGTGAGCCTTGAGCATATTGGCCTCTAGCATGCGTAGCTTGGACCACCTTCATGATTTGGCATCATTTAGGGTCATATTTCAGCCCATAAATCATGCTTGTATGCTTGCATGTGAGACCTCTTTCATGCTTTGAGGGTGTGCCCTTTTATGCCTAGAATTGAGCTTTGGTGCATGCATCTCATTGGAGCCACTTTAGCTGCCATGTTAGTAGGTTTTGGGGTCCATTTTTGCATGCTAAAATTCTGTTTTGACTTGTCCAATTCATGCCATGAGTGGTCATATTGGTAGAAGTAAAATGCCCCTTTTTTGTGCCTTAACCTTAGGCCCATTGGCTTGCATGTTGGCATGAGAGTTTGTCCATCATTTTGGGCACTTTTTGGTACTGTTTTGGGGTGGATTGAGGTCTGCCCCTTTATGGTTTAAGTCCACCATTGTATGCTTATCATATGTTTGTTGCTTATTTGGTTCATTAATGTGTTGTCCCATGCTAGCCTTATGGCATATTGGTCCATATTTGCATCACATTTGCACCTTGCATGCCTAGCATTGCATATTTGGCATATTGGTCCATATTTGCATCACATTTGCACCTTGCATGCCTAGCATTGCATATTTGCCAAGTAGTTGTATGGCATTTGACATGCCTTGCATAATTAGTATCATGTTGCATTTGAGCCATGTTTGCATAACATGCATCGCATTACTTGGTTTGGGGTGTCAAACCAAGTGTGAGGGTTAAGGAGCGTTCATACTATAAGTGATGTAACGTGCCTTAACTCTCGGTCACCGGGGCCTTTGACTTCGACGTGATCAGGCCTTGGTCCTCATTTGTGTGTTGCATGCATTTTTACATCAAATGGCAAGCTTGATCTCTTGGGCTATCATGCACAATTGATGGCTCGAGGATCGAGGGCCATGCCTCCCTGAGTTTAATACATGATGGGAAACATGACCATGCTTACATGTGCCTGAAATCCCATGCCATATACTGTCTGTTCTCTGTTGCTGTCAAAACTGTCTCCTGCAGGAAGTTTCTGCCGACCGGCAGTATACAATGCCGATCGGCCATAGGTGTACGGCCGATAACTCCAGCAGCAGCCGATGGAAATTATGCACTGCCGGTGGGAATTTCCCCCAGCCGGTGGTATTCTGCAGTGTACAAGGAACCTGTCCCAAAATTTTGGTATTTTTCAGAGAAGCAAGGCAGTAAAAACAGAGGCAGCAATGGTATGGTGCAGGCTTTCCGGGCGAGACGGGTTCGAGCATGCATCATTCGCGCATCCCGAGCCGAGGGCTGTGGCCACCTTTTTTTATTTTTGCACTCATTCTGTTAAGTAAATTAGAAATTCTGTAATAATTTATTTGCTTATCATTCGGACTGTAATATTTATTCGGACCCTCCAAGTGAGGGCAATGATGTAATAAGTGTGCGTGAGTATGTGTATGTCTTCCAACCCCACGTTTTTCTTCCCTTTTATTTACCTGCTTATGATGGTAGACTAGGGCATATTTAAAATTAGCATACCTTATGCTATGCATGCGTGCATTCATGCATTTGTATTGCATGCATCAGGCTCGGTACATTACGCTAACTGCATTTGTACTTCAATTCCAAATTGAATATGTGCATTGATTGATCGCATTTCACATGCCATGCTTAGGTTAGCCGAGCCTACTTTGATTGCATCTTGCATGTGTTGCATTAGCCACTTTAACATGAACTAGGATCACGCATGTTTGCTAACTAGTTTATTGTTTTGGCGCGCAGTACATTGTAAGTATTTATGCTTTAGCATATCGCATGCGTGTGAATGCTATCATGACAGTATGCTTACCATGTGGCTAAATGCTTATGTGATATAACTGCCTGATTACCTGTGGGTGAAGGTTGGATTACCTGAGTTGGAAAAACTAGTTGAAATCCGTATTTTAGCCTACTTGCGAGTAGCAAATTCCAAAACGTTTTCCAAAATAAACGGATATGCAATGCTTATTTCCAAGTTAGGCGATCTAGTCTATACTTGTTTGCTGTGCGCATAACATAGTAATGCTAGGCTAATAAATGGATTAAGAACACATAACGTTTTCAAAGTTGGATATCACGGTTAGTAGAGGCCGGTCTTCAGACCGGGCGAGAGGGGGTGCTCATAGCTGACCTTCCCTGATCGTACCCAAGTTCCCGAGCCGAGGCAACTTTGGTGATGACGGACACGTGGCCTTTGGCACCGAGTCAGGGTTTCCTAAATTCTCCCATTTTAAAAAAATTTAGGTGGCGACTCTGTATCTGGCAAAGCAGTCCATGTTTGGCACTTCTTTTCTAAAAATCTGTTTTCTCAAAACGATTTGCCAGATTTGGACTCTTTGGTTCAGATTAAGAACCGTGACACAAATCGAGTCCGAACTGTAGCATGAGGCCCACGAGCGCGTCTACACCATCAAATTCAAGCTCGTCGCAATTTACTTGCTGATTACCTTAACTGTTTGAACTATTACCAGAATTATTTAGATCTTCTTTCTGGTTGCTAATCATTGTTTCTTGCTTAACAGATGTCTCGTCCAAAGCCTCCTTCTAAGGCTTTGGTCCCTTCTTCAAGTAAACCTGTTCGACCTTTTGTTCCTCCTCCTTTGGAGATAGTAAACCAATATCCCAACTTACCCATTGAAATGGTTAACCGTTACCAAGTCCTTGGTAACATTTATTGACCCAATTACTCGTCTGCTCTGGCTTATGACCCTTTTGCTTCTTCCAACCAAGCAGTTTCAGTCACTCTATTCCCTGCTAACCCAGTCAGGTTATCTCGATCTGATTATACCAAATCTCACACTACTAATCTGTTCTACAAAGAACCCAGTCATCCCAAGAGTCAAACCATTAATGAAATTGCCAAATCCTATTTTGGATCTGGATGCCATTTCATCCTTTCACATCCAGAAAAAACACTCACCTATTACAAAGATATTTTGATCCATCACCAATCAGTTTTGATCAAACCCATTTATGATTGAACCTATGCTAGTAAGGTTCTGTATCATTCCATCTATATTCATAACATTGTTTCCCTAGCTGAATGGGGTCCTCCTTATCAGCTTCGTAATTTACCTGGTCACTCTATTTAATACAATTACCATGATTACATTGATGCTTGGTTCAAGATATTCTTGTACCAAAATGAAACTTTCAGTCACTCCTGGTTCATTTCTTTTGATCAAAAATTCAAGTCAGAATTACCTTCTTGGTTTCTGAGATGGTGGACTCATTATGGCGCCATTTCAGATATTCTCCCTGATGATCTTATTGAACTAATTAACTATTTTGCTTCTGTTTATCCATTCAATGCTCATCAGCGATCATTTCCATCCTTGTTAATTTTTATATCCAAATATAAAATCCCTAGGATATTTAAATGGCATTATGGAATTGATGATAAAATAATCATTTGTCAACACTCAGTCAAATGGTGGGCTAAATTCAATGTGCCCCGCATATTTGAAATTGTTCAAGAAGAATTTCCTATTGATCAATGTGCCCCTACTCCTGCCATTGCTAAAGCCCAGCAGAACCCAACTGCTGCAATCAGCCAAGGAAGTCAGCCCAGTCTTCCTCCAATCAATCTGGGAAGCCCCTCATCTAGTGGTTCCAAGCCCAATTCATCCAAATCAAAGATTCAGCCCTCAACTGATAAATCAAAGTCCAAGGCCAAGTCCAAAGCTCCTGCAGTACTGGCTCAGCCCAAATCAAAATCCAAATCCAAGGCTCAGTCAAAGCCTATTTCACCTCCTGCTCAACCCAAAGTCAAATCAAAAAGCAAGTCCAAATTATCCAAAGATGAAGTGCTCCAGTTAGTCCAAAAATTTATGGATCAACGTAAAGCCCAGTTAACCAGTTCAGCAAATTCGGAAGACAGTTCAGACCAGTCACAATCTTCTGAAGGTTCCGCTACTCAACCCATCTCATATGGAAGATCTGAGTTCCAAGATGCTCAGGACCCATATGCCTGATCAACATAGGATTCCCTATAAATACAAATTAGCTTCAGTCAATACTCTTTTGAGAAAAGCTGCCAATTTGTATTTATATTGATTCCTTTATTCACATGTTCCACCGAAAGTGATGAATAGTAAAAAGTTACTATTCACCGTCACTGTTCATCAATCAACTTTTGTTAAAGCTACTCAACTGTTCAATCAATCAGCCGAAAGCAACCGACAGCTCTGCTCAGTCTTCAATGCTGCCAGCTGCCTTCGATCAATCAACCAATTCACATGCTGCATAGTTAATTTTCTTTTCTATAAAATATAATCAATTGTATTCATTCAGGCATTCTTCAATTTTTCTTTTCATCCATAGTTGTAAGAAAAAACAGAGTGTTCTGAGTGTTCTTCAATCACCCCGTTTGTAACCCAATTAAGATCCTTGCAGTTGCTACAATTGTAATTGTAAGTTAGTTTCTGTATTTTAATTAAAAGTTTTATATTAAAATGGTTTTGGTTAATTAGTGCATTCCAATCCATGTTCTGCAATTTTAGTCATATTTGATTTCGTAATCCATGTTCTTCATCTACTTTGCTACTTCCGCCCTTTTAATTAGATATATATTTATATATATACCTGATCAATATATATTTATATATATATATACATGTATATGTGTTCTCTCTGGTGTTGAGTACATTGTTTTGGTTCTATATATATATATATACATGACCTGTATGTCTGACTGCTTGTTTAGGTTCTTCGGATGATTTTTAGTTGTCGGCTTATTTTGGATATTTTTCTTTTACACTGCTATAAAGGTTTATTTTCTATTGGAACAAAGGGTCTTGAATTTTTCAAATGGTGGTCTATGGGTCTTCAAAATTTGGCAATGATCTTGTCTATATGGAACAAAAAATTACTGCTTCAAGTCACGTTACTAAGTCACTTTCCTAAAGACAATATTTGTACCCACCAAAAGGTGTGCAGGGGGTTACAACAAATTTGCCTCCAAGATACAATGAAGTCTGATCTAAAGATCTAGTCTATCAGCGTCTACACTGACAACAATAGATCAAAACACTCTTGATATAATCAAGAAACCAAGACATTGATAACCAAATCTGCAGAACTTGATTGTCAATAAGAAAAACAGAAATTTGTTTAAGAAACTCTTGATCGAAAATTAAAAATCAAGAGGGAGAGAGAGAGAATTACAGGAATGCTTTTCAGGATTTTGGATGGAATGAAATGGCTGATTTCGTAGCCTATTTATAGGCCTTGATGGATCTGATCGAATGGTCATGTCCCTTGATCGCATTCGATTAGATCTGACCGTTGGATCGACGATCTATGGTGCAGATCATTCTGATACCAAATAGATGCCTTGACTAATCATACCTGATCACGAGCGAGTGCCATCTCATCCATACGATCACGCGCATCTCCAATCGACGGCTATGATCAACCCACTCTAGATTGGACACACACTCGTCTTGATCGGTTGGTTGACTCATCACCAACAGACGACACGTCACTACCACGTGGAGCTGACTGTATTCCACATCACCCATGCCACATTAGATCCACGTCATCACTCCAACCTTTCCGATGCAAATAGGAAAGCGCCCTCATGGCGCCTTGCGCCGATGCGTCCATACAAAGTGGAAAGTGCGCCATCAAACACCACACAGCCCACTACCCATGCCATACGCATGCAGGTATGTGTGTGCGTGTGCGTGTGCGTGTGCGTGCGGTGTGGGTGCATGCACACTAGTTTTCATCTCATAATTCCATATTTAAAAGAATATTCCATGCAACACTTTATTAAGTGCTCCATGTTTTGCTCTCTTTCCAATGTGGGAAGAAGTCCCTGAGCTTATTTCATCCTTTCTAAAGAAAACATGGAAAGTTTTTAAAACACCCAAAAATTAAACTATACATTTTGAAAACCATCTTCCAAATTTCCCAACATTCCCCCACCATTTTCAAAATACCAGGCGATGACTCTTGGTTCACTTGACAACCTTATGCATAGGTGAAGATATCTTACGATTTGAATCATTCACTTAGTGAAGACATCTCAAAGTTAGTCAAGATGGCATAGTATACTTGTCTTTGAGCTAGCGATCTTATACGACTAACCGAACATGTCTCATGCATAGTACAGGTTACCTCAAGTATTCAAACGAACCAACACGTTGATTGGCCTTGTGTCTATATCCTATTTCATGAGCGCTCTAGAGTTAAGCCCTTGGACTCATAGGAAGCGGCACCACCTCCTACACTCACATAGGTATGCTAACTGAGAGTACCCCTGTGATTTACAGTACGCTAACAACCCAGTTGTAAGCTTATTAAGAGTTTGCTAACTCATCCTCTTCTTTTCACATTACAGGTACCAAGCACTTCTACCTTGGGATGAAAATGAAATAAAACTAAGTGCTTGCAATCATGACATATAGTGTACTTGGGCTCATTGAACTTAAGACTTGATGTTTCTTCAAGCGTTAAGTCGAGTTTCCACCAGGAGTGATTATGTTAAGTGGGCTTGAGACCCATCCCCTTTGATATTTTCCACACCAAATTCCTTGCAAGTCCCTTTGTTAAGGGGTCAGCCAAGTTTTCACTTGACCTTACATAACTAATGGTAATCACACCTTCTGTGATTAATTGCCTGACATAGCAATGTCTCAGTCCTATATGCCTAGACTTTCCATTATAGACATGGCTACAGGCCCATTACAGAGTTGTTTCACTATCAGAATGCAAAGATATTGGTGGCATAGGTTTTGGCCATATCTTAATCTTTAACAAGAGATACCTTAGCCATTTTGCCTCTTTGCTACAAGAAGCCAACGCTACGAACTCTAACGCCATTGTAACACCAACATCCTTTAATCCATTGGAGCATGTATTTAATTCACTTATTTTTCTTTTTGGGAGTCTTTGGAGTTTTGAATGTTGATCTTGGAGAAGTATGATCCGATTTAAACTCGTTGGGTTTGTTTGTTTGCTCTTGTTCTTGTCAAAAAGTTCCTTGGGAACTTAGAAATTCTATTATGGGGTCGACACCAGCCTTCTTAAGGGTCGACCCTTACCTGTTGGTCAAGTTTATGGAAGTGTTGCTAGAATATAGGGTCAACACCAGTCTGGGAAGGGTCGACCCTCTTATATTGCAGAATCTGTGTTAGTTGCTAGAAATTAGGGTCGACCCCCTCTTGTCTAAGGGTTGACCTCCCTTGCTTGTGCCAGATTGTCTTTTCTACCTGAAGGGTCGACCCCTGCGTGTTTGTTTTTTTAAATATTTTGGAGTTTGAATGGGCCCTACCTATAGGGGGTTTTGGGCCTATTATTTTATTGACCTTAGGGATACTTTTCTACTACTATATATAGGCTCCAAACATAGTTTCATTTCACCTTTCTCCTCTTTCCTCTCTCTCAAACCGTGAGTTCTCCTCTCTTCCTCTCTAAACTCAAGCTTTTGGCACTAAGACCTCTAGATCTACTCACCTAGAGTGATGTTTTCACCATGGTCCTTTGAGAAAAAGTGTAGATCTCGTCAAGAGCATCCTTTTGGTCCAAATGGTTCGTGGTTTCGTCGCATTTGATTTTTGGGTCGTCATCTCTTTGCTTCAAGAGGTAGAGGTTTCTAGTTCTCTTTCAATACCCTCCTTTATGGATAGATTTGTGGTATTTTCTTTATATAAATACAAAAGTTTACATTTTTATGCATATTGTGATGAATCATGAGATTGGCGGTTAGGGTTTGAAGAGAGTTGTGTTTATTTGTTAGGTTATGATCTTGGGTCTTGAGTTTGGGTGTAAAAGCAATAGAAGGGTTGGAATAAAATGTGTTTTTGTGAAAAGCTTTAATTTCTCTTAAAACCCCTAGTTTGGCTCATGAAGATGGTTAATGGTTTTGCTTTAATTAATAGTAGAATCATGAAATTGAGGTGTTAAATTACACATGTACAAGTTTAATTGAAATTTTAAAGAATTGAGAAATTTATGTAAAAGTTGCGATTGAATTTATAATGTTGATATTTTAAATTATGTTATAATATGAAACCAAACTTGGGGGAAAAGAAATTACTAATGGTATGGATGATATAAGCTTTATGTTGGAATGGTTGTGTTGAATCTTGTTGTGTGTTATGTGAATTTTATTGGGTTATGTTGTGTTGAGTTGGTTGAGTTGTGTTGTGTGGAATTGAGTTGTGTTGTGTTAAGTTGAGTTGTGTTGCGTTGTGTTGCGGTTGGTACCCGCGCGGGGAGTTGAAAAATGGTTTTTCGGTGCCCACGACCGTTCGTATCATAGCTGGTAAATGTGGGGGATGGTTTTAAAAATTGAAAAATGATTTTTTGATGCCCACAACCGTCCGTATAATAGCAGATAAATGTGGGGGTGGTTTGA
Source organism: Camellia sinensis (assembly GCF_055761805.1). NCBI lineage: Eukaryota > Viridiplantae > Streptophyta > Magnoliopsida > Ericales > Theaceae > Camellia > Camellia sinensis. The sequence continues at coordinate 14,274,300 of NC_138969.1, forward strand.
AATCAAGGTGCCCAATTTCCCTGTCTAGGCTTATCGCTGGACGAATGTGGGAGAAATGGTTTTTGGATGTCCACATAGTCCTACCGTATTGTAGCCGGCAAAAGTAAAAAAAATGATTTTTGGGTGTCCACACAGTCCTGTCGTATTGTAGCCGGTAAAACTGAAAAAACAGATGGTTTTTGAAAATGTGTTGGGTGCCCACGTCCTACCATATAATAGCCGGCAAATGTGGGGGATAGTTTAAAAAGTTGAAAATGGTTTTTGGAAAAAGATATGTTTTTTTTTTTTAGAAAATGATTTTTGGGATTTCACTTCCCACCGTATAATAGCCGGCAAATGGTGGAATTTGCTATGAATTGGGTGCCCACTATCTTGCCGTACCAAGCCGGCAAAAGGTGGAATGTGTTGTGAAGTGTGTTGAGGTCAGTGATGATATATGTGACTTGTGATGAACTTGTGGAAGTACCATTTAATATGCAAATTGGTATGGAATGGGAATGCATATAGAAATTATTTGAAAATGATGGATAATGAAATGGTAATTGGATAAGGGGTTAGTGATAAAGTACTCACTAGGTTGTTTGTATCTATAAGGAAAGATTAAGAGTTTTGCTTTGTGATTAATTGAGAAATTGAATTAAAAAGGGTTTATTATCCTTGTGATGTGTTGAGTTATAATTGATAATGCAAATGTGAATGTGATGTAATGTTCTTGGATTTCTACGTTAAAGAGTTATAGCAATAAAGGATTGACAGGTGGGAATGGAGTGTATGAGGGTTGTTTTGAGTATTAAGGGAACTTGAACTTGAGGTTATGAAATTATAATAAATGTAACTAGTAAAAGGGGCAGAATGGGAATAAAAAGAGGAATGTTAAGAAGGAAATTTAATAAGAATTTTTTTTTGGAATGGGTTACTAAATATAAAATGATGTGGTTCCTTAAACATATTTGTTTCCAAAAACGATAGTTTTGATGGTCAAAGGTTTTCCTAAATGTTCAAATAAATTTTAAGAAAAAAGTACACTACGTATGATATTTTGAAATTACAAAACATTACTTTACTATATGGTATCACCCTACATGCATGATCATTTCTATCTATAGGATGGTTATTGTTTTAGAACTATGAGATTCCTATTCGGCAATTGTGCTCACCCCTTGTTGTTTCATTTTTTTTTTACAGGAAGGGAATTCGGATTGACTGGTTGAAGGATTAGGAAGTTCATGTATATCTTGTGTGCAATCTCTTTGTACTTTGATGTTAGTAATTATTTATTTATAACTCCGTAGCGGGAGCTTGGCATGTATTAGTATTATTGTTGTATTCATCATGAGAGAGAACATGTACTATCATGTTTCTATTACTCAAGGGTAATAGATCCTTTTACAATAAAATAAAATAAAATAAATGGACCTAAGGCTTGGTTTGACATCCCTTAAAAAAGTCAAAAAGTCAAAAAGTCACTATCATATTTAAGTCACATTATCTTATTTAAGACACATCACCTTTCTACCACATCATTTCAAACCCAACCCATATTTTATAAAAAGTCAAAAAGTGCACTTATTTAGAACATCCCAAACAACCCCTAAATTTCAGGCTCTTGGTAATGTTTTCGAGTAATTAAAATTCGGGGCGTGACACCATGGTTGAGTCTGTTATGCATGTTTACTTCTTAGAACCCTAGGAGATAGCTCCTCATCCAAGAGTAAAAATCCAACCACTCATGGATGAGTGATCTTCACGGTCAATTATATAACTAGCATCCGTGAATCCTTCCAGCACTACTGGATAGCCATTATAGACTATTCCATAGTCTATTGTTTTCCTCAAGTACCTAAGTAATCGGTTAACAGCATGCCAATGCACACTGCTGGGATTACTAGTGTATCTACTAAGTTTTCCCACTGCAAAAGCAATATCAGATCTAGTGCAAGTCATGGCATACATCAAGCCACGTATTACTCTTGAGTGTTCTAGTTTGTAACGCCCTCAAAAATATAACATTAAACCAACATTTTAGACATGTATTGATACAAAAGAAATCAACCATTTCTATTCATCAGAGTAATTCTTACAACTGTATTACATGTTAACAACAAAAGCAAATGCCCTATGGGCTTACAGCTTTCCAAGTTAACACTTGGTTACAAAAACAAGAGTACTAACTCAATACATATTAAGCCCTTGGCTTGAATTTATATGTAATACATCAAAATAAACAAAAGAACGAGTCTTCAACTCTCATCATCATCCAAGCTATGTCCTTGGAGGTGGCATACTACCTGTACCTAAAAATAATGTCCCACAAAGGGTGAGCCAACGCCCAGTAGAGATATGCTAAACACAGTATGAGCAATGACTAACACATTAGCAATTGATAAATGTTCAATTTTCATAAACCAATTCATAACCCATTTCCACTTCATGACCACTATGTTCATGTTTCATTTCAGGTTCCATTTCTTATCAATTTCACAATTTACATCAATGGCTCAGAACCTGGCCAACTACTTATATGAGACAATGACTCATATTAAACGCTTCCTATTTTACAATAGATAAACATATTAGTTGTATCAACATCTCAACAGATAAGCATACAAGCTGTATCCACATTTCAACCGATATGCATATTAGCTATATCAACACTTCCAAAGATAAGCATATGAGTTGTATCAATACTTCCAAAGATAAGCATATGAGCTATATCAACACATTATCTGACAAGCATATAAGCTGTATCAGTGGAGTCCATCCCCTATCTCCTCCCAAACAACATCCGGTTTAGAGGTTCATCCCCTATCTTCCCCTAAACCGTGGAGTACATCCCCTATCTCCTCCCACACACACAACATATATACACAAAGGTCATATACGCAATCAATCAATACATAACGTTAATGTATTCTATCAACCGTCGTACTCTATTACATATCCAATTTATTAGTTTTAGTTGCCTAATCATCATGCATTGTCTACAACAATCAAAACTACCCTCCACCGGTAGCCCAAGCAATTATTTCTAAACAGATAATAAAAGCTCCAACAGATAAAATATCAATGTTTTCAAAAGTGAGCGATTAGTAAATCTAACTCCACTATTCAACCATATAATGAGTAAATTTCATTATTTCCAACTCAATTGCATATAGCTACAATTTTCCCAAATTAATTATACCAATTAATTTTAGACAACAAATTAGGGCTTTTACCCCCAACTCTCAATACCAACTCAAAGGTCCCAATATCACCAACCAACAACTATACCATCATTTTGAAACCCAAAATACATATTATGAGCCCCAAATCACAAAACCCTTTTTAACACAGTTTGAAACCCTAAGTCCCAAAATTTCCCAACTTCAACACTCTATCAAAACAACTAAAAATCTAGGTCAAAGACCATAAGAGTGAGTAGGAACCCCTATCTCAAAAGATGACACCCAACGAAGAAGATGGTGAAAACGAAATTGCTCCAAACCACGAGTTTCTCGGATCAAAAGATAGCCCTCGACGATCAACAACCTTTTTGTAAGGGCCAAAGGTGAGGAAACAAATCCTACTAGATCAATACCTAGAGAGAAGGCAAGGTTCTAGAGAGAGAAGCTCTCAAATGGCCTTTTCAGAAAAGTAAAAGAGAGAAAGAATGAGAAAAAGTGATTTAAAACTGCCCCACAGTCAACTGATACACGACATTCCTGCTCGAGCGGAAAACACAACGCTCGAGCGTCAAGAACAAAAACTAGGTCCGCTCGAGCGCAAAAAGGCCCGCTCGAGCGCCAAGACACAAGAATAAAGTAAATCCGCTCGAGCGCGAAAACCAGTCCGCTCGAGCGTAGATTTCCCCCTCCCAGAACTTACACCCAAAGGTACTACCCGCTCAAGCGCTCAAGTACCCGCTCGAGCGCCACCGCTCGAGCGTAAAAATCACACCTGCAGAAGTTTTGCAGGGACACGAAAAACTGGTAGTGTGCAATATCCACTCGAGCACAAAAGGACCCGCTCAAGCGGAACGACCAAAAACTCGGCAACAAGATTTCGGATCAAGGTTCAACCCACCTGTTCGAAACAAGCCCAACACATCCTATAACTCAAACAAACGGAATTTAAGGATGACAACAAGATAGATACAACTACCAACTTCACGGAACTGAGTCCTGAATACAACAGAACAGTAAAGGGACAACCGGGATCGCTATAACCTCCCTCCCTTAAAGAATTTCGTCCCCAAAATTAAACACAAGTTTTTCAAAAACAGGTTTTCTCCATTTTCAACAATGTTACAACATAATATTAAACAACTCGACCCATTACAGGTCAATCCCATCTCTTTTCAAGAGGTACATCACATTATTCATAACAACCTGCATTATCAACATGCATTCGTTTGAAATTTAGCAATTTCAACTCATTTTTCACAATTCCATAGCACATGCAACATTATCATTATGCTTGCATTTCCACAATATACTTAGCATACACAATGTTAAAACAAACTTCCATTAACCAAAACATTCACAATGTTTTACAACTTAAGACACATGTAATGTTCTTAAAGTTCAACGATATTACAAAATTACAAATACATGGTTACACATCAACAAACAAGTCCGGATAATTCTCGCGGACTTCCAACTCACGTTCCCAAGTGGCTTCCTCCACTCCGTGATGTTTCCACAAAACCTTTACCAAAGGAATGGTCTTGCCACGCAAGACTTGATCCCGCCTATCCAAGACTTGAACCGGTCTCTCCTCGTACGAGGCATCCTCATCTACTTCCAAGTCGGTCTAATCTAACACGTGGGATGGATCCGGCTCATACTTCCGAAGCATACTCACATGAAACACTTCATGCACTCCGGACAACTGCGGCGGTAAAGCTAAACGATAATCAACCTCGCCAATCCTCTCAAGGATCTCAAAGGGACCAATAAACCGAGGGGTTAACTTCCCACTCTTCCCAAACCTCATCAAACCTCGCCTAGGTGATATTTTCAAGAAGACATAATCACCCACCTCAAACGCCAAAGGTCTCCTCCTACGGTCGGCATAACTCTTTTGGCGACTCTGGGCTGTAACAAGCCTCCTATGGATAAGCTCAACTTTCTCCGTCGTCTCCCTAACCAACTCCGGACCCAACAAAGGTGCATCACCCACCTCGGCCCAACACACTGGAGACCTACACGGTCGGCCATACAAGGCCTCAAACGGTGCCATACCGATGCTAGACTGAAAACTGTTATTGTAGGCAAACTCCACCAAGGGAAAATGCCTCTCCCACATCCCACTAAAGTCAAGGACACAACCTCGAAGCATATCCTCAAGGATCTGAATAGTACGCCCGGACTGCCCGTCAGTCTGAGGATGATAAGCCGTACTAAAGGTCAACCTAGTGCCCAAGGCACTCTGCAAACTCTGCCACAACCTAGCAGTAAAACTAGGATCTCTATCTGAGACGATCGTCACTGGGACCCCGTGCAATCTCACTATGTCCCGAATATACAGGTCGGTGAGATGATCTACTGAATCTCTCACGCGCATAGGAATGAAGTGCGCCGACTTAGTCAACCGGTCTACAACCACCCAAATGGCATCACTACCCCGCTGAGTCCTCGGAAGACCTACAACGAAGTCCATAGTGACATGCTCCCACTTCTACTCGGCAATAGGCAAGGGTTGCAACAAACCCGCTGGCCTCTGATTCTCGGCCTTCACTTACTGGCAAGTAAGGCACTTAGACACGAAAACAGCCACATCTCTTTTCATAACCCGCCACCAAAACTGGCGACCCAAATCCCGATACATCTTAGTGCCTCCCAGATGCACCGCAAGGCGTGAATGATGGAACTCTCGGAGTACTTCTTATCGGCAAGACTCCGGCACAAACAAATGGTCTCGGTATCTCACACTCAGGTCGGGATACACCGTCAAACCCTTCTCAACCTTCCCATTTGAGATCTTCTCTCGGAGGGATTCTACCTCAAGGTCGCCTCTCTGTGCCTCTAACACTCGGGTCACAAGTGTAGGCTGCGCAACAACAGAAAACAAGGCCACAGCCTCAACAGATTCGCCCAAAAGCAAATCGAACTCGCCTAGCGCACCCAACATCTCCCATTCCCGGATGGCTATACAAGCTACATCACTAATGGATTTCCTACTAAGGGCATCGGCCACAGCATTGGCCTTTCCCAGGTGATAGTGCAACTCAAAATCATAGTCCTCAATGAACTCCATCCATCTCCTCTGCCTCAAATTCAAGTCTCTCTGTGTAAACAAATACTTCAAACTCTTGTGGTCCGAGAACACCTCGAACCTCTCACCATAAAGGTAGTGCCTCCAAATCTTCAAGGCGAAGATCACTGCTGCTAACTCTAGGTCGTGTGTAGGGTAGTTCTTCTCGTGCATTTTCAACTGACGTGAGCCATAAGCTACCACATTCCCTTCTTGCATCAACACATAACCCAAACCCTCTCGTGAGGCATCACAATAAACCGCATAACCCAACCCTCTCTCCGGAATAATCAAAACCGAAGCGGTGGTCAATCTAACCTTCAACTCTTGGAACGAATTTTCACAAGTCTCACTCCACACAAACTTGACCCCTTTTCGCGTCAATCTAGTCAACGGCGAAGCTAGCCTGGAGAAATCTTTCACGAATCGACAGTAATACCCAGCTAATCCCAGAAAACTGCGGATCTCAAACACACTCCTAGGCTGTGCCCAATCTTGCACTGCCTCTACCTTGGATGTATCAACAGACACCCCTTCCCCGGATACCATATGGCCTAAGAATTTCACTTCTCCTAGCCAGAACTCACACTTCCCAAACTTGGCATACAACCTATGGGCTCTAAGCAACTCAAGCACTACTCTCAAGTGTTCCTCATGCTCCTCCTCAGAAGGCGAATAGATAAGAATGTCGTCCACGAAAATGACTACAAATCGATCCAAGAATTCCCGGAAGATCCGGTTCATCAAATCCATAAAGACTGCCGGTGCATTGGTAAGCCGAATGGCATCACCAGAAACTCATAATGGCCATACCGCGTACGGAATGTCGTCTTAGGAATATCCTCCTCCCTGACCCTCAACTGGTGGTAACCCGATCTCAAGTCTATCTTAGAGAAACAACAAGAACCCTTCAACTGGTCAAATAGATCATCTATACGGGGCATAGGGTGCTTATTCTTGACCGTTGCCCGATTCAACTTCCGGTAGTCTATACACAATCTCAAGGCACTATATTTCTTTTTAGCAAAGAGGGCCAGTGCTCCCCACGGCGAAACACTAGGGCGAACAAAACCCTTATCTAGCAATTCCTGGAGCTGAATCTTCAACTCACTCAACTCGGCTGGGGCAAAACGATAAGGTGCCATAGAAATCGACGCCGTGCCGGGCACTAAATCAATAGAGAACTCTATCTCTCGGTGAGGTGGTAAACTAACGAGATCCTCGGGAAAAACATCCGAATACTCACAAACCACCCTTGACAATACAATCTGGGTCTCATCACACTCACCACTCATAAAGCTAACAAGTAGACCACTAAGCTCTCCCCGCCCTCGCGGATCATACACCGGTGGCAACACACTACCAACCCGGTCCCCCAAGAAATGGAAACACTCCCCGCTCAAGGTACATACGGTGAGCCTTTGGCGGTAGCAATCAATAACAGCTCGGTATGACGATAGCCAGTCCATACCCAAAATAACATCAAAACCCTTCATAGGCATAACAACAAAAGGAAAAGGAAGCCTATGATCGGTAACCTCTATATCACAACCTCTAACACCTTGTTTCAAGATCAACTCACCACCAATAGGCGATACTACACATATAGGAGATGCTAACTGTGCCAACTCCAATTCCAAAACAGATGCAAATGCAGTAGACACAAAAGAATGAGATGCACCCGTATCAATCAACACACTAGCAACCGAGTTGCAAAACAGAAAAGTACCTCTCACTACTGATGGAGCCGATACTAGGTCCTGCGCGGTAACAGCATACACGCACCCTGTAGGCCCCTGATCCACCTGCTCACCTCTAGGAGCAAAGGACTGCTGCACTGATTGGGATGACGAAGCTCCCGGATTGGCCCTCAAGGCCTACACAGACTGAGCTGGCTGATAACTCTGCGTCTGCCTAGAACCAGACGCTCATGAAGTAGCACTCAACTGCGGGCAATACCTCTTCAGGTGCCCAGGCTGACCACACTGATACCAAGACAAAGGCTGGCCCCTGCCCTGACTCTGGCCCTGAGGTCTAGCTGAAGAAGAAGTAGCTCGCTGACCCCCTCCCTTCTGCGGGCAAACTGAAGATTTGTGACCCAGCTGGCCACACGCAAAACAAGTCAAGCTTCCCTGACTACCTCTCCCAGAGCCCGTACTCGGCACTGGAAAGGTCTATCTAGCCACACCACCCTGAGACTGCTGAGGGTTAGAACCCCTCGGTCTCCTGTCATCACCCTGACCATCTTGGCCCCTGTTGGAGCCTCTCTGCCCCTCATCCTCCTCCTGCATCATGAGCTCCATATGAGCTGCCGCATCCACCAAACGTCTATACTCCCGGATGAAAGATCCACCAACCCTCAACTTGAGGCCTCGCCTCAACTTCCGCTCAAAATCAAAGCAACGGCGTTCCTCGGACGCCACCAGTTCAGGTGCAAACCTGGACAGACTAGTAAAAGTAGCCTCAAACTCGGCCACTGACAAGCCCTATTGTTTAAGCTGGCAAAACTGTTCCCTCAGCTTCTCCCTTGCAGCTGAAGATAAAAATTTCTCCTGGAAAGCATTCACAAACGCCACCCATGCACCACCAACACTGCCCTTCTCGTACTTCCACCATTGACCCGCATCTCCCTTCAGCTGGAAGGATGCCAGGGTCACCTTCAAAGCCCCGTCCTCGATGCCCAGCATCTCGAACGCCTTCTCCATTTGTTCCAACCACTCGTCAGCCTTAAGTGGCTCCTTCGGATCCCCAACAAATTCGTCCAGGTTAGACCGGAAGAATTCCCTCTTCAAGAAAGAAGGCCCTGCCTCAGCAACCTGATTCTCAGCTCTGAGAATACCCAAAGCTCCCGCTATCTCTCGGACCAAGGCACCCATAGCCTGCTGACCCGCTGGCTCGGCCACGTTGGCCTGACCAACTCCCTCCTGCATTGCCGGAACGTCATCCGGTAAAGGTACCTCCTGCCTACCATGCTTGCCACGCCTACCACGTCCTCGTCCTAACATCCTAATAAAGGTAACCAAGACTATTAGCACATTCACAAATGTGCCGAAGCTATAACACTCTCGTCCTAATGCATGGACAACTGTAATTCACTCCACGTAAGCTCATAAATGCATAAGCATTTACGAATTTCATTTCCGGATAATGATAGTCCCGAGGCGTTACTAGAGTTCCGGTTAGAAACAGCATTGATCAAGTGCTTTTCCAATAAGACTCCCAGAAACCCAAGGATCCAATCAACATCCTAGAAACTATATTCATACCCACATAGTCACATGAGCATGTTATCAATTAAGCACATAGCATATGACACTACATCTAAGTCTCTACCAAGCGAGACAAACCCATTGTGATCCTAATCACTTCCCACGTACCCAAAGTATTCGAACCCGGTACGCTCTGATACCAAGTTGTAACGCCCTAAAAAATATAACATTAAACCAACATTTTAGACATGTATTGATACAAAAGAAATCAACCATTTCTATTAATCAGAGTAATTCTTACAACAGTATTACATGTTAACAATAAAAGCAAATGCCCTATGGGCTTACAGCTTTCCAAGTTAACACTTGGTTACAAAAACAAGAGTACTAACTCAATACATATTAAGCCCTTGGCTTGAATTTACATGTAATACATCAAAATAAACAAAAGAAAGAGTCTTCAACTCTCATCATCATCTAAGCTATGTCCTTGGAGGTGGCACACTACCTGTACCTAAAAATAATGTCCCATAAAGGGTGAGCCAACGCCCAGTAGAGATATGCTAAACACAGTATGAGCAATGACTAACACATTAGCAATTGATAAATGTTCAATTTTCATAAACCAATTCATAACCCATTTCCATTTCATGACCACTATGTTCATGTTTCATTTCAATTTCCATTTCTTATCAATTTCACAATTTACATCAATGGCTCAGAACCTGGCCAACCACTTATATGAGACAATGACTCATATTAAACACTTCCCATTTTACAGTAGATAAACATATTAGTTGTATCAACATCTCAACAAATAAGCATACAAGCTGTATCCACATTTCAACCGATATGCATATTAGCTATATCAACACTTCCAAAGATAAGCATATGAGCTATATCAACACATTATCTGACAAGCATATGAGCTGTATCAGTGGAGTCCATCCCCTATCTCCTCCCAAACAACATCCGGTTTAGAGGTCCATCCCCTATCTTCCCCTAAACCGTGGAGTACATCCCCTATCGCCTCCCACACACACAACATATATACACAAAGGTCATATACGCAATCAATCAATACATAACGTTAATGTATTCTATCAACCGTCATACTCTATGACATATCCAATTGATTAGTTTTAATTTGCCTAATCATCATGCATTGTCTACAACAATAAAAACTACCCTCCACCGGTAGCCCAAGCAATTATTTCTAAACAGATAATAAAAGCTCCAACAGATAAAATATCAATGTTCTCAAAAGTGAGCGATTAATAAATCTAACTCCACTATTCAACCATATAATGAGTAAATTTCATTATTTCCAACTCAATTCCATATAGCTACAATTTTTCCAAATTAATTATACCAATTAATTTTAGACAACAAATTAGGGCTTTTACCCCCAACTCTCAATACCAACTCAAAGGTCCCAATATCACCAACCAACAACTGTATCATCATTTTGAAACCCAAAATACATATTATAAGCCCAAAATCACAAAACCCCTTTTTAACACATTTTGAAACCCTAAGTCCCAAAATTTCCCAACTTCAACACTCTATCAAAACAACTAAAAATCTAGGTCAAAGACCATAAGAGTGAGTAGGAACCCCTACCTCAAAAGATGACACCCAACAAAGAAGATGGTGAAAACGAAATTGCTCCAAACCACGAGTTTCTCGGATCAAAAGATAGCCCTCGACGATCAACAACTTTTTTGTAAGGGCCAAAGGTGAGGAAACAACTCCTACTAGATCAATACCTAGAGAGAAGGCAAGGTTCTAGAGAGAGAAGCTCTCAAATGGCCTTTTCGGAAAAGTAAGAGAGAGAAAGAATGAGAAAAGTGATTTAAAACTGCTCCACAGCCAACTGATATACGACATTCCCGCTCGAGCGGAAAACACAACGCTCGAGCGTCAAGAACAAAAACTAGGTCCGCTCGAGCGCAAAAAGGCCCACTTGAGCGCCAAGACACAAGAATAAAGTAAATCCGCTCGAGCGCGAAAACCAGTCCGCTTGAGCGTAGATTTTCCCCTTCCAGAACTTACACCCAAAGGTACTACCCGCTCGAGCGCTCAAGTACCCGCTCGAGTGCCACCGCTCGAGCGTAAGGAAACCTGCTCGAGCGTAAAAATCACACCTGCAGAAGTTTTGTAGGGACACGAAAAACTGGGAGTGTGCAATATCCGCTCGAGCGCAAAAGGACCCGCTCGAGCGGAACGACCAAAAACCCGGCAACAAGATTTCAGACCAAGGTTCAACCCACCTGTTCGAAAAAAGCCCAACACATCCTATAACTCAAACAAACGGAATTTAAGGATGACAACAAGATAGATACAACTACCAACTTCACGGAACTGAGTCCGAAATACAACAGAACAGTAAAGGGACAACCGGGATTGCTATATAGTTGATCAATAGCTCTTCATGTATTAGGATACAATTTCAAATTTGAATCAAAAGGTGTAGACACGGGTGTACAATTATATGGATTAAATTTCTTAAGAATTTTCTCAATATAGTGTGACTAGGTTAGAATCAAATTATTGTCCTCTCGTTTGATCTTAATACCCAAAATTACATCAGCCAAGCCCATGTCTTTCATACTAAAGCTAGGCGACAAGAAACTTTTAGTACTTTCAATGACATCATTGTCAATACCAAAATAAGCATGTCATCTACATATAGACATATGATTACACCTCTATTTCCAGTAAATTTACTATACACACACTTATCAGATTCATGTATCCTAAAACCATTTGACACTATTACTTCGTCAAATTTCTCATGCCACTGTTTTGGAGCTTGTTTCAGTCCATATAATAACTTCACGAGTTTACACACTTGTGCTCTTGACCATATATAACAAATACTTCTAGTTGTTGCATATAGATTTATTCATCTAACTCTCAATTTATGAAACCGGTCTTAACATCTATTTGATGGATTTCAAGCTTCTAGATTGAGGCTAAGGCAATCAACACTCGAATGGTGGCAATTCTAGCTTCCGGAGCATATGTATAAAAATAATCAACACCCTCCTTTTGAGTAAAACCCTTAGCAACTAATCTTGCTTGAACTTGTCAATTGCGCCATCAACTTTCATTTTCCTTTTGAAAATTCATTTATAACCAATGGGTTTGGATCCAGGTGGCAAATCAACAAAGTATCCAAGTATTGTTATCCATGATAGAATCCATCTCATCATTTATTGCTTCTTTCCAGAAAGCAACATCTTGAGACTTCATAGATTCCTCAAAGGTTAATGGATCTAAATCCATATTCAAAGGAATCATTGTTTGCTTACAATAAGCTTTTCTAGTTCCTTCTACAAGGTAAACAATGAAATCAGAGCCAAATGACTTCTCAGTCCTAGACCTCTTACTCCTCATTAGCTCAATAGGCTCATTAGGTTCATAAGGCTCAATAGGTTCATGTCGTTTACTTTCCTTTATAGACATCAAAGGAGTTGATTCATTTTCTTGATTATAATCCAACCTTGTATTGGTTGTGAAACGATTATCATAAAATACTGCATCACGTGATTCAATGATCTTATTTGTTTCCATTGAACCATTGGGCTCTACTACCAGAAACCTATATGCTTTGCTATGTATAGCATAGCCAAGGAATATGCATTCAATTCTTTTTCACCTAATTTCTTCCTTTTAGGTTCAGGCAATCTGACTATTGCTCTACAGTCCCATGTTTTCAAGTAACTAAGATTAGGTTTCTTGTTTTTTCAAAGTTCATAAGGAGTAACATTTCTTCCCTCGAGAGGAATTCTATTGAGTATGTGATAGGCAGTAAGCAGTGCTTCACCCTAAAACCAAAACTTAAACTGGAATAAGAAAGCATAACATTAATCATTTCTGTTAATGTCCTATTCTTTCTTTCAGCTACTCCATTTTGTTGTGGTGTGTAGGGTGCAGACTTCTCATGAATAATACCAACAATTTCACAATATTCTGGAAAATGGTATTCACCGCCTCTATCAGACCTAAGTCTCTTTGTTTTGACATTACACTAATTTTCTACTTCTGTCTTAAAAATCTTGAATTTATCAAGTACCTCATCTTTTGAATGCAAAAGATAGATATGACAGTATTTAGAAAAATCATCAATGAATGTTACAAAATATTTCTTACCACCTCTAGTGAGGCTACTATGCATGTCACATACATCACTATGCACAAGTTCAAGCAGAGATGTGGTTTTATACTTGGGAATTAAATCTAAATTAACCATATCATGCATTTTCCTAGTATTAACTTGACCTAAACGAGCATGCCATAAAGAAAGAGAATCAACAATATAAGCAGAAACAAATGTATTATTGATAACATTAAGTTTGAACATTCCTTGATACATGTAGCCCTTCCCAACAAAAATCCCACCCTTAGACAGGACAAATTTGTCCAACTCAAATACTAACTTGAAACCATGCTTATTAAGCAGCTTCCAGATACAAGGTTTTTCCTGACATCAGGTACATGATAAACATCATTAAGACTTGGGACTTTTCCAGATGTAAACTCTAGATGCACTGTCCCGTTGCCTTTGATAACAGCAGTTGAAGAGTTGCCCATGTAGAGAACTATTCCATCACTCACTTGTTCATAAGTAGTGAAACAACTCTTGTCGTTGCAGATGTGCTTTGTTGCTCCTGAGTCAATCCACTAGTCACCAGCATCTTCGAGCATGTTCACTTCGGATACAATAGCCACGAACTTGTTCTTGGCATTTGATGCTTCTGGATTCTTCTTGTATGACCGGCATTCATTTCTAAAGTGCTATGGCTTGCCACAATGCCAGCAAGCGCCTTTTGACTTCTTAGCATTTTTCTCGGGCTGGGGTTCATGCTTACGCTTTTTTTTTTTTTTTGTTGAACCTCTTACCGTCATCCACCATGTGGATCTTGGACGTCTGAGCCAATTGGTTATCTTTACTTTTGTTAGGTTTTTATTCTTGACAATCTCGTTTGACAAAACTCCTATCAGTTGTACTTATTTTCGCACTTTTTATTTCAGTAAGGCTATGAGTTTATTAGATCCGAATCCAACCCGAATCGTGTCTTGTAGAGAAGTTTGTGGTGTTTAATTCTTTCAAGATTGCCACTTCACTAACTATGACGGGGATCGAGCTGCCCGGTCAGCTCGTGGGGGTCGAAGGGGCAGTGCCCCTTGGCGGGTCCGGGGCAGCGCCCAGGCGGGGTCGAGGGGCAGCGCCCCCGAAGCAAAATGGAAAATTACCTTCAAAGTTGCTTGTCCGCTCGAGCGGACATTCCCCCGTTCGAGCGGAGAATCCTTGGTTCCAAAAGTTTAATCGCCTGCAAAAATACTACAGAGCGGAATTTTCTACGCTCGAGCGTCGGTCCGCTCAAGCGGCCATTCCGGCGCTCGAGCAGAGATCGCGGGACGATTTTCTATAAATACGTGTTTCAGTCCAAATCTAGGGTTATGACTCCAGATCTTCTTCTTGGGTTCTAGGGTTTATATCTGGGGCTATTTTGCTAGTTTTCTTTGATGTTTCATTAAGTATTCAACTCATGGTTTAAGGAGGATACATCAAGGATTGTTTGTTCATTCTATACAAAAGAGAGAGTTGTTCTTCAGTGGATTCTGAAGAATTCGAGCCTGAAGCTTTAGTGAATTCTAGAGTGGCTCATCGTCAAGACAATTCCGAGGTGAAGACGGGGCTAGACGAGGCACATAGGGGTTGGTTCAATTCGGGCGTGGATTCGCTAGGTAATTGAGAGTATACCTGTGTAATTCCTTTATATCTTCTTAGTGGATTGTTATATGGCTGTTGCCCGTGATTTTTTTATCACAACTGGAGGTGCTCCAATTGTGATTTTTTCACGTTAAAATCATTGTGTCGATTTGTCTTGATTGTTTGATTGAGATTGTTTTATTGCTTAAAATTGATAGATAATCAAAAATCAACATCTAGGGGATTTCTAGATTTTTCAACTATCAAGTAACCTTAACTCTTCCTCAACTCGGAGGTGTTGAGCCAATTCCTCTAAAGTAAGATCTTTCTTTTTGTGTTTCAGAGTTTTCTTAAAATCCTTCCAAGAAAATGGCAGTTTCTCTATTATAAATGAAACTACAATAGATTCATCCATGTTCATATTCTTTTGTCGAAATTGACTCATAATATGTTGGATCTCATGGAATTGTTCCATAATAGGCTTTGTATCAATCATTGTAAAGAGCAGAAAATTACTAACAAGAAATTTCTTACTGGTGGCATTCTCGGTGAGGTACTTTGACTATAATAAGTCCCAGAGTTGCTTTCCTGTTTCTAGATGTTGATACACATCGAAAAAATAGTTTGATAGCACATTCAAAATGTGTCCTCGGCAAATGTAGTCATCATTCTCCCATTTGGTTCTGGCACGGGTTTGCTCCACAGTCTCATCTTCTTGTTCTGTTGGATAGGGGGTGGTTAGCACATAGACCACTTTGAGAGTGGTGTGCAAAAAGTGCATCTTCTTTTGCCAGCATCGGAAATTTCCTCCGTCAAAATGGTCAAGCTTCATGAAATCTTCAGTCATTTTCTAAATAGACATCGGCATATCCAAATATTGTCTTTAGATTGTTGGAACAAAGGGTCCTGAATTCTTCAAATGGTGGTCTACAGGTCTTCAAAATTTGGCAATGATCTTGTCTATACGGATTAGAAAATTAGTGCTTCAAGTCGCGTTACTAAGTCACTTTCCTAAAGACAATATTTGTACCCACCAAAAGGTGTGCATGGGGTTGTAACAAAGTTGCATCCAGGATACAATGAAGCCTGATCTAAAGATCTAGTCTATCAGCGTCTGCACTAACAGCAATAGATCAGAACACTCTTGATATAATCAAGAAACTAAGACACTGATAATCAAATCTCCAAAACTTGATTATCAATAACAAAAACAGAAATTTGCTTAAGAAACTCTTGATCGAAAATTCAAAATCAAGAGGGAGAGGGAGAGAGAAAGAGAATTACAGGAATGCTTTTAAGGATTTTGGATGGAATGAAATGGCTGATTTGGTAGCCTATTTAAAGGCCTTGATGGATCTAATTGAATGGTCATGTCCCTTGATCGCATCAAATCAGATCTGATCGTTGGATCAACGATCTATGGTGCAAATCATTCTCACTAATCACACCTGACCACGATCGGGTGCCATCTTATCCGTATGATCACGCGCATCTCCAATCAACGGCTATTATCAACTCGCTCCGGAACGGACACACAACCGTTTGATCGGTTGTTTGACTTATCACCAATGGATGACACGTCACTGCCACGTGGAGCTGACTGTATTCCACGTCACCCATGCCACGTCATCGCTCCAACTTGCCGATGCAAATAGGAAAACGCCCTCATGGAGCCTTGCACCGATGCGTCCGTGCTAAGTGCACCATCAAACGCCACACAGCCCACTGCCCACGCCACGCTCGCGTGTGCATGTGCGGATAATACGAAGCACCATCCTTGCGGTGTGGGTGCATGCACACTAGCTTTCACCTATAATTCCATATTCAAAAGAATATTCCATGTAGCACTTTATTAAGTGCTCCATGTTTTGCTCTCTTTCCGATGTGGGACAAAGTCCCCAAGCTTATTTCATGCTTTCCAAAGAAAACATTGAAAGTTTTTAAAACACCCAAAAATTAAACTATACATTTTGAAAACCATTTTGAAAATTCCCCAACATTTTCTCAATTAGGGAAAATTATTTAGGGATATTAGGTTTAGTTGATTAAAAATGTGTTGCTGGCTTCACAATTCATAT
This sequence comes from Camellia sinensis, assembly GCF_055761805.1. Lineage (NCBI taxonomy): Eukaryota > Viridiplantae > Streptophyta > Magnoliopsida > Ericales > Theaceae > Camellia > Camellia sinensis. Next base: position 14,291,546 of record NC_138969.1, read on the forward strand.
TTTAGTATTAGATATCCTTCTAGTGTCTATGTTATAACCCTATTAAAATCATCATTTGTGTGTGTGCCACTCCTGGCTTTTTCACACTTGATGATAATTGGTACATTTTGATGTGTAAAATTTGTCTTAGCTAAGAAGAAAAGAAAAAGTAATTATGTTTCCTTTTGTAATCAGTGTTAGAGAGGTGTGAATGGATTGAAGAAAAATATATAAGTTTTTTCACTTTTGTTAATTTTGGTAGGATTTCTGCACCATGTTTTGAGGGGTCAGATTTTTTTTGTCTAAATTTTTCATGGAATACTATTTTGAACTGTTATGGGATGATATTTTCTTTGTTACCGGTTTGAACTGCTATAATCGTCACTTTGAGTAGCCTTCATGGCTCTTTTTTGCACCTGACGATAATTAATATATTTAACTGTGTAAACTGTGTCTCAGATGTGGAGCAAAGCCTTGCAATCAGCAATTGTAAATGCTTTGCTTGTTTAATTGCATGGAACTTCTTATTTTGATACATTCCAGTTGAAAACTTATAATGCTGTTTTGTTTTATTGTTTCTCCAAGTTTTTCTTTGAAAGTGAGGAATGCTGATGGTGGATATGATGGAGGGAAAGCGTTAGAGATTACTGTGTATGATTATTTTACCAAACACCATAACATTGAACTTACTTATTCCGCATTCATGCCATGCCTTGATGTTGGAAACCAAAACCACCCAACTATCTTCCACTAAAGGTACGCAAAATTATTTTTTCTTGATTGTGTTTCTCAATCCCCACCCCGCTACTCCCTTTCCTTTTGTACAAGATTTTGATGCTGTTTTTGTCTTGGTATTCCAGCTTTCTTCCCTTGTATCTCTTCAATGTTATACGAAGGCTTTATCTTCAATGCAGAGAGCATCTTTAGTTGAAAAGTCAAGGCAAATGCCACAGGCTTTGAAAATTTACAGTTATGATGATGACCCTCTTTTCGTTGCTTGTGTCATTTCAATTGAGGAACAGCTTACCTAGGTTGATGGCCTTGTCCTTGAAGCACCAAAGGTAAATTTTGACTTTCTGTTAAAGGATGTTTCTATGTAACTATTGTTTCAAATATCAGTAGTCTTTTAAATTTATTCAAGGATGTTTTTGTGCAAATTTTATTTCAATACCAATTAACTACCATTGTCTTTTGACTTATATTTGTCTTGCAATTTATAGTTGAAGGTTGGTAATGGTGAAGATTGCATGCCTCGTAATGGACGATGGAATTTTAACAAGAAGGTATTCCCTTGGTTTCGTTATAATAATGGAAGAGAATTGTTCCAACTTTACGTGGAGGGTTGCAGAAATTGATAATTCTTTTACATTCCCTATTTTGCTTAAATTTAGCAACTTTGTTAACTAATTTGGCACTTAATTGTTCCTGTTTTATTCTTTTAAAGCAACTCTTCACCCCCATCTGAATAGAACAGTGGGCAGTTGTCAACTTCTCTACTCGTTGCGATACAAGTTATTGTCAACTTCTCTGCTCGTTGCGATACAAGTCATCTTTCTTGAGAACTTATTAACTGTGGAAGGAACAAGGGCATTGTAATTACCCTGTATTTGTTTCTATGATGGGTATTATTGTTTCAAACAAGCTTTACTTGATATAATTAATTGTTTTCTTTACATTCAGAATATTGAATGTCCACATACTCTAGTCAAGGAAGATCCACAATATAGAAGGTCTAGCCCCATAGTAAGAGTAGAAAAGATGTTTGAATTGATCACTGGTAAACTCCCGCCCCCCCCCCTCTCAGTTTCTTCTATGCGTCTTGCCAGAGAAGAAAAATTCTGATATTTATGGTAAGATTTTTGTATCCTTTATTTTTATATTTATTGTTTTAAGGCAATTTTACATATAATGTTCTTAATTTTCTTTATGTTGTCAAGGGCCATCGAAGAAGAAAAGTCTGTGTGACTTTGGAATAGCGACTCAATGTATTTCACCTACTAAGATCAATGATCAATATCTAACAAACGTCCTTCTGAAGATTAATTCCAAGGTAGTCTGGTAATTAAAGCTCAGAAAAAATGTAAGGCTATACTTATTTAGTAATCTTTACAGTGGTGCTGGGAACGCCAGTGTGGTTGATGAAATCATCTCTATCTCATACTTCAATTGATTGCTCAAAAGTTAAAGTGAAGTCTCTATCTCACATGTGCACTTGTCTTGTATTTTTTTTTTAATTTTTTTTGGGAATTATTACAAGACTCCGCTTTGTTCTCCCTTCAATGAATGCCTTGCTTTGATTATCTAACTTTTTATATTTTCTTTTTTGCTCTATGCACTTTGTCTGTACATTTTGCTCTTACAAGAATTTATGGAGATTATGTGTTGACTAACTCTGGCTTTAATTTTGCTGATTTTACTTTGTTGCTGACTGGAAACGGATGTCGTTTTTGATGTTATTGCTTTTGGCATACAATATTTTTCTCTCTGGTGGTTTATTGCTTTTGGCATACAATATTTTTCTCTCTGGTGGTTTAATTTGTAAAAGTTCCTTTCATGTTGCATTATGGACTGCATTCCTCTTGGATTGGCTTCAATATACACTACAGGAAATTTGAGTTTTAGCAGCGTTAAAACTTGAAAAATGCCGTAAAGCATATGCTACTCACCTTGTAAAAGCAAGCATAGCTGTTTAACTTATGCATTGCACATTTGACTTGCTATTCTTCAAAGATTTCAATATACTTAAAGAAATTTCAACTTTGCCAAACCAATAAATAAAATCTTCGGCATGGCAAGAAACATTAGAATGGGAATTTCTATTTCTACTTGATAATATGAACAACCATGCTTCATGAGATTGCCTATTGAACGCAACATAAAATTTATGTTGATAAAATCACGCCTGCATCACAATGCATATAGCCAGAGGCTATAGGCTAGCATTAGGTTGTCTATTTTCACACAATGCATAACTGGTTATAGTTTCCAGGTGCAGGACATTGATGTTTGCTTGTGTTTAATATCTACAGAATAGTTTCCAAGCTAGTTTCTTGCTGGGATGGGCAATCACCTTTCGTACTGGATTGGGTTCTTACCCAATTGATACTGTTTGTAGAAGGATGATGATGACTTTGGGAGAAGCAGTCAAGTACAAGAGCTCTATTGATGCTTTTAATCAGATCATCAAGAATGAAGGTCCTAAATCACTCTTTAAAGGTGTTGGAGCAAACATATTACGTATTGTCTCAGGAGCTTGTGTGCTCGCTGGTTACGACAAGTTGCAGCTCATTGTTTTGGGAAAGAAATACGGATCTAGCAGTGGCTAATATGATATCGGTGGTGATAATGATGATGATGATGATGATGAAAGTATGATGATTTAGGTTTACTATAATATGTGTTTTAAAATAATTTTGTCCGAAAAATGTTACTTTTGATATTTCCCCAAGTATTTAGGGATTACATATTAGTTCTACAGTACCAGAATACCTGTTTGAGACTTCATTTCATGTTATGTGTGCTTAAGCTTATATTCAGGTGGTGATAAGGAAAGAAGGAAAAGATGAATGATGGAGGGTGGAAGCCGGTTCTTAAAAAACGGAGGATGGGTCTGCAAACTGGTCGATCAAGGATGAATGATTTGGTCTCTCTTTTCGTGGATGAAGTACCAGAGGCTATGACCCCTTCAGATCTATTTAATCTGTTCAGCAAGTTTGGAGTTGTGAAGGATGTATTCATACCATTGAAAAGGAGGAAAACTACAAGATCAAGATTTGGATTTGTTAGGTACGATTGCACGGTGGCCGCAGAGGTGGCAGTGAGAAAAACTGATGGATTATGGTGTCATAACAGGGCCTTGAGAGTAAAGTTGGCTGAGTACAGCAAGTACAATCAAAGGAGACAGATGCTAACAAATGCTAAACAGGGAGGCATGGCGCAGAACAAGCAGGGGATCCCCATCCAACCTATCATGGGAATCAAAGGCAAGTCATACGCAGAAGTAGTTCAAACTGGAGGTAAAAATGGTGGAGAATATGGAAAACAAAACATCTCAATTCGAGCTGTGGAGGCTGGGAATGGGTGGTTATACGATAGTGTTCTCGTCAAGCTCAAAGCATTTTTTTCCTTTCATGACTTTCAAAAGGAGATCTATAAGAGGACTGGTAAGGAAGTAGTAGTTAGACAAGTAGGAGGAAGGGTAGCAATTTTATCATTCAGCTCCAACCATCAGATGAATGAAGAAAGAGCAAAGATGGAGGAGTGGATTCATGACTGGAGTGATGAAGTATTTGAATGGGAAGAAAGGAAGTTTTTGGAATGTGACAGATGTATCTGGCTCACTTGTGTGGGAGTTCCTCTCAATCTCTGGAGTATCAAAACTTTTGAAGCCATTGGCAAGGTATGGGGAGAAGTGGTCCAGTATGATGCAGATACAGTAGGAGGCCAACATTTTATGTTCGGTAAAGTTAGGATTATTACAAAAAGGATGGAGCCCATTAATACGGTTATTACACTAGTAGGAAATTTGAGGGATTATCAAGTGCGAGTGTTCGAAGAGCCATTAGTCAGTATCTGTCAATGCAATGGTGGCTATAGCTGCCAGAAAAATGAAGTATTGGAATCCAATATGCACAATGAGAGTGAACACTTGTCCAAATGCAGGCGTCAAGTTGATCATGTTCATGCAGAGGTAGCTGTTAATGGTGTTAAAGGTGTTAAAGGTGGGGAGGAAGGTGAAGTCGGTTCAGTTGCAGAGGAGGACAATGATGATGATGATGTGGCACAAACTGATGACATGTCAACCAATGGAACACACACAGCCGACAGAGCTTTAGTAGCGGTGGATGGAGGCCATCATTGCATGTCTGGAGTAGCTGACAAAGTAACTGAGCGTGCTCTAGGGAAAGAAAGGATGGTGCAGGCGGTCTGCTCAAGGGCTGCGGAGAATGGGATAAAGCAACGGGTGGAAAATCTGGAAGGCAACAAAGGTTTTATGTGTAGTGCATCTGGGTTGGAGTGCGGCAGACCCAACATAAATCTAGAAGTGGTGCTACATGGAGCCCAAGTTCAGCCCATAATTAATGGGCCAAGATGGGAAGCTAATTCTAATCTAAGTGATTGCATAGCCCAATCACAGTTTCTGGCGGCAGAGGAAGCTGTAGTTCAGCAAGTTAATCACGAGAAAGGGGGCCCATATCAGCAAGCTCAGGCTAGATTAAGAAGGAAGTCTGACCTGAAGAGGAAAGGCAGTGAAAAGGGGAAAGAAAGAGTGAAACACGGTGGTCAACCAAAACAGAAAGGGATCCTATTCAACAACTGTCTCAGAGGTGGAGTGATCCTTCGAGCGGCAGCAGCTGCTATGTCTTTACAAGCGTCACAAAACAGCAGTTCCCAAAGGAGAAGAAAGATACTCAAGGAGGCCCAAGCTACGATTGAGGTCGGGAAGGCATTAGGGCTCAACTGTGAGGGGAAGGAAGAGGAAGTGGTGACTAAAATAATGGAGCTGGAGGAGAAAGATATGGAAAGAGCTGAAGGAAGAGTAAAGGCAGATTAAGCTGCTGAAAAAAAATGTAGGAGAATAGAGGCTGTGTTGAAGATTGTTTAATGAAGATCATGTCTTGGAATGTTAGGGGGCTTAGAAAACCTGAAAAAAGGAGTAGAATTAAGGCTTTGGTGAGAGCAAAATCAGTAGATGTTGTGATGTTGCAGGAGACTAAGAGAGAAGCTATTGATGGTAATTTTGTCAAATCCTTATGGCCCGTGGATGATATGGGATTTATGGAGGTGGGTTCAGAAGGAAGTGCAGGTAGCCTCCTTTGCATTTGGAACACCCAAATTTTTCAATTGGTAGATTGCTGCAGTTCCAGGAACTTCATTCTTCTCTCAGGTATCTTATCTCAATCATTTCATTGTGTTATTTGCAATATTTATGCCCCGACTGATGCATTGAAGAGGAGGAAACTTTGGGAGAGTCTTGTAAAACTTAAACTCTCTTATCCTAACCCTTGGTGTCTGGGTGGTGATTTTAATGAGATTAGAGTTATGAGTGAGAGGAAAGGTTGCTCAAGAAGGGAAAGGGTATGAAAGATTTTAACAATTTTATAGAGAGCTTGGAATTAATTGATCTGAATATGCATGGTAGACTATTCACATGGTGTAATGCATTGGATGGGGAGAGGTGGAGTAGGATTGATAGGTTTTTGCTTGATCCTGATTGGTTGGAGAGGTACAAATTTAAACAATGGGGATTGCCTAGAGTCATTTCAGATCACTGTCCAGTTTTGCTAATGGAGGATGGAAGGGATTGGGGGCCAAAACCTTTTCGGTTTATTAATGCTTGGACATCACATCCTCAGTTTAAGAAGGAAGTGGAGAAGGTCTGGGAGGAGGTACAGATTCAGGGATGGGCTAGTTTCAGAATCATGATTAAGCTTAAAAGACTGAGAGCGTATCTGCGTAGGTGGAATATGGAGGTCTTTGGTAATATTGATGATCTACTTAAAAAAGCTGAAGATGAACTTCATGAGTGGGACTTGAAGGCGGAATCTAGATCCTTGTTGGAATCAGAGGTGAATAGAAGACGTGAGATCAGAAGTCAAGTTTGGCAGCTAAGTAGAAGCAAGGAGAGGATGTGGCTACAAAAATCTAGAATGTCATGGGCACAAAATGGGGATAAAAATACTAGACTATTTCACTTGATGGCAAGCAACAGGCAGAGAAAAAATTTATTGGACTCCGTTCAGGTAAATGGTGTTGCGGTGGAAGACCCAAGCATAGTGAAGCAAGTAGTGGAGAATTATTTTACAAGGGTCTTTGCTGAAAGCTGGGAGAGTAGGCCTAAGTTGGCAGGGTCCTTTTTGGCCATTACTGATGTTGATTCAAAGGAAGTGCTAGAGGCTCATTTTAGTGAAGCAGAAATCTGGGCAGCCATTCAAGATTGTGATGGGAATAAAGCTCCTGGACCTGATGGCTTCAACCTGCATTGCATTCAAAAGTGCTGGTCTATAATGAAAGGTGAGTTCATGCAGTTGTTCCAAGAGTTTCATCATAATGGGAAGTTGGCTAAAGGGGTAAACAGCTCTTTCATTACCTTGATTCCTAAAAAGAAGAACCCACTAGACTTGAGTGATTTTAGGCCTATAAGTTTGGTTAGCTCGATTTATAAAGTGTTGGCTAAAGTGTTGTCCAGAAGAATAAGACAAGTGCTCCCAAAACTCATAGGAAAGGTTCAAACAGCCTTTCTTTCGGGTAGATACATCCTTGATGGGGTCTTAATTGCTAATGAAGTGGTGGATTGGTGGAGAAAGACCAAGAAAAAAGGAATCATTCTTAAATTGGACTTTGAGAAGGCCTATGATTCAGTTAACTGGGAGTTTTTGTTGTCAATGATGGAAAATTTTGGGTTTGGAGATAAATGGGTGGGTTGGATTAGGTCGTGTATTTCTACGTCAAGGATCTCAGTGCTTGTAAATGGGTCACCCACAGTAGAGTTCTCTCCTCAGAGGGGTTTAAGGCAAGGAGATCCACTATCGCCTTTCCTTTTTACTATGGTTGCAGAAGGACTAAATATTCTGTTAGAGAGAGCCAAAGAACAGGGGATGATCAGAGGAGCTTCAGTTGGCCATCAAGACTTGATAATTTCTCATTTACAATTTGCAGATGACACTATTATATTTTGTGAAGCCAATTGGGATGAAATCAGGGTGCTTAAAAGAATTTTGAGGTGTTTTGAAGTCATGTCAGGCCTCAAGATTAATTTTCATAAAAGTATTGTTTGTGGAATTGGGGTGGGAGAGGAGTTAGTTAGGGAGTTTGCTAACAACCTGAATTGCCTCAGCCAGAGTCTACCTTTGTCATATCTTGGCTTACCCTTAGGGGCCAACCCAAGGAAAAAAAGTACTTGGAAACTAGTGGTGGAGAAGTTTAAAAAGAAATTAGCATCTTGGAAGAGGAGATTCTTGTCTTTTGCCGGTAGATTGACCCTAATTAAGTCTGGATTGTCAAATCTTCCAGTGTATTTTCTATCTATTTTCAAATTGCCTATTGGTGTTGCTAAAACAATTGATAGGATTCAATCAAACTTCTTGTGGTGTGGTTCGGAAGTTCAAAGGAAAATTCACTTAGTCCAATGGAAAGAGGTGTGTAAAAGTAAAGACCAAGGGGGGTTGGGTGTGAGAAGTCTCAGTGATGTTAACATCTGTTTAATGTTAAAATGGTGGTGGAGGTATGGTCATCAACAACAGTCACTATGGAAAATGGTGGTATGTAGCAGATATGGGGGGAATGGGGGCAGGTGGAAACCAGAAACAGTGTCAGCTGCAATGGTATCTACAATGTGGAAGGACATTGTATCATTACTTTCCGCAAATAGTGTAGCGGCAGAGTTTTTGTCACAAAACTTCAGGATTATTTTGGGAAATGGGGAAAGAATCCATTTTTGGACGGATAGATGGTTCAATGATATGAGTCTTAGGAGTGAATTTCCTAGACTATTTAGTCTATCAGTGGAGAAGGAAGGTTCCTTGCAATTTTTTTACCACCGGAAAGGGCCGGGCAGTGATTGGAAGTTGGCATTTAGAAGATCACTTTTAGCTTGGGAGGAGGAGGAAGTTCATAGGCTAAATGTATTACTAGCAGAGGTACCTAATCTAAATCCTCTAACTGAGGATCACTGTTTGTGGAGAGCAAGTAATTCTGGAGTATTCTCTGTGGCATCAATGTGGAAAAGGTTGGAATTAGTTAATGGACCCACAGTTTCCATTTCAAAGTTCCTGTGGAAAAATGCAGCCCCCCCGAAGGCTCAGTTCTTCACCTGGTTAGCTTGGAAAGGGAGACTTAAAACAGCAGATTTCATGCAAAGGATTGGAGCTATACCTGCCAATGTCAGCCCACTGTGTGTATTTTGCAAAGCAGAGGTAGAAACCATAAATCATGTGTTGCTTTTATGCCCATTGGTATGGAAGTTATGGTCTGCGTTGGTAAACTGGTGGGAAGTGCAGTGGGTAACACCAGGATCTGTGGCTATTTTGCTTGACTGGTGGTCTGGTATGAAATTCAGGAAGAAGGAGTTCAACATTTGGAAGGTGGTCCCTTTGGCCATGCTTTGGTCCTTATGGAAACTTAGGAATGAATGCTTATTTAACAATGGTAGTGCAGATTTTGCACAGATAGTAGAGCTACTGAAAGTAACAATTGCATTATGGATCAAGTCATATGTTAAAGGGGTGAATTACACTGTGCATGATATTGTCGCAAATTTGAAGCAGGTGAGAGGTTGTATCTCGTAGGTTGTGCTTGGTCTGTCATTATGCAGAGTGGTAGCAGTGTGGGAAGTAGCAGATTTGTTTGTAGAAGTCTGGTCTGCAGCTATCTCTCTGGTTCCAGTGAAGCTCCTGTAGGTGAAGCTTATGTTATTATGCAGAATGCTAGCAGATGGTTTTGAAGCAGATTGGTATGTATGCAGCTTGATTGCAGAGTGGTAGGTACCAGCTTCGGGTCTGTCATGACAGTGCAGAGGCCTGCTTGGTTCTGGTCTGGGCAGCAGTGCATTTGCCCTCATGCTGACTTTGTCTTGCCCTAATTCTGGAGCCCTCATGCTGACTTTCCTGCCTCACTGATGGTCTGATTCTTGTTACTGTGTGTGGTATGTTTGCTTTTGCTGATGCTAACCAACCACCGTGTGTGGTCTGCTGCTGGATGCTCCAGCAGAGGGAAAGATGGTGTTGGCTTTGGTATGTTTCTGATTTTGGTTGTATTGTGGGTTGGGTTTGTTGATTGTGGTTGGTTACTCACCAACTCACCATCTTTCCCCTACCCCTTCCCCCTCCCCTTCTCCCTTATTGATGTATTCCCTTACTCGGTTTTCATCAATAAAGATTCCTTTTCTTCGCTGATCAAAAAAAAAAATGTGTGCTTGAGCTTATATACTACAGTTTATATTTGCCTTTTTGGTGAGAAAAATAAATATGACATTGTTTTAATTATGTAATTGGCAATGTAATGTTGTGAGTGGTTTGTCGAATATGGCAATATATTAGATACCACTAGTATAATTATTTTTGGATTGTGGCTTTGAGATATTTTTATTTTATTTTATTTTATTTTTTTGAGTAAGGTGGCTTTGAGATATAATACATTTATATGGTCTATAATTGTTGTTGCTCATGATAACAGCAAGTGATAAAAGGCACAAAAGTTGGTATTTGACTTGTAAGTTCGAGATGTTCTATTGTTTTGTGGTAACAGATGGCTTTGAAATTCTCTCTTTTTTTTTTTTTTTTTTTTTGGAGGAATTAGTTAACTTTTTTGGTGTGGCGTTTTTGAAAAAACACTATTAAATGACGTCATTATAATGTCATATGTTAGTTTGTGACTAAAGGTAAAATAGATGGTAAAACAAATGTCAAAGATTTTGTGGCGCTTTAAAAAACGCCATCAAATATTTTTAGCGACGTTTTCAAACATTGTAAAGCTATTGTGGTAGCCATATCAGCGATGAAAATATTAAAAATTGATATAAGTTTTTACGGCGTTTTTTAGGCTTTTAGCGGCGTTGAAATTTAAATTTCCTATAGTTTTTTTTTTTGTTTTTGTTACAAGAAAATCCTCCCTACCCTCTCGTAGGTCCAAGGCAGCGCCCCTTACAAAGCTTAAGTCAAGACTCGCACAGCGGGGGATTATTGAACCCACACCAAGCGCTAATTAGATAATTTGAGATACAACCTCCTAACTAACTGTGCTTCGCCCAGGAGATTGGCCTAGGAGGGAAGGAATTGAACCTGTGACCTTGGGGCTTAAACCCCAAACCTTAACCATAATACCACCCCCTTGGGTTAATTTCCTATAGTGTTGGTTTGGTGATTTATCGATTTAAGATTCTGCTTTATGGAAAAAGCAAAAGGCATGTAATAGTTGGGATGACTTTGGTGATTATATATATGAACTATCAAATGACGTGTGCTTAAAGGTACTTCCAACTCAAATTTTGATTTTTCGACATAAATTTAGTTTACTAAATAAACTTTTATCAAATATAGCGGTTTTATAAAATTTAGGTCTTTTGGCCCAAATTTAGTTTTTAACTTCTAAATTAAATTAATTAATTGAATCTTTTAAAATTTAAATTGTATTGAATTGATGTATGAATAACACTACAATATTAAATGAGAGTATAAAGTTCATATTATATAAGTGAAATAACTCATAGTTCCAACAGGAAAGCTTATAATTGTTTAGGTCAAAAGTTTATTTCAAAGTTAAACCAATAAATCAATCAAATCAAAAACGGTTCAGTCTAATCGGTTAGGTCAAAAGACTAACCAACTTACAAAAAATTATTTAATTTTAATTAAATTTAAATTATCTTAAACTGAAACATACACAACACTATAATATTAAATAGAAGCATAAAGTTCACTTTAGATAAAAGTGAAACAACTCATTTTTTTCTTTCTTTTCACGATGTGAGATTGTGTAAAATAAAAGTTAACAATTGTTTAAGTGGAAAGTTTATTTCGAATCAAGTAATCTCAGTTGTTCAATCAACATCATTCTAACCAAACAATTGAATCAAATGCTCTAACTTTCTTCTACACATTTTTGAAAGCCATCCTATTTTATTATACACATACTTATAAATTAAGAAAATTTAATATCTATCCATATCTATTTACTCTATTTGTAACTAATCTTTCTTTATTTGGAAACAATTTTTATCTATTAAATGCAATTATTATTTTTCATTGTTTGTAATCACGAATTGTAAAACTGTCATTTTTTTTCTATTGATGTTATCCAAACACATGCAGTGTGTAGTACATTCACTAACCTGCAACTTTTAGCCACCATTAGTATTTTTTTTTTCCAGTAAAGAAAACTTTATTGATTATAACAATGAAGACAAAGAAACAATGAATAAAGAGGGGAGCAGAGAGCAACAAAGCTCTCAATCTAATACCAATACAATTGGCACCAGAGAGAGTGCCTCAAGCACATCCCTAGGTTGGTAAGGAACCAACCAAAAAAAAAAAAAAAAAAGAAGAAGAAAAGAAGACAGACAGAAGAAGAGAATGAAGGAAAGAAATAAAATAGTAGCCTTACAGCAGAGTTAAGAACAGCCTCTGATTTGACTCCACTTGAACACAAAATCATCAACTGAGGAGGGGAAATCCTTTATAGATGCTTTGAGCCAAAGAGTTGTTTTGATTTTGATGAGCTCACACAGATCAGAGAAATTGGGTTGGGCCTCAGTGAAGACACATTCATTCCTATATTTCCAAAGAGATTAAAGAACAACTAGGGGGATAGCATTCCAGATTTTCCTTTCAAAGCTCTTGAATTTTCTACCCAGCCATCGTTAGTATTAATGTTATTGTTATCTATAGAATACACAAACATAATGTAAAGTGAAATTTTCAATTGATTTATGAAATCCGATTAGGGACACACCATCAGTCAAATTTAGGTGCATGTTTGAATTATGTATTGATTTTATTTTATTATTATTGTTTTCTTTTTGTTAACATTGGTGTGGCTTGATAGCATTTTACTTTCTTATGAATAGTTAAAAAATTTATCTAATTGGGAGTGCCTTTAGGCATGGGTCATTTGCAAAGATTTTGAGAAAAATAGTTAAAAATCACAATTAAACCAGCGAATTAGTCAAATTGGAACCGATTAAGCCTACCCGATCTGGTTAGAAGACTAACCAACTCACATAGAAATTAATTAATTGAAACTTTTAAAATTTAAATTGTATTGAACTGAAGTATAAACAACATTACAATATTAAATAAGAGCATAGCGTTCACTTTATATAAGTGAAACAACTCACAAAATCATACTCAATCATTCTCTCTTTTTTTTTTTTTTATGTGAGATTGTATAAATTAAGCGTTAATAATTATTTAGGTGAGAAATTTATTTCAAATCAAACAAATCTAACTAATAGATTTTGATAAAAGCACTAAAATCGTGGTTAAATTAGCGAATCAATCAAATCAAAAACGGTTCAGCCTAATTGGCTAGGTCAAAAGAGCAACTAACTTACACAAAAATTAATTAATTAAAATTTAAACTGTTTTGAACTGAAATATGTATAACACTACAATATTAAATGAAAACATAACGGTCACTTTATATAAGTGAAACAATTCATTTTTTCCTTCTTTTTCCAATGTGGGATTGTGTAAAATAAAAGTTAACAATTGTTTGGTATGGTAAGTTTATTTCGAATCAAACAATCTCAGTCATTTAACATTTAATTAGGTCAATTCACACAATTCTAACTAATTGTATCTCTTAAACATTATTGAAAACCGTCGTGTTTTATTATATAGATTAGAAATTTTAAAAATAAATAAATAAAAAAATTGGGATGCCTTCTCTCTCTCTCTCTTTTGCTTGGAGTGTCTCTTTCTCTAGTATATGTGAGATCAAAGGTGTTTCAATAGATATAATGTTAAAAGTTTTTATATTGGAGTTACACTTGCCTTATCGCACATTAATTTTACAACTCATTGAAGATGACTTTATATAACAAACACAGTTATTGATATACTTAATGTTGTTTATCTTTAAAAAAAAAATTAAATACAAGAAAAACACAGTCAAAATTTTCTTATTCAGGGGCAATCCGACCAAATTTCATCATCGTCCCACTACTCATGCAAGTTAATATGACGAATAATCTCCTTGTCTTAACTTAGTTTGAAACATATCATCTCCATCCTAAATTAGGCAATAGAAGTCCCCTACCTAAGTAAATTAGGATTTTGTTAATAAGTGCTCCACAAAAAATAAAAATAAAAATTAGCAGTTTTGATCCATTTCAAAATACTTATAGAAAGTGTTATGAAAAAAAAAATGTAAAATAAATAACAAAGAAAAATGATATACAAGTCTATTTTATGAACCCAGTGATGTGTAAGTAATATGATTGTGTAGCACTTGTGTCCTTTAAAGCTTTTGGTAAGTGTATTTGAACCCTTTATTTTATTTTGGGAATCTTTAGTGTTGTTGTACCTTAGTTTTGGAGGTGTACAAATTTATTTAACCTTGTTGGGATTGCTCGTTCATGCTTGTTCGTGTTGAAAAGTTGTTTGGAAACTTGAAAATCATGTTCTGGGGTCGACATCGGTCTTGGTGGTGTTGACACCTTCTCTTTAAGTTGGCCACAAGGGTCGACACCAATCTGGAAAGGGTCGACCCTTGTTCTGAAATTGCTTACTGCATTTTGGTGTCGACACCAGCCTGGGGAAGGGTCGACACCTGCTGTGCAGTCAAACTTAGTGTTCCAACTTTTCTTCTTGGGGGTTGACACCTACGATGTTTTTTCCATATTTTTTTGTCGGTTTAGGCATTACTTTTGAGGGTTTTGACCAGATATTTTGGGTCAACTTTGGGCCTTATTTCTAATTTTACCTAGTGCCATAAATAGGCTCTCACTTAACCCTTTTCTTTATTTCTTCTTCTCTTTTCTCCCTCTAAACCGTGAGACTCTCTCTCTCTTTCTCAAAAAGCACTTTTCACTCATAAATCTTTAGATCTAGTTGCTTGAAGGCCTCTTCTCACCTTGCTCCTTTGAGATACATTATAGAGCTTGTCGAGGGCTTCATTTTGATCGGAGCAAAACGTCGTTTCTCATCCGTCGACTTTTGGGTTTTCTTCCTTCTTCCTCTTCTAAGCTTGAGATAGGGATATTCTACTCTCCTATATGGGTTTCAACATAGATATTGTAATCTTGTATAAATGGTATGATTTGGGAAGGTTTTTGGTGAATTTTTGGTTGGTTTCTATATATATATATAAGAGGGGTTTTCTATTTGGGTTTCTTTATGGGCATGAGAGGTCTTGAACATGTTATGACTTGAGAAGAATTGATGAAATTTGGTCTTTGGTATAATATTTGATGAAGGGGGAGAATGCCTTAATTTGAATTATGTACATTATTTGTGTGTAAATAATGAAATCAATGTGAAAATACGAAATTGATTTGAGAATCATGAAATTGGAGGAAATTGTGATTAAATGGTGTAGTTGGATTAATAAATCACTCACTTATGAAAAATGTGATAAATTATCTGTTGAGAAATTTATTTATCAATTTAGATATATCTGTTTTGGGCTATCGGTAGAGGATAGCCATGATTGTTGTAGAAACTGCATGATGATTAGGTAAATTGAAACTAATCGATTGGTTTATGTCATTGAATATGACGGTTGGATTAAAACATTGAATATGTGTTTTGATTAGTCATTGTATATGACAAAGTGTTTAAATACATTGTATGTGTATCTTATTTGGGGGGAGATATGGGATGGACTCCTTTGATAATTAAGTTGGCCGGAGTGTCCAGGGTGAAAGTCCCGAAATCATATATATTCAGGTGCCGGTTCCCTCGGACATAGTTCCGTAAAATGGCAAGAAATAGAAGTGTATGAATAAATGTTTATGATTGAAATGTTGATAAATGAGTTGTAGTCTCATTTTGAATTGTTTAAATGATGATGGACTATGTTCATGAATTGATTTGGATAAGTAAATGTAAATGAATGGAAATATGAATGTCAATGTTGATTGGTTATGGAGAAGTTGTAAGTTGGTTTTCAAGTGTTAAACATTTATCGGATGCTAATATTTTAGTTAATTCTCATATACTGTTTAGCATATCTCTACTGGGCTTTGGCTCGCCCTACTTGGGACACCATTTTTTAGGTACAGGGGACATGCCACCTCCAATGACATAGCTTGGGAGGTTTAGGAGTGGAAGGCTTCGTTTTGTTATTTATATTTTGTGTTAAATGTGAATCCAAGCCAAGGGCTTTATATGTAAAGAGTTAGAACTCTACTTTTGTTGTGACCAAGTGTTAACTCGGAAAGTTGTATGCCCTTTGGGCACTTATTTTTGTTGTTTAGAAGTTAGAGTTACATGCTATATGTAGACGTCCCCAAACGTCCCGGGGGAAATCCCCCGTTTTGTTCATTTGGGCTCACTACAGTTTAGACTCAATGTCACGGTCCTATATCTAATCTCGCAGAGTGCAATGCAAGACCGATGAATCACCAAAGAGTCCAAATCCGGCAAATCATTTTTGAAAACTGATTTTTAAGAAAGAAGTGCCAAACATGGATTGCTTTGCCAGATATAGAGTCACCACCTAAATGTTTTATTTTGGAAAATTTAGGAAACCCTGACTCGTTGCTTAAGGCCACGTGTCCGTCATCACCAAAGTTGCCTCGGCTCGGGAACTTGGGTACAATTGGGGAAGGTCACTTCGTGAGCACCCCCGCTCGCCCGATCAAAGATTGGCCTCTACTAACCATGATATCGAGTTTTAAAAACATATGTGTTTTTATTCCGGTTTATTCGCCTAGAATTACTATGTGATGCGCGCAGCATACTAGTATAGACCGGATCACCTGAATTGGAACAAAACATTTCATGTTTGTTTTTTAAAGCAGTTTGCTACTCACAAGTAGGCTTAAAATGCAGATTTTGCCACCCTCAAGTGGGCTTAGAAAACATGGTTTTGCCACTATCTAATGGGCTTAAAACTCGCAATCAATGAATTGTTCCAATCCAAGTAATCCAACCTTCACCCACAGGCATTCAGGCAGTTATATCACATAAGCATTTAGCCTCATGGTAAGCATGCTATCATGGCAGTCACTCACACACATGCAAGGATGCTAAAGTATAGATACTTACCGAGTACTCCAAGCCAAAGAAAGAAGGTAATTAGAAATCATGCATGAATCCTAACTATGCTGAAATGCCTAATGCAACACATGCAAAAATGCAACTAAGATAGGCTCGGCTATTCTAAGATGGCATATGAAATGCAACAATTGATACACGTATTCAACTTGGAATTGAAATACGATGCAGTTAGTATGATGTTCCGAGCCCGGTGCATGCAAAACAGATGAATGAATGCAAACATGCTATCATAAGTATGCTAATTGAAACATGCCCTAAACTAACTATCATAAGCTGGTAAATAAAAGGGAGAAAGACGTGGGGTTGGAAGACATACATCACACACACGCACACTTATTACAACAATTGGCCCTCTCTCGGAGGGTCTGAATAAATAATACAGTCCAAATAAATAATTAACTACTCTAGCTAATTAAATATTACAAGACCCTAATTAATTAACAAATTAACTAGGAAAGTGAATAAACTAGCATGCAATACTACAAGTAATGGACTGTCTTAGCTTTGTTCTGAATGATGAAAGATGCATGCATGCTCTAGTCGCCTTGTCGGGAAATTGCTTGCGATGCCCCGATTTGCCTCTGTTTGCAATTGATTCTGGAACACTGTACAACGCTCTAGAAGGCTGTTGATTTCTGGTTTGCTGCAACAGAGAGCAAGAAAGGGGCATGGCAAAGTATTTTCAACATATGTGTACATGACTACTCTCCCTATCATTACACAAGCTCTAGGGAATGTAGTCCTCGATCCTCGTACCACCTATCACGCATTTCGATGCATGATGGCCGAGGAATCGAATTGCACGACTCGATATGAAACGAATGCACATATAAACACAACAAGGCCTAGACTCCATCATAGGTAATCCGAAGTGTCGGCGACCGAGAATCGAGACACGTTTCGTCACTTGGAGTACGAAACGTCCCTCGTTTCTCGTGTTTGGACTAAACCCTACTCCAAACACAATGCAACACACATGGCATGCATGAATGCAACTCTAACATGCAACCTAAATGCAATGCCACTAAATGATGCAAACATGCAAGTAATGATATGCAAACATGCTACTAGCATACACAATGCTATGAAATGATCAAAGGCATACTCAATGCACATGAGGACTATATGGCATACGCAATGCACACATATGAAGATGGACATACACAAAGGCATAATCAAGGCATACGCAATGCGACGATCAAGCATGCGACAATACGGACATGGCATACACAATGCAAGATGGACTTAAACTAAAATGAATGGGCCTCAGCCACACCCAAATCAGTGGCCAAATGATGAAAATGAGACAACTGAAATGCATGCAAACATGCACGGATGCAAAGGACCGATCCTAAGGCACAACATGCAACTCTAACAAAGCATGGCAAAGGATGAAATATGGCATAGAATGGAACATGATCCAGCTCTGAAATGGCATAAAAGATGGTCTCGAATCGTGCAAATATGTCACACAATGCATGCTAGATGACCCGGATACCGAAACTAGTGAAGTGGATTACACTACAGGTACACAAAGCATTGCACATATGGAAAAACCAACCCCAAATAGACCCTAGGCAGGTCCAAGACAGTGGGAAAATGGCCTAAAATGATGGCTCAACATGCAAAGAAATGGAACTCATTCAATGGTCGGTAAATGAGGCATACAAGCCCGACTCTCAAACGCATTTAAAGAGTGGAAAATATGAGAATATGCCATTCATATAAGCTCTGAAATATGATATGCAATGGCCCTAAACATGAAAACACCTCAATATATGCACGCAATAGACCTCAAAACTCAAAGCTAGGCATGGATATTGAACTACAAGCATGCAAAACAGGCATCATTCGACCATGAGACCCAAAAATAGAGCTAAGGCAGTCCAAAACATGCACAAGATTAGTTTAAGGCATGGCCAAAAAAGTGCTAGAATCAAGGGCCAACATAGCATGCAACACAAGCTAGTATAGAGGATTTGCACTACAAGTATATGAGGCAATCAAGTGGCCACCAAACCAGAAAAATTCAGAAGTATGACATGCCAAATAAACCCCAAAAACCTACTGAAACATGGTCTACGCATGCAAGAATGATAGGCTCCTTTGATGGGCTATAAAGAGGGTTGTTCTACACATGCATGATGGACACCCACCATGGAAAAACCACCTCTGGAAAGAGGTTATGAAGGCCCTAAAACTCACTAAAAATGGCCTAAAATGAGGCTAAGAAGCATACAAGTAAAGGCTCTTTTGAAAGGCCATGAAGAGGGTTACTCTACACATGCAAGAGAGACACTTTATATGGCAAAACTACCTCTGGACAGAGTTCATGCAGGTCATAAAACTCACAAATAATGGCCTGAAACATGGCTTGAAAACATGCAAATAGGGGCTCCCTTGTAAGGCCAAGAAAGCTAGTAAACAAGACAAGGGGTGAGAGGGTCACCCCTCTCTGATTTTGATGCTCAAAAACACATAATAACCACTTAAAATCCGCTGGATTTCAGTGGTCAAAAGGGCCAACAAATCTCAACAAAAAGGCCCTAAGGCATAGCTCAAAACAAGATGGAATGAAGCATGCAAGGGGGTAGATGACCCCCAACAAAAAAAAGACCTTAAACAAACATGTTAAGAAGCTCAAAATAAGACTTTTTTCAGTTTATGAAAAAACCCAAATGTGCTTACAAATGGAGCTAATATATGAAGCAAAATAATGTCAAAAAGTGGGAAAGAAGTGTTTCCCTTGAAGCTCAGCAACTCCAGCAGCTTTAAGACCAAAAACTCAGACCTTAGGACCTCTCAAGACCTTCCAAGAAGCTTAGGTTGGTGTTGGAGGTGTTAGGCTAAGAGGTGTAGTGGAAATGGGCCAAGAACAACGGTCATTGGAGCTTGAAATAGAGAGATATAGGGAAAGATGTATGTATACCTCAAACCAGGTTCTGAATCCTTGCAAAGGAAGGGAAGCCCTTCCTTTATAGAGAAGAGAGGCCAAAGCTTCTCTTAGAAGCTTCATACCAAGATTAAACGTGTATGGAGGATGCAACAAATGCCTCCCAGCTGGCACAGCTAGAAGCAACTTAGGAAGACAAAACAAGAGGGAGTAGGCCGACCAGTTCAAGTGGTTGGCCGACTAGGCCAGGTGGTCGGCCAACCACTTTTTGTGGTCGCCCAGCCAGGTCAAAAGTTCCAACTCAAAACTAGGTGGTCGGCAGCCCATATTGGTGGTCTCCCAGGTGAATACAACTCAGTGGTGATATGGGAGACCAGTAAATGTGGCTCAAAAGTGAGGGAGACCAGCTCTCTAATAAGAAAATCGGGCGGCGAAGAGAAAGGTGGTCTCCAAGAAGAAAAGGTGGTCTCCCACCCTCGTACCACCTTCCTAACAATGAAAATAGGGTCCATGCCAAAAATGAACCCACACCGATGCAAAACGAGGGTTCGGGGGTCAAAACGCGCAGCCAGGTTCCCTGAAAATTGACTATCAAGCACCGGAAGTGGTGTGCGACCACAAAGGTAGTCTCCTGGGCCACAGTGTCCCTCTAGGGAGAGGAAACAAGGTGTGTGCCAAAAACCAGAGCAAACGGAGAAAGTTAAGCGGTCCCGAACCGAGGCGCAAGGCCGACGGCTCCGAAAATCAGAAACTGGTCTCCAAACGGGAACAATGGCTTACGACCACGAAACGTAGCCTATGGCCATTGAGAGATGGTCTACGAGACCTCTCCCTCCCTTCGGGAAGAGAAAACAAAACCTGGTTCGCAAATCGAGGCGAAGCACAACAGAGTCCCGAAGTCTGGAGGCAAAGTTCTCAGTCGAGACACTGTAACCTCAGAACGAGCACAATATGCACCATCACCGAGCTCTCAGTCGATGACGTCCGAGTCTTAAGGTCGGTCAAAAATGGGGTGTCTACACTATAGTTTCAAGATTAATGTTTATGAAAATGTAATGCAGTAATGTCTTTTGTAAAGCAAACTCTGATAAATGAAGAGATGATATTTCTCCTATGTTTATGACAATTTGTGAATGGTTGTCTTGTAATATATTTTGAGGGCGTTACAGGTTGGTTGATAATTAAAAAAGATATGAGAGAGAATGTGTGTTAATTTTAATATCCTAATTGATTGACATATCACTGAGTTTAAAAAATAAATCAAATTTTTGATCTTAAATAGTAATGCTCATAAATAAAATTAACCATTATCCGAGGCATTTACTAACACTTGCCAAAAACTTAAAATGGAAAAAATAAATAAATACTAAATAAAACCCTAGACGTAGAGGACTGGATGTGTGTATATATGTACGTAATATGAGAAAACCTAAACCAACCCACCAAAGACCGCCGAGAGGAAAAGCTGGGGCATCAATTTAGAAGAAGATGAAAATGAAGAAGAAGATGAAGATGGAGTCTCAAAAATTCCATTGATGAAATCAGCAGCTAAGCGATTTTACCACACTTTTGGTATGGATCACTACATATCGATTTTTATCTATTTTTTACTAGACTTTTGGTATGAAAAAAAAAAATCTATTTTTTAAACCCATTTTATAGACTCAGTGATGTGTAACCGATATGATTGGTTGATAATTAGAAAAGATATGAGAGAGAATGTGTGATAATTTTAATATTCTAATTGATTGACATATCACTGAGTTTGAAAATTAGATCTAATTTTTGGTCTTAAATAGTAATGCTCATAAATAAAATTAACCATTATCCGAGGCATTTACTAACACTAGCCAAAAACTTAAACTAGAAAAAAAAAAAATAAATACTAAATAAAATCCTAGACAGAGAGGACTGGATGTGTATATATATGTATGCAATCTGAGAAAGCTGTGGCATCAACTTAGAAGAAGATGAAAATGAAGAAGAAGACGGAGATGGAGTCTCAAAAGTTGCATTGATGAAATTAGTAGCTAAGCGATTTTACCAGACTTTGGTATGGATCACTACATATCCTTCATTCTTTCTTTCTCTCATATGTAATTTTAATCGATTTCTTTGTTTGTTGAGATTGGTTTTGATGATTTTGTTGCTGAAGTCGAACTAGATCTTGTCATTGATTTTTTTTTCTTTTTTTTTTTCATGACTTTAAGCCTGTTCCCATTTATATATTAGTGTTTTAAAAGTGAAATTATAATTTAATTTTTTAGTGGAATTCATTCTCGTTATATAATTTTATTATGAGTTGTCAATGTAATATTGAATTGTCACGGTTGGTTGGAAGTAGGGAGAGATGAACCGTGATATTGGATTTTGTTTCAAAATTTTCATATAATTATATTTTTATTTTATTTAAAAGTAATACTAGATATCCCAAATAATTTACTAAATATTTTATCAAACCTCTCACATGGGAGAGGTTTGGTAAAATATTTGATAGATTATTTGGGATACCTAGCATTTTCTTTATTTAATGATTATTAGACTCTTGAACAAAAGACATACTCTGTTTGGTTATTCATGTTTTAAATAAGATTTCGATTTTTAATTCTTATATTTTATGTTTAGTGATTTTTTTTTAATATTTTGGTCAATTTTTTTTTAGATAAGTCTAATTTAGATTTTACTCAAAAAGTAAAATATTTGAGAAGAATTTTTTTTAAAAAATCAATAAATACAAAAAATTACGAAAATATACTGAATCTTTGAATATTTTTTGTATTCACCCTTTGCCTTATTTTAAAGTTTTTCCCTCATTATGTTTTTGTATGAAAAAATAAAACTACATTAAAATGATTCTTAAAAGTGCTGTGTGATTATAATATATTTTTTAATTTTTTTAAAAATCAAAATTGTGTGACAAATTATTTATGTCAAGTGGAATTTTATGACAATTTAATTTAATTTAATATTTTTTTTTTGTCTTTTTTTTGTGAGAAACCCTAGGGACCATGTATATATTAACCCTATAGGGACCCTGTATATCCAACCCATCACAACTCATCAATGGCGCCTGAGATGAGAAGCTGCGGCATCAACCAAGGTGAAGATAAAGATGGAGTCTTGAAAATTCCATTGATTAAATCAGTGGATAAGCGATTTTACAAGAGTATTGGTAATGATCTCTACATATATATAATTTTGACTTGATTTCTTTGTTTGTGATTGATTTTTGATGACTCTTTGTCGCTGATGAAAATCCTAAGTGATTCGTGATTAGATCAAGAATTAAATATTTCAATTCCTAATTATTCAAAACACACAATCTAAATCATCAAGCACTTACGAAAGTGATTTAGATTGTTGTTTTTCGGAATAAACAATAAATCGACAAAAACGATTTTTACGTAGAAAAACCACAATTGAAGAACCTTCAATTGTAATAAAAAACCACGGGCAAAACGCCACTAATCAATCCACTACTAAAGAAAGAAAGATTACAACGATAACTAACAAATTACTCAACTCATAAAATTTGTCTTCAAACCTTCTGTAATTCTTTCACCAAGCCTTCGTCTTGGAACTGATTAATCTGAAGTTGAATCCACAACTTCACTTGTCGAATCAACGACTACGTACAGAGTCAAACTCCTTTGAAACTCCACGTTTGAATCTTCGGAATCCACCGAAGAAGAACACTCTTGTATGTAATCAATCAACGTTCTTGATCTATGCTTGTCAACTCATGAGTTTAATACTCATTCAAATTATCAAGGAAAACTCATAAAAATACTCTTGAAGCAAATCTTAGAAAACCTCAAAGTAGATCTAAAAAACCTAATCCTCGTTTTGGAGTAAAACAAATACTTATAGAAATCCTAGATTTTGAAGCTCACTCGAGCGAGGAACTTAACTCGTGTGATTTCCAAAAGTGGCTTCGCTCGAGCCACGCATCCTGCGCTCGAGCGAACAATCAACTCTTTCTGGTTTTTATGCAGACGCAGTCCTTCGCTCGAGCACACATTCATCTCTTTCAGGTTTTTGCCAGACGTAATCTTCGCTCGAGCAAGGACTCCTTCGCTCGAGCGAGGAAGACAAAACAGTAAGGAAATTTACAACTCAATCAAACAAAGTTGTTCGCGGGATTGACAAGACTAAGGGACCTAGCAATCTCCCCCTTTGTCAATACCCAGACAAAACTTTCTAACATAATTTCCTAACCAAACGAACAAACTAAACAAACCAACTAAAAACCAAAAAACGAACCAACTACCAAATCAATCTTGATGGAAAAACAAGTTGCACAACATAAACATGGAGAAGATTTGTTATGCAACATAATAAATCATCAAGACATCATATAACCCATGCAAAAAAAAAAAAAAAAAATCTAATCCAGTGCTATCTGCAAAGAAACATCATGAGTATGCAAAAACATATATCCCAAAACATCATGAGTATGCAAAAACATATATCCCAAAAACATATACAATCCGGCCTGCAAAAACATATGAGTATCCCAAACAAACAAATATACCCCCAAAACAACTATTTGGAATTCAACTAAGGGTAGTTTTGTGAGACCATTCGTGTCTCGTTTGTAATCGTTTGAAAACTATTTGGTTGATAGTGGAATCAAATTTCGATCCCGTGGATGTACCTCACATTGAGGGCAACTATTTGGTTGATTGAAGAAGACGCTTAATCGAAAAGCCGTTGGTGTTATCCGTCAATGGATTGATGACAGTGTGTTTCATCATATTGCTACTGAAACATCGGCACATGATTTATGAAAAAAAATTAGAGAGCCTTTATGACAGAAAATCAGCCACAAATACAGCCTTTCGTTTTCGTAAGTTGGTTAATTTAAAATATAAAGATGGCAGCCCCATTCCGGAGCATTTGAATGAAATAAAGAGTATTGTTAGTCAACTTGCTTCTATGAAAATTATTTTTGATGATGAGTTGCAGGCTTTGATGCTATTTAGTTCTTTGCCCGAAAGTTGGGAGACTTTAGTTGTGACAGTTAGTAATTCGGCACCTGATGAAGTTGTCACAATGGGCCAAGTCACTAGTAGCTTGTTGAATGAAGAAATTAGAAGAAAATCAGTGGGTTCCTCTCATTCGGAAACATTTGTTGTGAGAGGCCGAAGCAAAACAAGGGGGAGGAGTAAGACTCCTCATGGCCGTGATCAAAGCCGTGACAAATCAAAAGATGGTTCTTTTTCAAAGAAAGACATTGAGTGCTATTATTGCCATGAGAAAGGGCACGTGAAGCGAGAATGCCGAAAGCTCAAGAACAAGGAGAAAAGGCATGATAAAAGTGAGGATAAGAAGCAAGAAGACATAACGGCAGTTACTACCGATGATCTCATGGTCGTTTGTGAAGATGATTGTATCAATTTTGTGGGCCAAGAGAGCAATTGGGATTTTGGTTCATCTATTTGGTGAGGTCTTTCCTCTTGTTTATTTGTAATTATTTGAAATTCACCTAAGGGTGGTTTTGTGAGACCATCCGTGTCTCGTTTGTAATCGTTTGGAAACTATTTGGTTGATAGTGGAATCGGCTTTCGATCTCGTGAACGTACCACCTCACATTGAGAGAACCACATAAAAATTCTTGTGTTGTTTTTTATTTAATTTTTCCGCATTAGGTTTTTATTCCCATTGATTGATTTACTTGTGGGGAATCACATATTTTCCCTAACAAAAGAAAAAAAAAAACAAAACACAATTTTTTTTTTTTTTTCTTGAGCAACAACACTATACTCAATAGCATGAAGTGAGACCTGCAACACAAGTAGATGATCACATCGAGCCAAAATTGATACTGAGATGAAATAATCCGAACATCATGAAACCTGTAAAATTGCAATTTTGAAAAAATGACATTTGAAATCATGAGCAAAGCAGATAAAAAATGATCGGTGATCATAAGCTACATGAGAATGTACAACTCAAAATCCAACAAGAGATCTCACAAAATAAAGGTGTGTGTGTGCAGTCCTTGAGAGGCCACTGAGCTAGAATTAATCCTCATAGTGATCGGATGGCTAGACCTTCGGCAAGAGTAACTAAACATCACAGAGAAAAGTCAAACCTCTAGGAATCACAGGGTATTTGTTGAGTAAGTGCGGAGGCTCCCCCTCAATCAATGAGTCCCTTTTTTTCTTTTTTTTTTCAAACTTATCTTTCTTGTGGGCACTCACTGGTGGCTTTCCCGCTCAAGAGTATGGAGACCAAACCAGAGAAGAATGAAATAAAAAAGGATGGGCTGGTTGGTGCCTCTGAGGTAGCCTTTTCCTAATGCTTAGATTTCAAGGAACTAAGGGACAAACCGTGGAAGTGAAAAATGGTGGTAGATGGTTAAGAGACTCAACATCACCCATGATATACTAGTATCGGTCAATTCCACTGTAAAACTACAAGAAACACTACTAGTGGTCCATAGAGAACTTTGATCACTTGTGCGGAAACCCCTGTAACAATTTATCTCAAGGATGTGTACAGAATGAGATCATGGGGTTAATGAGCATGGACATTCAAAATGAGCTATGAACAAAGAACAATGAGATCTTGTAAGTAGCATGAATAGTGTACACATAAAGTTGGATGCAAGAAAAACAGGTATCAATGACAATGAGATTATAGCATCCAAGCACACTTAAGGCCAAACATTCACACCCACTCATGGAACAAGTAACAGTCTAGTGATCGAGCATGACACCCATGGTCTTTCTAAGGAACTCAAACCGAAGAAGATCAAGGGGTTTTATGAAAATATCAGATTTTTGATGCTAAGTGGGTACATGTTCAAGAACAACAAGGCCTTCTTCCACTAACTCTCGAATAAAATGCTGACGAATGTCAATGTGTTTGGTGCGAGAGTGTTGGACAGGATTTTTTGAAATGTTTATGGCACTTGTGTTGTCACAGAAAAGTGTGAGAGTGTTCTGTTCTATCCCATAGTAATGAAGAATTTGTTTCATCCATAGCATTTGTGCACAACAACTCCTTGTAGCTATGTACTCAGCTTCAGCAGTCGAAAGAGAGATGGCATTTTTCTTTTTACTATGCCAGCAAACCAGATTATTCCCAAGGTAAAAACACCCCCCGGATGTACTCTTCCTATCATCAGCACATCCTACCCAGTCGGCATCCGAAAAACCAGTAATTTCAGCTGTAGTGTCAGTAGAAAACCAAACCCCATACCCCAATGTCCCATTAACATATTTGATGATGCGTTTGACCGCAAGAAGGTGAGACTCTTTAGGACTGGCTTGGTAACGGGCACAAACACCTACACTGAAGGCAATATTAGGACGATTGGCTGTGAGGTAAAGAAGACTCCCCATCATACTCCTATAAAGGGTATGATCAACATCAATACCAGAGGAATCTTTGGAAAGGTGAAGACTAGTGTTCATGGGAGTGCGTGCATGTTTGGCAGACTCAAGACCAAACTTTGACACAAGATTTTTAGCATACTTAGTCTGAGAAACAAACAAACTCGAAGGAGACAGTTTAATTTGAAGACCCATGAAATAAGACAACTCTCCCATCATGCTCATCTCAAACTCATGTGTCATGCAATCTAAAAAATATTTCACAAGATGTTCAGCAGTGGATCCAAACACAATATAATCAACATAAATCTGAGCAACAAGAATATGAGACTTAGTATGTTTCACAAATAGAGTCTTATCCACACTACCCCTTTGAAAATCATTATCAAGAAGAAAGGTAGTAAGTCTATCATACCAAGCCCGAGGGGCTTGTTTCAATCCATACAAAGCCTTGTCTAACTTGTAGACATGATTTGGACATTTCGGGTCCTCAAATCCTTTTGGTTGCTCAACCTATGCCTCTTCTTTCAAGTACCCATTCAGAAAGGCACTTTTCACATCCATTTGAAACAATTTAAAACCAAGAAAACATGCAACACCAAGTAAAATACGAATAGATTCGAGACGTGTAACTCGGGCAAACGTCTCATCATAATCAACACCCTCGACTTGTGTGTAGCCTTAAGCAACCAACCTGGCTTTATTCCTAACCACAGTACCATTCTCATCAAATTTATTTTTAAAGATCCACTTGGTACCTATCACATTCATGTCTCTAGGCCTGGAAACTAGAGTCCAAACATCGTTACGTTCAAATTGGCCTAAATCTTCATGCATAGCATTGACCTAACTATCATCTAGCAAGGCCTCTTTAAAATTCTTAGGTTCAATTAATGAAACAAAACACATATGTGATACCTTATCCCGAATCTGTCTTCGGGTTTTTATTCGATCCGATACACTTCCAATCACATGTTGAGCTGGATGATTCAGTTTCACCCTTGCTGATGGTTTGAACTTAGGGCTTGCAGTGACCGAAGCATCAGGAGTGATGTCTCTTTGTGCACTCTTTGGACTTTGACTTACCTGTGTGGATGGTGATGTCTCAACTTTTTGTGCTTGGCCCTCAGCTTCTCTTTGACTTTGTGGTTCAGTTTCCAAGATTAGAGACTCACCATTGTCATCCTCATGTGTTGCTGGAGTAGGTGAACCTGTGTCATCTATAACCACATTGATAGATTCCATTAAAGAAGAAGTTTGCAGGTTATAGACTCGAAAAGCCTTACTAGTGGTTGAATACCCTAGAAAAATACCTTCATCACTTCGAGAGTCAAATTTGCCCAAAGTCTCTCTATCTTTGAAAATGTAACACTTACTCCCAAAAGTTTTGAAGTATTTCACATTAAGTTTCAAACCCTTCCACAATTCATATGGAGTTTGTAAAGTGTCGGGCCTTAAATACACGCGATTTATGACATAAACTGCCGTATTTAGGGCTTTAACCCAAAACTTTGGAGGAAGTTTCTTACTAAGGAGCATGACCCTAGCCATTTCTTGAACAACTCTGTTCTTCCTCTCAACCACTCCATTTTGTTGTGGAGTAATAGGTGCAGAAAATTCATGCTTAATTCCATGCATATCACAAAAATCTGAAAATGAACTGTTTTCAAATTCACGACCATGATCAGTTCGGGTTCTTATGATACGCCTAATGGAAACACCCTATTCATTTTGGATTTTAAGGACTAAGGCCTAGAAAGCATCAAATGTATCAGATTCTTCCCTTAAAAAATTTACCCACAAAAAACGAGTAAAATCATCAACAGTTAAAAAAATGTATCTTTTACCTCCGATGCTTTCAGTGCAAGTAGGTCCCATTAAGTCCATGTGAACCAATTCAAGAGGACGTTTGGTTGTAAAGCTATTCACCTTTTTATGAAGGGCACGGGTTTGTTTCCCAAGTTGACATGGTCCACACACATGATTCAGATTCTTACCCAATTTAGGTACTCCTCTCACAAGCTCTTTGTTGGCTATCTTAGTTAGGTCTTTGAAATTCAAGTGACCTAATCTTTGATGCCACAAATTGATGTTACTTATGATGGCAGAGTGACAAGTGAGATCATTAGTAGTAACAATCCCATAGCAGTTATCCGATGTGCAAACCCCATGCAAAACAATATTTCTTTTTTTATCCAAAATTTTACATTTATTTTTTGAAAACAATACTTCATGGTGGGAATCACACATTTGACTAATGCTCAAAAGATTTGCTTTAAGACCATCAACAAGTAGAGCATTTTCCAGCTTGAGAAGACCAACAACACTTATAGAGCCCTTACCAATGACTCTAGAAGTGCCGCCATCTCCAAAGGTAACAATTCCTCCTTCATATTTTTCAAGGGAGGTGAAGTAGGATTTGTTACCGGACATGTGACGAGAGCACCCACTATCAAGATACCACATGAGTGAGTCACGTGCTTTTAGAGCAGTGTGAACAACTAAACAAGTCAAATCATCTTTTCTAAGCCAAATCTTTTTGGTCTTGGTAAATGTCTTGGCATTGTAAACACCCTCATGAATCTTGATATTCCACCTAGACATGTAAGGTTGTCTCCTAACCCAAAAAATATTCAAATTTCTACCCTTTTGAGTCACCTTACCAAACAATTCAAAGCAATAAGGACGAATGTGGCCATACCTACCACAGTGATGACAAATAAAAACAGGTTTTACCTCCCTTTTGTTGATTTTACCCCCTTTAGGTAGATGAAGAGAGGGGTCACCTTAATCTACCTTCAACTTTCCCTTTGCTTGAGTCTTCAGGTCATGTGAAGTAGAGGCCTGTCCCTTGTAAGCTATCGTGCCATAGCCTAGCCCACTTTTGTCACAACCCATTTGTTGAGACCCGAGGATGTCTTCTAATGATTTGGAACCTTTGTTCCACATTGCAATTGTGGCTCTAGCAATTCGGAGTTCTTCATTTTTCTGACAAACCATCTCGTCCAATGTAGCTTGTGACATCTCAAGACTTTCAAGCTTCTCTTCATATGTGGAATACACTTTCATGAGTTCATTCCTTTCAGTTTCACAAGATAGGAGTTTCCTACATAGGTCTTGCCTGTCACTAGAGATCTTGATGACATTTTGCTTTGCTGTTACAAGTTCTCCTTTTAGCTTGACATTCTCGCTTTCGCATGCTTTGAGCTTGAGAGAGAGTTTGTCATTGATTTTGGACAAATTCAGAGATTCCTCGTAAAGCTTTTCATAAGCATGCTACAGTTCTTCACCATTAATCTCATCATTATCTTCTGATGTTTCATTATCTTCTTTTTGTTCCTCATTCTCCTTGACCTCATGCACTCTAGCAACTAAGGCAGGAAAGGTGATAGATGGCAGTAAAGATGGATCTCTTTTTTCATGAAATTGGCTCAGAACTTCCCATGCATCTTTAGCCCTTGTGCAATGAGCAAGCCGTTGCTGTTCTTCATCAGAAATTGCTCCACGAATAGTAGTTAGAACTCTCTGATTGCTTGGATTGTCAACACTTTCAACATCCTCTTCAATGGCTTGCCAGCCTTCTGGATCGAAAGCTCTCAGAAATGCCCTCATTCTAATCTTCCAATACAAGTAGTTACTCCCATCAAAGGTGGGAGCATGATGTAGGTTCTGATCACGAGCTAATTCCGCTGGCATTGGAAGAGGTTGAGTAAAAGTGGACCAAAATGCCATGAAAACACTATCCCGGTCTTTACCGGATTCAGGTTCTTCGGGCTCTTGCTCCGACCCGCTTTCATCATCCCAAGTCACTGTGCAGACATTCTTTTGATTCTTTTTCGAAGGACATTCAAGGGCAATATAGCCAAACCCTTGACATTCATAGCACTTGACCCCTTGCCCCTTCACAATATTCTTTTCAGTTTTTGGAGCAAGTTTTGGTGGAAAAGTTTTGGGTTTTTCATTACTCTTGTCTTTTGAAATATGGTCTCTGAAATTAGGCTTCTTTTTCTTCAATTTTTTTTAAACTGTTTAGTAAACATAGCCATCATCTCAGACTCTAAATCAAACTCAGTTTCAGGAGTTTTTGCAGTCTCATGAGCACTAGTGAAAGCCACACTATCTTTTTGTTTTTTCTTTGAAATCTGGTGGGCTTCATAAGTTTACAGGTTTCCAACCAACTGATCAAGCTTGAGGGTATCAACATTCCGAGCCTCCTCAATGGCTGTCACTTTTGATTGGAACCTCTCAGGTAATGACCTCAAAATTTTACCAACAACTTTAGCTTCAGGGATTTTTTCACCGAGTGTGAAACAGGAATTCACAATATCACTAAGTTTTGCATAGAAATCATCAAACGTCTCATCATCGCGCATAAAAAGAGTTTCAAAGGTAGAGGTGAGACGTTGAAGTTTAGACCTTTTGACAGAAGTAGTACCTTCGTGAATCGTTTCAAGAATGTCCCTAGCCTCTTTTGCTACCTCACACGTGCAGATACGATGAAACTCTTCAGGTGTGACGGAGCAAAAAAGGGAATTGAGAGCCTTACCGTTCCAACTCGAGTTTTGGTAATCGGTTGTGTCCCATTTATCAAGGGGTTTAGGAATATCAACACCATCAATGGTGACAATAGGTTCACACCACCCATAGATCACGCAGTGTCAAACTTTATCATTGATAGATTTTAAAAAAGCTCTCATACAAGCTTTCCAATAAGAATAGTTTGTACCATCTAGTAAAGGAGGTCTATGGGTCGAGTTACCTTCACGAATTGAATCCATATCACTTAATCACACAAAATCACACTCCTATAGTTTTGATAAAAACAAAGAGCGACTTGCTCTGATACCAATTGAAAATCCTAAGTGATTCGTGATTAGATCAAGAATTAAATATTTCAATTCCTAATTATTCAAAACACACAATCTAAATCATAAATCACTTACGAAAGTGATTTAGATTGTTGTTTTTCGGAATAAACAATAAATCGACACAAACGTTTTTTACGTGGAAAAACCACAATTGAAGAACCTTTAATTGTAATAAAAAACTACAGGCAAAACGCCACTAATCAATCCACTACTGAAGAAAGAAAGATTACAAAGATAACAAACAAATTACTCGACTCATCCAATTTGTCTTCAAACCTTCTATAATTCTTTCACCAAGCCTTCGTCTCGGAACTGATTAATCTGAAGTTGAATCCACAACTTCAATTGTCGAATCAACGACTACGTACAGAATCAAACTCCTTTGAAACTCCATGCTTGAATCTTCAAAATCCACCGAAGAAGAACACTTTTGTATGTAATCAATCAACCTCCTTGATCTATGCTTGCCGACTCATGAGTTTAATACTCATTCAAATTATCAAGGAAAACTCACAAAAATACTCTTGAAGCAAATCTTAGAAAACCTCAAAGTAGATCTAAAAAACCTAACCCTAGCTTTGGAGTAAAACAAATACTTATAGAAATCCTGGATTTTGAAGCTCGCTCGAGCGAAGCTTCTCTCGCTCGAGCGAGGAACTTAACTCACGTGATTTCCATAAGTGGCTTCACTTGAGCCACACATCCTGCGCTCGAGCAAACAATCAACTCTTTCAGGTTTTTATGCAGACGCAGTCCTTCGCTCGAGCGCACATTCATCTCTTTCAGGTTTTTGCCAAACGCAGTCTTCGCTCGAGCAAGGACTCCTTCGCTCGAGCGAGGAAGACAAAACAGTAAGGAAATTTACAACTCAATCAAACAAAGTTGTTCGCGGGATTGACAAGACTAAGGGACCTAACAGCTGAAATTGAATAAGATGATTTCTTGTGCTTTGCCTTGCAAGCCCGTCTATAAAGCTCCACATCCAAGTGCTCTAGCCAAGCTGGTAATTCTATCTGCCTCTCAATTTCGATTTAACTATACATCTTCCCTTCCTCTTTTTTTTTTTTAACTTCTAAATATATTTTTGGTATATTTCACATTTTTAAATTTTTTCTAGAATACTTTTATATAATTAACTGTCCAAATAATCAAATTAAGATTTAGATCAAAATTTGTAATCTCTTATGGGTTTAATAGGATATCTATCTAAGATCTATCTTTATTAATAAAGATGAACATAACTGTGATTGTGGAGTTTTAAATTTTTTTAATTAGTTTGATTTTTTCACAGTGTTGATTGTTGTAGAATTAACAACAGTATATTCAACTAATTTCATTTATGATTTCTTTTTAAAGCAAGTGAGACCATTTTTCCAAATCAGTTAAGATTATAAATTAAGATTTTTATCTCTCAAAATTTTGACATAATATAGTAATTGTAATTGTTTTGAGAACCCTTTATCATACAATTTTTGTTCCAAAAAATAATCCACAATATTATATTTTTTTCAAATGTTCATCTTTACTAAATCAATAATTGTCATTCATTATACACGACTCTCTATCTTCACTCTCATTCATGATTTTCTGCACGCATTAGTGTGCTTATATGAAGTGACATTGGGTTTGACTAGCAGGACTCAAATTTGAAAAGGGCAGGCTGCTGCGGGCGTTATGGCATCCTTACTACCTGCCAGCTTCAGCAGGATGCATTCTTAGATGAAGAATGGAGGGCTACATTCAAAGTTTCCAGGCCAAACTGCACAAATGAAATTGGGATAAAGCATATCAATTGGTCATGCAAAATAAATGGGTCATTGGTCTTATTCTCTCAATTTTGGCACTTTGGAAGCATTCTCATTGGATATGTATTAAAAATATTTGTTAAAGTGCATTATATGACAAAAAGTTGTAATATTCAAAATTTGTGTTGTATTTTGTAACTAATTCATTCTTAGAGCATTCACATTGTATGTGTTAAAAAATATTTGTTAAAGTGTGTTATATGACAAAAAGTTATAAAAGTGAGATATGTATCAAAATTTGTCTATGGGTGCTCCAATAGAGTTGTATTCTCCGGTTTTCGTAATCAAAGTTTATGTTCTCTTGTATTCAATTCACTCTTAGAGAACTACAATACTTGTGTTAAAAATATTGAATCATAGTGTATTTTCTACGATGAAAACTGAGTGAAGTCTGGGATTTTTTGTATTCAAAATTTGTGGTCTCTTTTTGTACCTAATTCACT
This sequence comes from Camellia sinensis, assembly GCF_055761805.1. Taxonomy (NCBI): domain Eukaryota; kingdom Viridiplantae; phylum Streptophyta; class Magnoliopsida; order Ericales; family Theaceae; genus Camellia; species Camellia sinensis. Next base: position 14,325,598 of record NC_138969.1, read on the forward strand.
CTTTCTAGTATCACTGTGGATGCTTTAAACATGTTTATTGAAGTATGCTTAAAAAAAAGAGTAAATATCATTCTCCCTCCCCCCCAAAACTATCACCTGTTTTTCACGTTAACCCCCATACTTCGATTTATTTCAATTTAGTGCCTAAACTTTCCACAAATTGATCAATTAGACCCCTGCCATCACCTTTCGTCCACAATTGGACGGAATGTGCTGATGTGGGGAACAAATTGATTTTTAATTTGGGGGGTAAATTGATTTTAAGGTATAGTTTGGGGAGTAAAATGGAATTTTAAATGCCACGTCAACACATTCTGTCCAATTGTAGATGGAAGGTGATAGTAGAGGTCTAATTGATCAATTTGTGAAAAGTTTAGGTACTAAATTGAAATAAATTGAAGTATGAGGGTCAATGTGAAAAACGCGTGAAAGTTTGGGCTGGAAAATGATATTTACTCTAAAAAAATGATAAAAAATGGTTTCAAGTGTTTGTTACATTAGTAGATGTATGGGTGTTCCAATGTTAGATGTTAAATTGTGATTAATTAATAAGTGTATGTAATTGTGTTAATACTTGAGAATTATTATTTGGTGGTTGTGGATCGGGGCAGTGAGAAGAGGATGGTGTGATTGCGGAGGGGTGGTGGTGATGACGGTCAGCAAGTTGTAGAGGTAGGAAAGGGAGAGGATGTAAAAGAAAGGAGAGAGAAAATAAAATGAAATGTAAAATTTTCATTATTTTGTAATTTTGTTTATCCTATTCTCACGCTTAGGCCAAGTTTGGTTACAAAGAAAAAAGTGCACTTATTTCATCTTTTTATCTTTTTTGGGTCACATCAATCAACATCTCCTCTCTACTTTTTCTACACATAATACAAAAAAAGTCAAAAAATACACTTATTTAGTTTTCCCAAACTAGGCCTTAGTGTAAGTAACAAAAACATTGCCACTTGTTTTTTGTAAATATATACTCCAAATCTTTTTTGGTGTTGTACAGATCCAACAAAAGGACTTGAAGCGATGCTTATTGGTGGATTATGAAAATTGGTATTAAGATTGGGGGTGTTTGGCAAAAGTTTTTTTTTTTTTTTTTTTTTTTTTTTTTGGGCTAAAATCTACAAAATGACAAAATAGGCTAAAATAGCCAAGAAAATAAAATGTCATATCAAACTCATGTTCATTTCACTTTTTCTCTCACAAACATCACATCCAACTACAAAAAAATCCAACAATTTTCCCAAACATAAAAATTTAAGCCTACTAAAATAGCCAAAAACTAAAATAGCACACTAAAATAGCAACTTTCCAAACAACCCACATTTTAGTAATATTGTGAGTGATGAAATTACTAGTATGGATGTATTAGTCTTTGTTATTTTTGTCCAGTAGAAAGCAAAATAGTTTTTTAAGTTTTAACCACTACTCTCACGGGATAGGATAAGTGATCTAAACCACCATAAAATATGCTAGTCTCACCTAATTTTTTTCCATTTAAACATGATTTTTGTGGAGCCTACTAACTCACTTATATTGGTTTATTATCTCAATAATTAAATTAAAAGAAAGGGGAAACCAACAATTATTTTAAAATAGAGGAACAATATTTATATGATATAAACAGTAGTGAAATAGAAACATAAAATGTAAGAAAAAAAAATAATACAAAATAATGTGTCAAATTTTGATATTAGCATTTTAGTTTATAGTTTGCCTTGCTGCAAGCGTCTAAAAATGTAAAATGTAGAAATTCTATTTTAGTTTCAAATTGAATAACTCCAATACAGAAATGTTATGGTATGAGATTTTTCTTTTTTTTGGATTCATTTTTTTAATTCCATTCAATTAAAAAGAAAAAGAAAAGAAAAGAAAAGAAAAAATGGTGTTTCTAGAAACACAACCACAAGTAAACTATGATAGCATACAAATAAATGGCATGGGCATCATGTCACTATTAACGTTGTCGAATTGAAATTTACTAAATCTTCCTGCTGATAGATATTTGACAATATTTATGAAAATGTCAATTATAAATGGCCGGAAAGATACAATAGTGGACATTAATTTATGAAAATGGCAATTATAAATGGCCGGAAAGATATGATAGTGGACATTTTAACAATAAATATTTTCTAATCTAATTGCAGTATTTAGCGCTATTTTCTAAATGCAAAGTGTCAAAACATCTGATATAGTAATAGTGATTTGATAACATGTTATTCAACTGGAAGAAGTTAAAATGAAAAATACCTAACAATATTATGAGAAAAATAAGATTTCATATGATTCCAAGAAATATTGGACAAGTTAAGATTTACAATAACATTATTACCGGAGACATTAAATTACAAAGGTCCAGTTTGAAGTCTATCTTAATGTTAAAGGTAGATTATTTTGGTATGATTGGTTGATACCAATATAAATGCTGGAGTAAATTTTTTTTTTATCAATAAAAAAATAGAGTATATTAATGAAATCAGAAAGGTACAAAGAGAATTACATCGATAGACAAAGCTAAGGTGTTAAAGCTGCATCATACCTTTTGTCGCTGAAAAGATATCAATTAGGGACTAAGTTTGTTTTAGTAACTGAAGAGAAGAGAATTAGCGACCAACAAATTTTTAGTAGCCCACACTATTGCCGACAACCCTTAAGTGACAAATTGGGTAACTAAAATCTTTAGTTGCCATTGACTTTTAGCGACTAAAAAATAAACTTTGGCGACTAATTTTGTAGTAGTTGAAGGTGTATTTTCCTATAGTGCAAGGTTGCTCAAGAAAGATAGGGTGATTTGGGAGGTTATTCCTTTTGCGATAATGTGGATTGTATGGAATCTAATAAATGAATGCATGTTCAATGGTGCACAACCTGATTGGGAAGCTACATTGGATTTAATCAAGATTCGAGTTGGATTTAATCAAAATAAAATCTATCAATGAGAAAGTTTGGCACTGTGTGATCTATGGGTGGAGTGAACCTATTGTCACCATCGATAGTGTTAATATTCCCAAACCCCTTGATAAATGGGACGCATTCGACTATCAAAACTCTAGTTGGAACAGTAAGGCTCTCAATTCCCTTTTTTGCTCCGTCACACCTAAAGAGTTTCGTTGTATCTACACGTGTGAGGTAGCAAAAGAGGCTTGGGACATTGTTGAAATGATTCACGAGGGTACTACTTCTGTTAAAAGGTCAAAACTTCAACGTCTCACCTCTGCCTTTGAAACCCTTTTTATGCGTGATGATGAGACGTTTGATGATTTCTATGCTAAACTTAGTGACATCGTGCATTTCTGTTTCACACTCGGTGAAAAAATCCCTAAAGCTAAGGTTGTTGGAAAAATTTTGAGGTCTTTACTTGAGAGGTTCCAATCAAAAGTGATTGCTATTGAGAAGGCTCAGAATGTTGATACCTTCAAGCTTGATCAGTTGGTTGGAAACTTGCTGACTTATAAAGCCCACCAGATTTCTAAGAAAAAACAAAAAGATAGTGTGGCTTTCACTAGTGCTCATGAGATTGCAAAAACTCTTGAGACTGAGTTTGATCTAGAGTCCGAGACAACGACAATGTTTACTAAACAGTTCAAAAAAAATTAAAGAAAAAGAAGCCTAATTTCAGAGACCCTATTTCAAAAGATAAGAGTAATGATAAACCCAAAACTTTTCCACCAAAACTTGCTCCAAAAACTGAAAAGAAGATTGTAAAGGGGCAAGGGGTCAAGTGTTATGAATGTCAAGGGTTTGGACATATTGCTCTCGAATGTCCATCAAAAAATAATCGGAAGAAAGTATATACAGTGACTTGGGATGATGAAAGCTGGTCAGAGCAAGAACCTGAAAAAACTGAATCCGGTGAAGACGAGGATAGTGCTTTCATGGCATTCTGGTCCACTTTCACTCAACCTCCTCCGAAGCTAGTAGAATTCGCTCGTGGTCAGAATCTACACCGTGCTCCTACCTTTGATGGGAGTAATTACTTGTACTGGAAGATCAGAATGAGGGCGTTTTTGAGAGCTTTCGACCTTGAAGGCTGGCAAGCCATTGAAGAGGATGTTGAAAATATTGACAATCCGAGCAATCAAAGAGTTCTAATTACAAGCAATTTCTGATGAAGAAGAATAATGGGTTACTCACTGCACAAAGGCCAAAGATGCATGCGACATTCTAAGTCAATTTCATGAAAGAAGAGAGTCATCTTCACCACCATCTATTACCTTTCCTACCTTAGTTGCTCGACTGGATGAGGTCCAGGAGAAAGAGGAGCAAAAAGAAGACAATGAAACATCAGAAGATAATGATGAGATTGATGGTGATGATCTACAACAAGCTTATAAAAAGCTTTACGATGAATCTCTGAATTTGTCCAAGATCAATGACAAACTCACTCTCAAGCTCAAAGCATGTGAAAGCGAGAATGTCAAACTAAAAAGAGAAATTGCAACAGCAAAGCAGAATGTCATCAAGATCTCTAATGACAGGCAAGACCTATGTGGGAAACTTCTATCTTGTGAGACTGAAAGGAATGAACTTTTGAAAATATATGCCACATATGAAGAGAAGAATAAAAGCTTTGAGATGTCACAAACTAGATTGGAAGAGATGGTTTGTCTTAAAGATGAAGAACTCAGAATTGCTAGAGCCACAATTGCCATGTGGAACAAAGGTTCCAAGTCATTAGAAGACATCCTCGGGTCTCAATAAATGGTTTGTGACAAAAGTGGGCTAGGCTATGATAATGCGACAGCTCACAAAGGACAGGTCTCTACATCTCATGACCTGAAGACTCAAGCAAAGGGAAAGCTGAAGGTGCACCAGGGTGATCTCCCTTTTCATCTGCCAACGGGGGTAAGATCAACAAAAGGGAGGTAAAACCTATTTTTGTTTGTCATCATTGTGGTAGGTATAACCACATTCGTCCTTATTGCTTTGAATTTTTTGGTAAGGTGTCTCAAAAGGGTAGAAATTCTAATACATTTTGGGTTAGGAGAAAACCTTACATGTCTAGGCGGAACACCAAGATACATAAGGGTGTTCACAACACTAAGACATTTACCAAGACTGCCAGTCCTGATTTTGTTAAGACTGAAAAGATATGGGTGAGAAAAGATGACTTGGCTTGTTTAGTCATTCACACTGCTCTAAAAGCACGTGACTCACATATGTGGTACCTTGATAGTGGGTGCTCTCATCACATGTCAGGTGACAAATCCTACTTCACCTCCCTTGAAAAATATGAAGGTGGAATTGTTACCTTTCGAGATGGTGGCACTTCTAGAGTCATTGGTAAGGGTTCTATAACTGTGGCTGGTCTTCCCAAGCTTGAAAATGCATTACTTGTTGATGGCCTTAAAGCAAATCTTTTGAGCATCAGTCAAATGTGTGATTCCCACAATGAAGTATTTTTTTCAAAAAATAAATGTGAAATTTTAGATAAAAAAGGAAATAATGTCATGCATGGCGTTCGCACATCTGATAACTACCACGAGATTGTTACCACTAATGATCTCACATATCACTCTGCCATTATAAGTAACATTGATTTGTGGCATCAAAGATTAGGTCACATGAATTTCAAAGACCTAACTAAGATAGCCAACAAAGAGCATGTGAGAGGAGTACCTAAACTGGGTAAGAATCTGAACCATGTGTGTGGACCATGTCAACTTGGAAAGAAAACCCGTGCCCCTCATAAAAAGGTGAACAACTTTACAACCAAACATCCTCGTGAATTGGTTCATATAGATCTAATGGACCTACTCGCACTGAAAGCATTGGAGGTAAAAGATACATTTTTTTAACCATTGATGATTTTACTCATTTTTCATGGGTAAATTTTTTAAGAGAAAATCTGATACGTTTGATGCTTTCCAGGCCTTAGTCCTTAAAATCCAAAATGAATAGCGTGTTTCTATTAGGCGTATCATAAGAATTCGAACTGATCATGGTTGTGAGTTTGAAAACAGTTCGTTTTCGAATTTTTGTGATATGCATGGAATGAAGCATGAATTTTCAGCACCTATTACTCCACAACAAAATGGAGTTGTTGAGAGGAAGAACAGAGTTGTTCCAGAGATGGCTTGGGTCATGCTCCTTAGTAAAAAAGTTCCTTCAAAGTTTTGGGCTGAAGCCCTAAATACTGCTGTTTATGTCATAAATCGTGTGTATTTAAGGCCCAACACTTTACAAACTCCATATGAATTGTGGAAGGGATTGAAACCTAATGTAAAATACTTCAAAACTTTTGGGAGTAAGTGTTACATTTTCAAAGATAGAGAGCCTTTGGGCAAATTTGACTCCCGAAGTGATGAAGGTATTTTTCTAGGGTATTCAACCACTAGTGGAGCTTTTCATGTCTATAACTTGCGAACTTCATCTTTAATGGAATTGATCAATGTGGTTATAGATGACAAAGGCTCTCTTATTTCAACAATAAATGAGGAAGAAAACGGTGACTCTCCAAACCTGGATACTGAACCACAAAGTCAAAGAGAAGCTGAGGTCTAAGCACAAGAAGTTGAGACAGCACCAGCACCTCAGGTAAGTCAGAGTCCAAAGAGTGCATAGAGAGACACCACTTCTGATGCTTCTGTCACCACAAGTCCAAAGTTTAAACCATCAGCAAGGGTGAAACTGAATCATCCAGCTCAACAGGTGATTGGAAGTGTCTCGGATCGAATGAAAACCCAAAGACAAATTCGGGATGAGGTATCTCATATGTGTTATGTTTCATTAATTGAACCTGAGAATATAAAAGAGCCTTACTAGATGATAGTTGGGTCAATGCTATGCATGAAGAATTAGGTCAATTTGAACGTAACAATGTTTGGTCTCTTGTTGCTAAACCTAGAGGCATGAATGTGATAAGTACCAAGTGGATCTTTAAGAATAAATCTGATGAGAATGGTATTGTGGTTAGAAATAAAGCTAGGTTGGTTGCTCAAGGCTACACACAAGTAGAGGGTGTTGACTATGATGAGACGTTTGCCCCAGTTGCACGTCTCGAATCTGTGCGTATTTTACTTGGTGTGGCATGCTTTCTTGGTTGCAAACTGTTTCAAATGGATGTCAAAAGTGCTTTTTTGAATGGGTACTTGAAAGAAGAGGCTTATGCTTATCCACCCAAAAAAGAAGAGGCTTATGTTGAGCAACCAAAAGGGTTTGAGGACCCCAAATGTCGAAACAATGTCTACAAGTTAGACAAGGTTTTGTATGGGTTGAAACAAGCCCCTCGGGCTGGGTATGATAGACTCACTACCTTTCTTCTTGATAATGATTGTCAAAAGGGTAGTGTGGACAAGACTTTATTTATGAAGCATACCAAGTCTCATATACTTGTTGCACATATTTATGTTGATGATATTGTGTTTGGATCCACTGCTGATCATCTTGTTAAATATTTTTCAGATTGCATGACACATGAGTTTGAGATGAGAATAATGGGAGAGTTGTCTTATTTATTAAGTCTTCAAATTAAACAGTCTCCTTCGGGTATGTTTGTTTCTCAGACTAAGTACGCCAAAAACCTTGTCTCTAAGTTCGGCCTTGAGTCAACCAAACATGCTCACACTCCTATGAGCACCAGTCTTCACCTTTCCAAAGATTCCTCTAGTACCGATGTTGATCCTACCCTATATAGGAGTATGATAGGAAGTCTCTTGTATCTCACTGCCAATCATCCGGACATTGCATTTAGTGTAGGTGATTGTGCCTGTTACCAAGCCTGTCCTAAAGAGTCTCATTTGATTACTGTCAAACGCATCATCAAGTATGTAAATGGGACATTGGGTTATAAGATTTGGTTCTCGACCGACACTACAACTGAAATCACTGGTTTTTCTGATGCCAACTAGGCAGGGTGTGCTAATGATCGTAAGAGCACATCTAGGGGGTGTTTTTACCTTGGAAATAATTTGGTTGCCTGGCATAGCAAAAAGTAAAATGCCATTTCTCTTTCGATAGCTGAGGCTGAGTACATTGCCACGGGGAGTTATTGTGCACAAGTGCTGTGGATGAAGCAAATGCTTCATGATTATGGAATTCACCAAAGCACTCTCACTCTTTTCTGTGATAACACAAGTGTTATTAACATTTCTAAAAATCCTGTCCAACACTCTCGCACCAAACACATTGACATTCGTCATCATTTTATCCGAGAGTTAGTGGAAGAAGGCCTTGTTGTTCTTGAACATGTACCTACTGAGCATAAAAAAGCTGATATTTTACAAAACCCCTTGATCTTCTTAGGTTTGAGTTCCTTAGAAAGACCTTGGGTGTAGTGCTCAGCTACTAGGGTGTTACCTGTTACTAGAGGGGGTGTGAGTGATTGCTTTTACGTGTACTTGGATGCTATAATTTAATTCTCATTGATTCCTGTCATCCCTGCATTTCGTAAAATATGAACACCTCTTTTGCTGCTTGCTAGATTTCATTTTTCATTGTTCATAGCTCATTCTGAATGCCCATGCTCATTGACTTCATGATCTCATGTTGTACACATTCTTGAGATAAACTATTGCAAGGGTTTCCGCACAAGTGATCAAAGTTCTCTATGGACCACTAACAGTGTATCTTTTACATTATTAGAGGAATTGACCTATACTGGTATGTCATGGGTGATGTTGAGTCTCTTAACCATCTACCATCGTTTTTCACTTTCATGGTTCCTCCCTCAATTCATTGAAGTCCGGGCATTAGGAAAAGGCTACCTCAGAGGCACCAACCAAGCCATCCTTTCTGATTTCATGCTTCTCTGGTTTGGTCTCCGTACTCTTGAGCGTGCAAGCCACCAGTGAGTGCCCACAGAAAAGAAAAGTCACATAATATAAATAATAATAAAAAGAGGACTCATTGATTGAGGGGGAGCCTCCGTGCTTACTTAATAAATACTCCTTGATTCCTAGTGGTTTGACTTTTCTTTGTGATGTTTCACTACTCTTGCTGGAGGTCATGCCATATGATCACTATGTGGATTAACTCTAGCTCTATGGCCTCTCAAGGATTGCAAACACACACATTTTTTTTGTGAGCTCTCATGTTTTCTTTTAAGTTGTGTATTCTCATGTAGCTTATGATCATTGATTAAATTTTATTTGATTTGCTCATGATTTTGTGGTTCATAATTTCAAAATTTTACAAGTTTGCAGGCTTCATGGTTTATGGATTATCTCATCTTAGTGTCACAGCCTTGCGGTTATGCTCACCTCTGTTTTGTTACAGGTCACACTTCTCAGTATGATTTGGTTTTATTTGCTCAGAAAAGGTGTTTCGATTTTTGGAGTTCTTTTGTCCCCGCTTGAGTGAAAACTCTCACGCTCTAGCGTGGTTCTCATCTCTCCAGCATATTTGCAGAGTTGTTCAAACTTCTGAGAAGTTGTTTTTGGCGCTCGAGGCCAATTCCTTGCTCGAGCGTAGCCACGCGTGTTTTGGAGCACCCTCGAGTGGACTGGTTTGTTATAAAAATCCTTCCCTCGTCTCTTCAGTTCAATTTTTTCCCCAAATTCGTCCTCTCTCTCACCTAGGGCTCCTTGGCGACTTTGTGCTCGTCCTCCTTTGGGTTATTGATTGGTGTGCTTCCTTCAGTACCTTGATTCTCGTACTTCTTGGTCATCTTAGGTATGTATCTCTTAGATTTTGTTTATTTTCTTCTCTTTATTCGTCTTTTGGTTGTCTCTTGTTCCTCTCATTTTAATCATCCATACTTGTTCGTAGTGTTCGAGTCTTGTATGTCTTGTCTACTTTTGTTTACGGTTTGATTAGTTTGGGTATTTTTTGTTGCAATGTGAATATAGTTATGGAATATTGGGTTGTGTATTTTTTATTTGAGTTATGGAATATTGAGTTGTGCCTTTGTTCTGATCATTGCATTATGTTCCAGTATTTTTTTCATTCTATCTATCCGGTTATTTGGTTATGGTCATTATGTTCTCATTGGCTATTCTAATCTGCATTTTGCTATATTGTGATTGCATTGAGGGTTGGCCATATTGATTCATACTACTCTTGGCTTTTTAATGTTGATAAAGTTGACTTTGCTACTAGTGGTTTTTTTTTTTTTGGTTTTAATTCTTGTCTTGGGTTGGGGGATTTGTGGTTGTTTCATTTGGAAAATTCTTGGTTTAGTCGTGTCCAGTTCTAAGCGTAAGAAGTCCACTGCCTCTCGCCCCTCTTTTAATACAAACAGGTTTCCCTCGGCTGACAAAGCCAAGTTGTTTAGAGAGTCCTATCCTTCGCAAACTGTTCATCTTGAACGCAATGTTCTACCAAACATTTTTGAATCCATCCACATTCGTCCTTTATTTGATCCTTTGGGTGGGGATTTGGTTCTTTCCATCTCGGGTCGTCAAAATCTTAATTGGGTGAGGGAGTTTTACTGTAATATGGAGGGGCTTGATGATGTTGGTCCTTCGTTCAAAACATGGGTCAAGTCTAAGTCTATCACTATTACTCCTGACCTTATTCGTGAGCTTTTGGGTATTAGTAAAGTCCTTCCTATTTTCTATCATTTTCTTGTTCGACCCACATGTGATTTCAACGAGGTGGCCATTGCTTTATGTGGTACATCTCGTTCATGGCTCCCGGGCTCTTTGATCAAGCAAAATGAGCTCCTTCCCCAATTTCTCTTACTCAATCTTATTGTGTGTGCCAACATCATTGTGACCACCCACAGCTCAAAGATAAATCAAGAACAAGATTTTGTCCTCTTATTGCATTGCTCACCACCTCTCCATTGACCTTGCCACCTTGATCATTCAAAAATGGTTGTTGCTTTTGAGCGCAACAACCTTGGTCTTCCTTACAGGTGCCTCATTAACTGGCTTCTTGCCAAGTTTGAGCTTCCCTCATATGATGCGGATGACTTTATTTCTCCTTCCTGGCCTTTCACCAAAAAGACTGTCTCACAGAGTCAGTCTCATATTAGGGGGGTCCCTGTTGGGGTGGGTAGTTGTAGACACCCCATTTTTGACTGACCTTAAGACTCAGACGTCACCGATTGAGCGCTCGGTGATGATGCATATTGTGCTTGTTCTGAGGTTTCAGAGTCTCGGCTGCGAGCCTTGCCTCCAGACTTTGGGGCTCTTTTGTGCCTTGCCTCGGCTTGCGAATCAGGTTCTGTTTTCTCTGTTTTCTCTTCCCGAAGGGAGGGAGAGGTCTCGTAGACCATCTCTCAGTGGCCGTATGTAGACACCCCATTTTTGACCGCCCATAAGACTTGGGCACTACTGATGGTTTGCTCGATGTTGAGAGATGTGCAGGGCAAAGAATCAGTTTCTTCGGCTAGAAGAGAGGCAAATCTTTCAAAACACTTTGTTTATGGTTTTGGAGTTGAAGAAAAGAGGAAAGGAGAGGAGAAAACTAGTTTGGGAGAAGTTCGGCATGAATCCGGGTAGAAGCGAGTCGAGCAGCCCTCGCTGAATCGGGCTTATCTGTCTGTACACTTGGAGTTTAGCTATGGGGCCACCACCATCGGAATGCTTACTTCCGGGGCTTCGTTTTGCACTCAAGAATCTCCTAGAGCCAAGTCCGGGTGGGGGAGATATGATCAGTTTAAGTCGGGCATCATCCCGGTTGGATCGAATCTGCGCGGCTTCACGAAAAAGGGCATAACTTTTTGTACAGGAGGAATTTTGATGCAAGGTTTGCGCCATTGGAAAGCTAACTTCCGGGGCTTCAATTTACATACCCACCGGACGTTTTTTGACATTGGAATCATCTATCGGCAATCTATTTTTCCGACCGGAAAAATATTATGCCGACCGGCACTTTATTTTGGCCGATGACCAAATTTTCTGGCCGGTTTGCACCATTTGCACTCTCCAAGCCTAGTGCATCCCAGCTGTGCCAGTTGGAATGCACCAGCACACTCCCCCGTGCATATATGTTGCTATTTTGAACCCTTGACCACCTTTGGACCCCTCTTTTGCACCCTTTGCTCAAGGCTTCTTGAGGAAGCCTTGACCCCTTATCTTGGCTTCCTCAAGAAGCCTACCAGCTGTCCAAGCTTCTCCAATAAGACTTGACCTCCCCTTTAAACCCCTTTGACCCTTTGAAGCTTGTCTTAGAAGCTTAGTATTGCCTATATAAGGGGCCTCTCCTCCTCCATTGTTTAGGTTGGATTTTTGGAACAAAAAACCAGAGATATATAGATATATCTGATATATACATACATATATCCCTTCATCTCTCACTATATCTCTCCCATTCAACCATCAAACACCCTTGTTCTTGGGCCATTTCTTCATCAACTAATAGCACAAGGCATCCAACGCCCATTCCAGCAGCTTGAGGCTGTTCTCCAGAGCTTAGGAGCACCTAAACTTGGTCCAAGAGGTGCTGGTTTGCTGGTCTTCAAGGGTGAGTCCTCCTCTTCCCTTTTCTAGTCTTTTCTTGCTTCATATCTAAGCCATAGTTGCTTGCATTTTTGGGCTCCGACCCAAACTTTAAATCATCATACTTTGAGGTCCTCTTCATGTTTGATTGAGGACCTCTTGCTGTTTGAGGACAGTAGCTTGCACTTGCTTGAATATCCTCCTTGAATGCCATAATCTTGCATAGAATTTTTGGGTTGCGTGTGATCTGTTTTAGAGCCTGATGTAAACAGAAAATAGGCTTATTTTGAGCCCCTCTTCAACATTGAAGAAGGGCTCAACACTGTTTGGGACCTCCATGTTATACTTGCCTTTATATCCTCTCTTTGGTCCCCCTTTTTGCATGCTTTGGCAGCCTCTCATGCTTCTGTTTTTGGCCTTTTTACAGTTCTGTAAATATGCTTATTTTTTGTCCCTCTTCAATGTTGTAGAAGGGAATTTTTCAGTTTGGGCTGTGCACATACCACTTGCCTCTTTGGCCACCTTTTGGCCCTTTTTCTTGCATAAGAGCTTAGCCATATCTATGTTTGTTTTTAAGGTTTTTACAGTTCTGTAAAGTTGCTTATTTGTGGCCCCTCTTCAATGTTGTTGAAGGGCCCTAACATGTTTGGGGTCAGCAGCTGTGAGTTGCTTCATAATCTCATGTTTAGGGCCATTTTTGCATGCCATTGTTGCCCTATCTTTGCTTGCTGTTTGGCCATGATTTGTACTGAGAAAATGCTTATTTTGAGGCTGCCTTACTTCTGTATTTTCATTCCATGTATCAATTATGCATGCTTTGTATAGCTGTAAGCCATTTTATGTACCTAATGTTGCATTTCGGTTTAATTCCATGCATCGGGTGTGCTTTCGCCTCATTTCGGGGCTGTTTTCCCCCACATTTCAGTGCTAAAATCTCATTGGCATGTTTGCATATCATTTTCCATGCCATTGCATTGCATATGCCATTACCTCGGTTTGCGTGCCCGTGTGCACGCATTTCGAGGCACTTCATTTTCATCCATCGGCCTCTCATGTGAGTGTGGCTGAGGCTCTCTCATGTTAGTATAAGTCCATGTTGCATTCTATATGCCATTTTAGCCATTGCATTGCATATGCCATTGCCTCGGTTTGCGTGCCCGCGTGCACGCATTTCGAGGCACTTCATTTTCATCTTATGGCCTCCTATGTGAGTGTGGCTGAGGTCCACTTGTATTGGTGTAAGCCCATCTTGCATTGTGTATGCCATGTTTCAAAGCGTTGCGCATGTTATGTTGTTAGCATTGTGTATGCCATGTAGTTGCATAGCATGCTTGTATTCTTGTTTGCATACCTAGGTTGCATTGCATTGGCATGCATGCCTTGCCTCTTGATCATGTGATAGAGGTTGGGCTTTATGTGTTTGTTTGGTTTGCATGACATTTGAAATCAAAGCGCATACTTGGTTTCTTAGACCATCACGCATCGAAATGCGCAATTGGTGGTCCGAGAATCAAGGAACATACCCCTTTGAGTCAAAAGCATGATAAGGGATGTGTTGGTGCACACATTTGCTTGAAATTTCATGCCATACACTGCCTGTCCTTTGTTGCTGTCAAAACTGTCTTCTGCAGGAAGTTTCTGCCAACCGGCAACATTCAGTGCCGACCGGCCATTTATTCAGTGCCGATAGCTTTATCTCCAGCCGATGGATATTGTACACGGCCGGTGGCCATTCCTCCCAGCCGATGATGTTCTGCAATGCTCATAGAAGGTTCTCTGGGACTTTGACAAGTTTTCAGAGAAGAAAAGGCAGTGAAAACAGAGGCAGTAGTGTTATGGTACGGGCTTTCCGGGCGAGACGGATCCGAGCATGCATCACTCACGCATCCCAAGGCAGGGCTGCGGCCACCTTCTTGCTGCATTTATTTTGTTAATTAATTAAGGGTTTGTAATAATTAATTAGCTAGGATAGTCGATTTATCATTCGGACTGTATTATTCTTTTGGTCCCTCCCAGCGAGGGCAAACTTGTAATAAGTGTGGGTGCGTGTGTGCATGTCTTCCAACCCCCACTTCTTTCTCCCTTTTTATTTACCCGCTTATGATGGTAGACTAGGGCATATTTAAATTAGCATAACAGTATGATAGCATGCGTGCATCCATACATCTGTCTTACATGCACCGGGCTCGGCACATCATGCTAACTACACTTGTATTTCAATTCCAAGTTGAGAACTTGTTAGTTGCAACGTTTCACATGCCATCTTTAGGATAGCCGAGCCTGTTTAGATTGCATCTTTGCATGTGTTGCATTAGCCATTTTTAACATGAACTAGGATCATGCATATGATTACTGACTAGTTTCTATTTTGGCTCGGAGTACGAGGTAAGCTTTTATGCTTTAGCATATCGCATGCGTGTGAGTGTTGCCATGACAGTATGATTACCATGAGGCTAGCTGCTTATGTGATATAACTGCTTGAATGCCTGTGGATGGAGGTTGAATTACCTAAATTGGAATAATGCATTAAAACTGTGAGTTTTAAGCCCACTAGATAGTGGCAAAATCATCTTCTCTAAAAGCCCACTTGAGGGTGGCAAAATCTGCATTTTAGCCTACTTGCGAGTAGCAAACCATTTTCAAAACAAACATGAAATGTTTTGTTCCAATTTGGGCGATTTGGTCTATACTTGTTTGCTGCACGCATAACATAGTAATTCTAGGCTAACAATTGGTTTAAGAACACATAAAGTTTTCAAAAACGGATATCACGGTTAGTAGAGGCCGGTCTTCGGACCGGGCGAAAGGGGGTGCTCATAGCTGACCTTCCCCGATCGTACCCAAGCTCCCGAGCCGAGACAACTCCGGTGATGACGGACATGTGGCCTTCGGCACCGAGTCAGGGTTTCCTAAATTCTCCCATAAAAAATATTTAGGTGGCGACTCTGTATCTGGCAAAGCAGTCCATGTTTGGCACTACTTTTTCAAAAATCTGTTTCTCAAAACGATTTGCCAGATTTGGACTCTTTGGTTCAGATTAAGAACCGTGACACAAATCGAGTCCGAACTGTAGCATGAGGCCCACGGGCGCGTCTACAGTTTCTGGCGACTCTGCTGGGGATTTTAGAGAGCTTGACTCGAACTCATGATATCCTGTTTTGATTTCGCTTATGTGTTTCTTTGCATTGCATGTGTATTGGTGCGCCTAGGACACCGTGTTTGCCATCTGCCATTCCTGAACGGTTTGCCGGAGGCTTGTCTTGTCAAGGCATGACCATAAGGCTGACCGGTTATGGGCTCTGACAGTATGGGAACACAAACCCCGGTTTTACCGGGGCACCCTTTTTGACCATTCGACCTAGTGCATATTCGGAAACCATAGTGACCATTCCAAGCTAGGACAGGTTGCTTACCCGATTATAGGTTGGTTGAAACCGTTGCGTGCATAGTGAAACCCTAGCTCCTGACAACATAGGACAGGGAAACCCTACCCCAACATAGGGGTGTTTTGGCTCTCCTTACTTGCTATGTGCTTTTAGAGTGTATCTCTACAGGAACGTACATACCAGTTTGCAAGTTTGGGCATCAGGCCTGCGGGCACCAGTTCAGTATTTTGGGATTCAGTTTACCGGCAGTATTTTGGGCAGAATTCAGTAGAGAGCACAGTCGTTCAGCTATGTGCATACCTGTTCTAGTGAAATTAGGCTGAGATGCTCTCTGTTTTCCTTTTTGCAAGGTAGTCCTGGAACCATAGCTTCAGAAGGCTCCGATATCCCCCGAGGTTCATTGGACTTGTGCTGATAGACTTTGTCAGGTCAGAGATTCAGTTCAAGGGTAATCAGGGCCAGAGAAGGCTAGTCAGGCACAGACCACCAGTACAACAGCTACCAGATCAGTGATCTTTGAGCAGTCAGGCTGAGATTTCCGAACCTATTGCCGACACGGATATACCGGTTGCTCAGTTAGATTAGAACAGTATGTCAAGTCTGGAAGAGATGGTGCGCCAACTCCAGGATAGTATGAAAGCCATGCAGCAAGACGCTGTCCGTCAAGCGGAATTCGCCAAACAACAGGCTGTGGCCATAACCCAACAGGCAGAGACAATTGCCAGATTGGAGCAACAAACTGGAGTATCTACTTCGCACCAGACTCCTCCCCCACCAAGAGTTCCCATACTCGGGGAGGCAACCCACGTCCAGGAGGATACCGACCTTCCAACGGGGCCGGCTCCGCCCCCGATCCCGCCTCAACTATCCAAATCACCCACTCCTATCAATCAATCGGATTCTCCCTTCGAGTCCGAGGTGGACCCCATGGCATTAAAAATGAGTAAGCTTGAAAAGCTGTTTAAGAAATCTCAAGGCGTGAAGTCCATCCCGGACATTGGAGACGGATACACTGACGCAGCCGTGACGCTGCCAGACCGGTTTAAGATGCCACAAATTGATCGTTTTGATGGATCTGGGGATCCTATGGTGCACCTACGACTGTTTTCAGATATCCTAAGGCCAATGGGCCTCACTAGACCGCAGAAGCTGTCTTTATTTGGCCGGACCCTGTCGGGTGTAGCGGCCACATGGTATGCCAAATTGGAGGATGACGTCAAGAGAAGTTGGGACGAGATGGCTGAGGCCTTCATCCTGCAGTACTCATACAATACGCAAATCGAGATCACGACCCGGGATCTCGAGACAACGAGGCAAGAACCCAAGGAGAACTTTTCAGAATTTGTAGCCAGATGGCGGGCTAAGGCCTCGATGATGACCTTAAGGCCCACGGACAAGGACCAGATTTGGATGATTGTGCGCAATCTTCAGCCGAAGCTAATGCAGAAGATGATTGTACTCCACTTTCCTACCTTTTCAGATCTACATGAAATTGGGGTACAAATTGAGGATGCTATGAAGCAGGGCCTCATTGACCAGGAGAAGGAGCAGCCTAGGAGGGTGTTTTCCCGCAGTTCTAATGCGACCGCCAGTGGTGATGCAGCTGCAAGATCTTCTGAAGTGGGCATGGTTACCACCACCGCATCAAAAACAGCCACCCCGTTCACCGGTGCGTCCGGAAGTAGCTCACAAAAAACCAAATATCCACCTCGAGTCAAGAGGATTTTCACCCCACTTCATATGCCTTCGTCAAAGGCTCTAGAGGTCTTACTCCGGAAAGGACATCTGAAACTGTTGGAACAACGGCCCCTACCCGATCCTATCCCTGCAAAGCATGACCAGACTAAGTACTGTGCGTACCACCAACAAACCGGTCATGAGACCGATAGCTGCTTTCGTCTGCGCCATGATGTACAGGATTTGTTTGACAACAAGGTCATTGTCGCACCAGCTCAGTAAAGTCTATCACCACTGGATCAGTGAACTCGGGGGATAGTACGAATATGTGATCAGGGGATGAACCACCTGTGGGCGGCACTCAGTTTACTCCAGATGTGGCGTGTGGCACGCACTGTTTTGAGCATTTGCGAATGTTGGTTTTTGTAGCTTCTGACTTGGGTGTTGAGTCAGTTTTGTGGTTTTGTTTTAAGTCTGTCTCTTTGTTTTGAGTCAGTCTTTTTGATTAAGGGTCTGTCTCATTGTATCGAGTCAGTCCTATTGTACAGAAGTCGGGTGATTCCGGGGGTGTTACTTCGGATATCACTATTTTGCTTTGTGTTTGTCCTTTTGAGTCTGTTTCTGCCAGGGAGCCAGTTGTGCCAACAGATTTGAATGAACAGCAGTGATTTTCACACTCTTGTGTTTGCTTCTACCGTGTGCCAGTTGCGCTAGAAATTCTAAACGAGGTGGCAATATTTGACTAGAAGCTGTGCCTTTTCTGTGCCTTGAAGTCATTGTAATGACCTAAGCTTTTCAAAACCTTTTTGAACACTGCGGTGATAAAAATGAAGAGGAAGGAATTCTTCAGATTTTGCAAAATTTGATCAAACTGAGGGAAAGAGAGGCATGCTAAGCCCTTAATGAATGAGATCATGTTTGTTAATGTGAATACTGAGAAGGACCCTGGCTTGATCCAGATTGGTTCTACACTGTCTTCGGCGCGAGCGATTTGTCGCTTTCTTAAAAATTTTCAAAAAATATTTTGCGCAGTCCTGCGAAGACTTGTGTGGGATCGCTCTTGAGATTGTGCAGCTTAGGATCGCTCTCAGCCTCGAAATTGGACCCCTTACTTTCAAACCTTGAACCCATTCAGAACCTTCAACGGTCAGCCGCCATGTGAGGCCTGTGTGGCTAGATTCGAAGCAGCCCTCGGACAAGAGGCAAGAAAGTCAGATCAAGAAGATTAGACCTCATCAGAAGAAGCTTGCAAAGCTAGAACAGAAGTACCCTTCAAACTAGGGGCAAAGATGTCAGACGTGCTCGAAGAGCCGAAGATGAATCCTCTTGCAAATCAACAGTCACTCTCCTGGATACAGATGGCTTCAAAATCCTACAACCATTTGGCATGGACCAAACTACACTTTTACCCTTTGAGAGGCTCGCTGGGCCGAAAACCCGGAAGGGCGGCCCAGGCAAAAGTTAGAGCAAGAGAAAAATACAAAAGCAAAAATATACAAAAAAGAAAAGAAAAGAAAAGCAAAAAAAAAAGAAAAAAAAAGAAAAAAAAAGAAAAGAAAAGAAAATCAAAAAAAGAAAAAAAGAAAAGAAAAGAAAAGAAAAAAAGAAAAATGAAAAGAAGCTCGCGAGGTCGAAAACCCGCAACGGGCGCCTTGGCAAAAGTTAAAGCCTAAAAAGGAGAGGTTAATACCCGTGTGTACCTTAACCCCGAACTACGTAAGGCTTGATTCTCATCTTTGGGATACGTAGGCAACTTCATTCTGAAGTCCAGCCCTGAAACACTTCAAATTCAACTGTGTCCATGTGATGGTTCTAGTCATCTTTGTCTTTTCTGTATCCGGGAGTTCGGTTGCAATCATCACTCTGAGGACTGATTACAATACGCTACGGGGCCATTCAGACAAGGGGCAACTTTCCGTTGCCATTCAATGCGCTGTGGTGCCGTGCAAACAAGGGGCAACTTTCCGTTGCCATGTAGCTCTCTTCGAGCAAGGGGGCAATTTTCCTCCAAATCCGAGGTTGTGCGTCTCAAGAGTGGGTTCCGTGCTTGTTAAGCATTGGCCGTTTGCAAAAATAGTTTTTGAGAATTTTTACTAAAGCTGACTACTTTTCTCGAAAATTGTTCCATCTTTTCCAAAAGCTGGACCATTTCTTGGACCCAAAATAGGAAAATTTTCAGTGCTCATAGCCTGACTTGCATGATTTCAAATCAAAAATCGAACAAGTGTGTTAATCTAAACTCTCATATTGGTCAAAATTGTTTTCGTAGAAAACCAACAAAAAATGGTCAAAATGATGAACTAGGGGCACAGTTGAGTCAGGTGTTTTGTCTTTCCCCCGTCATCAACTACCCGCTAAGAAGGGCACCCGACCTGCCAAGAAGGGCACAACTGAAGTCAACAACAAAGGGCTAAAAGCTCTCTCATCCTCCAAGCAACGAGGAATCAAGTCAAGTACGAAGCACGAACTGGGATGGGGCGAGATATTCCACTCTCTCATCTGGACAGATCTAACCACGTCCAAACTCCCCAGCAGGGCATCATCAACCGATGTTAGCTGCAGATTTGCTACACACCCAGTTGTAGCACAACCCCTCTGTGGGAGAAACTTACTGTTGTGAACAAGAGTCTGGCAAAATACCAGGGGCAAGAGCCCACAATTTCCAGCTTATCCATCAACCACCCAGGGGAGGGATGAAAAATGAGAGATTAAAGAATAGAGAGATGTGCGCTGAGAGAAAAAGCGAGAAAAGGGTTTTCAGAGAAAAAACCGAGCTTGAGAGCCGAGTGATGTGAGAATCACAAATAAGAAAAGGTGGGAATAATACCCGGTGAAACAGGCTCCTTGTGCACGTCTGTGTGTCGTGTCTTTTGTTTTGTTTGTCTCGATTCTTGCTTTTAGTCGTTCCGAGCGTGTCTCGACGTGTTTAGGTTGTTTACCTTTTGTTTTCCGTTGTTGAGTCTTTCTCGCTGTGTTCAGTCGTAGGCTCAATACCTGGTCGAAAACTCATCTCTCAATTTCAAAAATAAATCGTTTTGTGCTCAGAGTGCTGTGCCATCCTTCACGTTTGTGCAAAACAAGATTCTTTTTTCCATAAAACTGCAGGGTCCACCCCCGATAAGTGTGAACGGTGAAACCAGGACCTATCTGAAGCTATGATGGTTCCAGACTGCAAAGCAAAGACAAAAGAGCGAAAATCGAAGTATCTGAGTTTGTGTCAACTTCAGAAAATTCCGTGATTGTACTCCGGACGTACCTCTTCAGGGCCTTGTCAATGCTCCGAAATATGAGTGTACCTCTACCTCAGGCGCAAGATCAATCCTGCTTCAAGGTTATGCACTCTTCCACTTACATTGTTATGCACCCACTTCACTTGCATTGTAATGCATTATACCTATCAAGTTTCTTCCTCAGTCATGCACGATATTGTATGCGCGGTTCATTCAAAGAAGTTCCGTTTTAAGGTCATTCACTTTTGTGTATCAATCACACACACTCACTTTAGTGTATCAATCACACTTCATTCGCTTAGTGTATCAATCACACTTCATTCACTTAGTGTATCAATTACACTCTAATTTCAATTATATTCTAATCTACTTAGTGTATCAATCACGCTTCAGTTACGCTCTCATTCATATAGTGTATCAATCACACTTTACTCGCTTTGAGTATCTATCACCCACATTCTCATTTAGTGTATCAATCACACTCTCTTCACTTAGTGTATCAATCACATTTCTTTCATTTTGTGTATCTATCACACACATTCTCATTTTGTGTATCTATCACACACATTCTCGTTTTTTGTATCACACTTTCAGTGTATCAATCACACTTCATTGATTTAGTATATCAATCATACTTGTTCACTAAGTGCATCTATCACACTCTGTTCACTAAGTGCATCTATCACACTTCGTGTTCACTTTTAGTGTATCAATCACACTTTGTTCACTAAGTGCATCTATCACACTTTGTGTTCATTTTCAGTATATCAATCATACTTTGTTCACATAGTGCATCTATCACACTTTGTGTTCACTTTTAGTGTATCAATCACACTCTGTTCACATAGTGCATCTATCACACTTTGTGTTCATTTTTAGTGTATCAATCACACTCTGTTCACATAGTGCATATATCACACTTTGTGTTCGCTTTTAGTGTATCAATCACACTCTGTTCACATAGTGCATCTATCACACTTTGTGTTCGCTTTTAGTGTTTCAATCACACTCTGTTCACATAGTGCATCTATCACACTTTGTGTTCGCTTTCAGTATATCTATCATACTTGTTCACTAAGTGCATCTATCACACTTTGTGTTCACCTTTAGTGTATCAATCACACTCTGTTCACATAGTGCATCTATCACACTTTGTGTTCACCTTTAGTGTATCAATCACACTCTTTCACATAGTGCATCTATCACACTTCGTGTTCACTTTTAGTGTATCAATCACACTCTGTTCACATAGTGCATCTATCACACTTTGTGTTCGTTTTCAGTATATCAATCATACTTTGTTCACACTAGTGCGTCTATCACACTTTGTGTTCGCTTTTAGTGTATCAATCACACTCTGTTCACATAGTGCATCTATCACACTTTGTGTTCCCTTTTAGTATATCTATCATACTTGCTCACTAAGTGCATCTATCACACTTCGTGTTCGCTTTCAGTATATCTATCATACTTGTTCACTAGGTGCATCTACCACGCTTTGTGTTCACCTTTAGTGTATCCATCACACTACATTCACCTAGTGTATCCATCACACTCTCTTCACTTTCGTGTATCTATCACGCATGTTTGTTCACTTAGTGTATCTATCACACTTCGTTCACTTTTGTGTATCTAACGCACATGTTCGTGAGAATTGCATAATTCTCTTACATCCATTCTGCATGAGATGTAGTTTGGTTCATGTCTACTTGCTGGCATAGCATTTGCTTAAAATGTTGCATTTATTTTGCATAATTGCTTCATCACAGCTACATTCGCGCTATTTTGCGCATCGCACTGTTTTGTGCAGTTTACATTCGCGCTATTTTGCGCACCTCGCTTGTACTTGTTAGTACATTGCATTGTTTTGAATACAAACTGGCTTCGCGTGGCGTATAAGTCCAATTATGAAAGTCTTCCTGCATATCATCTGCATCCTGCCCCTGAACTACGCTGGTTTGATTCCTTGCAAAGGGATACGTAGGCAGCCTGTCGGCACAACCATTTATTTATCGGTATTTTGTTTGTTTGTCCAAGTCTTCAGCCTTGTCAAAAATGGGTCGTCTCTGGGCTTTGACATTCACTCCCGTCATTGTTATGACTTTCGAGTTCTGTCAAAGAGGGGCAATTGTAGACACCCCATTTTTGACCGCCCTTAAGACTTGGGCACTACTGATGGTTTGCTCGGTGTTGAGAGATGTGCAGGGCAAAGAATCAATTTCTTCTGCTGGAAGAGAGGCAAATCTTTCAAAACACTTTGTTTAGGGTTTTGGAGTTGAAGAAAAGAGGAAAGGAGAGGAGAAAACTAGTTTGGGAGAAGTTTGGCATGAATCCGGGTAGAAGCGAGTCGAGCAGCCCTCGCTGAATCGGGCTTATCTGTCTGTACACTTGGAGTTTAGCTATGGGGCCACCACCATCGGAAAGCTTACTTCCGGGGCTTCGTTTTGCACTCAAGAATCTCCTATAGCCAAGTCCGGGTGGGGGAGATATGATCAGTTGAAGTCGGGCATCATCCCGGTTGGATCGAATCTGCGCGGCTTCACGAAAAAGGGCATAACTTTTGCACAGGAGGAATTTTGATGCAAGGTTTGCGCCATTGGAAAGCTAACTTCCGGGGCTTCAATTTGCATACCCACCGGCCGTTTTTTGACATTGGAATCATCTATCGGCAATCTATTTTTCCGACCGGCAAAATATTATGCCGACTGGCACTTTATTTTGGCCGATGACCAAATTTTCTGGCCGGTTTGCACCATTTGCACTCTCCAAGCCTGGTGCATCCCAGCTGTGCCAGTTGGAATGCACCAGCACACTCCCCCGTGCATATATGTTGCTATTTTAAACCCTTGACCACCTTTGGACCCCTCTTTTGCACCCTTTGCTCAAGGCTTCTTGAGGAAGCCTTGACCCCTTATCTTGGCTTCCTCAAGAAGCCTACCAGCTGTCCAAGCTTCTCCAATAAGCCTTGACCTCCCCTTTAAACCCCTTTGACCCTTTGAAGCTTGTCTTAGAAGCTTAGTATTGCCTATATAAGGGGCCTCTCCTCCTTCATTGTTTAGGTTGGATTTTTGGAACAAAAAACCAGAGATATATAGATATATCTGATATATACATACATATATCCCTTCATCTCTCACTATATCTCTCCCATTCAACCATCAAACACCCTTGTTCTTGGGCCATTTCTTCATCAACTCATAGCACAAGGCATCCAACGCCCATTCCAGCAGCTTGAGGCTGTTCTCCAGAGCTTAGGAGCACCTAAACTTGGTCCAAGAGGTGCTGGTTTGCTGGTCTTCAAGGGTGAGTCCTCCTCTTCCCTTTTCTAGTCTTTTCTTGCTTCATATCTAAGCCATAGTTGCTTGCATTTTTGGGATCCGACCCAAACTGTAAATCATCATATTTTGAGGTCCTCTTCATGTTTGATTGAGGACCACTTGCTGTTTGAGGACAGTAGCTTGCACTTGCTTGAATATCCTCCTTGAATGCCATAATCTTGCATAGAATTTTTGGGTTGCGTGTGATCTGTTTTAGAGCCTGATGTAAACTGAAAATAGGCTTATTTTGAGCCCCTCTTCAACATTGAAGAAGGGCTCAACACTGTTTGGGACCTCCATGTTATACTTGCCTTTATATCCTCTCTTTGGTCCCCATTTTTGCATGCTTTGGCAGCCTATCATGCTTCTGTTTTTGGCCTTTTTACAGTTCTGTAAATATGCTTATTTTTGGTCCCTCTTCAATGTTGTAGAAGGGAATTTTTCAGTTTGGGCTGTGCACATACCACTTGCCTCTTTGGCCACCTTTTGGCCCTTTTTCTTGCATAAGAGCTTAGCCATATCTATGTTTGTTTTTAAGGTTTTTACAGTTCTGTAAAGTGGCTTATTTGTGGCCCCTCTTCAATGTTGTTGAAGGGCCCTAACATGTTTGGGGTCAGCAGCTGTGAGTTGCTTCATAATCTCATGTTTAGGGCCATTTTTGCATGCCATTGTTGCCCTATCTTTGCTTGCTGTTTGGCCATGATTTGTACTGAGAAAATGCTTATTTTGAGGCTGCCTTACTTCTGTGTTTTCATTCCATGTATCAATTATGCATGCTTTGTATAGCTGTAAGCCATTTTATGTACCTAATGTTGCATTTCGGTTTAATTCCATGCATCGGGTGTGCTTTCGCCTCATTTCGGGGCTGTTTTCCCCCACATTTCAGTGCTGAAATCTCATTGGCATGTTTGCATATCATTTTCCATGCCATTGCATTGCATATGCCATTGCCTCGGTTTGCGTGCCTGTGTGCACACATTTCGAGGCACTTCATTTTCATCCATCGGCCTCTCATGTGAGTGTTGCTGAGGCTCTCTCATGTTAGTATAAGTCCATGTTGCATTCTATATGCCATTTTAGCCATTGCATTGCATATGCCATTGCCTCGGTTTGCGTGCCCGCGTGCACGCATTTCGAGGCACTTCATTTTCATCTTATGGCCTCCTATGTGAGTGTCGCTGAGGTCCACTTGTATTGGTGTAAGCCCATCTTGCATTGTGTATGCCATGTTTCAAAGCGTTGCGCATGTAATGTTGTTAGCATTGTGTATGCCATGTAGTTGCATAGCATGCTTGTATTCTTGTTTGCATACCTAGGTTGCATTGCATTGGCATGCATGCCTTGCCTCTTGATCATGTGATAGAGGTTGGGCTTTATGTGTTTGTTTGGTTTGCATGACATTTGAAATCAAAGCGCATACTTGGTTTCTTAGACCATCACGCATCGAAATGCGCAATTGGTGGTCCGAGAATCAAGGAACATACCCCTTTGAGTCAAAAGCATGATAAGGGATGTGTTGGTGCACACATTTGCTTGAAATTTCATGCCATACACTGCCTGTCCTTTGTTGCTGTCAAAACTGTCTTCGGCAGGAAGTTTCTGCCGACCGGCAACATTCAGTGCCGACCGGCCATTTATTCAGTGCCGATAGCTTTATCTCCAGCCGATGGATATTGTACACGGCCGGTGGCCATTCCTCCCAGCCGATGATGTTCTGCAATGCTCATAGAAGGTTTTCTGGGACTTTGACAAGTTTTCAGAGAAGAAAAGGCAGTGAAAACAGAGGCAGTAGTGTTATGGTACGGGCTTTCCGGGCGAGACGGATCCGAGCATGCATCACTCACGCATCCCAAGGCAGGGCTGCGGCCACCTTCTTGCTGCATTTATTTTGTTAATTAATTAAGGGTTTGTAATAATTAATAAGCTAGGATAGTCGATTTATCATTCGGACTGTATTATTCTTTTGGTCCCTCCCAGCGAGGGCAAACTTGTAATAAGTGTGGGTGCGTGTGTGCATGTCTTCCAACCCCCACTTCTTTCTCCCTTTTTATTTACCCGCTTATGATGGTAGACTAGGGCATATTTAAATTAGCATAACAGTATGATAGCATGCGTGCATCCATACATCTGTCTTACATGCACCGGGCTCGGCACATCATGCTAACTGCACTTGTATTTCAATTCCAAGTTGAGAACTTGTTAGTTGCAACGTTTCACATGCCATCTTTAGGATAGCCGAGCCTGTTTAGATTGCATCTTTGCATGTGTTGCATTAGCCATTTTTAACATGAACTAGGATCATGCATATGATTACTGACTAGTTTCTGTTTTGGCTCGGAGTACGAGGTAAGCTTTTATGCTTTAGCATATCGCATGCATGTGAGTGTTGCCATGACAGTATGATTACCATGAGGCTAGCTGCTTATGTGATATAACTGCTTGAATGCCTGTGGATGGAGGTTGAATTACCTAAATTGGAATAATGCATTAAAACTGTGAGTTTTAAGCCCACTAGATAGTGGCAAAATCATCTTCTCTAAAAGCCCACTTGAGGGTGGCAAAATCTGCATTTTAGCCTACTTGCGAGTAGCAAACCATTTTCAAAACAAACATGAAATGTTTTGTTCCAATTTGGGCGATTTGGTCTATACTTGTTTGCTGCGCGCATAACATAGTAATTCTAGGCTAACAATTGGTTTAAGAACACATAAAGTTTTCAAAAACGGATATCACGGTTAGTAGAGGCCGGTCTTCGGACCGGGTGAAAGGGGGTGCTCATAGCTGACCTTCCCCGATCGTACCCAAGCTCCCGAGCCGAGACAACTCCGGTGATGACGGACATGTGGCCTTCGTCACCGAGTCAGGGTTTCCTAAATTCTCCCATAAAAAATATTTAGGTGGCGACTCTGTATCTGGCAAAGCAGTCCATGTTTGGCACTACTTTTTCAAAAATCTGTTTCTCAAAATGATTTGCCAGATTTGGACTCTTTGGTTCAGATTAAGAACCGTGACACAAATCGAGTCCGAACTGTAGCATGAGGCCCACGGGCGCGTCTACAGTTTCTGGCGACTCTGCTGGGGATTTTAGAGAGCTTGACTCGAACTCATGATATCCTATTTTGATTTCGCTTATGTGTTTCTTTGCATTGCATGTGCATTGGTGCGCCTAGGACACCGTGTTTGCCATCTGCCATTCCTGAACGGTTTGCCGGAGGCTTGTCTTGTCAAGGCATGACCATAAGGCTGACCGGTTATGGGCTCTGACAGTATGGGAACACAAACCCCGGTTTTACCGGGGCACCCTTTTTGACCATTCGACCTAGTGCATATTCGGAAACCATAGTGACCATTCCAAGCTAGGACAGGTTGCTTACCCGATTATAGGTTGGTTGAAACCGTTGCGTGCATAGTGAAACCCTAGCTCCTGACAACATAGGACAGGGAAACCCTACCCCAACATAGGGGTGTTTTGGCTCTCCTTACTTGCTATGTGCTTTTAGAGTGTATCTCTACAGGAACGTACATACCAGTTTGCAAGTTTGGGCATCAGGCCTGCGGGCACCAGTTCAGTATTTTGGGATTCAGTTTACCTGAGGGTATCAGTTTACCGGCAGAATTTTCGGCAGAATTCAGTAGAGAGCACAGTCGTTCAGCTATGTGCATACCTGTTCTAGTGAAATTAGGCTGAGATGCTCTCTGTTTTCCCTTTTGCAAGGTAGTCCTGGAACTTTAGCTTCAGAAGGCTCCGATATCCCCCGAGGTTCATTGGACTTGTGCTGATAGACTTTGTCAGGTCAGAGATTCAGTTCAAGGGTAATCAGGGCCAGAGAAGGCTAGTCAGGCACAGACCACCAGTACAACAGCTACCAGATCAGTGATCTTTGAGCAGTCAGGCTGAGATTTCCGAACCTATTGCCGACACGGATATACCGGTTGCTCAGTTAGATTAGAACAGTATGTCAAGTCTGGAAGAGATGGTGCGCCAACTCCAGGATAGTATGAAAGCCATGCAGCAAGACGTTGTCCGTCAAGCGGAATTCGCCAAACAACAGGCTGTGGCCATAACCCAACAGGCAGAGACAATTGCCAGATTGGAGCAGCAAACTGGAGTATCTACTTCGCACCAGACTCCTCCCCCACCAAGAGTTCCCATACTCGGGGAGGCAACCCACGTCCAAGAGGATACCGACCTTCCAACGGGGCCAGCTCCGCCCCTGATCCCGCCTCAACTATCCAAAGCACCCACTCCTATTAATCAATCGGATTCTCCCTTCGAGTCCGAGGTGGACCCCATGGCATTAAAAATGAGTAAGCTTGAAAAGCTGTTTAAGAAATCTCAAGGCGTGAAGTCCATCCCGGACATTGGAGACGGATACACTGACGCAGCCGTGACGCTGCCAGACCGGTTTAAGATGCCACAAATTGATCGTTTTGATGGATCTGGGGATCCTATGGTGCACCTACGACTGTTTTCAGATATCCTAAGGCCAATGGGCCTCACTAGACCGCAGAAGCTGTCTTTATTTGGCCGGACCCTGTCGGGTGTAGCGGCCACATGGTATGCCAAATTGGAGGATGATGTCAAGAGAAGTTGGGACGAGATGGCTGAGGCCTTCATCCTGCAGTACTCATACAATACGCAAATCGAGATCACGACCCGGGATCTCGAGAGAACGAGGCAAGAACCCAAGGAGAACTTTTCAGAATTTGTAGCCAGATGGCGGGCTAAGGCCTCGATGATGACCTTAAGGCCCACGGACAAGGACCAGATTCGGATGATTGTGCGCAATCTTCAGCCGAAGCTAATGCAGAAGATGATTGTACTCCCCTTTCCTACCTTTTCAGATCTACATGAAATGGGGGTACAAATTGAGGATGCTACGAAGCAGGGCCTCATTGACCAGGAGAAGGAGCAGCCTAGGAGGGTGTTTTCCCGCAGTTCTAATGCGACCGCCAGTGGTGATGCAGCTGCAAGATCTTCTGAAGTGGGCATGGTTACCACCACCGCATCAAAAACAGCCACCCCATTCACCGGTGCGTCCGGAAGTAGCTCACAAAAAACCAAATATCCACCTCGAGTCAAGAGGATTTCCACCCCACTTCATATGCCTTTGTCAAAGGCTCTAGAGGTCTTACTCCGGAAAGGACATCTGAAACCGTTGGAACAACGGCCCCTACCCGATCCTATCCCTGCAAAGCATGACCAGACTAAGTACTGTGCGTACCACCAACAAACCGGTCATGAGACCGATAGCTGCTTTCGTCTGCGCCATGATGTACAGGATTTGTTTGACAACAAGGTCATTGTCGCACCAGCTCAGTAAAGTCTATCACCACTGGATCAGTGAACTCGGGGGATAGTACGAATATGTGATCAGGGGATGAACCACCTGTGGGCGGCACTCAGTTTACTCCAGATGTGGCATGTGGCACGCACTGTTTTGAGCATTTGCGAATGTTGGTTTTTGTAGCTTCTGACTTGGGTGTTGAGTCAGTTTTGTGGTTTTGTTTTAAGTCTGTCTCTTTGTTTTGAGTCAGTCTTTTTGATTAAGGGTCTGTCTCATTGTATCGAGTCAGTCCTATTGTACAGAAGTCGGGTGATTCCGGGGGTGTTACTTCGGATATCACTATTTTGCTTTGTGTTTGTCCTTTTGAGTCTGTTTCTGCCAGGGAGCCAGTTGTGCCAACAGATTTGAATGAACAGCAGTGATTTTCACACTCTTGTGTTTGCTTCTACCGTGTGCCAGTTGCGCTAGAAATTCTAAACGAGGTGGCAATATTTGACTAGAAGCTGTGCCTTTTCTGTGCCTTGAAGTCATTGTAATGACCTAAGCTTTTCAAAACCTTTTTGAACACTGCGGTGATAAAAATGAAGAGGAAGGAATTCTTCAGATTTTGCAAAATTTGATCAAACTGAGGGAAAGAGAGGCGTGCTAAGCCCTTAATGAATGAGATCATGTTTGTTAATGTGAATACTGAGAAGGACCCTGGCTTGATCCAGATTGGTTCTACACTGTCTTCGGCGCGAGCGATTTGTCGCTTTCTTAAAAATTTTCAAAAAATATTTTGCGCAGTCCTGCGAAGACTTGTGTGGGATCGCTCTTGAGATTGTGCAGCTTAGGATCGCTCTCAGCCTCGAAATTGGACCCCTTACTTTCAAACCTTGAACCCATTCAGAACCTTCAACGGTCAGCCGCCATGTGAGGCCTGTGTGGCTAGATTCGAAGCAGCCCTCGGACAAGAGGCAAGAAAGTCAGATCAAGAAGATTAGACCTCATCAGAAGAAGCTTGCAAAGCTAGAACAGAAGTACCCTTCAAACTAGGGGCAAAGATGTCAGACGTGCTCGAAGAGCCGAAGATGAATCCTCTTGCAAATCAACAGTCACTCTCCTGGATACAGATGGCTTCAAAATCCTACAACCATTTGGCATGGACCAAACTACACTTTTACCCTTTGAGAGGCTCGCTGGGCCGAAAACCCGGAAGGGCGGCCCAGGCAAAAGTTAGAGCAAGAGAAAAATACAAAAGCAAAAATATACAAAAAAGAAAAGAAAAGAAAAGCAAAAAAAAAAAGAAAAAAAAAGAAAAAAAAAGAAAAGAAAAGAAAATCAAAAAAAGAAAAAAAGAAAAGAAAAGAAAAGAAAAAAAGAAAAATGAAAAGAAGCTCGCGAGGTCGAAAACCCGCAACGGGCGCCTTGGCAAAAGTTAAAGCCTAAAAAGGATAGGTTAATACCCGTGTGTACCTTAACCCCGAACTACGTAAGGCTTGATTCTCATCTTTGGGATACGTAGGCAACTTCATTCTGAAGTCCAGCCCTGAAACACTTCAAATTCAACTGTGTCCATGTGATGGTTCTAGTCATCTTTGTCTTTTCTGTATCCGGGAGTTCGGTTGCAATCATCGCTCTGAGGACTGATTACAATACGCTACGGGGCCATTCAGACAAGGGGCAACTTTCCGTTGCCATTCAATGCGCTGTGGTGCCGTGCAAACAAGGGGCAACTTTCCGTTGCCATGTAGCTCTCTTCGAGCAAGGGGGCAATTTTCCTCCAAATCCGAGGTTGTGCGTCTCAAGAGTGGGTTCCGTGCTTGTTAAGCATTGGCCGTTTGCAAAAATAGTTTTTGAGAATTTTTACTAAAGCTGACTACTTTTCTCGAAAATTGTTCCATCTTTTCCAAAAGCTGGACCATTTCTTGGACCCAAAATAGGAAAATTTTCAGTGCTCATAGCCTGACTTGCATGATTTCAAATCAAAAATCGAACAAGTGTGTTAATCTAAACTCTCATATTGGTCAAAATTGTTTTCGTAGAAAACCAACAAAAAATGGTCAAAATGATGAACTAGGGCACAGTTGAGTCAGGTGTTTTGTCTTTCCCCCGTCATCAACTACCCGCTAAGAAGGGCACCCGACCTGCCAAGAAGGGCACAACTGAAGTCAACAACAAAGGGCTAAAAGCTCTCTCATCCTCCAAGCAACGAGGAATCAAGTCAAGTACGAAGCACGAACTGGGATGGGGCGAGATATTCCACTCTCTCATCTGGACAGATCTAACCACGTCCAAACTCCCCAGCAGGGCATCATCAACCGATGTTAGCTGCAGATTTGCTACACGCCCAGTTGTAGCACAACCCCTCTGTGGGAGAAACTTACTGTTGTGAACAAGAGTCTGGTAAAATACCAGGGGCAAGAGCCCACAATTTCCAGCTTATCCATCAACCACCCAGGGGAGGGATGAAAAATGAGAGATTAAAGAATAGAGAGATGTGCGCTGAGAGAAAAAGCGAGAAAAGGGTTTTTAGAGAAAAAACCGAGCTTGAGAGCCGAGTGATGTGAGAATCACAAATAAGAAAAGGTGGGAATAATACCCGGTGAAACAGGCTCCTTGTGCACGTCTGTGTGTCGTGTCTTTTGTTTTGTTTGTCTCGATTCTTGCTTTGAGTCGTTCCGAGCGTGTCTCGACGTGTTTAGGTTGTTTACCTTTTGTTTTCCGTTGTTGAGTCTTTCTCGCTGTGTTCAGTCGTAGGCTCAATACCTAGTCGAAAA
The DNA here is from genome assembly GCF_055761805.1 of Camellia sinensis. Taxonomy (NCBI): domain Eukaryota; kingdom Viridiplantae; phylum Streptophyta; class Magnoliopsida; order Ericales; family Theaceae; genus Camellia; species Camellia sinensis. The sequence continues at coordinate 14,357,578 of NC_138969.1, forward strand.
CTCATCTCTCAATTTCAAAAATAAATCGTTTTGTGCTCAGAGTGCTGTGCCATCCTTCACGTTTGTGCAAAACAAGATTCTTTTTTCCATAAAACTGCAGGGTCCACCCCCGATAAGTGTGAACGGTGAAACCAGGACCTATCTGAAGCTATGATGGTTCCAGACTGCAAAGCAAAGACAAAAGAGCGAAAATCGAAGTATCTGAGTTTGTGTCAACTTCAGAAAATTCCGTGATTGTACTCCGGACGTACCTCTTCAGGGCCTTGTCAATGCTCCGAAATATGAGTGTACCTCTACCTCAGGCGCAAGATCAATCCTGCTTCAAGGTTATGCACTCTTCCACTTACATTGTTATGAACCCACTTCACTTTCATTGTAATGCATTATACCTATCAAGTTTCTTCCTCAGTCATGCACGATATTGTATGCGCGGTTCATTCAAAGAAGTTCCGTTTTAAGATCATTCACTTTTGTGTATCAATCACACACACTCACTTTAGTGTATCAATCACACTTCATTCCCTTAGTGTATCAATCACACTTCATTCACTTAGTGTATCAATTACACTCTAATTTCAATTATATTCTAATCTACTTAGTGTATCAATCACACTTCAGTTACGCTCTCATTCATATAGTGTATCAATCACACTTTACTCGCTTTGAGTATCTATCACCCACATTCTCATTTAGTGTATCAATCACACTCTCTTCACTTAGTGTATCAATCACATTTCTTTCATTTTGTGTATCTATCACACACATTCTCATTTTGTGTATCTATCACGCACATATTCGCTTTTGTGTCTATTGCACTCTCACTTAGTGTATCAATCACACTTCTTTCATTTTGTGTATCTATCACACACATTCTCGTTTTCCGTATCACACTTTCAGTGTATCAATCACACTTCATTGATTTAGTATATCAATCATACTTGTTCACTAAGTGCATCTATCACACTCTGTTCACTAAGTGCATCTATCACACTTCGTGTTCACTTTTAGTGTATCAATCACGCTTTGTTCACTAAGTGCATCTATCACACTTTGTGTTCATTTTTAGTATATCAATCATACTTTGTTCACATAGTGCATCTATCACACTTTGTGTTCACTTTTAGTGTATCAATCACACTCTGTTCACATAGTGCATCTATCACACTTTGTGTTCGTTTTTAGTGTATCAATCACACTCTGTTCACATAGTGCATATATCACACTTTGTGTTCGCTTTTAGTGTATCAATCACACTCTGTTCACATAGTGCATCTATCACACTTTGTGTTCGCTTTTAGTGTATCAATCACACTCTGTTCACATAGTGCATCTATCACACTTTGTGTTCGCTTTCAGTATATCTATCATACTTGTTCACTAAGTGCATCTATCACACTTTGTGTTCACCTTTAGTGTATCAATCACACTTTGTTCACATAGTGCATCTATCACACTTTGTGTTCACCTTTAGTGTATCAATCACACTCTGTTCACATAGTGCATCTATCACACTTCGTGTTCACTTTTAGTGTATCAATCACACTCTGTTCACATAGTGCATCTATCACACTTTGTGTTCGTTTTCAGTATATCAATCATACTTTGTTCACACTAGTGCGTCTATCACACTTTGTGTTCGCTTTTAGTGTATCAATCACACTCTGTTCACATAGTGCATCTATCACACTTTGTGTTCCCTTTTAGTATATCTATCATACTTGCTCACTAAGTGCATCTATCACACTTCGTGTTCGCTTTCAGTATATCTATCATACTTGTTCACTAGGTGCATCTACCACGCTTTGTGTTCACCTTTAGTGTATCCATCACACTACATTCACCTAGTGTATCCATCACACTCTCTTCACTTTCGTGTATCTATCACGCATGTTTGTCCACTTAGTGTATCTGTCACACTTCGTTCACTTTTGTGTATCTAACGCACATGTTCGTGAGAATTGCATAATTCTCTTACATCCTTTCTGCATGAGATGTAGTTTGGTTCATGTCTACTTGCTGGCATAGAATTTGCTTAAAATGTTGCATTTATTTTGCATAATTGCTTCATCACAGCTACATTCGCGCTATTTTGCGCATCGCACTGTTTTGTGCAGTTTACATTCGCGCTATTTTGCGCACCTCGCTTGTACTTGTTAGTACATTGCATTGTTTTGAATACAAACTGGCTTCGCGTGGCGTATAAGTCCAATTATCAAAGTCTTCCTGCATATCATTTGCATCCTGCCCCTGAACTACGTTGGTTTGATTCCTTGCAAAGGGATACGTAGGAAGCCTGTCAGCACAACCATTTATTTATCGGTATTTTGTTTGTTTGTCCAAGTCATCGGCCTTGTCAAAAATGGGTCGTCTCTGGACTTTGACATTCACTCCCGTCATTGTTATGACTTTCGAGTTCTGTCAAAGAGGGGCAACTGTAGACACCCCATTTTTGACCGCCCTTAAGACTTGGGCACTACTGATGGTTTGCTCGGTGTTGAGAGATGTGCAGGGCAAAGAATCAGTTTCTTCGGCTAGAAGAGAGGAAAATCTTTCAAAACACTTTGTTTAGGGTTTTGGAGTTGAAGAAAAGAGGAAAGGAGAGGAGAAAACTAGTTTGGGAGAAGTTTGGCATGAATCCGGGTAGAAGCGAGTCGAGCAGCCCTCGCTGAATCGGGCTTATCTGTCTGTACACTTGAAGTTTAGCTATGGGGCCACCACCATCGGAAAGCTTACTTCTGGGGCTTCGTTTTTCACTCAAGAATCTCCTAGAGCCAAGTCCGGGTGGGGGAGATATGATCAGTTGAAGTCGGGCATCATCCCGGTTGGATCGAATCTGCGCGGCTTCACGAAAAAGGGCATCACTTTTTTCATACGTGGAATTTTGATGCAAGGTTTGCGCCATTGGAAAGATAACTTCCGGGGCTTCAATTTGCATACCCACCGGCCGTTTTTTGACATTGGAATCATCTATCGAAAATCTATTTTGCCGACCGGCAAAATATTATGCCGACCGGCACTTTATTTTGGCCGACGACCAAATTTTCTGGCCGGTTTGCACCATTTGCACTCTCCAAGCCTGGTGCAACCCAGCTGTGCCAGTTGGAATGCACCAGCACACTCCCCCGTGCATATATGTTGCTATTTTGAACCCTTGACCACCTTTGGACCCCTCTTTTGCACCCTTTGCTCAAGACTTCTTGAGGAAGCCTTGACCCCTTATCTTGGCTTCCTCAAGAAGCCTACCAGCTGTCCAAGCTTCTCCAATAAGCCTTGACCTCCCCTTTAAACCCCTTTGACCCTATGAAGCTTGTCTTAGAAGCTTAGTATTGCCTATATAAGGGGCCTCTCCTCCTCCATTGTTTAGGTTGGATTTTTGGAACAAAAAACCAGAGATATATAGATATATCTGATATATACATACATATATCCCTTCATCTCTCACTATATCTCTCCCATTCAACCATCAAACACCCTTGTTCTTGGGCCATTTCTTCATCAACTCATAGCACAAGGCATCCAACGCCCATTCCAGCAGCTTGAGGCTGTTCTCCAGAGCTTAGGAGCACCTAAACTTGGTCCAAGAGGTGCTGGTTTGCTGGTCTTCAAGGGTGAGTCCTCCTCTTCCCTTTTCTAGTCTTTTCTTACTTCATATCTAAGCCATAGTTGCTTGCATTTTTGGGCTCTGACCCAAATTGTAAATCATCATATTTTGAGGTCCTCTTCATGTTTGATTGAGGACCTCTTGCTGTTTGAGGACAGTAGCTTGCACTTGCTTCAATATCCTCCTTGAATGCCATAATCTTGCATAGAATTTTTGGGTTGCGTGTGATCTGTTTTAGAGCCTGATGTAAACTGAAAATAGGCTTATTTTGAGCCCCTCTTCAACATTGAAGAAGGGCTCAACACTGTTTGGGACCTCCATGTTATACTTGCCTTTATATCCTCTCTTTGATCCCCATTTTTGCATGCTTTGGCAGCCTATCATGCTTCTGTTTTTGGCCTTTTTACAGTTCTGTAAATATGCTTATTTTTAGTCCCTCTTCAATGTTGTAGAAGAGAATTTTTCAGTTTGGGCTGTGCACATACCACTTGCCTCTTTGGCCACCTTTTGGCCCTTTTTCTTGCATAAGAGCTTAGCCATATCTATGTTTGTTTTTAAGGTTTTTACAGTTCTGTAAAGTGGCTTATTTGTGGCCCCTCTTCAATGTTGTTGAAGGGCCCTAACATGTTTGGGGTCAGCAGCTGTGAGTTGCTTCATAATCTCATGTTTAGGGCCATTTTTGCATGCCATTGTTGCCCTATCTTTGCTTGCTGTTTGGCCATGATTTGTACTGAGAAAATGCTTATTTTGAGGCTGCCTTACTTCTGTCTTTTCATTCCATGTATCAATTATGCATGCTTTGTATAGCTGTAAGCCATTTTATGTACCTAATGTTGCATTTCGGTTTAATTCCATGCATCGGGTGTGCTTTCGCCTCATTTCGGGGCTGTTTTCCCCCACATTTCAGTGCTGAAATCTCATTGGCATGTTTTCATATCATTTTCCATGCCATTGCATTGCATATGCCATTGCCTCGGTTTGCGTGCCCGTGTGCACGCATTTCGAGGCACTTCATTTTCATCTTATGGCCTCCTATGTGAGTGTGGCTGAGTTCCACTTGTATTGGTGTAAGCCCATCTTGCATTGTGTATGCTATGTTTCAAAGCGTTGCACATGTTATGTTGTTAGCATTGTGTATGCCATGTAGTTGCATAGCATGCTTGTATTCTTGTTTGCATACCTAGGTTGCATTGCATTGGCATGCATGCCTTGCCTCTTGATCATGTGATAGAGGTTGGGCTTTATTTGTTTGTTTGGTTTGCATGACACTTGAAATCAAAGCGCATACTTGGTTTCTTAGACCATCACGCATCGAAATGCGCAATTGGTGGTCCGAGAATCAAGGAACATACCCCTTTGAGTCAAAAGCATGATAAGGGATGTGTTGGTGCACACATTTGCTTGAAATTTCATGCCATACACTGCCTGTCCTTTATTGCTGTCAAAACTGTCTTCCGCAGGAAGTTTCTGCCGACCGGCAACATTCAGTGCCGACCGGCCATTTATTCAGTGCCGATAGCTTTATCTCCAGCCGATGGATATTGTACACGGCCGGTGGCCATTCCTCCCAGCCGATGATATTCTGCAATGCTCATAGAAGGTTCTCTGGGACTTTGACAAGTTTTCAGAGAAGAAAAGGCAGTGAAAACAGAGGCAGTAGTGTTATGGTACGGGCTTTCCGGGCGAGACAGATCCGAGCATGCATCACTCACGCATCCCAAGGCAGGGCTGCGGCCACCTTCTTGCTGCATTTATTTTGTTAATTAATTAAGGGTTTGTAATAATTAATTAGCTAGGATAGTCGATTTACATTCGGACTGTATTATTCTTTTGGTCCCTCCGAGCGAGGGCAAACTTGTAATAAGTGTGGGTGCGTGTGTGCATGTCTTCCAACCCCCACTTCTTTCTCCCTTTTTATTTACCCGCTTATGATGGTAGACTAGGGCATATTTAAATTAGCATAACAGTATGATAGCATGCGTGCATCCGTACGTCTGTCTTACATGCACCGGGCTCGGCATATCATGCTAACTGCACTTGTATTTCAATTCCAAGTTGAGAACTTGTTAGTTGCAGCGTTTTACATGCCATCTTTAGGATAGCCGAGCCTGTTTAGATTGCATCTTTGCATGTGTTGCATTAGCCATTTTTAACATGAACTAGGATCATGCATATGATTATTGACTAGTTTCTATTTTGGCTCGGAGTACTAGGTAAGCTTTTATGCTTTAGCATATCGCATGCGTGTGAGTGTTGCCATGACAGTATGATTACCATGAGGCTAGCTGCTTATGTGATATAACTGCTTGAATGCCTATGGATGGAGGTTGAATTACCTAAATTGGAATAATGCATTAAAACTGTGAGTTTTAAGCCCACTAGATAGTGGCAAAATCATCTTCTCTAAAAGCCCACTTGAGGGTGGCAAAATCTGCATTTTAGCCTACTTGCGAGTAGCAAACCATTTTCAAAACAAACATGAAATGTTTTGTTTCAATTTGGGCGATTTGGTCTATACTTGTTTGCTGCGCGCATAACATAGTAATTCTAGGCTAACAATTGGTTTAAGAACACATAAAGTTTTCAAAAACGGATATCACGGTTAGTAGAGGCCGGTCTTCGGACCGGGCGAAAGGGGGTGCTCATAGCTGACCTTCCCCGATCGTACCCAAGCTCCCGAGCCGAGACAACTCTGGTGATGACGGACATATGGCCTTCGGCACCGAGTCAGGGTTTCCTAAATTCTCCTAGAAAAAATATTTAGGTGGCGACTCTGTATCTGGCAAAGCAGTCCATGTTTGGCACTACTTTTTCAAAAATCTGTTTCTCAAAACGATTTGCCAGATTTGGACTCTTTGGTTCAGATTAAGAACCGTGACACAAATCGAGTCCGAACTGTAGCATGAGGCCCACGGGCACGTCTACATCGTAGGCTACGTTTTGTGGTCGTAGGATAGTTTTCCAGTTTGGAGACCAGTTTCTGATTTTCGGAGTCGTCAGCCATGTGCCTCGGTTCAGGACCGCTTCACTACCCCCGTTTGCTTCGGTTTTTGGCACGCACCTTGTTTCCTCTCCCTAGAGGGAGACTGTGGCCCGAGACACCACCTTCGCGGTCGCACGCCACCTCCGGTGCCTAACAACCTGTTTTCGGGGCCCCGGGCCGCGTGTTTTGGCCCCCGAACCCTCGTTTTGCATCGGTTAAGGTTCATTTTTGGTATGAACCCTATTTTCATTGTTAGGAAGGTGGTAGGATGGTGGGAGATTAGCAATTCTTTTGAAAATTATTTTCTCTCTCCTCCAGCCGATTTTCTTGACAGAAAGTTGATTTTTCTCACTTTTGAACCTTAATTTCTGGTCTCCTATACCACCATTGTATTCTACTCACCTAGGAGGCCACCAATATGGGTAGGCCGACCAACTTTTCTTCCTAACCCTTTTGTACCTTGCTAGAAAGCTTCTTTTTCTCTCTCCTATGTCACATTTTCTGGTCTCCCACCATACAGTTGTATTCTACTCATCTCGGAGGCCACCTTTCTGGTATGGCCGACCAGCATTCCTCCTTGACCCTTTTGACCCCTGGTCGGCCGACCAGGGGAAGTGGCCGGCTGACCACCTTGGCTGGTCGGCCAGCCTTCTGCTTTTTGGCCTTCTTGAGTCCAATATAGCTGTGCCAGCTGTGTAGCACTTAACCCACTGTCCGAGATTTTAGCCCTTTGTTTGGTCTTCTTAAGGTGGTTTTGACCCCTTGGCTTAGCTTGTAGGAAAAGTTTGCCCCTTTTGTCAAGCTTCTTGAGGAAGCTTGACCCTTTTTGGTCAAGCTTCTTTTAGAAGCTTTGAACCCCTCTTGAGGCTTCTCCAAGAAGCCATAACTTTCCTCTTCTATAAGAGAGGCCTCCCTCTCATTTTGCAAGGGTTAAACAATATTGGCTAAGGCATACACCCATTTCCCCTTCATCTCTCTACTTCAAGCCTCCAAACACCCTTGTTCTTGGTCATTTACACTACACCTCATAGTCTACCACCTCCACCATCCATTCTAGCTCCTTGGGACTGATTTGCAGAGGTTGAAGGTTCACCAACTTGGCCCAGAAGTTGCTGCATTGCTGTGCTACAAGGGTAAGTCTCCATTTCCCATTTTTTTGCATTATATTGCTATATACTTTATCCCTATTTTCTAGCATTTTTGGACTTTGAAATAAACTGTAAAGTGTCTATTTTGAGCTCCTCTTCAAGTTTGATTAAGGACACTTTTCTGTTTGAGGTCACCTACCTCCTTCTATGCTTAATCTCTCTTTTGGGGCTTATTTTGCATGATATCTTAGCCTTACTTGCAAGTATTTTCGAGATTTTCCATGAACTAAAAAAAGTCTTATTTTGAGCCCCTCTTAAAGTTTGATTAAGGGAATTTTTATGTTTGGGATCATCTTCCCCTTTGCATGCTTCATTTCCTCATGATTAGGGCTATGCATTAGAGCATTTGCATTGGCCTTGGTTTGGCCTCTTAGCCACTGAAATCCAGTGGATTTTTAGTGGCTTAGATGTGTTTCTGAAAGCTAAAATTAGAGGGGGGGGTGACCCCCTCTCTCCTTGTCATGTTTGTTGGCATTTTTGGCCTTCCAAAGGACCCCCTATTTGCAAGCTTCCAAGCTTCATTTCCAGCATTTTTCAGTGGGTTTTAGGACCTCCATAACTCATTTTCAGAGTTGGTTTTGCTATGCTAAGTTTCCTTGATGCATGTGTAGAGTAACTCGTCTTGTGGCCTTTCAACGGTACACATTATTCTTGCAAGCATGGACCTCATTTCAGTGGGTTTTTGGGATTTATTTGACATTCCATGATACTTTTTTTAGCTGGTTTGATGACCTCTCTTGTGCTTCATATACATGTAGTGTAAACCATGCTTACTAGCCTAAGTTGCATGTTGTTTTAGCCCTTCATGTTAGCACTCTTTGGCCATGCTTTGAACTAATGTTGCGCATATTTTGGGACTGTCTTGGCTCTGTTTTGCACTTCATGATCAAATAATGCTTGCTTTGCATGATTATAGTTCAATACATTTGCCTAGTTTTCAGTTTTGGGGCCTCTTTCATGCATTGCGTGCCATATTTCCATGATTCGGGACCATTGCGCATCATATTTCAGTGCTGGAAATTGCATGTTTGTATGCCATCTTTCATCCCTTGCCATGCTTTGGTAGAGTGGCATTTGATGCCTTAGGTTCGGTCCTTGGTATTTGTGTATGTGTGCACGCATTTCGGTTGTCTCATTTTCATCTAATGGTCACTGATGTGAGTGTAGCTGAGGTCCACTCATGTTGGTGTAAGTCCATTGTGCATTGTGTATGCCATTTTAGTCCATAGCCTTTACGTATGCTAAGTCGCATGTTAGAGCATTGTGTATGCCATGTTACATCACGTGCATTGTGTATGCCATCTTAGTCCATAGCATTGCGTATGCTAGGATACATGTTAGTCGCATTGTGTATGCCATCTCATTTGCATTGTGTTTGGGATAGGAGTTAGCCCAACCACGGGAAACGAGGGACGTTCCGTACTCTAAGTGACGAAACGTGTCTCAATTCCCGGTTGTCGACACTCCGGATTAACCATGATGGAGTCTAGGCCTTGTTGTGTTTATACATGCATTCATTTCACATCGAGTCGTGCAATTCGAGTCCTCGGCCATCATGCATCGAGATGCGTGATTGGTGGCACGAGGATCGAGGTCTACACTCCCTTGAGCTTGTGCAAGGACGGGGAGTGTGGTCGTGCACACATTTTTTGAAAATACCTTGCCATGTCTCTCTCTTGCTTTGTATTGCAGAAAACTAGGATCCAGGGGCAGAAAGTGGTCGGCCGACCAGGTTTTCTGGCAGGCCGACCACCTTTTTTGGTATCCACCACAAAGGGTGGTCGGCCGGTGTCTCCCAAGCCAATACCTGGTCGGCAGCCTTCCCAATGTGGGGTTTTAGCCTTCTGGAGCTTTGTGCAAGTTTCTTAAATCAGTTGCAAACAAAGGCGAGACAAGGCATCGCGATGGAATTTCCCGACGAGGCGACTCGAGCATGCATGCATGCATCCATCGTCACCCAAAACAGAGCCGAGCCGGTCACATTCATGTAGTTTACATGCTTACTTAGCTAGTTTGTTAATTAGTTAATGTTGTGTAATAATTAGCTGTAGCAGTTATTTATTCAGACTCTATTATTTATTCGGACCCTCCGAGCGAGGGCACAATTGTAATAAGTGTGCGTGTGTGTGATGTATGTCTTCCAACCCTACGTCTTTCTCCCTTTTATTTACCAACTTATGATTGTTAGATTAGGGCATGTTTCAATTAGCATACTTATGCTCGCATGTTTGCATCCATTCATTTGTTTTGCACGCACCGGGCTCGGCGCATCAAACTAACTGCATTGTGTTTCAATTCCAAGTTGAATACTTGTTAGTTGTAGCATCATCATATGCCATCTTAGAATAGCCAAGCCTACTATAGTTGCATCCTGCATGTGTTGCATTAGGCATTTCAGCATAGTTAGGATTCGTGCATGATTTCTAATTGGCTTCTTTCTTTGGCTTGGAGTACTCGGTAAGCATTTATGCTTTAGCATCCTTGCATGCGTGTGAGTGACTGCCATGATAGCATGCTTACCATGAGGCTATGTGCTTATGTGATATACCTGCCTGAATGCCTGTGGGTGAATGTTGGGTTGCTTAAGTTGGAATAATTCGTTGAAACCCGTGTTTTAGCCTACTTGCGAGTAGCAAACTTCAATCCATTTTCAAAACAAACGGATATGTGATGCTTTGTTCCAAATTAGGCAATCCAGTCTATACTTGTATGCTGTGTGCATCACATAGTAATTCTAGGCTAAAAACCGGAATAAGAGCACATAATGTTTTCAAAACTTGATATCATGGTTAGTAGAGGTCGATCTTTGATCGGGCGAGCGGGGGTGCTCACAAAGTGACCTTCCCCAATCGTACCCAAGTTCCTGAGCCGAGGCAACTTTGGTGATGACGGACACGTGGCCTTAGGCAAACGAGTTAGGGTTTCCTAAGTTCCCCAAAATAACATATTTAGGTGGCGACTCTTTATCTGGCAAAGCAGTCCATGTTTGGCACTTCTTTCAAAAAATCTGTTTTCAAAACTGATTTGCCGGATTTGGACTCTTTGATGATTCATCAGTCTTGCATTGCACTCTGCGAGATTAGATACAAGACTGTGACATTTGAGTCCTGAACTGTAGTGAGCCCAAACCGAATGTTGTGTTATGGACTGAGTGTTCAGATTGACCAGTGTTATGAGCTGTGTGCCCGAGAATCTGCCATGTGCCCGAAAAATGAGCTGTGTGCCCTAAAACGAGCTGTGTGCCCAATGAACGAGCTGTGTGCCCGAAGAATGAGCTATGCGCCCGAAGAATGAACCATGCGCCCAAAAACGAGCTATATGCCCCCAAACGAGATATGTGCCCGAAAACGAGCTGTGTGCCCGAGAATGAGCTGTGTGCCCGAAAATCTGCCGTGTGCCCGAAAAATGAGCCGTGTGGCCAAAAACGAGCTGTGTGCTCCCAAACGAGCTATGTGCCCGAAAATGAGTTGTGTGCCCAAAAAACGGGCCGTGTGCCCGAAAAACGAGCTGTGTGCCCGAAAAATGAGCCGTGTGCCCGAAAAACGAGCTGTGTGCCCGAAAAATGAGTCGTGTGCCTAAAAATGAGCTGTGTGCCCCCAAACAAGCTATGTGCTTGAGATCTGCCGTGTGCCCGAAAAAACGAGCTGTGTGCCCGAAAAATGAGTTGTGTGCCCTGAAATGAACGATGTGCCCGAAATGAGCTGTGTGCCTGAAAAATGAGCTGTGTGCCCGAAAAATGAGCTGTGTGCCTAAAAATGAGCTGTGCGCCCCCAAACGAGCTGTGTGCCCGAGATCTACTGTGTGCATGAAAAATGAGCTGTGTGTCCGAAATGAGCTGTGTGCCCTCGAAATGAGCTGTGTGCCCGAAATAAGCAGTGTTCCCGAATGAGCTATGTGCCCAAAAGAGCCGTGTGCCCAGATAAACAGAGTGCTGTGTTTCGAGCTACGTGCCAAATGAACAGAACATTGTGTTGTGAGCCGCGTGCCAAACAAACAAAGTGTTTTGCAGTGAGCTGTGTGCCGAATGAATGGAGTGCTATGTCGTAAGCCGTGTGTCATTACTTGCATTGTGTATACATTTTATCGCACTATTTCGCGCATCGCACTGTTTTGTGCATTCACCCTGCTCGTACTGTTTTGTACACCTTTGGCATTGCACCATTTTGTGCATCTGTTTAGCACTGTTTTGTGCATTCGCTCTGCATCGCACTATCTTGTGCACATTGTATTTTTGTATCACTCGCACTGTCTTCTGTACTCACCTGGTCCGGGAGACCTTAAATCCTCTGGTCTAGGAGACCTTAAATCCTGCATCTTTATTCGCACTGTCTTGTGCACCCTCCGGTCTAGGAGACCTTAAATCCTCTAAAGGTGCAATTCCTTTGGTGTTTTGTCGTGCCCGAACGACTTCTGGTGGCCTGGTATAGCCACCTGCCTGTGTTTGCAGTGAGTTCCTAGGAGACCAACTGAGACGGTGGAAACTAGAGTTCGAATGGCTTAGCCTAGAACGCAAAGGTTCGGGATTTCCGAGACTAAAGTCTGGTTTAAATACCCAGGGGTATATCCTCGGCTTGAAATCTGTATGGCAGCCCCATAGATTGAGATAGCATGTGCATGCGCCTCAATTCTGGATACTGAACGAACCTAGTCTGTCACCCTGTTGGAGAATAAGGAAAGCTGCGACCATAGTCAGGAAGAAAAGTAGTACCTGCGGTTCAACTGAGAAGAAGCGAGAGATCCCCAGCAGCATAAGGTAGGTCACTGCCAATTGCCCCTGTAAGGGACCTTCACTTCCTACTACATCATCTAGTATGTCTATTGCATTTGTACATAGTTTATATTGCATGTATTTACTGCATATCCATTGTATCACCTCCATCCATCGCTTGTGTCTTTCCGTGTTGAGTTTGGCCTAGTATGTGCCCATACTTTTCATGTCAAAACATGGCCATGAGATTTTGTGTACGCACCTATTCCACTAAAGGGATTGTGGTTTGAGGGTGACAGCACCATTTCCGTGTTAGACATGGTTTGTTTGTGTCCATGCCCTGTCTAGGCAAGATACGGTTTGGCCGCGCACCTTATCCATTGCATTGTAGTGTAGTGTGTTGCATCCAGTATTTGGGATCATGATCTTTCCTTAGCAGATCATTCCTCACTTATATCATGCCACCCAATTACTTGTATCTTGTGTTCTGTCTACACATACATAGTTCGGCATATGTACGCGCCTATTCCACTGATGGGATTGTGGTTTAAGGGTGTCGGCACCTTTTCTATGGTAGATGGATTTTGCACCTCCATCATCTTTATGATATTTGTGTGGTTTTATACTGCTTGTGGTTTGATCATCTCAAATGCATTGTATATCACTTACATTGTTTTGTTGCATACCCTTTGCATTTTGGCCCCTGCCTGCAGGTATGCCTGCGGGCACATCTTCGTTTATCTCGCCCGTTTGTCTAAGTCTTCGGCCTTGTCAAAAATGGGTCGCCTCTAAGCTTTGACATTCACTCCCGTCACTTATGACTTCCGAGTTCGGTCAAAGAGGGGCAACTGTAGACACCCCATTTTTGACCGACCTTAAAACTCAGACGTCACCGATTGAGCGCTCGGTGATGATGCATATTGTGCTCGTTCTGAGGTTTCAGAGTCTCGGTTGCGAGCCTTGCCTCCGGACTTCGGGTCTCTTTTGTGCCTTGCCTCGGTTTGCAAACCAAGTCCTGTTTTCTCTGCCTGAAGGGAGGGAGAGGTGTCGTAGACCATCTCTTAGTGGCTGTAGGCTACGTTTTGTGGTTGTAGGCCATTTTTTCCGTTTGGAGACTAGTTTTCGGTTTTCGGAGCCGTCGGCTGTGCGCCTTGGTTCGGGACCGCTTAACTACCCCCGTTTGCTCCGATTTTTGGCACGCACCTTATTTCCTCTCCCTAGAGGGACACTGTGGCCCGAGAGACCACCTTCGTGGTCGTACGCCACCTCTGGTGCCTAAAAGCCTATTTTCGGGGCCCCGGGCCGCGTGTTTTGGCCCCCGAACCCCCGTTTTGCATCGGTTAGGGTTCATTTTTAGTATGGACCCTATTTTCATTGTTAGGATGGTGGGAGACCAGCAATTCTTTTGAAAATTATTTTCTCTCTCCTCCAGCCAGTTTTCTTGACAGAAAGCTGCTTTTTCTCACTTTTGGACCTTAATTTCTGGTCTCCTATACCACTATTGTATTCTACTCACCTAGGAGGCCACCAATATGGGTAGGCCGACCAGCTTTTCTTCCTAACCCTTTTGAACCATGCTAGAAAGACGGTTTTTCTCTCTCCTATGTCACATTTTCTGGTCTCCCACCATACAGATGTATTCTACCCATCTCGGAGGCCACCTTTCTGGTATGGCCGACCAGCATTCCTCCTTGACCCTTTTGACCCCTGGTCGGTCGACCAGGGGAAGTGGCCGGCCGACCACCTTGGCTGGTCGGCCAGGCTTCTGCTTTTTGGCCTTCTTGAGTGCAATACAGTTGTGCCAGCTGTGTAGCACTTAACCCACTGTCCGAGATTTTAGCCCTTTGTTTGGTCTTCTTAAGGTGGTTTTGACCCCTTGGCTTAGCTTGTAGGAGAAGTTTGCCCCTTTTGTCAAGCTTCTTGAGGAAGCTTGACCTTTTTTGGTCAAGCTTCTTTTAGAAGCTTTGACCCCCTCTTGAGGCTTCTCCAAGAAGCCATAACTTTCCTCGTCTATAAGAGAGGCCTCCCTCTCATTTTGCAAGGGTTGAACAATCTTGGCTAAGGCATACACCCATTTTCCCTCCATCTCTCTACTTCAAGCCTCCAAACACCCTTGTTCTTGGTCATTTACACTACACCTCATAGCCTACCACCTCCACCATCTATTCCAACACCTTGGGACTGATTTGCAGAGGTTGAAGGTTCACCAACTTGGTCCAGAAGTTGCTGTAATGCTGTGCTATAAGGGTAAGTCTCCATTTCCCCTTTTCTTGCATTATTTTGCTATATACTTTATCCCGATTTTCTAGCATTTTTGGACTTCGACATAAACTGTAAAGTGTCTTATTTTGAGCTCCTCTTGAAGTTTTATTAAGGACACTTTTCTGTTTGAGGTCACCTACCTCCTTGCATGCTTCATCTCTCTTATAGGGCTTATTTTGCATGATATGTTAGCCTTACTTGCAAGCATTTTCGAGATTTTCCATGAACTAAAAAAAGTCTTATTTTGAGCCCCTCTTGAAGTTTGATTAAGGGCATTTTTATGTTTGGGGTCATCTTCCCCTTTGCATGCTTCATTTCCTCATGATTAGGGCTATGCATTAGAGCATTTGCATTGGCTTTGGTTTGGCCTCTTAGCCACTGAAATCCAGTGGAAATTTAGTGGCTTAGATGTATTTTTGAGAGCTAAAATCAGAGGGGGGTGACCCCCTCTCTCCTTGTCTTGTTTGTTGGCCTTTTTAGCCTTCCAAAAGACCCCCTATTTGCAAGCTTCCAAGATTCATTTCCAGCATTTTTCAGTGGGTTTTAGGACCCCCATAACTCATTTTTAGAGTTGGTTTTGCTATGCTAAGTGTCCTTGATGCATGTGTAGAGTAACCCCTCTTGTGGCCTTTCAAAGGAACACACTATTCTTGCATGCATGGACCTCATTTCAGTGGGTTTTTGGGATTTATTTGACATGCCATGTTACTGTTTTTAGCTGGTTTGATGACCACTCTCGTGCTTCATATACATGTAGTGTAAACCATGCTTACTAGCCTAAGTTGCATGTTGTTTTAGCCCTTCATGTTAGCACTCTTTGGCCATGCTTTGAACTAATGTTGCGCATATTTTGGGACTGTCTTGGCTCTGTTTTGCACTTCATGATCAAATAATGCTTGCTTTGCATGATTATAGTTCAATGCATTTGCCTAGTTTTGAGTTTCGGGACCTCTTTCATGCATTGGGTGCCATATTTCCATGATTCGGGACCATTGTGCATCATATTTCAGTGCTGGAAATTGCATGTTTGTATGCCATCTTTCATCCCTTGCCATGCTTTGGTAGAGTGGCATTTGATGCCTTAGGTTCGATCCTTGGTATTCGTGCATGTGTGCACGTATTTCGATTGTCTCATTTTCATCTAATGGCCACTGATGTGAGTATGGCTGAGGTCCACTCATGTTGGTGTAAGTCCATCATGCATTGTGTATGCCATTTTAGTCCATAGCCTTTACGTATGCTAGGTCGCATGTTAGAGCATTGTGTATGCCATGTTACATCACGTGCATTGTGTATGCCATCTTAGTCCATAGCATTGCGTGTGCTAGGATACATGTTAGTCACATTGTGTATGCCATCTCATTTGCATTGTGTTTGGGATAGGAGTTAGCCCAACCATAGGAAATGAGGGACATTCCGTACTCTAAGAGACGAAACGTGTCTCAATTCCCGGTTGCCGACACTCCGGATTAACCATGATGGAGTCTAGGCCTTGTTGTGTTTATACATGCATTCATTTCACATCGAGTCGTGCAATTCGACTCCTCGGCCATCATGCATCGAGATGCGTGATTGGTGGCACGAGGATCGAGGTCTACACTCCCTTGAGCTTGTGCAAGGACGGGGAGTGTGGTCGTGCACACATTTTTTGAAAATACCTTGCCATGTCTCTCTCTTGCTTTGTATTGCAGAAAACTAGGATCCAGGGGCAGAAAGTGGTCGGCCGACCAGGTTTTCTGGCAGGCCGACCACCTTTTTTGGTATCCACCACAAAGGGTGGTCGGCCGGTGTCTCCCAAGCCAATACCTGGTCGGCAGCCTTCCCAATGTGGGGTTTTAGCCTTCTGGAGCTTTGTGCAAGTTTCTTAAATCAGTTGCAAACAAAGGCGAGACAAGGCATCGCGATGGAATTTCCCGACGAGGCGACTCGAGCATGCATGCATCCATCGTCACCCAAAATAGAGCCGAGCCGGTCACATTCATGTAGTTTACATGCTTACTTAGCTAGTTTGTTAATTAGTTAATGTTGTGTAATAATTAGCTGTAGCAGTTATTTATTCAGACTCTATTATTTATTCGGACCCTCCGAGCGAGGGCACAATTGTAATAAGTGTGCGTGTGTGTGATGTATGTCTTCCAACCCTACGTCTTTCTCCCTTTTATTTACCAACTTATGATTGTTAGATTAGGGCATGTTTCAATTAGCATACTTATGCTCGCATGTTTGCATCCATTCATTTGTTTTGCACGCACCGGGCTCGGCGCATCATACTAACTACATTGTGTTTCAATTCCAAGTTGAATACTTGTTAGTTGTAGCATCATCATATGCCATCTTAGAATAGCCAAGCCTACTATAGTTGCATCCTGCATGTGTTGCATTAGGCATTTCAGCATAGTTAGGATTCATGCATGATTTCTAATTAGCTTCTTTCTTTGGCTTGGAGTACTCGGTAAGCATTTATGCTTTATCATCCTTGCATGCGTGTGAGTGACTGCCATGATAGCATGCTTACCATGAGGCTATGTGCTTATATGATATACCTGCCTGAATGCCTGTGGGTGAAGGTTAGGTTGCTTAGGTTGGAATAATTCGTTGAAACCCGTGTTTTAGCCTACTTGCGAGTAGCAAACTTCAATCCATTTTCAAAACAAACAGATATGCGATGCTTTGTTCCAAATTAGGCAATCCATTCTATACTTGTATGCTGTGTGCATCACATAGTAATTCTAGGCTAAAAACCGGAATAAGAGCATATAATATTTTCAAAACTCGATCTCATGGTTAGTAGAGGCTGATCTTTGATCGGGCGAGCGGGGGTGCTCACGAAGTGACCTTCCCCAATCGTACCCAAGTTCCCGAGCCGAGGCAACTTTAGTGATGATGGACACGTGGCCTTAGACAAACGAGTCAGGGTTTCCTAAATTCCCCAAAATAAAATATTTAGGTGGGGACTCTGTATCTGGCAAAGCAGTCCATTTTTGGCACTTCTTTCAAAAAATCTGTTTTCAAAAATGATTTGCCGGATTTGGACTCTTTGATGATTCATCGGTCTTGCATTGCACTCTGCGAGATTAGATACCGGACCGTGACATTTTAGTCCTGAACTGTAGTGAGCCTAAATTGAACAGAACGGGGATTTCCCCCCGGGACGTTCGGGGACGTCTACAGTAGTTTAAGCACAAGCGCAGGGGATGCAGCTATGGCTGAGGAGGTAGAGTATAATGTGGCTGCTGCAGGAGAGGCTACTAGTGAGGGGGAGCATTTACCTCTAGTCCGTACTATTCGAGGCCAGCTTCATCAGTTTGAGCAGTCCCTGGTCTCTCATTTTGATCGTTAGTAGGACCGGATGGATATCTTCGAGGCCAGGCTTACTAATCTTGAGACTACTACCGATGCTCGGCTCACATCATTGGAGGCCTCTTCCAGGCGCATTGAGGAGTCCGTTGCACAGTCCTCTTCTCTTCTGTCTCAAATCTTGTGTCTTCTATAGATACAGTCACCTCCACAGCCTCCAGCTCAGTGATCTCTATTTTTATTAGCTCGTTTTCCTTTTGTACACTGATATCTCTTGTTTATTTTCCTCCCAAACAAAAAAAGGGAGTGGATGTTAGAGATACTTGATGATACTTGATGCATGCATGGCTAGGTTATTATTTTTTGATGGTTATTATTTTTGGGTATTTGGTTACTTTTGTTTAGATATATATATATATATATATGGCTATTTATCCAGTTCCATAGTTTTGGTTTGTATGGTTATTTTCACAGGTGGATTGTTCAAGGATTGCGTGTTTCATGTTCGTAGCATTTAGCTCTTGCGGTTTTTTTTAGTGGTTTTGTTTAAAAGTTGAGGTTGTTGATTGTGTGTGTTAGTTTGTTTTTCAGTTTGTTTGTTAGGAAAATTATATAGAATGGTTTTGTCTGGGATTTGACAAAGAGGGAGATTGTTAGGACCTTACTTTCTGTCAAATTCCATGGACAAACTTGGGTTTAAAATTGAGTTGTAATTTTCTTATTTTTGGTCTTCCCGCTCGAACGGGTGAAGTGGCACTCGAGCGGAGATTCCACTCTCACAGTATTTTGCTCGTCTGCAAAATATACTGAGTGGTGTGTTTTTATGCTCGAGCATGGGATTTTCCGCTCGAGCGTGAAACCTGGCTTCAAACACGCGATATAGAGTTCCCACTCGAGCGTCCATTCCCATGCTCGAGCAAACCTCGTGATCTCAGCCTCTATAAAACCTCAAGTTGCTCCAAATCTAGGATTAAGTTTTCAAGATCTTCTTTAAGGGTTTTAGGGTTTTCTTTTGGAGATATTTTTTTGGTTTTCCTTGATGTTCGATTGAGTTTGAACTCATGTTCTTATAAGCACACATCAAGGAGTTTGTTTGATCTTCTTTGAGAGTATTCTTCTTCGGTGGGATCTGAATATTCAAGCACAAAGTAATCAAAGGAGTTTGATATTGTGTGCAGTTGGTGATTCGACAGTAGACGTTGTGGATTCAACATCAATCTAATGAATTCCGAGACGAAGGTTGTGGTGAAAGACATACAAAAGATTTGAAGACAAATTGGAAGCGTTTGGGTAACTTGTTTGGTATCTTTGTAATCTTTCTTTCTTCAGCAATGGATTGATTTGTGGCATTTTGCCCGTGATTTTTTTTATCACAATTGAAGGTGCTTCAATTGTGATTTTTCCACGTAAAAATCGTTTGTATCGATTTAATGTTTTCTGAAACAACAATCTAAATCACTTTCGTACGTGCTTGATGATTTAGATTGTGAGTTTTAATCGGTTAGGAATTGGAACAATTAAATCTTGATCCAATTACAAATCACTTAGGTTTTTCACATTAAATTTTCATCAATAAATATTTTTCTTGCTAAAAAAAAAATATAAAAATATAAAACAACAACTTAAGGAACATAACTTAACTACATCGTTACATTAACTCAAAGAAAAATCATATGCAAACACTTAACTGTTGACGAGAAACCAACCAAAAGCAAAAAATAAATAAATAAACTGGCCATAACAACCAAATTATGATTGCCAAGCATCGGGACAATTATGTGCACCCACTAATTAATCACAGTTTTACTATCAACATTGGAACACCCATACAGCCAATAATTTAACAAACAAGACACAAAATTGAATCTAACTTTTATCAGGTTTTTTTTTTTTTTTTTTAAACAAACATTTTTAACACATCTAGTACTGTGATGCTCAAGATAGTGAATTAGATACAAGAGAACACAAACTTTGAATACATAAGTCAGAGAATACAACTCTGTTGGAGCACCCATAGACTAAAAAATTTAATATAAATCTCACATTTATAGCTTTTTGTCGTATAACACACTTTAACAATCAATTTTTTAACACGTACAATGTGAATGGTCTAAAAGAAAAATTTTGAATTTATGACTTTTTGTCATATAACACACTTTAACAAATATTTTTAACACATCCAATGTGAATACTTCAATAGTCCAGAAGACTGAGGAGAAAGATTTGGAGTGTGGTTTGCTTTTTTCCAAGTGAATGTAGCTTTTACTTGGATGCTTAACTTGAATTCATAGCCATCCAAAATTCTTTGTCCATTTGCCTCTTTTCAGATTGGAGTCCTGCTAGTCAATCCAGAATTGTTAAGACACATAAAAATGAAAAAGAAAATATATGAGAAAAAACACAATTGAATCGAAATTGAGAGGCAAACGGAATTACCAGCCTAGAAGAACAATTGGATGTGCAGCTTCATCGATGGGCTTATGATACAAATCGCAAGCAAGACCATCGATCTCGATCGTCTTTAAGTAATTGACCCTTGGAATGATCTAGTTCAATTTCAGCAACAAAAAAAAAAGTATCAAAAACCAATCACAATCAAAGAAATCAAGTACATATATGTAGAGATTCGTATCAATACCCTGGTAAAATCACTTATTCACTGATTTCATCCAAGGAATTTTTTAGACTCGATCTCCCTCTTCCTCTTCCTCTTTATCTTCTCCTCTGGTTATGTTGCTACTCATCATCTTAGGAGCCTCATTTGGGCTGGATTGGGTTCGGTTGGATTGAAATGACTATTCTTACATTGTATATTTACACATTCGCCAGTGCTTCTCTACCTTGCTTTTTCAACCAAAAAGGTATGCCATTTAAGATTTGGTCATAAATGTCAGTAAAAACTCATTAATATTGTGAGATTGTCTAATCAAATATATATATATATATATATATGTATATATAAATAAAATAATTTTAAATTTAGTAAAATTCCTTGGAAAAATGTTTTGAAAAGTGCCTCATGGATTTTTCTTTTTTCTTAAGTTTACGAAATCGGTTTTTATTGTCTAATTGAGATAGAGATAATATGTTTTAAATCACATTAGAACGAGGATGTAATATGCATGCTTAACATGCATGAAGTTTGTGATGATGATAAGATTTAGTCATTAGGCAAAAAATAATGATTTTTAAAAAAATTCAATTTAGATTATTTATTATTACATTTTTTATGCCGGTAATGATGAGGGATCGCAATTAGCTGTAAATTTAACAACATTTATAAAAATATTATAAAAATATAAGTGACTGTAGTCGTTGGTTAAACATTATAAAAATAATGACATTTAACACAAATGCATATATTTTTGTCTAATATAATAATTTTTAATTTTTGAGATACAAAATCACAACTAAACATTTGTATAGACACGTCACGTCCACTCACCCAATTTAAGTTTTTGGCAACTAGTAATAAAGATTCACAAATATTAAGATTGTGATAATAATTTACTTTTTTTTAAATGCTAATATTTTTTTGAAGTTGAAATCTAAATTTCACATTTGTGTTCGTAACATTTTTATTAGGTAAATTACACTTTGCATCAAATCCTATTTTGGCCTCTACAGATGAAATTATGATGGTCAACCCCCTACACTCCTGCTCAAATCTCACTTTGGTCCCTACACATGAAATTGTGACAGTCAACCTCCTATACTTTTGCTCGAATCCCACTTTGATCCTTACACTGGTGTCAATCTCTCTCTTCTGTTACTTCATTTTTTTAATTTTTGACAAAATCTAATCATGTGACAAAAATGTTACTACGAAATGAGGATAACAGAGAAAAATTATCCATGTTTCCTACCAATATAATTTGTCCTACGTGATAAGCACATGAGAGTTATATAATACAATATTTATGTATATATTCGTATGCTAAAAATTGAGATGAGGTAAGAAAATAGAGCTTTTGCAAATATAAAAAAAAATGCGATAAAGAAATCAAAGAGAAAGGAAGATGAATAGACAGAAGATTGTGTTACTGGGAAAAACAGAGTTTCGTGATTCTAATTTATGCAAAACTCTAGTTCTTCTTCTTAATAGTTCATAATCTGCATTTTGTTTTAGCCTAATACAATTATAATTTGATGTAAATTTTGGGACAAAGTGTGTATTAGTGGAAAATGTTGATAATTTTCCTCTGTTACCCTCATGTCGTAGTTACATTATTGTCACATGATTAGATTATGTTAAAAATTTAAACAATTGAGTAATAGAAATGGGACATTGAGACTTGTGTGTAACAATCAAAGTGAGATTTGACCAAAAACACAAGGGGTTGACTGTCACAATTTCATGTGTAGGGACAAAAGTGAGATTTAACCAAAAGTAGAGGGGGTTGACTGTCATGATTTCATGTGTAGGGACCAAAGTAAAATTTGGTGCAAAGTGTAATTTATTCATTTTATTTTATTGCGTTTGTCTTTGAAAAAATAGATGAGCTATTTTTGGAAATATTATTATCGTTCATTTTTGTAAAGACAAATACAATTAAATAAAAATATTAAGATTATTGAATTGACCTAATTTTTTTTCATGAATAATATACAAATAGGACCCTGCAAAATAAATAGTTCAGATCATCAAAAAGGACCTGTGATGGGCCCTATGAGCCCAAACATAATTCTCAAGTCCATATTTAAGTTTGAGAAAAGTCCAACCCATCTAAAAAATAGTTTCAAATTTACAAAATGGCTTTCTATTGTCTAATTGGTATGGAGTTAGTATGTCTCAAACCAAGTTAGGGCAAGGACAGAATAAGCAACCTCAATATGTATAACGTTTTGGACAATGATGAGATTTGGTCACCTAACAAAAAATGTGATTTTTTTCAAAAAAAAAATTCAGCTTAGATTATTTCTTTGTTTGTTTTACATTTTCTATATCAGTAATGATAATGAATTGAAATTAACTGTTTCAATTTTAAAATATTTATAAAAACACGGATTATAAGTGATTGCGGATGTTTGCAAAACGTCATATAGATGGGACAACATTTATGAACACAGTTACATACATATGTCTGATATGATGATTTTTAAAAATAATAAAAACACAATTATATGTTTTTAGTTTTTTTTTTCTTTTGTATACTTTAAATTTTCCTTTATATATTTTAACTTGTTCATTATTGACCCAGCACAATAGAAGCAAACTAGGGGTTACTTTTAAGTGCACCTCTAATTTCTTTATGCTCACCTTCTATACCGATATGTATAGAATAATGCCATATGTACCAATTAGTATACTAACTAATGTACCAAATTGATGATGTGGCATAATTTAAGATGTTTTTTGTATTTGTAATTTGCATAATGAGTGAGGTCAATAATAATGTTATAATTAGTGTTGGTACACTAGTTAGTATACTAATTGGTGCATGTAGAACCACCGTGTAACGAGTTAAATCAAATTGAATTTATACTTTAATCTCAGATGGGGATTTATTTTAAATTATTTAACTCCATTCATTTTGAACCCAATTGATTGAATCGTGACCCGTTAGTAACCATGTAATATGGTTGTGGTTTTATTATTATTATTATTATTATTTGCTTGCAAGGAAATTAGAATTTTTTAGAGTGAGGAATAAAATAGGACCCACTACATACACTTTAGTTGATGCTTTGGCAATTGCTCAGCATCATGATGCAGTTAGTGGCACCGAAAAGCAGCATGTGGCTAATGATTATGCGACATGGTTGTCAATAGGCTAGAAGGAGTCTGAGGAGTTAGTTGCAGCTTCACTTGCTTGTATGGTAGAATCAACATCTAAATCTGGATGCAGGAGTCCATTGACTAAATTTCAACAGTGCCCGTTTCTGAATATAAGTTATTGTCTTGCAACAGAAATAAATCTCTCTCTCTGAAATTTTTTCTTTGGTTATTTATATTATATAAAACCCTTGATTCATCAAAACCTTTTGGGTTTTAGACCCTAGTTCCATAGATCAAATTATAGAGGGCTCCAAGGGCTCCGATTTAATCTGAATGAATCGAATTTTTGTCGCTAGAAATTTTTATTTTCTTGAAAGCTCTTGAATCTAGGTAGGGATTTTTCCTACACTTCTTTATGCACTTTTACTTGATTATATGGAGCTTACAGTTGTATATAATTTAATTAGAAATTTTGGAAAATTTGTGATTTATTTGCTTGAAAGGGAAATTTTGAGAAAAAAAAAGAGTTGATGCCCAAATTGTGAAAGTGTAAACTTGGAATATGTTTGTGAGGTTATGAAAGAGCTATGTTTTAAATTTGAACAAAAACAGACTTTGATTGGATTAGTTTTGAAATTTTTACCGGTTTGAGACCAAAAGAGCACCTTTAAAGAAAACAAAGGAATTATGTTTAATTTTCGGGGCTTTTGATCAAAATAGGATGTCATAGTTGAATAATGCTTGGAGAATGAGTTTAGAAAGAAAATGATGTTTTCTTGGGCATTAACGGTATTATTTTGCTTAATGTATCTGTTGGAATAAAATCGATACGATTAGAAATGGATATTGAGAGGTTACTGGACGTAATTGTGATATAAAAACTAGTGTAGTTGTTCATATTTGATGAGATGTGGAATGTGTTGTATTTATCAGAATTTTTGGAATTTAATTGTTTAAATATCTGTTTATAAATATTTGTTCTGGGCAATCGGTGGAGGATAGCCATGATTATTGTAGAAATGCATGAGACTTAGGTAAATTGAACCACATTCCTCATTTGTTGTATTGGACATTGCATTACATTCATTTCATTGGAAATGTATCTATATTTTTTAGAAATATTTGAAAATGTATCTATTTACGAAAAGATGAATACTTGGTAAATCTGGGTAGGGGTGTGGAACCGCACAGTTAGGTGTCGAGCCTTCCAGTTTACTGATAAAAATGACACTGGTAGTGTATTAGGGCCTACTTGCAGACACTCACCTAAAGATTCATAGAACATGTATTCATGTAACAGATATAGTTTAAAATGAAAATGGTTTTATATCTGTTGTTGTGATAACCATGCTCCGTATTATGCTAATTAATCTTAATTACGAATGTGATTATGTGTTTGATATGATTATGAGTGCCATTTATATGAATATATGAGGTTTTGAATTTCTATCTGTTCATCGTAGAAATATCTGTTCAACTTTTTGTTATGAACAGAAAATTTAAAGCCTTATCGGCCACAGAAACCGAAATTGACTGTGCCATTGTGATTAGCGTAAATTTTAGAGTCTGTGGTGAAATTTAATTTTAAATTGATTCGGATCAAATTAAATAGATTAAATTGATGTAACAGTGCTTAATTAATTAGTATTAATAATTGTGATTAAGAGAGCTTGTATAAAAGGGGCCAATATATACTTATATTCATTACTTTGAGCTCAAATCAGATTTTGCTCTCTAGAGAGAGAGAGAACCAAACTTAGAGAGAGAGTGGGATCTCAAATTGAAGGTTTGATCAAGAGGCTTGAGAATCTTGAAGATAAACTCAAGAATTAACCATAATTTGGAATATTTAAGCTTCTAGGTGAGTAATTGGTTATGATTTCCAAAGTTTGAGGTTGTAATTTTGTGAATTCAAGTTAGATGATCATCTAGAGCTTGAATTGAAGTTGATATGTTCATGCATGCACAGAATTATCATGAATTGGCAAGAATTGTATAATCTATCATGTAGCTTGTTAATTATGAAAAATTGAATTGTTGGATCATACATGCAAGCATGATTTGGATGAATTTTATGTGTGTAAGCATCACTTGAGCCATTTGAAACGAAATTGGAGTTAAAAGATTGCATGCATGTTTGATTAATGGAGACATGGAGTTAATATGAAGTTGAATACACATGTTTTCAAACTATGAAGAGAGATGTTGATTAATTTGAGAATTTGATCATGGTTTTGAATAATTGGTCCCAAATCTCCTATGCTCTCACGCTATGTATGCATTTCTCATGTTTTTGGTACCTAAATTCTAGCTTTGGAGCCTTTGAATATCAAGTTTGAGCCTCAAGAACAATTCTGGATTTTCTAGAATTTCGTATGTCTGCTTGAGCAGGGAAAGCGCCGCTCGAGCGGGAAATACGAGCTACCAGAACTTTTTGCAGACATGGATGTCCGCTTGAGCGGGGTAGTTCACGCTCAAGCGGGGAGCCATGTAGTGTGACCTTCAGCTCGAGCATCTGAATTCACGCTCGAGCATAAAAATGAGGTAACTAGTACTTTTGCAGACCATGAGGGCCCGCTCGAGCGGCGGAACCCACGCTCGAGCGGGGACCGCTGTTTCAGAAAATTTGTAAAGGTGTTCTGTGTTTCATTTTCCATTCTCTTTCACTTCTAAGTACTCTTAGGCATGCATTGAGCATTATGAATGAATTAAAAGGATAAAAAAGAAGCCTAAGAGGGATGTATGAATTAAGAATGGATTGAATCATTTGTGACCCATATGTGTTATGTAATGTGTAGGGTCGAGCTCAAGGGTGAATCCACCGGCAAGACACTGTGAGTAATATCTTAATAAAGATATTTTGAAGTATGATATTTGTCCAATTGCTTATTTCCCTATAAGTCTTGTAAGTTTGTTAATTTGAATTGTGGACAAATGTTTACTATGCTATATGGATGGGCCAAAGGCCGTCTGACACGAATGAATGGGCCAGAGGCCGTATGACATGAATGAATGGGCCAAAGGCCGTATGGCATGAATGGATGGGCCAAAGGCCATCTGACATGAATGAATGGGCCAAAGGCCGTATGATATGAATTGATGGGCCAAAGGCCGTCTGATGTGAATGAATGGGCCAAAGGCCGTATGACATGAATGGAGGGGCCAAAGGTCGTCTGACATGAATGAATAGGCCAAAGGCTGTATGACATAAATGGACGGGCCAAAGGCCGTCTGACATGAATGATTGGGCCAAAGGCCGTCGGACAGGAATGATCGGGCTAAAGGCCGTCGGATATGAAAGAGTTGGGCCCTAGGTCGTTTGATGCGTTTGGAACCGAGTCACTTGACCTAGATATATATATGTTAGATAGAAATATGAATTGGGCCCAAGGTGTAGACAGCCCATTTTTAACCGACCTTAAGACTCAGACTTCATCGATTGAGTGCTCGCTGATTGCGCATGTTGTGCTCGTTTAGAGGTTTCAGAGTTCTTGGCTGAGAGCCTCGTCTCCAGACCTCGGGACCCCTTGTATTTTGACTCGGTCCGCGGACCGAGTTTTGTTTTCCCTTCCTGGAGGGAGGGAGAGGTCTTGTAGACCATCTCTTAGTGGTCGCAGGCTACTTTTCGTGGTCGTAGGCTATTGTTCCCATTTGGAGACTGGTTTCCGATTTTTGGAGCCGTCAGCCGTGCGCCTCTGCTCGGGGCCGCTTAACATTCTCCG
Organism: Camellia sinensis; assembly: GCF_055761805.1. NCBI lineage: Eukaryota > Viridiplantae > Streptophyta > Magnoliopsida > Ericales > Theaceae > Camellia > Camellia sinensis. The sequence goes on from NC_138969.1 coordinate 14,385,018, forward strand.
TTTGGCACGGTTTTTGGAACACACCTCATTTCCTCTATCTAGCGGGACACTGTGGTCCAGGAGACCACTTTTGCGGTCATACGCCACTTTTGATGCTCGGTAGTTGGTATTCGGGGCTCCCGGCTGCGCGTCTTGCCTCCCGAACCCTTGTCTTGCATCCGTTTTGGTTTGTCTTGGGTACAAACCTTGCTTTCCTTGTTTGGGAAGTGGTATAAGGGTGGGAGACCAGTTTTTATCCTTGGAAACCACTTTTCTCCCCCCCAGCCTGTTTTCTGGTCGGGAAACTGGTTTTCTTGGTCTTTGGGCCACATTTTCTAGTTTTCCACCCCACCATTGGCTTGCTTTCAGTGTGAAGTCCAACAATTCCCCTGGCCGACCAGCTTTTTTCCTGGGAAACCACTTTGGGTGGTTGGCGAACCACTAAAAGTAGCAGGCCGACCACCTTTTCTGGTCGGCAGCTGTCCCCCTGTTTTGTCAAACTGAATGGATGCCAGTTGTGCCAGCTGGAGGGCACAGACTGTATCCTCCATACACGTGTATGGAGGGATTGCATCCAAGTTTAGCTTCTCCAAGAAGCTTGAACCCTTTGTTTTTCTATAAGAGAGGGCCTCCCTCTCCTTGGTTGAGGTTTAGAAAATTTCCAAAGGCACAAGCATATATCTCCCTCTTTATCTCTATATTTGAGGCCTAAAAAGTGTGTTGTTCCCCACCTTTGTACCACAACTCTTAACCACACACCCCCATCATTGAACTAAGGCTCTTGGAGGACCTTTTTGGAGGTTGAAAAGTTGGTTTTTGGTTCATAAAATCTGCTGGTTTTGCTGAGCTTCAAGGGTAATCCCTTTTCTCCTCTTTCAAGCTTTGTCTTGATCATTCTCTTAGCCATACTTGCATGCTTATTTGAGCTTTGTTTTCAACTAGAAAAAGCTTCATTTTTGAGCACTTAACATGTTTTTTTAAGGCCTCTTGGGTGTTGAGGGTCTCCTACCCTCTTCCATGCCTTGTTTGGCCTTGTTTTGTGCCATGCCTTAGGGCGTTTGAGCTAATCCATGCTTGGCATTTTAGCCACTGAAATCTAGTGGATTTTCAGTGGTTGGCATGTGGTTTTGAGGTCCTAGATCAGAGAGGGGTGACCCTCTATCTTTTTGTCTTGTTTACTTGCATTTTTGGCCTACCAAAGGAGCATATATTTTTGTACTTTCAAGACTTGGTTTAGGCACTTTTGGGGTGACTTTTAGGACCTTCCTAGACTCTGTCCATGGTTGGTTTGGTCACCCTTGGCATGCTTCTCATATGTGTAGTGTAATCCCATTTGTGGCTCGTCAAAGTAGCATGTCAACCTAGCATGTTTTAGCTCCATTTCAGTGGGTTCTTGGTTATCATTTGGCATGCCATGGCTCTGTTTATGGCTGGTTTAATAGCCACTAGCATGCTTGATATGCTTGTAGTGTAAATCTTGTTCACTGGCTTTGAATGCATGATGTTTTGGCTCACCATTCTAGCATATTTTGGCCATGCTCCAACATAGTTTTGTTCATATTTTGGGCTACCTTAGCTCCGTTTTGAGGCTCCTTGGTCGAATGATGCTTGCCATGCATGCTTATAGTATAATAGCCTTGACTAGTTTTGAGTTTTGAGGTCTCTTGCATGCTTAACTTGAGATATTTGCATGTTTGGCATCATTGAGAATGTTATTTTAGAGTATGTAGGGCTGTTATACTTCCATATTTTCCACTATTTAAGTGCTCTTTAGAGTTATACTTTTATGCCCTATTTGTGAGCCATTGCAAGAGCCCCATTTTTGTGCCTTTCAAAGCCATCATCCCAACTCATTTTGCTACTGTTTTGGCCTGCATAGGGTCTATTTCGGGTTGGTTTGGTCATTTGAGCATCGCCTTGCATGCCTTTAGTGTAATATGCTTCACTAGCTTTCGATACTGGAGCCTTTCAACATGCATTGCGTGAGTTGTTTGCATGATTCGAAGTCATTTTGTATGCCATTTCAGTACTGGAACACATGCCATTGTACTCCATGTTTCATCTTTTCAATGCTATTGGAGAGTTGTATTTTGTGCCTTAGGCTTGGGCCATTGCATTATACATGTTTGTGTGTGTTTTGGTGCCTTGATTTCATCATCAATGACCGCTGATTTGGACATGGCTGAGGCCTAATCATTTCGGTTTAAGTCCATTGCGCATTGAGTATGTCTTTAGTTCGTAGCATTGAGCATGCCATGTTGTTACATGATTGATCATTGCACTTGTGCATGCCATTTTCATTGCATTATGTATGTTGGTTACCACGTGCATTGTGTATGTTAGTGTCATGAGCGTTGTGTATGGCATATAGTTCATAGCATCGTGTATGCTAGTTTGCATGTCTGCATGATCATCCCTTGCATGCTTGCATGTCCAAGTTGTTGCATTAAGTTACATGATTGAGTCGCATTGTGCATGCCATGTTTGTTGCAATGTGTTTGGAATAGGCGTTGGTCCAAACACGGGAAATGAGGGACGTTTCATACTCGAAGTGATGAAACGTAACTTGATTCCTGGTCGCTGACATTTTTGACAATACATGATGGAGTTCTAGGCTTTAGGTGTTTGTATGTGTGTTCATTCCATATTGAGTTGCGCAATTCGGCCCCTCGGCCATCATGCATCGAGATGCGTGATTGGTGGCCCGAGAGTCGAGACCTACACTCCCTTGAGCTTATGTAATGATAGGGAGGGTGGTCGCGCATACATGTGTTGCAAATACTTTGCCATGCTCCTTTCTTGCCCTCTGTTGCAGAAAACCAGAAATCAGCAGCAAAAACTGGTCGGCCGACCAGATAAAGTGGCTGGCCGACCACTTTTTCTGGTTTTCACCACAAAAACTGGTCGGCCGGTGGTCTCCAAGGCCAATATCTGGTCGGCAGCATCCTTACAGATTCCCAAGGTGGAGTTTCATCTCTCTGGAGCTTGGTGCAAGTTTCTGAGATCAATTGCAAACAGAGGCAAATCGGGGCATCGCGAGGGATTTCCGAACAAGGTGACTCGAGCATGCATGCATCCTTTGTCATCCAAAGCAGAGCTGAGGCAGCCTACATCATATAGTTTATACGCTTATTTAATTGCTAACTTAGTTAATTTGTTAATTAGTTAGAGTTGTGTAATAATTAGCTGTAGCTTGTTATTCATTATGTTGTGTAATAACTAGTTTAATTAGATTAGCTTAGATTAGCTTGTCAGTTCTGTATTATTCATTCAGACCCTCTGTCGAGAGGGCACAACTATTGTAAATAAGTGTGCGTGTGTGTGACACATGTCTTCCAACCCCCGTTTCTTTCGCCCTTTTATTTACCAGTTTACGATGGTTAGTTTTAGGGCATGTTTTAATTAGCATCCTTATGCTCGCATGTTTGCATCCATTCATCTGTCTTGCATGCACTGGGCTCGGTGCATCATGCTAACTGCATTGTATTTCAATTCCTGTTTGAATACATATATCAAATTACATTTCACATGACATTTTAGAATAGCCGAGCCTATCTTAGTTGCATTTTGTATGTGTTCCATTAGGCATTCTTGACATAGCTAGGATCATGCATTGATTTGTAACATAGCTTCTGTTTTGGCTTGGAGTACTCGGTAAGTGTTTATGCTTTAGCGTCCTTGCATGTGTATGAGTGACTGCCACGATAGCATGCTTGCCATGAGGCTAACTGCTTATATGATATAACTGCCTGAATGCCTGTGGGTGAAGGTTGGATTACTTGAATTGGAACAATTCATTGATTGTGAGTTTTAAGCCCACTTGAGGGTGGCAAAATCCACATTTTAGCCTACTTGCGAGTAGCAAACCGCTTTCAAAAACAAACATGAGATTGTTTGTTCCAACTTAGGCAATCCAGTCTATACTTGTATACTGTGCGTATCACATAGTAATTCTAGGTTAATAACTGGAATAAAAGCACATGTGTTTTCAAAAACAAGATATCATGTTAGTAAAGGCCGATCTTTGATCAGCGAGCGGGGGTGCTCATTGCATGACCTTCTCCTCTCGTACCCAAGTTCCCGAGCCGAGGCAACTTTGGTGATGACGGACACGTGGCCTTAGGCACGAGTCAAGGTTTCTTAATTTCCCAAAAATAAAATATTTAGGTAGCGACTATGTATCTGGCAAAGTAGTCCATGTTTGGCACCTCTTTCTAAAAATCAATTTTTCAAAACGATTTGCTGGATTTGCACTCTTTGGTGATTTATCAATCTCGCATTGCACTTTGCAAGATCAGATTAAGAACCGTGACATTGAGTCCGAACTGTAGTGAGCCCAATGAACAAAACGGGATTTTCCCAGGACGTTCGAGCGCGTCTACTGTTTCTAGCGACTCTGCTGGGGAGTTAGAGAACTTGACTCGAACTCATGATATCTTGTTTTGATTACACTTATGTGTCTCTTTGTATTGCGTTTGCATTGGTGCGCCTAGGACACCGTGTTTGCCGTATGCTATTCCTGAACGGTTTGTCGAAGGCTTGCTTTGAGAAGCGTGACATAAGACTGACCGGTTGCGGGCTCTGGCACGACGGGAACACAAACCTCGATTTTTACCGAGGCACCCTTTTTGACCATTCGACCTAGTGCATATTCGGAATCCATAGTGACTATTCCAAACTAGGTCAGGTTGCTTACCCGATAGTAGGTTGTTTGAAGCCGCTGCATGCGTAGTGAAACCCTAGCTCCTGACAAAATAGGACAGGAAAACCCTACCCCAACATAGGGATGTTTTGGCTCTCACTTGCTTGCTATGTGCTTTTAGAGTGCGTCTCTACAGGAATGCATATATCAGTTTGCAAGTCTGAGTATCAAGTATGCGGGCATCAGTATTTTGGGAGAATCAGTTTTACCTGAGGGTATCAATTTACAGTGAAGAATTTTAGGCAGAATCCAGTAGAGAGTACAGTCATTCAACTATCTATTCTGGTGAAATTAGGCTGAGATGCTGCTTGTTTTCTCTTTTGCTAGGGAGTCTTGGAACCATAGCTTCAGAAGGCTCCAATATCCCCTGGTACATTGGACTTGTGCTGATAAACTTTGTCAGGTCAGAGATTCAGTTCAAGGAAAAATCAGTGTTCCTTCGCCAGAGGCAGGGTAAAAAGGCCAGTCAGGCACAGATCATCAGTTCAACAGTCTTCGGATCAGTAGTCATTATCCATCTCACTTGTGTGCAGTTGGGTTGAGATATCTGCTTTTACCACAGAGACAGATATACTGATAGATCAGTTAGATCAGGGCAGTATGGCGAGAATGGAAGAGATGATGCGTCAGCTCCAGGAGAGTATGAAAACCATGCAGCAGGACGCTGCTCGTCAAGCGAAATTTGCCAAACAGCAGGCTGAGGTCATGGCCCAACAGGAAGAGGCAATTATCAGGCTACAGCAGCAGACTGGAGCATTTGCTTCACACTAGGCTCCTCCCCCACCAAGAGTTCCTATACTCGGGGAGACAGTTAACGTCCAGGATGATACAGACATTCCAATAGGGACGGCTCCACCCCCGATCCTACCCTAGCTATCCAAAGCGCAGACCAACCTACCGGATTCTCCTTTTGAGTTCGAGGTGGACCCCACAGTGTTGAAAGTGAGCAAGCTTGAAAAGCTGTTCAAGAAGTCTCAGGGTGTGAAGTCCATTCCGAATATTGAGGATGGGTACACCGACTCAGCCGTGACACTGCCGGACCGATTTAAGATGCCATACATAGACCGCTTTGATGGGTCTGGAGATCCTATGGTGCATCTGTGGCTGTTTTCAGATATACTAAGGCTGATGGGCCTCTCCAGATTGTAGAAGCTTTCCTTGTTTGGCCGGACCCTATCGAGTGTAGCGGCTATTTGGTATGCAAAACTGGAGGACTCCGTCAAGAGGAATTGAGAGGAGATGGCTGAGGCCTTCATAGCTCAATACTCCTATAACACACAAATTGAGATTACAACCCGTGATCTTGAGACCACTAGGCAAGAGCCGAAGGAGAGTTTCTCCGATTTTGTAACCCGGTGGAGGGCTAAGGCCTCGATGATGACCATCAGGCCTGTTGACAAAGATCAAATTCGGATGGTTGTGCGCAACCTCCAGCCCAAGCTCATGCAGAAGATGATCATTTTCCTTCTCCCCACCTTTGCAGATTTACATGAGATTGGGGTACAGATCGAGGATGCTATGAAGCAGGGCCTCATTGACCAGGAGACGGAGCAACCCAGGAGGGCATTTTCCCGCAGTTCAAATGCGACCACCAGTGGTGATGCAGCTGCAAGATCTTCTGAAGTGGGCATGGTCACCACCACTGCATCAAAAATAGCTACCCCATTCACCGGTGCATCCGGAAGTAGCTCACAAAAAACGAAATATCCATCTCGAGTCAAGAAGGTTTTTACCCCACTTTATATGCCTTTGTCAAAGGCTCTAGAGTTCTTACTCCGGAAAGGATATCTGAAACCATTAGAACAACGGCCTCTACCCGATCCTATCCCTCCAAAGCATGACTAGACTAAATACTGTGCCTACCATCAACAAACCGGTCATGACACTGACAGTTACTTTCATCTTCGCCATGACGTACAAGATCTGTTTGACAACAAGGTCATCGCCGCACCAGCTCAGCAAAGTCTATCGCCACTGGATCAGTGAACTTGGAGGATAGTATGAATATGTGATCAGGGGATGAACCACCTGCAGGCGGCGCTCAGTTTACTCCAAATGTGGCGTATGGCACGCACTGTTTTGAGCATTTGTGAATGCTGGTTTTTGTACTTTCTGACTCAGGTATTGAGTCAGTTTTGTTATGTCGTTTAGAGTCTATCCCGTTGTATAGAGTTAGTCTTTTCATACTGAGTTAGTTGGGTCTGTCTTGTTGTATCGAGTCAGTCCTGTTTTGTTAGAGTCGGGTGATCCCAGGGGCGTTACCTCGGATATCATTATTTTGTTTTGTGTTTGCTTTTTCGCTTTCTTTTGAGTCTGTTTCTGCCGGGGAGCCAGTTACACCAGAAGATCTAATTGAAACAGCTGTGGTTTTCATGCTTTTGTGCTTGTTTCTACTTTGAGCCTGTTGTGCTAGCAAACTTGCATGAAACGGCAGTGCTCTTCACCTGCTTTTCTGTGCCTTTAAGTCATTACATCGACCCAAGTTTTTGAAAACCTTTTTGAACATTGTGATGAAAACGAAGAGGAAGGAATTCCTCAGGTTTTGCAAAATTTGATCAATTGAGAGAAAGAGAGGCGTGCTAAGCCCTTAATGAATGAGATCATGTTTGTTAATGTGTGTACTGAGAAGGATCCTGGCTTGATCCAGATTGGTTCCCACTGTCTTTAGCGCGAGCGACTAGTCGCTTTCTTAAAAGATTTCAAAAAATATTTTGCGCGGTCCTGCGAAGACCTGTGTGGAATCGCTCTTGAGATTGTGCAGCTTAGGATCGCTCTCAGCCCCGAGACTCGACCCCTCACTTTCAAACCTTGAACTTGAATTCAGAATATTCAACGGTCAACTATAATGTGAGGCCTGTGTGGCTAGATTCGAAGCAGCCCCCGAACTAAGGGCAGGGAAGTCAGATCAAGAAGATCAGATGTCGTCAAAAGAAGCTTGCAAAGCTTGATCAGTAGCACCTCTCGAGCTAGGGGCAAAAATGTCAAAAGTGCTCGAAGAGTCAAAAAATTGGGATATTTCTCAAGCTAACAAAGATCAGCAAGAATGCCAAATCCCAGAAGGGAGGAAAGAAGAACGTATTGCTGAAGGATAACCGAGTTCCTATCCACAACACTAGGGGCAAATTCAGCCCCCCATTGGATGGACTCCTGCATCGTCAGCGAACAGCAGCCATTCTCCTAAATTCAGATGACTTCAGGATCTCAAAACCATTCGACATGGACAAAGCTACACTTTTATCCTTGAGAGGCTCGTTGGGCCGAAAACCCGGAAGGGCGACTCAGGCAAAAGTTAGAGCAAGAAAAAGAAGAAATAGAATGAAAAAAAAATGCAAAGAATGAAAAAAAATAGAAAAATAAGAAAAATGAAAAAAAATAGAAAAATAAGAAAAATGAAGAAAATGAAAGGAAAAGATGAAAAAGAAAAAAAGTAGAAAATAAATGAAAAGAATTGAAAAGAAAAGAAGAACATAGCTTGCAAGGTTAAAAACTCGGAAGGGCGGCCTTGGCAAAAGTTAGAGCGTAAAAGGAGAGGTTAAATACCCGACTGTACCTTAACCTCCGAACTACGTAAGGCTTGATTCCCATGTTTGGGATATGTAGGCAACTTCATTTTGAAGTCCAGCCATAAAACACTTCAAATTCAACTGTCCTGTCTATGAGATTGAACGGGTCATCTTTGTCATTTCCGTATCCAAGAGTTCGGTTGTGACCTTCACCATGAGAACTTGTTACAGTGCGCTGCAGTACTATTCAAACAAGGGACAACTTTCCGTTGCCACACAGTGTGCTGCAGTACTATTCAAACAAGAGGCAACTTTTTGTTGCCGTGCAGTGTCCTTCAGACAAGGGGCAATTTTCCATTGTTTTTGGATCTAAGGTTGTGCATCTCAAGAGTCAATTCCACGTTGGTCAAGCAGTGGCCATTTGCAAAAAGAGTTTTTAAGAATTTTTACTGAGGTTGACTAATTCTCTCGAAAACTATTCTATTTTTCCAAAACTGGACCATTTTCTTGGACCCGAAAAGGAAAATTTTCAGTGTTCATAACCTAACTTGCATGATTTTAAATCAGAAAATCAAACAAGCATGTTAATCTAACTCTCATGTTGGTCAAAATTGTTTTAGCAGAACGTCAAAAACAAAAAATGGTCAAAATAATGAACTAGGGGCACAGTTAAGTCAGGTGTTCTGTCTTTTCCCCATTGTCAACATACTTGCCAGAAAGGGCACCGTATCTGCCAGAAAAGGGCACAACAGAAACTAACAGCAATATACCGAAAGTTCTCTCATCCTCCAAGCAACGAGGTATCAAGCTAAGTACGAAGCACGAACTGGAATGGAGCAAGATATTCCATTCCCTCATCTAGACAGATCTAATCTCCCCAGTAGAGCATCGTCAACCAATGTCAATTGCAGATCTGCTGCACATCCAGCCGCATCACAACCCCTCTGTGGGGGAAGTTCACTGTTGTGAGTAGAAAAAAGAGAATGTAGCAGAATGCTAGGGGCAAGACCCCGCAACTTCTTGTTTATCCATCAACCACCCAGGGGAGGGATAAAAAATGAGAGATTGAAGAATAGAGAGATGTGTGCTGAGAGAAAAAGTGAGGAAAAGGGCTTTTTTAGAGAAAAAACAGAGCCTGAGGGCCGAGTGATGTGAGAATCACAAATGAGAAAGGGTGGGAAACAATACCCAGAGAAATAGGCTCCCTGTGCACGTCTGAGTGTCGTGTCTTTTTGTTTTATCTCGATTCTTGTTTTGAGTCGTTTCGAGTGTTACTCGATGTGTTTAGGTTGTTTACCTTTTGTTTTCCATTGCTGAGTCGTAGTGCACTGTGTTTAGTCGTAGGCTCAATACCCCGGTCAAGAACTCATCTCTCAATTTCAAAAATAAGATCATTTTGCGCTTCAAGTGCCATGCCGTTCTCCACATCTGTGCAAAACAAGATTCGTACTTTCGTAAAATTGCAGGGTTCAACCCAAGTCATGCGGGAACAATAAAGCCAAGACCTATCTGAAGCTATATAGGTTCCAAACTGCAAAGCAAAAGAAAAAAGGGAAAATGTCAGGTATTTGAGTTTGTTTCAACCTCAGTAAGTTCCGAGATTGCATTCCGTGTGTACCTCTTCAGGTCTTGCCAATGCTCCGAAGTATGAGTGTGTCTCTACCTCAAGCTCAAGATCAAGTCTGCTTCAAGCTAGAATGGCGGTCAAAAGTGCTCTCCCTGAGTATCATTCCCTGCCAGAGGCATCTTGGTTGTGTTCGCAATGAGTTCTTAGGAGACCAACTGCGATGGTGGAAACTAGAGTTTGAATGGATGTTGCCTAGAACGCAAAGGTTCAGGATTTCCGAGACTAAAGTCTGGTTTAAATACCCAGAGGCATGTCCTCAGCTTGAAATCTGTATGGAAGACCCATAGGTTGAGATAGCGTGTATGCACCTCAATTGTGGATACTGAACCAACCTAGTCTGTCACCCCGTTAGAGAATAGGGAAAGTTGTGAATATGATCAGGAAGAAAGGCAGCATCCAAAGTGTTCTACGTGAAGAACCCTTGTCAGTATTTCAAAGCCTTTGTACTGGAAGTTGAAGGTAAGTGTTCGAAGAGCACGAGGAGCGATCCCCTTCAGAGTAGAGCGTTTCATCGCCACTCACCCCATGAGGTACTTTCTAAAGTGCCGCTAGGTTTGTTTATTGCATTCCTTAAACATCATGCATTGTATTGCATTGTACCTATCAAGTTTCTTTCTCATTCATGCACGATATTGTAGGTATGGTTCATTTGAAACTAGCGCAACCAGGCGATATTGTATGTACGGTACATTCAAAGAAGTTTCACTTAAGGTCATTCACCTTAGTGTATCCATCAAACTTCATTTACTTTTGTGTATCCATCACACTTGTTCACTTAGTGCATCTATCACACTTCGTGTTCACCTTTAGTGTATCCATCATACTTGTTCACTTAGTGCATCTATCACACTTCGTGTTCGCCTTTAGTGTATCTATCATACTTGTTCACTTAGTGCATCTATCACACTTTGTGTTCACCTTTTGTGTATCCATCACACTTGTTCACTTAGTGCATCTATCACACTTCGTGTTCACCTTTAGTGTATCTATCATACTTGTTCACTTAGTGCATCTATCACACTTTGTGTTCACCTTTTGTGTATCCATCGTACTTGTTCACTTAGTGCATCTATCACACTTTGTGTTCACCCTTTGTGTATCTATCACACACTCACATTGTGTATCCATCACGCGTTTACTTTGTGTATCTATCACACGCTCGCTTTGTGTATCTATCACACATGTCCACTTTGTGTATCGATCACACATTTACTTAGTGTATCTGTCATACTTCGTTTGCTTCGTGTATCCATCACACGTTCACTTTAGTGTATCTATCACTATAGTAGCTTTGTGTATCTATCACACTTCGTTCACTTTTGTGTATCTATCGCACATGCTCGCTAAGATTGCATAATCTTCTTACATCCTTTCTGCATGTAATGTAGTTTGGTTTTTATTCACTTGCTTAAAACTGTCATATTTATTGTGTATAATTGCTTCATTACAGCTCTCTTTGCATGATCATAAGTTATGTTCAGCCTCGTGCATGTCTTTTGCATTTTTCCCCTGCCTGCGGGCACATCTCTTTGTTTATCTCTCATGTTTGTCCAAGTCTTCGGCCTTGTCAAAAATAGGCCGTCTTTGGGCTTTGACATTCACTCCCGTCACTTATGACTTTCGAGTTCTGTCAAAGAGGGGCAACTGTAGACACTCCATTTTTGACCGACCTTAAGACTCAGACATCATCGATTGAGCGCTCGATGATTGCGCATGTTATGATCATTTCGAGGTTTCGGAGTTCTTGGCTGAGAGCCTCGCCTCCGGACCTCAGAACCCTTTGTACTTTGACTCGTTCCGCGGACCAAGTTTTGTTTTCCCTTCCCAGAGGGAGGGAGAGGTCTTGTAGACCATCTCTCAGTGGTCACAGGCTACTTTTCATGGTCGTAGGCTACTGTTCCCATTTGGAGACTAGTTTCTGGTTTTCGGAGCCGTCGGTCGTGCGCCTTTACACGGGGCCGCTTAACATTCTCCGTTTGGCATGGTGTTTGGAACACACCTCGTTTCCTCTGTCTAGAGGGACATTGTGGCCCGACAGACTGCTTTTGCTGTCGTACGCCACTTTTGATGCTCGGCAGCTGGTTTTCGAGGCTCCCGGACGCGCTTCTTGCCTCCCGAACCCTCATCTTGCATCCGTTTTGGTTTGTCTTGGGTACAAACCTTACTTTCCTTGTTTGGGAAGTGGTACATGGGTGGGAGACCAGCTTTTATCCTTGGAAACCACTTTTCTCCCCGCCAGCCGGTTTTCTGGTCGGGAAACTGGTTTTCTTGGTCTTTGGGCCACATTTTCTGGTTTCCGACCCCACCACTGGCTTCCTTTCCGTGTGGAAACCACCAATTCCCCTGGTTGACCACCATTTTTCTTGGGAAACCACTTTGGGTAGTCGGCCGACCACTAAAAGTAGCAGGCCGACCACCTTTTCTAGTCGGCAGCTTTCCCCCTGTTTTGTCAGACTGAATGGATGCCAGCTGGAGGGCACAGACTGTATCCTCCATACACGTGTATGGAGGGATTGCATCCAAGTTTAGCTTCTCCAAGAAGCTTGAACCCTTTGTTTTTCTATAAGAGAGGGCCTCCCTCTCCTTGGTTGAGGTTCAGAAAATTTCCTAAGGCACAAGCATATATCTCCCTCTTTATCTCTATATTTGAGGCCTAAAAAGTGTGTTGTTCCCTAATTTTGCACCACAACTCTTAGCCACACACCCCCATCATTGAACTAAGGCTCTTGGAGGACCTTTTTTGAGGTTGAAAAGTTGGTTTTTGGTTCAGAAAATTTGCTGGTTTTGCTGAGCTTCATGGGTAATCCCTTTTCTCCTCATTTAAGCTTTGTCTTGATCATTCTCTTAGCCATACTTTCATGCTTATTTGAGCTTTGTTTTCAACTAGAAAAAGCTTCATTTTGGAGCACTTAACATGTTTTTTTAAGACCTCTTGGGTGTTGAGGGTCTCCTACCCTCTTCCATGCCTTGTTTGGTCTTGTTTTGTGCCATACCTTAGGGCCTTTGAGCTAATCCTTGCTTGGCATTTTAGCCACTGAAATCTAGTGGATTTTTAGTGGTTGGCATGTGGTTTTGAGGTCCTAAATCAGAGAAGGGTGACCCTCTCTCTTTTTGTCTTGTTTACTTGCATTTTTGGCCTACCAAAGGAGCATATATTTTTGTACTTTCAAGGCTTGGTTCAGACACTTTTTGGTGACTTTTACGACCTGCCTGGACTTTGTCCATGGTCGGTTTGGTCACCCTTGGCATGCTTCTCATATGTGTAGTGTAATCCCATCTGTGGCTCATCAAAGTAGCATGTCAACCTAGCATGTTTTAGCTCCATTTCACTGGGTTTTTGGTCATCATTTGGCATGTCATGGCTTTGTTTATGGCTGGTTTAATAGCTTCTTGCATGCTTCATATGCTTGTAGTGTAAATCTTGTTCACTAGCTTTGAATGCATGATGTTTTGGCTCACCATTCTAGCATATTTTGGCCATGCTCCAACATGGTTTTGTTCATATTTTGGGCTGTCTTAGCTCTGTTTTGAGGCTCCTTGGTCGAATGATGCTTGCCATGCATGCTTATAGTGTAATAGCCTTGACTAGTTTTGAGTTTTAAGGTCTCTTGCATGCTTAACTTGAGATATTTGCATGTTTTGGAATCATTGGGAATGTTATTTCAGAGTATGTAGGGCTTCTATACTTCCATATTTTCCACTCTTTAAGTGCTCTTTAGAGTTATGCTTTTATGCCCTATTTGTAAGCCATTGCAAGAGCCCCATTTTTGTGCCTTTCAAAGCCATCATCCCAACTCATTTTGCTACTGTTTTGGCCTGCATAGGGTCTGTTTAGGGTTGGTTTGGTCATTTGAGCATCGCCTTGCATGCCTTTAGTGTAATATGCTTCACTAGCTTTCGATACTTAAGCCTTTCAACATGCATTGCGTGAGTTGTTTGCATGATTCGAAGTCATTTTGTATGCCATTTCAGTGCTGGAACACATGCCATTGTACTTCATGTTTCATCTTTTCAATGCTCTGGGAGAGTTATATTTTGTGCCATAGGCTTGGGCCATTGCATTACACATGTTTGTGTGTGTTTTGGTGCCTTGATTTCATCATCAATGGCCGCTGATTTGGACATGGCTGAGGCCTATTCATTTCGGTTTTAGTCCATTGCACATTGAGTATGTCATGTTGTTACATGATTAATCATTGCACTTGTGCATGCCATTTTCATTGCATTATGTATGTTGGTTACCACGTGCATTGTGTATGTTAGTGTCATGAGCGTTGTGTATGGCATATAGTTCATAGCATCGTGTATGCTAGTTTGCATGTCTGCATGATCATCCCTTGCATGCTTGCATGCCCAAGTTGTGTTGCACTAAGTTGCATGATTGAGTCGCATTGTGCACGCCATGTTTGTTGCATTGTGTTTGGAACAGGCGTTAGTCAAAACACGGGAAAATGAGGGACGTTTCATACTCGAAGTGATGAAACATAGCTCGATTCTCGGTCGCCGACATTCTTGACAATACATGACGGAGTTCAAGGCTTTAGGTGTTTGTATGTGCGTTCATTCCATATTGAGTTGCGCAATTCGGCCCCTCGGCCATCATGCATCGAGATGCGTGATTGGTGGCCCGAGGGTCGAGACCTACACTCCCTTGAGCTTATGTAATGATAGGGAGGGTGGTCGCGCATACATGTGCTGTAAATACTTTGCCATGCCCCTTTCTTGCCCTCTGTTGCAGAAAACCAGAAATCAGCAGCAAAAACTGGTCGGCCGACCAGATAAAGTGGCTGGCCGACCACTTTTTCTGGTTTTCACCACAAAAACTGGTCGGCCGGTGGTCTCTAAGGCCAATATCTGGTCGGCAGCATCCCTACAGATTCCCAAGGTGGAGTTTCATCTCTCTAGAGCTTGGTGCAAGTTTCTGAGATCAATTGCAAACAGAGGGAAATCGGGGCGTCGCGAGGGATTTCCAAACAAGGTGACTCGAGCATGCATGCATCCTTTGTCAGCCAAAGCAGAGTTGAGGCAGCCTACATCATATAGTTTATTCGCTTATTTAATTGCTAACTTAGTTAATTTGTTAATTAGTTAGAGTTGTGTAATAATTAGTTGTAGCTTGTTATTCATTATGTTGTGTAATAACTAGTTTAAGTAGATTAGCTAGCTGGTTTTATATTATTCATTTGGACCCTCCGTCGAGAGGGCACAACTGTTGTAAATAAGTGTGCATGTGTGTGATCCATGTCTTCCAACCCCCATTTCTTTCGCCCTTTAATTTACTAGTTTACGATGGTTAGTTTTAGGGCATGTTTTAATTAGCATCCTTATGCTCGCATGTTTGCATCCATTCATCTGTCTTACATGCACCGGGCTCGGCGCATCATGCTAACTGCATTGTATTTCAATTCCTGTTTGAATACATATATCAAATTGCATTTCACATGACATTTTAGAATAGCCGAGCGTATCATAGTTGCATTTTGTATGTGTTGCATTAGGCATTCTTGACATAGCTAGGATCATGCATTGATTTCTAATATAGCCTTTGTTTTGGCTCGGAGTACTCGGTAGGTGTTTATGCTTTAGCATCCTTTCGTGTGTGTGAGTGACTACCACGATAGCATGCTTGCCATGAGGCTAACTGCTTATATGATATAACTATCTGAATGCCTGTGGGTGAAGGTTGGATTACTTGAATTAGAACAATTCATTGATTGCAAGTTTTAAGCCCACTTGAAAGTAGCAAATCACCTTGTTTTCTAAGCCGACTTGAGGGTGGCAAAATCTACATTTTAGCCTACTTGTGAGTAGCAAACCGTTTTCAAAAACAAACATGAGATGTTTTGTTCCAACTTGGGGGATCCAGTCTATACTTGTATGTTGTGCGCATCACATAGTAATTCTAGGTTAATAACTAGAATAAGAGCACATGTATTTTCAAAAACAAGATATCATGTTAGTAAAGGCCGATCTTTGATCGGGCAAGCAGGGGTGCTCATTGAATGACCTTCCCCTTTCGTACCCAAGTTCCCGAACCGAGGCAACTTTGGTGATGATGGACACGTGGCCTTAGGCACGAGTCAAGGTTTCCTAAATTTTTCAAAAATAAAATATTTAGGTGGCGACTTTGTATCTGGCAAAACAGCCCATGTTTGGCACTTCTTTCTAAAAATCAGTTTTTCAAAACGATTTGCTGGATTTGGACTCTTTGGTGATTTATCAATCTCGCATTGCACTTTACAAGATCAGATTAAGAACTGTGACATTGAGTCCGAACTGTAATGAGCCCAATGAACAAAACGGGATTTTCCAAGGACGTTCGGGCGCGTCTACACAAGGCCGTGTGACATATATTGTTTTGAATACCGTACGTATATCTTCTTTGTTTGATATTATTCAGTGGGCTTTCGCTCACGCTCATTCATGTGTCTGTAGGTGAGCCAAGGGGGTTCCAAACCCAGCCTCAGTGAAGTTTGTGTGAAACAGTCAAGGTTTTGAAGAGTCAACCCAAACGTCTCACGCACGAGACTTGTCTTCGTCTCTTTTGTTCTTTTGATGTGGTTTGTTATATTGGCGAAAACGTTGGATCACTTTTGTATATAAACTTTGGGTTTGACTGACTTAGACTTAAATAATCCTGTATGTACAAAACTTTTTGTTACTACATATTTTGATGTGAGTTATTAACATGTATGTGCATGGATTGTTATGTTGTGCCATGTAAGCACGACTCTATGGACAAAAGTTGAAATTGCTTCCGTTTGGCCCCTTTACTCTAAGGAGTTATGTCTTGTTTGGTTTGAGGCCGTAGGTAATCTCTTGATTACTGGCCGGTTATGTCCTTAACCCATAGGGGCTGGTTCGGGTCATGACAAAGTGGTATCAGAGCACGAGTTAATAACTCACACACTTGTCCAAATGAGCAATAAGCGTCTAGAAAAGATCTAGGATGCATTCATGTGATAAGTATGAATCTAAAAGCATAGAGAATACGCTTAAGTGTTTTAATGTGAACGATTATGTGTTATAAGTTTGTGATTTGCTTGCATTGCCAATTATTTGAATATGTATGCTCTTTAGTAAATGCATACCTATGAATCTTTTGTATAAAGTATAATGCAAGTCTAATCAGATGGTGAGAACAAGAGGTGATGAGATAGAAGAGTCTTCTACTGCCAGAATGGATAGAATAGAAAGATTAATTCAGAAAATGGCAGAGACATTGAGGCAACAACAATAGTGGCAACAACAGTGGCAACAACCACACCCTCCGCCTCCTCCTCCTCCTCCTCCTCCTCCAGTGCCACCTGTGCAAGATAATCAAAATGATGACCAAATAATAGCTCTCACCAAAGAGTTTAAGAAAATGAAACCACCACAGTTCCATGGTGGATTAGATCTGTTGAAAGCCAAAGTATGGGTCCTCGGCATCAAAAAGCTATTTGAAGTCTTCCCTTGTTCGGAGACACAGAAAGTGCTCTTAGCCACCTTTACTCTTGAAGATAAGGCTAGAAAATGGTGGATGCTAATGCATGAAAACAATAAAGGTGTTGGTTGGGCACGGTTCTTGGAAATTTTCTATGACAAGTACTTTCCATAGTGTGTCCGTCACAGGAAGGTGTCAGAATTCATGGAACTCAAACAGAACAGCGTGACTGTAGCTAAGTATGAACCCAAGTTCACTGAATTGGCTAGGTTTGCACCACATGTGGTTGACACTGACTATAAGAAGGCAAGACATTTTGAAGGGGGACTCCAGGATGATATTCTAGAAAAGGTAAATGTTCTCAAACTGGAGACCTATATTGAGGTGTTAGACCGGGCCATAATATCAAAAGCTAACATAGCCAGACAAGCTAAACCAACGATAGACTGGAAAGGTAGTAAAAGACAAGGCTTCTTTTTGATGAAGAAATTTTTGAAAAAGCAGAATACAGGCTCCTCGAGTACTTCTAACTCTTCCCGAGACACATCCCCAATGTGTAATATTTGTAGTAAAAGGCATCGTGGGGTTTGTTATCGTGTGTCAGGAGCTTGTTTTAAATATGGAAAAACAGGGCATATGGCTAGAGATTGTAATCAAAACAGTGGAAAGCTAGCTGCTAGCTCAACTGCATCAATCCCGAAGCCGGGAAATACTATGAGATCTACTACCACCGGGGATACCGTGAGGCAAGGGAGAGTTTTTGCGCTTGTTCCGGGCAATACACGGAATGCTAACGCAGTTGTCTTAGGTACTATTTTCATATGTAATCAGGATGCTTTTGTGTTAATTGACTCCGGATCAACACACTCTTTTGTAACATATGCATTTGCATCTAGACTGAGTAGACCTCTAGAATTATTGCCATATCTGCTATGTATATCTGCTCTATCTGGGGAATCTGTATTGTGTAAATATGTATATCGTTTTTGTGACATGCGAATTGGGAATGCTATTTTGTATGTGGACCCTTAAATTTTAGGCACTTTGATGTAATTCTGGGCATGGATTGGTTAACTAAATATTGTGCCACCATTGATTGTGTGACAAAACGGGTTGTGTTTAGACCACCAGAATAGGAAGAAATTGTGTTTGTGGGTAACGGGGTAGTACCTCCACCTTATTTAATATCTACAATGAAGGCATGTAAACTGATCAGGAAAGGGTGCTAGGGTTATTTGTGTTATGTGTTGTCTGAACAATCTGTGAATGTTGAATTGAACAGTATCCCTATTGTTAGAGAATTTCCAGATGTATTTCCAAATGAATTACCAGGGGAATTGGTGGACAGGGAGATAAAGTTTACGATTGACGTTATGCCAGGCACCCAGCCTATTTCTAAAACCCCCTACAGAATGGCTACTGCAGAAATGAAAGAACTAAAAGAACAGTTGCAAGACCTGCTTGACAAAGGGTTTATCCGACCTAACACTTCACCATGGGGTGCACCAGTGTTGTTTGTGAAAAAGAAAGATGGAACCTTGCGTTTGTGTATCGACTATCGAGAATTGAACAAGGTAACAATAAAGAATAAATATCCCCTACCTCGTATTGATGACCTGTTTGACCAGTTGCAGGGATCACAAGTGTTTTCCAAAATTGATTTGAGATTCGGGTATCATCAGTTGAAAGTGAAAGCAGAAGATGTTGAGAAAACCGCGTTTCGAACAAGGTATGACCATTATGAATTTCTTGTTATGCCATTTGGGGTAACTAATGCTTCGGCAGGGTTTATGGACTTAATGAACCGAATTTTTAAAACCTACGTTGATGAATTTGTTGTGGTTTTTATTGATGACATTTTGATATACTCCAAGAATAGATTTGAACATAAACAACATCTAAGGACTGTGTTGCAAATACTTGGAGAAAAGAAATTATTTGCTAAACTAAAGAAATGTGAATTTTGGTTGGATGAAGTCATATTTTTAGGACATGTGATCAACAAAGAGGGGATTTCAGTGGACCCGTAGAAGATAAAGGCAATTGTGAATTGGTCTACACCGACTAATGTGACAGAAGTCCGTAGTTTCATGGGCTTAGCAGGGTACTATAGGAGATTTGTGAAGGATTTCTCAAAAATAGTTATACCTCTCTCTTACCCAACTAACACGCAAAGGGCAGCCGTTTGAATGGGATGACGAAAGGGAAACTGCCTTTCATGAACTGAAGACAAGATTGACCACGACACCAGTTTTGACACTACCGTCAGGTACGAAAAAATTTGTGATTTTCAGTGATGCATCTTATAAAGGTTTGGGTTGTGTATTAATGCAAAATGAAAGGGTAATTTCCTATGCCTCCCGATAGTTGAGGCCACATGAGAAGAACTACCCAACACATGATTTAGAATTGGCCGCAGTTGTTTTTGCTTTGAAAATCTGGCAACACTACTTGTATGGGGCAAAATCTGAAGTCTACATAGATCACAAGAGCCTAAAATACTTCTTTACACAGAAAGAGCTAAATATGCGGCAGAGGAGGTGGCTTGAACTGATAAAGGATTATGATCTTGAAATCCAATATCACCCGGGGAAAGCTAATACAGTTGCTGATGCCCTAAGCATAAAGTCGATAGGGAGTATGGCTTGTTTGCTTACTAAACAGAAAAAGATCTTGCAAGATTTTGAGAAGTCTGAAATTGAAGTGGTAATGTGTGAACAGGGCGGATTGATAGCCGCTATTTCAACTGAACCGGCAATCATTGAGGCAATTAAACAGAAACAAAAAGAGGATGAATTCCTCAAGAAAGTGATTGATGAATTTGAGACAAGTCCAAAAGCAGAGTTTAGTGTTGAAAATGAAGTGTTTAGGTTTCGAAACCGAATGTGTGTCCTAGATATTCCGGAACTAAAGAAAAGAGTTCTAGATGAAGCCCACAAGTCAGTATTTGCTATGCATCCGGGCAATAACAAAATGTATCAGGGTTTGAAACAAAGCTATTGGTGGCCTAAAATGAAGAAAGAAATTGCAGAGTATGTGTTTAAATGTCTTCAATGTCAGCAAGTTAAAGCTGAACATCAGAAACCAGGCGGTCTACTTCAACCTCTCCCTATTCCTGAATGAAAGTGGGAGCATGTGACCATGGATTTCGTTGTTGGTCTACCTCGGACTCCTCAAGGTATGGATTTTATTTGGGTTATAGTTGATAGACTGACTAAATCTGCACATTTTCTACCAGTTAGAACTACATTTGATGCTTATAGACTGACTGCTATATATGTTGATGAGATTTTTCGTTTATACGGAGTTCCGATATCTATTGTCTCGGATAGAGATCTGAAATTTGTGTCTAGATTGTGGAAACGTTTGCAAAGGGCTATGGAGACAGAATTGAGATTTAGTACCGCCTTCCACCCACAGACAGACGGACAATCAAAACGAACAATACAGACTTTGGAAGATATGCTAAGGATGTGTACCTTGGATTTTGAAGGAAGTTGGGAAGATTATTTGCCACTCGCAGAGTTTGCATATAATAACAGCTTCCACTCCAACATCGGTATGGCACCATATGAGGCTTTGTATGGTAGAAGGTGTAGATCACCTGTTGGACAGAAGTAAGGGATAGAGCTCTTCTTGGGCCTGAAATTGTGCAAAATACTTCTGAGAAGATCAAAATTATTCAGCAAAGGCTCAAAACAGCTTAGAACCAACAAAAGAATTATGCAGATGTTCAAAGAAGACCTCTCGAGTATGAGGTTGGTGACCATGTGTTTATTCGTGTGAATCCGATGAAAGGCCAAGTCAGGTTTGGAAACAAGGGTAAGTTGTCGCCCCGTTACATTGGGTTGTTTCAAATTCTGGAAAGGCTTGGTCCAGTTGCTTATCGAGTCACTTTGCCACCGGGATTCGAACAAATCCATAATGTGTTTCATGTATCAATGTTGAGGGCTTAGCTTCGAGACCCGTTTCATGTGATTGATTATCACCGGGTAGCTCTTGATGAAAATATAGAATACACCGAATGACCGGAACGAATCATTGACCAGCAAGTGAAACAATTGAGAAGCAAGTCCATCCCAATGGTAAAAGTGGAATGAAAAGAACACTATGGGACGGATGCCACATGGGAAAAGGAGGATGAAATGCGACTGCACTATCCACATTTTTTTCCCGACAAAGGTAAAATAAGTTTGGGGGACCAAACTTCTTAAAGGGGGGAAGTGTCATGCCCCTAAACTCGTCCCTAAAAGTTCGGGCATGACCTATGCAGAAACGGACACTTAACCTGATATACATAATATATGGGGCCTGAACGGAAGCATTTAATAGTACAAAGTAACATAGAATAACATCCATTGAGCTAAAACTAACATGCCAGGATCACATACGTGAGAGCCATTTATCTATAACATACCCATACACATAATGGAGCGTATAACCAAACATTGGTAAAGAAAGGGGTCATATACATACATTTTAACCTTAGGTAAATAATTAAAGTGCAAGCCAAAATCTTAACAACACTCCACATAAATGCATGGGCTTGGTCTGGGAGCCTGGGCATACTGAGGTTGACAACTGAAGGGTGAGCTTTAAGGGTTAGGACGGACTCCCAAAGCGATTACCTACAGAACGGACATAATACAAGGTGAGCGAAGCTCAATGAATAACAGTACATAACAATTCAATACTCAATGTGAATTATAACACATTTTAATGCATACATAACTAAGAGGGCATAAGGTTAATTGATTCTGTACTAATTTCATAACGGCCTTAGGCCCAATCTTGAAACATAATGTCTTGAAACATAACGGCTTGATGCCTCTGAACAGAGTGGCATAAAGCCCTTGACTATAGTAGCATTAAAATTTTAAACATGTTGGCATATAGCCCTTGAACTTATGGCATGAAGCTCTTAAACATGTTGGCATATAGCCCTTGAACATATTTGTATGAATTCAAGAGGTGTCTCACACGGATTCTAGACGTGACTCCCATCGTAGCACTTAGTTCCGTGTAGCACTTTGTTTCATATCATAACAACTTATACGGAATGGCCATAGGCCTCATAACTTTCACAACAGAATAGCTTTTAGCCTCATAACTTTCACATATGTATGGACTCAAGAGGTGGCTCGCCTTGCAGCACTTTGTTCCATACTAGAAATACAGAATGGCCACTGGCCTAATAGATCATACAGAATGGCATAGGCCCAGATTGGCTTTAAGTCTAGTTCATATATGTATGGACTCAAGAGGTGTCTCACATGGACTCTAGAGGTGGCTCACAATGTTGCACTTAGTTCCAAGTAGCACTTTGTTCCATACCAGTAATTAACTGGTTTTACAGACCAACCATACATATCATGTCATGTTATAAACGGAAACAAATTCATACATATGCATTATGCTTGAATCACATACAGAAATTAGAATTCATACTTAATTATACCTGTCACTTCAATAGCGCTAACAAGTCAATATATAGCATTCTTGTTAGTTCCATAAAGGAATTCCTCGGTACTACGAACTTGTAACATCCTTGAACTTGTAACATACGTGAACCACGGTATTATTACCCTCGGGTAAGGGCCTTGTGCTAAGGATGCCTTGAATACCTTTATATAAATGAACAATCATT
Organism: Camellia sinensis; assembly: GCF_055761805.1. NCBI lineage: Eukaryota > Viridiplantae > Streptophyta > Magnoliopsida > Ericales > Theaceae > Camellia > Camellia sinensis. Next base: position 14,407,902 of record NC_138969.1, read on the forward strand.
CAGTGATTCAAAACGTAACATGTTAGAAAATAGGGCGTTTCTTGTCATATCATGTTATTATCGTACGCTTAACAAAGATAGAATAATTCACATTCTCATGAGGGTTATATAAAAATGTTAAACTTTTGCCCTTATGTCGTGGTTTCATAGCTTTCCAATTATTCTGATTTTTCGAAGGTGCCTACCCTTGACAACCTATAACTGTCTCATATTTACTCAAAATCCGTTCTTCAAGAATGAATATAATTTCTCTTTATTCCTTAAGAAATGGCATAGTTCACTTGATCTATTAATCAGTAGCACATAGAAGCATACACCTTTGTTTGATCGTTCGTATGTGTTAACATAGTTGACTTCTGATTAGCAGAGTACTCATGGTAACCGTTACATCATTCACATGAGTTAACATAGTTAACTTAAGTCTAACAGGACATTCCTGATAATTATTAACAGAAGGTAAGCATGTTGTACAGATTGAATGATATCAGAGATGCGTGAATACCATGGTTCCATAGTACTTATACGTTCCCTTGGTTCGTCATGAATCACTATAGCTATCTTGCAAATAACGTTAGTATTCTTTATCAACAGTAAATAAAATGCACTGCGCAATAATGCCCTTAGATTTTCCAATCAACATACGGTTAACATCATTACATGCAAGGAACATAATGTTAACAATAAGAATCATTAACGATAATTGAATGTACGACTACCATACTACAACTCACAGTGCTACAACGGAGTGCTTGACCCTCCTGGAGTGTGCCCTGTACACATACATAACTTAGTCATTAGTTCTTTTTCTTTCTTAATTCAGTTCCTGCTTCATTTTACTTTGAATGAATTTATAGACATCTTAGGGACATCAAACACCTATTTCAAAAATACTAGAGGGTTAAGCACGCGAAATGGAGCAAAACATTTTCCATCCCCATAAAGAAACCCCAATAAATCATCCTCTTGAGTTGAATGACTAAACAAGCCCACTAGGAATTTAATAAAATGATTTAAGATTAAACCCATTTTGGAAACTCTACATTTTAAATCACAAAAACCAAAATCAACATGATTCAACATGATTCGACTCAACACCATTAAATATAATTCAAGAGGAATTCTTAAACCCCATTTCAACATTCCATAATCGAGTTTATGTCATCAACATCATTAATAAATCATTTCCCCCAATTTTATTTCTCATTATAACATGATTTACAATGCTTATAACAAAGTTCATTCGCAAATTTTAAACATAATTTTCAAATATAACCAAATTCCAATTAAACTTGTACACATATAATTCAACCTACTGATTTCATGATTCTACTTTCAATTTGGGCCGAATCATTGATTATCATCATGAATCAACCTAGGGTTTCTAGAAAACCTAGAAATTTCAAGAAAAAAATTTTAAACTTCTGAACCCAATACTTCTTATTCCAACTTTCCCATTGATTATACACCTAGGGTTCATAATCCATCATTTTAACCCATCAATTGAACTTCCAAGCTCTCAAACTCTAAACCCCCAATTCTCATAATGTACACTATATGCTCAAAATGTGGGTTTTACATGTATATAATCAAAACACCACAGATTTATCTATTTATGGAAGTATTGAAAAAGAGCTAGAACCCCTACCTCAAGAATCAATCAAAAGAACGAAGCTTTGATGAGACTCCTTCGCAAATCCAAGTTCCAATCGGTTGAAAATGTTGATCTTCTCTTGTTCTCCATCCTTAATGCAAGAACCATGGTGGATTGTTGATAAACGTGGAGGAAATCAAGGTTTTGGGGGCTAGGGTTTCGGACCAAGAATGAGAGGAAAGAGGAGGGGAAAAGAAAATGTGAGAAATGATCTAAAAGTCCCATTTTTAAGCTGTTGAACTCGCGACATCTGCTCGAGCATTTCTATTCTCGCTCGAGCGTACCTGCTTCCAGCACAGATTTCAAAACTTCGAACAGGTGTAACGTTCCCATCCGGACTCCGTTTTAGGTCATTCTTGTGTCCAAATTGAAGCCCCGAAAATAAGCCTTCCAATGGTTGTAACCTCACATCCAAATTCAACGTGTGGAAAAAGAAAAAGACAAATGAGTGATGGATGATCGCAGGATGATTATTTGAATTAAAGTTTTTAGTCCAATCTTACTTTACCATCATTTTACCACCTCAATCAATACCCCAAAATAAATAAGGAGGTTCCAAATACACTAATAAAAAAAAATGCCACAAAAGACCCACGTGCTTCAGAAATCCGCTCGAGCGTCTAACCTTGCGCTCGAGCTCTCAGACCAACAAAGCCGTCTGCTCAAGCAGCCACTTCTACGCTCGAGCAGGAATTTACAACTCTCAGAATCTCAGGCAGCCTAAAAAAAATGATGGGGGCCTCACAAGTCCGCTCGAGCGTTAACTCCCCCGCTCGAGCGGAAGGAAAAATTTTGAGATCATCACAATAAGCATATAAATATGCATAATGAGGGACAGAAATATACCGGGAACACATGCAAGGGTTGGGTTATTACAGGAAGACTGTGATAACCCTACTCCGTATTATGCTAATTAATATTAATTACGAATGTGATTATGTGTTTGATATGATTATGAGTGCCATTTATATGAATATATGTGGTTTTGATTTTCTATCTGTTCATCGTAGGAATATCTGTTCAACTTATTGTTATGAACTGAAAATTTAAGGCCTTATCGGCCACAGAAACCGAAATTGACTGCGCCATTGTGATTAGTGTAAATTTTAGAGCCTGTCGTGAAATTTAATTGAAAATTGATTCGGATCAAATTAAATAGATTAAATTGATGTAATAGTGCTCAATTAATTAGTATTAATAATTGTGGTTAAGAGAGCTTGTATAAAAGGGGCCAATATACACTTATATTCATTATTTTGAGCTCAAATCAGATTTTGCTCTCTAGAGAGAGAGAGAACCAAACTTAGAGAGAAAGGGAGCTCAAATTGAAGGTTTGATCAAGAGGCTTGAGAATCTTGAAGATAAACTCAAGAATTAACCATAATTTGGAAGATTCAAGCTTCTAGGTGAGTAATTGGTTATGATTTCCTAAGTTTGAGGTTGTAATTTTGTGAATTCAAGTTAGATGATCATCTAGAGCTTGAATTGAAGTTGATATGTTCATGCATGCATAGAATTATCATGAATCGGCAAGAATTGTATAATCTATCATGTAGCTTGTTAATTATGAAAAATTGAGTTGTTGGATCATACATCCAAGCATGATTTGGATGAATTTTATGTGTGTAAGCATCACTTGAGCCATTTGAAATGGAATTGGAGTTAAAAGATTGCATGCATGTTTGATTAATGGAGACATGGAGTTAATATGAAGTTGGATACACATGTTTTGAAACTATGAAGAGAGATGTTGGTTAATTTGAGAATTTGATCATGGTTTTGAATAATTGGTCCCCAATCTCCTATGCTCTCATGCTATGTATGCATTTCTCATGTTTTTGGTACCTAAATTCGAGCTTTGGAGCCTTTGAATATCAAGTTTGAGCCTCAAGAACAATTCTGGATTTTCCAGAATTTGGCATGTCCGTTCGAGTGGGGAAAGCGCCACTCAAGCGGGAAATACGAGCTCCCAGAACTTTTTGCTGACATGGATGTCCGCTCGAGCAGGTATGTTCACGCTCAAGCGGGGAGCCATGTAGTGTGACCTTCAGCTCGAGCGTCCAAATTCACACTCGAGCGTAAAAATGAGGCAACCAATACTTTTGTAGACCATGAGGTCCCGCTCGAGCGGCGGAACCCACGCTCGAGCAGGGATCCCTGTTTTTAGAAAATTTGTAAAGGTGTTCTGTGTTTCATTTTCCGTTCTCTTTCACTTCTAAGTACTCTTAGGCATGCATTGAGCATTATGAATGAATTAAAAGGATAAGAAAGAAGCCTAAGAGGGATGTATGAATTAAGAATGGATTGAATCATTTGTGACCCATATGTGTTATGTAATGTGTAGGGTCGAGCTCAAAGGTGAATCCACCGGCAAGACACTGTGAGTAATATCTTAATAAAGATATTTTGAAGTATGTTATTTGTCCAATTACTTATTTCCTTATAAGTCTTGTAAGTTTGTTAATTTGTATTGTGGACAAATGTTTGCTATGCCATATGGATGGGCCAAAGGCCGTCTGACACAAATGAATGGGTCAGAGGTTGTATGACATGAATGAATGGGCCAGAGGCCGTATGACATGAATGGATGGGCCAAAGGCCGTCTGACATGAATGAATGGGCCAAAGGCCGTCTGACATGAATGGATGGGCCAAAGGCCGTCTAACATGAATGAATGACCCAAAGGTCGTATGATATGAATGGACGGGCCAAAAGCCGTATGACATGAATGATTGGGCCAAAGGCCGTTGGCTATGAAAGAGTTGGGCCCTAGGCCGTTTGATGCGTTTGGAACTGCAGTCACTTGACCTAGATATATATATGTTAGATAGAAATATGAATTGGACCCAAGGTCATCTGACATATGTTATTTTGAATACCGTACATATATCTTCTTTATTTGACATTATTCACTGGGCTTTTGCTCACGCTCATTCATGTGTCTGTAGGTGAGCCAAGGGAGGTCCAAACCCAGCCTCAGTGAAGTTTGTGTGAAATAGTCAAGGTTTTGAAGAGTCAGCCCAAATGTCTCACGCATGAGACTTGTCTTCACCTTTTTTGTTCTTTTGATGTGGTTTGTTATATCGGCGAAAATGTTGGATCACTTTTGTATATAAACTTTAGGTTTGACTAACTTAGACTTAAATGATCCTGTATGTACAGAAATTTGTGTTACTACATATTTTGATGTGAGTTATTAACATGTATGTGTATGGATTGTTATGTTGTTCCATGTAAACACGGCTCTATGGACAAAAGTTGAAATTGCTTCTGTTTGGCCCCTTTACTCTAAGGAGTTATGTCCTGTTTGGTTTGAGGTCGTAGGTAATCCCTTGATTACTGACCGGTTATGTCCTTAACCCATAGGGGCGGGTTCGGGTCATGACAGTTATTGTATCTCAGCATTGCATGCTTTATAAAAAGAGAGATAAACTGTTTGATCATGAGCATGGCATGAGCGTGCTCCTCTTTAGTCATGTCATGGTCCATATGATGTGTGGCATATCTCTACTCGGTTATGGCTCACCCTATAAGGGAAATCATTTCAGGTACAGGTGATATGCCTCCGCCAAGGCACTGACTTAGGAGGACTCGGAGCTAAGGCTCCATTTTTGTTTTATTGTTATTTGTTGAATCAAAGCCCAGGATTGTATTTGCGTTGAGTTGAAACTCCATTTTGTGTAACCAAGAATGTTCTTGGATAAATTTGTAAGCCCGTAGGGCACTTATTATTTGTTTGGCTTCCATTTCATACTTGTTGTAAAATGCATGCTTGGGATTGGAATTGGGGCATTGAGATGTGAACAGCATGTGTGAGACCATGAAATATCCTCTCACATGGATTGTCGAGAACCAACGAAGAGATGAACTTGTTTCTTATATACCTGCAAAGATGAGCATGATCGGCACCACCCAGCCGGGGTTGCCGGCCGGAGGCACTCCAATGGTGAAGTCAGTCACCTGTTAAGCCGAATGAAAGTGTAGAAAGTGTAGAGTGCTTGGTGTGTAGTGTAGGGAAAGAGAACATACCTTCCACTTGGGATGGCCCCTCCTTTATAGAGATGGGGGGTGTAATATTTGTTTGAGCTGGACCCATTGTAGGCTTTGTTTGGGTTAGGCCCAATAAGCTAGTACCTATATTTTTCTGGCTCCCACAATTGCCCCAAACCTTTCGTTGTCTTTGGTAGAAGGAATGAGAGTTTTTATTGCCGAGTTATGCTGTTCAAATAGATGTTAGGTCGTTTGACAAAGAATACATTTGATAAATGAATACCATAAATGAATGAATGGTTGGATGAATGCATGTATGTATGAATGTATGTACAAATATTTGAATATAGAGGAGAGAAGTGAGCAAAAGCCCAATGAGTAATACTATTTCTATAACGATGGGTCACGGTATTATAACCCCCGGGTAAGGGTGTAGGTCGCGGTATTATAACCCCAAGCAAGGGTGTGGTATATTGTCGAGTGCAAAGATTGCTTCCAAATATGGACTTTCGTGCCGAGCTAGAAAATATTTCTATAGGCCGAGCACGGAAATGATTGCCTGAACCAAATAAGATAGATTAAATAAGGTAGAAATATCAGTTAAAAATTGGACCACGGTATTATTACCCCCGGGTGAGGGTGTAGACCTGCGGTATTATAACCCCCGGGTGAGGGTGTAGGCCGCGGTATTCTAACCTCCAGGCATAGGTGTAGGCCGCGGTATTCTAACCTCCGGGCATAACTATAGGCTTTTGCTAAGGGCGTTCCGTGCCGAGTGAGAAGATTACGCTATACTTAGAGACTTTGCTGATTTTAAGTGGCGACCAAGTGCCAATATGGCAAGGACTTTTGAATAATGCATCCTGTCAGTGATGGCCAGTACCGAATCAGAAAGACTATTGCTCCACTTGTAAGGAATGGCCAAATAGATATTAGGCCGACTGTTTAATTGCCGAGTAAATTGAGCCAATTAGCATTGCTCGGTTTGTGTTTAGTCCAATGTAGACTTGCCTCATTGCTTTCGAATGACAGGCATTAGTCAGAAGGAATACAGATTGGAGTTGCCCCATTGCCCTATGTCGCAAGGAAAATTCGGCTTTGGTAAAATGACGGCACGTAAAAATATGCTAATTGTCGACTGTGAAGTGTGTAATGTATTGCCCCAAAACTGGCAGTTGCTTCGAGCTGTGTGACAAGGAGAGGGAGTTTGTAACTCAAGTAAATGTCATTGTAATGTTTTGATCAAGTTGGCTAAGTATGCATGTATAGCAGAGTGAAAAGCCGAATTGCCGAGTTGAGCAATGTTGCGGTTAATTGTTTTGCCGAATAATGTTGTTAGGCGTATAAAGTTGCTGAATACTGTGGCCAATGTTGCTGCATAAAGTTGATAATGCATAAAGTTGACAAATGGTGCCAAATAATCTTGCTGAGTAAAGGTGATGCACTGCCGAGTAACTAGTGCCAAAAACATCGGTGTACGTTTCATATATAATGTGATTTTTCCGAGAAGTTGGTCAGCAACACTAGGGTCAGTGTTCGTGTCGATCTTTTGGTCGGAGACTTTTCTTAGCTTCGCGGTGTGTCGACGTCCTTTCAGAGTTGGATTTGCTAAACTGGGATGGCAACGGTTGTTGATTTATTGAACTTGAGTTTCTTGTCTAACGTGTACTTGTACATTGGTTATTCGAAAGGAATAAAATTGACTTGGTCCAAAATTGCCGAATAGTCCGATTAAAATTTGAAACGGATTTCGTGCCCTCGTTTGGTGCCGAGAGGATGACCGGCTGATATGCCCCAATTGAAAAGCGGAAAGATTGACTAAGATGTCCCAATGGGAAATAAATGGCCAAGGTAATGCAATGAATGATCGGGGAAGAGAGGTGATTATTTCCTCACCCCAAGATCCTACTGTTGAAATTGCATGCCGATCGGATAGGATTTGACCGTTGATTGTGCATTTAACATTCCCGATTGGCCGATGTATTGATCTCAATATGCGACTTAGAATTTGTAGAATTAGACCGTACGGATGTGTTCAGAAGGGTCCAAATAGTTGGAAATGACTATGGGATCGCTATAATCGGACTCTTGATGTCGTAGTTGTAGCCAAAAATAGAATTGATGGCTTAGATCGGGGTGAGAAGAGTGCTCGGCGAAGCACTGGATACTTGCTCCTATATTGCTAAGTTAGACGGCTTGCCTTGGATGCCTAGCAAAAATTAAAAAGAAAGTTGTTGCTTGTTCTTGGAGTGAAAAGATTGTGTTGTTATGACAGGATGTAACTTAGCCACAATGCATGGAATATTTCCTAGGTTGGCCAACTTAAGTCGTTTTCTCCAGCAGAATGGTGATATCTTCGCCAAACTTTGATGAGCTCGTACGGCTTCGTTTTAGCTCCGATTTTGACGCGGTTTGTGGCGTTGGACTCATCTTGATGAGGACCTCACATTAGTATAGTCAAAGCTTGAGTTTGATAAGGCTGATTTCTAGACATTTAGTTGGTTTCGCAACTGTCGGCGGCCTTCGGTTAGTTCGTGGCTTTATTAGTCGGTGTTTGTGACTCCGTTAGTCGACGTGAACCTACTAGTAGGCCACCAAATTCTTGCTCGCATGAAAAAATGTAGACCCACTTGCTAGAGAGAGAAATTGGGTATGTAGACGGTGTCGGCGACACTTTTGCTGGCTGAAGCAATTGGTTCTTGGCATTGTAGTTCAAGAGGTTGTCTTCGAGAGATGAATTAATAAATGGGCAAAGGCCGTGATTGAATGGTCGTTTAGTGTGGAATGGTTGCCGAGTAGTGCGAAGGTTTACGCGTGGACATGCCGAGTAAACTCTGCCAATTACGCCGCCAGAACTAGGTTGTAGAGATGTCGAGTTGTGTTGTACCGATGGGCAGCTTGGGTGACTTGTACTGATGCCGAGAAAGGTGGAAGAGATACTGAGTAGCCTTATACGAGGTATGGCACCGCCGAGCAGCTTTGCAGATTTGCCGAGTAATCTTCTATGAGTTGGAGTACGAATAAGGTTGATGAATTGATGATGGCCCAAATGGTGCAAAGCTATCACGACCCAAACCCGCCCCTATGGGTTTAGTACCGTAACCGGCCAGTAATCCGTGATTACCAAAGGCCTGCTTAACAGTAATAACAGTAATATAGAGTACAGGGGCTGGTGGAAGCCAAAACAGTAATAAAAGATGTCCAATGAGCTATGACAGTCTGTATGCAAAAAGACTTTTCATACATATTCACATTGAGAACCAAAACAGTATGTACATACACCATATACAAGCATTCGGGTTAGGGACCAAATCCGTACCATAACAGTACAATACAAGTCTATACAGTATTACAAAACAGAGACAGAAGGGTGAACTGAGACACCCCAAAAAGCCTAAGCTTGAACACACTTGGAACCTCGCAGTGAGGCACGTTGGTTGGCTTGACAAAAAAGGAGTTTAACCCAACCCTCCTAGCTCCGATCCGGTGCCTGGACACCTACATATATATATATATATAAACAGTAAGCTAAAGCCCAGTGAATAACAGTTGTGTAAAGAGGTTAAGAATGAATGTCCTCCTTTCAGTATTTAAAACAGTCATTTGAACAGTATATCAGTTATTCGATCATAGCAGTCGTAAGTGGTACATCCAATAGCAAACAGTACAGTAGGTCTTAACAGACCGAACAGTCAGTTGATGGCCATCATATCAGTAAACAGTAGTGGTTCCAAACATGGGAACCGAATGAGATCTCTGTCACAGTAGCAGTACAGTACAGTAACAGTAAATTGCTATGGATGCCACGAATGCAGTTCGCAAATAGGACAAGCATTCATTTAGTAAGAAATATCATTTCAGAAAGCAGTACAGTTGATCATTCAGAAAATATTCATGATTGAATATATATCTTTACAACATTATTACTCACAGAGTTCTAGGTTACAGATAGGCTAGTGAGCGTCCTTGAATGCCAACCCTACACAGTTATAGAACGAACACACACTAAGTTACACACTTGGCGATCAATGACTTAGTCCCTATCTTGACTCGGTCTGGTTCTACAGCAATATCCTCATTAAGATGCCTTAAACAAGGTCTAGGAATGCCTATGATGAAATGAGGATGCAAAGATGTACTTTAAAACACTTATCAAAATTTTCAAAAAACAGGGGTCTCGCTCGAGCGTGGCTTTCTACGCTCGAGCGGACATGCAGACAAAGGAGCTCTGCTCGAGCGTGACTTTCCTCGCTCGAGCGGACTGCAAAAGTACTGGATGCATGAAATTCACGCTCGACGGGCGCTCGACCCCCGCTTGAGCGTGAGACACAAGTCCTCACTCGAGCGTGCATTCCCTCGCTCGAGCGGACTATAAACACATGCAAAGTACTGGATACACACATTTCATGCTCAAGTGTTACTTTCCCCGCTTGAGCAGACTGCATGAATTCAGAGTGTATGCTCGAGCGTAGATCCAAAATCTGGAATTTCTAGATTTGTCTCCAAGCATGAAACTTAACATTTAAAGCATCAAATTCGATCCTTTTGGGCTAATTTTCTGGAAAACACTTTAAAACTCATAATATGACTTGTTTCAAAGATTAATTTGCAAAATCAAAGCCCAAAGGTAGTTCAATTGAACACCATTTTTAAATAAACTTCAAGAACAAGCTCAAACATAACATGCATGAATTTAATCAACTTCAAAGCTTCCAATACATGATCAAATGAGTCAAAGCTTCCAAAAACATGATGAATTCATGGACCATAACCCAAATATGGACATGCATGTGAGGATTCTATGAAAACAACCTCAAAATTCAAGAATGTAAACATGCATGCATGATTTAAGCTTCAACTCAACATTTTGAACCACTTCTAGACTCTACTCACCAAACTGCCATGAAACATGCAAGATACAACTTAAATACAATTTCAAGAAGATGATTCTCCTGCCTTAGGTCCTCAATTTCAAGTCTAGAAGCTCAATTATGCAATCTACTCTTCAATTCTTCTAATTTTCCAAGCAAATCTTGAAGAACTCTATTTTCTCCTATCTCTCTTTCTCTCTAGTCGGTTTTGACTCCAAGAATGAACGAGAATGATGGATCAAAGGCTTCAAGACAATGTTGTAGATAGTGGCCCATTAATGGCAAAAGGGTAATTAAAGCAACTAATGTGATTTAGCTTATTTAATCCAATTTAATCATATACCAAATCAAATTTCAACTAAATTTACCATAAAATCACATTAATTCTAATTAACGCAAAACACTAATCAATTCCAGATTCGGCCGCCGATGAGGCCTTCAATTTACAGTTCGAAACTTAAAACATGAACAGATAAATCAATGACAAACATATAAGTAATGCATTTAACATAACACATTCATGCAATCAGTTTAGGATTTCATCCTAATCAGTTACTTATCATGTTCAGCCATAGTTTAGCAATAATCAGTGGTGAGGGTTGTCACAGTCTCCCCTCCTTACAAAGAGTTTGGTCCTCCAAACTCGAATTACCTTCATTTTAGAAGAACACTGGATCCAGAGGGAACAGTTCGGGATATCTCTTGATCGTATCGTATTCCCCTTCCCAAGTGGCATAAATGCCACCATGGTTTTGCCAATCAACTTTCACTAATGGAATTTCTTTGTTCCTTAACTTCTTGATCCGTCGGTTTACAATCTGAATAGGCCGTTCTTCATAAGTGTAGTCGTCACTTAGCACTACACGGGTAGGCTCAATCACATGGAAGGGATCCCGGAGGTAATCCCTCAACATTGAAATATGGAACACGTTATGCATATGCTCCATTTCAGTAGGAAGCGCTACTTGATACGCCACCAGATTAATCTTTTCAATAATCTCGTACGGTCTGACATATCTCGGCGCTAACTTGCCTTTAACCCCAAAATGAGTCTGCCTTTCATCGGTGTCACTTTAACAAAAACGTGATCACCTACTTCATATTCTCTGTCTCGCCTTCGGACATCCGCATAACTTTTCTATCGGCTTTGTGCGGTTTTCAATCTTTGCTGAATCAGTTTCACCTTTTTTGTGGTTTCCTGTACAATCTCAAGCCCAAGCAAAGGCCCATCTCCAACTTCTACCCAGCAGATAGGAGATCGACATTTCCTGCCATATAAAGCCTCGAAAGGCGCCATACCAATGCTTGAATGAAAACTGTTGTTGTAGGCGAATACAGCCAATGGTAAGTGGCTTTCCCAATTTCCCTGAAAATCAAGGACACACATTCTCAGTAAATCCTCCAGAGTCTAGATGGTTCTTTCTGACTGGCCATCTGTCTGAGGATGGTATGCACTACTTAGTCTCAGTTCAGTACCCAATGCTGTCTATAGGCTTTGCCAGAATCACGATGTAAACTTCGAGTCCCTATTAGAAACAATGGACACATGCACACCATACAATCTAACAATCTCATCGATATAGAGTATAGCCAATTTGTCTTCATTATAAATTGTTTTGATAGGTAAGAAGTGAGCAGATTTAGTCAGTCTATCAACAATAACCCAAATTGAGTCCATACCTTTACTGGAGCGAGGTAAACCAACAATGAAATCCATAGTGATATGTTCCCATTGCCACTCCGGTATGGGTAAAGACTGCAGTAAGCCTGCAGGTCGTTGATGTTCATCTTTAACTTGTTGGCAATGAAGACATTTCGATACAAAGTCAGCAATCTCTTTCTTCATTCCTGGCCACCATAAATTCAGTTTCAAGTCTTGGTACATTTTCGTATTTCCAAGATGGATAGACAGTTTTGAATTGTGGCCCTCTTGCAAAATTCTTCTTTTCAGTTCAGAATCACTCGGTACACATAACCTTCCCTGAAATTTCAATATGTTGTTTTCAAATTTGAAACCCGGCCTCGGTTTAGATTCTCGTTCATCGATGATCTTCTTCAAGAAGTCATCCTGTTGCTGTTTCTCTTTAATCTCTTCAATAAGTGCCGGTTGAGCAGAAATAACAGCTACTGTTCCACTTCGTTCACGCAAAACAATCTCAACTTCAAATTTTTTAAGGTCACATAGCAATTCTTTTTGCCAGTGAGTAAACAGGCTAAATTTTCGATCGATTTCCGACTCAATGCATCGGCAACAGTGTTAGCTTTTCCTAGATTGTACAAAATTTGTAAGTCACAGTCTTTTATCAGTTCTAACCATCTTCGCTGCCTCATGTTCAGTTCTTTCTGTGTGAAGATGTACTTCAAACTCTTGTGGTCTGTATACACCTCACATGTTGCCCCACAAAGGTAGTGACGCCAGATTTTCAATGCAAATACTACTGTAGCAAGTTCCAAATCATGGGTCGGGTAGTTCTTTTCATGTGGTCTCAGTTGTCGGGAAGCATACGCAATCACTTTACCATTCTGCATTAAAACACATCCCAAACCCTTATAAGAAGCATCACTAAGTATAGTATAACCATTCGTACCTGAGGGTAGGGTAAGAACCGGTGCAGTCATAAGTCGAGTCTTTAACTCTTGAAAGCCTGATTCTCTCTGTTCGGTCCAGTCGAATGATATCCCCTTTTGGGTCAATTGAGTCAGTGGTAGGGCAATTTTGTAGAAGTCCTTGATAAACCTTCTGTAATACCCGGCTAAGCCTTGAAAACTTCGAACTTCGGTAACTTTTGTCGGTCTAGGCCAATTCACTACTGCTTCAATTTTCTGCGGATCAACTAAAATTCCATCCTTACTGATTACATGTCCCAAAAACATAACATTGTCAAGCCAAAATTCACATTTTGTCAGTTTAGTATACAGTTTATGTTCTCTTAGGGTCTGTAGGGCAGTTCTCAAATGACGTTCGTGTTCTTTCGTGCTTTCGGAATAAATCAAAATGTCATCTATGAAAACAACTACAAATTCATCTAGGAATGGTTTGAAAATTCTGTTAATAAGATCCATAAATGCAGCAGGTGCATTGGTAACTCTGGAAGGCATAACTAAAAATTCATAATGTCCGTACCTCGTTCGAAAGGCAGTCTTTTCAATGTCCCCTATCTTGACTTTCAACTGGTGGTATCCAGATCTTAGGTCAATTTTGGAGAACACTTGAGCACCCTGTAACTGGTCAAATAAATCATCAATACGAGGCAATGGATTTTTATTTTTCACTGTTACCTTGTTCAATTCACGGTAGTCAATGCAAAGTCTCAATGAGCCGTCTTTCTTCTTTACAAATAAAACTGGGGCGCCCCATGGCAAAGTATTGGGCCTGATGAACTTCTTATCTAACAACTCTTGTAGCTGAACTTTCAGTTCTTTCAATTCAGTCGGTGCCATTCTGTAAGGAGCTTTAGATACTGGTTGTGTACTCAGAATCACATCAATGGTGAACTCAATCTCCCTATCAATCAAATCCCCTAGAAAATCATCTGGAAAAACATCTGGGAATTCTCTAACTATAGGAATACTGTTCACATTAGTTTAGCATCAGTAGGTACAGTCAATACACAATACAGATACCCTTTACACCCCTTTTTAATCAGTTTAAAAGCTTTCATGGATGAGATCAGATACGGGGGAGGTACTACTCCAACTCCGTTAAACACAAATTCAGGCAATCCAGGTGGACGGAAAACAACTTGTTTTGTTACACAGTCTATGGTAGCATGATATTTTGTTAACCAGTCCATTCCCAATAGTACATCAAAATGATCAATATTCAATGGCAGTAAATCAAAATACAAATGCGCATCTCCAACAATAATCTCACATGCAGGGTACATATAAGCACAAGTTATGGATCCCCCAGCAGGTAAAGATACAGCTAACAGATAGTTCATAGGTTCCAGTGGTCTATTTAATTTTCGCGAAAAAGCATGCGATGCATATGAATGTGTAGACCCCGAATCAATCAGAGCATATGCATTTTGAGCACAAATTGAGAGTATACCTGACACAACGGTCTCGGTATTCTGCACATCTCTCGGTACGAGTGCGAACACTCGGCCTTGCCTCATAGGCTCTTTTCCAGTAGCTTTGGGATTAGGTTTTGGTGCAACAGTTGATGCTGCGGCGCTGGCTGCAGCTTTACTATTGCCCTGAGGAACAGAAGGGCAATCTTTGACCATGTGGCCCACCTTGCCACACCTGTGACAAGCACCTGAAATTTTATAGCAAACCCCTTTATGTTTCTTACCACATTCAGAACAGGGCGATATGGAACCATTTCCCTGACTAGAACTGGTTGTTGACCCTATATTTTACTTTTTATTCAATGAACTATTCCTGTCTTTCTTAAACTTGAAGCCTCGTCTCTTACCATGCCACTCGGTCGCTAGTGTTTCAGTTTGTTTCAGTGCCTCGATGTTCGACTCATCCATTATTGCTCGGTCAAGAACATCTACATATTTCAGTAGCTTCAGAACATTGATTCTGTCAAGGATTTCAACATTAAGGTTGCCTTCAAATTTCCTGGCCTTTTTGTAATCGGTATCCACCATGTATGGTGCATATCTAGCGAGTTCAGTGAATTTCGATTCGTACGCAGCTACAGACATGGTGCCTTTTTTCATTTGTTCAAACTCAATCACTTTGCGGTCCCTAACACACTGTGGAAAGTATTTCCCAAAGAAGGCTCCCTTAAACTGAGCCCAAGTCATAATAGTGTTGGTGTCACGGACAAGCATTCACCACCTTCTGGCCTCTTCTTGTAAGGTGAAGGTAGCCAGTAGCACTTTGTGTGCTTCAGAACATGGAAAGACTTCAAACAATTTCTCGGTCTCTAGGACCCATGCTTCAGGCTTTAGCGGTTCGAGGCCTCCTTGGAATGATGATGGTTTCATTTTACTGAACTTCTGCGTTAGAGCAATTATGTCATCATTCATAATCGGTTCCGGCTGTACCAGAGGGGGTGGGGGCTGTTGGTTCTGTTGTAGCCTTAAGGCCTCAGTTAGCAGTTCAACTGTTCTTTCGAGCCTTGCCATTCTAGCCTCAGATGATTCAGGTTCATCAGCATTTCTTGCGTTATCCATTTCACTATATGCAATACGATGATAATAAATATAGGCAGTTGCATACTTAAACACATTAGCATATTAGCACATATATTCATGTCATGGCCACACACACCTTTTCAATGCTCATGCAATGCCCTAATCACTTTTCTGGGACATCCTATAGTGCATTTGGACATGTGTGTGTGGTATAACTCGTGGCTTAATATCGCTCTGATACCACTCTGTCACTACCCAAACCCGCCCCTATGGGTTTAGCACCGTAACCGACCAGTAATCCATGATTACTAAAGGCCTGCTTAACAGTAATAATAGTAATATAGAGTACAGGGGTTGGTGGAAGCCAAAACAGTAATAAAAGATGTTCATTGAGCTGTGACAGTCAGTATGCAAAAAGACTTTTCATACATATTCACATTGAGAACCAAAACAGTATCTACATACATCATATACAGGCATTCGGGTTAAGGACCAAATTCGTACCATAACAGTACAATACAAGTCTATACAGTATTACAAAACAGAGACAGAAGGGTGAACTAAGACACCCCAAAAAGCCTAAGCTTGAACACACTTGGAACCTCGCAGTGAGGCACGTTGGTTGGCTTGACAAAAAGGGAGTTTAACCCAACACTCCTAGCTCTGATCCGGTGCCTGGACACCTACATATATATATATAAACAGTAAGCTAAATCCCAGTGAATAATAGTTGTGTAAAGAGGTTAAGAATGAATGTCCTCCTTTCAGTATTTAAAACAGTCATTTGAACAATATATCAGTTATTCGTTCAGAGCAATCATAAGTGGTACATCCAATAGCAAACAGCACAGTAGGTCTTAACAGACCGAACAGTCAGTTGATGGCCATCATATCAGTAAACAGCAGTGGTTCCAAACATGGGAACCGAATGAGATCTCTGTCACAGTAGCAGTACAGTACAGTAACAGTAAATTGCTATGGATGCCACGAATGCAGTTCGCAAATAGGACAAGCATTCATTTAGTAAGAAATATCATTTCAGAAAGCAGTACAGTTGATCATTCAGAAAATATTCATGATTGAATATATCTTTACAACATTGTTACTCACAGTGTTTTGGGTTATAGATAGGCTAGTGAGCGTCCTCGGATGCCAACCTTACACAGTTACAGAACGAACACACACTAAATTACACACTTAGGGATCAATGACTTAGTCCCTATCTTAACTCGGTGTCGTTCTACATCAATATCCTCATTAAGATGCCTTAAACAAGGTCTAGGAATGCCTAGGATGAAATGAGGATGCAAAGATGTACTTTAAAACACTTATCGAATTTTTAGAAAACAAGGGTCTTACTCGAGCATGGCTTTCTACGCTCGAGCGGACATGCAGACAAAGGAGCTCCACTTGAGCGTGACTTTCCTCGCTCGAGTGGACTGCAAAAGTACTGGATGCATGAAATCCACGCTCGATGGGCGCTCGACCACCACTCAAGCGTGAGACACAAGTCCTCACTCGAGCGTGCATTCCCTTGCTTGAGCGGACTATAAACACATGCAAAGTATTGGATACACGCATTTCACGTTCGAGCGTTACTTTCCCTGATCGAGCGGACTGCATGAATTCAGAGTGTACGCTCGAGCATGGAGTTCCCCGCTCGAGCGTGGATCCAAATTCTAGAATTTCTAGATTTGTCTCCAAGCATGAAACTCAACATTTAAAGCATCAAATTCGATCCTTTTGGGCTAATTTTCTGAAAAACACTTTAAAACTCATAATATGACATGTTTCAAAGATTAATTTGCAAAATCAAAGCCCAAAGGTAGTTCAATTGAACACCATTTTTAAGTAAACTTCAAAAACAAGCTCAAACATAACATGCATGAATTTAATCAACTTCAAAGCTTCCAATACATAATCAAATGAGTCAAAACTTCCAAAAACATGATGAATTCATGGACCATAACCCAAATATGGACATGCATGTGAGGATTCTATGAAAACAACCTCAAAATTCAATGTAAACATGCATGCATGATTTAAGCCTCAACTCAACATTTTGAACCAATTCTAGACTCTACTCACCAAACTTCCATGAAACATGCAAGATACAACTTAAATACAAGTTCAAGAAGATGATTCTCCTACCTTAGGTCCTCAATTTCAAGTCTAGAAGCTCAATTATGCAATCTACTCTTCAATTCTTCTAATTTTCCAAGCAAATCTTAAAGAACTCTATTTTCTCCTATCTCTCTTTCTCTCTAGTCGGTTTTGACTCCAGGAATGAACAAGAATGATGCATCAAAGGCTTCAAGACAATGTTATAGATAGTGGCCCACTAATGGCAAAAGGGTAATTAAAGAAACTAATGTGATTTAGCTTATTTAATCCAATTTAATCATACCCAATCAAATTTCAACTAAATTTATCATAAAATCACATTAATTCTAATTAACGCAAAACACTAATCAATTCCGGATTCGGCCACCGATAAGGCTTTCAATTTACAGTTCAAAACTTAAAACATGAACAGATAAATCAATGACAAACATATAGTAATGCATTTAATAGAACACATTCAAGCAATCAGTTTAGGATTTCATCCTAGTCAGTTACTTATCTTGGTCAGTCACAGTTTAGCAGTAATCAGTGGTAAGGGTTGTCACAAAAGCCGAACAGCTCATGAAAATGCAGATTTTGTATATTCAAACTCCTGACTTTGAGCCCTTGTATCGCCCTCGTTTGAAGTCCGATTGGCCTTATTTTTGTAACGTTGGATTTGTCTTGCGGCCCAGTATTCATTTCGTCCCTCATTCGCTGCAATCTGCCATATCATGGATGTCCCCGGACCCCCTAAAGTGGACTAAAAACAAGATGTACGGTTGTGGCATATGCACTGCGCATAATATTCGGGCCGTATTCGTGACCAGATCCACTGAGCCAAGCTAGAGTGATGTTGAGAGGGTTGAATAATTGCCGAGTAGCCTTGTACGAGGTATGGCACCACAGAACAACTTTGTCGCTTTGTAGGGAAATTTGCTATGAATCTCGACACTGGCGAAGTGCACATGCAATGGCTTAAATGCTGAATAACTCTTGCCAAAATGATCTGGTCGCCTTATCTTCTTTGTCTTTGTCGAGAGCTTTGCTGGCAATGATCACTCATTGGCTCTTTGCTTATGCTGAAAATATTTCTTTATACCTTGGTCTCTTTATTTTTGCAACGTGGTTGATTGGCTATTTGATGTTGCTGAATAATTTAATTGGAGTGCTAGCGCAGAACTTGTTGCATTCAACGAAGTGGAGGGGCCCGATCTTGGTGGGTAATTTCTTGGTGCTTTACTTTGCCAAAAACCTTGCTAATAGATGAAATAAAGATACACTGTAATCATGAGGTGCATGTTGCCTTTAAGCCGTGGCATGGAGATGGCAGCGTTGCCAAGCAGATAGGATGTGTAAATGTCAGTTTTACGTGCATTTGGCGGTGCGTGTTCGGTGTTGTCTTCTCGGCATTGTTGTTCAAAAGGGCGTCGTACAAAGGGACAGGTAATTGGAACGGCCGGTGAACGCAGAATGGTTTAGTACAAAGATCCGTGTGGTCATGCCGAGTAGCCTTCTGTAAAGTTCGTCGCGGCTAGACTGGGTTGAAGAGATGCCGAACATGGTTTGCTAAACAATCTTTGTTGGAATACTAGTGATTCTAGTGTCAACCCGGCTGTCGACAAGACTTCTTTACGTATGCAACTTGCTCAGTTTTGCCGAGATTTTGGTCGGCATCAAAATGAGTCGTTCATGACAAATGAATTCTTATGTATATATATATATATATATATAGAGAGAGAGAGAGAGAGAGAGAGAGAGAGAGATTGCCTCAAACTAGCACAAATTATGAAGTAAAAACCTTAAAAATTGTTTTATAATAACTCACAGCCCTGTTGATGTTAGTTTCGTCTACAGAAAGAAAAAGTAAAAAAAGTGAAGACCAATTTTGTTTTTAACATAGGTACACAGCTACGTTAACAATCAACTGCAAGGCAAGTGTTGAGAAATAAAGAATAAATAGATAAATGGTAGACTACATATGGATTTGGCCGAGCAGTCCCATTTGTGATGCCGAAAAGATGTTGCCATCAAGAAAAGTATGAAATCCATTTTTAGAGAGAATGAAAATGTAAAAGCATATCCACATAATATGTGCTAACTACTCTTCTCAGAATGTCGAGATAGATATTAAACAAATGTTTGGACCAAATCTATGAGCATCAATATATAGTGGACCAAATCTATAAGCATAAATTCAGAAATAAGATTTTAGAATAACAAGAGAGTTGACAAACAATCCAATAAAGAGTTACTGTTGCTAAGTTGGTTGATAGACAAGCAAAATAAAGTGCCGAATTAAATGAGCCTTTCAGTTTTAACAGCTTACTTCGATCTCATTTCAATCCCGCTAAGAAGATAGTGGTGTCGAATATCCTGATTAATAAACTTTTAGAGAGAGAAAGTAAAGACCCAACTGTGGATTCCATAAAAATTGCTAGTATAGACATATGTATATCTCAAGAATTAATTATAAAATAAACTCCTTTGAGGCAAAAACTAAATAAACAATCCTGGGGTGGGTTTGGCTGAGCAACCTTTTTGATAATGCCGAAAAGAAGCTCCCACAAACATAATCTGAAACCCATTTTTAGAGAGAGAAAATGAAGATGCAAAAGTAAATCCATGAGCACTATTTTATTATAACACTTTTCATCAAGATTTACCATGAAAAAAGAAAAGAGATTCCATGGAGTTTGTCAGTACACAAAGATATATGTATACAATTCAAGAATCGATTTTACAGTAATTTTATAATAAGTTTCATCAAAGAGAAAATTCAAAGCTTGGCTGTGGCTCGTGATAACCATCAAAGTGTTGTAGAGTGTTTACTTACAGTAACATGTTTGTTGTGTTCTTTGTTGATCTTATTCAGTCTTTTCCACAGACAGCGCCAATTGTGAGACCATGAAATATCCTCTCACATGGATTGTCGAGATCCAACGAAGAGATGAACTTGTTTCTTGTATATCTGCAAAGATGAGCATGATCGGCGCCACCCAACCGGGGTTGCCAGCCGGAGGCACTCCGATGGTGAAGTCAGTCACCTGTTAAGCCGAATGAAAGTGTAGAAAGTGTAGAGTGCTTGGTGTGTAGTGTAGGGAAAGAGAACATACCTTCCACTTGGGATGGCCCCTCCTTTATAGAGATGGGGGGTGTAATATTTGTTTAGGCTGGACCCATTGTAGGCTTTGTTTGGGTTAGACCCAATAAGCTAGTACCTATATTTTTCTGGCTCCCACAACATGTATTTGGCATTTGGGATTTAATGGAAATAGATGTATGGAATAGTTAGCTATATATATGTGTTTGTCTATCAGGTGGGTTTTGTTGCATAAATAATTATACCCTACCTAATTCTCGGGGCGTTACAATTTGCAATCAGAGCGTACCAGGTTCAAATACATTGGGTACGTGGGGAGTGGTTAGTACCACAGTGGGTTTATCCTGCTTGATAGAAATATCTGTATGATAAGGTGCTATGTGATAACATGCTTATGTGATTATATGGGTATGGGGTTTGATTTCTGAGATGTTGATTGGGTCTGTGAGTTTTTGGAAGTCCAGTCAGAAGAGCACTTGATCACTGCTATTTCTGATTGGAACTCTAGCAATGTCATGGGACAATCATTATCTAGAAAGAAAATCTGTATGTGCTTATGTGACTATGTGCTTGTGTGGAATGAATTAACTATTGTCCATTGCCTTAGGACATGAGTGAGTAATTGTGACTGTGCCAATCTCGAGTGTTACCTTTATTAGGATGTCAGGACATGGAAGGGGCAGTGGCAGGCATGGTAGGCCTAGGAGGCACGAGACGCCCATACCGGATGAGATTCCGGCGCAGGAGGAGGGGACAGGGCAGGCAAATGTGGCTAAGCCAGCTAGGCAACAGGCCATGGGTGCTTTGGCATGAGAGATAGCAAGAACACTGAACATACTGAGGGCTAAGAACCTAGTACAAGCCTCAGTTGCCCCAGTTGGAGAGACATGACCACTCTTGCTAAAAAGGGAGTTCTTCCAGACCAATTCGGAGAAGCCACTAAAGGCTAATGAGTGGCTAGAGCGGGCGGTTAAGACGTTCGAGATGTTAGACATTGAGGATGACGCTCTGAGAGTGACCTTGGCATCATTTCAGCTAAAGGGAAAAGTAAGTCAGTGGTGGAAATACGCGCGAGGACGTATTTGGGTGACCTGGGAGGCCTTTGTCAACGCCTTTCAGGAGAAGTATCTGCCTACTGCTGTCAGAGAGAGGTTGAGAGAACAATTCAAGAACCTCAAACAGCTGCTTCGCACACCAGTGGCGGAGTTCGAGGCCACTTTTGCTAGTTTGTCCAGATTTGCTCCTGAGCTTGTAGCGACAGAAGAGCGCCGTTGTGTCGATTTTGAGACTCGATTGAGAGATGAGCTTGCCTACTATGTGGGCAGGTCTATGATGAGGGAGTATAGCCATCTTGTCGAGGCAGTGGCACATATGGAAACTCAGTTAGGAGCTGGAGAGAAGGAGATGAGGGGTTTTAGGCAAAAAGACCAGGAGATGAAAGGTGGGGCCCAAGACAGTAAGATCCAGAACAGTTTTACACCACAACAGTCTCATGGGGTACAGTCTAGGCATACTTTTCCAGTGCCAAGTTTAGGGGCAAGGAAAGGTGGCCAGGGAGGATTTTCTTGTTTCAAGTGTGGCCAGTTGGGTCACAAGTCCTTTTCTTTCCCACAGAAAGGGGGAGGACAGCGGTCTGCTCTGCCTTCAATCCGCCCACCGAGCCAGAGTCAGGGAAGGGGGCAGTCTTTGACTTGCTTTTAGTGTGGACAGGCAGGACACATGAAGAGGTACTGTCCACAGTTGGGTGGCACACCTGGTGCATCTGGATCGAGGCAGACTCAGAGTCACTAGCCAGCACAGTTGGCACAAGCCTCGAGGGCCACTCCGGGCGCCTCTTCGACTCAATCTGTACATCCAGTTTATGCTCCAAGAGGGAAGCAGGTGGATTAGAGACCTACTGGGCATGTGTATGCTGTTACCACGCAAGAGTTAGTGCCAGCACCTTCAGTTGTGAGGGGTACCTTTTTGTTCTGTAATTCTATTGCCAATATATTGATTTACATGGTTTTTCTTTCATTAATACTAGTCAGTGAATATAAGTGTGTTTGGATTGTTTTGCTTCATTTTTCTTTCGTTTAGCCATGATTTTGATTTAGTTCAGTATGGAATCAATATCTAGTTCAGAGTTCAAAATTCAATCATTCTCAAATTTAGTCAAACAAAATTGTTTTCAAGCTCAAAGTGTTATGCCAGTTACGCCATTGACGTGCAAAAAAAAAATGAAACTGATTTTATTAAAGTCAGGGGATGACATCCCCGATTGCAGAGACAACAACAACAACAACAAAAAAGAAAAAAAGAGAGGGATCTTGTTTTTGATGACGACCACACGCTGACTTCACTTACTCGACTCTCCCGCCGAGCTCTTTCTCTTTTTGTCATCTTGAAAGACCCTTGAAGGCCCTGCCTCAGTGCGTATAGGACCGCTGAGAGAGTTGACTCCCTGCTGGTTGTCAAAAGCGAAGTACGAAGGTGCTCCGAATCGGGGCCATGTCGGTGGTCTTCCGTTTCAGCTCTTTATTCTCCGCCTTCAGTGCGCAAATCTCAGCTCACGTGTCTTTGTACATGCGCTAGAGCAAAAAAAGTTGGGCATTTAACGATGTACCTCACTGGTCCTATTTTGCAGTCGGTGAGACAATTTGGTAACCGCAGTCACTATCTCCATGCAAGATCTCCGTGTGAAGTGGTTGGCTTCAATGTCAGATTGAGCGACCATGATTTGCTCAACTGACATCATGGGAAAGTTAAGAAGAGTAGGAGTAGGGGCACTCTGTTCAGGAAGGTTAAGAAGAGTAGGAGCAGGGGCACTCGGTCTAGGAAGGTTGGGAAAAGTAGGAACAGGGGCACTCGGTCCAAGAGAGCTTGGATCATTGAGGTCCGGAAAGAGAGTAAGGGGACGAGATGAAGCTATGTGTGGTGAGAAGTGTAAAAAGAAAGAAAGGAGTCACAGAGAAATAACAGGGAACAGACTGAGTTTTGGGGTAGCTTTTCTCCTCTGCTCAGTCTCGATGTTCTGTCTCTCTCAAGGGGAATGAGGAAGAAGAAAGAGAAGAGAGTGATTAAGTAGACGAAAGAGAGTGATGAAGAACAAGAAGACGGAAGAGAAGAAGACAAAGAGGGAGAGAGAGTCGAGGCAAAAAAAATAATAGAAAAATGAGATGGAAGAGAATCGAGGAGGGTAGCTTTTGTCGACCAGCCGATGAAAAAGAAGATGAAAGAGAAAAAGACAAAGAGAGAGAGAGAGCCAAGGTGAGCTTACAAATCGAAGAGGTCTGCTTTTGTCAGCCAGCTGACGCAAAAGCAAGGCCGCGTGTCAAATGCAATTTTCGAAGGAAGAGAGAGAAGCGGGAAAGTTGTATACATATATGTATATATATTGTATATTTATGTATTATATACATTTATTCGACTATTTTTGCCACAAGAGTAGCTTGGCTCAGTGGTTTGGGCTAGGGCCTAAGCTTAAGATTAGGGGTTCGAAACTCTGTATCCCTGCATTCGTGTTTTCTTTCCCTTTTGCATGTTTTGCTTACGCGCGATGACGTCAGCTAACGGAATATTCTGTGGTAGTAACAGCATATGCTTGCTGACGTCCATAGACCGAATATTCCTTGTCAGTAACAACATATTCCCCAAATGTGTCTATATATATGTACGTATCTATGTATTTTCTCTGTATTTGTCTATGTGCTTGTGTATCTTTTGTCCGTATTTGTCCCTTGGTGAAAATGTTGTAGAGACACCACAGGGTTGAGGAGGCGACTTGGGAATGTAAGGCTGAAGCCCGCGAGAAGCATCTGGATTTTTTTTTTTTTATCAATGTTTGAGAGTTGTAATAGAAATGTTATTTTGATATTAGGATGTACAGTGTATATGTTATGAAATAGGGTGAATTTCTTATTTGGGAGGTTGTGTTATCATGCCATGATTGCGTTCCTACGGTTGTAATTGATTTTGATTCAGCGAGGTTATCTAGTTTAAATTTTGGGAACAAAATTCCTTAAGGGGGGAAGGTTGTAACGAGTTAAATCAAATTGAATTTATACTTTAATCTCAGTTGGGGATTTATTTTAAATTATTTAACTCCATTCATTTTGGACCCAATTGATTGAATCATGACCCGTTAGTAACCATGTAATATGGTTGTGGTTATATTATTATTATTATTATTATTATTATTATTATTATTATTATTATTATTATTATTATTATTATTATTATTATTATTATTATTATTATTTGCTTGCAAGGCAATTGGAATTTTTTAGAGAGGGGAATAAAAAAGGACCCACTACATATGCTTTAGCTAATGCTTTGGCAATTGCTCAACATCATGATGTTGTTAGTGGCACCGAAAAGTAGCATGTGGCTAATGATTACGCGACACATTTGTCAATAGGCTACAAGGAGTCTGAGGAGTTAGTTACAGCTTCACTTGCTTGTATGGTAGAATCAACATCTAAATCCGGATGCAGGAGTCCATTGACTAAATTTCAACGATGCCCATTTTTTAATATAAGTTATTGTCCTGCAACAGAAATAGATCTCTCCCTCTGAAATTTTTTCTTTGGTTATTTATATTATATAAAATTCTTGATTCATCAAAACCTGTTGGGTTTTAGACCCTAATTCCATAGATCAAATTGTAGAGGGTTCCAAGGGCTCCGATTTAATTTGAACGAATCGAATTTTTGTCGCTAGAAATTTTTATTTTCTTGGAAGCTCTTGAATCGAGGTAGGGATTTTTCCTACACTTCTTTATGCATTTTTACCTGATTATATGGAGCTTAGAGTTGTATATAATTTAATTAGAATTTTTGAAAAATTTGTGATTTATTTGCTTAAAAGAGAAATTTTGAGAAAAATAAAGAGTTGATGCCCAAATTGTGAAAGTGTAAACTTGAAATATGTTTGTAAGGTTATGAAAGAGCTACGTTTTAAATTTGAACAAAAACGGACTTCGATTCGATCGGTTTTGAAATTTTTACCAGTTTGAGACGAAAAGAGCACCTTTAAAGAAAACAAAGGAATCATGTTTAATTTTTGGGGCTTTTGATCAAAATAGGATGTCATAGTTGAATAATGCTTGGAGAATGAGTTTGGAAAGAATATGATTTTTTTTGGGCAATAACGATATTATTTTCCTTAATGTATCTGTTGGAATAAAACCGACACGATTAGAAATGGACCTTGAGAGGTTATCGGACGTGATTGTGATATGAAAACTAATGTAGTTGTTCATATTTGATGAGACGTGGAATAGATTGTATCTATTGGAATTTAATTGTTTAAATATCTGTTTAGAAATGTCTGTTTTGGGCAATCGATGGAGGATAGCCATGATTGTTGTAGAAATGCATGAGACTTAGGTAAATTGAACCACATTCCTTATTTGTTGGATTGGACATTGCATTACATTCATTTCATTGGAAATGTATCTGTTTTTTTTTTAGAAATGTTTCGAAATGTATCTCTTTGCGAAAAGATGAATACTTGGTGAATCTGGATAGGGGGTGTGGAACGGCATAGTTAACTATCGAGCCTTCCAGTTTACTGGTAAAAATGACAGTGGTAGTGTGTAGACACCCCATTTTTGACCGTCCTTAAGACTTAGACGTCATCATTTGAACACTCGATAATTACCCTTGTTTGTGTTCGTCTTGAGTTCTCAGAGGTTTCGGCTACGCGCCTTACCTCAAGACCTCTCGACTTGTTTGTTTTGTGTTTGGTTTTGCATCAAACACTTGTTGTGTTGCTTCTGAGGGTGGAAAATAGCTTGTAGGACATCTCCACACCTCACCGGCCATGGCTTGAGGCCACCGGCCTTGTTTCTTTGCCACCGGCCTTGTTTCTTTGCCACCGGCCATTGGTGATGGCCGGTCGGCATTGGGTTTGGTCGGCCGGGCACTGATTTTGGTCAATCGGCCACTTTTTCTAGGCGAGACCTTTTCTTGAAGGGGCTTTGAACCTTTTGAACCCTTGGTTTTAGCCTCTTGAGGAAGCTTAAACCTTTTGAACCTTTGGTTTTAGCTTCTTGGGAAAGCTTGAACCTTTTGAACCTTTGTTCTAGCTTCTCCAAGAAGATTGAACCCTTTGCTCCAAGCTTCTCCAAGAAGCTTGAACCCTTCTAAGCTTCCAAGAGAAGCTTGCACCTTTTGCACCTTGTCCTCTAGCTTCTCCAAGAAGCTTGAACCCTTGTCTAGCTTCTCCAAGAAGCTTGAACCCTTCTAAGCTTCCAAGAGAAGCTTTGACCTTTTGACTTAGCTTTCCTTAGAAGCTTTCCCGCTTTGACCCTTTTGCCTTAGCTTCTCCAAGAAGCTTAGGCCTTTTGCCTTACTCTATAAATAGAGAGCCTCTCCTTCCATTTCAAGGGTTCCAAGAAATTTGTCCAAGACAAAAACATATATCTCTCTTGATATCTCTACATCCAAGCCTACATAGTGCTTGGTTCTTGACCCTTTTGCACCCCAACTCTTAAGCACACACCTCCACCATTCATCTAAGGTTCTTGGAGGGACTTGTGGGGGCTCAAGACTTGGTTTTGACTCAGAAAAATCTGCTGGAGTGTTGGTTTTGAAGAAGGTCTTCAAGGGTGAGTTTCTAAGCCTTAAATCCCCTGTTTTTGCACACACTTTTAGCCTGTCTTGCATGCTGTTTTGAGCTTAACTCATAACTGAAAAAAGTCTTGTTTTTGAGTGTTTTAAATAGTTGTTTAAGGTCACTTTTGTGTTTGGGGTTGTTTACCCCCTTTTAGGCCTTGTTTGGCCCCATTTTGTGCTATTTTTGGTGAGCTCTGGGACCACCTTGTTTGGGCCTTCTCACCACTGAACTCTTGAGGGATTTCAGTGGTGAGAATGGTGGTTTAAGGTCCTAAGAAGGAGAGGGCCATCCCCTCTCCTTGTTGTCTTCAAAAAGTGTCATTTTAGCCTCATGTGTGAGCACCATTTTTAAATTCATGTTGGCCATGTCTTAAGTGTTATTTGTGCTTATTTTGCCATGATATAGCACTGTTTTTACTTGGTTTAGACACACCATGCATGCCTTGCATACTTGTCTTGTAATGCCATGAATTTGCCTTAACATGTTTTAGGCTTTGACCCTTGTTCTAGCATGATTTTGGCCAAGCTTTGTGAAGCTTTTATGCATGTTTTAGTATGCTTTAGCTCTGTTTTCAGTTTCTTTGGTCATGCTCAACATGTTTCGTATGGTCTCTTTGCATTCTAGCTTGTTAGCTTTGGGTGTGTGGGTCACTAGCATGCTTTACTTGGCTTGTTCTCATGATTTGGCATCATTGGAGACCATATTTCAGTCCATGTTCCATGTTTGCATACTTGCATTTTCCATCCCTTTCGTGCTTTGAAGAGTTGTTGGCTTATGCTCCATGTTTAGGCCCTTGTGCATGCATGCTTGTGTGTGTGTTTTCATGCTTGTGTGTGTGTTTTCATGCTTTTGTTGCATCATTTTGGCCACTATTTTGGGCCTACTTGAGGGCTGTCCACTTCAGTTCAAGACCATCCTAGCATGTTGTTGCATGCTTGCCTTGTATGTTGTTGCATATTTGGCCTTGTTCCATGTTTGTTACATTGCATTTTGCATGTTTGACACATTGCACATTCGCATGCTTAGCTTGCATACTTAGGTTGCATAGCATTGCATGCATCACATGCCTCTTGAATTGATTATGATAGAGGTTGGGGGCCATTATTTGTTTTGTGCATTTCATTCCATACTGAAATTGCACACTTTGGCTTCTTTGGGCCATCATGCATTGAAATGCGTGATTGGTGGTCCGAGGGTCGAGTACCAGGCTCCCTTGAGTCTTAAACATGATAGGGAGGGTGGTGGTGCAAACATTGCTTTGAAAATGCATTGCCATGCCTTGTCTGTCCTCTGCTGTTGTCAAAATAGGTTTCTGCAGGAAGTTTTGGCCAGCCGACCATCCTTAGTGCTGACCGACCAAATATGGATGGCCGAGAGATCAATCAATGGTCGATGACCATTACCAATGGCCGGTGATGATTCCCCTTGGCCGGTGGTACTCTACAGTGTCCATGGAGCATACCTTGGGGGTTGTGAAATTTTCAAAGAAACAGAGCAGGGTAAACCGAGGCAACTTGTGCATGACGACGGATTTCCGAGCAAACCCGAGCACGCGTGCATTGGACCCCTTCCTAGGCCTTTTACTGCTTTCTTAGCTTAGTTAATTTGCTTAACTAGTTAAGTGGTCTGTAATATTTAATTAGCTTGTAGGTTAATTAATTTGTATTATTCTTTTGGTCCCTCCGAGCAAGGGCGAATTTGCAATAAGTGTGGGTGCGTGTGTGCATGTCTTCCAACCCCCACTTCTTTCTCCCTTTTACTTACCTGTTTTCAATGGTTAGTATTAAGGCATATTTAAATTAGCATACCTTATGCTATGCGTGCGTGCATCCATACATTTGTCTTGCATGCATCGGGCTCGGCGCATCATACTAACTGCATTGTATTTCAATTCTAAGTTGAATATGTGTTAGTTGTAGCATCATCATATGTCATCTTAGAATAGCCAAGCCTATTGTAGTTGCATCTTGCATGTGTTGCATTAGCCATCTTAACATGAACTAGGATCATGCATATGATTACTAACTAGTTTCTGTTTTGGCTCGGAGTACTAGGTGAGCATTTATGCTTTAGCATCTCGCATGTGTGTGAATGTTAACTTAATAGCATGCTTACCATGAGGCTATGTGCTTATGTGATATAACTGCCTGAATGCCTGTGGGTGAAGGTTGAGTTACTTAAATTGGAACAATGTATTAAATGCGAGTTTTAAGCCCACTTGAGAGTGACAAAACTATGTTTTTCTAAGCCCACTTGAGGGTGGCAAAACCTGCCTTTTAGCCTACTTACGAGTTGCAAACCATTTTCAAAACAAATATGAAATGTTTTGTTCCAATTCAGACGATCCAGTCTATACTTGTATGTTGTGCGCATCACATAGTAATTCTAGGCTAATAACCGGTTTAAGAATGCATAATGTTTTCAAAACAAGATATCATGGTTAGTAGAGGCCGATCTTTGATCGGGCGAGAGGGGGTGCTCATAGCTGACCTTCCCTAATCGTACCCAAGTTCCCGAGCTGAGGCAACTTTGGTGATGACGGACATGTGGCCTTAGGCAAATAAGTCAGGGTTTCTTAAATTCCCCCAAAATAAAATATTTAGGTGGCGACTCTGTATCTGGCAAAGTAGTCCATATTTGGCACTTCTTTCTAAAAATCTGTTTTCCAAAACGATTTGCTGGATTTGGACTCTTTGGTTCAGATTAAGAACCGTGACAATTTGAGAGTCCGAACTGTAGTGAGCACAAAACGAGACTCATCCTCCCGGGGCATTCGGGGACGTCTACAGTTTTTGGCGACTCTGCTGGGGAGTTAGAGAGCTTGACTCGAACTCGTGATATCCTATTTTTTATTTCAATTATGTGTTTCTTTGCATTTCATGTGCATTGGTGCGCCTAGGACACCGTGTTTGCCATCTGCCATTCCTGAATGGTTTGCCAGAGGCTTGTCTTGTCAAGGCATGACCATAAGGCTGACCGGTTATGGGCTCTGACAGTATGGGAACACAAACCCCGATTTTACCGGGGCACCCTTTTGACCAGTCGACCTACTGCATATCGAAATCCGTAGTGAGCATTCCAAGCTAGGACAGGTTGCTTACCTAATGTTAGGTTGTTTGAAACTGCTATGTGCATAGTGAAACCCTAGCTCCTAACAAAATAGAACAGGGAAGCCCTACCCCAACATAGGGGTATTTTGGCTCTCTCTTACTTGCTATGTGCTTTTAAAGTGTATCTCTACAGGAACATACATACCAATTTGCAAGTTTGGGCATCAGGCCTGTGGGCACCAATTCAGTATTTTGGGATTCAGTTTACCTGAGGGTATCAGTTTACTGGCAGAATTTTGGGGCAGAATTCAGTAGAGGGCATAGCCATCTGGTTATGCTCATATCTGTTTTGGCGAAATTAGGCTGAGGTGCTGTCTGTTTTCTCTTTTGCTAGGTAGTCCTGGAACCATAGCTTCAGAAGGCTCCGATATCCCCCGAGGTTCATCGGACTTGTGCTGATAGACTTTGTCAGGTCAGAGATTCAGTTCAAGGGCAATCAGTGTTCCTTTGCCAGAGGCAGGGTAAAAGGGCCAGTCAAGCACAGATCACCAGTTCAGCGGTTACCAGATCAGTGGCCCTTATCCACCCCACCAATGAACAGTTAGGCTGAGGCCTCAGTTTTTATCACAGAGATAGATATACTAGTCAGTCAGCCGGAACAGCAGAACATGGCAGGAATGGAGGAAATGATGCGTCAACTCCAAGAGAGCATGAAAACCATGCAGTAGGATGCGGCTCGTCAAGCAAAATTTGCCAAACAGCAGGCTGAGATCATGGCTCAACAGGAAAACTTAATTGCCCGGCTACAGCAGCAAGCAGGACCATCTGCTTCACATCAGCCTCCTCCCCCACCCAGAGTTCCAACACTCGGGGAGACAGCTAATGTCCAGGAAGATATGGACATTCCGACAGGGACACCTCCGCCCCCGATCCTACCCCAGCTATCTAAAACACCGATCAACCTGCCGGATTCACCCTTTGAGTTCGAGTTAGACCCTACAGCGCTGAAGGTGAGCAAGCTGGAAAAGATGTTCAAGAAATCTCAGGGAGTAAAGTCCATTCCAGACATTAAGGACGGATACACTGACTCAGCCGTGACACTGCCAGATAGGTTTAAGATGCCACAAATTGATCGTTTTGACGGATCTGGGGATCCCATGGTGCATCTACGGCTGTTTTCAAACATTTTAAGGCCGATGGGCCTCACCAAGTTACAGAAACTTTCTTTGTTCAGCCGGACCCTGTCAGGTATAGCGGCCATCTGGTACGCAAAACTGGAAGACTCCGTCAAAAGGAACTGGGAGGAGATGGTCGAGGCCTTTGTTGCACAGTACTCCTATAATACGCAAATTGAGATTACAACCCATGATCTTGAGACGACAAGGCAGGAGCCTAAGGAGAGCTTTTCTGACTTCGTAACCCGCTGGAGGGCCAAGGCCTCAATGATGACCATTAGGCTGACCAACAAGGATCAAATACGGATGGTTGTGTGGAACCTCCAGCCTAAACTCATGCAGAAAATGATTGTTCTCCCATTCCCCACCTTTCCAGACTTACATGAGATGGGAGTACAGATCGAGGACGCTTTGAAACAGGGCCTGCTTGACAATGACAGAGAGCAGCCCAGGAGGGCATTTTCCCATAGTTCGAATGCGACCATCAGCGGTGATGCAGCTGCAAGATCTTCCGAAGTAGGCATGGTCGCCACCACCACACCAAGAACAGCCACCCCCTTTGTTGGTGCATCCAATCCAAACCCCCAAACTTCGAACTATCTACCCCGAGGCAAGAGGGTTTTCACCCCACTCTATATGCCTTTGTCTAAAGCCCTAGGGGTCCTACTCAAGAAAGGACATCTGAAACCGTTAGAACAACGGCCTTTACCCAATCCTCTCCCTCCAAAGCATGACCCGGCTAAGTACTGTGCTTTCCATCAACAAACCGGTCATGACACTGACAGTTGCGTCCGTCTTCGTCACGAGATACAAAATCTGATTGACAATGAGGTCATCGTCGCACCAAGCTCTGCAAAGTCTATCGGCACTTGATCAGTGAACTTGTGGGGGATAATGTGACTATGTGATCGGGGGATGAACCACCTGCGGGCGGCTTTCAGTTTATTTCAGATGTGGTGTATGGCACGCACTGTTTTGAGCATTTGTGAATGCTGGTTTTTGTACGTTCTGGCTTGGGTATTGAGTCAGTTCTGTTGTTTTGTTTTGAGTTTGTCTCTTTGTTTTGAGTCAGTCTTGTTGTACCGAGTCAGTCCTGTTTTGTTGGAGTTGGGTGATTTCGGGGGTGTTACCTCGGACATCACTTGCTTATTTTGTATTTGTCTTTTCGTTTTATTTTGAGTCTGTTTCTGCCTTGGAGCCAATAATGCCAACAGATTTGAATGAACAACAGTGATTTTCACATTCTTGTGTTCGCTTCTGCCGTGTGCCAGTTGTGCCAGAAATTCTAAATGAGATGGTAGTATTTGACTAGAAGCTGTGTCTTTTCTGTGCCTTGAATTCATTGCATCGACCTAAGTTTTCCAAAACTTTTTTCGAAACATTATGATAAAAAACGAAGAGGGAGGAATTCCTCAGGTTTTTCAAAATTTGATCAATTGAGAGAAAGAGAGGCATGCTAAGCCCTTAATGATCAAGATCATGCTTGTTAATGTGAGTACTAAGAAGGATCCTGACTTGATCCAGATTGGTTCTACATTGTCTTCAGCGCGAGCAATTTGTCGCTTTCTTAAAAGATTTCAAAAACTGTTTTGCGCGATCTTGCGAAGACCTGTGTGGAATCACTCTTGAGATTGTGCAGCCTAGGATCACTCTCAGCCTCAAGACTCGACCCCTCATTGTCAAACCTTGGACTTAAATTCAAAATGTTCAATGGTCAACTACAACGTGAGGCCTGTGTGGCCAGATTCAAAGCAGCCCTCGAACAAGAGGCAAGAAAGTCAGATCAAGAAGATCAGATGTCATCAAAAGAAGCTTGTAAAGCTAGATCAGAAGCACCCCTAGAACTAGGGGCAAAGAATTTCAAATGTGCTCGAAGAGCGAAGATGGATCATTCCACAAATCAAAGAAGGTCGGCAAGATGCCAAATCCCAGAAGGGAGGAAAGAAGACAATTTCTATTGAAGAACAACTGAGTTCCTATCAGCAGCACTAGGGGCAAAATCAGCCCCCCGTTGGATGGACTCCTGCATCGTCAGCGAACAGCAGCCACTCTCCTAGATTCAGATGACTTCAGGATCCTAAAACCAAAACCATTTAACTTGGACAAAGCTACACTTTTACCCTTCAGAGGCTCGCTGGGCCGAAAACCCGAATGGGCGACCCAGGCAAAAGTTAGAGCAAAGGAAAGAAAAAAAATGCAAAGAAAAGATACAAAAAAAAGAGAAAAGAAGAAAAAAATGAAGAAAATGAAAAGAAAAGAATGAAAAAGAAAAGATATAAAAAAAAAAAAGAAAAAGAAATGAAATGAAACGAAAAGAAAAACAGAGCTCGCAAGGTTGAAAACCCAGAAAGGGCGGCCTTGGCAAAAGTTAGAGCGCAAAAAGAGAGGTTAATACCCGAGTGTACCTTAACCCGGAAGTACGTAAGGCTTGATTCCCATGTTTGGGATACGTAGGCAACTTCATCCTGAAGTCCAGCCATAAACACTTCCAAATCGATTGTGTCCATGTAATGGTTTTGATCATCTTTGCCTTATCCAAGAGTTTGGTTGTGTTCGTCACTCTGAGGACTGACTACAACGCATTGTGGTGCCATTCAAACAAGGGGCAACTTTCCGATTCAATGCGCTGCGGTGCCATTCAAACAAGGGGCAACTTTCCGTTGCCATACAGTGTCCTTCAGACAAGGGGCAATTTTCCTTCGGATCTGAGGTTGCGCATCTCAAGAGTAGGTTCCGAGCTCGTTGAGCAGTGGCCGTTTGCAAAAACAATTTTTGAGAATTTTTACTGAGGTTGACTAATTCTCTCGGAAATTATCCCATTTTTTTTCAAAACT
Source organism: Camellia sinensis (assembly GCF_055761805.1). Classification (NCBI taxonomy): domain Eukaryota; kingdom Viridiplantae; phylum Streptophyta; class Magnoliopsida; order Ericales; family Theaceae; genus Camellia; species Camellia sinensis. The sequence continues at coordinate 14,442,375 of NC_138969.1, forward strand.
GGACCATTCTTTGGACCCAAAAAGGAAAATGTTTAGTGCTCATAACCTAACTCGCATGATTTTCAAATCAGAAAGTTGAATAAGCATGTTAATCTAACTCTCATTTTGGTCAAAATTGTTTTAGTAGAAAGCCAAAACAAAAAATGGTCAAAATGATGAACTAGGGGCATAGTTGAGTCAGGTGTTCTGTCTTTTCCCCATTGTCAACATACTTGCCAAGAAGGGCACTCTACCTGCCAGAAAAGGGCACAACAGAAGCTAACCGTAAAAGGGCAGAAAGCTCTCACATCCTCCAAGCAACGAGGTATCAAGCCAAGTGCGAAGCACGAACTGGAATGGGGCCAGATATTCCACTCCCTCATTTGGACAGATCTGATCACATCCAAACTCCCCAGCAGAGCATCGTCAACCGATGTCAGCTGCAGATTTGTTACACACCCAATTGTAGCGCAGCCCCTCTGTGGAAGAAACTCACTGTTGTGAACAAGAATAAGAATCTGGTAAAATACCAAGGGCAAGAGCCCACAACTTCCTGCTTATCCATCAACCACCCAGGAGAGGGATGAAAAACGAGAGAATAAAGAATAGAGAGATGTATGATGTGAGAAAAGTGAGAAAAGGGCTTTTTCAGAAAACTAGAGATTGAGTGCCAAGTAATGTGAGAATCACAAGTGAGAAAGGGTGGGAAACAATACCCGGTGAAACAGGCTTCCTGTGCACGTCTGAGTGTCGTGTCTTTTTGTTTTATCTCGATTCTTGTTTTGAGTCGTCTCGAGTGTTACTCGATGTGTTTAGGTTGTTTACCTTTTGTTTTTCGTTGTTGAGTTGTAGTGCGCTGTGTTCAGTCGTAGGCTCAATACCCAGTTGAGAACTTGATCTCACTCTTAATTTCAAAAAATCGTTTTGTGCTCAGGGTGCTGTGCCATTCTCCACATTTGTGCAAAACAGAATTTGTTTTTTCATAAAACCGCAGGGTTCAACCCAGGTCATGTAAGAACATTAAAACTAGGACCTATCTGAGGCTATATTGGTTTCGGACTGCAAAACAAAAGAAAAGAGGAAAAACCGAAGCATCTGAGTGTGTTTCACCTTCAGCAAATTCCGTGATTGTACTCTAGATGTACCTCTTCAGGCCTTGTCAGTGCTCCGAAGAATGAGTGTGCCTCTACTCCAAGTTTAAGCCTGCTTCAAGTCAGAATGGCAATTAAAGCAGCAGCAGATGTTATCTCTTGCCAATATAAACAGGGTGTACCCTTTTCAAGCAGAGTGTCTTACAAACCCCTCCGAGAGGTAAATTGGAGGTTGCATTTGGATTTGGTCTCGTTAAGGCTTGTATTTCCTTATTCGGCATTTTGTTTCAAACGCGCTTTTGAAGTTGCACATTCGTCACATCGTTATGCACATCTATCTAGCATTGTTATGCACCGTTACACCTGCATTGTTATGCACATTATATTTGCACTGTCATGCACCTCTTCACTTGCGTAGTCACGCGCATTCCACTTGCATTGTCACGCCCCAAACCCGCCCCTAGAAGTTTGGGCATGACCACTTCAAAAACAGACACTTAACCTGTTTTACATCTATATATATGGGGCCTGAGCGGAAGCACTAAATATCATAATTTGACACTGGAAACAAACTCCATCGAGCTACTACTATCATGCCAGGATCACAAAATTTTAACAAACAAATAAAATCTAAAACATACACCTGAACATCGGTTATATACATACATATATACAGACCCAGCCTGATCATTGGGCATAAATAAAAACACGAAAGCTATATACATCACTCTTAGATAGACATTCAAAAAGCAAGCCAACATCTTATCAGCTTAACAAAATCAATAGTTGTGTATAGTGCCTGGACATACGAAGGTTGACAAAAGAAAGCGGCGTCACGGCTGGGACTGATCACCTAATTGGTGACCTACAGAAACAGACATAACAGAGAGTGAGCTAGGCTCAGTGAATAGTAATACATAAATAAAACGATACTTAACTTGAAACATAACACATAGCAATGCATATAAAGATGTAGAGTTCACATAGTTAGTCTGATTCTGTGCTAAGTACATAATGGCCTTAGGTTCAATCTTGCAACATAAACATGGTGGCTATAAGCCCTTGAAACATGGTGGCACGTGGCCCTTGAAACATGGTGGCTATAAGCCCTTGAAACTTGTGGCATAAAGCCCTTGTAACATATGGCACTAAGGCCCTTGAAACATGTGGCATAAAGCCCTTGAAAGATTGGCATAAAGCCCTTGAAACATATTTGACCTTGTAGCATATTTAAACTTGTAATATATACTTGAAACATACCTGAACATACTTGAACTTGTAACATACTGGAAACATGCCTGAAACATATCATGACTAGAGCATTTCTTATTGTATCATGTCATTATCGAACGCTTAACAATGAGAGACTAATTCACATTCTCATGAGGGTCACACAATGATGCTAAACTTTGCACTTATATCGTAGATTCTGAATAACTTCCAAGTTATAAGCAACATAGCAAAATAACTTCAATTCATATGGATACACATAGCTACTCTTATATTTACTCAGAATCCACTCTTCAAGAATGAACATAAATTCTTTTGGGTAAATGACTTACTTTACGTGCTGTATTAATCAATAGCATACACCTTTGTTTAATTATTCTTATATGTTAACATAGTTGCCTTGCCTTGTAATTAACAGAGTTCTAATGGTAACCGTTACACCATTCCCATGAGTTGACATAATTAACGTAAAGTTAACAGGACATTCTTGATAAGTAGTAACGAAAAGTAAGCACATTTTCATTAGATTACAGATGACTTTATTGGTTTCACAATTTCACAGTTCGGCCCTTGGCCTGAGGGGTTCACACATTCACAATAGCCTTTGGGTTTCATAGATTCACAACTTATCACATCGGCCTTCGGCCCTTTGGAATCACAAGTTCACAAATTTGGCCTTGGCCTCATAGCTTCATAAGTCACAAGTCGGCCCTTGGCCACATAGGTTTGATCTTCACAAATGGCCCTTGGTCACATAACTTCATATTTCACAAGTTCTTTTGATGTTTTCATAATTTCATAATGTTTCTCACATAACTTCACAAACTCTTTTAAAGTTTCCATAATGTCACAGCGTTTCTCACATAGCATACATAACATATATGTCAGCATAATTCTTACGACGAAGATTTAACATCAATAACGATATACGGTTAAAGGTAGATCAAAGTACTACTACTCATAGCATTCAGGTGCTTGATCCGCCCCTGTAGCTGACCCTACACGATTCACATAATTCAAACATAATTCATCATGGTACAGCACCAATCAATTCACTATGAGTCAACACAACATAATCCAACAAAGTCAATATCACTTAGTTCATCAACACCATTTGTAATTTAACATAATTCAAAATAAATCCTTGAATTCCATTTCAACATTCCAAAACCGAGTTCATATCATCCATATCATTAATAGATTATTTCCCCAATTTTCCCTTCACATTACAGCATGAATTACAATGTTTATAACATAGCTCATTCGCAAATTTTAAACATAATTTTCAAACATTTCCAAATTCCAATTAAACTTGAACACATATAATTCTATACCTCAATTTCATTAATCTACTTTCAATTTGGGCCAATTCATTGGTTATCATCATTAATCAACCTAGGGTTTCAAGAAAATATTGAAATTTCAAGAAAAATACAAACTTATTAACCCATTACTTTTTATTCCAATTTTCCCAATGATTATACATCTAGGAGTCACAATCCATCATTTTAACCCACCAATTTAACTTCCAACATCTCCAACTCTAAACCCTCAATTCTCAAGTTGGACATAATATGCTCAAAACTATAGATTTTGTTTGCATATACACAAAATTCCATAATTCCATCCATGAATGCAAATATTGAAAGGGAATAAGGACCCCTACCTCAAGAATCAAGCAAAGGAGCAAAGATTGAGAAGAATCCTCCAAAAATTCGAATTTCAATCGGTTGGAAATGTTGACCCTTTCTTGTTCTCCATCCTTGATGCAAGATCCATGGTGGATTTGTTGATAAAAGTGGAGGAAATCAAGGTTTTGGGAGCTAGGGTTTCGGACATGGAAGAGGGGAGAAGAAGAGAGGAAAAGAAAATGTAAAAAATGGGCCAAAAATCTGGTTTTTGAGCTGCTGTCCCGCACAACCCGCACATGCGGTGCTATTCCCCGCACGTGCGGCTCTGCTTCCAGCACAGATGTAAAAACTTCAAACAGGTATAACTCTTTCATCGGAACTCCGTTCTAGGTCGTTCTTGTGTCCAAATTGAAGCCCTGGAAATAAGCTTTCCAATGCTTCTAACTTCACATTCAAATTCAAAGTGTAGAAAAAGAAAAGGGCAAATGAGTGACGGCTGATCGTAGAATAACTATTCGGATTATATTCTTTGGTCCAATCTTACTTTACCATCATACCACCACCTCAATCAATACCCCAAAATAAGATAAAAACATTTTCAATTCCAATAGATATAGTTGAATTAAAACACATTAACCCCTAATTAAATAAGGATGACTTTTGAGGTCATTACATGCATTGTTATGCACGCCCTTTTCTGCCTTTCTGAAACACTGGGATACGTCCCTATGTTTCTATACCTTTCTGAAACACCGGGATACGTCCCCATGTTTCTCTCTCTTTCCTAAACCCCGGGATACGTCCCTATGCTTCTCCCTTTTGGTTAAGAGCATTTGGAATACGTTCCAATGCTTATACCTTTTCAAAATACCGGGATTCGTCCCTATGTTTCTTCTCCCTTCTTTCCGAAACACCGGGATACGTCCCTATGTTTCTCCTTCCTTCCGAAACACCGGGATACATCCCTATGTTTCTCCTTCTTTTCGAAACATTGGGATACGTTCCTATTTTCTATCCCTTTTCCGAAACACTGGGATACGTCCCTATGTTTCTCCCTTCTTTCCGAAACACCGGGATACGTCCCTATGTTTCTATATCTTTCCGAAACACCGGGATACGTCCCAATGTTTCCCTCTCGTCCCTGAACATCGGGATACGTCCCTGAGCACCGGGATACGTCCCTATGTTTCTCCCTCTTTGGTTAAGAGCATTTGGAATACGTTCCAGTGCTTGAACCACTCTGAAACACCAGGATACGTCCCTCTGTTTCTCTCTCTTTCCTGAACACCGGGATACGTCCCTATGTTTCTCCCTCTTTGGTCAAGAGCATTTGGAATACGTTCCAGTTCTTGAACCACTCTGAAACACCGGGATACGTCCTTATGTTTCTCCTTTGTTTCGAAACACCGGGATATGTCCCTATGTTTCTCCCTCTTTGGTTAAGAGCATTTGGAATACGTTCCAATGCTTATACCTTTCCGAAACACCAGGATACGTCCCTATGTTTCTTGCATGATCATAAGTTATGCTCAGCTTTGTGCATTGTCTTGCATTTTGCCCCTGCCCTCGGGTGCATATCTTTGTCTGCTGCTTGTATGCTTTGTCTAAGTCTTCGGCCTTCTCAAAAATGGGTCGTCTCTGGACTTTGACATTCACTCTCGTCATTTTTATGACTTTCGAGTTCTGTCAAAGAGGGCCAACTGCAGACACCCCATTTTTGACCGTCCTTAAGACTTGAACGTCATCGTTTGAACACTCGATGATTACCTTTGTTTGTGTTCGTCTTGAGTTCTCGGGGGTTTCGACTACGCTCCTTACCTCAAGACCTCTCGACTTGTTTGTTTTGTGTTTGGTTTTGCATCAACCACTTGTTGTGTTGCTTCTGAGGGTGGAAAATAGCTTGTAGGCCATCCCCACACCTCACCGGCCATGGCTTGAGGCCACCGGCCTTGTTTCCTTGCCACCGGCCATTGGTGATGGCCGGTCGGCACTATTGATAGTCGGTCGGCATTGGGTTTGGTCTGCCGGGCACTGATTTTGGTCAATCGGCCACTTTTTCTGGCCGAGACCTTTTCTTGAGGAAACTTGAACCTTTTGAACCCTTTGTTTTAGCTTCTTGAGGAAGCTTGAACCTTTCAAACCCTTGGTTTTAGCTTCTTGGAAAAGCTTGAACCTTTTGAACCTTTGTTCTAGCTTCTCCAAGAAGCTTGAACCCTTTGCTCCAAGCTTCTCCAAGAAGCTTGAACCCTTCTAAGCTTCCAAGAGAAGCTTGCACCTTTTGCACCTTTTCCTCTAGCTTCTCCAAGAAGCTTGAACCTTTGTTTTAGCTTCTCCAAGAAGCTTGAACCCTTCTAAGCTTCCAAGAGAAGCTTGCACCTTTTGACTTAGCTTCCCTTAGAAGCTTGCCCCCTTTGACTTAGCTTCTCCAAGAAGCTTAGGCCTTTTGCCTTACTCTATAAATAGAGAGCCTCTCCTTCCATTTCAAGGGTTCCAAGAAATTTGTCCAAGACAAAAACATATATCTCTCTTGATATCTCTACATCCAAGCCTCCAACGTGCTTGGTTCTTGACCCCTTTGCACCCCAACTCCTAAGCACACACCTCCACCATTCATCTAAGGTTCTTAGAGGGTCTTGTGGGGGCTCAAGACTTGGTTTTGACTCAGAAAAATCTGCTGGAGTGCTGGTTTTGAAGAAGGTCTTCAAGGGGGAGTTTCTAAGCCTTAAATCCCCTGTTTTTGCACACACTTTTAGCCTATCTTGCATGCTGTTTTGAGCTTAACTCATAACTAAAAAAAGTCTTGTTTTTTAGTGCTTTAAATAGTTGTTTAGGGTCACTTTTGTGTTTAGGGTTGTTTACCGCCTCTTAGGCCTTGTTTGGACCCATTTTGTGCTATTTTTGGTGAGCTCCGGGACCACCTTGTTTGGGCCTCCTCACCACTGAAATCTTGAGGGATTTCAGTGGTGAGAATGGTGGTTTAAGGTCCTAAGAAGGAGAGGGCCATCCCCTCTCCTTGTTGTCTTCAAAAAGTGTCATTTTAGCCTCATGTGTGAGCACCATTTTTAAATTCATGTTGGCCATGTCTTAAGTGTTATTTGTGCTTATTTTGCCATGATATAGCACTGTTTTTACTTGGTTTAGACACACCATGCATGCCTTGCATACTTGTCTTGTAATGCCATGAATTTGCCTTAACATGCTTTTGGCTTTGACCCTTGTTCTAGCATGATTTTGGCCAAGCTTTGTGAAGTTTTTATGCATGTTTTAGTATGCTTTAGCTCTGTTTTCAGTTTCTTTGGTCATGCTCAACATGTTTCGTATGGTCTCTTTGCATTCTAGCTTGTTAGCTTTGGGTGTGTGGGTCACTAGCATGCTTTACTTGGCTTGTTCTTATGATTTGGCATCATTGGAGACCATATTTCAGTCCATGTTCCATGTTTGCATACTTGCATTTTCCATCCCTTTCATGCTTTGAAGAGTTGTTGGCTTATGCTCCATGTTTAGGCCCTTGTGCATGCATGCTTGTGTGTGTGTTTTCATGCTTTTGTTGCATCATTTTGGCCACTGTTTTGGGCCTACTTGAGGGCTGTCCACTTCGGTTCAAGACCATCCTAGCATGTTGTTGCATGCTTGCCTTGTATGTTGTTGCATATTTGGCCTTGTTCCATGTTTGTTACATTGCATTTTGCATGTTTGACATATTGCACATTCGCATGCTTAGCTTGCATACTTAGGTTGCATAGCATTGCATGCATTCCATGCCTCTTGAATTGATTATGATAGAGGTTGGGGGCCATTATTTGTTTTGTGCATTTCATTCCATACTGAAATTGCACACTTTGGCTTCTTTGGGCCATCATGCATTGAAATGCGTGATTGGTGGTCCGAGGGTCGAGTACCATGCTCCCTTGCGTCTTAAACATGATAGGGAGGGTGGTGGTGCAAACATTGCTTTGAAAATGCATTGCCATGCCTTGTCTGTCCTCTGCTGCGGTCAAAACAGGTTTCTGCAGGAAACTTTGGCCGGCCGACCATCCTTAGTGCCGACCGACCAAATATGGATGGCCGAGAGATCAATCAATGGTTGATGGCCATTACCAATGGGCGGTGATGATTCCCCTTGGCCGGTGGTACTCTACAGTGTCCATGGAGCATACCTTGGGGGTTGTGAAATTTTCAGAGGAGCAGAGCAGGTTAAACAGAGGCAACTTGTGCATGGCGATGGATTTCCGAGCAAACCCGAGCACGCGTGCATTGGACCCTCTTCCGAGGCCTTTTACTGCTTTCTTAGCTTAGTTAATTTGCTTAACTAGTTAAGTGGTCTGTAATATTTAATTAGCTTGTAGGTTAATTAATTTGTATTATTCTTTTGGTCCCTCCGAGCAAAGGCAAATTTGTAATAAGTGTGGGTGCGTGTGTGCATATCTTCCAACCCCCACTTCTTTCTCCCTTTTACTTACCTGTTTTCAATGGTTCGTATTAGGACATATTTAAATTAGCATACCTTATGCTATGCATACGTGCATCCATACATTTGTCTTGCATGCACCGGGCTCGGCGCATCATACTAACTGCATTGTATTTCAATTCTAAGTTGAATACGTGTTAGTTGTAGCATCATCATATGTCATCTTAGAATAGCCGAGCCTATTGTAGTTACATCTTGCATGTGTTGCATTAGCCATCTTAACATGAACTAAGATCATGCATATGATTACTAACTAGTTTCTGTTTTGGCTCGGAGTACTAGGTGAGCATTTATGCTTTAGCATCTCGCATGTATGTGAATGTTAACATAATAGCATGCTTACCATGAGGCTATGTGCTTATGTGATATAACTGCCTGAATGCCTGTGGGTGAAGGTTGAGTTACTTAAATTGGAACAATGCATTGAATGCGAGTTTTAAGCCCACTTGAGAGTGACAAAACTATGTTTTTCTAAGCCCACTTGAGGGTGGCAAAACCTGCATTTTAGCCTACTTACGAGTTGCAACCATTTTCAAAACAAACATGAAATGTTTTGTTCCAATTCAGGTGACCCAGTCTATACTTGTATGCTATGCGCATCACATAGTAATTCTAGGCTAATAACCGGTTTAAGAATGCATAATGTTTTCAAAACAAGATATCATGGTTAGTAGAGGCCGATCTTTGATCGAGCGAGAGGGGGTGCTCATAGCTGACCTTCCCCAATCGTACCCAAGTTCCCGTGCCGAGGCAACTTTGGTGATGACGGACACATGGCCTTAGGCAAACAAATCACGGTTTCCTAAATTCCCCCAAAATAAAATATTTAGGTGGCGACTCTGTATCTGGCAAAGCAGTCCATATTTGGCACTTCTTTCTAAAAATCTGTTTTCCAAAACGATTTGCCGGATTTGAACTCTTTGGTTCAGATTAAGAACCGTGACAATTTGAGAGTCCGAACTGTAGTGAGCCCAAAACGAACAGAACGGGACTCATCCTCCCAGGGCGTTCGGGGACGTCTACATAGTGCATTAAGGCCTACTTGCAAACACTCACCTAGAGATTTACAGAGCCTGTATTCATGTAACAGATATGGTTTAAAATGGAAATGGTTTTATATCTATTGTTGCATCTCAGCATTGCATGCTTTATAAAAAGAGAAATAAACTATTTTATCTTGAGCATGAATGAGCATACTCCTCTCTAGTCTTGTCATGGTCCATATGTTGTGTAGTATATCTCTACTAGGTTGTGGCTCACTCTATAAGGGAAATCATTTCAGGTACAGGTGATATGCCTCTGCCAAGGCACTAACTTGGGAGGACTCAGAGCTGAGACTTCATTTTTGTTTTATTGTTATTGGTTGAATGTAAGCCCAGGACTGTATTTGCGTTGAGTTGAAACTCTATTTTGTGTAACCAAGAATGTTCTTGGATAAATTTGCAAGCCCATAGGGCACTTATTATTTGTTTGGCTTCCATTTCATACTTGTTATAAAATGCATGCTTGGGATTGGAACTGGGGCATTGAGATGTGAACAGTATGTATTTGGCATTTGGGATTTAATGGAAATGGATGTATGGAATAATTAGCTATATATATGTGTTTGTCTATCAGGTGGGTTTTGTTGCATAAATAGATATAACCTCCCCAATTCTCGGGGCGTTACACACCGTTTCTGTTTTCTATATTGGAGTTACACTAGCCTTATCTCGCATTAATTTTACAATTCATTGAAGACGACATTATATAACAAACACAGTTATTGATATAATTAATGTCGTTTGATTTTTAAAAAAAAAATTTAAATACAAGAAAATCCTAGTCAAAATTTTATTAATCGGGGCAATCTGACCAAATTTTATCGTCGTCCCATACCTCATGCAAGTTAATACCACGTTTAATCTCCCTGTCTTAACTTAGTTTGAAACATATCATCTACATCCCAAATTAGGCAATAGAAACCCCCTACCTAAGTAAATCAGGATTTTGTTAATTAATGCTCTGCACAAAAAGTAAAAATAAAAATTACTAGTTTTCATCCATATCAAAGTACTTATAAAAACTGCTATTAAAAAAAATGTAAAATAAGCAATAAAGGAAAATAAAAAAAACAAATCTATTTTTGAAACTCATTTTACAGACTCAGTGATGTGTAATTGATATGATTGGTTGATAATTAGAAAAGATATGAGAGAGAATGTGTGTTAATTTTAATATCTAATTGATTGACATATCGCTGAATTTGAAAATTAAATCAAATTTTTGGTCTGAAATAATAATGATCATAAATAAAATTAACCATTATTCGAGGCATTTACTAACACTTGCCAAAAACTTAAAATGGAAAATAAATAAATACTAAATAAATCCTAGACAGAGAGGACTGGGTGTATATATATATATGTATATAATATGAGAAAACCTAAACCAACCCACCAGATACCGCCGAGATGAAAAGCTGTGGCATCAATTTATTAGAAGAAGATGAAAATGAAGAAGAAGATGAAGATAGAGTCTCAAAAATTCCATTGATGAAATCAGCGGCTAAGCGATTTTACCAGACCTTTGGTATGGACCGCTACATATCCTTCATTCTTTCTTTCTCTCATATGTAATTTTAATTGATTTCTTTGTTTGTTGAGATTGGTTTTGATGACTTTAAGCCTGTTCCCATTTATATATTAGTGTTTTAAAAGTAAAATAATAATTTAATTTTTTCAGTGGAATTCATTCTCGTTATATAATTTTATTATGAGTTGTCAATGTAATATTGAATTGTCACGGTAGGTTGGAAGTAGGGACAGATGAACAGTGATATTGGATTATGTTTCAAAATTTTCATATAATTATATTTTTATTTTATTTAATGATTATTAGACTTTTGAAACAAAAGACATACTCTGTTTGGTTATTCATTTTTCAAATAAGATTTTGATTTTTAAATCTTATTTTTTATTTTTAGTGAATTTTTTTAATATTTTGATGAATTGTTTTTAGATACATCTAATTTAGATTTTACTCAAAAAGTAAAATATGTGAGAAGAATTTTTTTTTAAAAAATCAATAAATACAAAAAATTACGAAAATGTACTACATCCCTGAGTAGATCAATAAATCAATTAGATTTTACCAAGCCCTTGCTTGAGTAGATCTGAAGCTTGAAGTGCAGCTCATCTCTGAGGGCATTTATTACTACCAGTCCTCACTACAAACAAAATAAAGATTCATACTCCGACATGCTGGGCACAATCAGAAGAGTCCGGATTCTCGGCCGCCGTTGTCGGCGGCCGTCCCAGCAGCCCCCCAAAACGACGTCGTTTTGGGGGTTTTTTTGAATTTTTTTTTTTTTTTTCCTTTCTTCTTCCTCGTTCGTTCGAACGAACCAGAGGGGGGAGGGGAGGTGAAGAAGAGAGAGAGGGGGAGGGGAGGGGAGCCGCCGGTGGGCCGGACTGGAGGGGGCCATTATCACCGGGGGAGGAGGAGGAGGAGGAGGAGGCGGAGGCGGGCCGGAGGCGGAGGCGAGGCGACGATCGGACGGCTGGACAACCTGCGACGGCGGAGGCGAGGCGAGGCGGAGGCGACGATCGGATGACCTGCGACGGCGACCCTCCCCTCCCCTGCGACGACCTGCGACGGTGACGAAGGAAGAAGAAAGAGAAAAACCAGAACGAAGAAGAAGAAAAGAAAAAAAAAAAAAAAACCCCCCAAAACGACGTCGTTTTGGGGGACTGCCGGGTAGGGCTGCCGGGTAGGGCGGCCGAGGATCCGGATTCCAATCAGAAAGCCATGAAAATCTAGGCAAATGCTTTCTTGGTATTTGAGCGATGTTATCGAGATTTGCCGAAATAAAGATTGTAATTTTAGTAGGCAAAATGCCTCGTAGTGTTGTAGACTGGAGTTTATTGTTATGGATTTGGAATGCATTGAGTGCATAGTAATAGAGATTTGTTTTTGCCTAAAATGAATTCTTACATGATTAATAAATAATGAGATTTGATTCTTTTGAGATTAGAGAAATGAAATTGAGTTTGAGTAAATTTTATAAAGGGTTTATTACACTTTTATCCTTAAACTATCATTAAATTGTTTATGTAATCCCTGAACTATTGATTTAGTCTACTTACTCCTTAAAGTATATAAATTAAAATATATGTAGTCCCAAAATTATTGATTGAATGTATTAAGTCGCTAAACTATTTAATTCGAACATATTTACTGCCTAAAAGGATTAAAAAAATCAATTATAAGTCTATAAGTATTATAATTTAGTAAAAGATTCTATTGTCCTTAAAAAAATAAAAATAAATAAAATTCGCTATGTAATTAAATTAGTATCAGAATCTGATTCTCAATCTTGCCTATAAAGTTAAATGAATATTAAACATACTGAAGAAATAGAGCTATATAATTTGAATAATAACACTTAAAAATTAAAGTAGAACAAAACAATACATTAATTAAGTTATAAAAAAATATTTAATTTTTTTTTAAAAATAATCAATAAGATTAAGAAATTATAAATGAAATTTGGTATATAATATTAGATAAAAAGGCTTATGTTTTAAACAGGTAGGATCTTTTACGAATTTATAATATTTAGGAGTTTATATTTTATTTTTGTAATACTTTCAGAACTAAATAGGTTTGAATTAAATATTTTAAAAACTTAATATATGCAATTGATAGTTTAGAGGCTAAATAGATACTTAATCGATTGTTTAAGGAATAAGTAGACAATTTGGTAATAGTTTAAGAGTAGAAAGTGTAATAAATCCTTTTATAAATAGCATCATCTACGTGAGATTTGTTTCATAAAATTTAATTTGTTGGAAAGAAATGTTAATGTTTCCATACACTTAATAATGACTTTACAAATATAATCTTAGTTAAAAACAAAGCAAAAACAAAAAAACAAAATTAAAACATGCAAACTGCCATTAGAAATGAAAAACTCAAATTACAAGCTATACCACGGAAAATTCAAATTGCAGTTGTCTCACAATCTAGATTCCTTAAGGTTGTATCCGGTATGTTATGTTTATAACAATACTCGACACTCATGTTTGTATCCATCAATCTTAACGAGTAGTCGGTTTGTTTGTTTGTTTTTTTTTTTTTTTTCTGTTAAGATCTATGAAGTACGGGTATTTCAAAAATAGTGGCGTACAAGTATCGGATACTTACTGGGTGCGGGTACGCGTACCGGGTACGGCAAAAGGGGGTCCGGTATGTTTGGTTCATTCGTGTACGGTGTGGGTACACCGTGGGTACGCGTACCGGGTACGGCAAAAGGGGTCTGGTACGTTTGGTTCAGTCGAATACGCCGTGGGTATGCCCTGGGTACGCCGGGGCCATTTTTTTTTTTTTTTTTGTGCCCTTGCAAATCAGCAATTTTTTTATTATTTTTTATTTTTTTATTTTTTTTGGTGCCCTTGTAAATCAACAATTTTGATGTTTCTCCATTGTCCTGTCTATTTATATGAATTGTAGAATCACATCAGCAAATGATTTTGATGTTTTTAAAAAGCAATTTGAACCAAAAAAAAATAACAAGACTTATAAAGGGTAGTTCTATGTATAACTATGCATTATACTTTTCCTTCAAATCCACCTTGAATTTCTCTATAAAATCTTTAATCATAACAAACTTTTAAAATTTATGCACAAAACATTAAAAATTGATACGATTTTAGTTGATTAGTAGTGGTTGGAAATGATGCAATTTTATGTATTATGCAAATTGCAATTGACAATCTGTCTCAATTGAGAATTTGGTCTCACCCTATAAAAATAGCAAATTAATGAGCAAAAAGAAAGATTTTAAAAATAAATTATGATCACAAATTACAGTGCGTAACATGTCAAAGTGATAGATTTCACAAATATTATTTTTAACGCTTAATGATTTTAAATTATAGAAAAATGAGTAGTTCTCTTTTTAGTTTTGATATTTAATTTAAATTTGTAGGTTAAATCCTTTAACCATAATTATATATATAAATATATAAATATATCGGCGTACCGCAACCTTATCCGTACCATACTTTTTTTGAATTTTACCGTATCGACATACCCGCACCCGTACCCGCACCGTACTCATACCCGCACCCGTGCTTCATTGGTTAAGATAGACCCCAAATTGACCCTTTGTTATTTAACAGGTTCTTCCTATTAGAATCGTAGTCTCCTTAATTTATTCCATATTTCTTGGGTTCATGTGAATTGTGAACCCTTAATTTTCTCTTAATACTGGTAGGCCTTTTTTATTTTAATTTGCACGAGTTCAATAATAGACTATCAAATCATTTTATTCATTATCTATTAACAAAAATCTAACGACAAATACATTTGCAAACAATATTGCTAAGTTTGTTGGTGGGAGGAGACTACTTGCGGTAGTTCACACAACAAACTGGGAAAAACCAAATTATGTTGAACACATTGAGTTTATATCACTGAAGTATGCCACTATAAAAAAATTAAGGTATTAGATGCCAAAATTTAGGGATAAATTATTTTTTAGGAACCAAATATTTTAGTTGCGAAAAGTGTCATTATTATATGAAAATTGGACATTAATGATAAATTATTATCTTTTTTGGACCAAATTTTTTGTCACAAAAATAAACCATTTTGAGACCAAATTATTTTATCCCTAAAAGTCTACTTATTAGTGACATTTTCAAAATTTTGTCGTTAAAAACTTTGTTTTTGACTTTTCGGGATGATATTTTAGCGATTATCCTCATAACAATGAAAATTAGTCCTTAAATGTCTTTTGGAACAAAATTTTCACTTTTAGAAACGAAAATATTTGGTCTCTAAAACTCTTATATGTTGTAGTGTGCTTTTTTTTTTTTTTTTTTTTGATCGGCAAAAAAACTTTATTGATGGAAAGAAAATTTACATCAATAAAGAGGAGCTTGGAGCTAAAACAAGCTCCAACCTCCTAGTTGGTGAGAAACCAACGCACAAAGAAAAGAACAAAAGCATGGAGAAAAAAAGACAGATCAGACAGCCCTTCCAAGAGTGGAGAGCAGCTGCGACTCCGAGAGGTGGATGACTGCTGGAGTTATGCACCAGATCAGGGAAGCAACCAGCAGAATGCCTCCACAACCCCAACACAGCAAGCACTCCAAAGCAGAGGTCCCAGTTCAGTACTCAAACAGAACAGCACCAGCAGACATGCACCCAAGCACTCCCCTGGCAATGCTGCAACCCACTCATCTCTGTTGAGATCTGATGGAATAGCAGCCAAAACATTACCAGCAACCAGCATCCATTCCAGCAGCCCTTCAAGCAATCCACTCCCCAATTTTGTTTAATCCATCACAATAGAACAGCAGGTCCAGATGAACTGACACACCCAAATGATATTTGACTCCATCTGAACCAGCCCAATTACGGCATTCCAATTGTGCACACCTGATGCAACACAGCATACCTTTCAACCCAGCATGACAGCCCCTCCTAACGCAAGCACTTACTAATCTGCTGCATATTATTCACCAGATCATGGACCGTATATTTCAAATCTGGGACATAAGATTTAACCCACAGAGCAATTCGTACCTCAATGGTTTCACACAGAGCACTGAAATTAGGTTCCACCCCATTGAACACAGATTCGTTCCTCTGTTTCCATATTGACCAGAAAATAGCAAATGGTATTACACTCCACAGCTTCTTTTCAATTTTCCTCATACTACAGCCATACCACCATTGAAGAGCACCCTGAACCGAACCAGGTGAAACCCACTGCATCCCCCACCTTTTGACAAAATAAGACCAAATCATCCATACATAAGGGCAATGAAGTAACACATGATTAATAGTTTCCTCCCCTTCTTTGCAAAAAACACAGCAGACATCCACATTGGCATTGAGGATACCAATCCTATGCAAATAACTAGCAGATTTGATTCTCCCCCTCCAAACCAACCAACCAAAGAATAGTGCTCTTGGTGGAGCAGGGGCCTTCCACAACCAAGTAGAGATCAAACTATTAGACCCAAAGCCCACTTCAAACCACTGGTAGACAGATGATACACTAAAGCCGCCAGATGCCGTAGCATTCCAAGTCAGACAATCAGCAACATTAACTCTGAGCACAGGGGGGCTACTTAGATGCTGTAACAATCTACTCAATTCTTCTGTCTCCCAAACAAAGAGGGGCCTCCTAAAATTCAACACCCAATTCCCATATACATCTCTATTGTTGTGAAACATGAATACAGACCCTTGCTTGTCAACTGATAAGGAGTATAATCTAGGAAATTCATCTCTAAGACATACGCCCCCTATCCAACAGTCAAACCAAAATCTAATTCTTCTGCCATCCCCAATCTTGACCACAGCATTGCTCTTAAAAAATTGCATAAGCTCTGCCCTAGACTCCACAGTATAAATAATGTCAGCCCATATCTTGGAGAAAGTTCTAGTCCTCTCACTAGAAGGAAACCATGCCCCACCTAACTCCCTATACTTTCCACAAATAACATTCTTTCAAAGAGAGTTCTCCTCAGTACCAAACCTCCACCACCACTTCAGTAAAAGGCATACATTCATAGTTCTAATTCTCTTAACACCCAATCCTCCTATGCTTTTATTTTTAGAAACATCCTCCCATTTCACCAAGTGCACTTTCCTCCTCAAATCTGAGCCACCCCAAAGAAACCCAGACTGAATGCTTTCTATCTTTTTTGCTACCATCTCCGGCATCTTAAACATTGAGAGATAAAAAATTGGTAAGCTGGCAAGGACAGACTTAATCAAAGTTAGCCGACCTGCAAATGATAGATATCTCCTCTTCCAAGAAGCAAGCCTTTGTTTACACTTATCAATCACTGGCCGCCACATTCTGCTACTTCTTGGGCTGGCCCCTAATGGTACAGAAAACAAATACAAGAAGAGAAAGCCTCTCTTTGTCTCTAACTCACACTCTCTTATTCTTTCTAATTTCTTCTCTACCTTCCAGCAATGGCGGAACTGTGTAGGAGCCGGAAGGGGCATGGTCCTTTCGTTTTTTTTCACATTTATTATTAATTTTATATTTATGAGTATTTATAAAATGTATAATATTTCACATTTTAGATATTAGTATGAATTTTATTGAATCTATTTTATTAATACAAGAGTTACATGTCACTTATTTTTTTAAATTTTAAAAATCAAATGGAGTGTATACTTTTTTGAGTAATAATGCTGGAAAACCTAAAATTTCACCTTCAAATTGTTTATCCACACTAACATAGCAGGTGTTGGGACTTAGTTGATTAATTTCTAAACTAGCCTAACGTAATAGTTTAACCGATTGTATACAGAGATTTAATCAATGGTTCAAAACTGGTGTGAAAAAAAAAAAAAACTGTTTATTAGATTTATTTAGTTTTGTTGTGAAATATTTATTTTGTAACGCTTATATAAGAAATTATGTTCAATTAGTAATGTACCAAAATTAACTCCACATTTTTTTATGTATATACAGTGGCCTCTCCCCAACAAAATTTCTAATTTTGCCCTGACCTCCCACACTTTATACTCTCACAAACATTACATATTTATAGCTAAATCTTGGGAAATTTTTTTTAAGGTCCCTAGAATTAAGATTTTATAGGATAAAAGACATACAATATTTTCATAATGGTTAGGGTCCCTCAACATTTTTTTAGAGAAATTTCGATCCAGAGAAATTTTAAAACACATTTGCTCAATTTCTCTGATTTTCTCTGTGTTTTCAAATTTTCTGTGTTTTCAAATTTCTCTGAGTTGAAATTTCTCTGATTTGCTTATAAAATTCTGTGTTTTTTACTAATTTTCTCTAGTTTGCTCATAAATTTCTCTGTGTTTTTTACCAAACCAGAGAAAATTGAACAACCACCATTTTGACCAATTTTCTCTAGACTGTAAGATATTCAGACAACAGGTGCACCAATGTCGATCGAAGCGATCTTGCTTCTAGTGTACGCACCAAATTTTGCACATACAAATATTCGTTAACATCATATATCATGATTTTATCAATGATAACTATGTGATAAAAGAAATAACTATTTCAAATTGAAGGTTTTAGCAATACCAATGATGTAGGTTCCGATGGAGATGGAGACGAGAGCTTGAGTGGGGTGATACGCGGCGGCATGCAAATTGCTTAGGGTCAGACCAAGCCAATTTGGTGAATTTCTTAACGACGATCAACCGGTGGTTCTATAGGTGGCCCTTGTAGACAAGATTAGGGGCTCTTTCGCTATAGCGATCCCGATTTTCCCTTCATTGTTTATTGTATTCCAAACTCGGTTCTGTGGATGATTGTTGTTGTCTGCATCGTATTTCCGTCCTTTAACTCTTGAGATTTGAATTTAGAAATGTCTTGGTTGTGTTTTGAACAGGTTGGTTGAGTTTTAGTCTCTAATCTTGTTGCCCAGATTTTTTATGATCCGCACGAGCGGGTCTTGTTGCGCTCGAGCGGAGTTTGCATCCTTTCAGAATTTTGTGCGTCTGCAGATTTACTGCAGAAGTGTTTTTCATGCTCGAGCGGGTCTGAGCTCGAGCGGGTATCTTTGCGCTCGAGCGGGTATTCGATGTCTGTAAAAGTACTGAAGGAGTGTATTATATGCTTGAGCATGTCTCTTTGCGCTCGAGCAGGTGGTGTTTTGCTTTTGTGCCATGGCACTCGAGCGGGTATATTTGCGCTCTAGTTTTTGTGTCTTACGCTCGAGTGTATTACTCTCCGCTCAAGCAGACTATACGTATATCAGATCGCAACTGTGTAATTTTAAATCACTTTTTCCACACACTCTCTCTCTCTCTCTAACTTTCCAAAACCCTTATTTGAGAGCTTCTCTCACTACAATACACCTTCTCTCTACAAATCCATCTAGTTCTGGTGGTCTCCTACCCTAGTTCCTTTGTAAAAAGTGTGGAGCTTGGCTTGGCCTTTGTTTTGATCCGAAAATCTTTGGGGTTAGTGCATCTCGAGTTTTCTTCATCTTCTCCATTGGGTCTCTTCTCTTGAGGTAGGGATAACTACTCATATTTATGGTCTTTGACAACTTGTAGTCTTTTTGATTTAATGTTAAAGTTGGAAAATTTTGGGTGCTAGGGTTTGAGATTTGAAATATTGAAAAGAGGGGTTTTGCTCTTTTTAATCTACATATGTGTATGTGGGTTCTAAAATGAGGTTATTGATGTAAAAGATGATATTTAGACATTCGGGTCAATATTTGAGAAAAATGGAAAAAAAGGCCTTAATTGGATTTAAATGGGTCATTTGTATAATTAATGAAATTAATTATGGGAAAATGAAATTGCGATGGAAATAATGAAATTGGGGAAATATGAGATGGAATGGTGTAGTTGGATTAACTAATCACACACCAGCGGAAATGTTGTTAATTTATCTGTTTGGTAAATTTACTATCTGTTTAGAAATAACTGCTTTGGGCTATCGGTGGAGGATAGTCTTGATTGTTGTAGACACTGCATGATGATTAGGTGAATTAAAACTAATCAATTGAGCAGGTCATTGAATATGACGGATGGAATAACACATTGAATATGTGTTTTTACAGCGATCCCGATTTTCACTTCATTGTTTAATTGTATTCCGGGCTCGGGTCTGTGGATGTTGGTTGTTGTCTTATTCTCGTTTCCATCCTTTACTCTTTGTATTTGAGTCTTGGGTTGTGTTGGGTAGGTTTGAAACAGGTTGGTTGTGTTTGGGAACCAAGAGTTGATGTCCAGATTTTGGCATTCACGCTCGAGTAGGGCTTTTGACGCTCGAGCGGGCCCTTTGCTTTTGTTCCTCCGCTCGAGCGAGCAGTTTGGCGGTCGAGCGGGATTATTCAGTCTCCAGTATTTTTTCCCTGCAGGTCATCAAACGCTCAAGCGTCCACTTTCACGCTCGAGCGGGGACCTTCGTCTGCAAAACTTCTGGAAGTGTGCATTCGACGCTCGAGCATTGCTTTTCACGCTCGAGCGGGGGTCTGTGTCTAACGCTCGAGCGGGCTGTGTAGTATATCAGTCCAGTTGAAGCTTTTTGGATCACTTTTTCGGGCCATTCGCTCTCTCTAACTTTCCAAAACCCTATCTGGAGAGCTCCTCTCTCTAGAATACACCTTCTCTTTACGAAATCATCTAGTTTTAGCGATCTTCCACCCTTGCCCCTTTGTAAAAAGTGTAGAGCTTGGTGTGGGCTACGTTTGGATTCGAAAATCTTTGGGTTTGGAGCACCTACGAATTTCTTCATCTTTTCCTTTGAGCTCCGAAATTTGAGGTAGGGATAACTACTCATATATATGATCTTTGACATAAACTTGTGGTCATTTTGATTTAATGTTGAAGTTGGAAAATTTTGGGTGTTAGGCTTTCAAAATGTATAAAGAGGGGTTTTTGTTCTTTTGACCAATACATGTGTATTTTGGGTCTTAAAATAAGGTTATTGATGTTTATTAATGATATTTGGACCTTTGGGTCAATGTTGAGAAAAAAGAGAGAAAAGCCCTAATTTATTGTGATGAATAAATTTGTATAATTAATTTGGGAAAGTTATAGAAATATGACATTGAGTTGGAAATAATGAAATTGCAAAATTATGAGGTTTAATAGTGGAGTTGGATTGATTGATCACTTACCTTTGAAATTGTAGATAATTTATCTGTTGATAATTTATTATCTGTTTAGAAATAATTGTTTTGGGCTATCGGTGGAGGATAGTCTTGATTGTTGTAGACACTGCATTATGATTAGGTGAATTAAAACTAATCAATTGAATATGTCATAGAATATGACGGATGGGATAACACATTGAATATGTGCTTGGCTTGATCATTGTATATGATAAGTGTTTAAATACATTGTATATGTATATTGTTTGGGAGGAGATAGGGGATGTACTCCACGGTTTGGGAGGAGATAGGGGATGGACTCCTAAACCGGATTTGGGAGGAGATAGAGGATGGACTCCAGTGATAACTAAGTTGGCCGGAGTGTCTAGGGTGAAAGTCCCGAAATCCTAATTGCGTTTGCATAACGTAGATGAATTGAAGTATTGTTAATATAAGTTGTAATCTCATTTGAAATTGAATCGCTGAAGTATTGTTAATATGAGTTGTAGGCTCATTATGAACTGTTTGGCTGAATAGGGAACCACATCTATGAATTGGTTTGGATAATGAAATGGAAAAAGATGTTTGTTTATTTATATGAGTTAAACATTTATCAAAAGCCAATGTTTTAGTTATTGCTCATATTATGTTTAGCATATCTCTACTAGGCGTTGGCTCATCTTATATGGGACATCATTTTCAGGTTCAAGTGTTATGCCGCCACCAAGGCCTTAGCTTGGATGGTTTGGGGAGTTGAAGACTCTTTGGGTTGTTTTATTACTTTGGTGATACATGTAAATTAAAGCCAAGGGCTTATTTGTGTAGAGAGTTAGAACTCTTCTTTTGTTGTAACCAAGTGTTGACTTGGAAAGTTGTAAACCTACAGGGCATTTACTTTTGTTGTCAACATGTATTACTTTTGTAAGAATACTCTGATGAATGGAAATATGTTTTATTCTCTTGTCTATGAATATCATGAATGTTGGGTTCATGTGTATTATTTTGAGGGCGTTACAACTTGGTATCAGAGCGTACCGGGTTTGAATACCTTGGGTACGTGGGGAGTGGTTAGTAACACAATGGGTTTGTCTCGTTTGTTAGAGACTTATGTATGATGCTATGTGTTTATTTGATAACATGCTTATGTGACTAAATGGGTATGGAATCTAGTTTCTAGGATGTTGTTTGGATCCTTGGGTTTCTGGGAGTCCTGCTAGAGAGACACTTGATCACTGCCGTTTCTAACTGGAACTCTAGCAATGCCACGGGACTGTCATTATTCGGAAATGAAATTCGTAAGTGCTTATGTTATTATGTGCTTACGTGGAGTGAATTACAGTTGTCCATTGCATTAGGACGTGAGTGAAATAACTTCGGCATATTTGTGAATGTGCTAATGTCTTCATTACCTTTATTAGGATGTCAGGACGAGGACGTGATGGTAGGAGAGGTAGGCCTAGGAGGCAAGAGATGCCTATACCGGATGAAATTCCAGCACAGCAAAAGGGAGTTGGTCTGGCCAATGTGACCGAGCCAGTAGGTCAGCAGGCCATGGGTGCCTTAGCCTGCGAGATGGCAGGAGCATTGAGGGAATCTATGGGCATTCTCAGGGCTGAGAATCAAGCCCAGGCCCATGTAGTTGAGGCAGGGCCTTTCTTTCTTAAGAGAGAGTTTTTTTGGTCTAATCCGGATGAGTTTCTAGGGGATCCGAAAGAGCCATTTAAGGCTGATGAGTGGTTTGAGCAGATGATAAAGACGTTTGAGATGCTAGGCATTGAAAACGGAGCCTTGAAGGTGACCTTGGCGTCCTTCCAACTGAAGGGAGACGCAGGTCAGTGGTAGAAGTTTACGTGGGGCCGTATTGGTGGGACTTGGGAGGCCTTTGTAGATATGTAGGCGCGCCCGCGGAGGGGGGCCTTATGCTACTACAGTTCGGACTTGATTTTGTTGTCGCAGTTCTTAATCTGAACCAAAGAGTCCAAATCTGGCAAATCGTTTTGAGAAAACAAATGTTTTGAAAAGGGAAGTGCCAAACATGGACTGCTTTGCCAGATACAGAGTCGCCACCTAAATATTTTATTTTTGGGGGAATTTAGGAAACCCTGACTCGGTGCCGAAGGCCACATGTCCGTCATCACCGGAGTTGTCTCGGCTCAGGAGCTAGGGTACGATTGGGGAAGGTCAGCTATGAGCACCCCCTCTCGCCCGGTTCGAAGGCCGGCCTCTACTAATTATGATATCCGTTTTTGAAAACTTTATGTGTTCTTATTCCAATTATTATCCTAGAATTACTATGTTATGCGTACAGCAAACAAGTATAGACTAGATTGTCTAATTTGGAAATAAACATTGCATATCCGTTTGTTTTGGAAAGCATTTTGGAATTTGCTACTCGCAAGTAGGCTAAAACACGGATTTTAATGAGTTTTTCCAATTCAGACAATCCACCATTCACCCACAGGCATTCAAACAGTTTTATCTCATATAAGCACTTAGCCACATGGCAAGCATACTGTCATGGCAACACTCACACGCATGCGGGATGCTAAAGCATAACTACTTACATTGTACTCCGTGCCAAAACAGTAAACTAGTTAGCAAATATGCATGTCCTAGTTCGTGTTAAAATGACTAATGCATCGCATGCAAAAATGTAATTAGAATAGGCTCGGTTAACCTAAATATGGCATATGAAATGCAACCAATTGATTCATGTATTCAATTTTGGAATTTTGAAAATACGAATGCAGTTAGCATGGTGTACCGAGCCCAATGCATGCAATACAAATGCATGGATGCACGCATGCATAGCATAAGGTATGCTAATTTCAAAAATGCCCTAGTCTACCATTATAAGCAGGTAAGTAAAAGGAAAGAAAGAAGTGGGGATTGGAAGACATACACGTACTCACCCACACTTATTACATCATTGCCCTCACTCGGAGGGCCCAAATAAATATTACAGTCCCAAATAATAAACAAATAAAATTATTACAGAGTTTCTAATTAATTAAAAAGAAAGAATGCAAAAGAAAGAAGAGGGTGGCCGCAGCCTCTACCTCGGGATGCGCGAATGATGCGTGCTCGAAACCCGGCTCGCCTGAAAAACCCGTACCATATCTCTGCCACCTCTGTTTGCACTGCCCTGTCTTTCTGAAAATCGCCAAAACCCTAGGACAGGTTCCTTGAATGTTGCAGAGTACCACCGGCTTAACAGAATTCCCACCGGCAGTCCAGGATTTCCATCGGCACTGTTTTGATTTATCGGCCATTCAAAGATTGCCGGCCGGCACTGAATTCTGCCGATCGGCAGAAACTTCCTGCAGAAGACAGTTTTGACAGCAAACAGAGAACAGACAGTGCATGGCATGGGGTTTTCAGGCACATGTGAGCATGGTCATGCTTCCTATCATGCTTTGAGCTCAAGGAAGTATGACCTTCGATCCTCGAGCCATCAATGGTGTGTGATAACCCAAGGGATCAAATTTGCCACTTAATGTAAAGATGCATGCAACATACAAATGAGATCCAAAGCCTTATCATGTCGAAGTCAAAGGCCCCGGCGACCGAGAGTTAAGGCGTGTTTCATCACTTGTAGTATGAACACTCCTTAATACTCACACTTGGTTTGACACCCCAAACCAAGCAATGCAATGCATGTTATGCAAACATGGTTCAAATGCAACATGATGCCAATTGTTCAAGTCATGGCAAATGTTATGGAACTATCACGACAAATATGCAATGCTAAGCATGCAAGGTGTAAATGTGATGCAAACATGGACCAATTTGTCATAAAGTTAGCATGGGACTACACATTAATGAAACAATCATGCAACAAACATGAGACACGCATGCAAGGGGGCCTTAAATGGCAAAGGGGCAGACCTTCACCCACCTCAAAACAGTGGCAAAAAATGTCCAAAAAGTGGACCAATGCTCATGCCAACAAGCAAACCAAAGGTCCTAACGTTAAGGTACAAAAAGAGGCATTTTACTCCCACCAACATGACCACTCATGGCATGATCAAGACAAGTAAAAACAGAATTTTTTCCAGGCAAAATAGGACTCCAAACCCTCCTAATATGGCAGCTAAGATGGCCCCCAAAGAGGTGTATGCACCAAGGCTCAAATGTAGGCATAAAAGGGCACACCCTCAAGGCACAAAAGGAACGATGAATGCAAGCATGCTAGCATGATTTGGGGACTGAAATAACATGGCAAACAACTTCAACTCATTAAAGTAGACCAACTAAGGCATGCTTGTGACTCATATACTTGAGGGCTCACAAGCCAAAATGCATAGTAACCATATCAAACATGTCAAACATGACCAAATGGATAACCAACAGACTTTAAGCATGGAAAAATAGTGCTAACATCTTCATGGAACCAAGCCAACACATGCAAAAATCATGGTCTAAACACAATGGGCATTTCTAGGCCAAATGGAGCAATACAAAGCAAGTACTTTAAGCATGCAAAGAGAAATAAATCCGGCCAAAAACAGAAGTCACACATGACCTAAAACACCCAAAAAACTTCTGAAATGAGGCCAAAGATGATCAAGCACATATGTTACCTTTTAAGCCAAAAGTGAGGACAAAAGAGAGACCAAGGGAGAGGGGTGTCCCTCCCCTATGCAAGACTTCAAACCACCTTCCTTACCACTGAAAATACACTGGTTTTCAGTGGTGAGGAGATCAAAACACTGAAGTAAACAAAGCTTAACCAAAGAGGCAACAGAAGTGGCCAAATAAGACCTATCAAGGTGAGTTTGCACTCAAACTACAAGACAACCTTAATGAAAGTTCTAAAGCATGAAAATATAAGCCTTTTTTATGTTATACACAAAAGCTAAATCAACAAGCAAGATAGGTAAAAGACTATTGCAAGTTTGGGGAATATAAAGCAAGATGCTCACCCTTGAAGAACCTTTGAAGAACAAATGGTCCAGCCCTCTTCTTTTGATCAAAATCAATCCAAAAACTCAAGAATCAACCCCCCAAGTCCCTCAATCTCGGAGCTAGGTGTAATAGTGTGTGTAATGGTGCAAAAGTAAGGTAAAAACACACTTTTGGGCCAAAAATCACACACAAAGGAGGAGAGAGAGGGAGATATAGAGATAGGATGTATCTATATCTCTAAGCTCTGGTTTTTGGTTCCAAGTTTCTAACCTAGATCAAAGAGGAGAGCCCTTCCTCTTATAGGACTCCCTCTTGCAAAGCTTATACAACATGCTTGTTTAGAGGGAGATCCCTCCATACACGTGTATGGAGGGAGGCAGAATTGGTGCCAGCTATCACAGCTGGCACAAAATATCTCCATGAAGTAGATGAACAGTGGTCGGCTGCCCAAAAATGTCATTTCGACAAAAAAATGTGCCGACCGGCAACAAACTATGCCGACCGGCAATAAAATGTGCCGACCGACAACAAATAGTGCCGGTGGCAGAAAAATACCAGCCGATGGCCTCTAGCCACTACCGGTGGTGTGTGGGTATGCCTCACAAGGCATTCCCTGCCCCTCCAAGGCAAAACATAAGTGTTCGGTGTGAAACCAAACACTAAACGGTCAAGTTCGGAGATCCTGAGGCAGGGCGCGCGAGCCGAGACTTCCGGGAATTCCAAACGAACACAAACATGGATAATCACCGAGTGTTCCAAGCGGTGACGCCCAAGTTTTGAGGACGGTCAAAAATGGGGTGTCTACAGTTGCCCCTCTTTGATAGAACTCGAAAGTCATAATAATGACGGGAGTGAATGTCAAAGCCTAGAGACGAACCATTTTTGACAAGGCCGAAGACTCAGACAAACATGCAAGACAAACAAGATATGCGCCCGAAGGCAGGAGCAAAATGCAAGACAATGCACAGAGCCGGGCATAGCTTATGATCATGCAAAGAAAGCTGTAATGAAGCACACATGCGACAATTTTAAGCTAGCATATACCAAACTACACTACAATGAAGAAAGGATGTAAGAGAATTATGTAATTCTCAATACGTCTCACTCGGAGGATACAATACCTGTGCGGCTCGTCTGGTTGCACCAGCCTCAAATGAACCGTATATACAATATCGTGCCTGCAAAGAAAACAAACTTAACAGGTACAAAATTGTTAACAAGATGCATAGTAGTGTACTCGAAATGCGTGACAGCGCAAAGCAAGTGGAGATCATACCAATGCTGCGAAAATACAGACATGTAAGTGGAGCATGCGGTCTACGCAAGCAATACATGCGGTCTACGCAGGTAATGAAATTAATATGCGGTCTACGCAATCGAAACATGCGGTCTACGCAGGTAATGAAATTAATAAATATGCGGTCTACGCAAGCAATACATGCGATCTACGCAGGTAATGAAATTAATATGCGGTCTACGCAATCAAAACATGCGGTCTACGCAGGTAATGAAATTAATATGCGGTCTACGCAATCAAAACATGCGGTCTACGCAGGTAATGAAATTAATATGCGGTCTATACAATCAAAACATGCGGTCTACGCAGGTAATGAAGTTAATATGCGGTCTACGCAAATAATGAAAGGTATTGTTACACAGCATGATTGAAACAATTTGTGGAATTCACAAGGCATGAAAAGGATACAGGGCGGGACATTCTTCGCACGCATCGAGCATTGTTCGCAGAAGTTGTGGCCTGAGGTCAACTCGAAGGTTCACATTTCAAAAGTGCGCGTCCTCGCATGGTTTAAAGTAACGAAGGTGCGAAAACGCGTCGTTGACCCGAACAAAGGCACGGAAGGTGCGTTGACCGCAAGGGGAGTTTCACTGGTATCAATTCTGATACTTTGCTTCCTTGTCACTCTATGCTTTACTTTCCTTTTTACTAGTAATTTAAGCACATTGCACTGCCTCGGGCAGGTTTTATTCTTTTTCAAAGTTACACATTTTGCAAAACACGTGATGGGAATGAAACAATCCATTTTGTTCAAAAGATGTTGCATTTGTGGACTTTCTGTGCATCGCATCGCAAGGTATCACACCACAATGTGAACGAATTTCACTTTGGAAATTTGCATCGTAATAATCAGGTAGTGAATCGACTTACAACTCGATAAGCAAATGTACGAAGGCAATAATAGGACCAAACAAGCGTGAGTACAACTCGATAAACAAATCAAAAACTCAAGAAGAGTGGAATACAACTTGATAAGCAAATGTGCACTCACTTGCTAAGCAGACAGACGTGATTTCGCAAGAATCGATCACCGGGGAAGGGATTGAAGGTGATGGAGTTCCCCAATGCCTAGCATAAACAGCTTAGGAAACCAGAAGGAAGCCCATCGGCTTGGAGTAGAGACCACCGGCTGCAAGGAATGGCTACCGGCCATGAAATTTCTTGGTCGGCAAACTATCATGGCCGGTCGGCAAAAAGTTTGGCCGGCCGGCACTAAATGAAGGGATCACCAGAATGTTGACACCTGTCCCCCACTCAACCTTATCTCCTACAAAAGATCCCAGATTCGTAGTTTTTCTCATTTTCACACTGATTTGCTCCAATGGAAGAGTTTCTTGCTCAAAATCTAACAGCTTGGATTGCTAGCTTGGATGGCTCGAAAAAAGTGAATTTCCGGGGTTTTGGCATAAATGCACTATTCTCTCTAGGTCGCACCCCATTGCACCTCCCGTTTCTTCATGCCGCGGCAAGGTTTTGGAATCCGGTGACGCATGTCTTTAGCTTCGCCGGGCAAGAGACATGTCCTACCTTTGAAGATTTCCGAGCCTTAATGGAGTCCGAGCGCGAAGAGGAGCTCCTGCCCCAACTTAATTTTGGTCATGCCCAATCCTTAGGGCGCATGTGCGGACTCAGCATGCGTGACGCTCGGTCTCTAATTTGTGACGGGATGTTGGACATTCCGAGTTTGGCCAATCGATTTTCTGATGCTGGTGATCGCAACAACCATCACTGGCAAGGCTTCCGGCGACACGCCCTCTGTTTGTGCATGCTATCCCATTTTCTATTTGTCTCAGGCTCTGGAGGGGCTAGTGTCCGGCTGATCGAGGTTGCCCAAGGCTTGAGGGAGGGCAAGAGCTGTATTGCTATGACTCTGGCCGAAACGTTAATGGGCTTAGACGCCTTTTATCGCCATGAGACAACCAGATTAGCAGGAAGTCCACTACTACTACAGGTAATGTTTCCCACCCAATCTCGCATTTATGTTTTGCTCACATCACTCGGCCCTCAAGCTCGGTCTTTTCTCACAAAACCCCATCCTCACTTTTCTCTCATCGTACATTTCTCTATTCTTTACTCTCTCATTTTTCATCCCTTCCCAGGTATAGTTGATGGACAAACTGCAGGTTGTGGACTCTTGCCCAGCATATTCAGCTCGCGGCTACTTCTTCCGGCACCGTCTAGTCAATGCCTTGGATGAGGGATGGTGGTTCACTTGGATGTGCCGTTTGTCCGCAGACCGTATTGCTTGGCGGTGCCCTTGGCTGAACCTTCCGGTAATGAGTTACAACATGCCCCGGCAGACTGGGATTCAATTGGTTGGTTTCACTCACTGTGTATTCTATTTCCCATTTCGGATTCGACGCCAATTTGGCCATGACCAGACCTGCCCGCCAGAGGGGATAGAGTATCCTACTGTATTCCCAACCCGAGGCGCGCAGCTTGCTTGGCAGGCCACCGCATGGAGGATGAGAGAACTCCTGGCCCCCGCTCTTACTTTCAGTTGCACTTTGTCTGACGAGTGCATGGATTGGCTCAACGATGAAGCACAGATTGGGGCCAGCTTGGCATCAGAGGCTTCGACCAGCTCTAGGAGGGGGCGCAGGAACACCTGACTTGACTATGCTCCAGATTTATTGCTTTATTAGTACTTTCAAGTTTTCTTTATGAATGTAATAAAAAACAACTTCAATTGTATGCAAGAGCAGGAGAACTTTGTTTTGAAATCAATGAAATTGAAAGTTGTGGTACTGAAAATTTTCCGTTTTTGGTCCAAAAATGGTCAAAGTTGTAAAAAGATTATTTGAACGAAATCGGCTTTATTAAAACTTCTCAAAAACATTTTTGATGTGGATCAGAACTGGACACGCCTGAGATCTGCCACTGAGATGCACAACCCCAGATCCCTGCAACTGGAAAGTTGCCCCTAGTCTGAAGAGCGCCGCAGCACTGCACAACAACGGAAAGTTGCCCCTATTCTGAGTGGCACTGCACTGGAGATTCCAACGGATGCTGATAGACAAAGATGACTGAGATGATCAAATGGACAAAGTTGATCGGGGAAGTGTTATGGCTGAACTTTAGGATGAAGCTGCCTACGTATCCCAAACATGGGAATCAAGCCTCACGTAGTTCCGGTTTAGGTTCACTCGAGTATTTTCACTCTCCTTTTGCGCTCTAACTTTTGCCAAGGCCGCCCTTTGCGGGTTTTCAGCCTTGCGAGCTCAGTTTTTATATTTTCTAATTTTTTGTGCTCTGACTTTTGCCTAGGTCGCCCTTTCGAGTTTTCGGCCTAGCGAGCCTCTCAAGGGTAGTATTTCTTCAACTTGTCCATGTTGATCGGTTGGGAGAATTCCAAGCCATCTAAGTCCATCAGAACCATAGCTCCACCTGACCAGATAGCTTTGATGATGTAGGGACCAGTCCAATTGGGTCTGAACTTGCCCCTCGGGTCGTGGATGGGAGCTCGGTTGTCCTTGAGCACCAAATCCCCTTCCTTTAAATTTCTGGACTTAACCTTCTTGTTAAAAGCCCGTGCAATTCTGCGTTGATAACTTTGGACGTGGTACAGTGCTTTCAGCCTTCTCTCGTCAAAGAGCATGAGTTCCTCAAACCTGCTCTGCTGCCAATCTGCCTCAGCTATCTGACACTCAGCCAATACCCGTAAAGACGGAACTTCAATTTCAATAGGTAGAACGGCCTCCATTCCATAAACTAACGAATACGGAGTCGCTCCGGTAGAAGTTCTAATTGAAGTCCTGTAGCCCCACAGAGCAAACGACAACTTATCTGGCCAATCTCGGTAGGTTTCCACCATCTTCCGCAGTATGTGCTTGATGTTCTTGTTGGCGGCCTCAACTGCTCCATTGGTTTGCGGCCGGTATGTAGATGACTTATGAAAAGCCACGTTATACTTCTCCAACAAGTCAACCACTTCTTTCTTAAAGTGGGATCCATTATTCGAAATAATTTCGTTTGGCACCCCGTAGCGACAGATGATGTTGTTTCTGATGAACTTTGCGACGTGCGATGCCTTCAACACCGCGTATGATTGGGCCTCGACCCACTTTGTGAAATAATCTATCGCTACCAAGATATACTAATGTCCATTTGACCCCTTCGGGGTAACAGCCCCGATCACATCAATTCCCCAAACGGAAAATGGCCACGGGGACGTCATGTTGTACAGCTTGGATGGTGGGATGTTCATACGGTTTGCATGGATCTGGCATTTGTGGCATCGCCGAACAAAGCCGATACAATCCTCCTCCATGGTTGACCAGTAATAACCTTGTCTGAGGATCTTTCTGGCCAGCATTACTCCATTCATGTGCGCACCGCACTCCCCTCCGTGGATGGCCTCCATTAAGCGCTTCGACTTTTCAGCTTCTACATAGAGCTTATGCATTCCCAGATGACCCCTTTTGTACAGCTTACTCCCGCAGATGATGAACTGGACAGCCATTCTTCTGATTGCCCTCTTATCCTTGGCATTTGCCCCTAGTGGATACGTCTCCTTTTCCAAGAAGTTCCAAATATCGTAATACCAGGGGTTGTCATCTTGAGCCTCATCTATGGCGGAAATTGACTCGTATGCTGGCGCAAACTTCTGATCAATAATGTCCGGACACATCCGGACCCCGGACGGGATGTCTATCATGGAAGATAGAGTTGCTAGTGAATCAGCGAACCTGTTGTTCTCTCTTACTAGGTGGGTGAAATTTAACTTCTCAAATCGAGGAATTAACAAACCCAAGGTTTGGTGGTAAATTATCATCCTTTCTTCTTTGACTTTCCAGTCTCCTTTTGCTTGAGATACAACAAGGTTCGAGTCCCCAATGACGTCCAACCGTCTTGCCCCTAGTTCCAGGGCCGCTTCTAGGCCAGCAATACATGCCTCATACTCTGCCTCATTGTTCGAGACTTTGAACTGGTGCTTGAATGCTAAAGGGATACGGGAATCGTCAGGCGCTATCAGCAACACCCCTATCCCATACCCATACTGGTTTGACGCTCCGTCAAAGTACATCGTCCAAGTTTCATCCTCGATGTGCAGAATGGCTTCATCTGGGAATAGGTACTCAACCGCTTCATCCCCCTCAACCGGGTGGTCGGCAAGGAACTCCGCTACTGCTCTTCCTTTCACTGACTTGCGTGTTACCTACTTCAAATCAAATTCAAAAAGCAATAGCAGCCAACGGGCTAGCCTACCCGTAAGTGCTGGTTTCTCGAAAAGATATTTGATGGGATCCAAACGTGAAACCAACATTACAGAGTGAGCTAACAAGTAGTGCCGCAGCTTCCTGGTAGCCCATACCAAGGCCAAACAAGCCTTCTCTAGTGGTGTATAGCGGGTCTCGTAATCCATCATCTTCTTGCTCAGATAGTAGATGGCCCTTTCCACTCTGTCCTTTGACTCTTGCGCGAGCATGCAGCCCATGGTGGTCTCAGTTACCGAAAGATACAATATCAACGGTCTCCCCGGCTCTGGTGGTGACAACACGGGCGGGTTCTGTAGATACTCTTTGATTTGTTCAAAAGCTGCTTGACATCGGCCGTCCCATTGGAACTTCTTTCCTTTCCTTAGGAGACCAAAACGTGGTTCACAAGTCAAGGTTAATTTAGAGATAAACCGTCTTACGAATTGCACTTTACCTAGAAAGCCTCGCACCTCCTTTTCAGTCCTCGGTGGTGGCATTTCTAAGATGGCCTTGATTTTGGAAGGGTCGACCTGGATGCCCCTTTGTGTAATCAGAAACCCTAGCATCTTCCCTGCTGTAACACCAAAAGTACACTTCTGGGGATTCAACCGCAGCCGAAACTCTCTGATCCTTTGGAAGAATTTTCGTAAGGCGGTGTAGTGGCCTTCTCTTTCTTTGGACTTGACAATCATGTCGTCCACATACACCTCAACCTCTTTATGGATCATATCATGCAAGATCGTGGTTGCTGCCCATTGATAAGTAGCTCCAGTGTTCTTCAACCCAAATGGCATCACTCTATAACAATATGTACCCCACAGGGTAGTGAATGCAGTCTTCTCCCGGTCTTCGGGTGCCATTACTATCTGATTATAACCTGAAAAGCCATCCATAAACGAAAGCAAGGCGTGTCCTGCCGTGAAATCTACCAATTCATCAATGTGCGGCAAGGGAAAGTCGTCCTTCGGACTGGCCCTGTTCAAATCTCTGAAGTCTACACAGACCCGAATTCTGCCATCCTTCTTCAGCACCGGAACAATGTTGGCCAACCAAGTCGGGTATTCGGATACCAGCAGGAAGCCTGCATCGATTTGCTTGGTGACCTCTTCCTTGATCTTAATGGCCCAATCAGGGCGGATCCTTCTGAGCTTCTGTTTGACAGGTCGGGCCTCGGGATCAAGAGGGATCCGATGCTGTACAATCTCAGGATCGATTCCAGGCATGTCTTCGTAGGACCACGCGAAAACATCTTTGAAATCTTTTAACAAAGCGACTAAACGCTCGCGTTCCTCAGAAGACAATGTGGACCCGATCTGGACCAGCCGCGGGTCCTTCTCAGTACCAACATTCACAGTAGTGATTTCATCCATTAAGGGTTTAACAAATCTTTCCTGCTCTTGATCAATTAACCGTTGCAAAACCGGAGGAATTTCTTCCTCGTTGTTTTCATCAAAATTTTGAAAATCCTGATTTAAGCAATAAATCAAAGGCACAGAAAAATACTCCGAAACCACATCCACGTCGTTCTCATTAAATACTTCCGAGCCGTCAGATTCCTCTGTTACAATAGACTCAAAAGAAAATGAAAATGACGACCTAGACAGGACTGTGGCATCCGGGTTATCACCCCCAGGAACACCGGACTCAGACTCAGTTGAGCTGGAACATGATTCCGACGCACAAGATTCGGTGGAATCAGATTCCAGCTCACTACCTGACCCGGTGCTGCTAGATAAAAAGCCTTCTTCATATTGCCAGATGAGAGAAGGTGCGATGGACGCATCCAAAATAGCTAATGGTAGGCCCGCAACCGCTTCATTCCCAATCACACATACCGAGGAGCTATCCCCCAAGCACCTCTGTTCGATCGGAGGATCTGAAAGCAGACACGCCAGCGCTGCCCCCATTTCATTTTCAGCATCCTCAGACTGTACTTCCTTACTTTGCTCAGCCTCAGCCGATAGATCTGCCTGCCCTTCAGCGATGTCATCCTCAGGTAACTGTAAATCAAAGAAGATCTCAAACCCCGGTACGCGCTTCTTTTCCGCGTTAAGCCATGGCTCTGGGAAGCCACAGAACGGAAAGTCCTCCCCCTCCCGGACGAAGCATCCGTTTAGGGTCCCCCGAATGGGCTGGTGCATTAAGTCAAAGGGCTTCCCCATCTGTTTCGCTCTGGCCCTTCCGGCCATTTCCTTTCCTTTCCTTATCCAATCCTCTTTGGTGGGTAGGTAGCCCAAACCAAAGGTATGAGGGTTATGCGGCACTTCGGCCAATGCTGCGACACCTTTCCGGCCGCTCTTGCCCAATCCCATCCCGGTGATGTGTTGGAGTTTGTTCATGAGATAGACTGCTTGGGCACTGACATATACCCCTTCATTAGCTGCCATGATGTCCTGTACAACCCGAGCCTCAGCCAAGGTAAAACCTGATATGAACACATCTTCCATATCGTGTTCAATTTCTAGAACAGGCGTGGATACTTCTGGCGGCGGATGAATTGATGAATTTCCGAAGACAATGGCTACTCCTTTCCCATAGGGGTATTTCACCACTTGATGCAGGGTAGAGGAGACCGCCTTTACCTGATGCAGCCACGGCCGCCCCAAAAGCAGGTTGAACGTTGCAGGAACCTCCAAGACATGGAAATCTATCTCGTACTGTCCCGGCCCAACCTTTGTTTGAATCTTAACTGTTCCCATTACTTCCCGGCTTGTGTTGTCATACGCCCAAATTACCTGGGCCGTTGGCACGAAATTCGCGACTTTCAAACCAATTGCATAAGCTGTCCTTGCCGGGCAAACGTTAATGGCGGACCCCGTGTCGACAAGTACCACGGGTATCCATTTATCCCTGCACTCCACAGAGATGTAGAGTGGCTTGTTATGGTTCGCACCCTCGGGTGGCAGTTCTTTGTCAGAAAAACTCAATGCTGGGGAACTTCCTCCCGAAAAGACTAAGCCCACCAGCTGTTCAGGCGTGGTGTCTATGGACAGCTTGGCTTTGTCCATGGCTGTAAGGACGGCTTGTCTATGAACTCGAGAAGCCATAAGCAGTCCCCAGATGGAGATGTCTGCTTGTATCTTTTTCAATTGTCTCAATACGGCCTCATCCTCGAGTTGCTTTTCCTTTTGCTTCTCTGCCTCCTTATCTTTTCCAGACGTCTCTGGTTGATCTAGGTGTGGAGGCTTGAAATACCGTCCACTCCTAGTCATGTAATCGACTTCGCCGATATACCAGGTATCGTCTGGTTGGTTACTTTCCCAATCTTCGTCCATGTGGGCCAGACATAGATCGTCGTCTTCCCACCACATACCATCTGCAGCCGATAGGCATCTGTCTGGTTCTGGCATAACTGTCCCGATATTTGCAGTACCTTTTATCCCTATGCTCGCAGCATTCTCCATTTCTGTGCTTGTGGCAGTCTCAACCCCCACGTGGCCTTTTGCCTTCCTGACCCTCTCAGAATCTTCGAATCTTTCCTGTTCTGACTGTGTCAATGCAGTAGATTGTTCAATGATCCCTGTACTCAAAATGCTCCATTCCTGAGCGAAACTCTCGACACCGGCGCTCTCCGGCGATGTATTCTATTCTTCGACCTTCCCAGCTGTTATTGACGCTTCTGCCCCTGCCGGGCCTTGTTCTGACTGAAACCCTCCTACCACATCTGGCTGATCGTCCAACCATCCTGTGGCCTCAGTCGATTCCTCATAATCGAACCGGTTGACGGCTGGGTCTTCTGGATCTTGGTTATTGTAAAACTGGAACTTGGCAATATCCTCTTCCACAGTTGTCAAATCATCCGTTCCCTGTCCTGGACTATCCCCTTGGATTGCACACAGCTCTCCCCCGGCTGGAAATTCGACATCTGGTCTATTCTGGCCTATTGGTGAAATATAGTCACTTGGACTATAAGCGTTCTCAACATCACTTCCAGATTCCGCAGACTCTGGCTCGACAATCTCTTTCCTGTTCTTGATGGTCACCACCACTGGCTTGGGTTGGGTTATGGAGACGTCCATCATGCATAAATCGGTGCTATCAGGAAGGAAAACCTCCGGCTTAGGCAGGTAGGAGGGTGTGATATAGATACTAGGATCGTAGGATGCGACCCCAGTGTGGATGAAATTGATTCTTTTGGGTGGTGGAGCTTGGTTATGTGTAGGGAGAGGATTTGTAGTAACATTGGGTTTTTCAGGGGGTAAAATCACCCCATTATCAATGAGATCTTGGATCTCATGACGTAATCGAAAGCACAGGTCGGTGTCGTGACCGTGCTGCTGGTGGAATGCACAATACTTGGCTGGATTGTGGGCGGCGGGGAGTCTTTCGGGTAAAGGCCACGGCTCTAGGGGCTTCAGATGCCCTTTTCTGATCAAAACCCCCAAAGCTTTGGATAGGGGCATATAAAGCGGAGCGAAGGTTCTGGTATTTCTGGGAGGGTATTTGGTTGTTTGAGGGTTGCTTCCGGACGCACCAGAGAATGGTGTGGCTGCCGTAGTTCTTGGGGAAGGGTTGGTGGTGACCATACTCACTTTGGACCTGGTAGTTGTAGCGCCACTCGGGCCTGCAGTAGTATTTCGATTGAAAGTTCTGCGGGGTTGCTCCCGGTCATTATCAATCAGGCCTTGTTTTAAGGCATCCTCGATCTGCACCCCCATTTCATGTAGATCAGCAAAAGTAGGGAAGGGGATTACAATCATCTTCTGTATTAGCTTCGGCTGAAGATTGCGCACAATCATCCGAATCTGGTCCTTGTCCGTGGGTCTTAAGGTCATCATCGAAGCCTTAGCCCGCCATCTGGTTACAAATTCTGAGAAACTCTCTTTGGTTTCTTGTCTCGTTGTCTCGAGATCCCGGGTCGTGATCTCGATTTGTGTGTTATACGAGTACTGCAGGATGAAGGCCTCAGCCATCTCGTCCCAACTTCTCTTGACGTCATCTTCCAATTTTGCATACCATGCGGCCGCTACACCCGACAGGGTCCGGCCAAATAAAGACAGCTTCTGCAATCTGGTGAGGCCCATTGGCCTTAGGACGTCTGAAAATAGTCGCAAGTATACCATGGGATCCTCAGATCTGTCAAAACGATCGATTTGCGGCATCTTAAACCGATCTGGCAGCGTCACGGTTGCGTCAGTGTATCCGTCTCCAATGTCCGGAATGGACTTTGTACCCTGAGATTTCTTGAATAGCTTTTCAAGCTTGTGCATTTTCAATACCACGGGGTCTACTTCAAACTCGAAAGGAGAATCCGATAGATTGATAGGAGTGGGTGCCTTGGATTGTTGAGGCAGAATCGGGGGTGGAGCTGGCCCCGTTGGGATGTCCATATCTTCTTGGACATTCCGGGCGTCTGGCGTCTCTTCGGGTATCGGAACCCTTAGTGGGGAAGGGACTTGCTGTGAAGCTGACGCCCCAGTTTGGATTTAAATGGGTCATTTGTATAATTAATGAAATTAATTAGGGAAAAATGAAATTGCGAAGGAAATAATGAAATTGGGGAAATATGAGATGGAATGGTGTAGTTGGATTAACTAATCACACACCAGCGGAAATGTTGTTAATTTATCTGTTTGGTAAATTTACTATCTGTTTAGAAATAACTGCTTTGGGCTATCGGTGGAGGATAGTCTTGATTGTTGTAGACACTGCATGATGATTAGGTGAATTAAAACTAATCAATTGAGTAGGTCATTGAATATGACGGATGGAATAACACATTGAATATGTGTTTTTACAGCGATCCCGATTTTCACTTCATTGTTTAATTGTATTTCGAGCTCGGGTCTGTGGATGTTGGTTGTTGTCTTATTCTCGTTTCCATCCTTTACTCTTTGTATTTGAGTCTTGGGTTGTGTTGGGCAGGTTTGAAACAGGTTGGTTGTGTTTGGGAACCAAGAGTTGATGCCCAAATTTTGGCATTCACGCTCGAGTAGGGATTTTGACGCTCGAGCGGGCCCTTTGCTTTTGTTCCTCCGCTCGACCGAGCAGTTTGGCGCTCGAGCGGGATTATTCAGTCTCCAGTATTTTTTCCCTGCAGGTCATCGGACGCTCAAGCGTCCACTTTCACGCTCGAGCGGGGACCTTCGTCTGCAGAACTTCTGGAAGTGTGCATTCGACGCTCGAGCATCGCTTTTCACGCTCGAGCGGGGGTCTGTGTCTAACGCTCGAGCGGGCTGTGTAGTATATCAGTCCAGTTGAAGCTTTTTGGATCACTTTTTCAGGCCATTCGCTCTCTCTAACTTTCCAAAACCCTATCTGGAGAGCTCCTCTCTCTAGAATACATCTTTTCTTTACGAAATCATCTAGTTTTAGCGATCTTCCACCCTTGCCCCTTTGTAAATAGTGTAGAGCTTGGTGTGGGCTACGTTTGGATTCGAAAATCTTTGGGTTTGGAGCACCTACGAATTTCTTCATCTTTTCCTTTGAGCTCCGAAATTTGAGGTAGGGATAACTACTCATATATATGATCTTTGACATAAACTTGTGGTCATTTTGATTTAATGTTGAAGTTGGAAAATTTTGGGTGTTAGGCTTTCAAAATGTATAAAGAGGGGTTTTTGTTCTTTTGACCAATACATGTGTATTTTGGGTCTTAAAATAAGGTTATTGATGTTTATTAATGATATTTGGACCTTTGGGTCAATGTTGAGAAAAAAGAGAGAAAAGCCCTAATTTATTGTGATGAATAAATTTGTATAATTAATTTGGGAAAGTTATAGAAATATGACATTGAGTTGGAAATAATGAAATTGGGTAATTATGAGGTTTAATAGTGGAGTTGGATTAATTGATCACTTACCTTTGAAATTGTAGATAATTTATCTGTTGATAATTTATTATCTGTTTAGAAATAATTGTTTTGGGCTATCGGTGGAGGATAGTCTTGATTGTTGTACACACTGCATAATGATTAGGTGAGTTAAAACTAATCAATTGAATATGTCATAGAATATGACGGATGGGATAACACATTGAATATGTGCTTGGCTTGATCATTGTATATGATAAGTGTTTAAATACATTGTATATGTATATTGTTTGGGAGGAGATAGGGGATGTACTCCACGGTTTGGGAGGAGATAGGGGATGGACTCCTAAACCGGATTTGGGAGAAGATAGAGGATGGACTCCAGTGATAACTAAGTTGGCCGGAGTGTCTAGGGTGAAAGTCCCGAAATCCTAATTGCGTTTGCATAACGTAGATGAATTGAAGTATTGTTAATATGAGTTGTAATCTCATTTGAAATTGAATTGCTGAAGTATTGTTAATATGAGTTGTAGGCTCATTATGAACTGTTTGGCTGAATAGGGAACCACATCTATGAATTGGTCTGGATAATGAAATTGAAAAAGATGTTTGTTTGTTTATATGAGTTAAACATTTATCAAAAGCCAATGTTTTAGTTATTGCTCATATTATGTTTAGCATATCTCTACTACGCGTTGGCTCACCTTATATGGGACATCATTTTCAGGTTCAGGTGTTATGCCGCCACCAAGGCCTTAGCTTGGATGGTTTGGGGAGTTGAAGACTCTTTGGGTTGTTTTATTACTTTGGTGATACATGTAAATTAAAGCCAAGGGCTTATTTGTGTAGAGAGTTAGAACTCTTCTTTTGTTGTAACCAAGTGTTGACTTGGAAAGTTGTAAACCTACAGGGCATTTACTTTTGTTGTCAACATGTATTACTTTTGTAAGAATACTCTGATGAATGGAAATATGTTTTATTCTCTTGTCTATGAATATCATGAATGTTGGGTTCATATGTATTATTTTGAGGGCGTTACAACTTGGTATCAGAGCGTACCGGGTTTGAATACCTTGGGTACGTGGGGAGTGGTTAGTAACACAATGGGTTTGTCTCGTTTGTTAGAGACTTATGTATGATGCTATGTGTTTATTTGATAACATGCTTATGTGACTAAATGGGTATGGAATCTAGTTTCTAGGATGTTGTTTGGATCCTTGGGTTTCTGGGAGTCCTGCTGGAGAGACACTTGATCACTGCCGTTTCTAACTGGAACTCTAGCAATGCCACGGGACTGTCATTATTCGGAAATGAAATTCGTAAGTGCTTATGTTATTATGTGCTTACGTGGAGTGAATTACAGTTGTCCATTGCATTAGGACGTGAGTGAAATAACTTCGGCATATTTGTGAATGTGCTAACGTCTTCATTACCTTTATTAGGATGTCAGGACGAGGACGTGATGGTAGGCTGTAACAGCGCCCGCGCGGGCCTCGTGCTACAGTTCGGACTCGATTTGCGTCACGGTTCTTAATCTGAACCAAAGAGTCCAAATCTGGCAAATCGTTTTGAGAAACAGATTTTTGAAAAAGTAGTGCCAAACATGGACTGCTTTGCCAGATACAGAGTCGCCACCTAAATATTTTTAAAATGGGAAAATTTAGGAAACCCTGACTCGGTGCCGAAGGCCACATGTCCGTCATCACCGGAGTTGTCTCGGCTCGGGAGCTTGGGTACGATCGGGGAAGGTCAGCTATGAGCACCTCCTTTCGCCCGGTCCGAAGACCGGCCTCTACTAACCGTGATATCCGTTTTTGAAAACTTTATATGTTCTTAAACCAATTATTAGCCTAGAATTACTATGTTATGCGCGCAGCAAACAAGTATAGACCAAATCACCCAAATTGGAACAAAACATTTCACGTTTGTTTTGAAAATGGTTTGCTACTCGCAAGTAGGCTAAAATGCAGATTTTGCCACCCTCAAGTGGGCTTTTAGAAAAGATGATTTTGCCACTATCTAGTGGGCTTAAAACTCACAGTTTTAATGCATTATTCCAATTTAGGTAATTCAACCTCCATCCACAGGCATTCAAGCAGTTATATCACATAAGCAGCTAGCCTCATGGTAATCATACTGTCATGGCAACACTAACACGCATGCGATATGCTAAAGCATAAAAGCTTACCTAGTACTCCGAGCCAAAACAGAAACTAGTCAGTAATCATATGCATGATCCTAGTTCATGTTAAAAAATGGCTAATGCATCACATGCAAAAATGCAATCTAGGCAGGCTCAGCTAACCTAAGCATGGCATATGAAATGCGATCAACTATCACATAGTCAATTTTTGAATTGAAGTACGAATGCAGTTAGCGTGATGTACCGAGCCTAATGCATGCAATACAAATGCATGAATGCACGCATGCATAGCATAAGGTATGCTAAAATAAATGTGCCCTAATCTACCACCATAAGCAGGTAAATAAAAGGGAGAAAGAAGTAGGGGTTGGAAGACATGCACACACACACCTACACTTATTACAAGTATGCCCTCGCTCGGAGGGACCAAATAAATATTACAAATTAATTAACTACGCGAGCTAATTAAATATTACAAATTAATTAACAAATTAATTATTCTAAGAAAGCAGTAAACCGCCTCGGGAAGCGCGCCGCCATGCGTAGGCTGCCTCTGTTTTCTTTCCTGTGCTCCTCTGGAGGCTGCCAAAATTTCAGGACTGCTTCCTTGGATGCTGGGAGACACCACCGGCTGGGTGAAATTGCCACTGGCACTGAGATGTTGCCACCGGCACAAAATTGAAGCTGTCGGTAGAGAAAAGATTGCCGGCCGGCACCTTACACTGCCGGTCGGCAGAGTATTCCTGCAGAACCTGCAACCCACAGCAACAGAGGACAAGGCAAAGCATGGCAGCACATTTCAAGGCATATATGCACCAACCATGTCTCTTATCATTGTAATGACTCAAAGGGACATGTGCCTCGATTCTCGGACCACCAATCACGCATTTCCATGCATGATGGCCCAAAGAACCAAGTATGCAACTTTGATTTCAAATGCAATGCAAACCAAATAAACACACAAGGAGGCCTAACCTCTATCATACTCATCTCAAGAGGCAAGGTGATGCATGCAAGATGCAATGCAACTTAGGCATACGAGCTAAGGATGCAACATGCCGATACAAGCAAACATGCAAGATGAGCATGCAAATAAGCAAAGGATGGTCTTAAACATGAATTAGGCAGCTCTAGTTAGGCCCAAAACAGTGGCCATAATATGAAAATGAAGTGCCTCGAAATGCGTGCACACGGACACGCAAACCGAGGCAATGGCATATGCAATGCAATGGTTAAAATGGCATATAGAATGCAACATGGACTTATACTAACATGAGAGAGCCTCAGCCACACTCACATAAGAGGCCGATGAATGAAAATGAAGTGCCTCGAAATGCGTGCACACGGGCACGCAAACCGAGGCAATGGCATATGCAATGCAATGGCA
This sequence comes from Camellia sinensis, assembly GCF_055761805.1. Taxonomy (NCBI): domain Eukaryota; kingdom Viridiplantae; phylum Streptophyta; class Magnoliopsida; order Ericales; family Theaceae; genus Camellia; species Camellia sinensis. Next base: position 14,485,066 of record NC_138969.1, read on the forward strand.
TGGAGAATGACATGCAATCATGCTAATGGAATTTCAGCACTGAAATGTGGGGGAAAACAGCCCCGAAATGAGGCGAAAACACAACCGATGCATGGAATAGTCCCGAAACATGGACTTTTGGCACCCGAAATGGCTTACAGCTATACAAAGCATGCACAATATGGACATGGAGCATGAATACAGAAGAAAAAAAAGCTTCAAAATAAGCATTTTTCTAGTACAAGTCATGGCCAAACAACAAGCAAAGATAGGGCAACAATGGCATGCAAAAATGGCCCTAAACATGAGGTTATGAAGCAACTCACGGCTGCTAACTCCAAACAGGTTAGGGCCCTTCAACAACATTGAAGAGGGAACCAAAATATGCACATTTACAGAACTGTAGAAGCCCTAAAAACAAACATGGGTAGGGCTAAGCTCTTATGCAAGAAATGGGCCAAAAGGTGGCCAAAGAAGCAAGTATGCAAAAAATTCATCAAACAGCAAAAGACCCTGAATAAAACATGACAAGGGGGTCAAAATATGGCTGTTTTTAGTTCGGACCAAAGTCCAAAAACAGCAACATCAGGGGCTGCCAAGGCATGCAAAAATGGGACCAAAAAGAGAATATAAAGGCAAGTATAACATGGAGGTCCGAAACAGTGTTGAGCCCTTCTTCAATGTTGAAGAAGGGCTCAAAATAAGCCTATTTTCAGTTTACATCAGGCTCTAAAACAGATCATACACAGGCCAAAAAATACATGCGAGATTATGGCATTTAAGAGGGGTAATGAAGCAAGTGCAAGCTACTGTCCTCAAACAGCAATAGGTCCTCAATCAAACATGAAGAGGACCTCAAAATATGATGATTTGAAGTTTGGGTCGGAGCCCAAAGATGTAACCACAAGGAGCTAAGATATAGGCTAAAAAAATGCGCAAAAGAGGGAAAGTAGGACTCACCCTTGTAGAACCAATCTTTAGCAACCTTTGGACTGAGTTTGGGAGCTTTTAACCTCTGGAGGACAGCCTCAAGCTGCTGGAATAGGCGTTGGATGCCTTGTGCTATGAGTTGATGAAGAAATGGCCCAAGAACAAGGGTATTTGGTGGTTGAATGAGAGAGATATAGAGAGAGATCAAGGGTTGTGTGTATGTATATCAGATATATCTATATATCTCTGGTTTTTTGTTCCAAAAAATCCAACCTAAACAAAGGAGGAGGAGAGGTGCTTATATAAGCAATGCTAAGCTTCTAAGACAAGCTTCAAAGGGGCCAAGGGGTTCAAGGGGGGTGCAATGCTTCTAGAGGAAGCTAAAACAGCTGGCCAAGCTTCTTGGAGAAGCTTGGCCAAAAGGTTCAAGCTTCTAGAAGGTTAAGGGGTTCAAAGGCTCACAAGGTGCAAAACAAACACACATGCACGTGGGGGATCGATTCTGTGCATTCCAGCTGGCACAGCTGGAATCCACTCAATCTGCAGAATGCTCCGGAAGGTCGTCGGCTAGCAAAAAAGGCCGGTCGGCCACTTTAATCTGCCGGTCGGCACAATAAATGGCCGGTCGGCACAAACAGAGTGCCGATGGGTGGCCGGTAAGGTCAAAAAATTCCAATTGGTGTCTAAATTGAAGCCCCGGAAGTTAGCTTTCCAATGGCGCAAACCTTGCATCAAAATTCCTCCTGTGAAAAAAGTTATGCCCTTTTCCGTGAAGCCGCGCAGATTCGATCCAACCGGGATGATGCCCGACTTCAACTGATCATATCTCCCCCACCCGGACTTGGCTCTAGGAGATTCTTGAGTGTAAAATGAAGCCCCGGAAGTAAGATTTCCGACGGTGGTGGCCTCATAGCTTAACTCCAAGTGTACAGATAGATAAGCCCGATTCAGCGAAGGCTGCTCGACTCGCTTCTACCCGGATTCATGCCGAACTTCTCCCAAGCTAGTTTTCTCCTCTCCTTTCCTCTTTTCTTCAACTGCAAAACCCTAAACAAAGTGTTTTGAAAGATTTGCCTCTCTTCTAGCCGAAGAAACTGATTCTTTGCCCTACACATCTCTCAACACCGAGCAAACCATCAGTAGTGCCCAAGTCTTAAGGGCGGTCAAAAATGGGGTGTCTACAGTTGCCCCTCTTTGACAGAACTCGAAAGTCATAACAATGACGGGAGTGAATGTCAAAGCCCAGAGACGACCCATTTTTGACAAGGCCGAAGACTTGGACAAACAAACAAAATACCGATAAATAAATGGTTGTGCCCACAGGCTGCCTACGTATCCCTTTGCAAGGAATCAAACCAGCGTAGTTCAGGGGCATGATGCAAATGATATGCAGGAAGACTTTGATAATTGGACTTATACGCCACGCGAAGCCAGTTTTGAAAGTTGGACTTATACGCTACGCGAAGCCGGTTTTGAAAGTTGGACTTATACGCTACGCGAGGCCGATTTTGAAAGTTGGACTTATACGCTACGCGAAGCCGGTTATCACTCATGATCATGTAAAGAGAGCTGTAATGAAGCAATTATGTGAAATAAATGCAACATTTTAAGCGAATGCTAGGCAAGCAAGTAAGCTCAAGCCAAACTACACCTCGTGCAGAAAGGATGTAAGAGAATTATGCAATTCTCACGAACATGTGCGTTAGATACACAAAAGTGAACGAAGTGTGATAGATACACTAAGTGGACAAACATGCGTGATAGATACACAAAAGTGAAGAGAGTGTGATGGACATGCTTACATGAATAAAGTGTGATTGATACACTAAGCAAAGCAAAGTGTGATAGATACACAAAGCGAAACAAGTGTGATGGATACACTGAGCAAATATGTGGTAGATACACTAAGCAACCGTGTGTGGTGGATGCACAAAGGGAGCGTGTGATAAATACACAAAGTGAACGTGTGATAGATACACAAAGTAAGCATAGTGTGATAGATACATAAAAGGTGAAGCTAGTGTGATGGATACACTATATGAAGCAAAGTGTGAGCGTGTGATAGATACACAAAAGGTGTGCACAAAGTGTGATAGATGCACTAAGTGAACAAGTGTGATGGATACACAAAAGGTGAACACAAAGTGTGATAGATACACAAAGTGAGAGTGCGTGATTGATACACAAAGCGAACGTGTGTGATTGATACACAAAGCGAGCATGTGATAGATACACTATATGAAGCAACATGTGATACATACAGTAGTTGAGCGTGTGATAGATACACTAAGCGAGTATGGTGAGTATAGTGTGATAGATACACTAAGTGAATAAGGTATGATAGATATACTAAAGGTGAACACAAAGTGTGATAGATGCACTAAGTGAACAAAGTATGATAGATATACTGAAAGCGAACACGAAGTGTGATAGATGCACTTAGTGAGCAAGTATGATAGATATACTGAAAGCGAACACGAAGTGTGATAGATGCACTTAGTGAGCAAGTATGATAGATATACTGAAAGCGAACACGAAGTGTGATAGATGCACTTAGTGAGCAAGTATGATAGACATACTAAAAGGGAACACAAAGTGTGATAGATGCACTATGTGAACAGAGTGTGATTGATACACTAAAAGTGAACACGAAGTGTGATAGATGCACTTAGTGAACAAAGTATGATTGATATACTGAAAATGAACACAAAGTGTGATAGATGCACTATGTGAACAGAGTGTGATTGATACACTAAAAATGAACACAAAGTGTGATAGATGCACAGTGTGAACAAAGTATGATTGATATACTGAAAATGAACACAAAGTGTGATAGATGCACTATGTGAACAGAGTATGATTGATATACTGAAAATGAACACAAAGTGTGATAGATGCACTATGTGAACAGAGTGTGATTGATACACTAAAAGTGAACACAAAGTGTGATAGATGCACAGTGTGAACAAAGTATGATTGATATACTGAAAATGAACACAAAGTGTGATAGATGCACTATGTGAACAAAGTGTGATTGATACACTAAAAGTGAATACGAAGTGTGATAGATGCACTTAGTGAACAAAGTATGATTGATATACTGAATCAATGAAGTGTGATTGATACACTGAAAGTGTGATACAGAAAAAGAGAATGTGTGTGATAGATACACAAAATGAAAGAAGTGTGATTGATACACTAAGTGAAGAGAGTGTGATTGATACACTAAATGAACATGCGATAGATACACAAAGTGAGTGAAGTGTGATTGATACACTAAAGCAAATGAAGTGTGATTGATACACTATATGAATGAAAGCGTAACTGAAGCGTGATTGATACACTAAGCGAATGAAGTGTGATTGATACACTAAAGTGAGTGTGTGTGATTGATACACAAAAGTGAATGACCTTAAAACGGAACTTCTTCGAATGAACCGTGCATACAATATCGTGCATGACTGAGGAAGAAACTTGATAGGTATAATGCATTACAATGCAAGTGAAGTGGATGCATAACAATGCAAGTGGAAGAGTGCATAACCTTGAAGCAGGATTGATCTTGCGCCTGAGGTAGAGGTACACTCATATTTCGGAGCATTGACAAGGCCCTGAAGAGGTACGTCCGGAGTACAATCACGGAATTTTCTGAAGTTGACACAAACTCAGATACTTTGATTTTCACTCTTTTGCTTTTGCTTTGCAGTCTGGAACTATCATAGCTTCAGATAGGTCCTGGTTTCACCGTTCACACTTATCGGGGGTGGACCCTGCAGTTTTTTGGAAAAAAAGAATCGTGTTTTGCAGAAACGTGAAGGATGGCACAGCACTCTGAGCACAAAACGATTTATTTTTGAAATTGAGAGATGAGTTTTCGACCAGGTATTGAGTCTACGACTGAACACAGCGAGAAAGACTCAACAACAGAAAACAAAAGGTAAACAACCTAAACACGTCGAGACACGCTCGGAATGACTCAAAGCAAGAATCGAGACAAACAAAACAAAAGACACGACACATAGACGTGCACAGGGAGCCTGTTTCACCGGGTATTATTCCCACCCTTTCTTATTTGTGATTCTCACATCACTCGGCTCTCAAGCTCGGTTTTTCTCTCAAAACCCTTTTCTCGCTTTTTCTCTCAGCGCACATCTCTCTATTCTTTAATCTCTCGTTTTTCATCCCTCCCCTGGGTGGTTGATGGATAAGCTGGAAATTGTGGGCTCTTGCCCCTGGTATTCTACCAGCTTTTGATTCTTATTCACAACAGTGAATTCCTCCCACAGAGGGGGTTGCGCTACAGCTGGGTATGTAGCACATCTGTAGCTGACATCAGTTGATGATGCTCTGCTGGGAAGTTCGGACATGATCAGATCTGTCCAAACAAAGGAGTGGAATATCTTGATCCGTTCCTGTCCGTGCTTCGCACTTGGCTTGATACCTTGTTGCGTGGAGGATGTGAGAGCCTTCTGCCCTTTTGCGGTCAGCTTCAGAGGTGCCCTTTTCTGGCAGGTGCCCTTTCTGGCAGATGCATTGACAACGGGGGAAAGACAGGAAGCCTGACTCAACTGTGCCCCTAGTTCATCATTTTGACCATTTTTTTGGTTTTCTACGAAAACAATTTTTGACCAATATGAGAGTTAGATTAACACACTTGTTCGATTTTTGATTTGAAATCATGCAAGTCAGGCTATGAGCACTGAAAATTTTCCTTTTTTGGGTCCAAGAAATGGTCCAGTTTTTGGAAAAGATGGAACAATTTTCGAGAAAATTAGTCAACCTCAGTAAAAATTCTCAAAAACTATTTTTGCAAACGGCCGATGCTTAACAAGCGCGGAACTTACTCTTGAGACGTACAACCTCGGATCTGGACAAAATTGCCCCCTTGCTCGAAGAGAGCTGCATGGCAACGGAAAGTTGCCCCTTGTTTGAACGGCACCGCAGTGCATTGAATGGCAATGGAAAGTTGCCCCTTGTGTGAATGGCTCCGCGGCATATTATAATCAGTCCTCGAAGCGATGATTGCAACCGAACTCTCGGATACAGAGAAGGCAAAGATTATCAGAACCATTACATGGACATGATCAAATTCGAAGTGTTTGTGGCTGGACTTCAAGATGAAGTTGCCTACGTATCCCAAACATGGGAATCAAGCCTTACGTAGTTCGGGGTTAAGGTACACTCGGGTATTTAACCTCTCCTTTTTAGGCTCTAACTTTTGCCAAGGCGCCCGATGCGGGTTTTCGACCTTGCGAGCTTTGTTTTTCTTTTCTTTTCAATTCTTTTCATTTCATTTCTTTTCATTTCTTTTCATTTCGTTTCTTTTTTTTTATTATTTTCTTTTTTTGTTCTTTTCTTTGCCTTTTTTTTTTCTTTTTTGTATTTTTCTCTTGCTCTAACTTTTGCCTGGGTCGCCCTTTCCGGTTTTCGGCCCAGCGAGCCTCTCAAAGGGTAAAAGTATAACAAATCCATGCCAAATGGTTTTAGGGTTTTGAAGCCATCCGTATCCAGGAGAGTGGCTGTTGTATTGATTTACTGAAGGATCCATCTTCGGCTCTTCAAGCATATCTGACATTTTTGCCCCTAGTTTAAGGAGGGGCTTCTGATCTAGCTTGACAAGCTTCCTTTGATCTGATCTTCTTGATCTGACTTTGGTGCCTCTTGTTCGAGGGCTGCTTCAAAATGGCCACATAGGCCTCACGTTGTGGTTGACCATTGAACGTTCTGAACTCAGGTTCAAGGTTTGAAAGTGAGGGGTCGAATCTCGAGGCTGAGAGCGATCCTAAGCTGCACAATCTCAAGAGTGATTCCACACAGGTCTTCGCAGGATCGCGCAAAACATTTTTTTTTGAAATCTTTTAAGAAAGCGACTAGTCGCTCGCGCTGAAGACAGTGTGGGACCAATCTGGATCAAGCCAGGATCCTTCTCAGTACTCACGCTAACAAACATGATTTCATTCATTAAGGGCTTAGCACACCTCTCTTTCTCTCAATTGATCAAAATTTTGCAAATCCCGAGGAATTCCTTCCGCTTCGTTTTCACCGCAGTGTTCAAAAAAAAAAAGTTTTGAAAAAAAACTTAGGTCATTACAATGACTTCAAGGCACAGAAAAGGCAGGCGAAGAGCACTGTCATTCCATTCAATACTTCTGGCCCAACTGGCACACGGCGGAAGCAAACACAAGAGTGTGAAAATCACTGCTGTTCCATTCAAATCTGTTGGCATAACTAGCTCCAAGGCAGAAACAGACTCAAAAGGACAAACACAAAGTAAAATAGTGATATCCGAAGTAACACCCCCGGAATCACCCGACTTCTGTACAATAGGACTGACTCGATACAACAAGACAGACCCGACTGACTCAGTATGAGAAGACTGACTCAATACAAATTGAGAAAACTGACCCAATACCCAAGTCAGAAAACACAAAAACTAGCATTCGTAAAATGCTCGAAACAGTGCGTGCCAAACGCCACATCTAGAGTAAACTGAGTGCCGCCCACAGGTGGTTCATCCCCTGATCACATATTCGTACTATCCCCTGAGTTCACTGATCCAGTGGTGATAGACTTTACTGAGCTGGTGCGGCAATGACCTTGTTGTCAAACAAATCTTGCACATCATGGCGCAGACGAAAGCAGCTATCGGTCTCATGACCGGTTTGTTGGTGGTACGCACAGTACTTAGTCTGGTCATGCTTTGCAGGGATAGGATCGGGTAGGGGCCGTTGTTCCAACGGTTTCAGATGTCCTTTCCGGAGTAAGACCTCTAGAGCCTTTGACAAAGGCATATGAAGTGGAGTGAAGACCCTCTTGACTCGAGGTGGATATTTTGTTTTTTGTGAGCTACTTCCGGATGCACCGGTGAATGGGGTGGCTGTTTTTGATGCGGTGGTGGTAACCATGCCCACTTCAGAAGATCTTGCAGCTGCATCACCACTGGTGGTTGCATTAGAACTGCGGGAAAACGCCCTCCTGGGCTGCTCCTTCTCCTGGTCAATGAGGCCCTGCTTCATAGCATCCTCAATTTGTACCCCCATCACATGCAAGTCTGGAAAGGTAGGGAAGGGGATCACGATCATTTTCTGCATTAGCTTGGGCTGGAGATTGCGCACAATCATCCAAATTTGATCTTTGTCAGTGGGCCTAAGGATCGTCATTGAAGCCTTGGCCCTCCATCTGGTTACAAATTCTGAGAAGCTCTCCTCGGTTTCTTGCCTCGTTGTCTCGAGATCCCGGGTCGTGATCTCGATTTGTGTGTTATACGAGTACTGCAGGATGAAGGCCTCAGCCATCTCGTCCCAACTTCTCTTGACGTCATCCTCCAATTTGGCGTACCATGCGGCCGCTACACCCGACAGGGTCCGGCCAAATAAAGACAGCTTCTGCAGTCTAGTGAGGCCTATTGGCCTTAGGATGTCTGAAAACAATCGTAGGTGCACCATAGGATCCCCAGATCCATCAAAACGATCAATTTGTGGCATCTTAAACCGGTCTGGCAGTGTCACGGCTGCGTCAGTGTATCCGTCTCCAATGTCCAGAATGGACTTCACACCTTGAGATTTCTTAAACAGCTTTTCAAGCTTGCTCATTTTTAATGCCACGGGCTCCACCTCGAGCTTGAAGGGAGAATCTGATTGGTTGATAGGAGTGGGTGCCTTGGATAGTTGAGGCAGAATCGGGGGTGGAACTGGCCCGACTGGAATGTCCATATCATCCTGGACATGGGTTGCCTCCCCGAGAATGGGAACTCTTGGTGGGGGATAGTCTTGATTGTTTTGGGCTATCGGTGGAGGATAGTCTTGATTGTTGTACACACTGCATAATGATTAGGTGAGTTAAAACTAATCAATTGAATATGTCATAGAATATGACGGATGGGATAACACATTGAATATGTGCTTGGCTTGATCATTGTATATGATAAGTGTTTAAATACATTGTATATGTATATTGTTTGGGAGGAGATAGGGGATGTACTCCACGGTTTGGGAGGAGATAGGGGATGGACTCCTAAACCGGATTTAGGAGAAGATAGATGATGGACTCCAGTGATAACTAAGTTGGCCGGAGTGTCTAGGGTGAAAGTCCCGAAATCCTAATTGCGTTTGCATAACGTAGATGAATTGAAGTATTGTTAATATGAGTTGTAATCTCATTTGAAATTGAATTGCTGAAGTATTGTTAATATGAGTTGTAGGCTCATTATGAACTGTTTGGCTGAATAGGGAACCACATCTATGAATTGGTTTGGATAATGAAATGGAAAAAGATGTTTGTTTGTTTATATGAGTTAAACATTTATCAAAAGCCAATGTTTTAGTTATTGCTCATATTATGTTTAGCATATCTCTACTACGCGTTGGCTCACCTTATATGGGACATCATTTTCAGGTTCAGGTGTTATGCCGCCACCAAGGCCTTAGCTTGGATGGTTTGGGGAGTTGAAGACTCTTTGGGTTGTTTTATTACTTTGGTGATACATGTAAATTAAAGCCAAGGGCTTATTTGTGTAGAGAGTTAGAACTCTTCTTTTGTTGTAACCAAGTGTTGACTTGGAAAGTTGTAAACCTACAGGGCATTTACTTTTGTTGTCAACATGTATTACTTTTGTAAGAATACTCTGATGAATGGAAATATGTTTTATTCTCTTGTCTATGAATATCATGAATGTTGGGTTCATATGTATTATTTTGAGGGCGTTACAACTTGGTATCAGAGCGTACCGGGTTTGAATACCTTGGGTACGTGGGGAGTGGTTAGTAACACAATGGGTTTGTCTCGTTTGTTAGAGACTTATGTATGATGCTATGTGTTTATTTGATAACATGCTTATGTGACTAAATGGGTATGGAATCTAGTTTCTAGGATGTTGTTTGGATCCTTGGGTTTCTGGGAGTCCTGCTGGAGAGACACTTGATCACTGCCGTTTCTAACTGGAACTCTAGCAATGCCACGGGACTGTCATTATTCGGAAATGAAATTCGTAAGTGCTTATGTTATTATGTGCTTACGTGGAGTGAATTACAGTTGTCCATTGCATTAGGACGTGAGTGAAATAACTTCGGCATATTTGTGAATGTGCTAACGTCTTCATTACCTTTATTAGGATGTCAGGACGAGGACGTGATGGTAGGCTGTAACAGCGCCCGCGCGGGCCTCGTGCTACAGTTCGGACTCGATTTGCGTCACGGTTCTTAATCTGAACCAAAGAGTCCAAATCTGGCAAATCGTTTTGAGAAACAGATTTTTGAAAAAGTAGTGCCAAACATGGACTGCTTTGCCAGATACAGAGTCGCCACCTAAATATTTTTAAAATGGGGAAATTTAGGAAACCCTGACTCGGTGCCGAAGGCCACATGTCCGTCATCACCGGAGTTGTCTCGGCTCGGGAGCTTGGGTACGATCGGGGAAGGTCAGCTATGAGCACCCCCTTTCGCCCGGTCCGAAGACCGGCCTCTACTAACCGTGATATCCGTTTTTCAAAACTTTATATGTTCTTAAACCAATTGTTAGCCTAGAATTACTATGTTATGCGCGCAGCAAACAAGTATAGACCAAATCACCCAAATTGGAACAAAACATTTCACGTTTGTTTTGAAAATGGTTTGCTACTCGCAAGTAGGCTAAAATGCAGATTTTGCCACCCTCAAGTGGGCTTTTAGAAAAGATGATTTTGCCACTATCTAGTGGGCTTAAAACTCACAGTTTTAATGCATTATTCCAATTTAGGTAATTCAACCTCCATCCACAGGCATTCAAGCAGTTATATCACATAAGCAGCTAGCCTCATGGTAATCATACTGTCATGGCAACACTCACACGCATGCGATATGCTAAAGCATAAAAGCTTACCTAGTACTCCGAGCCAAAACAGAAACTAGTCAGTAATCATATGCATGATCCTAGTTCATGTTAAAAAATGGCTAATGCATCACATGCAAAAATGCAATCTAGGCAGGCTCGGCTAACCTAAGCATGGCATATGAAATGCGATCAACTATCACATAGTCAATTTTTGAATTGAAGTACGAATGCAGTTAGCGTGATGTACCGAGCCTAATGCATGCAATACAAATGCATGAATGCACGCATGCATAGCATAAGGTATGCTAAAATAAATGTGCCCTAATCTACCATCATAAGCAGGTAAATAAAAGGGAGAAAGAAGTGGGGGTTGGAAGACATGCACACACACACCCACACTTATTACAAGTATGCCCTCGCTCGGAGGGACCAAATAAATATTACAAATTAATTAACTACGCGAGCTAATTAAATATTACAAATTAATTAACAAATTAATTATTCTAAGAAAGCAGTAAACCGCCTCGGGAAGCGCGCCGCCATGCGTAGGCTGCCTCTGTTTTCTTTCCTGTGCTCCTCTGGAGGCTGCCAAAATTTCAGGACTGCTTCCTTGGATGCTGGGAGACACCACCGGCTGGGTGAAATTGCCACTGGCACTGAGATGTTGCCACCGGCACAAAATTGAAGCTGTCGGCAGAGAAAAGATTGCCGGCCGGCACCTTACACTGCCGGTCGGCAGAGTATTCCTGCAGAACCTGCAACCCACAGCAACAGAGGACAAGGCAAAGCATGGCAGCACATTTCAAGGCATATATGCACCAACCAGGTCTCTTATCATTGTAATGACTCAAAGGGACATGTGCCTCGATTCTCGGACCACCAATCACGCATTTCCATGCATGATGGCCCAAAGAACCAAGTATGCAACTTTGATTTCAAATGCAATGCAAACCAAATAAACACACAAGGAGGCCTAACCTCTATCATACTCATCTCAAGAGGCAAGGTGATGCATGCAAGATGCAATGCAACTTAGGCATACGAGCTAAGGATGCAACATGCCGATACAAGCAAACATGCAAGATGAGCATGCAAATAAGCAAAGGATGGTCTTAAACATGAATTAGGCAGCTCTAGTTAGGCCCAAAACAGTGGCCATAATATGAAAATGAAGTGCCTCGAAATGCGTGCACACGGACACGCAAACCGAGGCAATGGCATATGCAATGCAATGGTTAAAATGGCATATAGAATGCAACATGGACTTATACTAACATGAGAGAGCCTCAGCCACACTCACATAAGAGGCCGATGAATGAAAATGAAGTGCCTCGAAATGCGTGCACACGGGCACGCAAACCGAGGCAATGGCATATGCAATGCAATGGCATGGAGAATGACATGCAATCATGCTAATGGAATTTCAGCACTGAAATGTGGGGGAAAACAGCCCCGAAATGAGGCGAAAACACAACCGATGCATGGAATAGTCCCGAAACATGGACTTTTGGCACCCGAAATGGCTTACAGCTATACAAAGCATGCACAATATGGACATGGAGCATGAAGACAGAAGAAAAAAAAGCTTCAAAATAAGCATTTTTCTAGTACAAGTCATGGCCAAACAACAAGCAAAGATAGGGCAACAATGGCATGCAAAAATGGCCCTAAACATGAGGTTATGAAGCAACTCACGGCTGCTAACTCCAAACAGGTTAGGGCCCTTCAACAACATTGAAGAGGGACCCAAAATATGCACATTTACAGAACTGTAGAAGCCCTAAAAACAAACATGGGTAGGGCTAAGCTCTTATGCAAGAAATGGGCCAAAAGGTGGCCAAAGAAGCAAGTATGCAAAACATTCATCAAACAGAAAAAGACCCTTAATAAAACATGACAAGGGGGTCAAAATATGGCTGTTTTTAGTTCGGACCAAAGTCCAAAAACAGCAACATCAGGGGCTGCCAAGGCATGCAAAAATGGGACCAAAAAGAGAATATAAAGGCAAGTATAACATGGAGGTCCGAAACAGTGTTGAGCCCTTCTTCAATGTTGAAGAAGGGCTCAAAATAAGCCTATTTTCAGTTTACATCAGGCTCTAAAACAGATCATACACAGGCCAAAAAATACATGCGAGATTATGGCATTTAAGAGGGGTAATGAAGCAAGTGCAAGCTACTGTCCTCAAACAGCAATAGGTCCTCAATCAAACATGAAGAGGACCTCAAAATATGATGATTTGAAGTTTGGGTCGGAGCCCAAAGATGTAACCACAAGGAGCTAAGATATAGGCTAAAAAAATGCGCAAAAGAGGGAAAGTAGGACTCACCCTTGTAGAACCAATCTTTAGCAACCTTTGGACTGAGTTTGGGAGCTTTTAACCTCTGGAGGACAGCCTCAAGCTGCTGGAATAGGCGTTGGATGCCTTGTGCTATGAGTTGATGAAGAAATGGCCCAAGAACAAGGGTATTTGGTGGTTGAATGAGAGAGATATAGAGAGAGATCAAGGGTTGTGTGTATTTATATCAGATATATCTATATATCTCTGGTTTTTTGTTCCAAAAAATCCAACCTAAACAAAGGAGGAGGAGAGGTGCTTATATAAGCAATGCTAAGCTTCTAAGACAAGCTTCAAAGGGGCCAAGGGGTTCAAGGGGGGTGCAATGCTTCTAGAGGAAGCTAAAACAGCTGGACAAGCTTCTTGGAGAAGCTTGGCCAAAAGGTTCAAGCTTCTAGAAGGTTAAGGGGTTCAAAGGCTCACAAGGTGCAAAACAAACACACATGCACGTGGGGGATCGATTCTGTGCATTCCACCTGGCACAGCTGGAATCCACTCAATCTGCAGAATGCTCCGGAAGGTCGTCGGCTAGCTAAAAAGGCCGGTCGGCCACTTTAATCTGCCGGTCGGCACAATAAATGGCCGGTCGGCACAATAAATTACCGGTCGGCACAAACAGAGTGCCGATGGGTGGCCGGTAAGGTCAAAAAACTGCCGATTGGTGTCTAAATTGAAGCCCCGGAAGTTAGCTTTCCAATGGCGCAAACCTTGCATCAAAATTCCTCCTGTGTAAAAAGTTATGCCCTTTTCCGTGAAGCCGCGCAGATTCGATCCAACCTGGATGATGCCCGACTTCAACTGATCATATCTCCCCCACCCGGACTTGGCTCTAGGAGATTCTTGAGTGCAAAATGAAGCTCCGGAAGTAAGCTTTCCGACGGTGGTGGCCTCATAGCTTAACTCCAAGTGTACAGATAGATAAGCCCGATTCAGCGAGGGCTGCTCGACTCGCTTCTACCCGGATTCATGCCGAACTTCTCCCAAGCTAGTTTTCTCCTCTCCTTTCCTCTTTTCTTCAACTCCAAAACCCTAAACAAAGTGTTTTGAAAGATTTGCCTCTCTTCTAGCCGAAGAAACTGATTCTTTGCCCTGCACATCTCTCAACACCGAGCAAACCATCAGTAGTGCCCAAGTCTTAAGGGCAGTCAAAAATGGGGTGTCTACAGCGAGGTAGGCCTAGGAGGCAAGAGATGCCTATACCGGATGAAATTCCGGCACAGCAAAAGGGAGTTGGTCTGGCCAATGTGACGGAGCCAGTAGGTCAGCAGGCCATGGGCGCCTTAGCCTGCGAGATGGCAGGAGCATTGAAGGAATCTATGGGCATTCTCAGGGCTGAGAATCAAGCCCAAGCCCATGTAGTTGAGGGGATCCGAATGAGTTTCTAGGGGATCCGAAAGAGCCATTTAAGGCTGATGAGTGGTTTGAGCAGATGATAAAGACGTTTGAGATGCTAGGCATTGAAAACGGAGCCTTGAAGGTGACCTTGGCATCCTTCCAACTGAAGGGAGACGCAGGTCAGTGGTAGAAGTTTACGTGGGGCCGTATTGGTGGGACTTAGGAGGCCTTTGTAGATGTGTAGACGCGCCCGCGGAGGGGGACCTTTTGCTACTACAGTTCGGACTCGATTTTGTTGTCGCGGTTCTTAATCTGAACCAAAGAGTCCAAATCTGGCAAATCGTTTTGAGAAAACAAATGTTTTGAAAAGAGAAGTGTCAAACATGGACTGCTTTGCCAGATACAGAGTCGCCACCTAAATATTTTATTTTTGGGGGAATTTAGGAAACCCTGACTCGGTGCCAAAGGCCACATGTCCGTCATCACCGGAGTTGTCTCGGCTCGGGAGCTAGGGTACGATTGGGGAAGGTCAGCTATGAGCACCCCCTCTCACCCGGTTCGAAGACCTGCCTCTACTAATTATGATATCCGTTTTTTAAAACTTTATGTGTTCTTATTCCAATTATTATCCTAGAATTACTATGTTATGCGTACAGCAAACAAGTATAGACTAGATTGCCTAATTTGGAAATAAACATTGCATATCCGTTTGTTTTGGAAAGCGTTTTGGAATTTGCTACTCGCAAGTAGGCTAAAACATGGATTTTAATGAGTTTTTCCAATTCAGACAATCCACCCTTCACCCACAGGCATTCAAACAGTTTTATCTCATATAAGCACTTAGCCACATGGCAAGCATACTGTCATGGCAACACTCACACGCATGCGGGATGCTAAAGCATAACTACTTACATTGTACTCCGTGCCAAAACAGTAAACTAGTTAGCAAATATGCATGTCCTAGTTTGTGTTAAAATGACTAATGCATCGCATGCAAAAATGTAATTAGAATAGGCCCGGTTAACCTAAATATGGCATATGAAATGCAACCAATTGATTCATGTATTCAATTTTGGAATTTTGAAAATACGAATGCAGTAAGCATGATGTACCGAGCCCAATGCATGCAATACAAATGCATGGATGCACGCATGCATAGCATAAGGTATGCTAATTTCAAAAATGCCCTAGTCTACCATCATAAGCAGGTAAGTAAAAGGGAAGAAAGAAGTGGGGATTGGAAGACATACACGCACTCACCCACACTTATTACATCATTGCCCTCACTCGGAGGGCCCAAATAAATATTACAGTCCCAAATAATAAACAAATAAAATTATTACAGAGTTTCTAATTAATTAAAAAGAAAGAATGCAAAAGAAAGAAGAGGGTGGCCGCAGCCTCTGCCTCGGGATGCGCGAATGATGCGTGCTCGAAACCCGGCTCGCCTGAAAAACCCGTACCATATCTCTGCCACCTCTGTTTGCACTGCCCTGTCTTTCTGAAAATCGCCAAAACCCTAGGACAGGTTCCTTGAATGTTGCAGAGTACCACCGGCTTAACAGAATTCCCACCGGCAGTCCAGGATTTCCATCGGCACTGTTTTGATTTATCGGCCATTCAAAGATTACCGGCCGGCACTGAATTCTGCCGGTCGGCAGAAACTTCCTGCAGAAGACAGTTTTGACAGCAAACAGAGAACAGACAGTGCATGGCATGGGGTTTTCAGGCACATGTGAGCATGGTCATGCTTCCTATCATGCTTTGAGCTCAAGGAAGTATGACCTTCGATCCTCGAGCCATCAATGGTGCGTGATAACCCGAGCGATCAAATTTGCCACTTAATGTAAAGATACATGCAACATACAAATGAGATCCAAAGCCTTATCATGTCGAAGTCAAAGGCCCCGGCGACCGAGAGTTAAGGCGTGTTTCATCACTTGTAGTATGAACACTCCTTAATACTCACACTTGGTTTGACACCCCAAACCAAGCAATGCAATGCATGTTATGCAAACATGGTTCAAATGCAACATGATGCCAATTGTTCAAGTCATGGCAAATGTTATGGAACTATCACGACAAATATGCAATGCTAAGCATGCAAGGTGTAAATGTGATGCAAACATGGACCAATTTGTCATAAAGTTAGCATGGGACTACACATTAATGAAACAATCATGCAACAAACATGAGACACGCATGCAAGGGGGCCTTAAATGGCAAAGGGGCAGACCTTCACCCACCTCAAAACAGTGGCAAAAAATGTCCAAAAAGTGGACCAATGCTCATGCCAACAAGCAAACCAAAGGTCCTAAGGTTAAGGTACAAAAAGAGGCATTTTACTACCACCAACATGACCACTCATGGCATGATCAAGACAAGTAAAAACAGAATTTTTTCCAGGCAAAATAGGACTCCAAACCCTCTTAATATGGCAGCTAAGATGGCCCCCAAAGAGGTGTATGCACCAAGGCTCAAATGTAAGCATAAAAGGGCACACCCTCAAGGCACAAAAGGAACGATGAATGCAAGCATGCTAGCATGATTTGGGGACTGAAATAACATGGCAAACAACTTCAACTCATTAAAATAGACCAACTAAGGCATGCTTGTGACTCATATACTTGAGGGCTCACAAGCCAAAATGCATAGCAACCATATCAAACATGTCAAACATGACCAAATGGATAACCAACAGACTTTAAGCATGGAAAAATAGTGCTAACATCTTCATGGAACCAAGCCAACACATGCAAAAATCAGGGTCTAAACACAATGGGCATTTCTAGGCCAAATGGAGCAATACAAAGCAAGTACTTTAAGCATGCAAAGAGAAATAAATCCGGCCAAAAACAGAAGTCACACATGACCTAAAACACCCAAAAAAACTTCTGAAATGAGGCCAAAGATGATCAGGCACATATGTTACCTTTTAAGCCAAAAGTGAGGACAAAAGAGAGACCAAGGGAGAGGGGTGTCCCTCCCCTATGCAAGACTTCAAACCACCTTCCTTACCACTGAAAATACACTGGTTTTCAGTGGTGAGGAGATCAAAACACTGAAGTAAACAAAGCTTAACCAAAGAGGCAACAGAAGTGGCCAAATAAGACCTATCAAGGTGAGTTTGCACTCAAACTACAAGACAACCTTAATGAAAGTTCTAAAGCATGAAAATATAAGCCTTTTTTATGTTATACACAAAAGCTAAATCAACAAGCAAGATAGGTAAAAGACTATTGCAAGTTTGGGGAATATAAAGCAAGATGCTCACCCTTGAAGAACATTTGAAGAACAAATGGTCCAGCCCTCTTCTTTTGATCAAAATCAATCCAAAAACTCAAGAATCAACCCCCCAAGTCCCTCAATCTCGGAGCTAGGTGTAATAGTGTGTGTAATGGTGCAAAAGTAAGGTAAAAACACACTTTTGGGCCAAAAATCACACACAAAGGAGGAGAGAGAGGGAGATATAGAGATAGGATGTATCTATATCTCTAAGCTCTGGTTTTTGGTTCCAAGTTTCTAACCTAGATCAAAGAGGAGAGCCATTCCTCTTATAGGACTCCCTCTTGCAAATCTTATACAACAAGCTTGTATAGAGGGAGATCCCTCCATACACGTGTATGGAGGGAGGCAGAGTTGGTGCCAACTATCACAGCTGGCACAAAATATCTCCATAAAGTAGATGAACAGTGGTCGGCTGCCCAAAAATGTCATTTCGACAAAAAAATGTGCCGACCGGCAATAAAATGTGCCGACCGGCAACAAATAGTGCCGGTGGCAGAAAAATACCAGCCGGTGGCCTCTAGCCACTGCCGGTGGTGTGTGGGTATGCCTCACAAGGCATTCCCTGCCCCTCCAAGGCAAAACATAAGTGTTCGGTGTGAAACCAGACACTAAACGGTCAAGTTCGGAGATCCTGAGGCAGGGCGCGCGAGCCGAGACTTCCGGGAACTCCAAACGAACACAAACATGGATAATCACCGAGTGTTCCAAGCGGTGACGCCCAAGTCTTGAGGACGGTCAAAAATGGGGTGTCTACAAGATGCTTTCCAGGAGAAGTTTTTGCCTCCCGCTACTAGGGAGAAATTGAGGGATCAGTTTTGTCAGCTCAAGCAACTGAACACACCAGTGGCCAAGTTTATGGCCGCATTTACCAGCTTATCGAGGTTTGCACCTGGGTTAGTGGCGTCTGAGGAGCGCCGCTGTCTTGAGTTCGAAAAGAAGTTGAGACCCGAGCTCAATCTTAGAGTTGTAGGGTCCATAACTCGGGAGTATGGGTGCCTTGTGGATGCTGCGGCCCATCTTAAGATTATTATGCATGAGGAGGGGGAGGAGGAGAGAATGAGGGGCTCCAAGAGGAGTCAAGATGGCTAGGGGGATGGTAAGAGGCAGAGGGGTCCTAACCCTCAGTAGTTGCAGGGTGCATTTGCGAGATCTACCTTTCCAGTGCCGAGTTCAGGCTCTAGGAGAGGCAATCAGGGAGACTTTACCTGTTACAAGTGTGGTCAGCTGGGCCATAAGTCTGCAGCTTGCCCGAAGAAGGAAGGAGGGCAGAGAGTAGTTTCATCTTTGGCTCGTCCTCAGAGCCAGAGTCAGGGTAGAGGCCAGCCACTCTCATGTTACCAGTGTGGTCAAGCGGGACACCTGAAGAGGTTTTGCCCGCAGTTGAGTGGCACATCTGGTGCATCTAGGTCGAGGCAGAGTTTTCAGCCAGCACAGTCAGTTCAGACCTCGAGGGCTAATTAGGGAGCCTTTTCGGCTCAGTCCGTGCAGCAGTCTTTTTCTTTGAGAGGTGAGCAGGTAGATCAGGGGCCTACAGGGCGTATGTATGCTGTTACCGCGCATGATCTTGTACTGACTCCATCTGTTGTGAGAGGTACCTTTCTATTTTACAACTCGGTTGCTAATGTGTTGATTGATACGGGTGCATCCCATTCCTTTATATCTGCTGCATTTACATCTGTTTTGGGGTTAGAGTTGGCACAGTTAGCTTCTCCTATTTGTGTTGTATCACCTGTTGGGGGTGAGTTGATTTTAAAACAGGGGTGTAGAGGTTGTGATATTGAGGTCGCCAACCGCCGGCTTCCATTTTCTTTTTTAGTTATGGCTATGTCGGGTTTTGATGTGATTTTGGGTATGGATTAGTTATCGTCATACCGAGCTGCTATCGATTGTTACCACCAAAGGGTTACTGTATGTACCTTGAGCAGGGATTGTTTCCATTTCTTGGGGGATCGGGTTGGTAGTGTCTTGCCACCAGTGTATCATCCGCAAGGGCAGTGTAAGGTTAGTTATCTCCTCGCTAGCTGTATGAGTAGTGAGTGCGATAAGACCTAGGCTGAGTTGCCAAGAGTGGTTTGTGAGTACTCGGACGTCTTTCCCGAGGATCTCGTTAGTTTGCCACCTCATCGAGAAATTGAGTTCTCTATCGACTCAGTGCCTAGCATGGCACCGATTTCCATGGCACCGTATCGTTTTGCCCCAGCCGAGTTGAGTGAGTTAAAAATTCAACTCCAAGAGTTGCTAGATAAGGGTTTTTTCCGCCCTAGTACTTCACCATGGGGAGCACCAGCCCTCTTTGCTAAAAAGAAAGATGGGGCTTTGAGACTTTGTATTGATTACCGGAAGTTGAATCGGGCTCCGGTTAAGAACAAGTACCTTATGCCACGTATAGATGATTTGTTTAACCAGTTAAAAGGGTCCCATTGTTTCTCTAAGATAGACTTGAGATCGGGTTACCATCAATTGAGGGTCAGGAAGGAAGATATTCCGAAGACGGCATTCCGTACGAGGTATGACCATTATGAGTTTCTGGTGATGCCCTTTGGGCTCACCAATGCACCGACAGTGTTTATGGACTTGATGAATCAAATTGTTTGGGAATTCTTAAATCAATTTGTGTTCATTTTCGTGGACGACATTCTGATTTATTCACCTTCGGAGGATGAGCACGAGGAACACCTGAGAGTGGTGCTTGAGTTGCTTAGAGCCCATAAGTTGTATGCTATGTTCGGGAAATGTGAGTTCTAGCTAAGACAGGTTAAATTCTTAAGTCATGTAGTCTCCGGGGAAAGGGTGTCTGTTGATACATCCAAGGTAGAGGTAGTGCAGGATTGGGCACAGCCTAGGAGTGTTTTTGAGATCCGCAGTTTTTTGGGATTGGCCGGTTATTACCGTAGGTTTGTGAAAGATTTCTCCAAGCTAGTTTCGCCGTTGACTAGGTTGATGCAGAAAGGGGTCAAATTTGTGTGGAGTGAGACTTGTGAAAAGTCGTTCCAAGAGCTTAAAGTTAGACTTACCACCGTTCTAGTTTTGATTATTTCGGAGTGGGGTCAAATTTGGGTTGTGTGTTGATGCAAGAGGGGAAAGTAGTAGCCTATGGCTCATGTCAGTTGAAAATACACGAGAAGAGTTATCCTACACATGACCTAGAGTTAGCGGCTGTAATTTTTACCTTGAAAATTTGAAGGCATTACCTGTATGGTGAGAGATTCGAGGTGTTCTTGGATCATAAGAGTTTGAAATATCTGTTTACACAGAAAGACTTAAATCTGAGGCAAAGAATGTGGATGGAGTTCATTGAGGATTATGACTTTGAGTTGCACTATCACCCGGGAAAGGCCAATGTTGTGGTCGATGCCCTTAGTAGGAAATTCATTAGTGATGTAGCTTGTGTAGCCATCCAGGAATGGAAGATGTTGGGAGCACTTGGCGAGTTTGATTTGCTTTTGGGTGAATCAGTTGAATCTGCGGCCTTGTTTTCTGTAGTTGCTCAGCCCACACTTGTGAATCGAGTGTTAGAGGCACAGAGGAGTGACCTTGAGGTAGAATCCCTCCGAGAGAAGATCTCCAGTGGAAAGGTTGAGAAGGGTTTGACTGTGTATCCTGACCTGAGTGTGAGGTACCGAGACCGCTTGTTTGTGCCAGAGTCTTGCCGAGAGGAAGTACTCCGAGAGTTTCACCATTCACGCCTTGCGGTGCATCCGGGAGGCACTAAGATGTATCTCGATTTGGGTCGCCAGTTTTGGTAGCGGGGGATGATGAAAGATGTGGCAGTGTTTATGTCTAAGAGCCTTACTTGTCAGCAAGTGAAGGCCGAGCATCAGGCGCCAGCGGGTTTGTTGTAACCCTTACCTATTGCCGAGTGGAAGTGGGAGCATGTCACGATGGACTTTGTTGTGGGTCTTCCAAGGACTCAGCAGGGTAGTGATGCTATTTGGGTGGTTGTAGACCGGTTGACTAAGTCGGCGCACTTATTTCCATGCGCGTGAGAGATTCGGTAGATCATCTTTCCGACTTATATATTCGGGACATAGTGAGGTTGCATGGGATCCCAGTGTCGATCGTCTCAGATAGAGATCCATGTTTTACTGCTAGGTTGTAGTAGAGTTTGCAGAGTGCCTTGCGCACTAGATTGACCTGTAGCACGGCTTATCATCCTCAGACTAACGGGCAGTCCGAGCGCACTATTCAGATCCTTAAGGATATGCTACGAGGTTGTGTCCTTGACTTTAGTGGGTCATGGGAGAGGCACTTGCCCTTAGTGGACTTCGCCTATAATAATAGTTTCCAATCGAGCATTGGTATGGCACCGTTCAAGGCCTTGTATGGTCGACCGTGTAGGTCTCCAGTGTGTTGGGCTGAGGTGGGTGATGCACCTTTGTTGGGCCCGGAGTTGGTACGTGAAACGACAGAGAAAGTTGAGCTTATCCGTAAGAGGCTTGTTATAGCCCAAAGTCGCCAAAAGAGTTATGCCGACCGTTGGAGGAGGCCTTTGGCATTTGAGGTGGGTGATCTCGTCTTTCTAAAAATATCACCTCGGCGGGGTTTGATGAGGTTTGGGAAGAGTGGAAAGTTGTCCCCTCGGTTTATTGGTCCCTTTGAAATCCTTGAACAGATTGGGGAGGTTGCACACCGTTTAGCTTTACCGTCGCAGTTGTCCGTGGTACATGACGTGTTTCATGTTAGTATGCTTTGAAAGTACGAGCCGGATCCATCACATGTATTGGATTGGACCGACTTTGAGGTGGATAAGGATGCCTCGTATGAGGAGAGACCGGTGCGGGTTTTGGATAGGTGAGATCAAGTCTTGTGGGGCAAGACGATACCCTTGGTGAAAGTTTTGTGGAAACATCACGGAGTGGAGGAAGCCACTTAGGAACGTGAGTTGGAGGTCCACGAGAAATACCCGGACTTGTTTGTTAATGTTTAACCATGTATTGGGAATTTTATTTTGTTAATAAATTTTGGAAACATGATATATGTTTTAGATTGTGGAAATGTTATGGCCATTGAGTATGGTTCGGAAATGGAAGTTTACTTTAACATTGCATATGTTGATTATGTTTTGGAAATGCAAATATATTGTTGACATTGAATATGTTATTGAATTGTGGAATACTTGTGTTGAAATTGTTGAATTTCAAAGAAAAGCATGTTGATAATGCATATTTAGTTATGTTGTAATTTGCCTCTTGAAAAGAGATGGGATGACCGGTAATGGGTCAGGATGTTGAATATTAAATTGTAATATTATTGAGAATTGAGAAATTGTTTTTGAAACTTATTCATCTAATTTTGGGGACAAAATTCTTTAAGGGTGGGAGGTTATAGCGATCCCAGTTTTCCCTTCATTGTTTAATTGTATTCCGGGCTCGGGTTCGTGGATGTTGGTTGTTGTCTTATTCTCGTTTCAATCCTTTACTCTTTGTATTTGAGTCTTGGGTTGTGTTGGGCAGGTTTGAAACAGGTTGGTTGTGTTTGGGAACCAAGAGTTGATGCCCAGATTTTGTCTTTCACGCTCGAGCGGGCCCTTTGCTTTGGTTCCTCTGCACGAGCGGGCAGTTTGGCGCTCGAGCGGGATTATTCAGTCTCCAGTATTTTTTCCTTGCAGGTCATCGGACGCTCGAGCGTCCACTTTCACGCTCGAGCGGGGACCTTCGTCTGCAGAACTTCTGGAAGTGTGCATTCGACGTTCAAGCATCGCTTTTCACGCTCGAGTGGGGCATTCCATGCTCGAGCGGGCTGTGTAGTCTATCAGTCCGGGTTGAAGCTTTTTGGATCACTTTTTCGAGCCATTCTCTCTCTCTAACTTTCCAAAACCCTATCTTGAGAGCTCTTGTCTCTAGAATACACCTTCTCTCCATGATATCACCTAATTTTAGCGATCTTTCACCCTTGCCCCTTTGTAAAAAGTGTAGAGCTTGGTGTGGGCTACGTTTGGATCCAAAAATCTTTGGGTTTGGAGCACCTTCGAATTTCTTCATCTTCTCCTTTGAGCTCCAAAATTTGAGGTAGGGATAACTACTCATATTTATGATCTTTGACATAAACTTGTGGTCATTTTGATTTAATGTTGAAGTTGGGAAATTTTGGGTGTTAGGGTTTCAAACTGTATAAAGAGGGGTTTTGTTCTTTTGACCAATACATGTGTAATTTGGGTCTTAAAATAAGGTTATTGATGTTTATTGATGATGTTTGGACCTTTGGGTCAATGTTGAGAAAAAAGAGAGAAAAGCCCTAATTTATCGTGATGAATTAATTTGTATAATTAATTTGGGAAAGTTATGGAAATATGACATTGAGTTGGAAATAATGAAATTCGGTAATTATGAGGTTTAATGGTGGAGTTGGATTGATTGATCACTCACCTTTGAAATTGTAGATAATTTATCTGTTGATAATTTATTATTTGTTTAGAAATAATTGTTTTGGGCTATCGGTGGAGGATAGCCTTGATTGTTGTAGACACTGCATAATGATTAGGTGAATTAAAACTAATCAATTGAATATGTCATAGAATATGACGGATGAGATAACACATTGAATATGTTCTTGGCTTGATCATTGTATATGATAAGTGTTTAAATACATTGTATATGCATATTGTTTGGGAGGAGATAGGGGATGTACTCCACGGTCTGGGAGGAGATAGGGGATGGACTCCTAAACCGGATTTGGGAGGAGATAGAGGATGGACTCCAGTGATAACTAAGTTGGCCGGAGTATCTAGGGTGAAAGTCCCGAAATCCTAATTGCGTTTGCATAACGTAGATGAATTGAAGTATTGTTAATATGAGTTGTAATCTCATTTGAAATTGAATCGCTGAAGTATTGTTAATATGAGTTGTAGGCTCATTATGAACTGTTTGGCTGAATAGGGAACCACATCTATGAATTGGTTTGGATAATGAAATGGAAAAAGATGTTTGTTTGTTTATATGAGTTAAACATTTATCAAAAGCCAATATTTTAGTTATTGCTCATATTATGTTTAGCATATCTTTACTTGGCATTGGCTCACCCTATATGGGACATCATTTTCAGGTTCAGGTGTTATGTCGCCACCAAGGCCTTAGCTTGGATGGTTTGGGGAGTTGAAGACTCTTTGGGTTGTTTTATTACTTTGGTGATACATGTAAATTAAAGCCAAGGGCTTATTTGTGTAGAGAGTTAGAACTCTTCTTTTGTTGTAACCAAGTGTTGACTTGGAAAATTGTAAGCCTACAGGGCATTTACTTTTGTTATCAACATGTATTACTTTTGTAAGAATACTTTGATGAATGGAAATATGGTTTATTCTCTTGTCTATAAATATCATGAATGTTGGGTTTATGTGTATTATTTTGAGGGTGTTACAGTTTTGCTTGATCATTGTATATGATAAGTGTTTAAATACATTGGATATGTATGTTGTTTGGGAGGAGATAGGGGATGTACTCCATGGTTTCAGAGAAGATAGGGGATGTACTCTCAAACCTGTTTGGGAGGAGATAGGGGATGGACTCCATTAATAATTAAGTTGGTTGGAGTGTCCTGGGTGAAAGTCCCGAAATCTTGATTACGTTTGCATAACGTAGATGAATCGAAGTGTTGAAGTATTATTGATATGAGTTGTTGTCTCATTTTAAATTGAAGTATGGAAATGTTAATGACATGAGTTGTAGTTTTGTTATAAACTGTCTGATGAATTGAGAACCATATCTATGAATTGGTTTGGGTAATGAAATGGAAAAGGATTGATATATATATATACCTGTGAATATGGATTGGTTATGAACGAGAAGTATGTTAGTCTATTTGAGTTGAACATTTATCAAATGCTAATGTTTTAGTTATTGTTCATATTATGTTTAGGATATCTCTACTGGGCGTTGGCTTACCCTATATAGGACATCATTTTCTGGTTCAGGTGATATGCTACCTCCAAGGACGTAGCTTGGGAGGTTTTGGGAGTTGAAAACTCTTTTTTGTTGTTTTGTTATTTTGGTGTTACAGGTAAATTCAAGCCGAGGGCTTAATGTGTCTTGAGTTAGTACTCTCTTTTTGTAACCAAGTGTTGGCTTGGAAAGTTGTAAGCCCGTAAGGCATTTACTTTTGTTGTCAACATGTAATACTTTTGTAATGAATACTCTAATAAATGAAATATGCTTTATTCTCTTACGTTTATGGATGTCATGAATGTGGGTTTATATGTAGCATTTTGAGGGTGTTACATTCGCTGCTTTCGGAAACAATGTATTTGGGGTTGAATTGTTAGTGGCGGCTTTGAGGTCCGAGAAAGAGAACTCCGAAGGAGGAAACTCCGGTGTCTGGTCCGCCGAAAGGCGGCGGGTGGACAAAAGGTGGGTTTGTGCTTTGCGGCGACTGGTGGTGGTGGTGGTTGTCCTTTTTTTTTTTGGGTGTGTCTCTGCCAACAAAGTTGATTTACAACAACCCATGTCTGAATAAGTCTCAGAGTTGCCCTCAAATGGCAAGAGTGACCATTTTACAGTGAAAAAAATGTAGAGAGAGAGAGAGAGAGAGAGAGAGAGAGAGAGAGGAAATGGGTATCTCTCTTAGTTGTTTCACTTTATTGTGATTGTTTCTCTCTTTTTCTTTCCAATCTTTGGCATTGGTGACAGTGATAAATCTTGAATTAGAGTGTGATGTCGTGTATTGTTGAGGGACCTTAAGCTAACATGGTATGCATGTCGTATTTGACACAACATTAATGACTTGCAAAAAAAAAAAAAAACAATGTCGTATAATACACTTACTATAACATCCATTCAATGCATGTCGTAAACATGAAGCCATAATTAATTAATTTTGTTGTAGCAGCCTAACGCAACTTGCCAAACTGATTTAATTGACTTGTACCACATTAATTTTTCAATTTATATAACAACCACAGTTGAGCTATTGACATTACTGAAATAATTATTGTTGGTTGAATTCAAAAAAATTAAATAAAAGAGAAACCTAGTCAAAAATTTCTTATTCGAGCAAGTTGACCAAATCTCATCTCGGTCCCAGACCTCATGCAGGTTAATACAATGTATTCTATCTTCCAAAAAAAAAATGTTGTATAATACACTAACTATAACATGCATTTAATGCATGCCATAAACATGAAGCTGTAAATAGTTAATTTTGTTGTATTGGCCAAACACAACTTGCCAAACGGATTTAACTAACTTGTACCGCATTAATTTTGCAATTCATTGAAGACAACTTTATATAACAAACACAATTGGGCTATTGATATTACTGATATAGTTATTATTGGTTGAATTCAAAAAAATTAAATAAAAGAGAAGCCTAGTCAAATATTTCTTATTCAGGCAAGTTGACCAAATCTCATCTCGGTCCAAGACCTCATGCAAGCTAATACAATGTGTTCCATCTTGCAAAAAAGAAAAAAAAAATGCCGTATAATACACTAACTATAACATGCATTTAATGCATGCCGTAAACATGAAGCTATAAATAGTTAATTTTGTTGTAGTGGCCTAACTCAACTTGCCAAACGGATTTAACTAACTTGTACCACATTAATTTTGCAATTCATTAAAGACGACTTTATATAAGAAACACAATTGAGCTATTGATATTACTGATATAATTATTGTTGGTTGAATTCAAAAAAATTAAATAAAAGAGAAACCTAGTCAAATATTTCTTATTCGGGCAAGTTGACCAAATCTCATATCGATCCCAGACCTCATGTAGGTTAATACGATGTATTCCATCTTGCAAAAGAAAAAAAAAATCGCCGTATAATACACTAATTGAAACTGCATGTAATGCATGTCGTAAACATAAAGCTGTAAATAGTTAATTTTGTTGTAATGGCATAACTCAACTTGCCAAACGGATTTAACTAACTTTGTACCACATTAATTTTGCAATTCATTGAAGACAACTTTATATAACAAACATAATTGAGCTATTGATATTACTGATATAATTATTGCTGGTTGAATTCAAAAATAAATAAATAAAAGAGAAACCTAGTCAAATATTTCTTATTCAGGCAAGTTCACCAAATCTCATCTCGAGCCCAGACCTCATGCAGGTAAATACGATGTATTCCATCTTGGAAAAAAAAAAATACACTAACTATAACATGCATTTAATGCATGCCGTAAACATGAAGCTATAAATAGTTAATTTTATTGTAATGTCCTAATGCAACTTGCCAAACGGATTTAACTAACTTGTACCGCATTAATTTTGGAATTCATTGAAGACGACTTTATATAACAAACACAATTGAGCTACTGATGTTATTGATATAATCATTGCTGGTTGAATTCAAAAAAATTAAATAAAAGAGAAACCTAGTCAAATATTTCTTGTTCAGGCAAGTTGACCAAATCTCATCTCGATCCCAAACCTCATGCAGGTTAATTCGATGTATTCCATCCTCGCCCTAACCTGGTTTTTACGTAATACAGAAATTAGAATTTTGTCAACAAATGCTCATGCAAAGAAAAAAAAAAGAAAAGAAAAGAAAAATACTAATTTTCATCCATTTCAAAGTACTTTTGTGGTAAAAATATATATAAAGTAAATAAATAAATAAAATTTACCTTTATCCTAGGCATTTATTAGCACTTACCAAAATCTTAAAATGGAAAAAAATAAATAATAAACCGTAGAGAAAAACGATTGGATGTGTATATATACGTCTGTAGTGTGAGAAAACCTAAGCTAACCACACAGAGACCGCCGAGATGAAAAGTTGCGGCATCAACATAGAAAGTGATAATGCTGTCCGTCTTGGGTGGATGGGTCGGGCTGGTCCAAGCTCTTCAAGTTCCGGTTCAGGATGATGATTCCGCCAAGCAAGTCCAAAGGGGAACGGGGCAGTCCCCCAGTGAACCCTCCGGCGAGATAATCAGTAGTCGAAGAAAAGAATGTAGAGAGAGAGAGAGATAAAAGTATAACCTTCCTCTTGTCCTGTATCCTTGCTTATATCCTTTGGTAATCATTTCACTGCCCCTTGTGACGTGCCCCCTTCCGCCGAAAGCCTGTGTCGTAGCTTACCTTGTTCAGGCTGAGGGGGCTCTGTTCTGACGGGGAGGTGTTGTCGTAATAAATGCTGTGACGGGCTGCATTAATGGTGATGTGTTGTGGTAATAACTCTGCAGATCTTTGTCTGCTGATGTGGCCTGTGTTCCACCTGCCATGTGCCCGAATGCCATTGGCCCTCCATGTCTAGATGGCCTCCAGCTGTCCTGGGCTTTGTGAACTGAGTTATGTTATTAGTCCCAAGCGATGGGTTTGGGGTGGTTTGTTGTGGGCCGTATGCCTTGTGGGCCCATCCATGTCAGTAGTCCCTCATTTCCGAGTGCAGCTTTAGTCCAACGAATGGAATAATAACAAGGAAGGGAAGTTCGAACCGAGTGGAGAGGCCGACTGGAAGCCGTGCCGATCGCAAGGGTGACTGAACGGGAGAAGCTGACCGTGAGGCTGGCCGGGTGAGAGGAGTCGATCGAGAGGTGTGCCGACCGCGAGGGCGGCCGAGCGGGAGGGGCCGACCGCGAGGCATGCCGACCGCGAGGGCAGCCGAGCGGGAGGGGTCGACTGAGAGGCGTGTCGACCGCGAGGGCAGCCGAGCGGGAGGGGTCGACCGAGAGGTGTGCCGACCGCGAGGGTGGCCGAGCGGGAGGGGCCGACCGAGAATCGTGCCGACCGCGAGGGCAGCCGAGCGGGAGGGGGCGACCAAGAGGTGTGCCGACCAGGACGGCGCGGGGCTCAAAAAGAGAGGGGGTAGGGTGGGGCCATGTAATGATTTGAAATGGAAACGACAGGGGAAGGGGAGGGGACAGTTTATCGTGGCCATACATGTAGTAATATCCTGGGGGAAGTGAAGCGTTGGAGCAGAAATGAAACGATAGGTCACGAGGGGGGGTTTTGAAAAGGCGGTTTTGGCGGTTGATTTGAAAGGTTTTGAAACGGGTGAAAATTAATGCGGATCCATGGAATACGGGTAAACCGTGGGTTTTTGGTATAATGCGTTTCACCTACCTGTGTACAAAAACCCAAAATATCCAAGTGTTAATTCCTTCACTACGTACGACATACCTGTGTAGCATTCTCTCAACTTCCTCGTTCCTGCGTCAGAAGTGAGTTGCAAGCAAACCCTAGAAATGGCACAAGAAGAAGGAGTTAATGTGAGGGTGGACCCGCTGGGGGATGATGATGCGGAGGAGTTAGCAGCGCGGTACAGGATGGAGACACGGGTGGTGGGGGCGGAGGTGGGGGGATCGCAGGCGTCGGCCTTGATATTGGCTCCAAAGCCACTGAGCCAGGTAGATCCAGATCAGTGGCACACTAAGGCGGACAGATCCACACTCACGGCGGCGGATTTGGAGGTTATCAGGGAACGATACCAGATTTCGGCAGAGGTAGAGTTACTGCTGCCAACATCAAGGGAAAGGCCGTCTACTGCGAGGCCAGGGGAGTTTTCCCTGTACGAGGAGGCGCTAAAAGGGGGGCTGAGGTTGCCATTGCCTCAAGTGGTGGTTGACGTGCTGAACCGCTTGGAGGTAGCGCCGGAGCAATTGAAGCCCAATGCATGGAAGATTCTGCTGGCCTGTGCGAGTGCGTGGCCGAAGGCGAATGGGGGGGGGAGGCCATGACGGTAGACGAGTTTTTCTCGTGTTACAAGGCGTCGGGGCAGCAAGAAACTTGGGTCACGCTACAGGCGGTGATTGGGAGGGGATTGGTGGCGGGGCTGCCTACGTCGATCAAGGGGTGGCGGCCACGGTGGTTCTACGTGTCTGCTACTGGGGGAATGGGGGTGCGCAACCAGGTCGATGGAGGCGAGACTGGGGGCTATGGCGAAAGAGAGGGTGAAGAGAGTGAAGGAATAGAAAGAGAGAGAGAAGGCCAAATGGGACGAGCTTGTCCAACCGTCTGCATTGTTTGAGGCGGGGCTGGGGCCGCAGCCGAAAGGCGGAGACCTCGGCCGGGCGGAATTGGAGGCGAGGAGAAAAGCTCAGGAGGTGGAGGATCGAGCCGTTTTGGCTAAGGCCACGAAGCTGAGGGAAGCGCAAATGGACCGACCGCCTCAACCGATCGCGCGGGAGAGGATCCGACTGCGCCCAAGGCCGTTGGGGGAAAAAGACTTAAGTAGTTTTGAGCCGCGGCCGCCCCCTGTAGACCCTGTGAAAGAAAAGGCCAGAAGAGAGGGGGAGGTTCGGAAGAAGAAGAAGAAGAAGAGGAGTGCCCCAGAGGAAGTCGCAGATGAGTCTGGGCCAAGAGGGCTAAGGTGGCCCCAACTGAGGTGGAGGTCCCTGTGGCCAAGGACGCCCCAGAGGTGGTGGAGATCACCCCAATGGTGGAGGTTGTGGAGATTGCTCCAGCAGTGCAAGTGGAGGCTGGGCTGACTGAGGCGGTGTCGAGCGGAAGGGAACAGGTCCAGAAGGGGCCTGACCCCAAGGAAGGAGGGGTTCGTCTGGCGACGGGGATCTATGACGTGTGCGCGGTAGCTAGAAGGCTGGAGGGAGAAGAAGGCCCAACCAAGGCGGGGGCAGACCGCCTGGTGAAGATTGTGGAAGAGACAGCTCTACGCGCGGCCTCAGGATATAATGAGGCTGACCTGCTGAGGGGGTTATGCTCCACCCAAATGGAGGTAACTACCTTGGCAGGGGCCCTCCTTAGGAAGGCAGGGGCTGCCAAGTTGAAGGCTGAGGAGGCTGAGGAGGCCAAGGCCCAGTTGGCCAAATTGAAGAAGGATAGTGCCGACTAGAAGACTGCCCATGCCGATCTGCCAGCAGTCAAGTTGGAGCTGGAGGACACACGCCGTAAGGTCGTGTCGCTCGAGTTCCAACTGGCTGGTGAACAGAAAAGGTTGGAAGAGTCTGAAAGGGCCTGCGCTGTGGCGGTCGAGCGGCATGAAAAGGCCATGACCAGCAATGAAGAGCTGGTCAGGCAAAAGGATGAAGCAGATTCCAGAATTGGGGATCTGTTGAAGGAGTTGTGAGAGGAGCATGCCAGAGCAGAGGAGGAGAATGGGAGGCTTCTGAGGGAGTGGAAAATAGAGAAGGCGAAGGCGGTGGCGGAGCTGGAGAGTCTGAAGAGGGGGGTGGAAGAGGAGAGGGCGACGGCGGCCGCTGAAAGGGGGGCCCTGCAACGGGAGCTGGACGAGAAGAGGGCGAAGGCGGCGTCTGAGAGGGCGGCCTACCCTGATCTGTGCGTCGCAGCAGTGGAGCAATATAAAGGGTCCCCCGAATTTCAGCTGGTGGTAGATGCCGCTGTCGCCAGGAGTCTGGCTGGGCAAGAGTCTGGGGGGGTGGGTCCATCAAGGAAGACTGCTGGAGGTAGGACAGAGGCAGAGGTGATTGAAAGCTTCCAGCAGTCAGACTTCTACAAGCACGAAATGGCCGAGTTCTGGGACAGCGGTTGGAAGATGTTCAAGCGCAGAGCTGAAGAGCTGTTCCCACACTTGGACCTTAGTAGTGTGACGATAGGGGAAGATGATGTGGCCCAGACCCCCCTGGACGAAGGCATTGAAGAAGAAGATCTGGCGTCTAGTGAGGAGGAGTAGCCAGGGAGAAGAAGAACTGGGCGTGCTCTATGTCTGTGTGTTTTTTGTTTTTTTTTTTTGTTGTAATGTACTTGCGAACACAATGTAAAGGAATGAGTGCATGAATAAATGTATGAAGAATTTATTTGTAATGAATTTGTGTACAAAGGTTACCTCGTTTATGTTTCCAGTTGAATTTTGTTTATTTTGTTTATGTTGCCAGAATAAATGAAGTGTTGTTATAAAAACTGGTCATACAGATTGGGTCAATAAAGATATCGTGTAAAGTTAAAGTTAAAGGTTCCTCTCTGCGGAGTGTGATTGGAGTTGCATGAAAATTGAAAGGATGATAGTGTTTGATTGAACAATTGGAGTAGCAAATTGTAGAGCATAATATTAAGCACGGATGAAGACTAAACATTTAATTGCAAATTGTAACTAAACAGTTAATTGTAAACTGGGTGAGGCGGCAAATAATCTGATTAGTAAATGAAATACGTGAGAGTATGTTTGGAATTTAACTAGGTAAAAACGAGGTCCTGGAATTATGAAGAAACTTCAAAATGTGACTAAGTGTTAAAAATGTGGTTCTGCTTAGCTTTGAAGCGCAGAGTCAGGCTGAGGCTTTTGAAGTACTCGGTCTGGCCGAGGCTTTGAAATGCTCAGTCTGGCTGAGGCTTTTGAAGTGCTCGGTCTGGCCGAGGCTTTGAAGTGCTCAGTCTGGCTGAGGCTTTTGAAGTGCTCGGTCTGGCCGAGGCTATTGAAGTGCTCGGTCTGGCCGAGGCTTTGAAGTGCTCAGTCTGGCTGAGGCTTTTGAAGTGCTCGGTCTGGCCGAGGCTTTGAAGTGCTCGGTCTGGCCGAGGCTTTGAAGTGCTCAGTCTGGCTGAGGCTTTGAAGTGCTCAGTCTGGCCGAGGCTTTGAAGTGCTCAGTCTGGCTGAGGCTTTTGAAGTGCTCGGTCTGGCTGAGGCTTTGAAGTGCTCAGTCTGGCTGGGGCTTTTGAAGTGCTCGGTCTGGCCGAGGCTTTGGAGTGCTCAGTCTGGCTAAGGCTTTGAAGTGCTCGGTCTGGCTGGGGCTTTTGAAGTGCTCGGTCTGGCCGAGGCTTTGGAGTGCTCAGTCTGGCTGAGGCTTTTGAAATGCTGCAAGTGAAAAAGTTATGGGAGCGACATAGAGACAGTTGAATTATGAAAACCGAGGTCACCAGTCGGAATTTACATTATGTATAAAAAGGGAAATACAACAATGTTGACAATACAAAAGTATGAACTTATTGGTAGTAACGCTTCAAATGTTCCGCATTCCAGGGATGGGGCAGGTCTCGGCCTTCCATGTCTTGAAGCCGGTAAGTGCCTGGTCGTGGTCGGGCTTTCACAACCTAGGGCCCCTCCCATTTGGCTGCCAGTTTGCCCTCGGTTGGATTCTTTGTGGCAAGAGTCACTTCTCGTAAGACAAGGTCCCCTATGGAGAACTCTCGTGGTCAGACTCGGCGGTTGTAGTGTGTTCTCATTTTCTGCTGGTACGAAGCCAATCTGATAGCAGCGGTCTCTCTGAGTTCTTCGACGAGGTCCAAGTCTGTTCGATGGAGTTCTTCGGCTGCGGCCAGATCCGGATGTAAAACCCTGGGAGTGGGCAAACCGACTTCTACCAGAATAACTGCCTCAGCGCCATATGTTAAGCGAAAAGGGGTTTCACCAGTGGGAGTGCGAGCAATGGTTCGGTAAGCCCAGAGCACGTTTGGTAGTTCCTCAGCCCAAAGGCCTTTAGCAGCTTCGAGCTTAGTTTTGATGATTTTCAAAAGGGAACGGTTGGTGACCTTGTAGACACCCCATTTTTGACCGTCCTCAAGACTTGGACGTCACCGTTTGAACACTCGGTGATCATCCATGATTGTGTTCGTTTGGAGTTCCCGGAGGTCTCGGCTCGCGCGCCTTGCCTCAGGATCCCCGAACTCGACTGTTTAGTGTCTGGTTTTGCACCAAACACTTCTGTTTTGCCTTAGAGGGGCAGGGAATGCCTTGTGAGATATCCCCATACACCACCGGCAGTGGCTGGAGGGCACCGGCTGGTCTTTTTCTTCCATCGGCAATTTTGTTTGCCGGTCGGCACACTTTATTGCCGGTCGGCATAATATGTTGCCGGTCGGCACTGTTTTTTGCCGGAATAGCCTTTTTGGGCAGCCGACCACTGTTCCTCCACTTTATGGAGATATTTTGTGCCAGCTGTGATAGCTGGCACCAACTCCTTTCCCCTCCATACACGTGTATGGAGGGATTTCCCTCTAGCCAAGCTTGTTGAAGAAGCTTTGCAAGAGGGATCCTTATAAGAGGGAGGCTTTCCTCTTGGTTCTAGGTTAGAAAAACAGAAGCAAAATCAGCCTTTAGAGATATAGATACATATTATCTCTATACCTCTCTCCCTCTCCCTTCTTGTGTGTGTTTCTTGGCCCAAAAGGTGTGTTTTACCTTACTTTTGCACCATTACACACACCATTACACCTTAGTCCGAGATTGAGGGGCTTGGGGGAGTTGTTTCTTGAGTTTTGGACTGGTTTTGATCCAAAGAAGGAGGTTAGGCCATTTGTTCTTCAAGGGTTCTTCAAGGGTGAGCATCTTCCCTTTTATTCCCCAAACTTGCATTGATTTTCTACCTATTTTGTTTATTGTTTTGGCTCTTGTGTATAACATAAAAAAGGCTCATATTTTCCTGCTCTAACACTTTCATTAAGGTCACTTTGTGGTTAGATTGCAAACTCACCCTCATAGGCCTTGTTTGGCCTATTTTGGTGCCTTTTTGATAAGGTTTCGTTCACTTCAGCATTTTGATCTTTTGATCACCAAAAATCAGTGTATTTTAGTGTCAAAAAAGTTAGTTTGAAGTCTTGCATAGGGGAGGGACACCCCTCTCCCTTTATGGTTTTGTTTCCTTGCTTTTTGGGCTCAAAAGGATAGCATGTGTGCTTGTTGTTTCTTGGCTTCATTTCAGCACTTTTTTAGGCATCTTAGGTCTTACATAACCTCTGTTTTTGGCCGGATTTGGCCCTCTTGTATGCTTGTGATATTTGCTTTGTATTGCTCCATCTTGCTTAAAAATACATCCCATGATTAGGCCATGATTTTTGTGTGTGTTGGCTTGGTTCTATGGAGCATTTAGCATTGTTTTTCCATGCTTAACATCTGTTGGTTATCAACTTGGTCATGTTTAGCATGTTTGTTAGAGTTGCTTTGTATTTTGGCTTGGAAGCTTTGAGCATTTTGACCTCTAGCATGCATGGTTGTGTTTACCCTCTTGATTTGGCATCATCTAGGGTCATATTTTAGTCCAAGAATCATGCTTACATGTGTGCATGCATGGTCTTTTTCATGTCTTGAGGGTGTGTCCTCTTATGCCTAAGAATGAGCCTTAGTGTATTTGCTTCATGGGGGATATCTTAGTTGCCATATTAGGAGCTTTTGGGGTCCTATTTTGCATGCATAGATTCTGTTTTTACTTGTCTTGATCATGCCATGAGTGGTCATGTCATTGAAGGTAAGTTGTCTCCTTGTGTGCCTTAGCTTTGGGACCATGAATTTGCTTGTTAACATGAGTTGATTGTCTATCATTTTGAGCACTCTTGGCCACCGTTTTGAGGAGGGTAAGAGTCTGCCCTTTTGCCATTTTTAAGCCCTCTTGCATGCTTACTCCATGTTTGTTGCATAGTTGTTCCATTAAGCTTTGTAGCACATCAATCCCATAGTCAATTTGGTCCATGTTTGCACCATTTTTGTACCTTGTATGCTTAGCATTGTACATTTGTCATGTTGGTTGCATAATGTTTGTTGTGCTTTATATCTTGGTGGCATGATGTATTTGAGCCTTGTTGAGCATTACATGCATTGCATTTACTTGGTTTGGGGTGTCAAACTAAGTTCGGGAATCAAGGACCATTCATACTTCAAGTGATGCAACGCGCCTTGATTCCCGGTCATCGGGACCTTTGACTCTAACTTGATAAGGCCTCGGTTTTTCATGTTGTTTGTTGCATGCATTTTCATATCAAATGGCAAATTCGATCCTTTGACTCATCATGTACCATTGATGATTCAAGGATCGAAAGTCATGCTTATTTGAGTCTAAAATATGATAAGAAGTAGGACCATGCTTACATGTGTCCAAAAACTCCATACTATGCACTGCCTGTCCTCTGTTTGCTATCAAACTGTCTATTGCAGGAAGTTTCTGCCGACCGGCAGAATTTAGTGCCGACCGGCACTATCTGGAGTGCCGATGAATCTGATAAAGTGCCGACGGGAATTTCGGAGTGCCGGTGGCAATTCTGTCTGGCCGGTGGTGCTCTGCAGGATGCAGAGAGCTTGTTCCAGCACTTTGGAAATTTTCAGAAAGACAAGGCAGTACAAACAGAGGCGACAAGAGCATAGTACGGGTTTTCCGGGCAGGACGGATTCGAGCATGCATCATCTGTGCGCCCCGACGCAGAGGCTGTGGCCACCCTCTTCATTCTTTTGCTTCCTCTTTCTTTTTAATTAATTAGGAAATTTTGTAATAATTTTATTTGTTCATTATTTTGGGACTGTAATATTAATTCGAACCCTCTGAGTGAGGGTAAACATGTAATAAGTGTGGGTGAGTGTGTGTATGTCTTCCAATCCCCGTTTCTTTCTTCCCTTTTATTTACCAGCTTATGATGGTAGATTAGGGCATTTTTGAAATTAGCATACCTTATGATATGCATGCGTGCATTCATGCATCTGTTAACATGCACCGGGCTCGGTACATCATGCTAACCGCATTCGTATTTTCAAATTCCAAAATTGAATACATGAATTAGTTGGTTGCATATCGTATGCCATATTTAGGTTAACCGAGCCTAACTAGAATTGCACCTTGTATGTGTTGCATTAGGCAAAATAACATGAACTAGGACACGCACATTTGCTAACTAGTTTATTGTTTTGGCACGGAGTACAATGTAAGTGGTTATGCTTTAGCATCCAACATGCGTGTGAATGTTGCCATAAGAGTATGCTTGCCATGCGGCTAAGTGTTTACATGAGATAAATTGCCTGAATGCCTGTGGGTGGAGGTCAAAATGCTTAAATTGGGATAATGCGTTAAAACTATATTTGTTAAGCCCACTAGATAGTGGCAAAACCGTCTTTTCTAAAAAGCCTACTTGAGGGTGGCAAAATCTGTATTTTAGCCTACTCGCGAGTAGCAAACCATTTTCAAAACAAACATGAAATGTTTTGTTCCAATTTGGGTGATTTGGTCTATACTTGTTTGCTGTGCGCATAACATAGTAATTCTAGGCTAATAAATGGAATAAGAACACGTAAAGTTTTCAAAAACGGATATCACGGTTAGTAGAGGCCGGTCTTCGGACCGGGCGAAAGGGGGTGCTCATAGCTGACCTTCCCCGATCGTACCCAAGCTCCCGAGCCGAGACAACTCCGGTGATGACGGACATGTGGCCTTCGGCACCGAGTCAGGGTTTCCTAAATTTCCCCATTTTAAAAATATTTAGGTGGCGACTCTGTATCTGGCAAAGCAGTCCATGTTTGGCACTACTTTTTTTTCAAAAATCTGTTTCTCAAAACGATTTGCCAGATTTGGACTCTTTGGTTCAGATTAAGAACCGTGACACAAAATCGAGAGTCCGAACTGTAGTAGCATCGAGGTCCTTCCGCGGGCGCGTCTACAGTTTCTGGCGACTCTGCTGGGGAGTTTTAGAGAGTTTGACTCAAATTCATGATATCCTGTTTTGATTTCATTTATGTGTTTCTTTGCATTGCATGTGCATTGGTGCGCCTAGGAACACAGTGTTTGCCATCTGCCATTCCTGAACGGTTTGCCGGAGGCTTGTCTTGTCAAGGCATGTCCATAAGGCTGACCGGCTATGGGCTCTGACAGTATGGGAACACAAACCCCGGTTTTACCGGGGCACCCTTTCTGACCATTCGACCTAGTGCATATTCGGAACCATAGTGACCATTCCAAGCTAGGACAGGTTGCTTACCCGATGCTAAGTTGTTTGAAACCGCTGCGTGCGTAGTGAAACCCTAGCTCCTGACAAAATAGGACAGGGAAACCCTACCCCAACATAGGGGTGTTTTGGCTCTCTTTACTTGTTATGTGCTGTTAGAATGTATTTCTGCAGGGAAATGAACACACCAGTTTGTAAGTATGGGCATCTGGCCTGAGGGCATCAGTATCAGTTTTAAGAAGAATCGGTTATCTGCGGGAATCAGGGCTCAGTATTGGGAATAGAAATTTTGAGAACAGTGGTCGGTATCGGGGAACCGTGTGCTCGGCTTATCGACTATGTGTTTTGAAAATCCAACTGTATATTAGTTGTTTATTTTATGCTGTTGTGCTGTCCGGTTGTTGGTTTATTTATTGCTTTATTTATCTTTTTACTAGGGTAGTTTAGCATCATTGCGTCTAACCCAGTAGACATTCCCCAAGCACTCTGGATCAGAGGTCGCCGGCTCCATCGATCTAAGGATCTGATAGAAGGACAACCAGTGTACCATTCTCTACCCCCGGTTACTAAACGGAAAGCAACTAGGCAGAGGATATCGGTTCAGCAATCGGTACAAAGGGCTTCGTCTACCCCACCTGTGTACAGTAGGGATCAGGATCCCGTTTCACCCACAGAGAGGGAACGCATACCAGCAATTCAACCAGAGCAGAACAATATGGCTAGCTTAGAGGAGATGGTGCGCCAACTTCAGGAAAGCATGAAAATGATGCAGCAAGATGCTGCCCGACAGGCAGAATTTGCCAGGCAACAGGCTACAGTGATGAGTGAGCAAGCGGATTTAATTGGGAGGTTGCAACAGCAAACCGGGGCATCACCTTCGCAGCAAATCCCTCCTCCATTAAGGGTTCCAATACCCGAAGAAACACCAAACGCCCGGAATGTCCAAGAAGATACAGACATCCCAACGGGGCCGGCTCCACCCCCGATTCCGCCTCAACAATCCAAGGCAACCACTTCCATTAACGTATCGGATTCTCCCTTTGAGTCTGAGATAGACCCCATGACATTAAAAATGCACAAGCTTGAAAAGCTGTTCAAGAAATCTCAAGGTGCGAAGTCCATTCCGGACATTGGAGATGGGTACATCGACACAGCCGTGACGCTGCCAGATCGATTTAAGATGCCCCAAATTGATCGTTTTGACGGGTCTGAGGATCCCATGGTACACCTGCGACTGTTTTCAGATGTCCTAAGGCCAATGGGCCTCACAAGATTGCAGAAACTATCTTTATTCGGCCGGACCTTGTCAGGTGTGGCGTCCGCATGGTATGCCAAGTTGGGGGACGACGTCAAGAGAAACTGGGACGAGATGGCTGAGGCCTTTATCCTGCAGTACTCGTATAACACACAAATCGAGATCACGACCCGGGATCTCGAGACAACGAGGCAAGAACCCAAGGAAAGCTTCTCAGAGTTTGTAACTAGATGGCGGGCTAAAGCTTCAATGATAACCTTGAGACCCACAGACAAAGACCAGATTCGGATGATTGTGCGCAATCTTCAGCCGAAGCTAATGCAAAAGATGATTGTAGTCCCCTTTCCCACCTTTGCTGATTTACATGAAATGGGGGTGCAGATCGAGGATGCCTTGAGACAAGGTTGGATTGATAATGATCGGGACCAACCCCGCAGAAATTTCAATCGTAGTACTAATACAGGCCCGAGTGGCGCTGCGACTGCCAGGACCTCCGAAGTAAGTATGGTCACCACTAACCCTTCCCCGAGAAATACAGCAGCCACACCATTCTCCGGCGCGTCCGGAAGCAATTCGCAAACAGCCAAATACCCTCCCAGAAACACCAGAACCTTTGCTCCACTTTATATGCCCCTGTCCAAAGCTCTGGGGGTTTTGATCAGGAAAGGGCATCTGAAGCCCCTAGAGCCGCGGCCCTTACCAGAAAGACTACCCGCCACCCACAACCCAGCCAAATATTGTGCGTTCCACCAGCAGCATGGTCATGACACTGACCTATGCTTTCGTTTACGTCATGAGATTCAAGATCTCATTGATAATGGGGTGATTCTTCCCCCTGAGAAACCTAATGTTACCACAAATCCTCTCCCCGCACATAACCAAGTTCCACCACCCAAAAGAGTCAACTTCATCCACACTGGGGTCGCATCCTAC
The DNA here is from genome assembly GCF_055761805.1 of Camellia sinensis. NCBI lineage: Eukaryota > Viridiplantae > Streptophyta > Magnoliopsida > Ericales > Theaceae > Camellia > Camellia sinensis. Next base: position 14,525,424 of record NC_138969.1, read on the forward strand.
GATCCCAATATCTACATCACACCCTCCTACCTACCTAAACCTAAAGTTTTCCTCCCCGATTGCACCGATTTGTGCATGACGGACATCTCCATAACCCAACCTAAGCCAGTGGTGGTGACCATCGAGAACAAGAAAGGGGTTGTCAAACCAGGGTCCGTGGAGCCTGAGAATGATGTTGGGAATGCTTACAATCCGAATGACTACATTTCACCCGTGGGCCAGAATAGACCAAATGTCGAATTTCCAGTCGGGGGAGAGCTGTGTGTAATCCGAGGGGACAATTCAGGACAGGAAATGGATGATTTGACAGCCGTGGAAAAGGACGTTGTCAAGTCCCAATTTCATGATGACCAAGACTCAGCCATCAACTGGTATGATAATGAAGAATCAGCAGAGGCCACGGGGTGGTTAGATGATCAGCCGGATGTAATAGGGGAGTTCCAGTCAGAACAAGGCCCGGCAGGGGCAGGAATGTCAACAACGCCCGGGAGTGTCGAAAAGCAGAATACATCGCCGGAGAGCGCCGGCGTCGAGAGTTTCGCTCGGGAATGGAGCATTTTAAGTACAGGGATCAGTGAGCAATCTACTGCATTGACAAAGCCAGAACAAGAAAGATTCGAGGATTCTGAGAGGATTAGAAAAGCAAAAGGCCACGTAGGGATCGAAACCGCCGCAAGTACGGAAATGGAGGATGCTGTGAACATATGGGTAAGAGGTACTGTGAGTATCGAGACAGTTGTGCCAGAACCAGACAGATGCTTGTCAGTCGCAGATGGTATGTGGTGGGAAGACGACGATCTATGTCTTGCCCACACGGACGAGGATTGGAAAGGTAACCAACCAGATGATACCTGGTATATCGGCGAAGTCGATCACATGACTAGGAGTGGACGGTATTTCAAGCCTCCACACCTAGATCAACCAGAGGCGTCTGGGAAAGATAATGAAGCAGAGAAACAAAAGGAGAAGCAACTCGAAGATGAGGCCGTATTGAGACAATTGAAAAAGATACAAGCAGACATCTCCATCTGGGGACTGCCATGGACAAGGCCAAGCTGTCCTTACAGCCATGGACATAGACAAGCTGTCCTTACAGCCATGGACAAGGCCATGGACAAGGCCAAGCTGTCCATAGACAAGCTGTCCATAGATACAAGCAGACATAGACAAGCTGTCCTTACAGCCATGGACAAGGCCAAGCTGTCCATAGACACCACGCCCGAGCAGCTGGTGGGATTAGTCTTTTCAGGAGGGAATTCCCCAGCATTGAATTTTTCTGACAAAGAGCTGCCACCCGAGGGTGCAAACCATAACAAGCCGCTCTACATCTCTGTCGAGTGCAGAGATAAATGGATACCTGTGGTACTTGTCGACACGGGATCCGCTATCAATGTCTGCCCGGCAAGGACAGCTTATGCGATTGGTTTGAAAGTCGCGGATTTTATACCAACGGCCCAGGTAATTCGGGCGTATGATAACACAAGCCGGGAGGTAATGGGGACAGTTAAGATTCAAACAAAGGTTGGGCCCGGACAGCATGAGATAGATTTCCATGTCTTGGAGGTTCCTGCAACGTTCAACTTGCTTTTGGGACGGCCGTGGCTGCATCAGGTAAAGGCGGTCTCCTCTACCTTACATCAAGTGGTGAAATACCCCTATGGGAAGGGAGTAGCCATTGTTTTTGGAAATTCATCAATTCATCCACCACCAGAGGTGTCTACGCCTGTTCTAGAAATTGAGCATGGCATAGAAGATGTGTTCATATCAGGTTTTACCTTGGCCGAGGCTCGGGTTGTACAGAACATCATGGCAGCTAACGAAGGGGTGTATGTCAGTGCCCAAGCAGTTTATCTCATGAACAAACTCCAGCACATCCCCGGGATGGGATTAGGCAAGAGCGGTAGGAAAGGTGCCGCAGCATCGACCGAGGTGCCACATAACCCCCATACCTTTGGTTTGGGCTACTTGCCCACCAAAGAGGATTGGATAAGGAAAGGAAAGGAAATGGCCAGAAGGGCCAGAGCGAAACAGATAGGGAAGCCCTTTGACTTAATGCACCAGCCCATTCGAGGGACCCTAAACGGACGTTTTGTCCGGGAGGGGGAGGACTTTCCGTTCTGTGGCTTCCCAGAGCCGTGGCTCAACGCGGAGAAGAAGCGCGTACCGGGATTTGAGATTTTCTTTGATTTACAGTTACCTGAGGGTGACATCGCCGAAGGGCAGGAAGATCTATCGGCTGAGGCTGAGCAAAGTAAGGAGGTGCAGTCCGAGGACGCTGAAAATGAAATGGGGGCAGCGCTGGCATGTCTGCTGTCAGATCCTCCGATCGAACAGAGGTGCTTGGGGGATAGCTCCTCGGTATGTGTGATTGGGAATGAAGCGGCTGCGGGCCTACCATCAGCTATTTTGGATGCATCCATCGCACCTTCTCTCATCTGGCAATATGAAGAAGGCTTTCTATCAAGCAGCACCGGGTCAGGTAGTGAGCCGGAATCTGATTCTACCGAATCTTGTACGTCGGAATCAGATTCCAGCTCAACTGAGTCTGAGTCCGGTATTCCCGGGGGTGATAACCCGGATACCACAGTCCTGTCTAGATCGTCTTTTTCATTTTCTTTTGAGTCTGTTGTAACGGAAGAATCCGACGGCTCGGAAATATTTAATGAGAACGACGTGGGTGTGGTTTCGGAGTATTTTTCTGTGCCTTTGATTTATTGCTTAAATCAAGATTTTCAAAATTTTGATGAAAACGACGAGGAAGAAATTCCTCCGCTTTTGCAACGGTTAATTGATCAAGAGCAGGAAAGATTTGTTAAACCTTTAATGGATGAAATCACCACTGTGAATGTTGGTACTGAGAAGGACCCGCGGCTGGTCCAGATCGGGTCCACGTTGTCTTCTGAGGAACGCGAGCGCTTAGTCGCTTTGTTAAAAGATTTCAAAGATGTTTTCGCGTGGTCCTACGAAGACATGCCTGGAATCGATCCTGAGATTGTACAGCACCGGATCCCTCTTGATCCCGAGGCCCGACCTGTCAAACAGAAGCTCAGGAGGATCCGCCCTGATTGGGCCATTAAGATCAAAGAAGAGGTCACCAAGCAGATTGACGCAGGCTTCCTATTGGTGTCTGAGTATCCGACTTGGTTGGCCAACATTGTTCCGGTACCGAAGAAAGACGGCAGAATTCGGGTCTGTGTAGACTTCAGAGATTTGAACAGGGCCAGTCCGAAGGACGACTTTCCCTTGCCACACATCGATGAACTGGTAGATTTCACGGCAGGACATGCCTTGCTTTCGTTTATGGATGGTTTCTCAGGCTATAATCAGATAGTAATGGCGCTCGAGGACCGGGAGAAGACTGCATTCACTACCCCGTGGGGTACATATTGTTATCGAGTGATGCCATTTGGGCTGAAAAACGCGGGAGCTACCTATCAGCGGGCAGCAACTACGATATTGCATGATATGATCCATAAAGAGGTCGAGGTGTATGTGGACGACATGATTGTCAAGTCCAAAGAAAGAGAGGGCCACTACATCGCCTTACAAAAGTTTTTTCAAAGGATCAGAGAATTTCGGCTGCGGCTAAATCCCCAGAAGTGTACTTTTGGTGTTACAGCAGGAAAGATGCTAGGGTTTCTGATAACGCAAAGGGGCATCGAGGTCGACCCTTCCAAAATCAAGGCCATCTTAGAAATGCCACCACCAAGGACTGAAAAGGAGGTGCGAGGCTTTCTAGGTAAAGTGCAATTCATAAGGCGGTTCATCTCTAAACTAACCGTGACTTGTGAACCACTGTTTGGCCTCCTGAAGAAAGGAAAGAAATTCCAATGGGACGGCCGATGCCAAGCAGCTTTTGAGCAGATCAAAGAATATTTACAGAACCCGCCAGTATTGTCACCGCCAGAACCAGGGAGACCGTTGATATTGTATCTTTCGGTAACTGAGACCACCATGGGCTGCATGCTCGCACAGGAGTCGGAAGACAAAGTGGAAAGGGCTATCTATTATCTGAGCAAGAAGATGCTGGATTACGAGACCCGCTATACACCACTGGAGAAGGCTTGTTTGGCCTTGGTATGGGCTACCCGGAAGCTGCGGCACTACCTGTTAGCTCACTCTGTAATGTTGGTTTCACGTTTGGATCCCATCAAATATCTTTTTGAGAAACCAGCACTTACAGGTAGGCTAGCTCGTTGGTTGCTTTTGCTTTCCGAATTCGACTTGAAGTATGTAACACGCAAGTCGGTGAAAGGGAGAGCAGTAGCGGAGTTCCTCGCCGACCACCCGGTTGAGGGGGATGAAGCGGTTGAGTACCTATTCCCAGATGAAGCGATTCTGCATATCGAGGATGAAACTTGGACGATGTACTTTGACGGAGCGTCAAACCAGTATGGGTATGGGATAGGAGTGTTGCTGATAGCGCCTGACGATTCCCGTATCCCTTTGGCATTCAAGCTCCAGTTCAGAGTCTCGAACAATGAGGCAGAGTATGAGGCATGTATTGCTGGTCTGCAAGCAGCCCTAGAGCTAGGGGTAAGACGGTTGGACGTCATTGGGGATTCGAATCTTCTTGTGTCTCAAGCAAAAGGAGACTGGAAGGTCAAGGAGGAAAGAATGATAATTTACCACCAAACCTTGGATTTGTTAATTCCTCGGTTCGAGAAACTAAATTTCACCCACCTCGTAAGAGAGAACAACAGGTTTGCAGATTCGTTAGCAACTCTATCTTCCATGATAGACATCCCGTCGGGAGTCCGGATGCGTCCAGTCATCATTGATCAGAAGTTTGCGCCAGCATACGAGTCAGTTTCCGCCATAGATGAGACCCAAGACGACAACCCCTGGTATTACGATATTTGGAACTTCTTGGAGAAGGAGACGTATCCGATAGGGGCAAGCACCAAGGATAAAAGGGCCATTAGAAGAATGGCTATTCAGTTCATCATCTGCGGAGGTAAACTGTACAAAAGAGGTCATCTGGGAATGCATAAGCTCTGTGTAGAAGCTGAAGAGTCGAAGCGCCTAATGGAGGCCATCCATGGAGGAGAATGCGGTGCACACATGAATGGAGTAATGTTGGCCAGAAAAATCCTTAGACAGGGCTATTACTGGTCGACCATGGAAGAGGATTGTATCGGCTTTGTTCGGCGATGCCACAAATGCCAGATCCATGCAAACCGTATGAACATCCCACCATCCAAATTGTACAATATGACTTCCCCGTGGCCGTTTTCCGTGTGGGGGATCGATGTAATCGGAGCTGTTACCCCGAAGGGATCGAACGGACATGAGTATATCCTCGTAGCGATAGATTATTTCACAAAGTGGGTCGAGGCCCAATCATACGCGGTGTTGAAGGCGTCGCACGTTGCAAAGTTCATCAGAAACAACATCATTTGTCGCTACGGGGTGCCAAATGAGATCATCTCGGACAATGGATCCCACTTTAAGAAAGAAGTGGTCGACTTGTTGGAAAAGTATAACGTGGCTTTTCATAAGTCATCTACGTATCGGCCGCAAACCAATGGAGCAGTTGAGGCCGCCAACAAGAACATCAAGCATATACTGCGAAAAATGGTGGAGACCTATCGAGATTGGCCAGATAAGTTGCCGTTCGCTCTGTGGGGCTACAGGACTTCGATTAGAACTTCTACCGGAGCAACTCCGTATTCATTAGTTTATGGAATGGAGGCTGTTCTACCTATTGAAATTGAAGTTCCGTCTTTACGGGTATTGGCCGAATGTCAGATAGCTGAGGCAGATTGGCAGCAGAGCAGGTTCGAGGAACTAATGCTCTTTGATGAAAGAAGACTGAAAGCACTGTACCACGTTCAAAGTTATCAGTGCAGGATTGCTCGGGCTTTTAACAAGAAGGTTAAGTCCAGAAATCTAAAGGAAGGGGATTTGGTACTCAAAGACAACCGAGCTCCCATCCACGACCCGAGGGGCAAGTTCAGACCCAATTGGACTGGTCCCTACATCATCAAAACCATCTGGTCAGGCGGAGCTGTGGTTCTAATGGACTTAGATGGCTTAGAATTCTCTCAACCGATCAATATGGACAAGTTGAAGAAATACTACCCTTGAGAGGCTCGCTACGCCGAAAACCCGAAAGGGCGACCTAGGCAAAAGTTAGAGCACAAAAAATTAGAAAATATAAAAACTGAGCTCGCAAGGCTGAAAACCCGCAAAGGGCGGCCTTGGCAAAAGTTAGAGCGCAAAAGGAGAGTGAAAATACTCGAGTGAACCCGAGCCGGAACTACGTAAGGCTTGATTCCCATCTTTGGGATACGTAGGCAGCTTCGTTCTGAAGTTCAGCCATGACACTTCCCCGATCAACTTTGTCCATTTGATCATCTCAGCCACCTTTGTCCATCAGCATTCGTTGGAATCTCCGGTGCAGTGCCACTCAGACTAGGGGCAACTTTCCATTGTTAGGCAGTGCTACGAGGCTCTTCAGACTAGGGGCAACTTTCCAGTTGCAGGAATTTGGGGTTGTGCATCTCAAGCGACAGATCTCAGGCGTGTCCAGTTCTGATCCACAATCAAAAATGTTTTTGAAAAGTTTTAATATAAGCTGACTTCGTTCAAATAATCTTTTTACAACTTCGACTATTTTCGGACCAAAGTGGAAAATTCTTAGTACCAGAACTTTCAATTTCATTGATTTCAAAACAGAGTCTTCCTGCTCTTACAAACAATTGAAGTTGCTTTTTATTACATTCACGAAAGAAAACTTGAAAATACTAATAAAGCAATAAATCTAGGGCATGGTCAAGTCAGGTGTTCCTGCGCCCCCTCCCAGAGCTGGTCGAAGCCTCTGATGCCAAGCTGGGCCCGATCTGTGCTTCTTCATTGAGCCAATCTATGCACTCGTCAGATAAAGTGCAACTGAAAGTAGGAGCGGGGGCCAGGAGTTCTCTCATCCTCCACGCAGTGGCCTGCCAAGCAAGCTGCGCGCCTCGGGCTGGAAATACAGCAGGATACTCTATCCCCTCTGGCGGGCAGGTCTGATCATGGCCAAATTGGCGTCGAATCCGAAATGGGAAATAGAATACACAATGAGTGAGACCGACCAGTTGAATCCCAGTCTGCCGAGGCATATTGTAACTCATTGCCGGAAGGTTCAACCAAGAGCACCGCCAAGCAATACGGTCTGCGGACAAGTGGGACATCCAAGCGAACCACCATTCCTCATCCAAGGCATTAACTAGACGATGCCGGAAAAAGTAGCCGCGAGCTAAATATGCTGGGCAGGAGTCCACAACCTGCAATTTATCCATCAACCACACCTGGGGAGGGATTGAAAAATGAGAGATTAAAGAATAGAGAGATGTACGAGGAGAGAAAAGTGAGAATGGGGTTTTGTGAGAAAAGACTGAGCTCGAGGGCCGAGTGATGTGAGCAATACAGAAATGCGAGATTGGGTGGGAAATATTACCTGTAGCAATAGTGGACTCCCTGCCAACCTAGTCGCCTCATGACAGTAAAAGGCGTCTAGGCCCCTTAGTGTCTTGGCCAGAACCATGGCGATACAGCTCTTGCCCTCTCTCAAGCCTTGGGCAACCTCAATCAGCCGGACACTAGCCCCTCCAGAGCCCGAAATGAACAGGAAATGAGACAGCATGCACAAGCAGAGCGCATGTCGCCGGAAGCCTTGCCAGTGATGGTTGCTGCGATCACCAGCATCAGAAAATCGATTGGCCAAACTCGGAATGTCTAACATCCCATCATCCGTCAAAGACCGAGCATCGTGCATGCTGAGTCCACACATGCGCCCTAAGGATTGGGCATGACCAAAATTAAGTTGGGGTAGGAGCTCCTCGTCGCGCTCGGACTCCATTAATGCTCGAAAGTCTTCAAAGGTAGGACATATCTCTTGCCCGGCGAAGCTAAAGACATGTGTCACCGGATTCCAAAATCTTGCCGCGGCGTGAAGAAACGGGAGATGCAACGGGGTACGACCCAGAGTGAATAGTGCATTTATGCCGAAACCCCGGAAATTCACCTTTTCTGAGCCATCCAAGCTAGCAATCCAAGCTGTGAGATTTTCAGCAAGAAACTCTTCCATTGGAGCAAATCAGTGTGAAAATGAGGAAAACTACGAAGCTGGGATCTTTTGTAGGAGATAAGGTTGAGTGGGGAGACAGGTGTCAACATTCTGGTGGTTCCCCTCGTTTAGTGCCGACCGGCATAAAAATATGCCGACCGGCCATTTCAGTTTGCCGACAAAACAGACATACGGCCGGTAGCCACTCCTTGCAGCCGGTGGTTCCTACACCGTGCCGGTGGGCTTCCTCCCTGGTCTCCTGAGCTGTTTATGCTAAGAATTGGGGAACTTCACCACCTCCAAATCCCCCCCGGCGATAAACTCTTGCGAAGTCACGCCCGTCTGCTTATCGAGTTTTGAACATTTGCTTATCGAGTTGTATTTCGCTCTCTTGTAGCTCTCGGTTCGTTTATCGAGTTGTATTCACACTTGTTTGGTTGTGTCATAGCTTTGTTTTGCTTATCGAGTTGTAAGTCGGTTCACTACCTGATTATTACGATGACGAATTTCCAAAATGAGTTCAATTTCGTTCACATTGTGGTGTGAAACCCTGCGATGCGATGCACAGAAGATCCACAAATGCAACACCTTTTGAATAAAATGATTAGTTTCATTCCCCATCACATATTTTGCAAAGTGTATGAATTTTGAGAAAGAAAATAAACCTGCCTGAGGCAGTGCAATGTGCTTAAACGACTAGTAAAAAGGAAAATAAAACGTAGAATGGCAGGGTAGCCAAGTATCAGAACTGATACCGGTGAAACTCCCCTTGCGGTTAGCGCACCTTCCGCATCTTTGTTCGGGTCAGCCGCGTTGTCGGACGCCCTCACATTACGGGAAATCACACCTTTGAAACGTGAACCTTTGAGTTGACCTCAGATCACAACTTCTGCAAGCAACGCTCGATGCATGCGAAGAATGTCCCGCCCCGTATCCTTTTCATGCTTTGTGAGCCCCGCAAATTGTTTCGATTATGCTGTGTAATAGTACGTTCCTTTGATTGCGTAGATCGCATGTTTAATTCCATTACCTGCGTAGACCGCATGTTTTGATTGCGTAGATCGCATGTTTAATTCCATTACCTGCGTAGACCGCATGTTTTGATTGCGTAGATCGCATGTTTAATTCCATTACCTGCGTAGACCGCATGTTTTGATTGCGTAGATCGCATGTTTAATTCCATTACCTGCGTAGACCGCATGTTTTGATTGCGTAGATCGCATGTTTAATTCCATTACCTGCGTAGACCGCATGTTTTGATTGCGTAGATCGCATGTTTAATTCCATTACCTGCGTAGACCGCATGTTTTGATTGCGTTGATCGCATGTTTAATTCCATTACCTGCGTAGACCGCATGTTTTGATTGCGTAGATCGCATGTTTAATTCCATTACCTGCGTAGACCGCATGTTTTGATTGCGTAGATCGCATGTTTAATTCCATTACCTGCGTAGACCGCATGTTTTGATTGCGTAGATCGCAAGTTTAATTCCATTACCTGCGTAGACCGCATGTTTTGATTGCGTAGATCGCATGTTTAATTCCATTACTTGCGTAGACCGCATGTTTAACTCCGTCACCAGCATAGACCGCATGTGTTAATTACGTAGACCGCTTGTTTAGTTTCATCGCCTGCGTAGACCGCGTGCTTGTGATCAATTTCGTCGCCTGCGTAGACCGCTTGCTCCGCTTGCCTAGTTGTATTTCAATATGCATTGTCATGCTCTCTATTTACTTCGCGCTGTCACGCATTTCGAGTACACCACTATTCTTGCATTGTCATGCATGTCGCTAACCATATTGTACCTGTTAAGTTTGTTTTCTTTGCAGGCACGATATTGTATGTACGGTTCATTTGAAGCTGGTGCAACCAGACGAGCCGCACAGGTATTGTATCTCACGAGTGAGACTTTTTGAGAATTCCATAATTCTCTTACGTCCTTTCTGCATTGTAGTGTAGTTTGGTATGCTAGCTTAAAACTGTTGCATGTTTGCTTCGTTACAGCTTTCTTTGCATGATCATAAGTTATGCTCGGCTCCGTGCATTGTCTTGCATTTTGCCCCTGCCTTCGGGCGCAGATCTTATTTGTATTGCATGTTTGTCTAAGTCTTCGGCCTTGTCAAAAATGGGTCGTCTCTGGGCTTTGACATTCACTCCCGTCATTGTTATGACTTTCGAGTTCTGTCAAAGAGGGGCAACTGTAGACACCCCATTTTTGACCGTCCTCAAGACTTGGACGTCACCGTTTGAACACTCGGTGATCATCCATGATTGTGTTCGTTTGGAGTTCCCGGAGGTCTCGGCTCGCGCGCCTTGCCTCAGGATCCCCGAACTCGACTGTTTAGTGTCTGGTTTTGCACCAAACACTTCTGTTTTGCCTTAGAGGGGCAGGGAATGCCTTGTGAGATATCCCCATACACCACCGGCAGTGGCTGGAGGCCACCGGCTGGTCTTTTTCTTCCATCGGCAATTTTGTTTGCCGGTCGGCACACTTTATTGCCGGTCGGCATAATATGTTGCCGGTCGGCACTGTTTTTTGCCGGAATAGCCTTTTTGGGCAGCCGACCACTGTTCCTCCACTTTATGGAGATATTTTGTGCCAGCTGTGATAGCTGGCACCAACTCCTTTCCCCTCCATACACGTGTATGGAGGGATTTCCCTCTAGCCAAGCTTGTTGAAGAAGCTTTGCAAGAGGGATCCTTATAAGAGGGAGGCTTTCCTCTTGGTTCTAGGTTAGAAAAACAGAAGCAAAATCAGCCTTTAGAGATATAGATACATATTATCTCTATACCTCTCTCCCTCTCCCTTCTTGTGTGTGTTTCTTGGCCCAAAAGGTGTGTTTTACCTTACTTTTGCACCATTACACACACCATTACACCTTAGTCCGAGATTGAGGGGCTTGGGGGAGTTGTTTCTTGAGTTTTGGACTGGTTTTGATCCAAAGAAGGAGGTTAGGCCATTTGTTCTTCAAGGGTTCTTCAAGGGTGAGCATCTTCCCTTTTATTCCCCAAACTTGCATTGATTTTCTACCTATTTTGTTTATTGTTTTGGCTCTTGTGTATAACATAAAAAAGGCTCATATTTTCCTGCTCTAACACTTTCATTAAGGTCACTTTGTGGTTAGATTGCAAACTCACCCTCATAGGCCTTGTTTGGCCTATTTTGGTGCCTTTTTGATAAGGTTTCGTTCACTTCAGCATTTTGATCTTTTGATCACCAAAAATCAGTGTATTTTAGTGTCAAAAAAGTTGGTTTGAAGTCTTGCATAGGGGAGGGACACCCCTCTCCCTTTATGGTTTTGTTTCCTTGCTTTTTGGGCTCAAAAGGATAGCATGTGTGCTTGTTGTTTCTTGGCTTCATTTCAGCACTTTTTTAGGCATCTTAGGTCTTACATAACCTCTGTTTTTGGCCGGATTTGGCCCTCTTGTATGCTTGTGATATTTGCTTTGTATTGCTCCATCTTGCTTAAAAATACATCCCATGATTAGGCCATGATTTTTGTGTGTGTTGGCTTGGTTCTATGGAGCATTTAGCATTGTTTTTCCATGCTTAACATCTGTTGGTTATCAACTTGGTCATGTTTAGCATGTTTGTTAGAGTTGCTTTGTATTTTGGCTTGGAAGCTTTGAGCATTTTGACCTCTAGCATGCATGGTTGTGTTTACCCTCTTGATTTGGCATCATCTAGGGTCATATTTTAGTCCAAGAATCATGCTTACATGTGTGCATGCATGGTCTTTTTCATGTCTTGAGGGTGTGTCCTCTTATGCCTAAGAATGAGCCTTAGTGTATTTGCTTCATGGGGGATATCTTAGTTGCCATATTAGGAGCTTTTGGGGTCCTATTTTGCATGCATAGATTCTGTTTTTACTTGTCTTGATCATGCCATGAGTGGTCATGTCATTGAAGGTAAGTTGTCTCCTTGTGTGCCTTAGCTTTGGGACCATGAATTTGCTTGTTAACATGAGTTGATTGTCTATCATTTTGAGCACTCTTGGCCACCGTTTTGAGGAGGGTAAGAGTCTGCCCTTTTGCCATTTTTAAGCCCTCTTGCATGCTTACTCCATGTTTGTTGCATAGTTGTTCCATTAAGCTTTGTAGCACATCAATCCCATAGTCAATTTGGTCCATGTTTGCACCATTTTTGTACCTTGTATGCTTAGCATTGTACATTTGTCATGTTGGTTGCATAATGTTTGTTGTGCTTTATATCTTGGTGGCATGATGTATTTGAGCCTTGTTGAGCATTACATGCATTGCATTTACTTGGTTTGGGGTGTCAAACTAAGTTCGGGAATCAAGGACCATTCATACTTCAAGTGATGCAACGCGCCTTGATTCCCGGTCATCGGGACCTTTGACTCTAACTTGATAAGGCCTCGGTTTTTCATGTTGTTTGTTGCATGCATTTTCATATCAAATGGCAAATTCGATCCTTTGACTCATCATGTACCATTGATGATTCAAGGATCGAAAGTCATGCTTCTTTGAGTCTAAAATATGATAAGAAGTAGGACCATGCTTACATCTGTCCAAAAACTCCATACTATGCACTGCCTGTCCTCTGTTTGCTGTCAAACTGTCTATTGCAGGAAGTTTCTGCTGACCGGCAGAATTTAGTGCCGACCGGCACTATCTGGAGTGCCGATGAATCTGATAAAGTGCCGACGGGAATTTCGGAGTGCCGGTGGCAATTCTGTCTGGTCGGTGGTGCTCTGCAGGATGCAGAGAGCTTGTTCCAGCACTTTGGAAATTTTCAGAAAGACAAGGCAGTACAAACAGAGGCGACAAGAGCATAGTACGGGTTTTCCGGGCAGGACGGATTCGAGCATGCATCATCTGTGCGCCCCGAGGCAGAGGCTGTGGCCACCCTCTTCATTCTTTTGCTTCCTCTTTCTTTTTAATTAATTAGGAAATTTTGTAATAATTTTATTTGTTCATTATTTTGGGACTGTAATATTAATTCGAACCCTCTGAGTGAGGGTAAACATGTAATAAGTGTGGGTGAGTGTGTGTATGTCTTCCAATCCCCGTTTCTTTCTTCCCTTTTATTTACCAGCTTATGATGGTAGATTAGGACATTTTTGAAATTAGCATACCTTATGATATGCATGCGTGCATTCATGCATCTGTTAACATGCACCGGGCTCGGTACATCATGCTAACCGCATTCGTATTTTCAAATTCCAAAATTGAATACATGAATTAGTTGGTTGCATATCGTATGCCATATTTAGGTTAACCGAGCCTAACTAGAATTGCACCTTGTATGTGTTGCATTAGGCAAAATAACATGAACTAGGACACGCACATTTGCTAACTAGTTTATTGTTTTGGCACGGAGTACAATGTAAGTGGTTATGCTTTAGCATCCAACATGCGTGTGAATGTTGCCATAAGAGTATGCTTGCCATGCGGCTAAGTGTTTACATGAGATAAATTGCCTGAATGCCTATGGGTGGAGGTCAAAATGCTTAAATTGGGATAATGCGTTAAAACTATATTTGTTAAGCCCACTAGATAGTGGCAAAACCGTCTTTTCTAAAAAGCCTACTTGAGGGTGGCAAAATCTGTATTTTAGCCTACTCGCGAGTAGCAAACCATTTTCAAAACAAACATGAAATGTTTTGTTCCAATTTGGGTGATTTGGTCTATACTTGTTTGCTGTGCGCATAACATAGTAATTCTAGGCTAATAAATGGAATAAGAACACGTAAAGTTTTCAAAAACGGATATCACGGTTAGTAGAGGCCGGTCTTCGGACCGGGCGAAAGGGGGTGCTCATAGCTGACCTTCCCCGATCGTACCCAAGCTCCCGAGCCGAGACAACTCCGGTGATGACGGACATGTGGCCTTCGGCACCGAGTCAGGGTTTCCTAAATTTCCCCATTTTAAAAATATTTAGGTGGCGACTCTGTATCTGGCAAAGCAGTCCATGTTTGGCACTACTTTTTTTTCAAAAATCTGTTTCTCAAAACGATTTGCCAGATTTGGACTCTTTGGTTCAGATTAAGAACCGTGACACAAAATCGAGAGTCCGAACTGTAGTAGCATCGAGGTCCTTCCGCGAGCGCGTCTACAGACCTCAACTTGGCCGTTTGCTTGGGGGTGACCGGAGGAAGAGAAACGTGGTTGAATCTGGAGATCTGCACAAAATTTTCTGTACTTCGCGTTATCGAATTGTTTACCATTGTCAGAGATAATAGCTTGAGGGATGCCAAATCGGCAAATGATCGATTGCCAGATAAACCTGGTGGTGTTCCGCTCGGTGATTGTGGCAAGGGGCTCAGCCTCGACCCACTTGGTGAAGTAGTCAATAGCGACAATCGCGAACTTGGTCTGGCCTCGACCGGTGGGAAGTGGATCGACCAGGTCGATCCCCCACTTGGCAAACAGGTAAGGGCTGCAGAGTGTGATTAACTCTGTAGGAGGAGCATGGGGGATGTTGGCAAAGCGTTGACATTTATCGCATTTGAGCACGAAGTCGGTCGCATCCTGATTAAGAGTCGGCCAAAAATACCCAGTACGGAGTATCTTCTGGGCAAGGGACCTACCACCTGAGTGATTACCACAAATTCCCTCATGGATCTCCTGCATTACATAAGTTGCTTGAGCTGGATTGAGGCATCGTAGATATGGCCGGGAGAAACCGCGCTTGTACAATATACCGTCAACAATGCCGTAATTGGACGCTCGGGATCGGACTTTGGCAGCCTGCTGCGGGTCATCTGGGGGTGCTCCTGTGGTCAAGAAGAGGAGAATGTCGGATACCCAAGGGATGGGTTCGTTTTGTATGTATTGTACGGCTTGCAGATCGGGTGAAATGGCTGGGTGGTGTAGATATTCAACGCGGACGTCATGGCTGAGAGTAGGATGGTCAGCAGAGGCCAACTAAGCCATCTCATCTGCTTTGGAGTTTTCCGCCCGAGGAATGTGCCTGATGTGGAAGGTATTGAAAAGGCGAGCAAGGGGGAGTGCCAGGTCCCTGTAAGCTCGCATCGTGTCTTCCTTGGCATCAAAGTCCCCCGTCATCTGACCGACGACGAGTTGGGAGTCGCTGAATACTCGGAGGTGGCTGACCCCTATGTCCTTGGCAAGGTGGAGTCCTGCTATTAATGCCTTGTACTCGGCTTCATTGTTGCTTGCTTCGAACAAGAAACAGAGGGCACATTTGAAGTAGCCGCCCTCAGGGGAGGTGAGGATGAGGCCGGCACCACTTCTTTCTTTTCGAGACGAACCGTCGACATTGAGAGTCCAAGAATGAGGATCTTCTGGTTCTGTTGGAGTTGGTGGGGGCGGAGGTGTAGTGGTCGGGGTCGGTTTGGTGAATTCCATGATGAAATCAGCTACAGCCTGCCCCTTGATTGCTGTCCGAGGGCGGTAAGAGATGTCGAACTGGCTGAGTTCTACGGACCACTGCTTCAGTCTACCTGAGAGTTCTGGTTGCTGCATGACCTTCTTCAGGGGCTGGTCGGTGAGGACTACTATGGAGTGGGCTTGGAAGTATGGGCGGAGTCGTCTGGAGGCAATGACTAAGGCCAGGGACAGTTTTTCCAGCAAGGGGTAGTTTTGCTCCGCGCCCCTGAGAGCCCGACTGATGTAATAGACCGGCCGTTGAATTGAGCCATCTTCTCTGAGGAGAGCTGCACTAACTGCGGTTCCCGATACTGCTAGGTAGAGGAAGAGCGGTTCGCCCGTGATTGCTTGGGAGAGAAGGGGGGGTTGGCCATGCATTGCTTTAACTGTTGGAAGGCCTCTTCGGATTCAGCTGTCCATTCAAAAGTCTGCCGAAGAACTTTGAAGAAGGGCAAGCACTTATCTGTTGCACGGGAAATGAAGCGGTTGAGGGCCGCCACCCGGCCAGTGAGTCTCTGAACCTCTTTGACCGTCCTAGGCGACTGCATCTCAACCAAGGCCTTTATCTTCTCAGGGTTAGCTTCGATGCCGCGCTGACTGACCATAAAGCCCAAGAATTTGCCAGACCCTATGCCGAAAGCGCACTTCTCTGGGTTGAGCTTCATCTGGTACTTGCGCAAGGTGGCAAAGGTCTCACGTAAATCAGTGAGGTGATCGGAGGAGTATTTGCTTTTGACTAGCATGTCGTCGACGTAGACTTCCATATTCCGACCTATTTGGTGATGAAAACGGCGTTAACCAGCCGCTGATAAGTGGCCCCAGCATTCTTCAATCCGAACGGCATTACACAGTAGTGGTAGGTACCTCGGTCGGTAATAAATGACGTGTGCTCCCGATCAGATGTGTGCATCAGGATTTGGTTGTACCCAGAGAAGGCATCCATGAAGCTGAGCATTTGATGACCGGCCGTGGCGTTGACCAGCAGATCTATGCGGGGAAGGGGGTAGCTGTCTTTGGGACAAGCTCGGTTCAGGTCAGAGTAGTCGACACAAAGCCGCCATTAACCATTGTGTTTGCGGACGAGGACCACGTTGAACAACCACCTAGGATAGTCCACATTTTTGATGAACTGGGTCTCGAGGAGTTTGTCAACTTCAGCGGCTATAAGAGTGTTGCGCTCCGGATGGAAAATGCGTTGCTTCTGGCGGTGGGGTCGAAAGTGGGGTTCGATGCTGAGGCGATGGGTTATGAAGGAGGGGTCGATGCCTGGCATGTCAGAATGGGTCCATGCGAATACATCTCTGTGCTCGGTCAGAAGAGCAGTAAGGTCGGCCTTGGCTTGGGAAGGTAATTGGCTGCCAATCTTGGCGGTTTTGATTGGGTTGGTGGGATCAATGTTAACTTCAACAAGTTCCTCTACAGGTTCACCTCTGACCAACTCGTCCTCGTCTCGGACGTCGAGCCCTTCGATGATCATGGCCTCTTTTAGCTTGACTTCTTTGAGTGAGGCGACATAACACTCCCTGGCCACGGTCTGTTCTCCTTTGACAGTTCCGACACCGAGATCGGTGGGAAATTTGATGGCAAGATGATATGTAGATGTGATGGCTTGGAAGGCGTTGAGGGCAGTGCGGCCAAGGATGATGTTGTAAGCAGAGGGGCAGTCGACCACCAGAAAGGTGAGCAACTTAGTGGTCTGCCGCAGGTGCTTGCCGATGGTGATAGGTAGATCGATGGAGCCGATGGAGGTCACACGGTCGCCGGTGAAGCCGACCAGAGGGGTTTGGAGAGGAGACAAGCTTTCCTCCCCAATCTTGAGCTGGCGGAAGCAATTGAGGAAGATAATGTCTGAAGAGCTGCCGTTGTCTATGAGGACTCGTCTAACTTTGTAGTTGGAGAGGATGGTGGAAATGACAAGGGGGTCATCATGTGGGTAACGGACTCCTGCACAGTCAGTGTCGGTGAAGGTGATAGGTTCGATCCATTGTTTCGACTGTTTGGGAGGTCGGTCCACCGTCGCCACTGCTTTGTCTGATCCCTGTCGGATTTTTCTTAGTTCTGCCTTCTGAGTCGAGCGAGATGGCCCCCCGCAAGCAAGGCCGCCTGAAATAACTCGGATTTCTCTGACTGGTGGAGAGGGATTACCAGGAGGCCGAGGCTGTGGTGGTGGGCGATCGTGGCCTTGGTTAGGTGGGGCTTGATTGCAGGGTGGTGTTTGTCGGCGATTGTTCCTGGTGAGGTCGGTTCTTTGCCTCTGTGGAGGGCGGGTGTCTGTGAATCGGCAGAGGCGGCCCTGGCGTATGAAGGTCTCGATCTAATCTTTGAGGTTAATACACTCGTCAGTGGTATGACCATGGTCTTGGTGGAAACGGCAGTATTTGGACTGATCTTTTCGAGTGGAAGGGTTTCGTGAGGGTAGGGGTGTAGACACCCCATTTTTGACCGTCCTCAAGACTTGGACGTCACCGTTTGAACACCCGGTGATTATCCATGTTTGTGTTCGTTTGGAGTTCCCGGAGGTCTCGGCTCGCGCGCCATGCCTCAGGATCCCCGAATTCGACCGTTTAGTGTCTGGTTTTGCACCAAACACTTGCATCTTGCCTTTGAGAGGCAGGGTAGGGCTTGTAGACCATCCCCACCCATCACCGGCAGTGGCTAGATGCCACCGGCTGGTTTTTGCTGCCACCGGCAATATAGTTTGCCGGCCGGCACTCTTTGTTGCCGGTCAGCACTCTTTTGTGGGGGTCGGCACTATTTTTGGCCAAGATGGCAGATTGTTGTTCATCTGCTTTTGCAGATATTTTTAGACAGCTGTATTGCTTTTGCTCCCCTCCATACACGTGTATGGAGGGATCTCCCTCTTGCAAAGCTTGTCTTGTAAGCTTTACAAGAGGCATATAGAGGGAAGCTCTCTAAAAGGCAAAAAAAAAGGCTTTAGACATTTTTGAGAGAGAAAATACAGAGGAGAGCTCTGGTTTTTCCTAGGGTTAGGGTTACATACACAACCTATCTCTCTTTCCCTCTCATTTTGCACACTAGGTGTTTTGTGTCTCACTATTGCACACAAACACCTAGTGTTTCACCTTCCTCTTGGAGCTGAGGTTCTAAAGAGTGTGTTTTGAAGTTTTGGTGTTGGATTCAAGCTCAAGGAGGCCATTGGAGCACCATTTGTGAAGGGGTCATCAAGGGTGAGATTTTAGTCCTTTTTTTCCCCATTCTTGCATTGATTTTCTACTAGTCTTAGAGCTGTTTTTGTGATTATTGTATAACATAAAAAAGTTCTGTTTTTAAGCCCTCTTTATTGTTTAGTAAGAGTGTTTTGTTGTTTGAGGGTTGTTGACCACCCTTAGGCCTCAAAAGTCCTCATTTTGAGCCATTTTGTGCTAGCTCCGGGATTTTGGTGTTGAGGTCTCTTCACCACTGAAATCTTGAGGGATTTCAGTGGTGAAGATGATGCTTTGAAGTCCCAAGAAGGAGAGGGCCACCCCCTCTCCTTGTTGTCCTTGAAAAGGGCATATTTTGACCTCTTAAGGAGGCCTATGCTTGAGTGTGTGTTGAGCATGTTTGGTTTGTTTTTCATGCTTATATATCTATAATATAACATGATTTCAAGTTGGTTTTGGAACTTCATGCATGTTTAGCATAGTTGCCATGTAATGCCTTATTTGTGCCTTAACATGTTCTAGGTTGTTAGCCTTTGTTGGAGCATGTTTTAGGCTTGCATTTGTGAAGATTATGTGCTTATTTTGCCATGTTTTAGCTCTGTCCATAATTGTTTGGGTTGATCTTTGCATGCATTATATAGCTCCTTTGTATTTGGGCTTGTTGGCCTTGAGTATGTGCATGTGTAGCATGCCATCTTTGCATTGTTTTGGTGATTTGGAATCATCCTACATGCTATTTCAGTCCCATTTCCATGCTTGTTTGATTGCCTTGCATGCCTCTTTAATGCTTTGAAAGCATGTGTTGCAATGCTCCATGTTTTGGCCATGGTGTATGCCTTTGAATTTGGGCCACTTAGATGCCATCTAAGGAGTCCTTTGGCCTTGTTTTAACATGCTAAAAATCTGTTTTAGGTTGTTTAATGCATGCCATGTTTGGTCATGATAAGTGTAGTTCAATGCCTTATTGATTTGCCTTGAACACTTGGACTATTCGTTGCATGTTTTGGCTTGATTTATAACTTGATTTGGCATCATTTTATAACATGATTTTAGGGCTCATGTTGCTTGCTAATTAGTCCATGATTCCTCCTTTCAAGTGTGCTTGAATATTGCTCGTTTTTGTGCTTAAGTGTTGGCCCTTATGTGCATGTGTGTGTGTATGCCACTTAGCCCTCACTCTTTAGCACTCATGGCTACTGTTTTAGGCCTTTTTTAGAGTCGCCTAATTCATGTTTAAGTCCATCTTTGCACTCATTTGTATTGCCATATGCATGCTTGTATGCTTGCATAAGTTAATTGCCATGCCATGTTGCATTCCTAGCTTGTATGCCTAGGTTGCATTGCATTTTGCATGTATGCCTTGTTCCTTGAATTGGTGATAGGAATTGGGCCTAATTTGTTTGATTGGTTTGCATACATTTGAAACCGAAGTTGCATGCTTGGTTCCTTGGGCCATCATGCATGGAAATGCGTGATTGGTGGCCCGAGAACCGAGGCACATGTCCCTTTGAGTCATTACAATGATAAGAGACATGTTTGGTGCATACATGCCTTGAATTGTGCTGCCATGCCTTGTTTTGCCCTCTGTTGCTGTGAGTTGCAGGTTCTGCAGGAATACTCTGCCGACCGGCAGTGTAATGTGCCAACCGGCACAATTTTCTCTGCCGACAGCTTCAATTTTGTGCCGATGGCCATACTACACTGCCGGTGGAAATTTCAATCAGCCGGTGATGACCCCCTCTGTCCAAGGATGCAGTCCTGAGGCTTTGACAGCCTCCAGAGGAAGAAAGGAAGGAAAACAGAGGCAGCTTGCGCATGGTGGCGCGCTTCCCGAGGCATTTTCCCGCTTTATTTAATTTATTCAATTTGTTAATTAAATTAGTTAATTTGTAATATTAATTAGCTGGTGTAGTTAATTAATTTGTATTATTATTTTGGTCCCTCCGAGCGAGTGCAAATCTGTAATAAGTGTGCGTGAGTGCGTGTATGTCTTCCAACTTCACGTCTTTCTTCCCTTTTATTTACCTGCTTACGATGGTAGATTAGGGCACGTTCAATTTAGCATACCTTATGCTATGCATGTGTGCATCCATGCATTTGTATTACATGCATTAGGCTCGGTACATCACGCTAATTGCATCAATGCTTCAATTCCCAAACTGAATACGTGATAATTGTGCATTTTCACATGACATGTTTAGGATAGCCGAGCCTATTCTAGTAACATTTTGTATGCGATGCATTAGGCACTTCACATGGACTTGGATCATGCATGTTTGCTAACAAGTTCTTTGTTTTGGCACGGAGTACTATGTAAGTATTCCCGCTTTAGCATATCGCATGAGTGTGAATGTTGCCATGACAGCATGTTTAACATGTGGCTAGATGCTTATGTGTTATAACTGCTTGAATGCCTGTGGGTGAAGGTTGGATTGCTTGAGTTGGAAAAACTCGTTGAAATTCGTATTTTAGCCTACTTGCGAGTAGCAAATTCCAAAACATTTTCAAACCAAACGGATATGCAATGTTTATTTCCAAATTAGGCAATCTAGTCTATATTTGTTTGCTGTGCGCATAACATAGTAATTCTAGGCTAATAATTGGAATAAGAACACATAACGTTTTCAAAATTGGATATCACGGTTAGTAGAGGCCGGTCTTCGGACCGGGCGAAAGGGGGTGCTCATAGCTGACCTTCCCCGATCGTACCCAAGCTCCCGAGCCGAGACAACTCCGGTGATGATGGACACGTGGCCTTCGGCACCGAGTCAGGGTTTCCTAAATTTTCCCATTTTAAAAATATTTAGGTGGCGACTCTGTATCTGGCAAAGCAGTCCATGTTTGGCACTACTTTTTCAAAAATCTGTTTCTCAAAACGATTTGCCAGATTTGGACTCTTTGGTTCAGATTAAGAACCGTGACAAAAATCGAGTCCGAACTGTAGCAGCGAGGTCCCCCCCCCCCGGCGGACATGTTACAGTTTCTGGCGACTCCGCTGGGGATTTTTAGAGAGCTTGACTCGAACTCGTGATATCCCGTTTTGATTTCATTTATGTGTTTCTTTGCATTGCATGTGCATTGGTGCGCCTAGGAACACGGTGTTTGCCATCTGCCATTCCTGAACAGTTTGCCGGAGGCTTGTCTTGTCAAGACATGCCCATAAGGCTGACCGGCTATGGGCTCTGACAGTATGGGAACACAAACCCCGGTTTTACCGGGGCAGCCTTTTTGACCATTCGACCTAGTGCATATTCGGATCCATAGTGACCATTCCAAATTAGGACAGGTTGCTTACCCGATGTTAGGTTGTTTGAAACCGCTGTGTGCGCAGTGAAACCCTAGTTCCTAACAAAATAGGACAGGGAAACCCTACCCCAACATAGGGGTGTTTTGAGCTCTCTTTTATTTGCTATGTGCTTTTAGAGTGTTGCTCTACAGGAACGCATATACCAGTTTGCGAGTTTGAGTATCGGGCCCGAAGGCGCCAGAATCAGTATTGTTGAGAATCAGTTATCAGGAATCAGTTATCCGCGGGTATCAGATTCAGTATTTTGGGAACAGAAATCTGGGAACAGTGATCAGTAGTAGGGTACAGTTGTTTGGCTACACCCGTGATTGATCAGTTTGGGCTGAAATGCTGTCTGTTTTTCTTTCAGTTCAGAGAGTTGCAGAGTTGATACAGAACAGTCAGTGTCTCCCTTTGCTGAGGCAAGATTTATGGCAACACAAAGTTCAGAAGAAATTGTGGTTATGACGGCTGCATTGGAGCAGGGGACTGTTTCGCAGAGTGAGACCAGCATCAGTATGTCATACCCGCCCAGGTCGCCCGTTGTGCACCCAGTCTGGGCTCCCCAGTTATATCAGGCTCGTGAGCCCACCACCTTTGGATTGATGGGGATGATAGGCGATCTCCAAAGGTCTGTGGCAGACCTCGCCTATGGAATGTCGGCTTCACCGCCAGCGGCGCCGTATGCCGGGAATTTTGTACCACAGGAGCCCCCGCTACAGGGGCGGATTGTGATAGAGCTCAGCCAGCCCGAGGTGGCTTCCGGCTATAGCCACGACATGCCAGCACCAACCCAGACCCTCGATCAGGCTGAGGCCAAAGGAAAAGACAAGGCAAAGATAGACGCCGACCCTATTGAGCAACTGCTGTGGGCAGTCGAGGCTCTGAAGGCCAGAGGGATGAACAAGCAACAAACGTCTGCAATAGTGACCAAAGCTGTGGATGATGCTTTCCCCACTCCGATCAAAGGCAGTTCAAGCCAGGCAGAAAACCGGGATGGGCCCCGTCATGCCCAGACAATTCCTGTAGTTCCCAACCCTGCATCGGGGAAGGTTCCAAAAGCCAAGGCAGCGCCAGCTGATCCTTTCGCCAGCGCATCTGGCAAGAATCCTCAAACTGCAAAGTACCTGCCCCGAGGGCGCAGGGTCTTTCACGACCTCCACATGCCTTTGTCTAGGGCATTGTTAATATTGGCAAAGAATGGGCATCTTAAGCCTTTGGAGTCCCGGCCACTCCCGAAGAATCTCCCCGCCACTCATGATGCTACCTTGTACTGCGCGTACCATCAACAGTCCGGTCACAGTACCGATGGGTGTTCCCGCCTTCGTCATGAAGTGCAGGATTTGATTGATAACAAGGTTATCCTACCACCCACCTCAGGTAAGCCCGTCACCACTCAGTTGTTGGATTTCGAGGGCTCAGATACTGCGAGTATGTGAAGTGAAACGCCTGCGGGCAACATTTGGTACATTTTGGGATGAATGAAGCGTCTGGCACGCATTTTTGAGCATCGGTGAAACCGAGTTTTGTAAATCCCGGCTTGGATGTCGAGTCAGTCTTTTGTTTTGAGTCTGTCTCTTTGTCTTGAGTCAGTCTTTTTTGCTTAAGGGTCTGTCTGGTTGTATCGAGTCAGTCCCCGTTGTATATAATACCAGGTGATTCTGGGGTTGTTGTCCCGAACACCATTTTGTTTTGTAATTATCTGTTTTTATTTTGAGTCTGTTTCTGCCGAGGGGCCAGTTGCACCAACAAAGCCGATTGAAACAGCTGTTGCTATCTCAACTTCATGCTTACTTTCAGCATAAGTGCCGGAGAATTTGAATGGGCTGACAGTACATCTCGCCTGCTCTCCTGTGTGCCAAACTCATTGCATTAACCTAAGTTTTTTAAAAAAAACAAACTTTTTAAACACTGCGGTGATGAAAACGAAGAGGAAGGAATTCCTCGGGTTTTGTAAAATTTTGATCATTTTGAGAGAAAGAAAGGCGTGCTAAGCCTTTTTATGAATGAAACCATGCTTGTCGGCGTGAGTACTGAGAAGGATCCTGGCCTGATCCAGATTGGTTCCACACTATCTTCGGCACGAGCGATTTGTCGCTTTCTTAAAAACTTTCAAAAGCAAATGTTTTACGCGGCCCTGCGAAGACCTGTGTGGAATCGCTCTTGAGATTGCGCTGCCTAGGATCGCTCTCAGCCTCAAGATTCAACCTATTTGTTTTCCGAGTTTGAACCTGTTCAGAATGTTCAGAAAGTTCAACGGACAAACGCCATGAAAGGCCCGTGTGGCCAGTTTTGAGGTTGCCTTCGATCAAGAAGCATCAAGGCCGAATCAGAAGGAGTAGATCTCGCCGGAAGAAGCTCGTTGAGTAACCCTGATGGATTCTCCGCAAATCAGTGCAACAGCCGTCCTCCTAGACACAGAGAGGCTTCAATTTCAAAAAAAAAATCATTTGGCATGGACTTGTTACACTTTTACCCTTTGAGAGGCTCGCTGGGCCGAAAACCCGGAAGGGCGGCCCAGGCAAAAGTTAGAGCAAGAGAAAAATACAAAAAAAGAGAAAAATACAAAAAGAAAGATTGAAAAGGAAAAAAGAAAAAAAAAAGCAAGAAAAGAAAAAAAAAGAAAAGAAAAAGAAACGAACAAAAGAAAATGAAAAGAAGCTCGCAAGGTCGAAAACCCGCATTGGGCGCCTTGGCAAAAGTGAGAGCCTAAAAAAAGTGAAGGTTAAAATACCCGAGTGGACCTTAACCGGAACTACGTAAGGCTTGATTCCCATGTTTGGGATACGTAGGCAACTTCATCATGAAGTCCAGCCCCCAACGCTTTCATAAGCGTCTCAGTCCATGCAATGGTTTCGATTTCATCTCAAAGTCCAGCCGCCAACACCCTCCAAAGGCGACTGTGTCCATATATTTGTTGTGACCGTCTTCGTCATCGCAGTGTCCAAGAGCTCGACCACCGCCAATGAAGACTGTTTACAGATTGCTGCGGCACCATCCCAAACAAGGGGCAACTTTCCGTTGCCGCGAGCCGCCGTGAGCCGCCATTCAAACTAGGGGCAACTTTCCGTTGCCTCCCATCCCCCTTCAAACCAGGGGCAATTTTCCATTGCCTCCGATCCGAGGTTACGCATCTCAAAGGGTAAGTTCCATGCTCGTTGAGCATCAGCTGTTTGAAAAATAGTTTTTGAAAATTTTTACTGAGGTTGACTATTTTCTCGAAAACTATTTCATTTTCCAAAACTGGACCATTGTCTTGGACCCAAAAAAGGAAAACTTTCAGTGCTTGCTGCCTGACTTGCATGCTTTTCAAATCAAAAGTCGAACAAGTACGTTAATCCGACTCTCGTTTTGATCAAAACCGTTTTAGTAGAAAGCAAAAATGAAAAAATGGTTAAAATGATGAACTAGGGGCACAGTTGAGCCAGGCATTCTGTCTTTCCCCCGTCATCGACGTACTTGCCAGAAGAGCACTCTGCCCGCCAGAAGAAATAGCCGTGAGCTAACGGTGTTGAGCATGAACCCACACCTTTCTATTTATCCATCAATCACCCCGGGGAGGGATGAAAAATGAGAGATTGAAGAATAGAGAGGTGTAAGTTGAGAGAAAAGTGAGGAAAAGGGTTTCGAGAGAAAAATCCGAGCTCGAGAGCCGAGTGATGTGAGAATCACAAACGAGAAAGGGTAGGAAATAATACCCAGATTGAACTGGCTCCTCGTGGTCCGAGGTCTCGCATCTTCGTTTACGCGTCTGTGTGTCGTGTCTCTTTCATTCGACGGTCTCGTCTTTTGTTTTGAGTCTCTCCCGAGCGTGTCTCGTTGTGTTTAGGTCGTGTACCTTTATATTTGAGTCCTCCCTGCTGTGTTCAGTTGTAGGCTCGACATCCCGGTTTGAAAAACCCTCATTCGATTTCAAAAATCATTTATGCTCAAGAATGCTGTGCCATTCTCTACATTTGAACGTGTTTCGACTCCAACCAGTTCCATCTTTGAGCTCTGTCTTGTCAGATTGGGCTGTTTGTTTGAGATTTGCCGTGTGCAGAATGAATCGAATGCTGTGTTATGGGCTGTATGCAGATTAATCCCCAACAGAGTAAGGGCTGTGTGTCCAGAATCAGGCAGTGGGTTGCTTGGGTTATTTTGCTGTTGGCTATCTAGTTATCTGATTATTACAGTGCAAGTGTTCAATTTCCAGACGACCAATCAATTCCATTTACATTGAGGTGTAACATGATGAGATGCGATGCAATGCATGAAATGTGTAAATGTAAACACTTTTTCAGATAAAAAGTCCGTTTCATTTCATTATCTTTTCGAATGTACAAGTTTTGGAAACAAAATCTGCCTGCGGCAGTACAAGGTAATCTATCTACCAACCAAAAAGAAAAGTACAAGAAAGAAAGAAAAGATAGCAAAAATCTGCATCTATGTCCAGCGACTCCAAGGGCTGTCAGTCCGCCCTGGTCCTCTTCCTGGACGAAGGTCCAGGAGCATCATCAGCATCGTCGTCAGAGCCCGAGCTAGAACCGTCTCCGGTCTCCTCCTCCGATGACCCTGCCTCCGCCTCTGACTCCTCGTCGTCGTCATCGTCCGGGACTGGAGCTCGCGAGCTACTCCCGACGTGAGAACGCCCTCCCCTGGTACGGGGAAATATCCTGCCCTCCTCATCTCTCCCCTGAGCAGGGACAGAAGGTCTAGCTGGAGCACCTCCCGCCATGGGAATCTGGAAAGGAGGCTGAAAGAGTACACAAAAAGGGAAATGCATCAGTACACTGTGAACAGTTTAAAGGTGCAGAATGCAACGTATGAGTACAGAGTAAGAGTGCCGTGAGCAGTTTATCAGTGCAGAATGCAGTGTGTGAATACAATGTATGAATGCCGTGAGCAGTTTAACAGTGCAGAATGCAGAATGTGAGTACAGGGTAAGAATGCCGTGAGCAGTTTGTCAGTGTAGGGTACGGTGCAGAATGCAGTGTATGCGGTGTTCAGATACTGTGAGATCAGTGTATCAGGTGTTGTGCCGTGCATCAAATTATGTAAAGCAATGAATGAATGGTTTGAGGCCAGTGTCAGAAGGACATACCGGTATGCTGTAGACGGCTAGAAGGTCAAATGTCCGCTGGAGCATCCCCATCATCGAGGCATTCATCGCCAACGACTGACGGGTGTACTCAGAAGAAACCTGCAAAAGTATCAGATGCATCAATATTCTGTGGAATATCAAGTAAACAGAAATGAATAACTGTACAAAATGCAGTAGAACATACCGGCGGTAAGTCGGGGATGTCAATGAACTCGTGACCAGCCGGTGGAGGGGCGAAGGGGATCTGATAGGTTGACCCACCCTGCCCCTGGAAAGTCAGTACAGCGGGCAGGGCAGGCCAGCCAGCTCCTCGTCCTCCCCGCACTCCGCCCCTGCCACGGACCCGGGCCCTCCTCGAAGACCCAGCCCCTGCTCCTGCTCCGGCCCCAGCCGCCGATGCTACAGGCCTGGCCCCCTCTGCTCGACGGCCGCTCAAGGGACGCATCAGGTACGTCCGCATGTACTCCTGATAGTCGCCGGTGCCTCGGAAGCCGGCCTCCTCCCAGCCGATGGAGTAATCATCCAGCTGCTCAGGGGTCAGCCCCTCGGTCTCCCTCATCTCTGCAGGAGGGTGAGCCGGGACTATCTGCTCAGGTAACCCGCGGGTCTGGCGTAGAAAACGCTCCCCCAGGTACCAAGCCCGACAGACCGGGCCCTCAAGCAAAATCTGGAAACGCGAGGTCTCCTCAGCACCAGGGAACCGACCCCGCATCGCCGACGGTAGCGAAGCCCATGGCCGCCATGTGATCTGAAAGTAACAGACAATTTGTTATCTACTGTTATTGAAATATGCAGTGGGAAAGCGAAGCTAAACGAACTGAAAATAAAGCATACCTCTGTGGGGGTGATGGTGTCGAAGTATCGGCGGAAGAAGCCGAACGTCTCCCGTGGTCGCCGGGTGCATCTCCCGTCAAAACGACTCGAGAACGGGACAGCCGGAGGAGGCTCCGCGACTGGTACGGGTGCAAGCCTAGGAAAGTAGGCGTAAACCCACAACTGCAAAACAGATGTCAGTATGACCATCAGATAAAGCAGGATATACAGAATAAAGCAGAAATGGCAGAGCCGTGTGTTGAGCCGTGTATTGTGTGCAGTGCACAGTGTGAGCAATGTACAGTAAGTGTAAAGCAGAATGTATGTGTGTGCCGTGTGTACAGTATACAGTGAGTGTAAAGCAGACCGCAGTGTGTGCAGTGTACAGAGTACAAAGAATATCGGACAGAAATGAAAAGCGGAGAAGAAGTGTACCTCCCAAGCCCGCCAGTAGCCTCCGAGTAGCTGGCCGCTGCCGCGCGAAGCCGAGCTCATATAGCCGTAAAGGGTGGCCAGAGCAGCGCCGCCCCAATCGTAGTGCAAGATGTCTCGAACGTCCACCAGTGCGCTGAGAAGGCAGAGAGGCACGGTGTTCGCCCGGTCGACGAAGATGGTAGTCCCGAACAGGAACATAAGGAAGCCACAAGCATACCTCTCCTCGTCCTCCGGGGTCATCTGAACCTCCTCCCCCAATGCGGGCTGGACCCGAAACTGTGTCTCAAACCAGGAGTATCGGACGAAGCCTGGACGAGCTAGAGGTGGGGCCTCCCCCAGTAAATGGACCTGAGCGGCGGTCCACTCATCCATGTCTGTGTCGAAAGGGATCGGATCCCCCCCTACCCCGATGCCTGTGAGCATCGAGAAGTCATAAGGGGTCATCGTCATGTCCCCTGCAGCAGAAAAATGGAAAGAATCGGTGGTGTCCCACCACCTCTCCGCCAAAGCAGCAAGGAGAGGCCTGCATGTGGACAGCCTAGAGAGCCCTCGGCAGAAGGTGCCAAAGCCCGCTCGGTCCACGATGCGCTGGACCGCATCAGGGAGCTCACCGTACCACTCCCGCGCACCAGTATTCCCATACCCGCGAATGGTATGGGAACCCTCCTGCAAACAGAAAATGACAATTGCAAGACAACATTCAAAATGCAGTTTTGAAAAGACAGATATGGCATGTATGCAAGTTTGTCAGATTCAGGCAAATACCGGGTGCCGGTGTGCTTACAGTAAAATACGTGTGCTGTGTCAGCGTGTTTGGGTGTTTCAGAACAGATGTAGCATGTATGCAAGTTTGTCAGATTCAGACAAATACTGGGTACCAGTGTGTGTGCAGTGAAATACAGTGAGTACAGTGTGTTTGAGTGATTCAGGGCTAGTGCAGTGTGTGTGCATGTGTCAGTCTCAAGCAGATATCAGTTGTATGTATGTTTACAGTCAACTACGGTCTACGGCATATCAGATTTCAGCAGTTAGAGAATACAACTAACTATGGCAGTTTTGTATCCTACATTGCAGAAAGTAAAGAAGAAAGAAGAAAAATTACCTCGGAAGTGCCGAATGAAAGGTGGGAGGTAGGCTCGCGTAGTAGTAGCTCAGGCGCCGCGTACCTCTCAAAGCTCCGGAACTGACGCAGGCCGTCTGGGGGCAGAACGTGGATCGCCGGCCGGTAGGTCGCCGGGTCGAACGGGCCCTCGCTCAGTGGTAGGAGCTCGACCCCGGGATCCATCTCGTGGTCCGGGGGAGTCCCGCCACGTGGAATGTCGTCCGCCATGAAGAGAGTGGTGTGAAAATGGCCGGAAAAGGGAAAACCGAGCCGGAATGCGAAGAGTCAACTGAAAAGTCAACTCCCGAGAGGGTCGGAAATGGCCGGGAAGGCCGGAATGTGAAGAGGCACGGAAATGAAGAGGAAAGTGAGGGGAACAAACCCCGAAAAGGCGAGAACGCCGAATGAGGCACCGAAACGAGAATGTGATAGGTGGAAAATGTCCGAAACGCGAAGAGGATCGCGAATCCGACGATGAAACGAGCGTAGAACGCGAAGAAACGGGCGAAAAATGAGAGAGAAGCACTCTAGAGAGAGAGAGCAAGGGTTTTCGGCGTGAGAAGAATGAGAAAATAGGGCATGAAGCCCTATTTTATAACACCCAAGGTGAAAAGACAAAACTGCCCCGCACCAGCAACTGTTTGCCGGTCGGCAATGTTTTGTGCCGGCCGGCACCTTTTTGTGCCGATGGAATTGTTTTTGTGCCGATGGCCAGCCGGTGGCCTCATCTTTCGGCCGGTGGGGTTCCCACAGCCTTGTTTAGGCCATTTGAGCTGTTTTGGGTCTTCATAGCTCAAGAAAGTGCAAGAAAGTGCATCTCCCATGTTCAACCGGCCTCCGTTCTGACCGCGGGCCGTGTCTCCAGTGCGTGGCACTCAAATTCGTGCAAGGTGTATCCTTCTGTATCCTTTTAAATTCAAAAGCTACCCCATGTGTGTTGCACAAGTTCATCACACTACTTCGGTGCATTACATTGCGCTGTCGCGCGCCACACATTTGCATTGTTGTGCACGTGTTACATGCGTTGCAACACGCACCCCTTTGCATTGTCGTGCACATTTCTCATGCATCATCATTGCATTTCCATTCCATGCATTGTCATGCATTCCGGAATACGTGCGTTGTTGCGCATTCAAGCCCATTTACACTCCGTGTGGCATGCATGTCACACTTGGCATCGCACTGTTTTGTGTATTTCAAAATTGTTCGCGTTGTTCTGCGCATCGCACTGTTTTGTGCATTTCAAATCGTCGCACTGTTTTGTGCATTGCATTCCGTCGCGCGGTTTTGCGCATCTCATTGCATTTTGCATTGTCATGCATATCAATTCTTTACTTGCGTAGACCGCATGTTATTTCTCTCTTTGCGTAGACCGCATATCAATTCTTTACTTGCGTAGACCGCATGTTATTTCTCTCTTTACGTAGACCGCATGATAATTTCTTTATTTGCGTAGACCGCATATCAATTCTTTACTTGCGTAGACCGCATGTTATTTCTCTCTTTGCGTAGACCGCATGATAATTTCTTTATTTGCGTAGACCGCATGTTAATTCTTTCCTTGCGTAGACCGCATGTATGCTTGCGTAGACCGCATGATTTATCGATTTCATTACCTGCGTAGACCGCATGTTTTGATTGCATAGACCGCATGTTTGATTTCAATACCTGCGTAGACCGCATGTCTTGATTGCGTAGATCGCATGTTTGATTTCATTACTTGCGTAGACCGCATGTCTTGATTGCGTAGACCGCATGTTAAATTCCATTACTTGCGTAGACCGCATGTTAAATTTCATTACTTGCGTAGACCGCATGTCTTGATTGCGTAGACCGCATGTTAAATTTCATTACCTGCGTAGACCGCATGTTTAATTCCATTACCTGCGTAGACCGCATGTTTTGATTGCGTAGACCGCATGTTTAATTCCATTACCTGCGTAGACCGCATGTTTTGATTGCGTAGACTGCATGTTTTGCTTGCGTAGACTGCATGATTTATCGATTTCATTACCTGCGTAGACCGCATGTTTTGATTGCGTAGACCGCACGTTTAATTTCATTACCTGCGTAGACCGCATGTTTTGACTGCGTAGACCGCATGCTTATTCAAATCTCATTACCTGCGTAGACCGCATGTTTTGATTGCGTAGACCGCACGTTTAATTTCATTACCTGCGTAGACCGCATGTTTTGACTGCGTAGACCGCATGCTTATTCAAATCTCATTACCTGCGTAGACCGCATGTTTTGCTTGCGTAGACCGCATGTTGCGTAGACCGCATGTTTAATTTCATTACCTGCGTAGACCGCATGTTTTGATCGCGTAGACCGCATGCTTAATTCCATTACCTGCGTAGACCGCATGTTTTGCTTGCGTAGACCGCATAATTTATCAATTTCATTACCTGCGTAGACCGCATGTTTTTGATTGCGTAGACCGCATGTTCAATTTCAATACCTGCGTAGACCGCATGTTTTGATTGCGTAGACCGCATGTTCAATTTCAATACCTGCGTAGACCGCATGTTTTGTTTGCGTAGACCGCATGATTTATCGATTTCATTACCTGCGTAGACCGCATGTTTTGCTTGCGTAGACCGCATGATTTATCGATTTCATTACCTGCGTAGACCGCATATTTTGCTTGCGTAGACCGCATGTTGCGTAGACCGCATGTTTAATTTCATTACCTGCGTAGACCGCATGTTTTGCTTGCGTAGACCGCATGTTGCGTAGACCGCATGTTTAATTTCATTACCTGCGTAGACCGCATGTTTTGCTTGCGTAGACCGCATGATTTATCGATTTCATTACCTGCGTAGACCGCATGTTTTGATTGCGTAGACCGCATGTTCAATTTCAATACCTGCGTAGACCGCATGTTTTGTTTGCGTAGACCGCATGATTTATCGATTTCATTACCTGCGTAGACCGCATGTTTTGCTTGCGTAGACCGCATGATTTATCGATTTCATTACCTGCGTAGACCGCATGTTTGATTTCAATACCTGCGTAGACCGCATGTCTTGATTGCGTAGATCGCATGTTTGATTTCATTACTTGCGTAGACCGCATGTCTTGATTGCGTAGACCGCATGTTAAATTCCATTACTTGCGTAGACCGCATGTTAAATTTCATTACTTGCGTAGACCGCATGTCTTGATTGCGTAGACCGCATGTTAAATTTCATTACCTGCGTAGACCGCATGTTTTGATTGCGTAGACCGCATGTTTAATTCCATTACCTGCGTAGACCGCATGTTTTGATTGCGTAGACTGCATGTTTTGCTTGCGTAGACTGCATGATTTATCGATTTCATTACCTGCGTAGACCGCATGTTTTGATTGCGTAGACCGCACGTTTAATTTCATTACCTGCGTAGACCGCATGCTTATTCAAATCTCATTACCTGCGTAGACCGCATGTTTTGATTGCGTAGACCGCACGTTTAATTTCATTACCTGCGTAGACCGCATGTTTTGACTGCGTAGACCGCATGCTTATTCAAATCTCATTACCTGCGTAGACCGCATGTTTTGCTTGCGTAGACCGCATGTTGCGTAGACCGCATGTTTAATTTCATTACCTGCGTAGACCGCATGTTTTGATCGCGTAGACCGCATGCTTAATTCCATTACCTGCGTAGACCGCATGTTTTGCTTGCGTAGACCGCATAATTTATCAATTTCATTACCTGCGTAGACCGCATGTTTTTGATTGCGTAGACCGCATGTTCAATTTCAATACCTGCGTAGACCGCATGTTTTGATTGCGTAGACCGCATGTTCAATTTCAATACCTGCGTAGACCGCATGTTTTGTTTGCGTAGACCGCATGATTTATCGATTTCATTACCTGCGTAGACCGCATGTTTTGCTTGCGTAGACCGCATGATTTATCGATTTCATTACCTGCGTAGACCGCATATTTTGCTTGCGTAGACCGCATGTTGCGTAGACCGCATGTTTAATTTCATTACCTGCGTAGACCGCATGTTTAATTTCATTACCTGCGTAGACCGCATGTTTTGCTTGCGTAGACCGCATGATTTATCGATTTCATTACCTGCGTAGACCGCATGTTTTGATTGCGTAGACCGCATGTTCAATTTCAATACCTGCGTAGACCGCATGTTTTGTTTGCGTAGACCGCATGATTTATCGATTTCATTACCTGCGTAGACCGCATGTTTTGCTTGCGTAGACCGCATGATTTATCGATTTCATTACCTGCGTAGACCGCATGTTTTGCTTGCGTAGACCGCATGTTGCGTAGACCGCATGTTTAATTTCATTACCTGCGTAGACCGCATGTTTTGCTTGCGTAGACCGCATGATTTATCGATTTCATTACCTGCGTAGACCGCATGTTTTGATTGCGTAGACCGCATGTTTAATTTCATTACATGCGTAGACCGCATGTCTTGATTGCGTAGACCGCATTATCAATTTCATCACCTGCGTGGACCGCACATTTTGATTGCGTAGACCGCATGTTTGTTAAACTTCATTATCTGCGTAGATCGCATGCTTATGATCAATTTCGTTGCCGGCGTAGACCGCATGCTCCACTTACATGTTTGTATTTTCACAGCATTGTTATGCCACCCACTCGCTTTGCGCTGTTACGCATTTCGAATATACCACCATCCTTGCATTGTCATGCATGTCGCTAACAATATTGTACCTGTTAAGTTTGTTTTCTTTGCAGGCACGATATTGTATGTACGGTTCATTTGCAGCTGGTGCAACCAGACGAGCCGCACAGGTATTGTATCTCCCGAGTGAGACGTATTGAGAATTCCATAATTCTCTTACATCCTTTCTGCATTGTAGTGTAGTTTGGTATGCTAGCTTAAAATTGTCGCATGTTTGCTTCATTACAGCTTTATTTGCATGATCATAAGTTATGCTCGGCTCCGTGCATTGTCTTGCATTTTGCCCCTGCCTTCGGGCGCATATCTTATTTGTCTTGTATGTTTGTCTGAGTCTTCGGCCTTGTCAAAAATGGGTCGTCTCTGGGCTTTGACATTCACTCCCGTCATTGTTATGACTTTCGAGCTCTGTCAAAGAGGGGCAACCGTAGACACCCCATTTTTGACCGTCCTCAAGACTTGGACGTCACCGTTTGAACACCCGGTGATTATCCATGTTTGTGTTCGTTTGGAGTTCCCGGAGGTCTCGGCTCGCGCGCCATGCCTCAGGATCCCCGAATTCGACCGTTTAGTGTCTGGTTTTGCACCAAACACTTGCATCTTGCCTTTGAGAGGCAGGGTAGGGCTTGTAGACCATCCCCACCCATCACCGGCAGTGGCTAGATGCCACCGGCTGGTTTTTGCTGCCACCGGCAATATAGTTTGCCGGCCGGCACTCTTTGTTGCCGGTCAGCACTCTTTTGTGCCGGTCGGCACTATTTTTGGCCAAGATGGCAGATTGCTGTTCATCTGCTTTTGCAGATATTTTTAGACAGCTGTATTGCTTTTGCTCCCCTCCATACACGTGTATGGAGGGATCTCCCTCTTGCAAAGCTTGTCTTGTAAGCTTTACAAGAGGCATATAGAGGGAAGCTCTCTAAAAGGCAAAAAAGAGGCTTTAGACATTTTTGAGAGAGAAAATACAGAGGAGAGCTCTGGTTTTTCCTAGGGTTAGGGTTACATACACAACCTATCTCTCTTTCCCTCTAATTTTGCACACTAGGTGTTTTGTGTCTCACTATTGCACACAAACACCTAGTGTTTCACCTTCCTCTTGGAGCTGAGGTTCTAAAGAGTGTGTTTTGAAGTTTTGGTGTTGGATTCAAGCTCAAGGAGGCCATTGGAGCACCATTTGTGAAGGGGTCATCAAGGGTGAGATTTTAGTCCTTTTTTTCTCCATTCTTGCATTGATTTTCTACTAGTCTTAGAGCTGTTTTTGTGATTATTGTATAACATAATAAAGTTCTGTTTTTAAGCCCTCTTTATTGTTTATTAAGAGTGTTTTGTTGTTTGAGGGTTGTTTACCACCCTTAGGCCTCAAAAGGCCTCATTTTAAGCCATTTTGTGCTAGCTCCGGGATTTTGGTGTTGAGGTCTCTTCACCACTGAAATCTTGAGGGATTTCAGTGGTGAAGATGATGCTTTGAAGTCCCAAAAAGGAGAGGGCCACCCCCTCTCCTTGTTGTCCTTGAAAAGGGCATATTTTGACCTCTTAAGGAGGCCTATGCTTGAGTGTGTGTTGAGCATGTTTGGTTTGTTTTTCATGCTTATATATCTATAATATAACATGATTTCAAGTTGGTTTTGGAACTTCATGCATGTTTAGCATAGTTGCCATGTAATGCCTTATTTGTGCCTTAACATGTTCTAGGTTGTTAGCCTTTGTTGGAGCATGTTTTAGGCTTGCATTTGTGAAGATTATGTGC
Organism: Camellia sinensis; assembly: GCF_055761805.1. Taxonomy (NCBI): domain Eukaryota; kingdom Viridiplantae; phylum Streptophyta; class Magnoliopsida; order Ericales; family Theaceae; genus Camellia; species Camellia sinensis. Next base: position 14,561,120 of record NC_138969.1, read on the forward strand.
TTATTTTGCCATGTTTTAGCTCTGTCCATAATTGTTTGGGTTGATCTTTGCATGCATTATATAGCTCCTTTGTATTTGGGCTTGTTGGCCTTGAGTATGTGCATGTGTAGCATGCCATCTTTGCATTGTTTTGGTGATTTGGAATCATCCTACATGCTATTTCAGTCCCATTTCCATGCTTGTTTGATTGCCTTGCATGCCTCTTTAATGCTTTGAAAGCATGTGTTGCAATGCTCCATGTTTTGGCCATGGTGTATGCCTTTGAATTTGGGCCACTTAGATGCCATCTAAGGAGTCATTTGGCCTTGTTTTAACATGCTAAAAATCTGTTTTAGGTTGTTTAATGCATGCCATGTTTGGTCATGATAAGTGTAGTTCAATGCCTTATTGATTTGCCTTGAACACTTGGACTATTCGTTGCATGTTTTGGCTTGATTTATAACTTGATTTGGCATCATTTTATAACATGATTTTAGGGCTCATGTTGCTTGCTAATTAGTCCATGATTCCTCCTTTCAAGTGTGCTTGAATATTGCTCGTTTTTGTGCTTAAGTGTTGGCCCTTATGTGCATGTGTGTGTGTATGCCACTTAGCCCTCACTCTTTAGCACTCATGGCTACTGTTTTAGGCCTTTTTTAGAGTCGCCTAATTCATGTTTAAGTCCATCTTTGAACTCATTTGTATTGCCATATGCATGCTTGTATGCTTGCATAAGTTAATTGCCATGCCATGTTGCATTCCTAGCTTGTATGCCTAGGTTGCATTGCATTTTGCATGTATGCCTTGTTCCTTGAATTGGTGATAGGAATTGGGCCTAATTTGTTTGATTGGTTTGCATACATTTGAAACCGAAGTTGCATGCTTGGTTCCTTGGGCCATCATGCATGGAAATGCGTGATTGGTGGCCCGAGAACCAAGGCACATGTCCCTTTGAGTCATTACAATGATAAGAGACATGTTTGGTGCATACATGGCTTGAATTGTGCTGCCATGCCTTGTTTTGCCCTCTGTTGCTGTGAGTTGCAGGTTCTGCAGGAATACTCTGCCGACCGGCAGTGTAATGTGCCGACCGGCACAATTTTCTCTGCCGACAGCTTCAATTTTGTGCCGATGGCCATACTACACTGCCGGTGGAAATTTCAATCAGCCGGTGATGACCCCCTCTATCCAAGGATGCAGTCCTGAGGCTTTGACAGCCTCCAGAGGAAGAAAGGAAGGAAAACAGAGGCAGCTTGCGCATGGTGGCGCGCTTCCCGAGGCGTTTTCCCGCTTTATTTAATTTATTCAATTTGTTAATTAAATTAGTTAATTGGTAATATTAATTAGCTGGTGTAGTTAATTAATTTGTATTATTATTTTGGTCCCTCCGAGCGAGTGCAAATCTGTAATAAGTGTGCGTGAGTGCGTGTATGTCTTCCAACCTCACGTCTTTCTTCCCTTTTATTTACCTGCTTACGATGGTAGATTAGGGCACGTTCAATTTAGCATACCTTATGCTATGCATGTGTGCATCCATGCATTTGTATTACATGCATTAGGCTCGATACATCACGCTAATTGCATCAATGCTTCAATTCCCAAACTGAATACGCGATAATTGTGCATTTTCACATGACATGTTTAGGATAGCCGAGCCTATTCTAGTAACATTTTGTATGCGATGCATTAGGCACTTCACATGGACTTGGATCATGCATGTTTGCTAACAAGTTCTTTGTTTTGGCACGGAGTACTATGTAAGTATTCCCGCTTTAGCATATCGCATGAGTGTGAATGTTGCCATGACAGCATGTTTAACATGTGGCTAGATGCTTATGTGTTATAACTGCTTGAATGCCTGTGGGTGAAGGTTGGATTGCTTGAGTTGGAAAAACTCGTTGAAATCCGTATTTTAGCCTACTTGCGAGTAGCAAATTCCAAAGCATTTTCAAACCAAACGGATATGCAATGTTTATTTCCAAATTAGGCAATCTAGTCTATACTTGTTTGCTGTGCGCATAACATAGTAATTCTAGGCTAATAATTGGAATAAGAACACATAACGTTTTCAAAATTAGATATCACGGTTAGTAGAGACCGGTCTTCGGACCGGGCGAAAGGGGGTGCTCATAGCTGACCTTCCCCGATCGTACCCAAGCTCCCGAGCCGAGACAACTCCGGTGATGACGGACACGTGGCCTTCGGCACCGAGTCAGGGTTTCCTAAATTTTCCCATTTTAAAAATATTTAGGTGGTGACTCTGTATCTGGCAAAGCAGTCCATGTTTGGCACTACTTTTTCAAAAATCTGTTTCTCAAAATGATTTGCCAGATTTGGACTCTTTGGTTCAGATTAAGAACCGTGACAAAAATTGAGTCCGAACTGTAGCAGCGAGGTCCCCCCCCCCCCCCGGCGGACATGTTACAAGGGGCCACTTGAGGGGGTAGTCCCGTTGGATCTGATTGAGGACGTGCTCCATGGGGGAGTTGAGAGGTGTGTATCGCTCAAACCGACCGGGCGGCCGGGTCAGAGTCGACCGGTCGGCCCGGGGGGGTCGGTCGTTATAGTGGGGTGTTTGGCTATTATACTGGGTGGCTTTGTTTTCGGGGTCTTTCCTCATGTCTCTAGGGATCGGATTTTTAGGGGTGGGCTCTTGCCGAGCGGCCAGGGAATCTTCAGCATTCATGTATTTCTGGGCTTTGGAGAGCAGGGCTGCCATGGTGGTTGGAGGGTTTTTGGAGAGGGAAAAAAGGAAGTCCGACGACCGCAGGCCGGCTATGAAGGCGGTGAGGATGACCTTGTCGTCATTCTCCGCCACTTGAAGAGCCTCGGTGTTGAAGCGAGTGACGAAGCTGCGGAGTGACTCCCCCTCGGTCTGACGAATGTTCAGGAGTTGGGTGGCGGGGCGTCTCTGACGCTGGGCCCCGATGAAGTGGCTCAGGAAAGAGTCACTAAGGTGTTGGAAGGTAGAGACGGAGTCCGCCGGTAACTGGCTAAACCACAATCGAGCTAATCCCTTTAGTGTCACTGGAAAGGCTCGGCACATGATCTCGTCAGGGAAAGCGTGGAGGATCATGAGGGTGCGGTAGGTTTCCAGATGGTCAACTAGGTCCGTCGTGCCATCGAAGGAGTCAATGGTAGGCATTTTGAACTTGGCGGGCAGCGGTTTGCCGCGGATGGAGGCAACAAAGGGCGAGTTGGCGGTGGCTGAGGGCTTGTGCTGGATGTTCTGGATAACCCCTTGTAGTTGGAGTTTCATGGCTCGGAGTTCTGCATCCCACAGGGGAATGTTGTCGCCATGGTCGGTCAATGGGGGCTGGACACTGCTGGCTTCCCCCTCAGGGGCTGGTGGCACGACCGGCGGGCGTGGAGGCGGGGGTGGTAGGCTCACATGTGGAGGAGGAGGGGGTTGTAAACCTTCTGGGTTAGGAAGGTTGGGGGGAGGGGGTTATGGGGCAGTGTGGTCGGGGGTTCTTTCTTGGTTGGGTGGAATGTCTGGAGGTGGAGCAGGGAGGTTTCTTTGGAGCAAAGTATTGATCAGGGCCTGGTTTTGCTCGGCTATGCGGTTAATACTGTTAGTAAGTTCGATGATGTACTGTGGTGGGTTGTTTGGATGGGAAGGGTCTGTTTGATGATCGGTGGTATTATGGTGGGAGGCCATGGACCTAGTCGTGACCATACACCTGGACGGGTGAGAGGAAAAAGGTAATAGTGAGGAAGGAGGGCTCCGGTGATAGCGAACACAACTAGCGCACGAATAAACCACAAGTTTCCCACAGACGGCGCCAACTAATAATGTTGTCCGTCTCGGGTGGATGGGTCGGGCTGGTCCAAGCTCTTCAAGTTCTGGTTCAGGATGATGATTCTGCCAAGTGACCTGCAAGCAAGTCCAAAGGGGAACGGGGCAATCCCCCAGTGAACCCTCCGGCGAGATAATCAGTAGTCGAAGAAAAGAATGTAGAGAGAGAGAGAGAGAGATAAAAGTCTAACCTTCTTCTTGTCCTGTATCCTTGCTTATATCCTTTGGTAATCATTTCACTGTCCCTTGTGACGTACCCCCTTCCGCCGAAAGCCTGTGCCGTAGCTTACCTTGTTCAGGGTGAGGGGGCTCTGTTCCGACGGGGAGTTGTTGTCGTAATAAATGCTGTGACGGGCTGCATTAATGGTAATGTGTTGTGGTAATAACTCTGCAGATCTTTGTCTGCTGATGTGGCCTGTGTTCCACCTGCCATGTGCCCGAATACCATTGGCCCTCCATGTCTAGATGCCCTCCAGCTGTCCTGGGCTTTGTCAACCGGGTTATGCTATTAGTCCCAAGCGATGGGTTTGGGGTGGTTTGTTGTGGGCCGTATGCCTTATGGGCCCATCCATGTCAGAAAGAGATGAGGATGAAGATGAAGATGAAGATGAAGATGAAGATGGAGTCTGAAAAACTCCATTGATGAAATCAACGGATAAGCAATTTTATCAAAAATTTTGTATGAATATCTACATACCATTCAGAATGTAAGCAATTTTTAAATTTTATGACTTTTTGATAGATAAGACACTTTAACCAATAACACATCTAATGAGAATGCTTCCAGAATGCCGAAATTGAGAGAAAAAATCCAAGGATGCATTTATTTTCTATTTTTAAGTGGCGTTTGCTTTTTCCAAAGTGAATTAATTTTGCACTTTGGAATGGTAACTTCGAATCGTAGCCCTCCATGCTTCATCTGTGAATGCATCATCCTTAAGCCCACAAGTGGTAACAAGGCCATAATGCCCGCCCCTTTTGATATTTGAGTCCTAATAGTCAAACCCAGTGTCAATGAGAATGAAGATAAAGAGTTGTGTATGACAATTATTGATTTAGTAACGACTAAGCAAGATGAATATTTGAAGAAAGTATAATATATTATTGTGGATTTATTTTTGGGAAACAAAAATTGTGGGACAAAAGGCTCCCATTTATTTTATTTTTTTAATAGATAAGAGAGTAATTATATTATGAGAAATATTTACATTATTAAATAGACCGTTAGTTTACAATAGTTAGAAGTTAACAAAGTCTATCAAACTCATAAGCCCACTAAGCAAAGCCTAACAACCAATACTAATCACATACAACACTATATAATGGTGGAGAAATAAACCAACCACCACAAAGCATATCAAACTCTTATATCACATACAACCCCATTTTGAGATAGAAAAATCTTTAGATACAATCTAGCCATTTGCCAAAAAAAAATATTGACAGTAACTATGACACCATGATGGCTTCACTTGCTAAAAAAAATTATAAACGAAATTAAACGGATAATTATTGATTAAAAAAATTTACAACTCCACAATCATGGCTGGTTCTATTCATATTTATTCATAAAGACAGATCTTTACACACACATGGTGAATGTATATATGTTAGTAGTGTGAGCAAACTCGATAAGTGTACTATTAAATATGTAAGAGATCACAAATTTTGATCTGAATCATAATTTGATTAGTTATAGAAGACTTTACATAAGATATTTTGGAGAAATTAAAAAAACACATCTACACGAAGTCTGACCTTCTCCTTGTACATAGTACTGATATAGATAGATGTATATATCTATGTATGTATAATATAATTTATAAATAACCATATATATATAAGGGAAATGGTTTATAAACAAAATTATCATCATAAATAAAAATGAAAAACAATGTTTGGGGGAACAAAAAAAAGGAAGATGTAGAGTTAAATCGAAATTGAGAGGCAGATGGAATTACCGACCTGAGTAGAGGCCTTGGATGTGTAGCTTCATTGATGGGCTGATGAGACAAGCGCAAGCAAGAGCATGGATCTCAACCATGATTAACTAAACCACCCTTGGAATGATCTAATTTAAATTCAGCAACAAAATGATATATTTCAAAATATTTCTGGGTGAATATATCTGGGTCTATAAACTTATTCATTTAAAAAAATATTTTTAAATTTTGTAAAATCCTTGGGAAAATGTTTTGAAAGTAATGAAAAGTGTTTTTCTTTTTCCCAAGTTGTGTACAAAATCAATTTCAATTGTCTAATTGGATGAAAATGGTATGTTTCAAATCACGTCAGAGCGAGGACATAATATGCATGCTTAACATGCATTAGGTTTAGAATGATGATAAGTGTTAATGTATATATGGTATATATTTCTATATATATTAGGTATTGATTTATTAGATATATTAGGTATTATTATAGTTAGGTCTGTTATAGGATACTCTTTCTCATGGTTAGATTTCTATTAGGATATTATTTCTCAGCTTATATATATAAGCCTTCTATTCAATACAATTCATTCAATACAATACATATTATTTTTCTCTCTGTCTCTACTATTCTGACATGGTATCAGAGTTAAGTTAAGAACCTAGTAATTTTGTTTCACCAGCGGGCGGCAACCTTGCCTTGGCCGCCCGCCAGACCTCAACCTATTTCGCTGTCATGTTTTCACTTCAGTATCGTTTTGTGGTGATCTCTTCCTCTATCTTCCGGTTTATTTTTACCCTAAATATCTCTATCATATATTTTTTTTTAGTTGTAATCCTTTTTTTTTTTTGTGCTTTTGTTCCCTCTTTTTCACCCTCAAACAGGTTTCTAGTTTTAAACCTATTTGAGTTTGAGGAGGTGTATTATACCTATATCATGGTGAGCGTGGTTATGCACCATGCGAACCACCTAAGCAGCCCCCTTTGGCACACAATCCAAGCCGCCCCCTGGCGCACTCAATTATCTGTTGCCATCATCGTTCAGCACCATGTCATAAGTTATGTGTGTGCCACGCTTGCTGGTTCAACATCCAGTTCTTTACATCAGTTTGGCATGACCCCTTTAAGATGTCCTGACATTGATTCCGATTAGCTCCTACATCAGTCCGGTATGACCTTTTCAAACTGTCCCAACATTGATTCCGGTTAGCCAATCTCCACAACGGTCCAACATGACCTCTTTAAACTATCCCGGCATTAGTTCTAGCCAGTTTCTACAACAGTCTGGCATGAACTTAAACTGTCCTGACATTAGTTCCAACTAGTTCCTACAATAGTCCGACATGACCTTAAGCTGTCCTGGCATTAGTTTCAGCTAGTTCCTACAATGGTCTAACAGGACCATAAACTGTCTCTCGGCATTAGTTCCAACCAGTTTCTACATTGATCCGGAACGACCTTAAATTGTCTTGGCATTAGTTTCAGCCAGTTCCTACAATGGTCCGACACTACCATAAACTGTCTCCCTGCTTTAGTTTCGACCTCTAATCTATTTCAAGCGCCTTTACGCTCCCGTTCAGATTTTGCAATCTATTTTCCTTTTATTTTATATAGTTTTATTTCATGTTTTAGTTTCTCTCTCCAAACTCAAGATGTATATCCTCCTTGAGTTTGAGGAGGATGTTAATGTATATATGGTATATATTCCTATATATATTAGGTATTGATTTCCTAGATATATTAGGTATTGACATAGTTAGGTTTCTTATAGGATACTCTTTCTCATAGTTAGATTTCTAGTATGATACTCTTTCTCAGCCTATCTATACAGGCCTTCTATTCAATACAATTCATTCAATATAATACATATTATTTTCCTCTCTCTCTACTATTCTAACAATAAGATTTGGCCACTCGACCAAAAATAATGATTTTTAAAATTTTCAATGTACATTATTTATTTTAATATTTTTTATGCAATCGAAGTTAGTTGTACAGTTCAACAACATTTATGAGAATGACGATTATACAAGTGGCTACAAACTTTGCTAAAGTCATGAAAATAAGACAACGTTATTGATACAGATTCGTATGGGTCTATTCTAACAATTTTATGCCTTGCTCTTTCCCTACACAAAAACTGGCCAATTTAAATTTTAAGAAATATTAAGTGCACAGAGGATATTATGCACAGAAGACAAAAATCTCACATGAGGGTGGATCCGACATGAACCCCACATGTGTGGGCTCACCCTCATGTGAGAAGATTGTGCATTTTGCACACAATATCCTCTGTGCACCTAGCATTCCTCTTAAATTTTTGACAAGTATTCCTCTTAAATTTTTGACAAGTACTCATAAGTGCGAGGAAAAACTCATTAATATTAGGAATGTGGTAATAAAAATAAAATAGTTTTTAAAAATGGTTATGTTTTTTCAAGTTCATATCTAAATTTCAGGGTTATGTTTGGGCTCATGAGGTTATCACAAGTTCTGTTTGGACAATCTAAATCTTTCATTTTATAAGGTACTCCGTGAATATTATTTATGGAAAAAAAATTAGGTCGATTCAATAATCATAGCATCTTCATTATTGCGTTTATTTCCAAAAAATAAATGATAAATTATATACATAAAAAATTTTACAAAATAAACAGTTCAAATCATCGAAAATTACTCATGGTTTCCCTATAACCCCAAGCATGATGGATAAGTTATGAACTTCAGAGAAGTCCAATCTATTTTTAAAAAAAATATAGTTTTAAATTTATAAAATAGTTTTTTATTGTCTAATTAAAGTGGAGCTACTACGTCTCAAACCAAGTTAGGGCGAGAACTGAATAGGCAAGCCTAATATGAATGACATTTTGGACGGTGATGAGATTTGGTTACTCAACCAAAAATGTGATTTATTTTAAAATTCAATTTAGATTATTTATTTATTTGTTTTCAATTTTTTATGCTAGTAATGATAACAAAATTAATTATTGGGCGATTGACCAATCAGTCTTATATTTTGAATTTGTGATCCGTATAATTCCAAATTTTTTCTTATGATTCATTTATGTGTACTATTGCTCGCCATAATAGAGTGTCACATTTAAAAAAATATACTAAGGAATTTTTTAGTGTCATATCATATCCGTCACGTTGGAGTGTCATATTTGAAAAACGTACACTAATGAGTTTTTAATTTTTTTTAAAGTGTCGCATCGTACCTGCTATATTGGAGTGACACATGTTACATTTGGGAAAGTGCACTAAGGAGTTTTTAATTTTTTGGGAATGTCACATCATACCCGCTACGTTGTCACATTTGAAAAGTATAGTAAGGAGTTTTTAGTTTTTTTGGAGTATCATATGCAGTTTTTTTAGAGTGTCATGCCATGCCTGTTATGTCGTTACATATGGAAAAAGAAGAAGTTTTTAGTTGTCATATCATACTCGTCACATTGTCACGTTTAGGAAAGTACACTAAGGAGCTTTTACTTTTTTGGAGTGTCACATCATACTCGTCATGTTGGAGTGTCACATGTTACATTTGAAAAAAATACACTAAAGAGTTTTTAATTTTTTTAAAGTGTCACATCATATCTGTTACGTTTACATTTAAAAAAATATACACTAAGGAGTTTTTAATTTTTTTGAAATGTCACATCATACCAACCACATTGGAGTGTCACATCAATACATGTTACATTTGAGTATTACATCATACCTATTACATTAATAAAAGAGTATAGCCGTTCGCTAAAACACTACCAAATCGAAACTAGGACCACACGAAACGAAATTCTCTACTAATAGGACTTAACAGATCAATAGAAAAAACTTGGGACTAATTAGAGTGCTTGTTTATGAGATGAGATTTATTAATAAATATCCCTTAATTGTTTGAATTTTATAAATGTCGATTATAAGTGGCTACGAACGTTTGCAAAACGTCATAAAGATAAGACGACATTTATTAACATAGTTACATTTATGTGTCTGATATAATAACTTTTAAAAATTGAGATACAAAAAAATAACTAAATTATTTTTAATAATTGAACTGTTTTAGTTTACTTATTTTATTTTTCTAAAACTGTATTAAGTTATTGGAAATTTGCCCCATTTGGCATAATTTTTCCATAATTTGAGCTTTGTCTCATTATGATTCAGTATTAGAAAGGCAATGGTTGACCGTTATTCCTCCTAAATGAGGTTTGGGAAGGGTTGGCCAATACCAAACCCCTGTTGCCATCTTTATGTCTAGGAACTAACTGACGTGACACTTGTATTTTGCACTCATAAACCATTATGTTTACAGAGAAATCGTGACAAAGTTAATCTCTTACATTAAACACATAAAATGTAAGGAAAATATTTTCAATAGCAATAAAATTTAAAGAGAATTATATAAATATAACATTTGCGACAAATAATTACAAAATGTGACGGAATAAAAAACAAATTGCCAAATGCCCCAGCCCCTCCCATTTTTACCCATTCAACTTCTCTCTTTTCATCTCTTCCCTCTTTTCCTATTTCGTCTTCCATCATTTCCAATTGTTAGCTAGCATTGCTCCATCTCTTTGTCACAGTTAGATTATTATGTCATGAAATTTTTAACATTGTGCTGTTATGAGTTTGAAATGTATTAAGCACAGAGTAATATAGATTTGTTGTATGAAGAATTCTTTATATGATTAGTAAATAATGAGATTTGATTTTTTGAAGTTAGAGAAATCAAACTGAGTTTAAGTTAAACTTTTATAAATAATTTCATCTAGTGGATTTTGTTTCAAAAAAATTAATTTATGGGGAAAAAACTTCAATGCCTCCATGCACTTTATATTTTCCACTAAGGGTGAAATCTTTTTATATGATGTGTTAATACAATTAATCAGACGCAAATGCAAAGTGATAGGACCGGATAACATGTTTGTACCCACCAATCTCCACAAAGACTCTTTTTTTAATTAATATTACAAATCCACCTTATCAACTCAGAAATTACTCAGAAATTAATTTCCACCATACCTCACATGGACCCCACTTGAACTCCACAGCACAAATTAATTTCCACTGCACAATCACCCACCCAAAATTTGCTAAGTGAATAAGGATTGGTCTCTAGACTTTTGCTTATTTTTTAGGATAAATACACCCCCTAAGGTTTGCTTAAAGTATAGATTGCCCCCTTGTAATTTAAAAAATTACAAATATCTCATTGTCAGAATGTTTTATTTAATGGAATTAACTAAAAAATAAAATTCATAATTACTCTCCTATTTAATAAAATTACCTAAATTATTAATTGAAACATATTTTTAACATCAATAAAAATTATTAATTGATTTAATGATTTATAAATGAAATGACAATTTGTTATGAAATTAGAAATCTTAAAGGGTGGAATATAATTTCCAAAACTATAAGGTATGATCCGTATTTTAATCAAATTTCAGACAACAAATTTATAATTTACCCTTTTTTTTTAATGTTGAGACATACATAAAATTAGGAAAATTTACCTATAAATCTCATCTTGAAAAATGGTCTTGAAAAATGGTGATCCATTTAGTCCTAAGGATTTTCTTATAGACCCATTAGTCACATTGATTTTGGAAATGTAAATTTAATATATTATTTTTATGGTTATACCCTTATTTTATTTTGTTCCTTATCCTTTTTTTCTTTTGTGCTATAAAAGTAAGGTACACAATATATGATAATTAAATTTTGGATGAATTTTTATATAAAAATCTTTTTTATTTGGAAAACATTTCAAAAAGAACACAAAAATGACTTAAAATATGGGATTCTTCAAACATTCCAAAAAGATGTGAGATTTTTCCAACATTTCAAAAGAAGTACAAAAACTACTTTGTAAGTTTTGGCCAAACATATAATTTCAAACTGTAATACTCCAACGTAACACTCCAATGTAACATTCAAAGAAAATGTTAGTGTAATAATTCCCTAATGGAATACATAAAAAAAAAAAAAAACTCATTACTGCATTTTTCTCAAATGTAACACTCAGATATAACACTTAAAAAAAACTTCTTAAAATAACACTCTAATGTAATACATGAAAGAATTCCTTATTGTAACACTCTAATTAGCACACAAAAAAACTTCTTAGTGTATTTTTTTCAAACGTAACACTCTAATATAACACACCAAAAAATTTCCTTAATGTAACACACAAAACAATTTCTTAGTGTGTTTTTCTTAAATGTAACACTCTAATATAATAATCTAAAAAAACTCATTAGTGTAACACTCTAATATAACAGACATAAAAATTCCTTAGTGTAACACTCTAATGTAACACACAATACACACACAAAAAAATTAGTGTATTTTTTTCCAAACGTAATACTCTAAAATAATAATCTAAAAAAAACTCCTTAGTGTAATACTCTAATGTAAAATACAAAATTTTCTTAGTGTAACATTCTAATGTAACACACACAAAAACTCCTTAGTGTACTTTTTCCAAATATAACACTTCAATATATGACTCCAAAAAATTTTCTTAGTGTAACACTTTAATGTAGCACACAAAAAAAAAAACTTTTTGGTGTATTTTTTTCAAATCTAACACCTCAATATAAGATTTCAAAAAATTTCTTAGTGTAACATTTTAATGTAACACACAAAAAAACTCTTTGGTACATTTTTTCCAAACGTAACTCTCCAACATAACACACACACACACACACACACACACAAAAAAAAAATCTTAGTTTACTTTTTCTAAACGAAACACTCCAATGAAATACTAAAAAAAAAAAATTAATGTGAGATTTTTCAAACCATTCCAAAAGAAGTACAAATATTCCTTAGTAAGTTTTGGACAAATATATAATTTCAAACTGTGAGTGTTACGTTTGAAAAAAGTGCATATGTTACATTGGAGTATGTTACATTGCAATGCTACATTTAGGATTATACTGATTGAAGTGTTACATTTGAAAAAATTATGCTAAGGTTTTTTTATTTTTTACTTTGGTTACATTGGAGAGTTATACTTGGAAAAAGTACACCAAAGAGTTTGTTTTTAGTGTTACGTTGTTACGTTTAGGAAAAGTATACCAAAGAGTTTTTTAGTGTATTACATTAAAGTGTTACGTTATTAGAGTGTTACATTTAAGTGTTAGGTTTTTTCGTAATGTGGGATTTCTACTAGAATGACGGAAAATCCAAAACTTCTATAGTGCAAATTGCCAAAATTTGTAATTTTACATTTTGAGAAACCCACTTTTATTCCTTAAAATTAAAACCCAACCATGTAAGTGACTACTCTTTTATGTAATTTTTACTTTAATGAGACCTTTAATTCATAAAAAAAATTAAATAATTCACAAAAATTAAATTTTAAAATTTATTAATGTTTCACCCTTAAAATTTTACCCTTTGTTATTTTAAGAAAACGAGGAACACCTCGTGGCTTGGTGATTTATCGATTTAAGATTCCACTATGCAAATGCAAAAGTCGTGTAAGAGTTGGGATGCCTTCGGTGATTAGGAATGGCAACGGGGTGAGGCGGTGCCGAGGATCACACTTCCCGTCCCCAATCCCCGACGGCTAAAATGTCCCCGTCCCTATCCCCGATCCCCGACGGGGAACCTATTACCGCCCCCGCCCCCATCCCCTAAAAAGGATCGGCGATCCCCGACCCCGAAAATTTCCCGGTCCAAAAAAAAAATGACAGATCAACAACATCATCAACAAATCAACAACATCATACATCAACAACAGATCATGTATACTTACACAATAAATCAACAAAATCATTAACAACATTATACACATGTAGCAACCCTCACCTTACTCTAGTCATCCTTGCATGTATTTACATGATCTTGTCTTGTTTAGTTGCATTTGCAAACCTTGATTTGTTTCGCATAAGTGTTGCTTGCATGTTTTGTTCTTTGCTTGTGTGAGTTTACTCGAGGTCATCTTAAGCCTAGGTTACACCTTTGAACTTCTTACACCTAAGACCATCTTGGAACCACCTTGGTTGACCCGCACCCTGACATGTTGGCCGAGATGTCATTATCTAGGCCGAGGTGTTCATCACCAAGGCCGGGATGTGTATTATCTAGGCCGAGATGTTATACCAAATGATCTTGTCCCTGGACTGGTACGACCTAGACCGAGGTATGGCACATCTAGGCCAAGGTGTGGCACAGCTAGGCCAAGTGTTGTCCTTCCTAGCCGAGATCATTGAGACCCTACTTGCCGAAACTTTGTCCTAGCCGAGATCATTACCCGCCGAAGTGCCCTGTCACCTTACTTGTTGCTTACACTTTGTCGTGCTCTTATCTTATCAATCTATTACCTTTTTGAGGAGATCCAATCAGCCGTTGCCACGTGTCCCAGCAAAGGGTTAAGTCAGTCGGCATAGTTAGAAATATATCATTTTGTGTCACATCCTTTGCATGGTAGAGAGAGAAGCTCTAGGAAGAGGAGAGGAAGTTGGAGTGAGAAAGCTAGATTCCAAGCTTGATCTTTTGAGTTTGAGCCGTTTAATCCGTGTTTTGAGGTAAGAATCTTGATTTACTCTTGTTATTCTTGATGTTGATCCGATTGCATTGCATGATCTCACATGATTCATGAACCATACATTGATTTAAAGTTTGTTTTAGAAAGAGAAAATGATGTTCTTGTGTTCTTGAGATAAAACCATGTTTTGATCCGAAAGCTTGCAATAAGATCCATGTTTTTGTATTTGTTCTCATAAGATCTTCAAGTATGGGTACCCAGGTCCACGTTTTCAAACTCATCTCATGAAAACTCAGATTTCGAATGAAGAAGTTATGATTTTAGCATTTCACGTTCTTGTTCTTCATGTTCTTCAAGAGAGAAACCCAGATTTTTCCCAAACTTCATTTCTTTGAATGTGGTCGTCAGGAACACACCTCGGCCAAGAGGTGTGGGACCTCGGCCTAGACTTGGTTAGTACCCAGCATGTTTTCCCGAGATAAAAAGGCAGTGTTGTAACTCCCAGCATGTTTTGTTTTGTTTTGACTTGATTTTTGAAAGAGATGTCAAGATCCTTTCCTGTCATGTATAGCTTGTTTTAAGGATGCATTTCATATCCATCTTTGAGCATCTCACCTTGTCTGATTGAAACACATTCAATGGGATTTATTATGTGCTTGTAGGCCTTGGATCCTTGCTTGTAATTCCTACACCCGAAGAACTATGTGAGTGGTATTTTTAATAAAGTTATGTTATAAAGTTTTGATAAAGCTTTGCTTTGCTTTGTTTTGGAAAACATATTTGTTAAGCATGAATGAATACCCTATTTTGCGTATCAAGTATTAGCCTTGTTTTGGATGACATTCTTGACAAGTCCGTACATGCTAGGGTACTTTAAACCTTTGTAGCACAACTCCGTACGTGCTAGGGGACTCTAAACCTTTGTAGCACAAGTCCGTACGTGCTAGGGGACTCTAAACCTTTGTAGCACAAGTCCTTATGTGATAGAGGACTCTAAGCTTTTGTAGCACCTCTGTTTAATGTCATCCTTTGTATTGATGCTAGTAAGCATCCCTTGAAGATTTGAAAGACTTGATTGATGGACTTGGTTCATCCCTTGATTTTGTATAAGTTATGCTATGTATTGTTTAGAAAAGAGATCTTGAATATCATTCATGCAAAACCTTTATTACTGGTATCATTCACTGAGCATCCAAGCTCATCCTCTCCTTATATATATGTAGGTGATGAGCAAGAAGGCGACGACGCCTAGATGATTATTTGCAAGATGTTTTTAGGATTTCATGTTTTGTAGCATCTTGAAGATTATGCTTCTTGGCTTATAGTTATCTCTTTTGTATATGTCGGCTTAAGAAGCCTTTTGATCAAGATGTATTTTGTGCTTTATTTTATTGTATCCAAGTTGTAAGCCATATTAAGATGTATGTCATTTCATTTGATCTATGCACAACTCTTGTGGACTATTTAGTTTTAAATTTATTGCTTTTGCACATGTAAGCCCCATATATATACTCTGATTGTGTGTAAATCTTTGCAAGTTGGCCTTTGGTAGTCTCGGATTGCTGGCCATCATGGCACCATTCTACTAGGGGCGGAATGGGGTCGTGACAGATTGGTATCAGAGCACGAGTTCCTTATAGTACGATATTCACACACTTTGAGTCCTAAGAGCTTAGGATTTCCCTTAGAATGATATTAGGATTTGCATCATATTGCTTGCTACTTGACAAGGTGTGCATCATCTCGGCATAACTATTTGTTACTTGCATACATGTTATTCGTTCATTTTGTTTTAAAGTCATATTTTGCACACTCCTAGCATTATGAGAAGGGGTAGACCTCCAATTGGCCGATATCATTCTGAAGACAGATTAGACAGACTAGAAAGGTTGGTCGAAGGTTTGGTCCACGAGTTGAGACAGCCTAGTGTAGGCACCCCATTTTTGACCGTCCTCAAGACTTAGACGTCACCATTGGAACACTTGGTGATTACCCTTGTTTGTGTTCGTTTGGAGTTCTCGGAGGTCTCGGCTACGCGCCTTGCCTCAGGATCTTTGAACTCGACTGTTTAGTGTCTGGTTTTGCATCAAACACTTGTGTTTTGCCTTGGAGGGGCAGGGAATGCCTTGTGAGGCATCCCCACACATCACCGGCCATGGCCAGAGGCCACCGGCCGGTGTTTTGTTGCCATCGGCAATATATATTGCCGGTCGGCATTCTTTGTTGCCGGTCGGCAGTCAATTTTGTCAAAATGGCAATTTTATACAGCCGACCACTGTTCATCTGCTTTTGCAGATATTTTAATACAGTTGTCTTGCATTTGGCTCCCCTCCATACACGTGTATGGAGGGATCTCTCTCTTTAGAAGCTTGTCTTGTAAGCTTTACAAGACAATAAGCTCTATAAAGAGAGGTCTTCTCTCTTGTTGCAGGGGTTGGATTTTTTAGACAGCCATTTTAGAGTTTGAGTTCTAGGGTTAGGACTTATACATATTCTATCTCTATACCTCTCTCTCATTTGGCCTTTGTGTGTGTATAAGTGTGTTTGTGTCTTACTATTGTACACAAACACATAGTGTTACACCTTTTCTTGATTCTTGAAGGGCCAAAGGTTTGTTCTTGAAGCTTGGGAGCTGTTTTGAGTTCAAAGAAGCTGCTGGAGCTTCATTTGTGAAGAGGGTCTTCAAGGGTAACAATCTTACTCCTTTATTCTCCATTTTTGCATACTATTTTTGCCTATCTTAGAACTGTTTTTGAGCTTAGTGTATAATATAAAAAAGTTCTGTTTTTAGGCCCTCTAAATAGTTTGTTTAGAGTGTTTTGTGGTTTGGAGGTGTTTGATCCCTCTTAGGCCTTGAGAGGTCCCATTTTGTGCTATTTTGAATGAGCTCCGGGACCTTGGTGTTTGGGCCTCTTCACCACTGAATTCTTGAGGGATTCCAGAGGTGAGGATGGTGCCTTGAGGTCCTAGGGAGGAGAGGGCCACCCCCTCTCCTTGTTGTCCTTAAAATGGACCATTTTTGGCCTCTTGAGGGAGCACCTAGCTAAGCTTCTTGTTGACCATGCCTTGGCTGTTTTTTGGGCTTATTATGTCATAATATGCTTCTGTTTTAATTGGTTTTGGTACACCATGCATGTTTAGCATACCTACCTTGTAATGCCATGTTTAGGCCTTAACATGCCTTAGGTTGTAAACCATTATTCTAGCATGTTTTAGGCTTAGCCTTGTGAAGCTTTTGTGCTTATCTTGCCATGTTTAAGGTCTGTCCATAGTTGTTTGGGTCGACTTTGGCATGCTTAGTATAGCCCCTTTGCATTTTTGGTTTGTTGGCCTTAAGTGTGTGAATGTATAGCATGCATCCTTGCCTTAATTTAGTGGGTTGGGACCATTTGCCATGCTATTTCAGTCCTGTTAACATGCTTGCATGCTTGCCTTGGGTGCCTCTTTGAAGCTTTGAAAGCTTGTCTTGCATGTTCCATGTTTTGGCCATTGTGCATACCCTTTAAATTTGAGCCACTTAGATGTCATCTAGGTGTCCCTTGGGTGTTGTCTAGGCCTGCCTTAGACTTGTTTTAAGTCCTCTTAGCCTTGTGAGGCTTGGTTGACTTAGTCTTGGTTTAAGCCTCTTGGCTTGTCTTGGGTTTTGGGCTTTGTTTGCATGCCTTTTTTATTTTGTTTAATTGGCTTGGCACCATGTTCTTGCATGATTTTCAATGCTTAATTTGCATACCATTAGTCCATGTTATGCCTCTTTCAAGTGTGCTTGAGAGTTGCCCTTTTGTGCTTGAGTGTTAGCCACATAACATGTGCATGTGTGTATGTGTGTTTAGTCCTTCATTTTGGGCATTTTGGCCGCTGTTTGGGGCCTAGTATAGGGCTGCCCAAATTAGTTTAAGTCCAATCTTTACATGTTGTTACATGTCTTACACTTTGCATGCTTTGATTGCACCATGTCTTGCATGTCCACTAGCTTGCATGCTTGTTCATTGCTTGCTTGTTTGCATTGCCATGTTGCATCCCTAGCTAACATGCTTAGGTTGCATTGAACATGCATATCTTGTCCCTTGATTTAGTGATAGGGATTGGACCCCTTTGGTTTGTTGGTTTGCATTGCACTTAACATCGAAATGTGCACACTTGGTCCCTCGGGCCATCACGCATGGAAATGCGCGATTGATGGTCCTAGAACCAAGGACCATGTCCCTTTGAGTCACCAACATGATAAGGGACATGATTGGTGCATACATTGTTTGAATTGCATTGCCATACTCTGCCTTGTCCTCTGCTGCTGTCAATTGCAGGTTCTGCAGGCATTCTCTGCCGACCGACAGTGTTCAGTGCCGACCGGCAATCCCTCCTAGGCCGATATCTTCACCAACAGCCGGTGACCATATACCACTGTCGGTGGATATTCTACTCAGCCGGTGGTGTCTCCTAGTGTCTAGGGAAGCAATTCTGAGACTTTGACGGTCTTCAGAGGAGTATAGCAAGGAAAATAGAGGCAGCTCATGTATGGCAGTGTACTTCCGAGCATTGGGCTCTTTTCCTGAGGCGGCTTATCTATTTTTCTTTCCTAGCTTAGTTAATTTGTTAACTAATTAGGTAATTTGTAATAATTAATTACCTAGGATAGTTAATTCATTATTCGAACTGTATTATTCTTTCGGTCCCTCCGAGCGAGGGTAAACTTGTAATAAGTGTGGGTAAGTGTGTGCATGTCTTCCAACCCCCACTTCTTTCTCCCTTTTACTTACCTGCTTTGATGGTTAGTAATAGGTCATGTTTAAATTAGCATACCTTATGTTGCGCATGCGTGCATCCATGCATTTGTCTCGCATGCACCGGGCTCGGTACATCATGCTAACTGCATTTGTATTTCAATTCCAAATTGAATACGTGCATCAATTGATTGCATTTCACATCCCATGTTTAGGTTAGCCGAGCCTACTCTAATTGCATCCTGTATGTGTTGCATTAGACATTTAAACATGGACTTGGATCATACATTGTTTACTAACGAGTTTATTGTTTTGGCATGGAGTACGATGTAAGTATTTTCATGTTTTAGCATATCGCATGCGTGTGAATGCTATCATAACAGCATGTTTACCATGTGGCTAGATGCTTATGTGATAAACTGTTTGAATGCCTGTGGGTGAAGGTTGGATTGTCTGAGTTGGAAAAACTCGTTGAAATCCGTATTTTAGCCTACTTACGAGTAGCAAATTCCAAAGTGTTTTTCAAGACAAACGGATATGCAATGCTTATTTCCAAATTAGGCAATCTAGTCTATACTTGTTTGTTGTGCGCATAACATAGTAATTCTAGGCTAATAACTGGAATAAGAACACATAACGTTTTCAAAAACGGATAACACGGTTAGTAGAGGCCGATCTTCGGATCGGGCGAGAGGGGGTGCACATAGCTGACCTTCCCCAATCGTACCCAAGCTCCCGAGCCAAGGCAACTTTGGTGATGAGGGACACGTGGCCTTTGGCACCGAGTCAGGGTTTCCTAAATTCTCCCATTTTAAAATATTTAGGTGGCGACTCTGTATCTGGCAAAGCAGTCCATGTTTGGCACTTCTTTTCAAAAAATCTATTTCTCAAAACGATTTGCCGGATTTTGGACTCTTTGGTTCAGATTAAGAATCGTAACAAAATCGAGTCCGAACTATAGCGAGGGCCCCTCGCGGACGTGCTACAGTTTCTGGCGACTCTGCTGGGGACTTAGAGAGCTTGACTCGAACTCATGATATCCTGTTTTGATCTCATTTATGTGTCTCTTTGCATTGCATGTGCATTGGTGCGCCTAGGAACACAGTGTTTGTCATCTGCCACTCCTGAACGGTTTGCCGGAGGCTTGTCTTGTCAAGGCATGACCATAAGGCTAACCGGTTATGAGCTCTGACAGTATGGGAACACAAACCCCGGTTTTACTGGGGTACCCTTTTTGACCATTCGACCTAGTGCATATTCGGATCCATAGTGACCATTCCAAGTTAGGACAGGTTGCTTACCCGATTATAGGTTGTTTGAAACTGCTGCGTGCATAGTGAAACCCTAGCTCCTGACAAAATAGGACAGGGAAACCTTACCCCAACATAGGGGTGTTTTGGCTTTCTTTACTTGCTATGTGCTTTTAGAGTGTATCTCTACAAGGAACGTACATATCAGCTTACAAGTTTGAGTATCAGACCTGAGGGCATCAGTGTCAGTTTATGAGAATCAGTTATCTGCGGGTATCAGGTTCAGTTTTGGGGACAGTGATTTCTGGGGAACAGTGATCAGCAGTAGAGTATAGTTGTTCAGCTACACCCGTGTTTGATCCATTTGGGCTGAAATGCTGCTTGTTGTCTCTTTCAGTTCAGACAGTTGGTACAAGATAGCTAGTGTTCCCCCTTGCTGAGGCAGGACTTATAATGACGCAGAATTCGGAAGAGATTGTGGTTATGACAGCTGCATTAAAGTAAGGGATCACTCTGCAAAGTGAGACCAATATTGATATGCCACATCCACCCAGGTCGCCTATCGCGCACCCGGTTTGGGCCCCCCAGCTATACCAGGCTCGCGAGCCTACTACATTTGAACTAATGGGGATGATAGGTGATCTCCAGAGGTCTGTGGCGGATCTCGCCTACGGAATGCCAGCTTCACCTCCAGCCGCACCATATGCCGGGAGTTTTGTACCCTAGGGGCCCCCGCTGTTGGGGCGAATTGTGATTGAACTTAGCCAACCGGAGATGGCCTCCAGCTATGGTAATGACATATCAACATCAAACCAAACCCTCGACCAGGCTGAGGCCAGAGGCAAGAACAAAGTGAAGGCAGATGCCGATCCCAGTGAACAACTGCTGTGGGCAGTCGAGGCTTTGAAAGCTACGAGGATGAACAAGCAACAGGTATCCGCAACCGTGGCAAAAACTGTGGAGGATGCTTTCCCCACTCTACCTGAGGGGAGTTCAAGTCAGTTGGAAAATCGGGATAAGCCCCGTCATGCCAGAACAATTTCTCCTATTCCCGCCCCTGCACCTAGGAAAGACCAGAAAGCCAAAGCAGTGTCTGCCGACCCTTTTGCTTGTGCAGCTAGTAAAAACGCTCAGACTTTAAAGTACCTGCCCCGAGGGCGCAGGACCTTTCATGCTCTCTACATGCCTCTATCTAAGGCACTTCAGATCCTTGCTGAGAGGGGACACCTTAAACCCTTGGAGCCTTGGCCTCTCCCGAAGAATCTCCCTGCTACGCATGATGTTGCTCAGTACTGCGCGTACCACCAGCAGACAGGCCATGCTACCGACAATTGTTTCCGCCTCCGTCATGAGGTGCAAGATTTGATTGACAACGAGGTTATCCTCCCGCCCACCTCAGCCAAGTCCGTTACCACCCAGTTATTGGATTTTGAGGACACAGATACTGCAAGTATGTAATCAGAAAGTGGACCACCTGCGGGCGGCATTTGGTATATTTTGGATGTGGCGTCTGGCACGCATTTTTGAGCATCTGTGAACACTAGCTTTGTAAATTCTGGCTTGGGTATCGAGTCAGTCTTTTGTTTTGAGTCTGTCCCTTTGTCTTGAGTCAGTCTTTTTGCTTAAGGGTTTGTCTTGTTGTAGCGTGTCAGTCCCTTTTATATAGAATACCAGGTGATTCCGAGATTGTTGCCTCGAACACCGTTTTGTTTTGTAATCACCCATTTTTGTTTTTTGAGTCTGTTTTTGCCGAGGAGCCAGTTACACCAACAGATCTGAATGAAACAGCTGTGGCTATCTCATTTCATGCTTGCTTTCAGTGTGAGTTAGTTGTGCCAGAGGATTTGAATAGGCTGACAGTACATCTCGCCTGCTCTCCTGCGCGCCAAACTCATTGCATTAACCTAAGTTTTTCAAAAAACCCCTTCTGAACACTGCGGTGATAAAAACGAAAAGGAAGGAATTCCTCGGGTTTTGCAAAACTTTGATCAAATTGAGAAAAGGAGAGGCATGCTAAGCCTTTTTATGAATGAAATCATGCTTGTCAGCGTGAGTACTGGGAAGGACCCTGGCTTGATCCTGATTGGTTCCACACTGTCTTCGGCGCGAGCAATTTGTCGCTTTCTTAAAAACTTTCAAAAACAAATGTTTTACGCGGTCCTGCGAAGACCTGTGTGGGATCACTCTTGAGATTGTGCAGCCTAGGATCGCTCTCAGCCTCAAGATTCGACCTGTTTGTCTTGAACCTCGAACTCATTCGGAACAACCAACAGTCAACTGTCGGAGGAGGCCCGTGTGGCCAGTTTTGAAGCAGCCCTCGAGCAAGAGGCACCGAAGGCGAGTCAAAAGGATCAGATCTCACTCGAAGAAGCTTGTGGAGCAGCCATAATGGATTCTCCTACAAATCATTGCAACAGCCGTTCTCCTAGATATAGAGAGGCTTCAACTTTAAAAACCATTTGGCATGGACTTGTTACACTTTTACCCTTTGAGAGGCTCGCTGGGCCGAAAACCCGGAAGGGCGACCTAGGCAAAAGTTAGAGCAAGAGAAAAATACAAAAAAAAAGCAAAAAGCAACAAGCAACAAGTACAAAAAAAGAAAAGAAAAGAAAAGAAAAATGCAAAAAAGAAAAAAAAAATGAACAAAAAAGGAAATGAAAAGAAGCTCGCAAGGTCGAAAACCCGCATTGGGCACCTTGGCAAAAATTAGAGCCTGAAAAGTGAAGGTTAAAATACCCGAGTGTACCTTAACCGGAACTACGTGAGGTTTGATTCCCATGTTTGGGATACGTAGGCAACTTCATCATGAAGTCCGGCCCCCAACGCTTTCATAGCGTCTCAGTCCATACAATGGTTTCGATTTCATCCCAAAGTCCAGTCGCCAACGCTTCCAAGGTGACTGTGTCCATATATTTGTTATA
Source organism: Camellia sinensis (assembly GCF_055761805.1). Classification (NCBI taxonomy): domain Eukaryota; kingdom Viridiplantae; phylum Streptophyta; class Magnoliopsida; order Ericales; family Theaceae; genus Camellia; species Camellia sinensis. Next base: position 14,584,221 of record NC_138969.1, read on the forward strand.
ACCATCTTCGTCATCTCTGTGTCCAAGAGTTCGACCACCACCAATGAAGACTGTTTGCGGACTGCTGCAGCACCGTCCAAACAAGGGGCCACTTTCCGTTGCCACAAGTTGTCGTGAGCCGCCATCCAAACCAGGGGCAACTTTCCGTTGCCATCTATCCCTTCTAAGCCAGGGGCAATTTTCCATTGCCTCCGATCTGAGGTTGCGCATCTCAAAGAGTAAGTTCCATGCTCGTTGAGCATTGACTATCTGCAATATAGTTTTTGAGAATTTTTATTGAGGTTGACCATTTCCTCGAAAATTATTCCATTTTCCAAAACTGGACCATTTTCTTGGACCCAAAAAGGAAAATTTTCAGTGCTTACAGCCTGACTTGCATGGTTTTCAGATCAAAAATCGAACAAGTGCGTTAATCCGACTCTCATCTTGATCAAAACTATTTTAGTAGAAAACCAAAACAAAAATGGTCAAAATGATGAACTAGGGGCACAGTTGAGTCAGGCGTTCTGTCTTTCCCCCGTCGTCAACATACTCGCCAGGAGGGCACTCTACCCACCAGAAGAAATAGTTATGAGCTAACGGTGTTGGGCATGAACTTGCAACTCCCTATTCATCCATTAAACACCCCAGGGAGGGATAAAATGAGAGAATAAAGAATAGAGAGGTGTAAGTTGAGAGAAAAAGCGAGCCAAAGGGTTTTGAGAGAAAAAACACCGAGCTTGAGTGCCAGAGTGATGTGAGAATCACAAATGAGAAAAGGGTGAGAAACAATACCCAGAGAAGCTGGCTCCTCGTGATCTGAGGTCCCCCGTCTCCGTTAACGCGTCTGCGTGTCGTGTCTTTTGTTACCTCAACCTTTGTTTTGAGTCTTTTCCGAGCGTGCCTCGTTGTGTTTAGGTCGTGTACCCTTCTGTTTGAGTCCTCCCCACTGTGTTCAATTGTAGGCTCAATACCCCGGTTCGAAAATCCATTTTATTTCAAAAATCGTTTATGCTCAGAGTGCTGTGCCATTCTCTACATCTGTGCGAAGTAAACGAACAAAAAATTGGGGCATCTGAGTGTGCTTCAACTTCAGCTAGTTTCATCCCCGTAGTCCGTCTTGTCAGATTGGGCTGTTTGTTCAGGATTTGTTGTGTGTAAAATGAACCAAATGCTGTGTTGCAGGCTGTATACAGATTAATCCCCAGTAGAGTAAGGGCTGTGTGTCCAGAATCAGGCAGTGGGTTGCTTGGGTTATTTTTGCTGTTAGCTGTTTAGTTATCTGATTATTACAGTGCAAGTGTTCAATTCTCAGACAACCAATCAAGTTCATTTACATTAAGGTGTAATATGGTGTGATGCAATGCAAAGCATGAAATGTAAAGATATACGGATGTAAACACTTTTTCAGATAAAAAGCCTGTTTCATTTCATCATCTTTTCAAGTACACAAGTTTTGGAAACAAAAATCTGCCTGCGGCAATACAAAGTATCCTAACTACCAACAGAAGGGAAAAAGTACAAAAAAGAAGAAAAACAACAAAAATCTATATCCATGTCAAGCGGCTCCGAGGGCTATCGATCTGTCCTAGTCCTCTTCCTGGACGAAGGTCCATGAGCATCATCAGCATCGTCATCAGAGCCCGAGCTAGTGCCACCTCCGGTCTCCTCCGACGACGACTCCGCCACCGACTCTACCGCCGTCTCCGACTCCTCCTCATCATCATCATCAGGGACTGGAGCCCGCGAACTACTCCCGACATGAGTGTGCCCCACCTTGGTGCGAGGGAATACTCTGCCCTCCTCATCTCTCCCTCGGGCGGGGACGGAAGGGAGGCTGAAAAAGTACATAAAAGGCAAATGCATCAGTATACTGCGGACAGTTTGTCAGTGCAGAATGCAGTGTATGAGTACAGTGTGTGAATGCCATGGACAGTTTATCAGTGCAGGATGACGCAGTGTATGAGTACAGTGTGTGAATGCCGTGAGCAGTTTATCAGTGCAGAGTACAGTACAGAATGCAGTGTATGCAGTGTATCAGATGCTATGAGATTAGTGTGTCAGGTGTCGTGTCGTGCATCAGATTACGTGAATCAGCTTGTGAGTGATTTGAGGCCGTGATCAGAAGAGCATACCGGAATACTATAGAGGGCCAGGAGGTCAAAGGTCCGCTGCAACATCCCCATCATGGAGGCATTCAACTCCACGGACTGCCGGGTGTACTCGAAGGACGCCTGCAAAAGTACAAGATATATCAGTATTCCGCGGAATATCAAATAAACTGCAATGAAATGCCAATGCAAGATGCAAAATGAAGTAATACATACCGGAGGCAAGTCGGGGATACCGGATAACTCATGATCAGCCGGGGAAGGAGCAAAGGGGATCTGGTAGGTTGCCCCACCCTGTCCTCTATATGTTAGTGAAGTGGGCAGAGCAGGCCAACCGGTCCCCCGTCCTCCCTGAACTCCGCCCCTGCCACGAACTCGAGCCCTCCTCGAAGCTCCTGCTCCAACCCCCGCTCCTGTCCTAGCTGCCGGCGCCACGGGCCTGGCTCCCTCAGCTCGACGGCCGCCGCTCAGAGACCGCATAATGTACGTCTGCACGTACTCTCTGTAGTCCCCGACGCCTCTGAAGTGGGTCGCCTCCCAGCCGATAGTATAATCGGCCATCTGCTCAGTAATAAGTCTCTCGGTCTCCCTCATGTCCTCAGGAGGGTGAACCGGGACTATCTGCTCCGGTAACCCTAGGGTCTGGCGTAGGAAACGCTCACCCAAGTACCAAGCCCGACTGACCGGGCCCTCCAGTAGGATCAGGAAACGCGAGGTCTCCTCAGCACCGGCAAATCGATCCCGAATCGTCGCCGGCAACGGAGCCCAAGGCCGCCAAGTGATCTGAAAGTGACATACAGTTTGTTATCCATCGTTATTGAAATAGGCAGTGAAAAGCAAGGCTTAGATAAATTCTGAAATAAAATATACCTCGGCAGGGGTGATAGTGTCGAAGTAGCGGCGAAAGAAGCTGAATGTCTCTCGTAGCCTCCGCACGCATCTCACGTCAAAGCGTCGCGAGAATGGGACGACGAGGGGGGTCTCCGTGTCTGGTACTGGGGCAAGCCTAGGAAAGTAGGCATACACCCACAACTGCAGAATAGATATCAGTATGACTATCAGATAAGGCAGAATACAGAATGAAGCAGAAATAGCAGAACCGTGTGTTGTGCAGCGTATTGTGTGGAGTGTACAGTGTGTGCAGTATACAGTCAGTGTAAAGCAGAGTATATATGTGCCGGGTGTGCAGTGGGCAGTCAGTGTGGGGCAGTGTACAGTACATGTGCAGAGTGCAGAATACAGAAAGCAGGAAGCAGAAATGTAAAAAGAGAAGAGGATGTACCTCCCAGGCTCGCCAGTAGCCACCAAGAAGCTGTCCGCTGCCACGGGAAACCGAGCTCATATACCCATAGAGTGTGGCCAGAGCGGCGCCACCCCAATCATAGTGCAAGACCTGCCTGACATCCACCAGTGCACTAAGCAGGCAGAGGGGCACGGTGTTCGCCCGGTCGGCAAAAATGGTCATCCCCAGCAAGAACATGAGAAAGCCGCGCGCATATCTCTCCACGGCCTCCTGGGTCATCTACGCCTCCTCCACCAATGCGGGCTGGACCCTGAACTGCACCTCGAACCAGGAATAACGAACAAAGCCTGGACGAGCGAGAGGTGGCACCTCGCCAAGCAGATAGATCTGAGCGGCAGTCCACTCGCCCATATCAGTGTCGAAGGGGATCGGATCACCCACTACCCCGATGCCAGTGAGCATCGAGAAGTCATAGGGAGTCATCGTCATGTCTCCCGTCGCAGATAAATGGAACGAGTCGGTGGTGTCCCACCACCTCTCCACTAGAGCGGCGAGCAAAGGCCTGCAGGTCGTGAGTCTGGATAATCCCCGGCAGAAGGCGCCGAAGCCCGCCTGGTCCGCAATGTGGCGAACCGCGTCGGGAAGCTCAGCATACCAGTCCCGAGCGGCAATGTTCCCATACCCACGGACAGTATGGGAATCCCCATGTTTTCAAACAAATAATTACGAGGCAATACTAAAAATACTAGTTTTGAAGGGCATTCAGGATTCAGTATAAATATAGCATGCGTGCAAGTTTTTTTTAGATTCAAACAGATCCCAGGTGCTGGTGTGATTATAGTGAGCTACAACGTGTGATGTGTCAACGTGTTGGCGTGGTTCGGTACAAATATAGCATGCGTGCAAGTTTTTCAGATTCAAACAGATATCGGGTATCGATGTGATTGCAATAAACTACAGTGTGTGCACATGTCAGCCTCAAACAGACATCAGTTGCCAGTATGGTTGTAATCAACTACAGTGCACAGTGTGTTAGTGTATCTGAGTCAAGCAGTTAAAGAATGTAATCAGTTATGGCAGTTTTTATATTCTACATTGCGGAAAATAAAACAGAGAGAGGAATGTTACCTCGGAAGCGCCGAAGGATAAGTGAGATGTAGGCTCACGTAGGAGGAGCTCTGGTGGCATCGCTCTGTCGAAACTCCGAAACTGGCGAAGTCCGTCAGGAGGTAGCACATGAATCGCCGGCCGGTAGGTCGCCGGGTCGAACGGGCGGACGCCCAACGGGAGGGGCTCAACTCTGGGATCCATCTCGTGACCTGGGGGAGTCCCACCCTGTGGAATATCGTCGGCCATGTCAAAAATGGTGAGAAAATAGCCGGAAAAGGGAAAATCGGGCGAAAATGTGGAAAGTCAATCGGAAAGTCAACCCGAGAGGGTGAAAAGTGGCCCGAGAAGCCGGGAAGTGGAAAAGGCACGCAAGTCGAGAGAAACTCGAGGGGAATAAACCCCAAAAGGTGGAAATGGCAAAGGAAGCACCGAAGTGAAGAAATATTCGGATGAAAATGTTTGAAACGCCAAGATATACACGAATCGAACGACGAAATGGGCGTGAAACACAAAGAAACGGAGAAAAGAAGAGAGAAAAATGCTCTAGAGAGAGAGGGAATGGATTTTCGGCTAAGGAGGATGTGTAAAATAGGGTTTGGAACCCTATTTTAAAAGACCCGAGGTGAAAAGTCGAATCTGCCCCGATTCAGGCACTTTTGGCCGGTCAGCTACATTTTTGGCCGGTCGGCCAAATATTTGGCCGGTGAAATGTATTTGTAGCCGATGGACAGCCGGTGGCCTCCTCTTCTGGCCGGTGAGCCTCATGCATCCTTGTTTGGGACAGATCTGTAGTTTTGGGTCTTCATAGCTCAAAAAAGTATAAGAAAGTGCATCTCCGACATTGAACCGGCCTCCGTTGTGACCTCGGGTCGTGTCTTCTGTGCGTGGCACTCGAATTCATGCAAGGTGTATCCTTTTCGTATCCTTTTGGCTTTTACAAAACTCAAAAGTTGCCCCATGCGTATCGCATATCAATCGCACTGTCTTGTGAGCTCGCGTCGTCTAAAACGCATCGCACGGTTTTGTGCATCTCATTGCATATTTGTTCAATTTCATTACTTGCGTAAACCGCATGTTTTGTTTGCGTAGACCGCATATTTGTTCAAATTCATTACTTGCGTAGACCGCATGTTTTGTTTGCGTAGACCGCATATTTGTTCAATTTCATTACTTGCGTAGACCGCATGTTTTGTTTACGTAGACCGCTTATTTGTTTAAATCCATTACTTGCGTAGACCGCATGTTTTATTTGCGTAGACCGCATATTTGTTCAAATTCATTACTTGCGTAGACCGCATGTTTTGTTTGCGTAGACCGCATGTTTTGTTTGCGTAGACCGCATAGTTGTTCAAATTCATTACTTGCGTAGACCGCATGTTTTGTTTGCGTAGACCGCATATTTGTTCAAATCCATTACTTGCGTAGACTGCATGTTTTGTTTGCGTAGACCGCATATTTGTTCAAATTCATTACTTGCGTAGACCGCATGTTTTGTTTGCGTAGACCGCATATTTGTTCAAATTCATTACTTGCGTAGACCGCATGTTTTGTTTGCGTAGACCGCATATTTGTTCAAATCCATTACTTGCGTAGACTGCATGTTTTGTTTGCGTAGACCGCATATTTGTTCAAATTCATTACTTGCGTAGACCGCATGTTTTGCTTGCGTAGACCGCATATTTGTTCAATTTCATTATTTGCGTAGACCGCATGTTTTGTTTGCGTAGACCGCATATTTGTTCAATTTCATTACTTGCGTAGACCGCATGTTTTGTTTGCGTAGACTGCATATTTGTTCAAATCCATTACTTGCGTAGACCGCATGTTTTGCTTGCGTAGACCGCATGTTTGTTCAAATTCATTACTTGCGTAGACCGCATGTTTTGCTTACGTGGGCCGCATGTTTGCATTCAATTTCATTACCTGCGTAGACCGTATGTTCTACTTGCGTAGACCGCATTCTTATGTTCAATTTCATTACTTGCATAGACCGCATGCTTATGATCAATTTCGTTGCCTGCGTAGACCACGAGCTGCACTTACATATTTGTGCCTTCACAGCATTGTTATGCTTCCCACTTGCCTTGCGTTGTCATGCATTTCGAGCACACTAATACGCATGTTGTTAATCACATTGTACCTGTTGAGTTCCGCCGCAGGTATATGCACGGTCTAGGAGACCTTAAATCCTTGAAAGGTGCAAAACCTTCGGCGCATTGATGTGTGCAGTTCGGTTGCATTGCCATGCATGTCTTAAGCCACAGGTATATCCATGGTCTAGGAGACCCTAAATCCTCTGAAGGTGCAAGTCCTTCGGTGTTTGTCGTGCCCGAACGACTTTTGATAAGTTTCATTATACATGTATTTCAAACGACTCGCGTCGTCACATATTCAAGTTCACGTGTATCTTAAAAGCCGCGTGTTGTCGCGCATTCCATGCAACATGCATTTCATACATCATTTGCATCTCAAAAAAAAAAAAACGAAAAAATATATAGTCGCATTGTCATGCATCATCGTAAATAGTTGCATTGTCATGCATCATTGCATATTTGTAGATATTGCATTGTAGCTTTGTGGCTCGCGCCTTTCCATTGTTGAGCTTGGTCTGGTATGTGCCCATACTTTTCACGTCGAAACATAGTTCAGTGGACCGTTCTATGTTAGACGCGGCTTGTACGTGTACATGCCTTTCCTAGGCAAGATTTGGTTTGGCCTGCGTGCTATATCCACTGCATTGTTATCTGCATGCATACATTGCATCACCTCCGCCTATGGCTTGCGCCTTTCCCTGTTGAGCTTGGTTGGGTATGTGCCCATACTTCTCATGTCGGAGCATAGTTCAGTGGGCCGTTCTATGTTAGACGTGGCTTGTATGAGTACATGCTTTGCCTAGGCAAGATTTGGTTTGGCCCGCGTGCCGTGTCCATTGCCATCTCCCCAGCATATCCATATATATACTACATTGTAGTATAATTGTTGCATCCAGCATTAGGATCGTAGTCCTTTCCCCAGCGGGTCGTTTCCCCACTTATGTCATTCCACCCAATACTTGTTCTTGTGCCCGTCTACATTACTCATAGTTCAGTAGACCGTTCTATGGTAGACGGACTTGTTACCTCCATCAATCTATTTGACATAGGCGTGGTTTCGAACTGCTCATGATTGGATCCTGATTCAATTACTTTGCATATAGTTTGCATTGTTTCAATTCCATTGCATCTTTATTTGCATTGTTTGTACATTGTTTTGTATATATTGCATATCATTTTGCATCCATTTTTGCATTGTCATGCATGTTGCTAACAACATCGTACCTGTTGAGTTGTTTTCTTTACAGGCACGATATTGTATGTACGGTTCATTTGAGGCTGGTGCAACCAGGCGAGCCGCACAGGTATTGTATCCTCCGCGTGAGACGTATCGAGAATTGCATAATTCTCTTACATCCTTTCTGCATTGTAGTGTAGTTTGGTGTATGCCAGCTTAAAACTGTTGCATATGTGCTTCGTTACAGCTTTTCTTTGCATGATCATAAGTTATGCTCGGCTTCGTGCATTGTTTTGCATTTTGCCCCTGCCTTCGGGCGCATACCTTGGTTGTCTTGCATGTTTGTCTAAGTCTTCGGCCTTGTCAAAAATGGGTCGTCTCTGGGCTTTGACATTCACTCCCGTCATTGTTATGACTTTCGAGTTCTGTCAAAGAGGGGCAACTGTAGACACCCCGTTTTTGACCGTCCTCAAGACTTGGACGTCACCATTGGAACACTTGGTGATTACCCTTGTTTGTGTTCGTTTGGAGTTCCCGGAGGTCTCGGCTACGCGCCTTGCCTCAGGATCTCCGAACTCGATTATTTAGTGTCTGGTTTTGCACCAAACACTTGTGTTTTGCCTTGGAGGGGCAGGGAATGCCTTGTGAGGCATCCCCACACATCACCGGCCATGGCCAGAGGCCACCGGCTGGTGTTTTGTTGCCATCGGCAATATATATTGCCAGTCGGCATTCTTTGTTGCCGGTCGGTAGTCAATTTTGTCAAAATGGCAATTTTGTGCAGCCGACCACTGTTCATCTGCTTTTGCATATATTTTAATACAGCTGTCTTGCATTTGGCTCCCCTCCATACACGTGTATGGAGGGATCTCTCTCTTTAGAAGCTTGTCTTGTAAGCTTTACAAGACAACAAGCTCTATAAAGAGAGGTCTTCTCTCTTGTTGCAAGGGTTGGATTTTTTAGACAGCCATTTTAGAGTTTGAGTTCTAGGGTTAAGACTTATACATATTCTATCTCTATACCTCTCTCTCATTTGGCCTTTGTGTGTGTATAAGTGTGTTTGTGTCTTACTATTGTACACAAACACATAGTGTTACACCTTTTCTTGATTCTTGAAGGGCCAGAGGTTTGTTCTTGAAGCTTGGGAGCTATTTTGAGTTCAAAGAAGCTGCTGGAGCTTCATTTGTGAAGAGGGTCTTCAAGGGTAACAATCTTACTCCTTTATTCTCCATTTTTGCATACTATTTTTGCCTATCTTAGAACTATTTTTGAGCTTAGTGTATAATATAAAAAATTTCTGTTTTTAGGCCCTCTAAATAGTTTGTTTAGAGTGTTTTGTCGTTTGGAGGTGTTTGATCCCTCTTAGGCCTTGAGAGGCCCCATTTCGTGCTATTTTGAGTGAGCTCCGGGACCTTGGTGTTTGAGCCTCCTCACCACTGAAATCTTGAGGGATTTCAGAGGTGAGGATGGTGGCTTGAGGTCCTAGGGAGGAGAGGGCCACCCCCTCTCCTTGTTGTCCTTAAAATGGACCATTTTTGGCCTCTTGAGGGAGCACCTAGCTAAGCTTCTTGTTGACCATGCCTTGGCTGTTTTTTGGGCTTATTATGTCATAATATGCTTCTGTTTTAATTGGTTTTGGTACACCATGCATGTTTAGCATACCTACCTTGTAATGCCATGTTTAGGCCTTAACATGCCTTAGGTTGTAAACCATTATTCTAGCATGTTTTAGGCTTAGCCTTGTGAAGCTTTTGTGCTTATCTTGCCATGTTTAAGGTCTGTCCATAGTTGTTTGGGTCGACTTTGGCATGCTTAGTATAGCCCCTTTGCATTTTTGGTTTGTTGGCCTTAAGTGTGTGAATGTATAGCATGCATCCTTGCCTTAATTTAGTGGGTTGGGACCATTTGCCATGCTATTTCAGTCCTGTTAACATGCTTGCATGCTTGCCTTGGGTGCCTCTTTGAAGCTTTGAAAGCTTGTCTTGCATGCTCCATGTTTTAGCCATTGTGCATACCCTTTAAATTTGAGCCACTTAGATGTCATCTAGGTGTCCCTTGGGTGTTGTCTAGGCCTGCCTTAGACTTGTTTTAAGTCCTCTTAGCCTTGTGAGGCTTGGTTGACTTAGTCTTGGTTTAAGCCTCTTGGCTTGTCTTGGGTTTTGGGCTTTGTTTACATGCCTTGTTTATTTTGTTTAATTGGCTTGGCACCATGTTCTTGCATGATTTTCAATGCTTAATTTGCATGCCATTAGTCCATGTTATGCCTCTTTCAAGTGTGCTTGAGAGTTGCCCTTTTGTGCTTGAGTGTTAGCCACATAACATGTGCATGTGTGTATGTGTGTTTAGTCCTTCATTTTGGGCATTTTGGCCGCTGTTTGGGGCCTAGTATAGGGCTGCCCAAATTAGTTTAAGTCCAATCTTTACATGTTGTTACATGTCTTACACTTTACATGCTTTGATTGCACCATGTCTTGCATGTCCACTAGCTTGCATGCTTGTTCATTGCTTGCTTGTTTGCATTGCCATGTTGCATCCCTAGCTAACATGCTTAGGTTGCATTGAACATGCATATCTTGTCCCTTGATTTAGTGATAGGGATTGGACCCCTTTGGTTTGTTGGTTTGCATTGCACTTAACATCGAAATGTGCACACTTGGTCCCTCGGGCCATCACGCATGGAAATGCGCGATTGATGGTCCTAGAACCAAGGACCATGTCCCTTTGAGTCACCAACATGATAAGGGACATGATTGGTGCATATATTGTTTGAATTGCATTGCCATACTCTGCCTTGTCCTCTGCTGCTGTCGATTGTAGGTTCTGCAGGCATTCAGTGCCGACCGGCAGTGTTCAGTGCCAACCGGCAATCCCTCCTAGGCCGATATCTTCACCAATAGCCGGTGACCATATACCACTGTCGGTGGATATTCTACTCAGCCGGTGGTGTCTCCTAGTGTCCAGGGAAGCAATTTTGAGACTTTGACAGTCTTTAGAGGAGTATAGCAGGGAAAACAGAGGCAGCTCATGTATGGCAGTGTACTTCCGAGCAGAACCGAGCATGCATCGCATTGGGCTCTTTTCCCGAGGCGACTTATCTGTTTTTCTTTCCTAGCTTAGTTAATTTGTTAACTAATTAGGTAATTTGTAATAATTAATTAGCTAGGATAGTTAATTCATTATTCAAACTGTATTATTCTTTCGGTCCCTCCGAGCGAGGGTAAACTTGTAATAAGTGTGGGTGAGTGTGTGCATGTCTTCCAACCCCCACTTATTTCTCCCTTTTACTTACCTGCTTTGATGGTTAGTAATAGGTCATGTTTAAATTAGCATACCATATGCTGCGCATGCGTGCATCCATGCATTTGTCTCGCATGCACCGGGCTCGGTACATCATGCTAACTGCATTTGTATTTCAATTCCAAATTGAATACGTGCATCAATTGATTGCATTTCACATCCCATGTTTAGGTTAGCCGAGCCTACTCTAATTGCATCATGTATGTGTTGCATTAGACATTTAAACATGGACTTGGATCATGCATTGTTTACTAACGAGTTTATTGTTTTGGCATGGAGTACGATGTAAGTATTTTCATGTTTTAGCATATCGCATGCGTGTGAATGCTATCATAACAGCATGTTTACCATGTAAGGAATTAGAACCCCTTGATTATAAGGAATTAGAACCCCTTGATTACGTGTTATCTGTGTCTACTCCGTCTAGAAAAACTATGACTGTTGCATCCATTTATAGAGCATGTGTTGTTATGATTGAGAATGTTGAATTATTAGTTGATTTGATGCCCTTGGACATAACTCACTTTGGTGTCATATTGGGAATGGATTGGTTAGTAGAAAATAATGCATCCATTAACTGTGTTTCCAAAAGTGTCATATTGAGACCCCCAAACAAAGCCGAGGTTATGTTTCGGGGTAAAGAAGTGGTATCTCCACCTTGATCTCATCCATGAGAGCCTATAAATTGATCAAAAAGGGGTGTCAAGGTTATCTGTGTAGTATACTAAGTGATTTGAATGGAAACGTTGAATTGGCTGACTTCCCAGTTGTTAAGGAATTCCCCGACGTCTTTCCAAATGATTTGCCTGGTCACTTGGTCGATAGAGAAATAGAGTTTACTGTTGACGTCATGTCGGGAACCCAACCTATCTCCAAAACACCCTATAGAATGGCCCCAGCCGAACTTAGGGAGTTGAAGGTGCAATTACAAGAGTTGTTAGATAAGGGCTTTATTTGGCCGAGTACTTCACCTTGGGAAGCACCAGTTCTATTTGTGAAGAAAAAGATGGTACACTTCGTCTTTGTATCGATTACCGAGAACTGAACAAAGTGACCATTAAGAATAAGTACCCATTGCCGAGGATCGATGATTTGCTTGATCAACTATAAGGGGCACAAGTCTTTTCTAAGATCGATCTCAGGTCAGGCTACCATCAGTTGAAGGTTAAAGCCGAGGATGTTGAGAAGACTGTTTTTTGGACAATATATGGCCATTACGAATTTTTGGTTATGCCCTTCGGAGTAACTAATGCTCCTGCAGCATTCATGGACTTGATGAACAGAATCTTTAAGCCGTACCTAGACGAGTTCGTAGTTGTTTTCATCGACGATATATTGATCTATTCCAGGAGTGAAGTTGAGCATGAGAAGTATCTGGGACTTGCCTTGCAGATTTTGAGAGATAGGAAGTTGTATGCCAAGCTTAGCAAGTGTGATTTTTGGCTTTCCAGCATTTCATTTTTGGGGCATGTGATTAATGAAGAGGGTATCTCCGTTGATCCAAGTAAGATTGAAGTCGTTGTAAATTGGCTGACACCGACCAATGTGTCTGAGGTTCGTAGTTTTCTGGGTTTGGCCGGTTATTACAGAAAGTTTGTGAAAGACTTTTCAAAGATTGCAATACCTTTGGCACAACTAACTCAGAAAGGAGTGGTGTATGAATGGACCGAGGATAGGGAATCAGCCTTCCAGGAGCTAAAGACGAGGTTAGTCACAGCACCAGTTCTTGTACTGTCGACAGGTAATGAGGAGTTTCAGATTTATAGTGATGCATCACATAAGGGTTTGGGTTGTGTATTAATGTAAGGGGGTAAAGTCATAGCATATGCATCTCGTCAATTGAAACCCCACGAGAAAAACTATCTCACCCATGATCTAGAATTAGCAGCCGTAGTATTTGCTTTGAAGATTTGGCGTCATTACTTGTATGGAGCTTCTTGCCAAGTTTTCACAGATCACAAGAGTTTGAAGTATTTGTTCACTCAGAAAGAACTGAATATGAGGCAGAGAAGATGGCTTGAGTTATTGAAGGATTACGACATGCAGATTCAGTATCATCCAGGTAAGGCAAACTCAGTGGCCGACGCATTAAGTAGGAAGTTAGTTGGGAATTCAGCTTGTTTGGCAATGATCTCAGTGGAGCCAACTATTATTGAGGAAGTGAAGACCAGACAGATGGAGGATGAATTCTTAAAAAGGGTGATTGATGAATTTGTCACCAAGCCGAGGTCAAGGTACGCCATTGAGGATCGGGTACTTAAGTTTGAAGGAAGATTGTGCGTGGCCGATGTCCCCGAGTTAAAAAAGAGGATTTTGCAGGAAGCCCATGGTTCCTTCATCCAGGAAACACGAAGATGTATCAAGATGTGAAGCAGACTTTTTGGTGGCCAAATATGAAAAGAGAAATAGCCAAGTTTGTATCTCAGTGCCTATATTGTCAACAAGTGAAAGCAGAGCACCAGAGGCCAGCAAGACTTCTTCAACCTTTGTCGATCCCCGAGTGGGAATGGAAGCACATCTCTATGGATTTTGTGGTTGGTTTGCCGAGAACACAGAAGGGTATGGATTCAGTTTGGGTTGTAGTCGATAGATTAACTAAGTCAGCACACTTCTTGCCTGTTAAGACTACCTTTAATGCCGATCAACTCGCTTTGTTGTATATGAATGAGATCTTTAGACTTCATGGAGTGCCAATGTCCATTGTGTCAGACCGAGATCTGAAGTTTGTTTCTAGATTTTGGCAGAGTCTACAAGGAGCTTTGGGAACAGAGTTGAGATTTAGCACAGTTTTTCATCCCCAGACCGATGGGCAAACAGAGAGAACAATTCAGACGCTTGAAGATATGCTCAGACTATGTGTATTAGACCTCAAGGGAAGTTGGGAAGTGCATTTGCCATTGGTGGAATTCGCCTACAACAACAGTTATCAAGCTAGCATTGGCATGGCGCCGTATGAAGTAGGAGACAAAGCTTTAATTGGTCCCGAACTGGTTCAAGTGACAACTGAGAAGGTTAAGCTTATCCGACAAAGAATTAGGACTGCTCAGAGTCGACAGAAGAGTTACGCCGACCAGAGCAGAAGAGAGTTAGAATTTGAAGTTGGGGATCATGTATTCTTGAAGGTTTCGCCGATGAAAGGTGTTTCAAGATTTGGGAAGAAAGGTAAGTTGGCACCTCGTTACATTGGGCCGTTTGAAATTCTCGAAAGAGTAAACCCAGTTGCCTACAGACTCGCTTTGCCACCAGAATTAAGCCAAGTCCACAATGTGTTTCATGTTTCCATGTTAAGGAAGTATATTCGGGATCCATTGCATGTGATCGTTCATTCTGGGATCAGGATTAATGAAGAATTAGGTTACGAGGAGAAGCCGATGAGAATTATCGATAGACAGGTGAAACAGTTGAGAAACAAGTCGGTACCGATGGTGAAGGTTGAATGGAAGGAGCACTATGGCAAGGATGCTACATGGGAAATGGAAGAAGAAATGAAAATCCGACATCCAGAGTTGTTTGTGAGATAAGGTAACCCAAGTTTGGGGACCAAACTTCTTTAGGGGGGGGAGGATGTAGCAACCCTCACCTTACTCTAGTCATGCTTGCATGTATTTACATGATTTTGTCTTGTTTAGTTGCATTTGCAAACCTTGATTTGTTTCGCATAAGTGTTGCTTGCATGTTTTGTTGCTTGCTTGGTGTGAGTTTAGCCGAGGTCATCTTAAGCCTAGGTTACACCTTTGAACTTCTTAGACCTAGGACCATCGTGGAACCACCTTGGTTAACCTCCACCCGCACCCTGACATGTTGGCCGAGATGTCATTATCTAGGCCGAGATGTTCATCACCAAGGCCGGGATGTGTATTATCTAGGCCGGGATGTTATACCAAATGATCTTGTCCCTGGACTGGTACGATCTAGACCGAGGTGTGGCACATCTAGGCCAAGGTGTGGCACAGCTAGGCCAAGTGTCGTCCTTCCTAACCGAGATCATTGAGACCCTACTTGCCGAAGCTTTGTCCTAGCCGAGATCACACCCGCCGAAGTGCCATGTCACCTTACTTGTTGCTTACACTTTGTCATGCTCTTGTCTTATCAATCTATCACCTTTTTGAGGAGATCCAATCAGTCGTTGCCGCGTGTCCCAGCAAAGGGTTAAGTCATCCAGCAGAGTCAGAAATATATCATTTTGTGTCACATCCTTAGCATGGTAGAGAGAAGCCCTAGGAAGAGGAGAGGAAGTTGGAGTGAGAGAGCTAGATTCCAAGCTTGATCTTTAGAGTTTGAACCGTTTAATCCGTGTTTTGAGGTGAGAATCTTGATTTACTCTTGTTATTCTTGACGTTGATCCGATTGCATTGCATGATCTGGCATGATTCATGAACCATGCATTGATTTAAAGTTTGTTTTAGAAAGAGAAAATGATGTTCTTGTGCTCTTGAGATAAAACCATGTTTTGATTCGAAAGCTTGCAGTAAGATCCATGTTTTTGTATTTGTTCTCATAAGATCTTCAAGTATGGGTACCCAGGTCCATGTTTTCAAACTCATCTCATGAAAACTCAGATTTCGAATGAAGAAGTTATGATTTTAGCATTTCACGTTCTTGTTCTTCATGTTCTTCAAGAGGGAAACCCAGATTTTTCCCAGACTTCATTTCTTTGAATGTGGTCATCGGGAACACACCTCGGCCAAGGGGTGTGGGACCTCGGCCTAGACTTGGTTAGTACCCAGCATGTTTTCCCGAGATAAAAAGGCAGTGTTGTAACTCCCAGCATGTTTTGTTTTGTTTTGACTTGACTTTTGAAAGAGATGCCGAGATCCTTTCCTATCATGTATAGCTTGTTTTAAGGATGCATTTCATATCCATCTTTGAGCATCTCACCTTGTCTGATTGAAGCGCATTCAATGGGATTTATTATGTACTTGTAAGCCTTGGATCCTTGCTTGTAATTCCTACACTCGAAGAACTATGTGAGTAGTATTTTTAATAAAGTTATGTTATAAAGTTTTGATAAAGCTTTGCTTTGCTTTGTTTTGGAAAAAGTATTTGTTAAGCATGAATGAATACCCTATTTTGCGTATCAAGTATTAGCCTTGTTTTGGATGACATTCTTGACAAGTTCGTACGTGTTAGGGGACTTTAAACCTTTGTAGCACAAGTCCGTACGTGCTAGGGGACTTTAAAACTTTGTAGCACAAGTTCGTACGTGCTAGGGGACTTTAAACCTTTGTAGCACAAGTCCTTACGTGCTAGGGGACTGTAAACCTTTGTAGCACAAGTTCGTACGCGCTAGGGGACTCTAAACCTTTGTAGCACAAGTCCGTACGTGCTAGGGGACTCTAAACCTTTGTAGCACAAGTCCTTACGTGCTAGAGGACTCTAAGCTTTTGTAGCACCTTTGTTTAATGTCATCCCTTGTATTATATTGATGCTAGTAAGCATCCCTTGAAGATTTGAAAGACTTGATTGATGGACTTGGTTCATCCCTTGATTTTGTATAAGTTATGCTATGTATTGTTTAGAAAAGAGATCTTGAATATCATTCATGCAAAACCTTTATTACTGGTATCATTCATTGAGTATCCAAGCTCACCCTCTCCTTATATATATGTAGGTGATGAGCAAGAAGGCGGCGACGCCTAAATGATTATTTGCAAGATGTTTTTGGGATTTCATGTTTTGTAGCATCTTGAAGATTATGCTTCTTTGCTTATAGTTATCTCTTTTGTATATGTCGGCTTAAGAAGCCTTTTGATCAAGATGTATTTTGTGCTTTATTTTATTGTATCCGAGTTGTAAGCCATATTAAGATGTATGTCATTTCATTTGATCTATGCACAGCTCTTGTGGACTATTTAGTTTTAAATTTATTGCTTCCGCACATGTAAGCCCCATATGTATACTCTGATTGTGTGTGAATCTTTGCAAGTTGGCCTTTGGTAATCTCGGATTACTGGTCATCACGGCACAATTCTACTCGGGGCAGAATGGGGTCGTGACAACACAACAAATTAAAAAAAGAAAAATCCGAGAGATGCGAAAGGAGTCGGAGTTCGGCAGTGAAAGCAAAGGGCGTCGTCATGATGTTCTTGAGTAGGGAGATCGGCGACGGTGAGATCGGAAAGATTAGTGAGATCGAGGAAATCAAGGAGAAGGGAGAGGACAGTGGAGGAACCGCCGCCACCGCTATCGGTGAGATGGAAAGAAGGAGAGGACGTCGGAGGAGCCGCCGCTACTGCCATCGGTGAGATCGGAGATCGGCGAGATGAGAGGAGGGAGAGGGCAGTAGAAGAGCCGCCGACGCCGTGAGGAGCACCTGTAGAGAGAGAGAGAGCGAGAGAGAGGTGAAACAGCTTTGTGTTTGTGTGTGAGTGAGTGTTTGTTCAGCCAAACCCTACACATACACATATATTATATATATAAATAGGGGCAAAATAGTAATTTCACATCGGGGGGCAAGCAGGGCGGGGATCGGGGCTGGGGTCGGGCCGGGTCCAAGACTGAAACATGTATCCCTATCCCCGGCCCGAATATCATCAGGGATTCAATTTTTAATACCATCCTCGGCCCGTCGGGTGTATTTTTCGAGAAATAACCACTCAATTCGGGGTCGGGGGATCAGCTCCTGTCGGGTCGGGTTTCGATTGCCATCTCTATCGGTGATTAAATGATGTGTGTCTAGAGGCACTCTCAATCTAAATTTAGATGAGTTACTTTAGGAGTATAAATAATTTATTAAATTTTTTATCAAATCTTTTACATAAGTGTGAGATTTATATACATGTAATTTTGTGTAGATCCCACACTCACGCAAAAGTTTTGGTAAAAAATTTAGTAGATTATTTGGGATTTATACCATTTTCTAATCTAGATTTTTTTAATTTAATTTAGTATATTAAATATGTTTTGAAATTTTTGTCAAATATAACAGTTTTATCAAATTTAGGTTTTTGACCCAAATTTAACTTTTTAATTTTTAACTTAAATTAATTAATTGAAACTTTTAAAATTTAAATTGTATTGAACTGATGTATGAATAACACTACAATATTAAATGAGAGTATAAGGTTTACTTTATATAAGTGAAATAACCTAATCAGCTAGATCGAAAGACAAATCAACTTATTCAAAAATTATTTAATTTTAATTAAAATTTAAACTGTCATGAATTGAAACATACACAACACTATAATATTAATGGAAGCATAAACCTCACTTTATAGAAGTGAAACAACTCACTTTTTTCGCCTTTCTACAATGTGGGATTTTGTAAAATAAAAGTTAACAATTGTTTGGACAAAAAATTTATTTTGAATTAAGCAATCTCAGTTATTCAATCTTTAATTAGGTCAATTCACATCATTCTAACCAAACAATTGAATCAAATGCCCTAATTTTCTTCTAGACATTTTTTAAAACCATCTTGTTTTATTATATTAAAACCTACAAATTAAGAAAATTTAATATCTATCCATATGGATTTGCTCTATTTGTAACTAATCTTTCTTTATTTGGAAACAATTTTTATCTATTAAATGCAATTATTCTTTTCATTGTTTGTAATAAAAAATTAAGACCGAACATAGGATTACCGCACAACCCGTCCAATCCAAATCGATCCACATATAAATAGGTAGTTTCGCAGACACAATGCGGGCTGATGCAGTTTTGAATATGGCATGATTGCAGGTTGCAGCGGGTTGCGGGTTTAACTCGCACCGGCAAGAAAAACCTGGATCGTTGTTATTTTATTATTGCATTTTTTATGAATGTAAAAGTTAATGAAGAATTACTTTTAGATAAGTTTAGAATTTTGAATGATTTTACTTTAATTGTATTGTTGGATAGTAGATAGTAAATGAGACTGACGATCTAATTTAGGATTTTGAAAAATGTGCTTGTGTTAGTTTATGATTTGATTTAAAAGTATAGGATTTTGAATGATTTGTTTGTGTTAGGAATTGATTTTGTTGTGTTTTTAATTTTATAAGTTTTAATTCATTAATTATTAATGTTGGAGTATTTTAGAAAATGGGAGGGAAAACGCTAAAAATAAATATTTACAAAATGAGAAAAAAAAAAAAGACTCCAAAATAAATTTTTAAAGAAAAAAAAGTCCAATCCGCAAACCCCCCACACATTCGCAAACGCTATCCGCACAAACCACAACCCGCACTACAAGCAATTGCGGGTTGAATTTTTCTCAAACCACATACATGCGGGCAAGTCCAAACCAATCCACAAATCGTCCAAAACCAAACCGCAACCACCCCTATCAAAAATTGTAAAACTCTCATTCTTCCTATTGATGTTATCCAAACACATGCAGTGTGCAGTAAATTCACTAGCCTCTAACTTTTACCCATCATTAGTATGAATGTCATTGTTAGCTATAGAATACACAAACATAATGTAAAGTGAAATTTGAGTCGATTTATTACATCTAATTAGGGACACACCATCAATCAATTTTAGGTACATGTTTGAATTTTATGAATTTTGTATTGATTTTATTTTATTATTATTATTTTCTTTTTGTTAGCGTTATGTGGCTTGATAGCACTTTACTTTTTTATGAATAATTAAAAATTTTATTTCATTGAGAGTGCCTTTAGGCACGGGTCATTTGCTAATATTGTGATAAAATAGTTAAAAATTGCAATTAAATCAACGAATCAGTCAAATTAAAACCAATTCATATTGAAACTTTTAAAATTTAAATTGAATTGAACTGAAATGTGAATATCACTACAATATTAAATAGGAGTATAAGATTCACTTTATATAAGTTAAACAACTCACTCAATCATTCTTTTTCCAATGTGAGATTGTGTAAATTAAACGTTAATAATTATTTAGGTCAGAAGTTATTTCAAATCAAACAAATCTAATGAATATTTTTGATAAAATTGCAGTTAAATAAGCGAATCAATGAAACCAAAAATGGTTTAGCCTAATCGGCTAGGTCAAAAGACCAACTAACTTACACAAAAATGAATTAATTAAAATTTAAATTGTCTTAAACTAAAATATATGCAACACTGCAATATTAAATGAAAGTATAAGATTTACTTTATATAAGTTAAACCATTCATTTTTATTTTTATTTTTCCCAATGTGTGATTGTGTAAAATAAAACTTAACAATTGTTTCGACGGAAAGTTTATTTTAAATCAAACAATTTTAACCGTTCAATATTTCAATCACACCATTCTCTGAGACATTTTTAAAAGCCATCATGTTTTATTACAAAGATAAGAAATTTAAAAATTTTGGGATGCTTTTTTTTTTTTTTTTTTTTTTTGCGTAGAGTGTCTCTTTCTCTACTACATGTGAGATTGAAGGTGTTTCAATAGATATAACGTTAAAATTATGTCGTTTTTATATGAATAATGTTATATGCATCAATTAGTATACTAATTAGTATATTAATTGATGATGTGACATAATTTAAGAGGTTTTTAGTATTTATAATTTGTATAATAAGTAAATTCAATAATAATATCATAACTAATGTTGGTACACTAGTTATTTTGCTCCTTGATACATGTAACACCATCGTTTTTATAATGGAGTTATACTCACCTTATCTCGCATTAATTTTACAACTCATTGAAGACAACTTTATATACATATATGATATAATTAATGTTGTTTATTTTTTTATAAAAAAATTAAATACAAGAAAAAAAGAAAAAACCTAGTCTAATTTTTCCTATTCGGGGGCAAGCTGACCAAATTTCATCGTCGTCCCAGACCTCACGCAAGTTACCATAACGTATTTTTTCCCTGCCTTAACTTAGGGTTGGTTTGGCTTATCCGTCAAAAAGTCAAAAAGTTACTCCAAAATTCAAAAATATATCACTATTTATCAAAAAAAAAAATTAAAAAATCAATTTTCTTCAAAATCACTATTCACCGAATTGATGTGTGCGGCAGTGCTGTGTGCGGCAGTGGAGGAAAAAGAAATGATTGGGTGTGGTTTTTACACACACCGTTGTTCGTTCCATGGAGGTCATCACGGGTCCTGTTTTGATAATCTGAACCGTTCAATATGTAAAAATCGTCAAGTACTATATGTCTGCAAAAAATCAAATTGATCGGATATCGATAACTGTATGATCAAATCAGTTATGTACAACAAATGGATGGTGTTATAATTAATGATTGAAAAATAAATAAATCTGATCAGATAGCTATCGATATCCGATTAACGTGATTTTTTATAGGTACATAGTGTTCGACGAGTTACACACATTGAACGGCTCAGATTATTAAAATGGGACCCGTGATGACCCCCATGGGCCAAACAAAACCGTCCAATGCTTTGTACAACAATTAGCCAATAATTTCCAACCCCAATTCACTCCAGCCGGTTGTACGGCTGGGGCCCACCTCTCTCTAATCATCTCTTACACACTTTTTTTATACAATTTTTTAATACACATTTTTCTATAAAAAGTCAAAAAGTTAACCCAAACCTCCATATTTTTTTCTCAACTTTTTTAGTCCAAAAGGACAAAAAGTGCACTTTTTTAGGACACCCCAAACCAGCCCTTAGTCTGAAACATATCATCTCCATTCGGAATTACGCAATAGAAGTCCCCTACCTAAGTAAATTAGGATTTTGTGAACAAGTGTTTATACGGCACTAAAAAAAAAAGGTTTACCAGTTTCATTCATTTCAAAGTACTTACAAAATGTGTTATGAAATAAATGTGAAATAAATGTAAAATAAATAAATAAAGAAAAATGATATATTAGTCTACTTTTTAGACCCATTTTATAGACAAATAATGCTATATGTACCAATTAATGTACAACTAATGTACCAATTGACGATGTGGCATAATTTAAGAGGTTTTTAGGATTTGTAATGTGATTAATGAGTGGGGTCAATAATAATGTCATAACTACTATTGGTACACTGGTTAGTACACTAATTGATGCATGTAGCACCACCGTTTATAGACACAATAATGAGTAAGTGATATGATTAGTTAATCGTTAGTGAATATATGAGAAAGAGTGTTACATTTAATATTCTAATTAATTAACACATCACTGAACTTAAAAATTGAATCTAATTTTTTGTCTTCAATAATGAAGCTAATAAATAAAAATTTTGTAAAATTAACCATTATCCCAGGCATTTATTACCACTTGCCAAAAACTTAAAATGGAAAAAAAATAAATACTAAATAAAACCCTAGACAGAGAGGGCAGGATGTGTATATATATATATATTTATGTATGTAATGTGAGGAAATCTAAACCAACCCACTAGAGGCCTCTGAGATGAAAAGTTGCGGCATCAATTTTGAAGGAGATCAAAATGAAGAAGAAGAAGAAGATGAAAACGGAATCTCAAAAATTCCATTGATGAAATCAGCGGATAAGCGATTTTACCAGACTTTTGGTATGTATCACTACAGATTCTTCATTTTTTCTTTCTCTCATATGTAATTTTAATTGGTTTTTTTTTTTTTTTTTTTTTTTGTTGAGATTGGTTTTGATGATTTTTGTTGCTGAAATCGAACTAGATCTTGTCATTGATTTTGATTCTTTTTTCAGGACTTTAAGCATGTTGCCATTTATATATTAGTGTTTTAAAAGTGAACTTATTATTTAATCTTTCAGTGGGATTCATTCCCGTTATATAATTTTATTATGATTGAATTTTCCTGGGTGGTTGGAAGTACGGGCAGATGAACAATGATATTGGATTAGAAAAATGACTTAGACCCCAGTGGGGTAGTGGGGGTGCTGGGGGTCATTGGTGATTGGTCAAAAAATAGTTTTTTTTTTTTTTTTTTTCTTTTCTTTTGGATTCCAGCCACTGGCAGTGTGCCACCTGTCACTGGGGTCACTGGGGGTGCCCCTAGCTGGGGTCGGTAGCACGGCTGTATTGAATTATGCTTCAAAGTTTTCATATAATTATATTTTTATTTTATTTTATTTAATGATTGTTAGAGTTTTGAAACAAAAAACATATTTTGTTTGGTTATTCATTTTTCAAATTAGATTTTGAGTTTTTAATTCATTTTTTTTTTAAGTGAATTTTTTAAATATTTTGGTCAATTTTTTTAGAAAAATGCCCAACACCCCCAGTGGGGGTCACTGGGGGTCGTTTTTCATTGGCCCAAAAACTGTTTTCCTTTTTTTTTTTTTTTGTTTTCAGCCAATGGAGGGGTGACACCTCACTGGGGTTGTCAGTGGGGGTCACCCCACTGGGGGTCTGTAGCATGGCTCTTTTTTTTAGATGCATCTAATTTAGATTTTACTCAAAAAGTAAAATATTTGCTAAGAAATTTTTTAAAAAATTAATAAAAACAAAAAATTATGAAAATGTATTGAATCTTGGAAATTTTTTTTTTTTTGGTATTCACCCTTTGCCTAATTTTAAAGTTTTTTCCTTATTATGTTTTTTGTATTAAAAAATAAAACTACATTAAAATGAGTTTGAAAATCATATTGATTCTTAAAAGTGTTGTGTTATTATAATATTGTTAATTTTTTTTTTTTTTTTTTTAAATCAGAATTGTGTGACAAATTATTTGTGTCAAGTGGAATTCTATGATTTATGTAACAATCTTGATTTATATGCATCAGAAATGCTCTCTCTCTGTTTGGGAAATGTTTTCAGGGTATACATTAGCTACAGTGATTTGCCGAAATAAAGATTGTAATTTTTTTTGGGGTAATTTTTGTAGGCAAAATGCCTTGTAGTGTTGTAGATAGGAGTTGCTACCCTGATCATGAGAAAGAAATGCGTTGTGATTTGTGATTTCTAATTTGTACGGGATTTTTTATATTCAAAATTTGTGTTCTCTTGTATGTAATTCATTCTTAGTTATATGAGAAAAAAAATGCATTGTCTCCACTATATTATTTTGTCATGAAATTTTTAACTTTGTATTATGATGGATTTTGCATGCATTGAGTAATAGAGATTTGTTTTGTCTAAAAGAATTTTTACACGATTAATAAATTATGAGATTTGATTTTTCGGAAGTAATGAAATTGAGTTTAAGTTCAATTTTACAAAGGGTTTATTACATTTTCTATTCTTAAACTATCGCTAAATTGTTTATTTAATCCTTGAACTATCGATTGAGTATACTTACTCCCTAAAGTATATAAATTAAAATCTATTTAGTCCCTTAATTGTCGATTGAATCTATTAAGTCCCTAAAGTATTTAATTTAAATATATTTAGTCCCTGAAATAAACAAACAAACAAACAAACAAACAACGCCCACTTAGTACACATTAATGTGTGTTTGGGAGGGTAAAGATTGAGTCCACACCTAACCTTTGGCATAATACACAAAGTGGTGGTCCCTGAAATGATTACAAAAATAAATTATAAGCCCATAGGTAGTAAAAGACCCTATCAAGTTAAGAGTTTATCTTAGAAAAATCTTAAATTTCTATTTTGTCCTTAAAAATATTTTTTTTCCGCTGCGTGTTTAAATTATTATTAGAGTCTAATTCCCAGTCTTACCAATAAAATTATAAGTATCAAACATACTGAAGAAATAGAACTAGATAATTTGAATAATAACATTTCACTACAAATTATAATAGAACAAAATAATACATAAATTAAGTTATAAAAAGATTTAGCGAAAAAATTATAAAAGAAAAATCAATAAGAAATTATAAATGACATTTGGTATATAGTACTATATAAAAGGCTTATTTTTTAATTAGATAAGGTCTTTTACAAATTTATAATACTTATCAACTTGTGTTTTATTTTTGTAATCCTTTCGGGGACTAAATAGATTTGAATTAAATATTTTAAGAATTTAATAGATTCAATCGACAGTTTAGATACTAGATACATTTTAATTTATATTGAAAAATCTAGAAATCCCTTAGATGTTGATTTCTGATTATGTATCAATTTTAAGCAGTAAACAACAATCCAAATCAAACAATTAAGACATATCGACACAACGATTTTACGAGAAAAAACCACAATTGGACACCTCCAATTGAGATAAAAAATCACGGGCAACAGCCACAAAACAATCCACTAAAAAGACATAAAGGAATTACACATGTATACTCTCAATTACCTAGCGAATCCACGCCCAAATTGAACCAACCTCTATGTGTCTCTTCCAACCCCGTCTTCACCTCGGAAATGTCTTGACGATGAGCCACTCCGGAATCCACCAAAGTTTTAGGCTCGAATTCTTCAGAATCCACCGAAGAACAGCTCTCTCTTTTGTGTAGAACAAACAAATAATCCTTTAATGTATACTCTTTAAACCATGAGTTGAATGCTCAATCAAAGCACCAAAGAAAACTAAGAAAATATCCCCAGATATAAACCTTAGAACCCAAGAAGAAGATCTGGAGAGATTATCCTAGATTTGGACTGAAACACGTATTTATAGAAAACTATCCTACGATCTCCGCTCGAGCGTCGGATTGGCCGCTTGGGCGGACCTACGTTCGAGCGCGGAAAGTTCCACTCGTGCGGGAAAAAATAACATCTAGTATTTTTGCAGGCGAATAAACTTCTGGAACTCAACATTCTCCGCTCGAGCGGGGGAATGTCCGCTCGAGCGAACATGCAACTTGGAATGCATTTTTGCATTTTGCTTCGGGGGCGCTGCCTCTCGACCCCGCCGTGGCGCTGCCCCGGACCCGCCAAGGGACGCTGCCCCCTGGACCCCCGCGAGTTGACCGGGCAGCTCGATTCTCGTCATAATCAACGAAGTGGCAATCTTAAAAGTATTAACATCATAAACTGCTCTACAAAGCACGATTCGGGTTGGATTCGCATTTAACAACTCATATCCTCACTGAAATAAAAATGCGAATAAAATTACAACACAAAGGAGTTTTGTCAAACGGAATTGTCAAGAATAAAGCCTAACATTTATATTTTATGGATTAAGTAGGTTCAATCGATAGTTTAAGGATTAAGTAGACAATTTGGTGATAAATTTAAGATAGAAAGTGTAATAAATCCTTTTTATAAATGACTTCATCTGCGTGAGATATGTTTCATAAAATTTAATTTGTTGGAAAGAAATTTTAATGTTTCAATACACTTAATAATGATTTTACAAATATAATCTTAGTTAAAAGCAAAACAAAAAACAAAATTAAAACATGCAAACCACAATTAGAAATGAAAAACTCAAATTACAAGCTATACCAGAGAAAATTCAAAATGTAGTTGTCTCACAATATGACCCTCTTTGAGGTGGGAGTTCAAAGAAATGGAGTTTAAAGAAATTAGGTATGTACTAGCAGCAATCCTGTTTTTATGTTAAGATAGATTCCAATTTGCCCCTTCATTTAGGAACATGCTATTTTAGTAACTTTTTTACTAAAATATAAGGTTAAAAAAAAATAAAAAATTAGTATGTTTAGGATGATTTTTTAGTTTTTTACAAAAAAGATGTGCAACAAGTAAAGAGAAATAGAATCTTTGACTTTTAGTATATATTGTTGGCTTTTTAATTTTTTTTGTGACTTTTTGACTTTTAGACTAAAAAGTCATATTACCAAACAAACAAAGTGGCAGAAACCAAATTATGTTGAACACGTAGAGCTAGTATGTTTTTGAAAAATACAGAAAACAACTTGTTTTCATTTTTCAAAAAACACTTTTTAAAAAATTCTACTTTCTTATTTTCTATATTTTTTTGTTTTTACTGAATTTTTTTAATATTTTAAGCAATTTTTTTTTACTTTTTAGACACACCTAACATAAATACACCTAAAAAGTAAAAAAATTGTAAAAAAAATCTTTTAAAAATTCACTAAATACCAAAAATACAAAAAAAATACAAGAATTAAGTACATTTTTTCTATTTTTATGTATTTATTAATTTTAAAAAATATTTTTTCACAAATTTTTTACTTTTTAGATACATCTAAGTAAGGTGCATCTAAAAAAGTAAAAAAAAAAATGTTTAAAATTTTAAAAATATTCACTAAAAACAAAAAATACGAAAACCAAAAAACATAATTTTCAAAAAAATTAATCCAGAAAACTCAAACCAAACACACTGAATGTTTTTGAAAAATACAGAAAACAGATACAACTAGAGAAAGCCTCTCTTTCTTTCTAACTCACACTCTCTTATTCTTTCTAGTTTCTTCTCTACCTCCAAGCAATGGCGGAACTGTGTAGAGCCAAAAGGGACACGGTCCCCTTCTATTTTTTACATTTATCGTTAATTTTATATTTATGAATATTTATAAAATGTATAATATTAATTTCACATTTTAAATAAAAGTATCAATTTTATTGAGTCGATTTTACGAATACAAAAGCTACATGTCACTTATTTTTTTAATTTTAAAAACCAAATGGTGTGTATACTTTTTTGAGTAATAATGCTAGAAAACTTGAAATTTCACCTTTACATTATTTATCCGCACTAACATAACAAGGATTGGGTCTTGATTAATTAATTTCTAAACTGTCTTAAAATAGTAGTTTAATTGATTGTATATCAAGATTTAATCAATAGTTCAAAACTGAAAAAATAAAAAATAAAAAAATATATATATATATATATATATTTGTTAGATTTATTTAGTTTTGTTGTGAAATACCTATTTTGCAACACTTACATAAAAAATTATGTTCAATCAATAATGTACGGAAATTAACTCCACATTTTTGGCCTCTCCAGACAAAATTTCTGATCCCACCCTAACCTCCCACACTTTAAACACTCACAAACATTACATTTTTTTTTTTAATCGGCAAATGTTAGTTGTTAGTTATTAGATTAGAACCTATGGGAGAAGATCTCCTCACCCTTGTTATTAGATTAGGACCTATGGAAGAAGATCTTCCCACCCTTGACAAAGCACCCAAGTGCTTGCACTCTATTAGTTCAACTCTCCTAAGAGGAATTGAACATGACCTCCTTGAGAGGAAACCTTAAGGAAGGCATGGTGGCCAATTAGGTTAGGCCTAATTAGTTCTCACAAACAATTACATATTTATAGCTAAATCTAATAATGTGAACACATGAAACAAACTACAACCTAATTTATTAAGCATTGCTATCCAAATCCTAAAATTATACTCACTTTTCTAGTCCAATAATATAGCAATCAATTAGGATATCTGAAGTAACATTCTCTCTCATATCTTCTCTAATCATCAACCAATCATATCACTTATATATCATTGGATTTAGAAAATAAGTCTAGAAAGTGGAGTGGTGTTACATCCCTTAATATATTGCCCATATTTTGACCTCTAATGAGATGGAAGAAAGAGAGAGAATAGAGAGAGGTAAAAGAGATGAAGCATGAGGAGTGAAGAGTAGATTTCATTCCACATCATTTGGAGTGGATTAAAGATGCTTAATTAAAGTTCTCAACCATTTTTCTAGAAAATGGACTTGTATATTATTTCTCAATTTGATTTTGAATTCCAAGCCTCCTCTTTATAGTGCATGAGCTGAACAAAACATGAAGCTATTTTTTCGTAGGCTTCTATTTGGTCTTCTACAATGAAGCTTAGTTTTCAATAGTTAGTACTGCTTCAAATTTATAAAAATGGCGTAAGCCCAGTCGAACTTAGAGAGTAACCGAACTATGGGTGTAGTTGTGGTTAGGTATTTTAAAAAAGAAAACAAGTTATTTCAAAGATGGCTAATTTGTACGCTCAATATTTGATATTGCTAAAAAAAATTAAATCAAATTAGCTCTGCCGTATATGTTTTTCATTTATAACAAAATAAAAAATCACACACATAATACAATGATTCATTAGTGCCATAAATCCACTAATTTAGCAAATCAAATTATTAAAAGTGACAAAAATCTAGACTAAAAGATCCTACCTACTAAACTTCATCCTATGTTCTGATCTGTGTCATAAAGAAAATATTCCGTTACAATAAACTTATCTTAATAGGTGTTTTGCAACTAAATTATAATTCTGTCACAAGAACAAACATAGGAATGGTAACGAGACAAGTATGGTATGAGCCAACCCTCCCTGATAGGACTGTTTAAAATTTTAACAATAGAGAAACTCATTCAGCCACATGACACAAGAAGTCAATGACCGTGCAACCACAACACAGGAGAGCACGAAGCTTATTTTATGAAAAATGCAAAATGCCTCATGCCTTGCACTGCTGGAAATGAGGGTTTTAGCGACGCCGCTATAGGTCCCAAAAAGCCGTCAAATCCTTTTGCGACGTTTAATTCCAAACGCCGAAGATGCAGCCGTCACTATAACTTTATGGTGCTTTAAAAACATCGCTATATGACTATAGGCGTTTTATAAAAATGCCGTTAAAAGTTCTACTAACGGTACTATGACGTCACCATAATATTTAGCGACGTTTTTAAAACGCCGTCATATCTTTTTTAAAAAATTCAACCGTTGGTATAATATTTAGCGACGTTTTTGGAAACGCTGTGATAGCCGCTTTTTTTTTTTTTTTTTAATTGTGCTAATTTTATGTTATTGAACTAAAAAATACATGTAATTAAACTGAAAAATAGCACTAATATGAAATAATAACTCCCATTCAAAATGCAACATTAATTCACTTTCCCATTCAATTTAATATCCAATCACCATTAATTACAAAATAACATATTCAAAAATCATGTTTTAACAAAGACATTAGCAGAGAAAGAAATGTTGCGCTATAATGATGGATCCAACTATACAACAGATGTCAAATTACTACCAAAAAAATTATCCCCAACTCAAAAATATATTCCTGCTTATAACATAAATTTCAAGTTGAATGAGTTAAATTCAAATTGATGAGAGAGTTCATTCTTGGTCTTCACTGGTCTACATGTCTGCATCAAAACATAAAGTGTAATCAAATTTACCAAAATAAACATAAATTGAAAATTTGTACCCAATACTTATGCATAGTAGACGTCTGGTTTAACCTTTTTTTCCATGACAACCACCTGTTAGATTTGTACCAAAATAAACATATATATATATAGATATATATATATTTAAATATAAGATCCTGAACCCTTTGAAATCCAAACTTTTAGGGCTGACTCAATGGTACCAAACTCATGGAATGTGGAAGTACAATGGGAGAAATCATGGAGTCTGGCCCCAACGTAGAAAGGGTGCAGAGCTCTTCCATTCCATTTTCATCATTCCTAACTTCAACAAGTAGATCTTTGCCCCTGCCCTCATGAACAAAAGACCATCTTTAAAGACCAAAGGGTCCATCCATGGAGTCATATCAATAGTCAATAAAACTAATAATAAAAAAAAAAAATTGGCTGGATTTCTAGAAAACTAATAAAAGTATTCCATAAAACTATTCAGAAAGTCCAAAATGGAAATCACATCTGCTCTGCTTCATATTCGAACATAAAACATGTCAAACACCCCTCTAAGCAGTTAAACAGCCCCCCATCCCTTCCTCAAAACACCTATTAATATAGCCATGCCTTTTTTATTATGTAAAAAAAAAAAAAAAAAAAAAACTTTTTATGCACACATGCACATATGGCCATGAACAAGAATGTACTCAGAGAAAGACAAGTAGTTCTGCATATGTATATTAAAATTTAAAATACAGGATTTTGTTAAAGGCACATGTTATGAAGTTTAAAATGATTGTACATTCTATGCTTGTAATATCAAAATCATACAAATATGTGTACACTTAGGACACACATTAACAAGGCCCTAAAACATAATATGAGCTAATACCTCCTTGAGAATTATGTCAAGAAGTTCTACCCCTGCTTTTGAATCAAATACCTCAGCTTGATGGTTGTTATTCCAAGAAAAAAAGAAATTTGAATTCATCTAAACTAGTAATTTACTGGGAAAAACTAGCAATTTACAACATTAAAAGTCAAGCCATGAATAATAAATGTGAAAAAGAAAACCATATTATATATCTAGAGGGAAACAAATATCTACCTTTATGATCGACAAGACAAGTTTTGAATAGATATCAATAGCAAGGAGGGAGAGGGACTGGACTTGTTGAGGTGATTGCAGAGGGCCAGAACTAATCACCTCAGAAGATAGGGAATGTGACACAGAAAGTTCTTGAGTTAAAAAAATAAGAAAGAATAGGGAGGGAAGAGGAACTCAGAACTCAGACTATAATACTGTGGGCATAACTTCAGAGAAGAAAATTTATAGTGAGACAGCGAAAAAACCGATCTGACAAATCATCCCATTTCAGCAATCCACTTTGCTGCAATTGTAAAACATAATGGGCACAAGCTGCATCATTTGCACTGGAGAGTTCACATATCCTATACCATTCTGAAAGCAGCACTGAAACCTATAGAAAACACATGTTCCAGCAGGAAATGATTACTACAAAATATTTAGTTGACCCTCCAGCTTCAGATCCAATTTCTAACGAGAAACTTTTCCAATCCACCCCCCAAGTTTCCCAGTAATTTTTTATTGAAAAAGCAGGCAAAAAAATTAGGTCTGGAAATATTTATGAGGTACCATCAAATTAACATTTTGTAATGGGCCAAAATGGCACATATTATGCCATTATGACTGATACAAGAGTGTAAAATTCTCTAATTGTTGATACGACCACGGTTTTAATCCAACCAATAGATTGCTGCACAGAGACCAGGGGCATGCAGAACAACAAAAGGTCATATATAACCTGCTCACGGAAACCAGCAGGATCTGGTTCCATTGACCCCACTATGTTATAATCTTCCATGCTTGCTGCACAGAGACCAGGCGCATGTGCCAGCAGAAATTAAAATGTTAGGATGCAAAGAAATATTAGACATTAAAAATTATATAAGACCAATATTTATGATAACCTTCTGCTCTATAACTTGTCTGGTATTATCCTCCCCAACAAAAGCAGCAAAAAGAGTAACAGGATTGGCAGCAGGATTCCTGGCAACCTCAACCAGCTGTTGTAATGACTCTGGAGATCCAGGCCTAGCTGCAAGCTATAGGTAAGATGTCAATCAGAACCAGGCACAATCTAATTTAGCCACCATATCAAACAAAATGAATAGTCACAAACCTTAGCCAATGTATCAACAAAATTATGAAGTTTGGAAATGACTTTTGAATCATTGATCAACAATGTTTGAATAAAGGAAATGGCAAACTCAGTCGCAGCCTCTACACATTATATGCCAACTAGTTAGTTATGTTACTTCAAGGATTACTCGTGTAGAGCAATATTACTTATACGTACTATTCCTTCCTCCATCAAGCAGCTTAGTCATATGAACATTGTAGTTCACTACAAATTAGGCCAATAGTAATATCTTTGTCAAACCTTCGATCCTCAATAGATTTACTATACTGAAGAACTAAAAAAGGATCAACACCAGATAATCAAAACAAATCTAGCCTATTTCATTCCCATGGAAAGCCATTCCCGTGTCCAAATGCATTGCATAGAGAAATCATAACAAAGCAGCCACTGAATTTGGTTTAAATCAATAACGAAACAGATTGATCAACTTTTTGGGATTAAACTATAGAGTTTTCCATATATAGCTTGGAGACTGATTGCCCACCACGTATAACAATATTCACAAGCATTTTAGCATTTTCATATCTTTTTCCAAATTATGATGAAAAATTGAAAGCATAAAATGGAAAACAATACAGGACCATTTATAAGCAGATAACTCTTTGTGGTCAAAGCAAAAGATGGCTTACTTTCTGTAGAATCACCAGATCTGCAAGCCACATACTCAAGAGCCGTCAATAAAAGGCCATCTGTAACATACCATTATTTAAATACACATGATAAAAACTGTGATTCTACATTATATGCACTAGAAATGAGGTGCTTTTATAAACAATATTAATAAAAATATAACCTCTTTACTTCTCTGGGAGAGGAATATGGTCAGGAGAAAGATTAATACTCACAAGACAAATATTTAAAAGCATTCACTATGATCAAAATTTACTATCTATCAACAAATTCTAAAAAACTAAACATGAGTCTTTAAAATTAGCAGATTTACTAGATATTACTGAGTTAAGAGCCAATTAATAAATAGAAATAAACAATCACACGGAGAGATACTATTCAACGTGGAAAACCCAAAAGGGTAAAAAACCATGGGACAAACAAACCACTTGTGCTCCAAGATTAAGTAGATTCAGATGCACAGATTGTAATAACCTGACCCTCGTATGTGTTTCTGTGCAAAATTTCAGTCCCTTATTCTGTGCATTTAAATGCTTAATGTAAGATTTCATGAGAAATTAAGTTTAAGTACATGGATCTCATGCTTAGAGATCTAGATCTGTTTGGTAAGAAAAGAATATCTGTTACAATTATAATGTTTGAATCAGAAATTGGAAGCTTTAGAGGCCTAAATATCTGAAATTGATTTTATATTTGGAATCAGCGTAATTTTTAAGTAAAATAAGCATTTTTGTGAAAATTCAATTTGGAACGATTAAATTGATTAAATTTTGTCCTTACTCACCTTTAGATATATATATCTATGTTCTAACTTTGACTTAGAAGCCTCAATTTAAGGAAACATCTTGAGAGAGAGAGAGAGTAGAGAAGAATTTGAGAGAAGGAGTTCTTCAAGGAAGGAATTGGGGGAAATTAGGAGGTTGTAGAGGATTTGATTCAAGGTATGTTTACTCCTTTTTGTTTTTAATTAACCCCTCTCCCTCTTCTTCGATTAGAGAAGGAATTTCTCTAGATATTATGCTAAGTGGTTACTTGAGTTGTTATTTCATGTATTGAATTGATTTGGGATTGTGTTTTGATTCAACTTGAAGTACCTATGAGAAGATACACTCTATTCCTTCAATGGACTTGTTTGAATTTCATGATATGGCATAGTTATATGCATGTATGTCTATGTGTGAATGTAAGCTAGAAATCTCATGAAAGAGAGTGAATTTATGAGCATAACATTAAAAATCTAAGTAATGTTAATTGATGTATGTATTTTGACTTCAAATTATATGAATTTGGGACCTTATACTAGCAATTTATGATTAGGTTTTGAGGTTCTAAAATACCTACAAAAAATGGAACCTTGTTGAATTTCGGACTGTGCAGATTGTGCAAATCGCCGCACGTGCGGGAGTCATGGCCGCACGTGCGGGAAATGGTGAAATTTTAGGCTTTGAACACTGCTAAAAAGACATGTGCGGGGCATCACTGCCGCACGTCCGGGGGTATTTGCCGCACGTGCGGGGCTCACAGCTGCACATGCGGCCCATGCTGAGAAAAACGGTTTGCATCGTTTTGCGTGTTCGACCCTCGAATATTTTTAGAAATTATATTTTATGCCTACTAATGTTGTAAAATACGTTTGAAGTTAAATGACTCAGGAAATGACTTAGCAAAGAAAGATGAACTAAATTGCAAGTTATGAATGTGTGCAGGACACACTCCAGGAGGAACTAGCACGTCGTCACAACACTGTGAGTAGTAATATTGTTGTAGCACGTTTTCCTACAGCTAATGATTTCTAATAGCATTTTGTTAACACACGCCAATTATGTAACTTGGTTGAATGTTAGTAAGGATGTGAATGAACCATGTAAAAGAATTTAAATGTTTTTATATGACTTTGGAACTCTGTAAGACTTTAATATTTGGGCCTATGGCCATTCCGTTTAAGTTGTTAAGTCATGAAACAAAGTTCTACACGGAACTAAGTGCTACGAAGTGAGTCACCTCTAGAATCCGTGTGAGACACCTCTTGGGTTCATACATGCATGTTTAAGGGCTCAATGCCAATACTCAAGGGCTCAATGCCAATATGTTCAAGGGCTCAATGCCAACATGTTTAAGGGCTTAATGCCAATATATTCAAAGGTGTATTGCCATTCCGTTTAAGGGCTTAAAGCCATTATGTTTCAAGATTGGGCCCAAGGCCATTCTGAAATTCATACAGAATCAGATTAAACATGTAATCTCTGCATTTAAGTGCGCATTGATTTGTATTATGATTTAAGTTGAACATCAAATTATATATGTATTACTATTCACTGAGCCTGGCTCACTCTGTATTATCTCTGCTTCTGTAGGTAACCAACCGGGAGGTCAGTCCTAACCCATGGAGTCCATTCTCTTTGGTCGACCTCTACGTGACAAGGCCTAAAGGAAGCCACTTCCATTTTTGTGAAGTTTTGTTAAGATGTTGGCTTGTACCCTTATTTTTGTGTACGGTTGAAAGTACATAACTTCTTTAACCCAATGTTTTTGTTATACGCCCAAATGTAGGGCCGGGTCTGTATATGTATATGTATATAACCGATGCACAGGTGTATGTTTTGGATTTTATTTACCTGTCATGATGTTTATGATCCTGGCATAGTAGTAGTAGCTCAATGGGGTTTGTTTCTAATATTTTATGATATTGAATGCTTCTGTTAATGCCCCGTATGTTATGTATATCAGGTTAAATGTCCGTTTCTGAATAGGTCATGCCCAAACTTTTAGGGGCGGGTTTGGGGCGTGACACAGATGGTACCCGCTCTAACACTAAGCAATTCGCTATCCACTTCTGTCCAGTCTCTCACTTTGACTTCATTCTTCACAAGCTCAGCCCAGCACACGATCACAATGTCTGCGTTTGAACATACAAACTAGGACAGAGCATTGTTCAGGGTAGAACAATGTGCATTTGAACAAACTGGCCCAACGTTTAAACAATTAAGGAAGCCATATTCGAACAGGGCAATATAATGTCTGCATAGTTCATTTCAACTGACACATAGGTATATAAAACCATGTCTAAGGGTATTGAAGTTAAATCCATTAGTTAATTTAGCCATCAGCCCAAAACTAAATTATCTACGGTCGATAACCCAATAGACCAATCAAGATACTAGATGATGTCAATGCAATTCATGAATTTTACTTTTTTTATCAAAGTTTTTTCTCACCTAAATGAGAGACCACAATCATTTCTTCTTCTTTTTTCCTCACCTCAAGATCAAAATGGAGCACCTTATTTACCTTGGGCTGTATAATAGGCAGAAATCTGTGACTGCTTTTGCTAATGGTGCTTAAAACTAGTGGTCTCTCCCAACTCCTTAATTTGTATTCAACCAAACACAACCTAATTTTAAGGAGCAAAGTCAAACAATCCCCAATAAATAATAATATAAATTAAATTGTAATGCAAAAATAGACATTGAGAAGAACCCTATGATCAGACCACCTCGACTCAGATCAGCAAATTCCACAATTCCAAACATAATCAACCAATCACACATGAATTCACAAAAATCAAAATCCATAACCACATCGATGACAAATCGAACACAATATAAACATAGATGTAATCACTGAGACCAATTACTGAAAGCACAATCAAGATCTCATAGTGCAGAGTAAAACATTAGTGAAAAACAATTACTGAAACAGAGATGAAATTACTAAGACCAATTTTTCAAAACACTAATTCAGCATTTTTCAAAACATTGATCCAGAGCACAGAAGAAACAGAGATAAATCACAAGCAGAACAACTAACCTCTGATCGAAGAAGACGAAGAGCTCCAAATCCATAGAGATAAATCATGGAGTTGTGCTCAAAATCGAACTTCGAAATCGCAATCCCGAGATGAATCCCCAAACTGAAAAAGAATTGAAGAAGAATCACTGAACTGAAGAAGAATCAAGAGAGATTTGAGTGAGAGAAAGAGATAGCAACTAACCTCAAATCGAAGAAGACGAAGACTTCCGAATCCACGGAGATAAATCACGAAGTCGTGCTCAAAATCGAAGTTCAAAATCGCAATCTTGAGATGAATCACCGAACTGAAGAAGAATGAAGAAGAATCACAGAACTGAAGAAGAATTGAGAGAGATTTGAGTGAGAGCAAGAGAGTGAGTGAGAGATTTGAGTGAGCAAGAGAGGCGGCGGTGCTTAAGATAGGGTTTTCAAAATAAAGGTTTGGAGAGACAGAAGTGGGTGTGAAGAGAGGCATGATTTGGAGGCGCTTTTTAAGCGTCTTCAGTTAACAAAACGGTACCGTTTTACTTAATAGCAATTGCGACATTTAAAAAACGCCGTTAATTGTTAGAAACAGTGATGTTTAACAAAACGCCGTTAATTAAACGCCATTAAATCCCCAATTTCCCATAGTGTTGGTGATTTACCAATGTTAGATTATGCATTGTTCAAAAATGCAAAAGGCATATTTTTAGTAGTTGGAATGCCTTCGCTAATCTCCAAAAAAAAGTGGGATACGTTGTGTTTCTTTGTCTACTAAATGTGAGATTGAAGGCTTTTCAATTTAAATAGTGTTGAAATTATGACGTGTTTAGGAATAGGTTATTTTAGTTAGTTTTTGAATATTTAAGAAAGACGTGCAAAAAAATAGAGAGATATGATTAAAGTGTTTTGGCTTTTTGCAAGCTGTAAAAATATTTATTTTTTACAACGTACTTTTGCATTTCGTAAATATATGAATAAATGACTTACATGATATGTATGTTGTATTTGACAAAGCATTAATGACTTGCAAAAAAGAAAAAAAAATTGGTGTATAATACACTAACTATAAAATGCATTTAATGCATGTCGTAAACATAAAGCCGTAAATAGTTCATTTTATTATAGTGGCCTAATGCAACTTGCCAAACTGATTTAACTGACTTGTACCCCATTAATTTTGCAATTCATTGAAGACGACTTTATATAACTATAGTTGAGCTACTGATATAATTATTGTTGGTTGAATTCAAAAAAATTAAATAAAAGAGAAACTTAAATATTTCTTATTTGGGCAAGTTGACCAAATCTCATCTCGGTCCTAGACCTCATGCAGGTTAATCCGACGTATTCCATTTTGCAAAAAAAAAATAAATAAATAAAATAAAAATAAAATTTAATTGCCGTATAATACACTAACTATAACATGCATTTAATACATGTCATAAATAGTTAATTTTGGTGTAATGGCCTAATGTAACTTGCCAAACGAATTTAACTGACTTGTACTGCATTAATTTTGCAATTCATTGAAGACAACTTTATATAACAAACATAATTGAGCTACTGATATTACTAATATAATTATTGTTGGTTGAATTCAAAAAAATTAAATCAAAGAGAAACGTAGTCAAATATTTCTTGTTCGGGCAAGTTGACCAAATCTCATCTCAATCCCAAACCTTAGGCAGGTTAATTCGATGTATTCCATCCTTGCCCTAACCTAGTTTTTACATAATACATAAATTAGAATTTTGTTAACAAAAAATAAAAATAAATAAAAAAATCACTAGTTTTCATCCATTTCAAAGTACTTTTGTGGTAAAAAAATATATATATATAAACTAAATAAATAAATAAAATTCATAAAATTTACCTTTATCCTAGGCAACTTACCAAAATCTTAAAATGGAAAAATAAATAAATAAATAATAAACCTTAGACAAAGAGGACTTGTCACCCCCCAAACTGGGCATGACCGGCCGTGGCCCACAGGGCTTTAGCCCAAGCCACACATAAGCCTAAACACGAATCCATAATCACATCAAATAAACGTATCAATAGTCCAGTAATAAATAAACTAAACTCAATCTAGTGACATGTCACAAGTATAAATGGTAAAACTAGCCATAACCAACTTTAAAAAATATATACTAAATGGAACACAAACTATCCACAAAATTAAGTAATTCTAAATAAAACTCAACCACAATGTATGCCCAAAACCGACATAACAAGCTAAAAAAAAAAAAAAAAAGTGAATATCCTAGAGGTCCATGTAATTGAGTCCCCACTATGCCATGAGTCCACTCTAAGTCCTTTTATCACCAGGAAATGATAAACAATTAAGTCAGCTGATAGCTCAGTGAGTAGAAGCATGGATAGTAAATACAGTTTTGACAACAGGTTCAATTCCAAAATAAAATATAGGTCACAAAAACTAGATTGACATTCAGTTTTGATAAAGACAATATGTTTCAAAAAGAAGGTTCCACAGTTAAACAGTTAAAATACTCATGTCTCTCAAGAATATAACAAATGACATTCTCCACTTAAAACATATTACAATATGATTATTAATAATTTTCCGAGTACCAAGAATAACAAGTAACATGCCACAGTTTTCAAGGCAATAAGCCTGTTGGATCCAATATTGAACTAAGAGTCATCCTCGAGGTGGCAACCTGTGCCTTTTCTCTAAGACAATCCGATTGAAGGTCACCTAGCCTAGCTTAGGTCTTTTCCTTACAATCGTTAGTACTAGAGTCATCATAGCCCAACCCGAATCTGTTCCCTACTAGTCAGAGTCACCACACACAGTGGAATAATTTCCCTGGACTTTTATATACAGACAATCCTAATAATCAATACAATTCAGTTTCGTAAAACATGGTAGTTCACTATTATAAACATGAGAACATAACAAATAGTTTACAGTATGCCAAGTTTACGCATATTTTAGAAATAATTTAATTTCATTGATACTATAATAATTTATCAAAACATTTTAGTCTTGAAAACAACAATTTAATCTTCCAACAGTTTAGGATAGGGGAACATTTATAAAAATATGTAGCATGCAACTACTCACCTGAACATGGTATAATATAATCCTCAAACCGAATAGGAATGTCTAACTAGTGCTGTGAACTAGTACGAAAACTACATGCCACTGTAGCCGTGCCTGAACATCCCGGCTCCGCGCGCGAAATGGTACGAAAATCCGTTTTGTTCATTAGCTACTACAGTTCGGACTCAATGTCACGGTTCTAAATCTAATCTTGCAAAGTGCAATGCAAGACCGATAAATCACCAAAGAGTTCAAATCTGGCAAATCGTTTTGGAAAACTGGTTTTTATAAAGAAGTGCCAAACACGGACTGCTTTGCCAGATACAGAGTCGCCACCAAAATGTTTTTGTTTCGGAAAATTTAGGAAATCCTGACTCATTTTGGAAAATTTAGGAAATCCTGACTCGTGCCTAAGGCCATGTGTTCGTCATCACCAAAGTTGCCTCGGCTCGAGAACTTGGGTACGAGAGGAGAAGGTCATGCAATGAGCACCCTCGCTCGCCCGATCAAAAAGATCGGCCTTTACTAAGCATGATATTTTGTTTTTGAAAACACATGTGTTCTTATTCTGGTTTATTACCTAGCTTACTACG
This sequence comes from Camellia sinensis, assembly GCF_055761805.1. NCBI lineage: Eukaryota > Viridiplantae > Streptophyta > Magnoliopsida > Ericales > Theaceae > Camellia > Camellia sinensis. Next base: position 14,624,333 of record NC_138969.1, read on the forward strand.
TGATGCGCACAGTGTACAAGTATAGACTAGATCACCTAAGTTGGAACAAAGCATCTCATGTTTGTTTGAAAATGGTTTGAAGGTGCTACTCGCAAGTAGGCTAAGACATGAATTTGCCACCCTCAATTGGGCTTAGAAAACATGATTTTGCCACCTCAAGTGGGCTTAAAACTCGCATTTCAGTGAATTGTTCCAATTCAAGCAATCCAACCTTCACCCACAAGCATTCAGACAGTTATATCATTTAAGCAATTAGCCTCATGGCAAGCATGCTATCATGGCAACACTCACACTCATGCAAGATGCTAAAGTGTAAAAGCTTACCTAGTACTCCAAGCCTAAACAATAGCTAGTTAGTAATCAATGCATGATCCTGACTTATGTTAAGATGGCTAATGCAACACATGCAAAATGCGACTAGAAATAGACTCGGCTATTCTAAGATAACATGTGAAATGCAACTTGATAATCATGTATTCAAGTAGGAATTGAAATACAATGCAGTTAGTATGATGTGCCGAGCCCGGTGCATGCAATACATATGAATGGATGCAAACATACGAGCATAGGAATGCTAATTGAAACATGACCTAGAATTAACCATCGTAAACGGTTAAGTAAAACGGAGAAAGCGTGGGGTTGGAAGATATTCACACACTCACGCACACTTATTACAAATTCGCCCTCTCGACGGAGGGTCCGAATGAATACGCTAAGCTAGCTACGCTAAACTAAACAACTAATCTAATAATCTAATTAGACTAATTATTACAACACCAAATTGAAAATTAGCTACAACTAATTATTACAAATTAACTAACTATACAAAGTAGTTAAAACGACCTCGAGAATAGAGACAAATGCATGCTCGGTCGGCTTCACTTGGAAATCCGTTGCCATGCTTCATGTTGCCTCTGTTTGCACTGTTTTGCACCTCTGAAAACTGTACAAATCTTTATGACGCTTCTGAACCACCTCATGGACATGTTGAGAGGCCATCGGCTAAGAGTTATGGCCATCGGCCAAGGGAAAAGGGTCATCGACCACTTTTGAGTCCATCGACCGAAAATTGTTAGCCGATCGGCACTCCAGATAGCCGATCGGCCATTTCTTCCTACAGATTGCTCCTTTTGCTGCAGTAGAGTACAAACAGAGGCATGGCAATATATTTGCAAGAAAATGTTGTGCAACTACACCCCTTATCATGTTTGAGACTCAAAGGAGTGTAGTGCTCGACTCTCGAGCCATCAATCACGCATTTCGATGCATGATGGCCAAAGGGGCCGAGTTGCACAATTCAATGTGAATGAAATGCACAAAAACACATAATGCCTTAACCTCTATCATGCATGATCAAGAGGGTCGACGACCGAGGATTGAGGCACGTTTCATCACTTCAAGTATGAAACATCCCTCGTTCCTCGTGTTTGGCTTAACACCCCAAACCAAACACAATGCAATGCGTGCAACATGGAGATGCTATGCAATGCAACATAAGCATGCCAAATGCAAATGTAACAAGCATGCAAAATGCAATGCAACCTAAGCATGCAAACATGCAACGTACCAAGCATGCAACAACATGCAAGACACATACACAATGGACTTAAACCACAGATGGACAGACCTCAGCCATGCCAAAAATAGTGGCCAAAATGATGAATCTGAAGCACAAAAGCACATACAAACATGCATACGCTTTAGTTCACAAACAAGGCATGAAGACACCAACTCTCAAGAGCACTTAAAGAGTGAAAAGTGTGGGAGTGTGGAAATGAAATGGTCTCTGAAATCATGCAAGGAATGATGCCAAATCATGCACATATGACAAACAAAGCATGCTAGTGGGCTCAAAGCTTAAAGCTAGCCAAGGGACTTACACCATAGCCATAACAAGCAAGCCCCAAAAGGCCAAGGTGACTCAAAACAGTCCCAAGGCAAGTCAAAACAGGACCAAAAACATGCTTGAACAAAGCCAACACAAGCTAGAATTAAAGGCAGGAAGCATAGAGCATACAAGGGCAATGAGAGGGATTACACTACACCTACCAAAACCAAGCATGAGAGACTTTGCCAACAAAAATCAGAGTTATATCATAGCAAAATAGGACCAAATACACACTGAAATCATAGCTCACAAGCTTAGGCAAGATGGCATATGCAATGGCTCATGTTTAAGGCATAAGACACCAACTCTCCAAAGCATTGAAAGAGTGACAAAAGTGAATGTATGGAAACATTATATGGACTGAAATAACATTTCAAATTATGCCAAATCATGGAAATAGTCCAAGCAATGCATGTTAATGGACTCAATACACAAAGCTAGTGAGCAAGATTGAACCATGGCTATACAAAGCAATGCATGCATGGCCAAAAAAACATGAATCAGACCTTAAACATGGTAAAACATGAACAAAATCTTCTTAGAGTTGAGCCAAAAGCATGCTAGAATGATGATCAAAAGCATGATACACATTAGGCTAGTGAATGGAAATGCACTACAAGTGCATGGAGCATGCAAGAGGCCATCAAACCAACTTTAGACAGAGTCATGACATGCTAAATAATGACCAAAAATATGCTGAAATGGAGCCCATACATGCTCAACAAACATGCTACTTCATGAGGCATATAAGGCTAGTTTGCAAGAATTACACTATAAGTGTATAAAGCATGCATAAGGTGACCAAACCAGCCATGGACAGAGTTAAGGCAGGTCCTAAAAGTCACAAAAAAGTGCCTGAACTAAGCCTCAAAATGGTAGAAACACATGCTTATTTGATAGGCCAATAGGACATGCAAACAAGAGAAGAGGGGGGGGGGGGGACAACCCCCACCCATTTGGAACCTCAAAATAGGGTTTTTACCACTGAAATTCCTCTGGATTTCAGTGGTTAAAAGGCCATAAAAATTTGTTTTGAAAGGCCTTAGAAGATGGCTCAAAGCTATACAAACTAAGGAACAAAAGGGAGAGACAACCCCCTAACACAAAATAGGCCTAAACCATCGCTTTTAGGAATAAAAAATAGAGTTTTCTTTAGTTCAAAACCAAGCCAAAAATAGTTTACAAAGGTGGTAAAACAAGCATGCAAAACAAAGGTTTAAAGGAGCAAGTGTTTACCCTTGAAGGACAGCAGCAAAACCAGCCAAAATCTGAGCCAAACAACCTTCAATCAGCCCAAAAATAGGTTCCAAGGGACCTCAAGCCAATGGTGATCAACTCTTCTTAAGGGTTGATAGGTTGAAGATGGTTGTATGCAAGCCTTCTAGCATAAATGTTCAAGAAAGGATTGTAGAGAGAGAGATTCTAGTGTGAGAAGCTCCAAACCTTTTGCCAAAGATGTTCTCTAAATGTTCTCCCCCTTGAATATGAGATATAAGGCTTCATTATATAGCAAAATATCAAGTTTGGTCGAAAATATCTCAATTGGAAATATCTAGGACAGCCTGGAACAGCTGGAGGAGGAATATCTGCCAATTCTAGGCTTTCTGGACACTTCTGGCCGACCGGCCATCTTTGGTGCTGACCGGCCACCATTTGTGGCCGATAAGGTTCAATTTTGGCCGACATATAGCTGCTGAGGTCCAATTGTGGCCGATGCAGTGCCATAGAGGCCGATGGGAAAAATCAGTCCCGGTCCCTGACTTGAAGCAAGCCTAATTCCTTCATCTGAATGCCTTTTCAGGTCATTCTGGAGCCTAAACTGTAGCCCCAGAAGTCTTCTTTCCAATTATACAAGCCTCACGTCAAAATCCCATGTGTGCTAAGAGATATACCTCTTTTAGTGAAGGCTTCTCAGTTTCGGTCCAACCGGAATGATGCCCAACTTCAGCCAATCATATCTCCCCCATCCGGACTCGGATTTAGGAGATTCTTAAGTGAAAAATGATGCCCCGGAAGTAAGCTTTCCAACGGTGGTGGCTTCATAGCTGAAATTCAAGTATACAAAAGGATAGGCCTGATTTAGCGAGGACCGCTCGACTCTCTCTTAATGATTCATACCCACCTTCTTCTTCAACTGGGTTTCTTCTCTCCTCTCCTCTTTTTCTTCAACTCCAAACCCCTAAGAAAGGTTTTTTGAAAGATTTTTCAAATATTTCATCTCTCTTTCATTCATTTCCACTTTGTCCTTGCTCGGTTTATCCAAAAGCGCAACATTTAACGAAATGCGAGCCTTGGAACTTTATTTCAAAAATATTTTGAAAGAGAGGGTTTTAAGGTTTAAAAACCATTCAAAATAGCTTTAGTCCAAAATGGGGTGTGAAGGTTGGGATTTGACTCTCCTCTTGCCGAGGAAATCGAACCTTTGCCCTGCAAACCTTTCATTACCAAGTAAACCATTAGTAACACCTGTAGACACCCCATTTTTGACCGACCTTAAGACTCAGACGTCACCAATTGAGCACTTGGTGATGTTGCATATCGCGCTCGTTCAGAAGTCTCAGAGTCGCGGTCGTGAGCCCTGCCTCCGGATTTCCGAACCCTCTTCTGTGCCTTGCCTCGGTTTGCGAACCAGACTCGGTTTTCTCTGTTTCTTTTCCTGAGGGAAGGGAGAGGTCCCGTAGACCATCTCTCAGTGGCCGTGGGCTACATTTTGTGGCTGTAGGTCATTTTTCCCATTTCGGAGCCCGATTCCCGGTTTTCGGAACCGTCAGGCCGCGTGCCTCGGTTCGGGACCGCTTAACCATCTCCATTTGCTCTGATTTTTGGCATACATCTTATTTTCTCCCTTTTGAGGGACACTGAGGTTTGAGAGACCCACTTCGTGGTCGAACACCACTCCCGGTGCCTAACAGCCAGTTTTTGGGGCCTCGGGTTGCGCGTTTTGGCCCCCGAACCTTCAATTTGCATCGGTTTGGGCTCATTTTTGGTGGAGACCTTATTTTCACTGTTAGAAAGCTTGTAGGAGGGTGAGAGGCCAGAATTTTTGCTGAAAAGCCAACTTCTTTTTGGTCAAAAGTGGTTCAGCATGAATCCGGGAAGGAGAAAAATTTGCGCGGCTTCACCGAAACGGGCGTAACTCTTTGCACAAGAGGAATTAAGATATGAGGCCACCACCATTGGAAAGATTACTTCCGGGGCTTCATTTTTCACTCAAGAATCTCCCAAGTCCAAGTCCGGGGGGGGGGAGATGTGGTTGGTTGAAGTCTGGTTGGACCGAATCTGTGCGACTTCACGGAAAAGGGCATAACTTTTTCTACAGGAGGAATTTTAATGCAAGGTTTGCGCCATTGGAAAGCTAACTTCTGGGGCTTCATCCTAGGGGGTGGCCGGCCACTATTTTCCCTTTGACCTAGCCGGCTGGCTAGGGGAAGTAGCCGGCCGGCCACCTGCAGCAAAAATGTCAGGCCGGCCTGCTTCTTCAGGTTGAGTACATTCCAGCTGTGCCTTGGTTTTCCCCCAAAAATATCTATATCCGGGGGACCCTTTTGGAGGAAAAAGAAGGCTCATTTCCCTCCACTTTTGCCTAGACTCTTCTCTCCCTCTCTTGCCTATATAGTTGGCCTCCCAACTCAAGAAAAAGGGTTAGAAGAATTGCTTTGAAGATATAGATACATATCTCTCCATTTCCTTCAAGTCTTGGCTCCATTTCTTCATCATCATCAAGCTCTACCACCACCACTCCATTCCAGCAGCAAGGGGAGGAATTCCAGCAGCTTAGAGTCATCAAAGTTGGTCCAAGAAGCAACAAAAGCATTGGCCTTCAAGGGTAAGTCCACTTTCCCTCTTTTCTAGCTCATTTTTGCACCATTCCTCTAGCCATCTTGCTTACGGTTTTAGGCTCCAACCTTAACTGAAACTAGGTCTATTTTGAGCTATTCTACATGTTTGTTGAAGGGCTCAACCCTCTTTGAGAATCCTATCTCACACTTGCTTCAATATCTCCTTGTATGTCAATATTCTTGCATGCTTCACTAGCCTATCATTTTTCTATTTTTGGACCATGATCAGAACTTAAAGTGGCCTTATTTTGACCTTATTAACATGTTTTATTAAGGGCCTTTGCTTGTTTGGTGAATTCTTTGCATACCTCATGTTATAGCCACTTTTGAGCCTCATTTTGCATTGCATTTCTAGCATGTTTGTATACTCATTTCGGGGCTTCCATAAACTGTAAATGTGCATATTTTTGGTCTCTCTTCAATGTTGTAGAAGGACATTTTTCAGTTTGGGCTTTGCATATACCACTTGCCTCTTTCGCCACCTTTTGACCCATTTTCTTGCATAAGAGCTTAGCCATATCTATGTTTGTTTTCGGGGTTTTTACAGTTCTGTAAAGTTGCTTATTTTGGGCCTCTCTTCAATGTTGTTGAAGGGCCCTAACATGTTTGGGGTCAGCAGCTATGAGTTGCTTCATAACCTCATATTTAGGGCCATTTTTGCATGCCATTGTTGCCCTATCTGTGTTTGCTGATTGGCCATGATTTGTACTGGTAAAATGCTTATTTTGGGGCTGCCTTGCTACTGTCTATTCATTGCATATCCATATTGTGCATGTTTGGTATAGCTATAGGCCATTTTGGGTCCCAAAATTCATGTTTCGGGACTATTCCATGCATCGGGTGTACTTTCGTCTCATTTCGGGGCTGTTTTCCCCCACATTTCAGTGCTGAAATCCCATTAGCATGTTCGCATATCATTTTCCATGCCATTGCATTGCATATGCCATTGCCTCGATTTGCGTGCCCGTGTGCACGCGTTTCGAGGCACTTCATTTTTATCTATCGGCCTCTTATGTGAGTGTGGCTGAGGCTCTCTCATGTTAGTATAAGTCCATGTTGCATTCTATATGCCATTTTAGCCATTATTGCATTACATATGCCATTGCCTCGATTTGCGTGCCTGTGTGCACGCGTTTCGAGGTACTTCATTTTCATCCATCGGCCTCTTATGTGAGTGCGGCTGAGGCTCTCTCATGTTAATATAAGTCCATGTTGCATTCTATATGCCATTTTAGCCATTATTGCATTACATATGCCATTGCCTCGATTTGCGTGCCCGTGTGCACGCGTTTCGAGGCACTTCATTTTTATCCATCGACCTCTTATGTGAGTGCGGCTGAGGCTCTCTCATGTTAGTATAAGTCCATGTTGCATTCTATATGCCATTTTAGCCATTATTGCATCACATATGCCATTGCCTCGATTTGCGTGCTCGTGTGCACGCGTTTTGAGGCACTTCATTTTCATCCATCGGCCTCTTATGTGAGTTCGGCTGAGGCTCTCTCATGTTAGTATAAGTCCATGTTGCATTCTATATGCCATTTTAGCCATTATTGCATTACATATGCCATTGCCTCGATTTGCGTGCCCGTGTGCACGCGTTTCGAGGCACTTTATTTCCATCCATCGGCCTCTTATGTGAGTGCGGCTGAGGCTCTCTCATGTTAGTATAAGTCCATGTTGCATTCTATATGCCATTTTAGCCATTATTGCATTACATATGCCATTGCCTCGATTTGCGTGCCCGTGTGCACACGTTTCGAGGCACTTCATTTTCATCCATCGGCCTCTTATGTTTGTCCGGCTGAGGCTCTCTCATGTTAGTATAAGTCCATGTTGCATTCTATATGACATTTTAGCCATTATTGCATTACATATGCCATTGCCTCGATTTGCGTGCCCTTGTGCACGCGTTTCGAGGCACTTCATTTTCATCCATCGGCCTCTTATGTGAGTACGGTTGAGGCTCTCTCATGTTAGTATAAGTCCATGTTGCATTCTATATGCCATTTTAGCCATTATTGCATTACATATGCCATTGCCTCGATTTGCGTGCCCGTGTGCACGCGTTTTGAGGCACTTCATTTTCATCCATCGGCCTCTTATGTGAGTGCGGCTGAGGCTCTCTCATGTTAGTATAAGTGCATGTTGCATTCTATATGCCATTTTAGCCATTATTGCATTACAAATGCCATTGCCTCGATTTGCGTGCCCGTGTGCACGCGTTTCGAGGCACTTCATTTTCATCCATCGGCCTCTTATGTGAGTGTGGCTGAGGCTCTCTCATGTTAGTATAAGTCCATGTTGCATTCTCTATGCCATTTTAGCCATATTGCATTTCGTATGCCATTGCCTCGATTTGTGTGCCCGTGTGCACGCATTTCGAGGCACTTAATTTTCATCCATCGGCCTCTTATGTGAGCGTGGCTAAGGCTCTCTCATGTTAGTTTAAGCCCATATCATATTTCCATGTCATTTGCATTGCGTATGTCATTTTCTCGGTTTGCGTGCCCGTGTGCACGCATTTTGAGGCATCTCATTTTTACAGCATAGTGCATACTAGGTTGTATCTTAGATCGCATTCAGTCATTTTTCTCAGTTTGCGTGCCCGTGTGCACGCATTTCGAGACATCTCATTTTCGTAGCATTGTGCATGTTAGGCTGTATCTTAGTTGCATTCATGCATATCATGCATATTGCATCGTGTTCGGGATAGGAGTTAGTCCGGGCACGGGAAACGAGGTATGTTCCGTACTCCGAGTGACGGAACGTATCTCAATTCCCCAGTCACCGACACTCCGGATCATCCATGATGGAGTTAGGTCTTGTTGTGTTTTCATGTGCATTCATCCCATATTAAATTGTGCAATTCGACTCCTCGGCCATCATGCCTCGATATGCGTGATTGGTGGCACGAGGATCGAGGTATGCATATATTTGTGAAAATACATTGCTATGCCCCTTTCCTGCTCTCTGTTGCAGCAAAATGAAGAATCAGCAACTTTTCAGAGTTTGGCACGCTTTCCAAGAATAACTGCTAAACAGAGGCTAATTGGGGCATCCCAGTGGATTTCCGCGCAAGGCAGCCCAAACATACAGCATTCATCAGAAGCAAGGCAGTTCCTAGCTTGCACGCCAGTTTTACAGCTTTCTTAGTTAATTTGATTAATTAATTAGGAATTTGTATATTATTTGGACTGTAATATTCTTTTATTCAGGAATGTATATTTATTCGGACCCTCTCTGCGAGGGCACAACTATAATAAGTGTGCGTGTGTGTGTTGTATGCCTTCCAACCCCATGTCTTTCTCCCTTTTATTTACCTGCTTATGATGGTTAGATTAGGGCATATTTCAATTAGCATACAGTATGATAGCATGTTTGCATTCATTCATCTGTTTTGCATGCACCGGGCTCGACACATCATACTAACTGCATTTGTATTTCAATTCCAAGTTGAATACATGTTACCTGTAGCATTCCATATGCCATGTTTAGAATAGCCGAGCCTGCTATAGTTGCATCTTTGCATGTGTTGCATTAGGCATTTCTGTATACTTAGGATCATGCATGATTTCTAATGTAACTTCTATTTTGGCTTGGAGTACTCGGTAAGTCTTTATGCTTTAGCATCCTTGCATGCGTGTGAGTGAATGCCATGATAGCATGCTTACCATGAGGCTATATGCTTATGTGATATAACTGCCTGAATGCCTGTGGGTGAAGGTTGGGTTATTTGAATTGAAACAATTCATCAAATGTGTGTTTTAAGCCCACTAGATAGTGGCAAAATCATATTTTTCTAAGCCCACCTGAGGGTGGCAAATCCACGTCTTAGCCTACTTGCGAGTAGCATCATCAAACCATTTTCAAATAAACAAGCATGAAATGTTTTGTTCCAATTCGGGCGACCCGGTCTATACTTGTATGCTGTGCGCATCACATAGTAACCTAGGCTAATAACCGGATTAAGAACATACAATGTTTTCAAAAATAGATATCATGGTTAGTAGAAGCCGATCTTTGATCGAGCGAGCGGGGGTGCTCACGAAGTGACCTTCCCCAATCGTACCCAAGTTCCCGAGCCGAGGCAACTTTGGTGATGACGGACATGTGGCCTTAGGCAAACGAGTCAGGGTTTCCTAAATTTCCCAAAAATAAAATATTTAGGTGGCGACTCTGTATCTGGCAAAGCAGTCCATGTTTGGCACTTCTTTTCAAAAATCTGTTTCTCAAAACGATTTGCCGGATTTGGACTCTTTGGTTCAGACTTAGAACCATGACAAATTTGAGAGTCCTGAGCTGTAGTGACCCCAAAATGAACAGAACGGGAGCTCGTTCCTCCCGGGGCGTTCGGGGACATCTACAGTTTCTGGCGACTCTGCTGGGGATTTAGAGAACTTGACTCGAACTCATGATATTTGTTTTTGACTACACTTGTGTGATTCTTTGCATTGCATTTGCATTGGTGCGCCTAGGACACCGTGTTTGCCATCTGCTATTCCTGAACGGTTTGCCGGAGGCTTGTCTTGTCAAGGCATGACCATAAGGCTGACCGGTTGTGGGCTCTGCCAGTATGGGAACACAAACCCCGGTTTTACCGAGGCACCCTCTTTGACCATTCGACCTAGTGCATATTCGGATCCATAGTGACCATTCCAAACTAGGACAGGTTGCTTACCCGTTTATAGGTTGTTTGAAACCGCTATGTGCGTAGTGAAACCCTAGCTCCTGACAAAATAGGACAGGGAAACCCTACCCCAACATAGGGGTGTTTTGGCTCTCACTTATCTGTTATGTGCTTTAGAGTGCGTCTCTACAAGAATGCATGTATCAGTTTACAAGTTTGGGCATCAGGCCTGCGGGCACCAGTTCAGTATTTGGGAGTCAGCTTTACCTGTGGGTATCAGACTCAGATTTGGGGCAGAATTTTGGGGCAGAATTCAGTAGAGAGTACAGTCACTCAGCTTTGCTCATGTGGGTTATCGTGAAATCAGGCTGAGGTGCTGTCTGTTTTCTCTTTTGCTAGGTAGTCTTGGAACCATAGCTTCAGAAGACTCCGATATCCCCCGAGTTTCATCGAACTTGTGCTGATAGACTTTGTCAGGTCAGAGATTCAGTTCAAGGGCAATCAGTGTTCCTTTGCCAGAGGCAGGGTAAAAGGGCTAGTCGGGCACAAATCACCAGTTCAGTAGTTACCAGATCAGTGGCCCTTATCCACCCCACCAGTGAACAGTCAGGCCGAGGTCTCAGTTTCTACTACAGGAATAGATACCAGTCAGTCAGATGGATCAGCAGAACACGTCAGGGATGGAGGCAATGATGCGCCAGATGCAAGAAAGTATGAAACTCATGCAGCAGGATGCTGCCCGTCAGGAGGAATTTGCCAAACAGCAGGCTGCGATCATGGCTCAGCAGGCCGAGCTCATCACCAAGCTGCAACAGCAAAGCGGCGCGTCCGCTTCACAACAAGTTCCTCCCCCAGCAGGAGCTCCAACACTTGGGGAGATGCCAAATGTCCAGGAAGGTACGGACATTCCGGTAGGGCCGGCTCCGCCTCCAATTTTACCCCAACTATCCAAAACACCTACCAATCTACCGGACTCTCCCTTCGAGTTCGAGGTCGACCCCACAGCGTTGAAGTTGAGCAAGCTTGAAAAGTTGTTCAAGAAATCCCAGGGGGTAAAGTCCATCCCGGGCATTGAGGACGGGTACACCGACGCAGCTATAACTCTGCCAGACAGGTTCAAGATGCCTCACATCGACCGTTTTGATGGGTCAGGAGATCCCATGGTCCACCTGAGCTTGTTTTCAGATGTTTTGCGCCCGATGGGCTTGACAAGATTACAGAAGCTCTCCCTTTTTGGTAGGACCCTATCGGGTATTGCGGTCACCTGGTATGCCAAATTGGAGGATTCAGTGAAACGAAGCTGGGAGGAGATGGCCGAGGCCTTCGTCGCACAATATTCATACAATACCCAAATCGAGATTATGACCCGTGATCTTGAGACGATGAGGCAGGAGCCGAAGGAGAGCTTCTCAGAATTCGTGACCCGCTGGAGGACCAAGGCCTCAATGATGACCCTTAGGCCCACTGACAAAGATCAAATTCGGATGATTGTGCGCAATCTCCAGCCCAAGCTAATGCAGAAAATGATCGTGATCCCCTTCCCTACCTTTCCAGACTTGCATGAGATGGGAGTGCAGATCGAGGATGCTATGAAGCAGGGCCTCATTGACCAGGAGAAGGAGCAGCCCAAGAGGGCGTTTACCCGCAGTTCGAATGCGACCACCAGTGGTGATGCAGCTGCAAGATCTTCTGAAGTGGGCACGGTCACTACCACTACATCGAAAAAGGCTACCCCTTTCACCGGTGCATTCGGGAGTAGCTCGCAAGCAGCTAAATATCCACCCCAAGCCGAGAAAGTTTTCACCCCACTTTATACGCCTTTGTCAAAGGCTCTAGGGGTTTTGATCAAGAAAGGGCATCTGAAGCCCCTGGAGCCGCATCCATTACCAAAGAACCTCCCTCTCTCGCACAACCCAGCCGACTACTGTGCCTTCCATCAGCGAGCTGGCCATGACACTGACATGTGCTTTCGTCTCCGCCACGAAATACAAGATCTGATCGACAATGGGGTCATTCCCGCACCAGGTCCTTCAAAGTCTATCGGCACTTGATCAGTGAACTTGTAGGGGATAATGTGATGTGATCGAGGGATGAACCACCTGCGGGCGGCGCTCAGTTTACTCCAGATATGGCGTATGGCACGCACCGTTTTAAGCAGTTGGCGAATGCTACATTCTGACTTGGGTATTGAGTCAGTCTTGTCATTTTGTTTTGAGTCTGTCGTTTTGTTTTGAGTCAGTCTCTTTTGTTTTGGGTCTGTCTTGTTGTATCGAGTCAGTCCTGTTGTATAGGAGTCAGGTGATTCCAGGGGGTGTTGCCTCGGGCATCACCATTTTGTTTTGTGTTTGTCTTTTCGTTTTGTTTTGAGTCTGTTTCTGTCAGGGAGCCAGTTGTGCCAACAGATTATGAATGAAACAGCAGTGGTTTTTCACGCTCTTGTGTTTGCCTCGGCCGTGTGCCAATTGTGCCAGAAAGTTTGAATGAAACGGCGGTACTTTTCGCCTACTCTTCTACACCCCAAAATCATTGCATTGACCTAAGTTTTTCAAAACTTTTTGAAAACTGCGGTGAAAACGAAGAGGAAGGAATTCCTCGGGTTTTGCAAACATTTGATCATTTGAGAGAAAGAGAGGCGTGCTAAGCCCTTAACAAATGAAATCATGCTTGTTAGCGTGAGTACTGAGAAGGACCCTGGCTTGATCCAGACTGGTTTCACACTATCTTCAGCACGAGTGATTTGTCGCTTTCTTAAAAATTTTCAAAAACAAAATATTTTGCGCGGCCTTGCGAAGACTTGTGTGGAATCACTCCTGAGATTGTGCAGCCTAGGATCGCTCTTAGCCTCGAGACTCAACCCCTTCGCTTCCAAACCTTGAAATTGAATTCAGAACGTTCAACGGTCAACTACAATGTGAGGCCTGTGTGGCCAGATTCAAAGCAGCCCTCGAACAAGAGGCAAGGAAGTCGGGTCAAGAAGATCAAGTCTCATCAGAAGAAGCTTACGAAGCTAGAACAGCAGCCATTCTCCTGGATTCAGATGACTTCGGGATCTCAAAACCATTTGACATGGACAAAGCTACACTTTTACCCTTTGAGAGGCTCGCCGGGCCGAAAACCCGGAAGGGCGACCCAGGCAAAAGTTAGAGCAAGCAAAAAGAAGAAAAAGAGCAAAAAAAGAGAAAAGAACAAAAGAACAAAATGAAGAAAAATGCAAAGAAAAGAACAAAAAAGAAAAATAAAAAAAAGAAGAAGAAAAGAATTGAAAAAAGAAAGAAAGAAGAACAAAGCTCGCAAGGTCGAAAACCCGCAAAGGGCGGCCTTGGCAAAAGTTAAAGCGCAAAAAGGAGAGGTTAATACCCGAGTGTACCTTAACCCCGAACTACGTGAGGCTTGATTCCCATCTTTGGGATACGTAGGCAACTTCATTCTGGAGTCCAGCCGTAAAACACTTCAAATTTGACTGTGTCCATGTGATGGTTCTGGTCATCTTTGTCTTCTCTGTATCTGAAGATTTGGTTATGTTCGTTACTCTGAGGACTGACTACAATGCGCTGCGGTGCCATTCAAACAAGGGGCAACTTTCCGTTGCTATTCAATGTGCTGCGGTGCCATTCAAACAAGGGGTAACTTTCCGTTGCTATTCAATGTGCTGCGGTGCCATTCAAACAAGGGGCAACTTTCCGTTGCCATGCAGTGTCCTTCAGACAAGGGGCAATTTTCCATTGCCATGGATCCGAGGTTGTGCATCTCGAGAGTAGGTTCCGTGCTCATTGAGCAGTGGTCGCTTGCAAAAATAGTTTTTGAGAATTTTTACTGAGGTTGACTAATCTTCTCGAAAAGTACTCCATTTTTCAAAACTGGACCATTTTTTGGATCCAAAAGAGGAAAATTTCCAGTGCTCATGGCCTGACTTGCATGATTTTAAATCAGAAAATTGAACAAACATGTTAATCTAACTCTCATTTTGGTCAAATTTCTTTTAGGAGAAAACTAAAACAAAAAATGGTCAAGATGATGAACTAGGGGCACGGTTGAGTCAGGCTTCCTGTCTTTCCCATTGTCACCATATTTGCCAGAAAGGGGAACAACAAAGGGCTGAAAGCTCTATCATCCTCCAAGCAGCGAGGTATCAAGCCAAGTGCGAAGCACGAACCGGAATGGGACAAGATATTCCACTTCCTTATCTGGACAGATCTGATCACGTCCAAACTCCCCAACAGAGCATCGTCAACCGATGTCAGCTGCAGATTTGCTACACACCCAATTGTAGCACAGCCCCTCTATGGAAGAAACTCACTATTGTGAACAAGAAGAAGAATCCGATAGAATACCAGGGCCAAGAGCCCACAAATTCCTGCTTATCCATCAACCACCCAGGGGAGGGATAAAAAAATGAGAGATTAAAGAATAGAGAGATGTGCGCTGAGAGAAAAAGTGAGGAAAAGGGTTTTGTGAGAAAATCCGGGCCTGAGGGCCGAGTGATGTGAGAATCACAAATGAGAAAGGGTGGGAAACAATATCCGGAGAAACTGGCTCCTCGCGATCTGAGAGGTCTGTCGTCTTTATGATACGTCTGTGTGTCGTGTCTTTTGTTTTGTTTGTCTCGATTCCTGCTTTGAGTCGTCCCGAGCATGTCTCGTTGTGTTTAGGTTGTTTACCTTTTTGTCTTTCGTTGTTAAGTTGTCTTGCTGTGTTCAGTCGTAGGCTCGATACCCGGTCAAGAGCTCATTTATCAATTCCAAAATAAAATCGTTTTGCGCTCCGAGTGCCGTGCCGTTCTCCACATATGCGCAAAACAAGATTCGTTCTTTCATAAAACCGTAGGGTTCAACCCAAGTCACGTCAGAACAGTAGAACCAGGATCTATCTGAAGCTATATATGGTTTCGGACTGCAAAGCAAAAGCAAAAGAGGAAATGTCGAGTATCTGAGTTTGTTTCAACTTCAGTAAGTTCCAAGACTACATTCTGTGTGTACCCATTCAAGTCTTGCCAAAGCTCCGAAGTATGAGTGCGCCTCTACCTCAAGCTCAAACTCAAGCCTACTTCAGTGCCAGAATGGTAATCAAAGTGCTCCCTCAGAAAACCAGCCCCCTGCCAGATACATCTTGGCTGTGTTTGCAATGAGTTCCTAGGAGACCAACTGCGACGGTGGAAACTAGAGTTCGAACGGCTATTGCCTAGAACGCAAAGGTTCAGGATTTCCGAGACTAAAGTCTGGTTTAAATACCCAGGGGTGTATCCTTGACTTGAAATCTGTATGGCAGCCCCATAGATTGAGATAGCATGTGAATGCGCCTCAATTCTGGATACTGAATCAACCTAGTCTGTCACCCCGTTGGAGAATAGGGAAAGTTGTGAACATGGCCAGGAAGGAAAGGTAGTAACTGCGGTTTGGAAGTACAATTAAGAAAGTGCAAGGAGAACCCACTCTTTTCAGCTCAAAATGTTTCTGCGGAATTTTCAACTCATGTCTTCGATGTGTAGCTCATCGTCAGTCGGCATGCACGAGGTGTATCCTTTTTGGAATATATCGTGACCCCTCCGAGAGGTAAATCGGAGGTTGCGTTTGGAATTTGGTCTACTTAAGGCTTGTATTCCCTTATTCGGTATTTTTGTTTCAAACGGGTGTTGTCACGTGCGTTCCACTGGCATTGTTATGCTCATTCATTGCATTGTTATGCACATCTATCTGGCATTGTTATGCTCATTCATTGCATTGTTATGCACATCTATCTCGCATTGTTATGCTCATTCCTTGCATTGTTATGCGCATCTATCTGGCATTGTTATGCTCATTCATTGCATTGTTATGCACATCTATCTGGCATTGTTATGCTCATTCCTTGCATTGTTATGCACATCTATCTCGCATTGTTATGCTCATTCATTGCATTGTTATGCACATCTATCTAGCATTGTTATGCTCATTCATTGCATTGTTATGCACATCTATCTAGCATTGTTATGCTCATTCCTTGCATTGTTATGCACATCTATCTAGCATTGTTATGCTCATTCCTTGCATTGTTATGCGCATCTATCTAGCATTGTTATGCTCATTCGTTGCATTGTTATGCACATCTATCTAGCATTGTTATGCTCACTCGTTGCATTGTTATGTACACTTCACCTGCGTCGTTATGCACCTTTTCACTTACAATTGTCGTCTTTTCTCCTCTCGCATGCGATGCGTTAGGGCATCTTTGGTTTCGAACATTCGGATGAGTTCCGTTGTTCATTCATCCCTTTTCTCTCTTGCATGTGATATGCTGAGAGGTTTTCTCTTGCGTGTGATATGCTGAGAAATTTATCTTTCCTCTCTTGCATGTGATATGCTGAGAGGTTTTCTCTTGCGTGTGATACGCTGAGAATTTTGTCTTTTCTCTCTTGCATGTGATATGCTGAGAGGTTTTCTCTTGCGTGTGATACGCTAATAAATTTATCTTTCCTCTCTTGCATGTGATATGCTGAGAGGTTTTCTCTTGCGTGTGATACGCTGAGAAATTTGTCTTTTCTCTCTTGCATGTGATATGCTGAGAGGTTTTCTCTTGCGTGTGATACGCTGAGAAGTTTATCTTTCCTCTCTTGCATGTGATATGCTGAGAGGTTTTCTCTTGCGTGTGATACGCTGAGAATTTTGTCTTTTCTCTCTTGCATGTGATATGCTGAGAGGTTTTCTCTTGCGTGTGATACGCTGAGAAATTTATCTTTCCTCTCTTGCATGTGATATGCTGAGAGGTTTTCTCTTGCGTGTGATACGCTGAGAAATTTATCTTTCCTCTCTTGCATGTGATATGCTGAGAGGTTTTCTCTTGCGTGTGATACGCTGAGAAATTTACCTTTTCTCTCTTGCATGTGATATGCTGAGAGGTTTTCTCTTGCGTGTGATACACTGAGAAATTTATCTTTCCTCCCTTGCATGTGATATGCTGAGAGGTTTTCTCTTGCGTGTGATACGCTGAGAAGTTTTCCTTTTCTCTCTTGCATGTGATATGCTGAGAGGTTTTCTCTTGCGTGTGATACGCTGAGAAGTTTTCCTTTTCTCTCTTGCATGTGATATGCTGAGAGGTTTTCTCTTGCGTGTGATACGCTGAGAAATCTCCCTTTTCTCTCTTGCATGTGATATGCTGAGAGGTTTTCTCTTGCGTGTGATATGCTGAGGAATTTTCCTTTCTTCTCTTGCGTGTGATACGCTGAGAAGTTTACCTTCCCTCTTTTGCGTATGATACGCTGAGAGGTTTACCTTCTTCCTCTCCTATGTGTGATACGCAGAGAGATGTTGTGTGTAAGACTCCGGGTTTTCTCAGTAGTCGCTTTTAGCCTTCTCCGCGTGAGACGCAGTGAGAATTGCATAATTTTCTTACATCCTTTCTGCATGAAATGTAGTTAGATTTGTATTCACTTGCTTAAAATTGTCGCATATTTGCTTCATTACAGCTCTCTTTGCATGATCATGAGTGATAACCGGCTTCGCGTAGCATATAAGTCCAACTTTCAAAACCGGCTTCGCGTAGCGTATAAGTCCAATCTTCAAAATCTTCTTGCATATCATTTTGCACTTTGCCCCCCTTGCCTGCGGGCATGCCTGCAGGCACATCTCTGTTTATCTTGTACGTTTGTCTAAGTCTTCGGCCTTGTCAAAAATGGGTCGTCTCTGGGCTTTGACATTCACTCCCGTCACTTGTGACTTCCGAGTTCTGTCAAAGAGGGGCAACTGTAGACACCCCATTTTTGACCGACCTTAAGACTCAGACGTCACCAATTGAGCGCTTGGTGATGTTGCATATCGCGCTCGTTCAGAAGTCTCAGAGTCGCGGCCGTGAGCCCTGCCTCCGGATTTCCGAACCCTCTTCTGTGCCTTGCCTCGATTTGCGAACCAGACTCGGTTTTCTCTGTTTCTTTTCCTGAGGGGAGGGAGAGGTCCCGTAGACCATCTCTCAGTGGCCGTGGGCTACATTTTGTGGCTGTAGGCCATTTTTCCCATTTCGGAGCCCGGTTCCCGGTTTTCGGAACCGTCAGGCCGCGTGCCTCGGTTCGGGACCGCTTAACCATCTCCATTTGCTCTGATTTTTGGCATACATCTTATTTTCTCCCTTTTGAGGGACACTGAGGTCTGAGAGACCCACTTCGTGGTCGAACACCACTCCCGGTGCCTAACAGCCAGTTTTCGGGGCCTCGGGCTGCGCGTTTTGGCCCCCGAACCTTCATTTTGCATCGGTTTGGGCTCATTTTTGGTGGAGACCTTATTTTCACTGTTAGAAAGCTTGTAGGACGGTGGGAGGCCAGAAATTTTTCTGAAAAGCCAACTTCGTTTTGGTCAAAAGTGGTTCAGCATGAATCCGGGAAGGAGAAAAATTTGCGCGGCTTCACCGAAACGGGCGTAACTCTTTGCACAAGAGGAATTAAGATATGAGGCCACCACCATTGGAAAGCTTACTTCCGGGGCTTCATTTTGCACTCAAGAATCTCCCAATTCCAAGTCCGGGAGGGGGAGATGTGGTTGGTTGAAGTCTAGTTGGACCGAATCTGTGCGGCTTCACGGAAAAGGGCATAACGTTTTCTACAGGAGGAATTTTAATGCAAGGTTTGCGCCATTGGAAAGCTAACTTCTGGGTCTTCATCCTAGGGGGTGGCTGGACACTTTTTTCCCTTTGACCTAGCCGGCCGGCTAGGGGAAGTGGCCGGCCGGCCACCTGCAGCAAAAATGTCAGGCCGGCCTGCTTCTTCAGGTTGAGTACATTCCAGCTGTGCCTTGGTTTTCCCCCAAAAATATCTATATCCGAGGGACCCTTTTGGAGGAAAAAGAAGCCTCATTTCCCTCCACTTTTGCCTAGACTCTTCTCTCCCTCTCTTGCCTATATAGTTAGCCTCCCAACTCAAGAAAAAGGGTTAGAAGAATTGCTTTGAAGATATAGATACATATCTCTCCATTTCCTTCAAGTCTTGGCTCCATTTCTTCATCATCATCAAGCTCTACCACCACCACTCCATTCCAGCAGCAAGGGGAGGAATTCCAGCAGCTTAGAGTCATCAAAGTTGGTCCAAGAAGCAACAAAAGCATTGGCCTTCAAGGGTAAGTCCACTTTCCCTCTTTTCTAGCTCATTTTTGCACCATTCCTCTAGCCATCTTGCTTACGGTTTTAGGCTCCGACCTTAACTGAAACTAGGTCTATTTTGAGCTAGGCTACATGTTTGTTGAAGGGCTCAACCCTCTTTGAGAATCCTATCTCACACTTGCTTCAATATCTCCTTGTATGTCAATATTCTTGCATGCTTCACTAGCCTATCATTTTTCTATTTTTGGACCATGATCAGAACTGAACGTGGCCTTATTTTGACCTTCTTAACATGTTTTATTAAGGGCCTTTGCTTGTTTGGTGAATTCTTTGTATACCTCATGTTATAGCCACTTTTGAGCCTCATTTTGCATTGCATTTCTAGCATGTTTGTATACTGATTTCGGGGCTTCCATAAACTGTAAATGTGCATATTTTTGGTCCCTCTTCAATGTTGTAGAAGGACATTTTTCAGTTTGGGCTTTTCATATACCACTTGCCTCTTTGGCCACCTTTTGACCCATTTTCTTGCATAAGAGCTTAGCCATATCTATGTTTGTTTTTGGGGTTTTTACAGTTCTGTAAAGTTGCTTATTTTGGGCCTCTCTTCAATGTTGTTGAAGGGCCCTAACCTGTTTGGGGTCAGCAGCTGTGAGTTGCTTCATAACCTCATATTTAGGGCCATTTTTGCATGCCATTGTTGCCCTATCTGTGTTTGCTGATTGGCCATGATTTGTACTGGTAAAATGCTTATTTTGGGGCTGCCTTGCTACTGTCTATTCATTGCATATCCATATTGTGCATGCTTGGTATGGCTATAGGCCATTTCGGGTCCCAAAATTCATGTTTCGGGACTATTCCATGCATCGGGTGTACTTTCGCCTCATTTCGGGGCTGTTTCCCCCACATTTCAGTGCTAAAATCCCATTAGCATGTTTTCATATCATTTTTCATGCCATTGCATTGCATATGCCATTGCCTCGATTTGCGTGCCCGTGTGCACGCGTTTCGAGGCACTTCATTTTCATCCATCGGCCTCTTATGTGAGTGCGGCTGAGACTCTCTCATGTTAGTATAAGTCCATATTGCATTCTATATGCCATTTTAGCCATTATTGCATTACATATGCCATTGCCTCGATTTGCGTGCCCGTGTGCATGCGTTTCGAGGCACTTCATTTTCATCCATCGGCCTCTTATGTGAGTGCGGCTGAGGCTCTCTCATGTTAGTATAAGTCCATGTTGCATTCTATATGCCATTTTAGCCATTATTGCATTACATATGCCATTGCCTCGATTTACGTGCCCGTGTGCACGCGTTTTGAGGCACTTCATTTTCATCCATCGGCCTCTTATGTGAGTGCGGCTGAGGCTCTCTCATGTTAGTATAAGTCCATGTTGCATTCTATACGCCATTTTAGCCATTATTGCATTACATATGCCATTGCCTCGATTTGCGTGCCCGTGTGCACGCGTTTCGAGGCACTTCATTTTCATCCATCGGCCTCTTATGTGAGTGTGGCTGAGGCTCTCTCATGTTAGTATAAGTCCATGTTGCATTCTTTATGCCATTTTAGCCATATTGCATTGCGTATGCCATTGCCTCGATTTGCGTGCCCTTGTGCACGCGTTTCGAGGCACTTCATTTTCATCCATCGGCCTCTTATGTGAGCGTGGCTGAGGCTCTCTCTTGTTAGTTTAAGCCCATATCATATTTCCATGTCATTTGCATTGCGTATGTCATTTTCTCAATTTGCGTGGCCGTGTGCACGCATTTCGAGGCATCTCATTTTTACAGCATAGTGCATACTAGGTTGTATCTTAGATCGCATTCAGTCATTTTTCTCAGTTTGCGTGCCCGTGTGCACGCATTTCGAGACATCTCATTTTCATAGCATTGTGCATGCTAGGCTGTATCTTAGTTGCATTCATGCATATCATGCATATTGCATCGTGTTCGGGATAGGAGTTAGCCCGGGCACGGGAAACGAGGTATGTTCCGTACTCCGAGTGACGGAACGTATCTCAATTCCCCAGTCACCGACACTCCGGATCATCCATGATGGAGTTAGGTCTTGTTGTGTTTTCATGTGCATTCATCCCATATTAAATTGTGCAATTCGACTCCTCGGCCATCATGCCTCGATATGCGTGATTGGTGGCACGAGGATCGAGGTATGCATATATTTGTGAAAATACATTGCTATGCCCCTTTCCTGCTCTCTGTTGCAGCAAAATGAAGAATCAGTAACTTTTTGGAGTCTGGCACGCTTTCCAAGAATAACTGTTAAACAGAGGCTAATTGGGGCATCCCAGTGGATTTCCGCGCAAGGCAGCCCAAACATACAGCATTCATCATAAGCGAGGCAGTCCCTGGCTTGCATGCCAGTTTTACAGCTTTCTTAGTTAATTTGATTAATTAATTAGGAATTTATATATTATTTGGACTATATTATTTGGACTGTAATATTCTTTTATTCGGGAATGTATATTTATTCGGACCCTCTGCGCGAGGGCACAACTGTAATAAGTGTGCGTGTGTGTGTTGTATGCCTTCCAACCCCACGTATTTCTCCCTTTTATTTACCTTCTTATGATGGTTAGATTAGGGCATATTTCAATTAGCATACAGTATGATAGCATGTTTGCATTCATTCATCTGTTTTGCATGCACCGGGCTCGGCGCATCATACTAATTGCATTTGTATTTCAATTCCAAGTTGAATACATGTTAGCTGTAGCATTCCATATGCCATGTTTAGAATAGCCGAGCCTGCTATAGTTGCATCTTTGCATGTGTTGCATTAGGCATTTCTGTATACTTAGGATCATGCATGATTTCTAATGTAACTTCTATTTTGGCTTGGAGTACTCGGTAAGTCTTTATGCTTTAGCATCCTTGCATGCGTGTGAGTGAATGCCATGATAGCATGCTTACCATGAGGCTATATGCTTATGTGATATAACTGCCTGAATGCCTGTGGGTGAAGGTTGGGTTATTTGAATTGAAACAATTCATCAAATGTGTGTTTTAAGCCCACTAGATAGTGGCAAAATCATATTTTTCTAAGCCCACCTGAGGGTGGCAAATCCACGTCTTAGCCTACTTGCGAGTAGCATCATCAAACCATTTTCAAATAAACAAGCATGAAATGTTTTGTTCCAATTCGGGCGACCCGGTCTATACTTGTATGCTGTGCGCATCACATAGTAACCTAGGCTAATAACCGGAATAAGAACATACAATGTTTTCAAAAATAGATATCATGGTTAGTAGAGGCCGATCTTCGATCGGGCGAGCGGGGGTGCTCACGAAGTGACCTTCCCCAATCGTACCCAAGTTCTCGAGCCGAGGCAACTTTGGTGATGACGGACACGTGGCCTTAGGCAAACGAGTCAGGGTTTCCTAAATTTCCCAAAAATAAAATATTTAGGTGGCGACTCTGTATCTGGCAAAGCAGTCCATGTTTGGCACTTCTTTTCAAAAATCTGTTTCTCAAAACGATTTGCCGGATTTGGACTCTTTGGTTCAGACTTAGAACCGTGACAAATTTGAGAGTCCTGAGCTGTAGTGACCCCAAAATGAACAGAACGGGAGCTCGTTCCTCCCGGGGCGTTCGGGGACGTCTACAACACCCAAGTCTTAAGGGCGGTAAAAAATGGGGTGTCTACAATCACTAGTAACTCAAAACTACTAAAAAGAATAAGAAATTAAGTAACGCCAAACTAAATCACACCATCACGGCTCAACCCAACTCCCCATTACTGTTAAATAATACCTAAGTTTATGTTCTTCAAGGTCTAAAATTACCCAAAACTTGGGTTCAGATCGAAACTTAATTAAAAGTAACTTTAAGATAAAACAGAATTTTAAACAAGTTTTTTCAATCTATTTGCTAAATTTGAAAATTAAATACCCACTCCACGTTGTTAGAAAATTCCAAAACCCTCTAGATATCAACTAATATATCCTAAGTTTCAAACCCTTCGATTTGCTTATTAAAATAATTATTTACAATTAATTATGTCTAAACAAGTCGCCTTCTGTAGCACTTTAAAGAAATTAATGGTTCTTTTAGTACACCTGCAAGGCCAAAAATGTAAGAAAATAGACTCGTAACTGGTTCTAATGACACTGATTTGATAATGTACGGATTTACACCTGAAGAGAACGACATTTTCGAAGTTACTATTTTGTACTAGTTTCTTGGATAGATTTGAACGCATCAGTTTATATGGATTTTGACACCCAAAAATTATTAGAAAATTTTGGTATGCAATTCAATATGTAATTAATATACTATAAAAATTTCAATTCAAAATTCATCGATTTGATATGATTCCTCGATTTTTAAAGTTTGTGTTTATATACAGAATTTTTGGATTAAGAATTACACTCATTCTTTATACACAATTTGTCTCCTCAGATTTCTGAACAGTATATATATATATACAAAATATATACACCTACAACCTCTCCATCAATAAATTAAATAATAATAGAATAAGGATAAAGAACAAAGAAAGAAGAGAAAAAAACCTAGGAGGGCTATCCTTTGATGATTACACACAGCAAAACACACCCAATTCCTTCCTTAGTTGCAACCTTGTGTTTCTCTTCTCTCTCTCTCTCTCATGGCTACTGCTGCTAGGGAAATTGATAGAAAAGCTAGGTTTTTTTTTTTTTTTTTTTCTTTGTTATACATAAACATAAAAGACTCTAAATAATTATCCTTTGTTTTATTTTATTTTCTCTCTCCATTAATTTAAATAAAATAAAACTATTATTAGATCAAAATATACTTACTAATTTGTCTCCTTTTTTTATTATAATAAATCTTGCCTTTAAATTAAAGACTTTCACTATAAATTTATCGTAGGTTTAAAATTAATTAAAAGACCTTCCAAATATTTAATTTGCACTTTAGGATTCAACGTCAAAATATTTAAGATTGTAAAATTATTATTACTTTTATTATTTATTTATTTATCGGGTTTTCACAAGACTCGATGGGTATAAATATGTATGTAATGTGAGAAAACCTAAACCAATCCAACAAAGGCCGCCGAGATGAAAAGTTGTGGCATCAACATAAAAGGAGATGCAGATGAAGATGAAGATTTAGATGAAGATGGAATCTCAAAAACTCCATTGATGAAATCAGCGGATAAGCGATTTTACCAGAATTTTGGTATGAATATATCTACATACCATTCATTCTCTCTTATATTTAATTTTCTCAATTCCTTTGTTTCTTTCACTGGTTATTTCATGTGATTGATTTATTTTATTTTATTTTTTTTGACTAAAATTGATTTAGATCATGTTGAAACTAGGTTGATGACTTCTTTTAACGAAAGGGTGTCTCTTGAACAACTTCCTACTTTGGAATAGTCACTCATTTCTTCTGTTTGTTGTTCATTGGTGTTCTTCTTGTTGAGGTTTTTTTTTTTTTTTTTTGGAGGGGGGTGCAGAGGGGGTGATGTTTGTGTAGTTGATTGGCTCTGATTCACCAAAGTCAACAATAGTTGTTGATTGAAGACAAATAAAGGAGCTGAAGAATTGAGTAGCAAATTCAGCTGAGCTACTCCATGGTAAGGTGGCTATTCTTCAGATCCTATTGGTGTCTGCCATAAATGTTGTAGGTGTAACGCCCTCAAAATAAACCCATCAATCATATATTCTTGACATAAGAGGATAAAGCATAATTACATTTCATCAGAATATTGATTACAAAATGTATTACATGTTGACAACAAAACTAAATGCCCTACGGGCTTACAACTTTCCAACTCAACACTTGGTTACAAAAAGAGTGAGTACTAACTCAAAACAGATAATAAGCCCTTGGCTTAATACACATGTAATACAAAAATGTAATCACAAAAGATGTCCCAGCCACTAAGCCTCTCAAGCTACGTCCTTGGAGGTGGCATGCTACCTGTACCTGAAAATAATGTCCCATATAGGGTGAGCCAACGCCCAGTAGAGATATGCTAAACATAATATGAGCAATAACTAAAACATAGGTATTTGATAAATGTTTAACTCATATAAACCAACCTACAATACAACCAGTTCCATAATCCTTCATTTAACAGAACTCAACTGATAAACATGGCTCAGAACCTGGCCAAACAACTTAAATGAGACTACACCTCATGCCAACAATACCTCAAACTACCATTTTACGGAAATTGCGTCCGCGGGATTCGGCACCCATGTGTTTTTATTATCTTATGGCCATTTTATGGATATTTCATCCGTGGGACTCGGCACCCATGTATAGATATTTTCGGATTTTCCATTTTACGGAAATTGCGTCCGCGGGATTCGGCACCCGAGTATAATTATATTCGAATTGCCATTTTACGGATATTGCGTCCGCGGGATTCGGCACCCATGTGTAATTATTTTCAAATGGCCATTTTACGAAAATTGCGTCCGCGGGATTCGGCACCCATGTATTCAAATACACAACTTGATTAGTTTTAATTCACCTAATCATCATGCAGTGTCTACAACAATCAAGACTATCCTCCACCGATAGCCCAAAGCAGTTATTTCTAAACAGATAATATATGCCTCAACAGATATATAATTGACATTTTCAAAAGTGAGCGATTAATAAATCCAACTCCACCATTCTATCTCATAATGAGCCAATTTCATTATTCCCAACTCAATTTCATAATTCCATAACAAATGTCATTAATTACACTAATGACCCAAATATACCCAAACATGACATTTTTCCCTTAAGCTCAATATTGACCCAAAGGTCCAAATATTATCAACAACACCAACATTCTCATCTCTAGACTCAAATACGCATGTATAGGCTCAAAATACAAAACCCCACTTTTATACATTTTGAAACCCTAACACCCAAAATCACCCAACTCAACATTACATCAAAATGACCAATAGTTTATGTCAAAGACCATAGAAATGAGTAGTTATCCATACCTCAAATTCGAAGCTCAAAGAAAGAAGGTGTAGAAATCTCGAAGTGCTCCAAATCAAGAACTTTTCAGATCAAAAGATAGCCCACAACAAGCTCCACACTTTTTACAAAGGGACTAAGGTGGGAGATCACTCTAATTAGATCAATACCTAGAGAGAAGTTGGGTTTTTAGAGAGAGAAGCTCTCCAATGGGGGTTTTCAAAAAGTAAGAGAGAAAGGAAGTTGAAAAGTGATTTAGAATGACGTAGTTGTGATTTGATATACGTATGACCCGCTCGAGAGGAGAATAGGACGCTCGAGCGTCAAACACAAAAATTGGACCCGCTCGAGCGCAAGAATAACCGCTCGAGCATCAAGACACAACTGCAAAACACATCCGCTTGAGTGCAAAGAGAAGCCCGCTCGAGCGTAGATTACATTCGTCCAGTACTTTTACAGACATTGCACACCCGCTCGAGCGCCAAGAGGCCCGCTCGAGCGTGACCCGCTCAAGCGTAAGGAAATCCGCTCGAGCATGAAAAATGCACCTGCAGAAGTTTTGCAGAGGCATAAAATGCCGAGAGTGTGTAAACTCCGCTCGAGCGCAAATGGACCCGCTCGAGCGGACCACCAAAAATCTGGGCAACTAGGAATGGGACTTAAGCACGACCAACCTATTTGAAACACGCCCAATACATCCTAAAACTCAAATATATGGAATTAAAGGATGACAACAAGACATATACAACAACCAACTCCACAGAACCTAAGTCCGGATCCAACAATTAAAGGAGGAAGAACCAGGATCGCTATAACCTCCCCCCCTTAAGGAATTTCATCCCCGAAATTAAGTACAAGTTTTTCAAAAACATGATTTCTCAATTACCAACATTATTACAATGTAAAATTGAACAACTTGACCCATTACCGGTCATTCCATCTCTATTCAAGAGGCAAACTTCCAACATAATCTCCAACATGCATTATCAACATGCATCACAAAACAAATTCAATGCCAAAATTATATTTGCATTTCTAAAACAGAGTTAACATATGCAATGTTAAAATAAACTTCCATTACAAGGCAAGTTCCACAATATTTTCATAAACCAAAACATTAATAATGTTTTACAACTTAAGACATATTTAATGCTCTTAGAGTTCATCAATATTACAAAATCCAAATACATGATTATGTATTAACAAACAAGTCCGGATATTTCTCATGGACATTCACCTCACATTCCCAAGTGGCTTCCTCCACTCCGTGATGTTTCCACAAAACCTTTACCAAGGGAATGGTCTTGCCTCGCAAAACTTGATCCCGCCTATCCAAGACCCGTACCGGCCTCTCCTCATACGAGGCATCCTCGTCAACCTCTAAGTCGATCCAATCCAACACATGCGATGGATCCGGCTCATACTTCCGAAGCATGCTAACATGAAATACATCATGCACTCCGGACAACTGTGGCGGCAAAGTTAATCGGTAAGCAACCTCCCCAATCCTCTCAAGGATCTCAAAGGGATCGATAAATCGAGGGAACAACTTCCCACTCTTCCCAAACCTCATCAAACCCCACCTAGGTGATATTTTTAAGAAGACATGATCACCCGTCTCAAATGCCAAAGGCCTCCTCCTACGGTCGGCATAACTCTTTTGGTGACTCTGGGCTGTGACAAGCCTCTTACGGATAAGCTCAACCTTCTCCATCGTTTCCCTCACCAACTCTAAGCCTAACAAAGGTGCATCACCCACCTTGGCCCAACAAACTGGAGACCTACACGATCAGCCATACAAAGCCTCAAACGGTGCCATACCAATACTCGACTGAAAACTGTTGTTGTAGGCAAACTCCACCAAGGGCAAGTGCCTCTCCCACGACCCACTAAAGTCAAGGACACAACCTCGCAGCATATCCTCAAGGATCTGAATAGTACGCTTGGACTGCCCGTCAGTCTGAGGATGATAAGCCGTGCTAAAGGTCAATCTAGTGCCCAAGGCATTCTACCAACTCTGCCACAACCTAGCAGTAAAACATGGATCTCTATCTGAGACGATCAACACTGGGACCCCGTGCAACCTCACTATGTCTCGAATATACAAGTTGGCAAGATGATTTACCGAATCTCTCACACGCATAGGGATGAAGTGTGCCGACTTAGTTAACCGGCCTACAACCACCCAAATGGCATCACTACCCCGCTGAGTCCTCGGAAGACCTACAACGAAGTCCATAGTGACATACTCCCACTTCCACTCGGCAATAGGCAAGGGTTACAACAAACCCGCTGGCCTCTGATGCTTGGCCTTCACTTGCTGACAAGTAAGGCACTTAGACACAAGCACAGCCACATCCTTCTTCATACCCCGCCACCAAAACTGGTGACCCAGATCACGATACATCTTGGTGCCTCCCGGATGTACCGCAAGGCGTGAATGGTGAAACTCTCGGAGTACCTCTTCTCGGTAAGACTCACACTCAAGTCGGGATACACAGTCAAACCCTTCTCAGCTTTCCCACTGGAGATCTTCTCTCAGAGGGATTCTACCTTAACGTCACCTCTCTGTGCCTCTAACACTCGAGTCACAAGTGTAGGCTGCGCAACAACAGAAAACAAGGCCGCAGCCTCAACGAATTCGCCCAGAAGCAAATCGAATTCGCCAAGTGCACCTAACATCTCCCACTCCCGGATGGCTATACAAGCAACATCACTAATGGATTTCCTACTGAGGGCATCGGCCACAACATTGGCCTTTCCCAGGTGATAATGCAACTCGAAATCATAGTCCTCAATGAACTTCATCCAACTCCTCTGCCTCAAATTCAAATCTCTCTATGTAAACAGGTATTTCAAACTCTTATGATCCGAGAATACCTCGAATCTCTCACCATAAAGGTAATGCCTCCAAATCTTCAAGGCAAAAATTACTGCTGCTAGTTCTAGGTCGTGAGTAGGGTAATTCCTCTCGTGAATCTTCAACTGACGTGAGCCATAGGCTACCACTTTCCCCTCTTGCATCAACACACAACCCAAACCCTCTCGTGAGGCATCACAATAAACTGCATAACCCAAACCTCTCTCCGGAATAATCAAAACCGGAGCGGTGGTCAATCTAACTTTCAACTCTTGGAACGACTTTTCACAAGTCTCACTCCATACAAATTTGACCCCTTTCCGCGTCAATCTAGTCAACGGCGAAGCTAGTCTAGAGAAATCTTTCACAAACCAACGGTAATACCCAGCTAATCCTAGAAAACTGCGGATCTCAAAAACGCTCTTAGGTTGTGCCCAATCTTGCACTGCCTCAATCTTGGATGTATCAACAGACACCCCTTCCCCGGAAACCACATGGCCTAAGAACTTGATCTCTCCTAGCTAGAACTCACACTTCCCAAACTTGGCATACAGCCTATGGGCTCTAAGCAACTCGAGCACCACTCTCAAGTGTTCCTCGTGTTCCTCCTCCGAAGGCGAATAAATCAGAATGTCGTCCACGAAAATGACTACAAAACGATCTAAGAATTCCTGGAAGATCCGATTCATCAAATCCATAAACACTGCCGGTGCATTGGTGAGCCCAAAAGGCATCACCAGAAACTCATAGTAGCCATACCTCGTACGAAATGTCGTTTTCGGAATATCCTCCTCCTTGACCCTTAACTGATGGTAACCCGATCTCAAGTCTATCTTAGAGAAACAACGGGACCCTTTCAACTGGCCAAACAAGTCATCTATACAGGGCATAGGGTACTTATTCTTAACCGTAGCCCGATTCAACTTCCGGTAGTCGATACAAAGTCTCAAGGCACCATCTTTCTTTTTAGCAAAGAGGGCCGGTGCTCCCCACGGCGAAACACTAGGACGAATAAAACCCTTATCTAGCAACTCCTGGAGTTCAATTTTCAACTCACTCAACTCGGCTGGGGCAAAACGGTAAGGTGCCATAGAAATCGACGTTGTGCCCGGCACTAAATCAATAGAGAACTCTATCTCTTGATGTGGTGGCAAACTAACAAGATTCTCGGGAAAAACATCAGAATACTCGCAAACGACTCTCGGCAACTCAACCCCGGTCTCATCACACTCACTACTCAAAAAGCTAGTAAGAAGACCACTAAGCTCATTCCGTCCTCGCGGATTATACACCGGTGGTAACACACTACCAACCCGATCCCCCAAGAAATGGAAGCACTCCCTGCTCACGGATTATACACTGGTGGTAACACACTACCAACCCGATCCCCCAAGAAATGGAAGCACTCCCTGCTCACGGTACATACAGTGACCCTCTGGCGGTAACAATCAATAACTGCTCGGTATGACGATAACCAATCCATACCCAAAATAACATCAAAGCCTGACATGGGCATAACTACAAAAGGAAATGGAAGCCGGCGGTCGACGACCTCTATATCACAGCCCGGACACCCCTGTTTCAAAATCAACTCACCCCCAACAGGTGATATAACACAAATAGGAGATGCTAATTACGCCAACTCCAACCCCAGAACAGATGTAAATGCAGCAGATATAAAGGAATGAGATGCATCCATATCAATCAACACATTGGCAACCGAGTTGCAAAACAAAAAGGTACTTCTCACAACAGATGGAGCCGGTACTAGATCCTGCGCGGTAACAGCATACACACACCCTGTAGGCCTCTGATCTACCTGCTCACCCCTAGGAGCAAAAGACTGCTGCACAGACTGAGACGATGAAGCCCCCTGATTGGCCCTCGAGGCCTGAACAGACTATGCTGGCTGCGAACTCTGCGTTTGTTTCAAACCAGACGCACCGGGTGTACCACTCAACTGTGGGCAGAACCTCTTCAGGTGTCCTGCCTAACCACACTGATAACAAGAGGACGACCGACCTCTGCCCTGACTCTGGCTCTGAGGTCTAGTCGAAGATGAAGCTGCTCCCTGACCTCCTCCCCTCTGTGGGCAAGTTGGAGACTTGTGGCCCAACTGACCACACTTGAAACAGGTAAAGTCTCCCTGGCTACCTCTCTTAGAACCCGAACCCGGTACTAGAAAGGTAGATCTCATTAAAGCACTCTGGGACGGCTGAGGGTTAGAACCCGTCTGCCTCCTACCATCTCCCTGGCCATCCTGACTCCTCTTGGAGCCCCTCATCCTCTCCTCCTCCTCCATCATAGACTCCATATGGGTCGCGGCATCCACAAGACGCCCATATTCCCGGATCATGGATCCCCCAACCTTCATCTTGAGGCCATGCCTCAACTTCCTCTCGAACTCAATGCAACGGCGTTCCTCAAACGCCACGAGCTCGGGTGCGAACCTGGACAAACTGGTAAAGGCAGCCTCAAACTCGGCCACTAACAAACCTAGCTGCTTGAGCTGGCAAAACTGGTCCCTCAACTTCTCCCTAACAGTTGGAGCTAGGAACTTCTTCTGGAAAACATCTACAAAGGCCTCCCATGTACCACCAATACGACCCCTCGTGAACTTCCACCACTGACCCGCATCCCTCTTTAGTTGGAAAGATGCCAAGGTCACCTTCAAAGCCCTGTCTTCGATGCCTATCATCTCAAACGTCTTTGTCATCTGTTCCAACCACTCATCAGCCTTAAGTGGCTCCTTAGGATCCCCAACAAACTCGTCCGGATTTGACCGGAAGAACTCCCTCTTCAGAAAGGAAGGCCCTGCATCAACAACCTCGGCCTGAACTGGATTCTCAGCTCTAAGAAAGCCGATGGATTCCCTCATAGCCCCTACTATCTCGCGGGCTAAGGCACCCAAGGCCTGCTACCCCACTGGCTCGGCCACATTGGCCTGGCCAACACCCTCCTACTGTGCCGGAATATCATCCGGTAAAGGCATCTCCTGCCTACCACGCCTACCACGTCTACCTCCACGTCCTCGTCCTCGTCCTCGTCCTCGTCCTGACATCCTAATAAAGGTAACGAAGAACATTAGCACATTCACTAATGTGTCGAAGCTATAACACTCGCGTCCTAATGTAATGGACAACTGTAATTCACTCCACGTAAGCACATAATCACATAAGCACCTACAGATTTTATTTCTGGATAATGATAGTCCCGAGGTGTTACTAGAGTTCTGGTTAGAAACAGCATTGATCAAGTGCTTTTCTAACAAGACTCACAGAAATCCAAGGATCCAATCAACATCCTAGAAAATAAATCTCATACCCAAATAGTCACATAAACATGTTATCACATAAGCATAAAACACTACCTCTAAGTCTCCAACAAGCGAGACGAACCCATTACGGTACTAACCACTTCCCGCATACCCAAAGTATTCGAACCCAGTGCGCTCTGATACCAAGTTGTAATGCTCTCAAAATAAACCCATCAATCATATATTCCTGACATAAGAGGATAAAGCATAATTACATTTCATCAGAGTATTCATTACAAAATGTATTACATGTTGACAACAAAAGTAAATGCCCTACAGGCTTACAACTTTCCAAGTCAACACTTGGATACAAAAAGAGTGAGTACTAACTCAAAACAGATAATAAGCCCTTGGCTTAATACACATGTAATACAAAAATGTAATCACAAAAGATGTCCCAGCCACTAAGCCTCTCAAGCTACGTCCTTGGAGGTGGCATGCTACCTGTACCTGAAAATAATGTCCCATATAGGGTGAGCCAACGCCCAGTAGAGATATGCTAAACATAATATGAGCAATAACTAAAACATAGGTATTTGATAAATGTTTAACTCATATAAACCAACCTACAATACAACCAGTTCCATAATCCTTCATTTAACATAACTCAACTGGTAAACATGGCTCAGAACCTGGCCAAACAACTTAAATGAGACTACACCTCATGCCAACAATACCTCAAACTGCCATTTTATGGAAATTGAGTCCGCGGGATTCTGCACCCATGTGTTTTTATTATCTTATGGCCATTTTATGGATATTTCATCCGCGGGACTTGGCACCCGTGGATAAATATTTTCGGATTTGCCATTTTACGGAAATTGCGTCCGCGGGATTCGGCACCCGTGTATAATTATATTCGAATTGCCATTTTACGGATATTGCGTTCGTGGGATTCGACACCCATGTGTAATTATTTTCAAATGGCCATTTTACGAAAATTGCGTCCGCGGGATTCGGCACCCATGTATTCAAATACACAACTTGATTAGTTTTAATTCACCTAATCATCATGCAGTGTCTACAACAATCAAGACTATCCTCCACCGATAGCCCAAAGCAGTTATTTCTAAACAGATAATATATGCCTCAACAGATATATAATTGACATTTTCAAAAGTGAGCGATTAATAAATCCAACTCCACCATTCTATCTCATAATGAGCCAATTTCATTATTCCCAACTCAATTTCATAATTCCATAACAAATGTCATTAATTACACTAATGACCCAAATATACCCAAACATGGCATTTTTCCCCCTAAGCTCAATATTAACCCAAAGGTCCAAATATTATCAACAACACCAATAATCTCATCTCTAGACTCAAATACACATGTATAGGCTCAAAATACAAAACCCCTCTTTTATACATTTTGAAACCCTAACACCCAAAATCACCCAACTCAACATTACATCAAAATGACCAATAGTTTATGTCAAAGACCACAGAAATGAGTAGTTATCCCTACCTCAAATTCGGAGCTCAAAGGAAGAAGGTGTAGAAATCTCGAAGTGCTCCAAATCAAGAACTTTTCGGATCAAAAGATAGCCTACAACAAGCTCCACACTTTTTACAAAGGGACTAAGGTGGGAGATCACTCTAACTAGATCAATACCTAGAGAGAAGTTGGGTTTTTAGAGAGAGAAGCTCTCCAATGGAGGTTTTCGAAAAGTAAGAGAGAGAAAGGAAGTTGAAAAGTGATTTAGAATGACCCAGCTGCGATCTGATATACGTATGACTCGCTCGAGCAGAGAATAGAAGGCTCGAGCGTCAAACACAAAAATTGGACCCGCTCGAGTGCAAGAATACCCGCTGGAGTGTCAAGACACAACTGCAAAACACATCCGTTCGAGCGCAAAGGGAAGCCCGTCGAGTGTAGATTACACTCGTCCAATACTTTTACAGACATTGCACAACCGCTCGAGCGCCAAGAGGCCCGCTCGAGCGTGATCCACTCGAGCGTAAGGAAATCTGCTCGAGCGTGAAAAACGCACCTGCAGAAGTTTTCCAAAGGCACAAAATGCTGAGAGTGTGTAAACTCCGCTCGAGCGCAAATGGACTCGCTCGAGCGGACCACCAAAAATCTGGGCAACTAGGAATAGGACTTAAGCATAACCAACCTGTTCGAAACACAGCCAATACATCCTCAAACTCAAATCTATGGAATTAAAGGATGACAACAAGACATATACAACAACCAACTCCACGGAACCTAAGTCCGGATATAACAATTAAAGGAGGAAAAGCCAGGATCGCTATAGTAGGTGGCATGTCGAAGGCTATGATAAATTTGGCTCTCCCATTGCATCTATAAATGGGTAGGGAATAGAAGGAGTTCTTGTGTGGCAATCACCTATGTAATCAGAGTGTAAGCAACAACGTGAGTGTGAATGTGAATAGAGTGATAGTGTTGTCTCCTTCTTCTCCTTCATTGTTGTAATCTTTGTATTTCTCTCCATCTAGTGAAATCTACTACTCGACGCCCGTGAACGTAGGCACATTGTCAAACCACGTTGACCTTCTGTCTCTTTTTTTTTTTTTTTTTTCTAGCCGTGTTTGGTGTTTGTTTTAGTCTCATAGACACAACAGTTTGGATTGTGAGGATTTAATTTGGTGGTTTTGTTTTTCTGGTTTCTTTTGATTGGAGGTCTTTCAATTTTGCCTTGGCTGGCTAACCTTCTAGGAATTTTTTATTTTTGGCTAGGCTCTTCAACATTGTTTACCTCTCCCTATAAATATACTAGCACATATGATACGCGTATTGGAACAATCTTTTGTGTAAAATAAATAAGCTGAAACCAAAACAAACAAATAAAATAAATTACTTATAGAATTTATTTACCGAACCAAATAAATATTTAAAAAGATCAAGTCGAGTGTGTGACACTCTGGCCTTAAGACAGATTCGCCCCACTATGGTGCTTACGGATAAAAGGCGTATATCTCTCAAGATATAATGATTTTCACAAATTGTAGTAGCACTCCAAACAATTTGTACGGTGAACCAAACCTATGTTCTATACTCTTAAATATTTCTCTAAAAAACTAGAATGAAGTATAATGCAAAGAGAGCACAAAGGAAAGCAAGAAAAAATAAATTTCAGAATGAGAACGTTACTGGAAATGTCCTGGCATTTATAGGGCTGAATAGGTATGAAATTCAAACCTGAACAGATATGTTTTTGAATGAACAGGTGCAGTTAGTATTTGAACAGATCACTGCTGGCAATTTCAATTTGTTGGAAACTACTGACAATTTGAAACTTGTCCTGGAAAAACTGAATCTGTTTGGTCTGTTTGAACCTGCTGGAACTTGGACCGAAGGACTGTTTTGAACAGAAAATTTCGTTTAGGAAAATTAACTTTTCTCGCAATTTTTTTTTTTTTTTGGAAAAAATTCAAATAAATTTTTGTCCAAAAAATAATATTAGAATCAACCCGACCCACAATTCACATCTACGCCAGGCACGGCCGATCGGTAGCGACGGCGCGCTCGTGTGTGTGTGGTGGTTTGAACCAAGGTTCACTTTGTCTATAACTCCTCCCTTCTACAAACTTGAGGTGCCCCTTGTGGCCCAACCCAAGTGTTGCCACGTAGAGCTTATATACATACACAAGCTCTCTTAAGTTTCCAATGTGGGACAAGCCTTATCAGGAAACCCACATTTTATTCCTTAATTGTCCATTCCACGAACCCGAAAACCACGTCAATTTCCGATTCACTCATAAATGGTTTTGATGAACAGTCTTCACCGTGTGTGTGACGCCCCCAAAAAAATACAATAAATACAACCCAAACATTCGTTAATAACTGCATAAATCGAAATAAATAGTCCTTTCATTACATGAAGTTAATGATACAAAAGAGTTTAACATAAGTAAACGCCCTATCGGCTTACACCTTTCCAAACCTTGACTTGGTGTCAACAAAAGGGAGACTAGCTCGTACAAATAAGCCCTCGGCTATTCAAAAATATATAATTCAAAACAAAGAAGCTTGTGCTCCCAAAGTCTTCCCAAGATATTGTCTTGGCGGAGGCAAGCCATCAATACCTGAAAATGTTTTTCCCAAATAGGGTGAACCATAGCCTAGTAGGAATAATCTAACACAATATATGAGATTTAACAAAGTTATATGTGCAATGTGCATATACAATGCTAGAAATAAAACATTCACATTTCATATAGTCATCAAATATCAAGTCCATATTACATTTCATTCTTTTTCCTCAATACATTTCAATACATAAGCCAACTTCATTATTTTTCAATAACCCAAATGAGACTACAACCCATTGGTTCAACAACTTCACAATCAATACATAAACACTTCCAATTGCCATTTTATGGATATTTTGTCTGCGGGATCAGCACCCATGTATAAATTTCGACACTTTTACCCAGGACACTCCGGCCAACTTAATTATAATGGAGTCTATCCCCTTTCTCCTCCCAAACAATCATACATATGTAATGTATATAAACACATAAACATACGTGAAGTACATCTTCTTTCTTCTCTCAAATAATCATACATATACAATGTATATAATCATAGTCATATTCAAAGACAACCAACAAGAGATTAGTTTCAATTCACTTAATCCAGATGCAATTTCTACAATAATCAAAGTTATCCTCCACCGATAGACCAATACAGATATTTGTAAACAGATATACAATCTCAAGACAGATAAATTATTCAAAATTTCCAATGATGTAAGTATTACATACTCAATTCCACCATCTATTCCAATATTCGTTCCATTTCATGTTTACAATACCAATTTCAACTATTTATACAAAATAGACATGATCATCAATTTAGGCAAAAATCCCTATTTCCAAAATACCAATCTAAATACCAAAATCACCCATTTTGACATACATGACTTCATTTTCAAACCACATGTTCACTTATTTCATTTCCACCAAAAACCCCTCTTTCACAATTCACCCAAACCCTAGGTTGGGCTCAAAATGTTCCCAAATCTCACCATTGTTACACAACCACAAATAACTAAGTTAAAAATTATAACCAAGTGTAGAAAATCCCTACCTCAATCAAAGAAGACAAGAAAAGCAAAGGAGGAACTCCAAGGATGCTCAAACCCAACTTTATTCGGTTCAAAATGTAGATCTTGAGATGCTCCAACTTTTTGTCAAATGTACTAGGGTGAAGAGATCAAAGTATCTAGGCCAAAATGTAGAGAGAGAGAGGGTCAAGATTTAGGTTTTTAGAAAGTTTTAGAGAGAAAGAAGGATGAAAAAGTAATATAAAATGTCACTTTCGCGACCTAATATACGTACAGTCCGCTCAAGCGTCAATGTCTACGCTCGAGCGTCAGACACAAAAATTTGTCCCGCTTGAGCGCAGAATATACACATCTAGAACGCAAGAAGGGACGCTCGAGCGCCCACCCACTTGAGCGTAGGAAAATGTTGCTCGAGCGTGTAAAACACTCTTCCAGTATTTTTCAAACTTGCAAAGTACTGAGTGTTTGCAAACCCCTCTCAAGCGCAAGACCAAAATTCTGGGTAACACAAGGTTTGAAAACTAAGCAACCAACCTATTCTAAACACACTCAAAATGCACAAACAACCAAATTTGGAAAGGAATAAAGAGCAAAAAACAATGAACAACATTCAGAAACCATAAACACAAGTCCGAAACACAACAGGTTATGGGTCAAAACTGGAATCGTTACAGTGTGACTTGCCATGCGGCAAGGAGCACGTCACCTCTTTGGACCCACCTCAAAAGACGTGTGGGACCCACCTTAATTTGGGCTCAAAGTTGACCCAAAATAAGCCTATGAAACCATAAATTCCAACAATCCTGTACATGAATGGAATTTGACGGAGAGAAAATGCATCAACATGATCTAACTATAGAGAGTACAGAAATTGGAAATATTCTGCAAAGGATAGGTAGCTTTTGGCTTTGAACCTTCCCTTATGAGACACTATTGGATTTACTAGCTAACCAATGAACAAGATGTCCTGAACTATTCAGCCATTTGTGTAAAACAAGACAATAGAACTCACACAGTATATTACCAGACACAGTTTAGTTCTCACTATTGTGTTCATTTTGGCTCTAAACGACCTGGTCTTTGATGAGTGCTCTAGAGAATTGTAGCCTTTCACAAATCTCATAGAACCGGCCCAGTTCACATTCACATAGGCGATTCTTATGATAAGTATCCTGCCATACTCCACTAGGTATTCCAAGATATAAGAATCATTAAAAGTATTACTTAGCCTAAAACGCTGCAGACATCACTATTTCATCATAGAAATGGGTAGGAGTTTGACTCCCCAGTGATCCTTATGAGTCATACACAACTCGGTTGTCCCTTTGAACCTAGATCTTAAGATCTCTAGTCAACTAGGTTGGGTTGCCGTTGTGGTAACTCTTATTTAATCGGCTTAAGTCCCATTCCTCTCGATGAATTCTCAACTAACTCTCTTGCTAACCCTTTAGTTAATGGATCTGCTATGTTGTCTTTAGACTTCACATATTCAATGGAAATAATTCCATTAGAGAGTAGTTGTCTCCCGGTGTTATGTCGACGATGAATATGTCGTGACTTACCGTTATACATATGACTCTGTGCTTTACCAATTGCTAATTTACTATCACAATGTATGCATATAGCAGGCACTGGTTTTGGCCATATTGGAATATCTTCAAGGAAGTGGCGAAACCATTCTGCTTCTTTCCCGGCTTTATCTAAAGCTATAAACTCTGATTCCATAGTAGGCCTAGCAATGCAAGTCTGTTTGTAAGATTTTCAAGATACAACCGCCCCACCAAGAGTAAAGACATACCTACTGGTGGATTTTGAGTCTTTGGTATCCGATATCCAGTTTGCATCACAGTATCCTTCAAGTACTGCTGGATATCTAGTATAATTAAGCCCAATATTTCGAGTAAATTGGAGATATCTTAGAACCCTTATAATAGCTTTTAGTGTTCTACTCCTGAATTACTCGTATATCTACTTATTTTACTTGTTGCATAAGCTATATCTGAGTGGATGTAGTTCATCAAGTACATTAAATTTTCAATAATTTGGGCATTTAAAAATAAACAAATTAACATCCACAGGTGTTCTAACAAGATGATCATCATCTTTGCTGAATTTGTCAACATCAATGTAATGAGGTTGTGACAAAACATAACCTTCTGATGTTTTGGTAATTTTCATACTAAGAATTACATCAGCAATCCCCATGTCCTTTATGTCAAAATGTTTATTCAACATTTTTTTGGTAGTTTTAATTATGTCATTATTACTACCTATGATGAGCATATCATCCACATAAAGACATACTATAACATAACCCTTGCTTGTGTTTTTAATATAAACACATTTGTCACATTCATTAATTTCGAATCCATTTGACATCATTGACTTGTCAAATTTCTCGTACTATTGCTTTGGCGCTTGTTTTAAACCATATAATGATTTAACCAATTTACACACTTTTATTTTCTTTTCTTGGAACAAAAA
The DNA here is from genome assembly GCF_055761805.1 of Camellia sinensis. Lineage (NCBI taxonomy): Eukaryota > Viridiplantae > Streptophyta > Magnoliopsida > Ericales > Theaceae > Camellia > Camellia sinensis. Next base: position 14,664,394 of record NC_138969.1, read on the forward strand.
ATCCTTCTGGTTGTTCCATGTAAATTTCTTCATCTAACTCACCATTTAAGAAAATTGTTTTAACATCTATTTGATGAATTTCTAGATTGTACAAAGATGCAATGGCAATCAGCATTCTAATGGATGTTATTCTAGTAACTGGTGAGTATGTGTCAAAGTAGTTAAGACTTTCTTTTTGTCTATATCCTTTGACCACAAGTCTTGCCTTGTATTTGTCAATTGATTCATTCGCTTTCATTTTTCTTTTGAAAATCCACTTGTACCCAAGATGTTTACAACCTAGTAGCAAATCCACAAATTTCCAAGTGTGATTTTGCAAGATGGATTCAACTTCGATGTTTACAGCTTCTTTCCATAAAGGAGCTTCAGGACTGGACATAGCTTCTTTGAAAATTAAAGGCTCATTTTCTAACAAAAATGTTAGGAAATCTAGACCAAAAGATTTTGAGATTCTAGTATGTTTACTACGCCTAGGTTCCTCTTCCTTATTTTGATTTATCTCTTGCTCTTGTTCTTGATCTTGTTCTTGATCATAACCAGTAATAGCATCATAAGATCTTTTATTGGTACTAGTCTCTTATCCAGCTTTATTCGGAAATACGTGTTCAAAGAAAGATGCATTCCGAGATTTAACAATAGTATTTATATGCATTTCGAAATGTTCTGACTTATGAATCAAAAATCGATATGCACTACTATTCTTAGCATAACCAATGAATATGCATTCAACTGTTTTAGGACCTATCTTAGTTTTTTTAGGACTAGGAATAGCCACTTTAGCCAATCACCCCCACACTTTTAAGTATTTGTAGGATGGTACTCTCTCATGCCACAATTGATAAGGTGTTTGATTCACTTTCTTTCAAGTAGGGATGTAAAAATGTCCCGCGGCCCATGGTTGGCCCGAAGCCCGCCCGTTGCCCAAGATAGACTTGGCCCATTTAGGCCCGCTTGGGCCCAAGCTAGGGCCTAGGCCATCTTTTTGAAGCCCGGCCCTATCCGCTTGGCCCAGTTCATCGACCCGCTTAAGGCCTACTTAGGGCCCGACCAGAAGCTCTGCCTGCCAAAGGCCTAGTGTATTTTTTAGTGAAACATAATAAACTTTTGGCAGAAAAAATTTTAAAAATTAAAAAAAAATAGCCAAGCTCGCTCAAGCCCGAGGCCAGGCCCACTGGCCCGAATACCCCTGGGCCTAGGTTTCATTTTTTGGCCTGTGGACCGACCCAGCCTGAATTTTTGGCGGGAGCTCACGAGGCTCAACATGGGCCCGGCCCGGCCCGAGCCCAGATAGACCGGGCAAGGCCAGATTTACACCCCTACTTTCGAGGTACTTTAGTTAGAATATAATTAGCAGAAAGTATTGTTTTCTCCCACAAGTTCTGACATAATACAGAACTTATTAATATGGCATTCATTATTTCTTTTAAAGTCCTATTTTTTCTTTCAGCAATTCCATTTTGCTGAGGTGAGTAAGGAGCGGTGGTTTGATGAATTATTCCATGTTCTTTACAAAACTTACCAAAAAGTGATTCATATTCACCACCTTTATTGCTTCTAAATTTTTTTAATTTTCTTACCAAGTTGATTTTCAACTTCATTTTATATTGAATGAAAGTTTCCAAAGCTTCATTCTTGGTTCGAATTAAATAAACTTAACTATATCTAGTATAGTCATCTATGGAAGTGATAAATATTTTTCCCACCACTAGTTTGAATTGATTTAAAATCACAAATGTCACTATGAATTAATTCAAGTGGCTCCATACTTCATTCAATTAAATGAAAAAGAGTTTTAGTTAATTTTGCCTTAATGCAAATTTCACATTTATGATTTAAATCAATGTCAAGTTTAGGTAAACATTCCATATTAATTAATCTACGCAAAGATCCATAATTAACATGTCCAAGTCTACTATGCCATAAATTCAAAGACTCAATCAAGTAAGAAGAAGATGTATTATTATTAATAACAGAGGGTACGACCATCATTACATTCATTTTGAAAAGGCCATCAGACATGTAACTTTTTCCTACATACATTCTATTTTTGGTAAGTACAAACTTCTCACTTCCAAAAACTAGCCTAAACCCATTTTTACTCAACAAAGATCCAGAAACAAGATTCTTGCGAATGTCCGGTACATTCAGCACATTGTTGAAAGTGAGTTCCTTTCTAGATGTCATCTTCAGAATAATCTTTCTTTGTCCTTCAACTTTGGAAGTCGAAAAGTTGCCCATAAAAAGTTGTTCACCGTTGTCCACTATAGAATAAGATGTGAACATCTTTTTGTCAGCACAGATGTGATGAGTAACACCAGTGTCCACCCACAATTCTTTTGGATTTCCAACAAAATTTGTCTCGAAAACAACTGTAGAAAGATTTATATCCTTAACATCATTGGAAATTTTGTCCACTTCGGTCATATTAGCTTGAGTAGGCTTCTTGCTTGATTTTCCTTTGTCTTTGCGTAAATCAGTTCCAAAGAACTTCTCTAACTTTTCACCGTGATTCACTGGCACAGTCACGACATAAGAAGGGATTGGCGCGATTACAGCCACCATATCAATACTGGTTCGAACATTAGTTTGACCAGTTTCTGTAGCCATGAATTTCAAATTATAAAACAAAATTATAATTAGAATTTTTATACTACACAGAAAATTAAACCAAAACCACATAATTAAATTCTATAAAAATAAAAAATAAATAAAAACAAGAATTGTAATTTTTATTTTCAATTAATTTAAAAATAAAATAAAATTTTATTTAAACAAATTAATTCGACACAGAAAAATATTTCTGTAACACTTCAAAAATTATTTCTCAAAACCAAAATTAATTTCTGACTAACTTCAGAAATAAATATTCTAAATTGTTAATGACTACCAGTATATTACTACTAGTTGTCAAAGAAAATAAACAATATATTACTACTATTTTTCAAACAGTACATTACTACTATTTGTTTTTTCAACCAGAATATTATTTTGTAAAACAACAGAAAATAATTTCTGTAAGAAGAAGAAAAGAAGAAAGGAAACAAACGAAAAATTCTGTATAAACAAAATAATTTGAATCTGTCTTAAGATTGTTGGAACAATTTTCTGTGTAAAATAAATAAGTTGAAACTAAAAAACAAACAAATAAAATAAATTACTTACAAAATTTATTTATCGAACTGAATAAATATTTAAAAAAGATCAAATCGAGTGTGTGACACTCTGTCCTTAAGGCAGATTCCCCCCGTTACGGTGCTTATAGATAAACGACGTCTATCTCCCAGAATACAATGATCTTCACAAATTGTAATAGCACTCCAAACAATTTGTATGGTGAACCAAACCTGTGTTCTATACTCTCAAATATTTCTCTAAAAAACTAGAATGAAGAATAATGCAAAGAGCGCACAAAGAAAAGCAAGAAAAAATGAATTTCAGAACGAGAAAGCTGCTAGAAATGTCTTGATATTTATAAGGCTGAACAGGTATGAAATTCAAACCCAAATAGATCTGTTTGTCAGTGAACAGGTGCAGTTACTGTTTGAACAAATAATTGCTGGCAGTTTCAATCTGTTGGAAACTGCTGGCAGTTTGAAACCTGTCCTGGAAAAATCGAATCTGTTTGGTCTGTTTGAATCTATTGGAACTTGGACCGAAGGACTGTTTTGGATAGAAAATTGCGTTCAAGAAAATTAATTTTTTCGCAAGAATTTTTTTTTTAGAAAAAAATTCAAATAATTTTTGTCTAAAAAATTAATATTATAACCGATCCAGCCGGCAGCGGTAGCACGCGTGCGTGGTGGTTTGTGCCAAGGTTCACTTTGTCTATAATTCTTTCCTTCTACAAACTTGGGGTGCCCCTTGGGGCCTAACCCAAGTGTTAAGTTTCCAATGTGGGACAAGCCTCATAAGGAAACCCACATTTTATTCTTTAATTGTCCATTCCACAAACCCAAAAGTGACATCAACTTCCCATTCACTCATAAATGGTTTTGACGAACCGTCTTCACCGTGTGATTTGCCATGCAATAAGGAACACGTCACCTCTTTGGACCCACCTCAAAAAACGTGTGGGGCCCACCTTAATTTGGGCTCAAAGTTGGCCCAAAATAAGCCTATAAAACCATAAATTCCAACAACAGTGTAAAGATTTGTGTTTATGAATAAAAAAGAAGAATAAAAATTGTTTAGGGCCTGTTTGATAACGTTTACGTTTTCAATTTATATTTACAAAAATTTTATAAACTGGTTTTTGTTTATTTTTTATTTATTTTTAGAAAAACATAAACTACAAACGCGTTTGGTTTAGACAAAATGTTTAAAAAAAAATTTAAATATAAAAAAGAGTGAGAAATGGCAAGTAGCGGCGAGTGGTGGGTCGTGACGAGTGGTGGCAGCAGAAGACGGTGGTGGAAAATGATGGCGGGTGGTGGTAGCGGAAGACGATGGTGGAAAATGGTAACAGGTGGCGGGTGATGGTGGCAGAAGACGGTGGTGGAAAGTGGTGGCAAGTAACGGGTGGGTGGGTGGTGGCGGCGGAAGACGATGGTGGAAAGTGGTGGCGGCGGAAGACGATGGTAGAAAGTGGTGATAGGTGGGTGAATGGTGGTGGCAGGTGAGTGGTGGATGGCGGGTGGTGGTGGGTGGTGGCGGGTGGTGGCACTGGGTAGGTGGCGGGTGGGTGGGTGACGGTGGCAGGTGGTTGATGGGTGGGTGACGGTGGCGAGTGGTGGGTGGCTGGTGGGTGGTGGGTAATGGTGGTGGTAGTAGTGGGTGGTGGATGGTGGTGGCGGATGGGTGGCAGGTGGGTGGTGGTGGTGGTGGTGGGTGGATGGCAAGTGGGTGGTAGTGGCGGGTGGTAGGTGGTGGTGACAGGTGGGTGGCGGGTGGATGGTGAGTGATGGTGGTAGTGGTGGTGGTGGTGGGTGGTGGGTGGCAGGTGGCTGGTAGTGGCAGGTGGTGGATGGTGGTGGCAGGTGGGTGGTAAGTGGTGGTGGTGGTGTGTAGGTGGTGGGTGGGTGGATGGTAGTGGCGGGTGATGGGTGGTGGCGGGTGGGTGGCAAGTGGGTGGTGTGTGGTGGTGGTGGTGGTAGTGGTGGCGGGGGGTGGGTGGTGGTGGCGAGTGAGTGGCAGGTGGGTGATGGGTGGTGGTGGCAAGTGGTGGTGAGGGATAGGTGGTGGGTGGTGGTGGCGGAAGACGGTGGTGGAAAATGGTGGTGGGTGGTGGTTAGTGTTGGGTGGTAAAAAAAAAAAAAACTCAAAACGTAAACTCATTTTTTGAGTTTATATTTTTTGGCCAAATTTATAAACTGAAACCATTGATTTATAAATCAAAAATTTACCAAGCAAATCTTTATTTGAGTTTTTAAAATTTTTATAAATATAAACTGAAAACGTAAGTGTTACCAAATGCCACCTTAATGTTTGTGCAATTTTAAATACCTGAAATACCTGAATCAGTTTAATTTTTTCACATAGTTTTAAATATAATTTTTTTTTATCTGCAAAAAAATAGATTTTATTGATGAAAAATCTAAGTACAATGAATACAATGATAGACAACAAATAAAGAAAAGGCACAAAGCATCAAAGCAGAGTTAATCAATACCAATCATCTGCTAGCATTATACCAAAATGTTGGTGAGAGACCGACGGAGACAGATATAGAAACAGAACAGACACCAAAAGAAAAAGCAGAGGAAAAATGAAAGCATCAGAGTACAAAAGCAGCAAAGAAACCACTTAGATCACCCAATCATTAGCCTAGTGTAACCTGATGTAATAATCAGGCGTATTTGAGACCATACATTCAAATTTGTAATATCTATACTATAATATAGTACATAATTAAGGTATTAAAAAGGGTTTATAAAAATATTTATACATTAATAAAAAAAAATTATAGAAATTAATAATTAAAATCGTAAAGTTTTTCATCAATATGTATTTCTCTTCTCTGGCACCCACTGGGGTGTTATTACCCTTTTTTAAAAAGTTTGTGATGCTTTGCTCTCTTTTTTTTTTTTTTTAAGTTTTAAATTGCTCATATTATTACTGTTTCAGAAAATAATGGCTAGCGATTATCAAATTCAATCCATTTTCAAATGCCAATAAATTTAGATGTAAAATTATAAACGCATTGCATTTGTATTGACTGCTAGTGTATGTATATATATATTTAATATTCATTGTGAATTTGATATGAAAACTGGGCATTTGTTATGAACAGTTCCAAGTCAGATGGCAGGGAGCTCCAGTGGCATTGCCTTGACTAGAAGGACCTGAATCTAAAATGGATTGGAGATATGGTATGGGGACGTTCTGTTTGCTGTGGAGATGAGAAGATGAATGATAGAAGGCATGAATTGCAACTATTCCTCACTGCATGCAAAATCCACCTGGCAAAAAAGGATACCAAAAAAAAATTTCATTTTGGGATTTTATAGTTCTCAATATTTGTATTTTTGTATACCTAATTCACTCTTAGAGCATCTACTATGAATGTGTTAAAATATGTTATATGACAAAAAAATTATAAAAATCTGATTCAATTTTGTATGTTGAGGATTTGTTAAATTAGTGACTATATAATGCTCTATCTATGCCGAATTTCATTAATAAAATTGTTTCTTTTTTCTAATTAAAAAAAATGTGTGTGTTAAAAAGTGTGAAGTCCACTTAAATGTGTATAAGTAATGTATGTATGGCCTCAGAAGAATTTTAAATATATATCTTAAATTTGTATTATGTGTAGTTTTTTTTTTTTTTTTTTTTTTTTTTTTTTTTTTTCTAATTGCACAAACTTTCTCATTTAAAATCAACGTTTTACATATGTATTGGTATTTTTGATTTCAAATGCACTTATTCACTGATACTATTTGGAATCATATTTAAAATTAAGTCACTATCTATCTTACCAGAGATTTTTAAATCCATTAAAATAAATATGTACACATAATAGTTCTTGTATGTTATGAATGTACATTTGTACATAGTCTATATAAAGTGAGTGTCGAGCAAAGGAAAATTCATAGTCTATAGAAGTGTATTTAGAAAAAGTGTCCCTATTTTGCTTCTATTTGTGTTAAAAAAAAAAAAAAATCATACGAACTAGGATTATTTAAAATTATAAATTATACAAAGGAAAATTCAAATGGTGGTGGAGGTTCTACAATGAAAAGCAAGCCCTATGGAGAAGATTAATTTGCAGCAAGTATAGCTCCAGATCAAGTAGCTGGTTCCATTCTCGAGGCTCTATGTCTAATTGTTCATGGATTTGGAAGGACATTATGGGGCTTGCACCAGAAAATTCTACTTTATTTTACTTCTTCCAGACTAACCCATAATTAGTTATTAGTAATGGGGCCAGCATATCTTTCTGGAAGGATATTTGGGTGGGGACTGACTACCTTCAGTTTAAATTTCCTTGATTATTTAGCCTTTCTTCTGACTAGGATGGATCTCTAAAAGACTTTATTGTTAGGAAACTTAGCTCATCCAATTGGAATCTTAGTTTTATGAGACCCCTGCTAGCTTGGGAGGATGAAGAAACCCATAATCTGCAAGTTGTTCTAGGTGATGGCCCACCATTAAGGCATGGGATGAAGGATAGCATGAGGTGGAAAGCTTCATCTCAGGGTATTTTCAAAACAAAGGATTTATTCTGCTGGTGGCAATCCAATAGAGGACCAAATCTATCTATGCCCAGATTTATTTGGAATACCATCTCACCACCAAAAGTCCAATTCTTCTCATGGCTGGTTTGGAAAGGTAGTAAAAACATCTATTTTCCTTCATCATATTGGTGTTCTTAGAGGGAAGGATGTCACTCAGTGTATCTTTTGCAAAGCTGAACCTGAGTCCTTTAATCATGTTTTGCTTCTTGGTCCATTCAGCTGGAAAGTTTTGGTCTGATATCATTGATTGGTGGGGCCTTTTTTGGGTTTGCCCAAGCTCTGTTGTGGATTTGTTTGATTGGTGGCTGGGCAAAAAAGTTAGGAAGAAAGAATTACAGATCTGGAAAGCCACACACTTGCTGTTGTTTGGTCAATTTGGAGGCTCAGGAATGATTGTGTGTTCAACAGTGCCTAGCCCAATCTCTTGGAAATTATGGAGCTAATCAAGGTTAGAATTGCAGTTTGGTTGAAGAGCCACACTTTTGGTTATTCATATTCCATCCACGATTTTGTTTCCAACCTAAAACAGATTAGGATGTGTATTCGAAGGTGATGAGCTCTGCTGCTGCTCTGCTGATGAGCTCTGTTGCTGCTCTGCTGTTAATAAATAACATTCTTCTGCTGCTGTTTTTAGTCATTCTCATACTGATTTTGATCAAGCAAACATACTGTTGCTGTTTGCTGGGTTGAGAGGTTGTTAAGAGGCTATTGTTGCTATTTGCTGCGTGGAATTCCTAGTGCTAATAGCTGTTTTGTCATTGGTTGAGATGGTGTTTGTCTTTTGTTTCTGGCTATCTCTTGTTTCTTGTTTCTTGTTTCCTCTTTTGCTTTGCTCTGTATGTTGGTTTCTCACCAACATGGAGCTTGGACACTGTGCTAGCAAATGATTTGGTATTCATCTTGGTGCCAACTTCGTTGGGATCTTGATGGTTCACTGTGATACTTTTTGTACTCTTCTCTTTATTGATGTATTTCGTCATACTTCGTATGTTTTTATCAATAAAGTTTTTTTTTTGGTTGATCAAAAAAACAAAAAAAAACAAAGGAAAATTCAAACTATACAACTAACTAGTCCTAATCTAATTGGTCATCATAACTTTTCTAACGACTTACTCATGAGGGGAAGTTATGAATTCAACCCCTTAAATTGAATTAGGAGGCAAGCATTTGGTGGTTTACAAGGATGAGGAGGCTAACTTCCATCGATACTAATCTAATAACTGACTTTCTCCGATCCAAAAAATAAAATTCAAAGTATATACAAAAGAAAAAGTACAAATTTATGTTTATTGTATCTGAATTTTTAAACGTTGTTATATCATATATTTGTATGTATCTACGTCAAGACTCAACAATCAGGTTGGTATTTTAATAATCATGTCGGCATCGAGCAATCAGAACAAAATAATTTAATTATGTCAATATCTAACAATCATAACAAAATAGTCTAACTTTGATGTGGAGATAAACCTCAAAGTGGACCTTTTGTAATTTAATGTTTTCCTGCCGAAGTTATAGTGAATCTTAATTTGTTCAATATTTAATGGTTTCCCCACCAAAGCCATAATAAGCCTTAATTTGTTCATTATTTCTTGGGGTCATATTAAACATATATTAAAAGAAAAAATAGTCTAACTTTGATGTGGAGATAGACCTCAAAGCGTACCCTTTGTAATTTAATGTTTTCCCTACCAAAGCTATAGTAAATCTTAATTTGTTCAATATTTAGGTTTTGTTTGTCATAACTTAAAAAAGTCAAAAAGTCACTATCATATCTAAGGCACATCATCTTACTTAAGTCACATCACCTCTCTACCACATCACTTCTGTTAGGTCCCTTTGTTGTCAAATTTCATAGATCAAAACCAAGGTTGTAACATTTTATAATTTTTCAGTTTTGGTCTTCCCGTTCGAGCGGGGAAAGTGACGCTCGAGCGAGGATTACACTCTCACAGAATCTCTGCTACGCCTGTAAGAAATACTGGATATGGTGATTCTACGCTCGAGCGTGGAAACTTCCGCTCGAGTGTGGACCTTGTATGAATCACGGAATATGCAGTCTCTGCTCGAGCGGGAATTCCCACGTTCGAGCGGACCACGCGATCTCAGATTCTATATATACACATGTTGGATCAATTTTAGGATTACTTCTCCTAGATCTTGTTTAAGGTTTTTTAGGGTTTTGTTTGAGTTTTTCTTCTGAAGATTTTTGTGAGTTTTCCTTGAGAAGATTGAATGAGTATTACACTCATGAATTGAGAAGCACATATCAAGGAGGTTGATCGAATACATACAAGAGTGTTAATCTTCGATGGATTCTGAAGATTCAAACGTAGAGTTTCAAAGGCGTTTGATTCTGTACGTAGTCGTTGATTCGACAAGCGAAGTTGTGGATTCAATTTCAGGTTGATCAGTTCCGAGACGAAGGCTTGATGAAAGAATTACAGAAGGTGTGAAGACAAATTGACTGAGTTGGGTAATTTGTGTATTATCCTTGTAACCTTTCTTTCTTCAGTAGTGGATTGATTAGTGGTGTTTTGCCCGTAGTTTTTTATTACAATTGAAGGTTATTCAATTATGGTTTTTCCACGTAAAAATCGTTTGTGTTGATTTATTATTTATTCAGAAAAATAGCAATCTAAATCACTTTCGTAAGTGCTTGATGATTTAGATTGCGTGTTTTGAATAATTGGGATTTGTAATATTTTAATCTTGATCTAATCACGAATCACTTAGGATTTTCAATTGGTATCAAAGCAGGTCAATCTGTATTTTTATCAAAACTATAGGAGTGTGATTTTGTGTGACTAGTGATATGGATTCTATTCGTGAAGGTAACTCGACCCATAGACCTCCTTTACTCGATGGTACAAACTATTTTTATTAGAAAGCTCGTATGAGAGCGTTTTTAAAATCCAACGACGAGAAGGTTTGGCATTGCGTGATCTATGGGTGGAGTGAACCTATTGTCACCATTGATGGTGTTGATATTCCTAAACCCCTTGATAAATGGGACACAACTGATTACCAAAACTCGAGTTGGAACAGTAAGGCTCTCAATTCCCTGTTTTGCTCCGTCACACCTGAAGAGTTTCGCTGTATCTGCACGTGTGAGGTAGCAAAAGAGGCTTGGGATATTCTTGAAACGATTCACCAAGGTACTACTTCTGTCAAAAGGTCAAAACTTCAACGTCTCACCTCTGCCTTTGAAACCCTTTTTATGCGCAATAATGAGACGTTTGATGATTTATATGCAAAACTTAGTGATATCGTGAATTCCTGTTTCACACTCGGTGAAAAAATCCATGAAGCTAAAGTTGTTGGAAAAATTTTGAGGTCTTTACCCGAGAGGTTCCAATCAAAAGTGACAGCCATTGAGGAGGCTCAGAATGTTGATACCCTCAAGCTTGATCAGTTGGTTGGAAACTTGCAGACTTATGAAGCCCACCAGATTTCAAACAAAAAACAAAAAGATAGTGTGGCTTTCAATAGTACTCATGAGACTGCATAAACTCTGGAGACAGAATTTGATTTAGAGTCTGAGATGACGGCTATGTTTACCAAACAGTTTAAAAAAAATTGAAGAAAAAGAAGCCTAATTTTAGAGACCCTATTTCAAAAGACAAGAGTAATGAAAAACCCAAAACTTTTCCACCAAAACCTGCTCAAAAAACTGAAAAGAATATTGTAAAGGTGCAAGGGGTCAAATGCTATGAATGTCAAGGGTTTGGCCATATTGCCCTTGAATGTCCTTCAAAAAAGAATCGAAAGAAAGTCTACACTGTGACTTGGGATAATGAAAGCGGGTCGGAGCAAGAACCCGAAGAACCTGAATCCGGAGAAGACGAGGATAGTGCTTTCATGGCATTTTGGTCCACTTTCACTCAACCTCTTCCAAAACCAGCGGAATTAGCTCGTGGTCAGAACCTGCATCATGCTCCCACCTTTGATGGGAGTAACTACCTGTATTGGAAGATCAGAATGAGGGCTTTTCTGAGAGCTTTTGACCCAGAAGGCTGGCAAGCCATTGAAGAAGATACAGAAAGTGCTAACAATCCGAACAATCAGAGAACCTTGATTACTATTCGTGGAGCAATTTCGAATGAAGAACAACAACGGGTTGCTGACTGCACAAAGGCTAAAGATCCATGGGAAATTCTGAGCCAATTTCATGAAAGAAGAGATTCACCTTCACCATCATCCAGCAACTTTCCCGCTTTAGTTGCTAGATTGGATGAGGTCAAGGAGAATGAAGAGCAAAAAGAGGATGATGAAACATCAGAAGACAATGATGAGGTTAATGGTGATGAACTGTGAAAAATCTAGAAATCCTCTAGATGTTGATTTGTGATTATGTTTCAATTTTAAGCAATAAAACAATCCCAATCAAACAATCAAGACAAATCGACACAACGATTTTAATGTGGAAAAACCACAATTGGACACCTCCAATTGTGATAAAAAAAACCATGGGCAACAGCCACAAAACAATCCACTAAGAAGATATAAAGGAATTACACAGGTATACTCTCAATTACCTAGCGAATCCACGCCCGAATTGAACCAACCTCTATGTGCCTCTTCCAACCCCGTCTTCACCTCGGAATTGTCTTGACGATGAGCCACTCCGGAATCCACCAAAGCTTCAGGCTCGAATTCTTCAGAATCCACCAAAGAACAACTCTCTCTTTTTTTTAGAACAAACAAATAATCCTTTGATATATACTCTTTAAATCATGAGTTGACTACTCAATCAAAACATCAAAGAAAACTAGCAAAATATCCCCAGATATAAACCTTAGAATCCAAAAAGAAGATCTGAAAGACTTGTCCAAGTTTTGGGAGAAAACCAACTACTTATAGAAAACCAAAGTAATCATAGTTTTGGAAGAAAACCAATTCCTTATAGAAATCCAAGAATCTGTGTTCGCGCGGTCCGCTCGAGCGTGGGAATTCCCGCTCGAGCGGAGGCTTCAAAATTGTGTGATTCATATAGGCTTCACGCTCGAACGGAAGTTTCCACGCTCAAGCGTCGAATCACACCATCCAGTACTTTTTCAGGCAAAACAGAGATGTTGTGAGCTTGCAATCCCCGCTCGAGCGTCACTTTCCCCGCTCGAGCGGGACGACCAAAATTAGAAAATCTGGAAAACTTGATCCTCTTACAACCTCGGTCTTGATCCATGAAAATTAACAAAGGCACGATTCGGGTTGGATTCGCATCTAATAAACTCATACCCTCACTGAAATAAAAGGTGCGAAAACAAATACAACTGAAAGGAGTTTTGTCAAACGTGGTTGCCAAGAATAAAACCTAACAATCTCCCCCTTTGGCAATGCCGTGACAAAACACACCTAACAAATAAAATCCTAAACACCCCAACCCATTACAGCCAACAAAAGCCAACTTCTTTCTCAAGGTCATGATCTGCAAAACAGTTATTAGTGTCACAATCTCCAAAACAACTATTAGTCCCACAAGAGTATATGAAAAAGCAATAGACATATAACACGATTAACTTGAAACATGAGATGGAAAACATGAATAGATGAAAACTAAAACTCATGAAAAACAACTCTCAAACAACAAAAGAAAGATCATAAACCACACAAGCAATGATATGACGATGTAAATATCAGGAGTATGCAAGAAGGAAATAATAAGCAAACAATGCATAGCAACATGCAAAACATATAGCCAATCTCCCTTACCAAACATATCAAAGTGTTCATGCTAAACAACTCTTGCAAAGAAAAAACAAACTCCCTTACCAACCCAAATCAAGATGAACCAAACTCCCCCTCACTAAAAGCAACCACAAACACTGAAAACAGTGAACAAGAAGAAAACAACAAAAACAATATGGTGGAGCAAGCAAGAAATCTCAGATTTGTACCTTAGAACACACAAGATTATCCAATAAACACAATTACTAGTAAACACCATGTGCACAGTCTGTAGAAGATTCCTCATGAAAGAAAGTGATGCATTATGTGAAAAACATAGATCCCATGATAAAAGTGTGTGTGTGACTCTTGGAGTTCGACAAACACTAGATTCAATCCTAGTAATGATCTGAAAGTTGGACCTCTGGCAAGAGAATCTAAGCACAACACAGGAAAGTCAAACCACTAGGAATCAAGGGGTATTTGGTGAGTAAAGGCGGAGGCTCCCCCTCAATCAATGAATCTTTTCTCTTTTTTTTTCTTTCTTTCTTTTGCACATTTTTTCTTTCTTTTGCATATTTTTCTTCTTCGCTTTCTTTTTCTTTTTCTTTTTCTTTTTCTTTTGCACACTCATTGGCGGCTGACACGCTCAAGAGTATGGAAACCGAACCAGAGAAGCATGGATATAATAAGGATGGCCTGGTTGGTGACGCTAAGGTAGCCTTTTCCTCATGGCTAGACTGCAAAGAATTAAGGGAAAAGCCGTGGAGGTGCAAAAAGATGGAAGGTGGTTAAGAGACTCAACATCGCCCATGATATACTAGTATGGATCAATTCCTCTAGAAACGCAAAAGATCAATGACAGAAGTCCATAGAGAAAAAATAATCACTAAGGCGGAAGACTCCAAAATTTGCTAATCCAAGAGTGTATTCAGAATGAGACATACTAATCAAAAAATACACACTCCAAAACGAGTAATGACCACAGAAAGCACACATATATTAACATGTAATGGATATTCTCATCAATTCCAATATGCACTAAGGACCACTCAAAAATTTCAAGCTTGCAAAACCATACTAAGAAAATCTTTTTGGGTTATTTTTATATTTTTTTAATTTTTTTTCTTAACCAAAGCAAGACAAAAAACGAACAAGCACACATGTAATGACAAAAAAAAAAAACACACAAAAACCCAAAAATTAAAATGACAAAACAAATTAACACAAGTCAAGTTTTCTCACCCAAACTGCTTTAGTACGAACAAAGTTGTGAGAATTGCAGTTCCTAGGTGGTGTCTTGACGTTGTGGTTCCTTTCCCCTACAATGGGAACCCTTCTCGACTTGGCTTCCAACTTCCAATTTTTAGGTCTAGGCAAAGACACTCTCCCATGCAACTTATAACAATAAGGGCGACTATGACCATGCATACCACAATGATGACAAATAAAAACAGGGTGTACCTTCTTTTCTTTTACCTTACCAACTCTAGGAAGTTTGAGAAGTCCATCCTTATGTTGAATTTTTTGTTCTCCCTTTCCTTGAGTTCTTGTATCATGAGATGTTGATGCACTTTGTTTTTGCTCTTTCTTACCACCAAAGCCAATGCCACTCTTGTCAGAACAGATTTGTTGAGACCCAATGATATTGTCCAAAGCCTTTGATCTTTTGTTCCAAAGACCAATGGTAACTATGGCACACTTGAGTACTTCCTCTTTCTTGATCATTAGTTCTTCCAAAGCAACTTGAGACATCTCGAGAGTTTCAATTTTTTCTTCATATGTTGCATAGATTTGTTGTAGCTCGTTCCTCTCTGTCTCACAAGTCAAGAGTTTTGCACAAAGAGCTTGTCGATCATTAGCTATCTTGATGGCATCAATCCTAGCCTCGGAAATCTCCTCATTTAGTTTGACATTCTCATTTTCACATGCTGTGAGTTTCATAGTGAGTTTGTCATTCAATTTGGATAACTTAAGAGATTCCTTATACAACTTTTCATAAGCTTGCTCAAGCTCTTCAACATCACTTCCCGAGGATTCATCATCAGTGGTAGTCTCAACAGGGCTCTTCAGATACTATGTTCGTCCTTCAGTTTCAGAAACCACCATGAAAGCAAGGAATTGTTTATGTCCTCCTTCACCTTGATCTTCATTGTCACTTTCATCTTCATCAGATTCTGATTCATCATCCCAAATGATGGAGAGGGCTTTCTTCTTCCTCAAACGAGTAGGGCATTCTGAAGCAAAGTGGCCAAATCCTTAGCATTCATAGCATTGGACTCTTTCAGAGTTCCCTTGTATCTTTCATTTCTCCTTCTTGGCTATAGGATTAATTTTGAGTTTATCTTTGCCTTTAGATTTATGAGTATAAGTAGATTCCAAAAGTTTAGGATTCTTTTTCAGAATTTTTTTTTAAAATTGTTTAACAAAAGCAGCCGTAATCTTGAAATCTATCTCACAATCCTCATCAGAATCCTCTCCAACTCCATGAGCACTACTAAAAGCAATATCTTTTTGTTTCCTTTTGAAATTTCTATGTGCCTCATAAGTTTGGAGATTTCCAACCAACTGATCTAGCTTGAGGTTGTCAACATCTTGAGCCTCCTCAATAGCTGTAACTTTTGGTTGGAACCGATCGGGCAAGGATCTCAAAATTTTTCCCACAACTTTGGATTCTGGTATTTTTCAACCTAAATTGAAGCTGGAATTTATAATGTCACTCAACTTTGCATAAAATTCATCAAAGGTCTCACTATCTTTCATTGAAAGGTTTTCGAAACTAGATGTGAGCCTTTGAAGTTTTGAGCGTTTCACCGAATGAGTGCCCTCATGAATAGTTTGTAAGATATCCCAAGCCTCTTTTGCGACTTTACAATTGCAAATACGACTAAACTCTTCAGGTGTGACAGCGCAAAAGAGAGAATTGATAGCTTTACTATTCCAGCTACTATTTTGGTAATCAATTGTGTCCCACTTTTCAATTGGTTTGGGGAAAGTTACTCCATCAACGGTAATTGTTGGTTCAGTCCACCCATTCATGACAGATTGCCAAACTTTTTCATCTATAGATTTCAAAAACGATCTCATCCGAGCTTTCCAAAAAGAATAATTGGATCCGTCAAGTAGAGGTGGTCGAACCATAGAATTTCCCTCACGAATTGAACCCATTATCACAAATCAAACAAGATCTCGTTCTAAAAGATATATTATTTTAAAAAAAAAATAGAACGACCCGCTCTAATACCAATTGAAAATTCTAGAAATCCTCTAGATGTTGATTTGTGGTTATGTATCAATTTTAAGCAATAAAACAATCCTAATCAAACAATCAAGACAATTCGACACAACGATTTTAACATGGAAAAATCACAATTGGACACCTCCAATTGTGATAAAAAAAAATCACGGGCAACAGCCACAAAACAATCCGCTAAGAAGATATAAAGGAATTGCACAGGTATACTCTCAATTACCTAGCGAACCCATACCCGAATTGAACCAACCTCTATGTGCCTCTTCCAACCCCGTCTTCACCTCGAAATTGTCTTGACGATGAGCCACTCCGGAATCCACCAAAGGTTCAGGCTTGAATTCTTCAGAATCCACCGAAGAACAACTCTCTATTTTTTTAGAACAAACAAATAATCCTTTGATGTATACTCTTCAAATCATGAGTTGAATACTCAATCAAAACATCAAAGAAAACTAGCAAAATATCCCCAGATATAAACCTTAGAATCCAAAAAGAAGATCTGAAAGACTTGTCCAAGTTTTGGGAGAAAACCAACTACTTATAGAAAACCAAAGTAATCCTAGTTTTGAAAGAAAACCAATTCCTTATAGAAATCCAAGAATCTGTGTTCGCGCGGTCTACTCGAGCGTGGGAATTCCCGCTCGAGCGGAGGCTTCAAAATTGTGTGATTCATATAGGCTTCACACTTGAGCGGAATTTTCCACGCTCGAGCATCGAATCACACAATCCAGTACTTTTTCAGGTGAAACAGAGATGCTGTGAGCTTGCAATCCCTGCTCGAGCGTCACTTTCCCCGCTCGAGCGGGACGACCAAAATTGAAAAATCTGGAAAACTTGATCCTCTTACAACCTTGGTTTTGATCCATGTAAATTGACAAAGGCACGATTCGAGTTAGATTCGCATCTAATAAACTCGTACCCTCACTGAAATAAAAGGTGCGAAAACAAATACAACTGAAAGGAGTTTTGTCAAACAGGGTTGCCAAGAATAAAACCTAACAAACTGCAACAAGCCTACGAAAAGCTTTACGAGGAATCTCTGAATTTCTCCAAAATCAATGATAAACTCTCTCTCAAACTCAAAGCATGTGAAAATGAAAATGTCAAGCCGAAAGGAGAACTTGTAGCAGCAAAGCAGAATATCATCAAGATCTCAAGTGACAGGCAAGACTTATGTGGAAAACTTATATCCTGTAAAACGGAAAGGAATGAACTTCTGAAGGTGTATTCCACATATGAAGAGAAGCTTGAAAGCCTTGAGATGCCAGAAGCTACATTGGAAGAGATAGTCTGTCAGAAAGATGAAGAACTCCGTATTGCTAGAGCCACTATTGCTATGTGAAACAAAGGGTCCAAATCTTTAAAAGACATCCTCGGGTTTCAACAAATGGGTTGTGACAAAAGTGGGCTAGGCTATGGTGCGACAGCTCACAAGAGACAGGCTCTACTTCACATGACCTGAAGACTCAAGCAAAAGGAAAGTTGAAGGTAGACCAGGCTAATCTCTCTTTTCATCTACCTAAAGTTGGTAAGATCAACAAAAGGGAGGTAAAACCTGTTTTTATTTGTCATCACTGTGGTAGGTATGGCCACATTCGTCCTTATTGCTATGAATAGCTTGGTAAGGTGTCTCAAAAGGGTAAAAATTTGAATACTTTTTGGGTTAGGAGACAACCTTACATGTCTAGGCAGAATACCAAGATTCAAGAGGGTATTCACAACGCCAAGACATTTACCAAGACCAAAAAGATTTGGGTGAGAAAAGATGATTTGACTTGTTTAGTTGTTCACACTGCCCTAAAGGCACATGACTCATACATGTGGTATCTTGATAGTGGGTGCTCTCGTCACATGTCCGGTAACAAATCCTACTTCACCTCCCTTGAAAAATATGAAGGAGGAATTGTTACATTTGGAGATGGCGGCACTTCTAGAGTCATTGGTAAGGGCTCTATAAGTGTTGCTGGTCTTCCTAAGCTCGAAAATGCTCTTCTTGTTGATGGTCTTAAAGCAAATCTTTTGAGCATTAGTCAAATGTGTGATTCCCACCATGAAGTATTGTTTTCAAAAAATAAATGTGAAATTTTGGATAAAAAGGGAAATACTGTCTTGCATGGGGTTCGCACATCTGATAACTGCTATGGGATTGTTACTACGAATGATCTCACTTGTCACTCTGCCATTATAAGTAATATTGATTTGTGGCATCAAAGATTAGGTCATATGAATTTCAAAAACCTAACTAAGATAACTAACAAAGAGCTTATGAGAGGAGTACCTAAACTGGGTAAGAATCTGAACCATGTGTGTGGACCATGTCAACTTGGAAAGCAAACCCGTGCCCCTCATAAAAAGGTGAACAGCTTTACAACCAAACGTCCTCTTGAATTGGTTCGCATGGATTTAATGGGTCCTACTCGCACTGAAAGCATTTGAGGTAAAAGATATATTTTTTTAACTGTTGATGATTTTACTCGATTTTCGTGGGTAAATTTTTTAAAGGAAAAATCTGATGCGTTTGATGCTTTCCAGGCCTTAGTCCTTAAAATTTAAAATGAACATGGTGTTTCTATTGGACGTATCATAAGAATCTGAACTGATCATGGTCATAAATTTGAAAACAGTTCGTTTTCGGATTTTTGTGATATGCATGGAATTAAGCATGAATTTTCTGCACCTATTTCTCCATAACAAAATGGAGTGGTTGAGAGGAAGAACAGAGTTGTTCAAGAAATGGCTAGGGTCATGCTCATTAGTAAGAAACTTCCTCCAAAGTTTTGGGTTGAAGCCCTAAATACTACTGTTTATGTCATAAATCGCGTGTATTTAAGGCCCGGCACTTTACAAACTCCATATGAATTGTGGAAAGGATTGAAACCTAATGTAAAATACTTCAAAACTTTTGAGAGTAAGTGTTACATTTTCAAAGATAGAGAGCCTTTGGGAAAATTTGACTCCCGAAGTGATGAAGGTATTTTTCTAGGGTATTCAACCACTAGTGGGGCTTTTCGAGTCTATAACCTACGAACTTCTTCTTTAATGGAATCAATCAATGTTGTTATAGATGACACAGGTTCACCTACTCCAGCAACAAATGAGGATGACAATGGTGAGTCTCCAATCTTGGATACTGAACTACAAAGTCAAAGAGAAGCTGAGGTCCAATCACAAGAAGTTATGACAGCACCATCCTCACAGGCCAGTTCTAGTCCAAAGAGTGCACAAAGAAACATCACTCCTAATGCTTCTGTCACCACAAGTCCTGAGTTCAAACCATCAGCAAGGGTGAAACTGAATCATCCAGCCCAACAGGTGATTGGAAGTGTATCGGATCGAATGAAAACCCGAAGACAGATTCGGGATGAGGTATCACATATGTGTTATGTTTCATTAATTGAACCTAAGAATTTTAAAAAGGCCTTGCTAGATGATAGTTGGGTCAATGCTATGCATGAAGAATTAGGTCAATTTGAACGTAACAATGTTTGGACTCTAGTTCCCAGACCTAAAGACATGAATGTGATAGGTACCAAGTGGATCTTTAAAAATAAATCTGATGAGAATGGTACTGTGGTTAGGAATAAAGCCAGGTTGGTTGCTCAAGGCTACACACAGGTAGAGGGTGTTGACTATGATGAGGCGTTTGCCCCAGTTGCACGTCTCAAATATATTCGTATTTTACTTGGTGTTGCTTGTTATCTTGGTTTCAAATTGTTTCAAATGGATGTGAAAAGTGCCTTTCTGAATGGGTACGTGAAAGAAGAGGCACATGTTGAGAAACCAAAAGGGTTTGAAGATCCTAAATGTCCAAATCATGTCTACAAGTTAGACAACGCTTTGTATGGATTGAAACAAGCCCTTCGGGCTTAGTATGATAGACTTACTACATTCCTTCTTGATTATGACTTTCAAAGGGGTAGTGTGGATTAGACCTTATTTGTGAAACATACTAAGTCTCATATTCTTGTTGTTCAAATTTATGTTGATGATATTGTGTTTGGATCCACTGCTGATCATCTTGTGAAATATTTTTCGGATTGCATGACACATGAGTTTTAGATGAGCATGATGGGAGAGTTGTCTTATTTTTTGGGTCTTCAAATCAAACAGTCTCCTTTAAGACTTGGATCCGGTCTAAATCCATTACTGTTACCACCGACCTTATTCGCGAGCTGTTAGGGGTTACTGAAAGATTCCCCATCTTCTATCCTTTTCCAGTGCGCCCCACTTGTGACTTTAATGAGGTTGCCCACACCCTTTGTGGTTTTCCCCATTCTTGGCCCTCTGGTTCCCTGATTAAGCAAAATGAGCTTCTCCCACAATTTAGGTTGCTCAACCTTATTGTGTGTGCCAATATCATTGTTACCACCCATAGCTCCAAAATTAACCAGGACCAAGGGTTCGTCCTTCAGTGCGTTGCTCAAAATCGTCCCATAGATCTTGCCACATTAATCATTCAAAAGATGGTTACTGCTTTTGAGCGCAACAATCTTGGTTTACCCTATGGGTGCCTCATAAACTGGCTTCTCGCCAAGTTTGAGGTCCCTGTTTTTGATGAGAATGAATTTGCGTCCCCTTCCCGGCCTTTCACCAAAAAGACTGTCTCCGGGAGTCAGTCTCATATTCGGGGGGTTTCTTCTGGTTCCAGTAGATCTGGTGCGGGTACTAGTGATGCTGCAGCCATGGCCGAAGAGGCTGAGTATGATGCTGCTGCTGCTAGCGGAGATATTGGTGAGGGGGAGCAGCTCCCTCCAGTTCGTACGGTTTGTGGTCAGCTTCACTCCTTTGAGAGATCTGTTGCTTCCCGGTTTGACCACCTCGAGGGGAGGATGGATATCTTTGAGGCCAGGCTCACCGATCTTGAGACCGCAGCTGATACCCAGTTCAGTGCGTTGGAGGCTTCTTCCCAGTGCATTGCGGAGTCCGTGGCTCAATCTTCTACTCAGCTGCCTCAGATTCTGTCTTTGCTTCAGTGCAGTCCCAGCCCCCTGCTCCATGATCTTTGTAGTTCTGGTCTATTTCTCTTATTTTTTGATCCCTCCCGGACAAAAAAAGGGAGTGGTTTTTCAATTAGTCCACTTGGTACACAGTTGGTACAGTTGTGATGAAACAATCGTTTTACTTTACTATTGGTTTATATCCTTCCTTGGTACAGTTGGATAGCTGTATGGTATAGTTATATATGTTGGATATATATTTTTTTTTTGATGGATGGATTTATATTTTGTTCTTTAATACAGTTCCACAGATTTTGGTTGGCATTGTGTGGTTGTTTTTCTTTCAGGGTGATTGTTCAAAAGCGTGGCTTTTTAGATTTTCATGGATACTAATGTTGGCTCATAGTTGTTGGTATTGTTAGTCTTGTTTTTGTGATTTTGATAGGAAAATTGGTTTAGTGATTTTGTTAAGGAAATTGTCTTAGAATGGTTTTGTCCAGGATTTGACAAAGGGGGAGATTGTTAGGTCTCTTTGATGTCAAATTTCATGGATCAAAACCAAGGTTATAACATATTATAATTTTCCAGTTTTGGTTTTCCCGCTTGAGCGGGAAAGTGACGCTCGAGCGGGGATTACACACTCACAGAATCTCTGCTTTGCCTGCAAGAAATACTGGATATGGTGATTCTACGCTCGAGCGCAGAAACGTCCGCTCGAGCGTGGACCTTGTATGAATCACGGAATATGCAGTCTTCGCTCGAGCGGGAATTCCCACGCTCGAGCGAACCACGCGATCTCAGATTCTATATATTCACATGTTGGGTCAATTTTAGGATTACTTCTCCTAGATCTTGTTTAAGGTTTTTTAGGGTTTTATTTGAGTTTTTCTTTTGAAGATTTTTGTGAGTTTTCCTTGAGAAGATTGAATGAGTATTACACTCATGAATTGAGAAGCACATATCGAGGTTGATCAAATACATACAAGAGTGTTAATCTTCGGGGGATTCTGAAGATTCAAACGTAGAGTTTCAAAGGCGTTTGATTCTGTACGTAGTCGTTGATTCGACAAGCGAAGTTGTGGATTCAACTTCAGGTTGATTAGTTCCGAGACGAAAGCTTGGTGAAAGAATTATAGAAGGTGTGAAGACAAATTGACTGAGTTGGGTAATTTGTGTATTATCCTTGTAATCTTTCTTTCTTCAGTAGTGGATTGATTAGTGGCGTTTCGGTCGTGATTTTTAATTACAATTGAAGGTTCTTCAATTGTGGTTTTTCCACGTAAAAATCGTTTGTGTTGATTTATTATTTATTCAGAAAAACAACAATCTAAATCACTTTCATAAGTGCTTGATGATTTAGATTGCGTGTTTTGAATAATTGGGATTTGGAATATTTTAATCTTGATCTAATCAAGAATCACTTAGGATTTTTAACTGCAAACCCAACCCATATCCAACCCATATTTCATAAAAAGTCAAAAAGTGCACTTATTTAGATCATCACAAACCAGCCCTTAATGCTTTTCCCACCAAAAACTTAATAGATCATAATTTGCCCAATATTTGTTGGGGTCATATTCAGGCCCAGTCCTGAGATTTCTGCAATCCAAAACCAATAATCAACTGATAAATTATAAAAAGGCCCTTCACATTTTTTTATTCATTGAATGAAAAAAAAAAAATGAAGGTAAAAGGCAAAAGATTTGTGTCAAAATCACAAAAATACTCAACATTACATTATAACAACTAACAAGTATCGTTTGATTTTCTCTCTTTTTACATTTTTAGAAGTAAATAAATAAATCATACTTGCATAATCTAGTTGTTTTACAAAATCATTTTTAATAGATAACAATGCTAATTATTTTAAATGGGTCTTTCAATTTTTTTAATGAGTCAATTTATTTTAAATTAGTTTGGGCCTTCCTTAATTTTTTGAATTTAAAGCATACCTAATATATTACACTAAATTATAATAGGGGGACCCTTTTTTGGATCTATTATCAATGGATAACAATGTTAATTTTTTTGAATGGGCCTTTCAATTTTTGAATGGATCAATTTATTTTAAGTTAGTTTAGGCTTTCTTTAATTTTTTTTAAACATAAAACATACTTAATATATTACACTAAATTATAATAAAAAAGATCTATTTTTTGAGTTTATTTTAAGAGACCTTAGACCATGACTTGGTGAGTCTATACTTAGAGTCGGCCCTGGTCATATTAAACCTAATTTTTCTTTTAATATCGCTGGATATTTTTCATTTAAATTTTTCTGATTAGATAATAGATAATCAAATCACTATCCCTAGTCAGTACCTATTAAAGAACATTTAATGACAAGTACATATGAGAGCGTTGTAAAGAGAGGACAACAATTTTTTTTTAATCGGTTGCACATTATAATCAACTTAGATCTGTATTAAAGGCGACGTGATGGTAATATGATGTTAATTGACATTTAATTGTACGCCGTCATAATTTAATTCATGTTGCAGTTGTTAAACACCATCTTTTCTACTTCTTTCTTATTTTAATTGGACCCTTTGTAGAGGTTTTTTGGAAAGTTGATAAAAGTTAATTTTTTTTGACTTTTTTGATAAAAAATTGAATTGTTTTTGGTAAAAAATTGATTTTTTGGTAAAAAAATTAAAAAATTAATTTTTTACCATTATTTCCAAAATGACACGTAATTTAATGTTTTCCCTGC
The DNA here is from genome assembly GCF_055761805.1 of Camellia sinensis. Taxonomy (NCBI): domain Eukaryota; kingdom Viridiplantae; phylum Streptophyta; class Magnoliopsida; order Ericales; family Theaceae; genus Camellia; species Camellia sinensis. The sequence goes on from NC_138969.1 coordinate 14,688,639, forward strand.
CAAAGCTATAGTAAATCTTAATTTGCTCAATATTTAAGGCTCTTCCCACCAAAAACATAATGGATCATAATTTGTCCAATATTTGTTTGGGTCATATTAAACCTCATTTTTATTTTAATATTGCTGGATATTTTTCATTTAAAATTTTTCTAGTTAAGGTGGTGTTTGGCAAGTGGTTTTGTGGCTAAAATAGCCACAAAAGACAAAATAGGCTATTTTAGTCACAACAAACAAAATATCGTATCTAACACATAATCATTACACTATTCTCTCACAAAAAAAATCAAAAAAGTAAAAAGCCAAAAAGTCATTCTCAAACCAAATTTTTTAGTCCAGATTAAAATAACCAAAAAAGTCAAAAAATTAAAAAGCCAACCCACTTCTTAAATGGAGGCTAAATAATAGATAATCAAATCATCATCCCTAATCAGTATCTATTAAAAAACATTTAATGACAAGTACATATGAGAACGTTGTAAAGGAGGACACAATTTTTTTTTTAATCGGCCACAATTATTTTAAGATAAGACAACAATTATTGTTAAACATTATAAAATTAATGACGTCTTATCTTTCTGATGTTTAGCACCCGTCAGTAGTCACTTATAATCGGCATTATCATAAATGTCATCGAATAGCAATCTGTGGACATTATAATTAACTCATATTTGTATTAAAGGCAACATGATGTTAGCCCTGTTTACTAGAGCTGTGAGAAAGTACTTATAATTTATGGCTTAACAGCTTATACCTTATAACTATGAATATAATCTGATTTTTGATTTATAAATTAAGCATCTCCTGCCCCACTCAAAGAATAAGCTGATTTCTGACTTACAAAAAGTTATAAGCTGCATTGTTAAGTTAAACCAAACACATCAAAATAGCTTAAATTAAACTGAAAGCTAAAATAAACAGCTTTTAAGCTGCGCCAAACAGGCACGTTAATTGACATTTAATTGTACGCGGTCATAATTCACTTCTTGTTGCCGTTGTTAAACATCATCTTTTCTTCTTCTTTCTTATTTTTAATTAGATTGTATCATGTAAAATAAATTTAAATTAAAGAAATAACTCATGCCCATACTTCGGTTAATCATGAGTCACTCAATTTGTAAACAAAACAAAATGGAGCAACTTTTCAACTTATTGATTAAGGCTTCATATAACGAACACAATGGAGCAATTGATATGTTAATTGAATTTGAAAATTGTAAAATGAAAAATGTTTGGTAGCTCAAAATTTTGTGGCTCAAATGGCTCAAATCTGTCAAAACAACGTCGTTTTATACTCATTTACACTCAAAACGACGTCGTTTTGAGTGATTTGAGCTATTTGAGCCACAAAATTTTGAGCTACCTAGCATTGTTGTTGTAAAATTAATAATAATAATTTAAGCCGAATTTTTTGGAAAATCATAAAATCTCATTCTCAACCCAAATCTAATGCGTGTTAAACCTGCCTTTCTCATCCCTTACCTTGACCTGGTTCGAGAGATACCATCTTTGTCCCAATTAAACAATAAAAACAATAAAAACTGATTTTGAAAACATTTTTTTGCAATGATTTTACAAAATTTTAAACCTTTTTATAATATTTTTAAAATTAATTTTCTTATCATAATCCTAATATTATACTTATTCTCTCGAGCACTTAATGGTATTTTCCAAAAACTTAAAGTATTAATTAGTCTTACCTACACTTATTATTACTTGCCAAAAACTTAAGAAAAATGCTTAGATATCCTAATAAAATTATCAATTTTTACCCAACACTCATATGGTGTGGGACCGGGACCCATATGAGTGTGGACTCCACATTTGAGTATTTGGTAAAAAAAACAATTAGTAATTTTGTTGAGATCCCTAACATTGTTCAAAACTTAAATTGTATACCTTTCTGGAAGAATTGTAATTCAGTGGATCCTCTCAAAATAATTGCAAATTAGTGGAATACTTTATCAATTTTAATAATTAAAAGTGATAAACTTTTTCACAAATTTACAATTATTTTGAAAACACTCCACTGATTTGCAATTTCTCCTACCTTTTTTGTGAAAACAAGGCCAAAAAAAACCTAGTTAGAGGATGTCTATATATATATATATATGTATGCAAGAAAACCTAAACCAATCCAATACAGGTTGCTAAGATGAGAGGCAGAGGCATCAACATAGAAGGAGATGAAGATGAAGATGAAGATGAAGACAAAGATGGAGTCTCAAAAACTCCATTGATGAAGCCAGTGGATAAGTGATTTTACCAGAGTTGTGATATGAATCTACAAATCATTCTCTCTCTCTCTCTCTCTCTTTCATATGTATTTTTGCTTAATTTGCTTGTTTGTTTTTTTGTTTCTTGTGATTAAATTTGATTTTTTTTTTTTTTTTTTTTGGGTGGCTAAAATTCAATTAGATAATGCCAAAGCAATATCACCCATTGATGAAGAGAACATGATTGAGGGTATGATTAGGGTTTCTCTGAGCCAACAATTGTTGACTAAGAATATAACGTCCCAAATTTCTAGCCCAAATGATAATGCAACAATCATGCCTCTTTTAAAGGAAAACCAAATATAACTTCTCATACTTGCATTACATAATAATAATAGTTTCTCATGCGATATTACATTGATTCAACAACAAGTAAATAACCAAATAAGCACCCCCAAGGGTTTACAATCTTCCAAGATTTAAGCCCGGCACACGAAATGGTTATTCAAACCAACACATACATAGCCCTTGGCTTACAAATAGGATCACAGCAAATGAGAACTTTAGTGCTCTCAACACACACATTTTGACGCCCTCAATTAGGCGAATTCACCATGTCTTTTTCTGTACAAAAATCCAATAGGGTGAGCATAAAGTCCAATAGGAAATCCTTAACAAAGTATATATATTTTATACAAGTCTAAAGATATGAATGCACATACCATGCAATGCATTTTTGAAAATAAAACACATCTTCATCTTTTGAAAACCATCATGCTCAACGATGTTATGCAACTTCAACTATTCAAAATTTATCAATTTAATTAAAGGGGTCGGTAAATACAACTCTAGTAATTCCTAGGTCGATGTCTGCAAGTAGACTATACGAGTACTATCAATTGTCATTTTTACCGGTATTAATCAGAAGACTCGACACCTATCCGTGCGACTTTCTGGTCTTTCACTAAGGACACTCAGGCCAACTTAAACAATTTCATCTACACCACTTATCAAGACTTACCACCGTATTTATCCCAAAACCATTTCATGAAAACCCATTTCCCAACATTCTTTTCTCAATGCAAATTTCCAAAGCTTAACATAGTCCAATGAATTGAAATGCCAATATATGCTTAATAATGCAATGCAACATTACTTCCATACTCAATTGTTCCACACAATATACCATTGTGATCAAAATTTCCAATCCTCTTTTCAACACAATTCCACAAGATGAATATATATATATATATATATATACTTTTATATCCAATTCATTTAAGAGAATAACGTAATTCCCACATTTCGAGTAATCTCAACAATTTAGTCAATTCAAGACTAAATCAACATTTTGACAACAATTTCCAAAATAAACAACATTTCTCATTTTTTTTTTTTCACAAAATTCGTTATTTATATATGAATAAACAATTTTTAAAACATCCATTTATTTTGGTACACAAAATAAATATGACAACATCTTCCAAAGATTGTCAACATCTTTCAAGAAAAGACCCAATTTCTAGGTTTTCTCACCAAAACCATTCATCTCCAAAATATTTAGAAGAATCTCCCCAAAATCATCTTTCTTCAATCAATATGGTTCAAAACCTTCAATTTCTATTTTAAAAGGAAAAGAAATTAAACCCTCTTTCAAAATCACTCATCTTATTGAAATCAACAATCAATTTCTCAAAGCTAATCAAAGGATGATTTTAAAAATCATCTTGATCTTGCAAAAACATATATATAACTCGAAGAAAATCCCTACCTCAAGTTTTGAAGAATAAATGAAATGAAACCCCCAAAATCAACAGTGTCGAAACTCGGTCTTCACCGCACACAACGAAACCCTCGAGATGATAATCAACTTTGGTGAAGAACTTAGGCCTAAATCCCAATAGATTTGGAGAAATCAAATAGAGAAGATGACTTTTAGAGAGAGAAACTCCCGATCGGGAATTCTAGAGAGTTTTAGAGAGCGAGAGAGAAGACTGCAAAAGTGATATGAAATATCAGATTCACGAACTGATATAGCATGCTCCGCTCGAGCATGAAATGCCCCGCTTGAATGTCAAATACACTAACCTAGTACTTTTGTAGACAGGTCAAACTTCTGAAACCAAACATTCTTCGCTCGAGCGCATAAACGGCCACTCGAGCGGACAAGCAACTTCGAATGCATTTTGCATTTTTGTTTTGGGGGCACTGCCCCTCAACCTTGCCAGGGCACTGCCCTAGGACCCGCCAAGGGGCGCTGCCCCCTAGACTTTCGCGAGCTGACCGAACAGCTCGACCCTCGCCAGGGGCGCTGCCCCCTGGACCCCCACGAGCTGATCGGGCAGCTCGACCCCCGACCGGCCCAGTCGAAGTGGCAAAACATGAAAGAAGGGTCAAAACCGCAATCGCTACAAGCTCATATTTAAGTTTGAGAAAAGTCCAACCCATTTAAAAAATTGTTTCAAATTTACAAAATGGCTTTCTATTGTCCAATTGGTATGGAGTTAGTATGTCTCAAACCAAGTTAGGGTAAGGACAAAATAGGCAACCTTAATATGTATGACGTTTTGGACAATGATGAGATTTGGTCACCTAACAAAAAATGTGATTATTTTTATAAAAAAAAATTAGGTTAGATAATTTCTTTGTTTGTTTTACATTTTCTATGTCAGTAATGATAATAGAGTGAAGTTAACTGTTTCAATTTAAAAATATTTATAAAAACACGGATTATAAGTGATTGTGGATGATTGCAAAATGTCATACATATAGGACGACATTTATTAACACAGTTACATACATATGTCTGATATAATGATTTTTAAAAATATACAAAAACACAATTATATGCTTTTAGTTTTTTTTTTTTTTTTTTTCTTTTGTATACTTTAAATTTTCCTTTGTATATTTTAACTTGTTCATTATTGACCCATCACACTAGAAGTAAAATAGGGGTTACTTTTAAATGCGCCTCTAATTTCTTTACACTCACCTTCCTATATGTATAGAATAATACTATATGTACTAATTATTGTACTAGTCTTATTTCGCATTAATTTTACAAACTCATTGAAGACAACTTTATATAACAAACACAGTTATTGATATAATTAGTGTTGTTTGATTTTATTTTTATTTTTTAAATTAAATACAAGAAAAACCTAGTCAAAATTTTCTTATTCAAGGGCAATCCGACCAAATTTCAGCTTCGTCCCATACCTCAAGCAAGTTAATACCACGTATAATCTCCCTGTCTTAACTTAGTTTGAAACATATAATCTCCATCCCAAATTAGGCAATAGAAGTCCCCTACCTAAGTAAATTAGGATTTTGTTAATAAGTGCTTGGCACAAAAAATAAAAATAAAAATAAAAATTACAAGTTTTCATCCATTTCAAAGTACTTACAAAAAGTGTTATGAAAAAAAAATGTAAAATAAACAATAAAGGAAAATTAAAAAGAAACAAATCTTTTTTTTAAACCCATTCTATAGACCCAATGATGTGTAGCCGATATGATTGGTTGATAATTAGAAAAGATATGAGAGAGAATGCGTGTTAATTTTAATATCGTAATTGATTGACAAATCACTTAGTTTGAAAATTAGATCTAATTTTTGGTCTTAAATAGTAATACTCATAAATAAAATTAACCATTATCCAAGGCATTTACTAACACTTGCCAAAAACTTAAAATGGAAGAAAAATAAATAAATACAAAATAAAATAAAATCCTAGACAGAGAGAACTGGATGTGTATATATATGTATGCAATATGAGAAAGTTGTGGCATCAACTTAGGAGAAGATGTAAATGAAGAAGGAGATGAAGATGGAGTCTCAAAAGTTGCATTGATGAAATTAGCGGCTAAGCGATTTTACCAGACTTTTTGGTGTGGATCACTACATATCTTTTATTCTTTCTTTCTCTCATATGTAATTTTAATTGATTTCTTTGTTTGTTGTGATTGGTTTCGATGATTTTTGTTGCTGAAATCGAACTAGATCTTGTCATTGATTTTTTAGTGGAATTCATTCTCGTAATATAATTTTATTGAGTTGTCAATGTAATATTGAATTGTCACGGTTGATTGGAAGTAGGGACAGATGAACAGTGATATTGGATTTTGTTTCAAAATTTTCATATAATTATATTTTTATTTTATTTAAAAGTAATGCTAGATATCCCAAATAATTTACAAAATATTTTCACAATCCTTTTTGATAAAATATTTGATTGATTATTTGGGATACCTAACATTTTCCTTATTTAATGATTATTAGACTTTTGAACAAAAGACATACTCTGTTTGGTTATTCATGTTTCGAATAAGATTTTGATTTTTAATTCTTATCTTTTAGTTTTAGTGAATTTTTTTAATGTTTTGGTCAATTTTTTTTAGATAAATATAATTTAGATTTTACTCAAAAAGTAAAATATTTGAAAAGATTTTTTTTAAAAAAAATCAATAAATACAAAAAATTACGAAAATATACTGAACCTTTGAATATTTTTTGTATTCACCCTTTGCCTTGTTTTAAAGTTTTTCCCTCATTTTGTTTTTTTGTATTAAAAAATAAAACTACGTTAAAATGATTCTTGAAAAGTGTTGTGTGACTATAATACTTTTAAAAAAAATTTTAAATCAGAATTGTGTGACAAATTATTTATGTCAAGTGGAATTTTATGACAATTTTTTTTAGTTTTGTTTTTTTGTTTTTTTTTTTGTGAGAAACCCTAGGGACCGTGTATATATTAACCCTATAGGGACCCTGTATACCCAACCCATCACAACTCATCAATGGCGCCTGAGATGAGAAGCTGCAGCATCAACCAAGATGAAGATGAAGATGAAGATGGAGTCTTGAAAATTCCATTGATTAAATCAGTGGATAAGCGATTTTACCAGAGTATTGGTAATGATCTCTACATATATGTAATTTTGACTTGATTTCTTTGTTTGTGATTGATTTTTTATGACTTTTGTTACTGAAATTGAATCAGATGATGTCTTGTGTTTTGCCTTGTAAGCCCGTCTATGAAGCTCCACATCCAAGTGCTCTAGCCAAGCTGGTAATTCTATCTGCCTCTCAATTTTAATTTAACTATATACATCTTCCTTTTTTTTAAAAAATTTAAATATATTTTTGGTAGATTTTGCATTTTTAAAATTTTTCCAGAATACTTTTATATAATTAACTGTCCAAATAATCAGATTCAGATTCAGATCAAAATTTGCAATCTCTTATGGGTTTAATAGCATATTTATCTAAGATCTGTCTTTATGAATAAAGATGAACATAACCATGATTGTGGAGTTTTAAATTTTTTTTAATTAGTTTGATTTTTTCACAGTGTTGATTGCTGTAGAATCAACAACAATGTATTCAACTAATTTCATTTATGATTTCTTTTTGAAGCAAGTGAGACCATTTTTCCAAATCAGTTAAGATTATAAATTAAGATTTTCTCTCTCAAAATTTGGACATAATATAGTAATTGTGATTGTTTTGCGAACCCTTTATCATACAATTTTTGTTCCCAAAAATAATCCAAAATATTATATTTTTTTTCAAATGTTCATCTTTCTTAGTAATTACTTGTAAGAGGAGTTAATTTAAGCCCACTAAATTATTTAGGCCCAATAGCCCAAGATTAGTGGGCCCGAATTTATCGCAAGTCCAAGATTGGTGGATTTGGATTTATCGCCGTCAAACGGGTTGAATGGCTCTAAGCCTCGAAAGGGTTCGGATCCACGAACCTAGAGACTTACTCAAGCCCGGACTCGAAAGGGTATTAAGCAAGCCTAGAGATCCGAGGCACTCGGACTCGAAAGGGTTTGGATCCACGAACCTAGAGACTTACTCAGGCCCGGACTCGAACGGGTATTAAGCAAGCCTAGAGATCCGAGGCACTTGGACTCGAAAGGATTCGGATCCACGAATCTAGAGATCCGAAGCACCTGGCTTCGAACGGATTCAAACGCAATCTAGAAGTCGCTCTGTTAATGAGTCCCAGAACACTTACGGGCTCGGAGCTTTCCGGGATCTACGCACCAGAACCATGGGCGTAATGGAGTTCGAACAAAGGACCCGATCCCGAGGACGGTGAGTGGAGATAAATTCACTCTTCGGTTAAACTAGCCTATACCTGGGTCGAGGTGGCACGATCTAGGGGGTCCCTGAGACTCGGCAATATTTGCGGCAGGGCGTTCTCTTGAACTACCCCTGACCTTTATGCGGCAGGACGTCCTCTGGGACTACCCCTGACCCTTTGGGATGATTAGGGATCATTGGTTAGGTGTGGCTAAGAAGAAGGGTTCGCCGAGAGGTTGATCTCCTCTTCGGGGTTTTCTCATCCTCGGAGAAGTCACCTCCTCGGAGAGGTCACCTCCTCGGACAAGGTGGTTAGAGAGAATATCCCCCATGTGCCTTGCACATGGGCTCCATCCTACATCACGAGGTGCCTATAAATAGCATCCACCTATAGCTTTACAAGGGATGAATTTTTGGGGAGATGACTCTTGGGAAAGAACTAATTTCCCATCTCCATTATCAACCTTGAGAGTGAAAGTGGGAGATCCATGGGAGAGCCTTGCCATTATTCTTTCTCTAGCCACTTTGCCTTCTTCTTCACCCAATCTCTTATCTCCATCATCTCCTTTCTTTTGTGTTTCTTGAGTTGAGACCATTGAAGAATCTAAGCCTCTCATCATCTTCTAGAGAATTCGAAGTTGTTCTTCAAGGATCTTCGAAGATCTTCGAATTTTCCAACTCTTTTCTTGAACCCTCTCCTACATTTTGGCGACTCTGCTGGGGAGGCAGATTGGTTAATAGTCTCAACGAGATCTGGAATCCACACAACTCCAACAAGGATGGCAGGAGAAGATGAAGTTCACCAACAAGGATCCTCTAATGGTGGTGATGACAGAACCACGGCTCCAGATCAACCACTTTTGCTTGAAGCCATTCAAGGACTTCAAAATACTCAGCAGGAGATTCTTACCACTCTTCAGAATCTCACTCACACCATGTTGGTGATGAGTTCTAACTTTGCACTGGCGCCAAACGGAAATCAAACTGGTGGTGGAGTTATTCCCGCCGGAGCGCAAAATCAAATCCAAGGAGAAGTAGGCCCCAATCAGCCTATGGCTCATGGCAACACGGCCACAGTAACACATGCTCAAACCATAGTGGGCGGCAGCAGTTTGCCCTTGCCCAGGCTCCATGGCGTGCGAAGCCAAGATCCAATGGTGACGAGGGGAGTTTCTGGTGTAATGAATGGCGCTCCGACGACTGTTGGTGTCCAGCAAAACATAAGGAGCATGATGGCGCAAAAGGGAGCTCTGCCCGTACCTAATCTTGTTACGCCATCAATAAATGTTACCCAAGCACCAAGCGGGCCTCCTTTGGTGCCGACAACAAATCTGTAAGCACAACCCGGTATAGCGGTGCTGTACGGTGGACTCTACGGGACTCAATTCAATATCCCATCACCAACTGGCTTGTCTATAGGCGCTGATGGCCAGTATCGTCAAATGTCCTCACCAATGATGAATTCGCAGCACCAGAATGGCCAAGTCGCCCCTAGCTCAGTCTTCGGGTCCATAAGCCAAGTCCCGGGAATACCACCATCAAACTCTCTCCCTCAACAGTTTCTCACTCTCGCCGATGTGCAGGCCATGTTCGATCTCGAACGGGGCAAGAGGACCTTACCCTCTTTGCCTGATCCAGACGTCAAGCCGCCTTACCCCATTGAGATGCTGAGCTATCCATACCCTGAGGGGTATACAGTGCCGAAGTTTATCAAGTTCGACGGAAAACAAGGAAATGCCCGAGAACATGTTGTGTGATTCATCGAGACTCTGGGTATTCATGGTTCAAACCACGTCCTCCGGCTGAGAGAATTCTCTAAGTCCCTCACCGACCGAGCATATAGTTGGTATGTTAATTTGGCCCCAAACTCTGTCCGAAGTTGGGAGGAAATGGTTAACAAATTCCACTCCAAGTTCTTTCAAGTGGCGGAGAAGGTGACCACACTTACATTGTGTAAAGAGAAGCAACAAGAAAGTGAAGACATCATTGACTACGTCAAAAGGTTTCAGGACAAGGCCATGGATTGCCATGAAGCAGTGGAGGAGAGTTATCTGGTTCAAATCTGTCTAGAAGGGGCATTGAGCAGGTACAAAATGTTTCTAGTTAATCACAAGCTACCCACCTTCTCGGCATTAATAGAAGCAGCTCGAAACATTAGCATTCCTCAGGCTCACGAGTCCGGATTTGAGGCCAGTTACAAGACTAGCTTCAGATCGTCTCGTGGACCTATTGTTGCTGCTGCCTCTACCCCAGATACCCGAAAGTCACAAGGAGGAGGTCTTAGAGGCCAGAAGAGAAAGCAATAGAATGGTGAAAAGGGGAATGTTTCTTATACATGTGGAATCGAGGAAGTGAAAGCTCTAGTTAAGGAATGGGTGGCCGACAGAGAGCTAAAATTGCCTTATGTCGAAGAAATGCCATCAAAAAAGGACCGCGAGAGCCCTGAATTTTGTGTCTACCATCGTACATTGAAACATCCGACAGAGAAGTGTTGGACTCTCAGAAAAATCTTCAGAGATAAAGTCGAGGCAGACGAATTGAGGTTCAAGAAGCAAGGGACTCAAGATATCCAAGAACAACCATATCCTCAACACCGAGACAAGGGCAAGAATGTTGCTATGATAGCTTATGAAGGCCCGATGATCGATGCTATCGCCAATCTCGATGACGATGATTGTTATCTGGACGACATCCTCGAGCCAGAGGGTGAGCAAGTTTACTATGGAAGTGCTCTCGATCCAGAGGGCAGAACATTTATGACTCATGGCGAAGATCCCTTTGACCCAGAAGGAGGAGAAGAGTACTATGGAAGAGGAGGACACCATGTTTATGTGGCATCTTATTTTGAAGAGACCGAGGAGATGGTTAATTACGAGCCTCCAAGAGCGGAAAAAGATCTGGAGCACTATGCTAAAACCTTGCAAGACTGTGTAAAGTTCAAGCAGTTCTTTGACCAGCTTGGACTTTCCAGGGAGGCAAGAACAGAAATCACCAAGTCTATCATTAATATAGCCGAGGCACACCATGAGGAATGCATGTCGACTGAGGGATCTATCCCGAGGAAGGCAAAAGAGCAATCTAGTGCCATTACTTTCTCCGAGACTGATCGGAAGTATCCTTTTTCTCACAATCGCCCGCTTTATGTGACTGCTTTTATTAACGGGGTTGAGTTCAAAAGGGCCTTTCTAGATAGTGGAGCCTCTATCAACATTATGACTCGCGCTACTCTAGAAAAGGCCGGAATCTCTGAAGAGCGCATTGTGAAGCAGCCGATAGTCATCACTGGCTTCGGTGGAGAAAGGAGAGTTACTATCGGATACGTAACAGTTGATTTAGCCATCGGAGAGATTCGCTCGGCCACCATGTTCCATATTATCGATTCTGAGGCAAATTATCACATCATTCTAGGAAGGACCTGGATGCATAGATATGGGGCTGTACCATCAAGTTATCATCAGTGTGTTAAGGCTAAATGGGGAAAGAAGACGGTGACAATTCAGGCTACAGAAAGGCCATTCGAGATCCATGAAGCTCATTATTCTGATGCCATCTACTTCACCGAACTGGCTGTCGAAGAAATTCCCACCACCTCTAAGCCTCGAGGGGTCAAAATTCCTCGTTGGGAGGATATCAAAGATGACAAGGAGCCGATGGTAGAATCAAGTAAGCGGGCGGTGTCTAGACCAGAAAGTCCGCCTATTCCTCGGAAGGTGATGAAAGTTCGAGAAGGAGGCAAGATGGTGTACTATTTATGAAGGTGCGGGGAGTCGGTTTCTTCAGTCACCGACTCCGAGTCAAAAGAAGAGCCTCCTGACAATGATATAGTAATAAAGCCTGAAGTGACTCCAGAATGTATGCAAGATGGGCCTCAGCCTCAGCCCGAACAACTTATTGAAATAGATCTGAGTGATGGACAAGATACACCGAGGCCGGTATTCGTAAGTTCGAGCCTTAGCCCAGAGAAGCGGGAACAGTTGTTAAAGTTGATAAGCCGATACTCAGATGTGTTTGCTTGGTCATATAAGGAAATGTCCGGACTAGATCCTGACCTAGTCTCCCACTATCTTGATGTGTTCCCAAACTCCAGGCTAATTAAGCAAGCTGCTCGAAAATATCATCCAGATCTCGAAGAGAAGATTAAGGAGGAGATTGAAAAACTTCAACAAGCTGGTTTCATCCGGCCAATACAGTACCCCACGTGGTTGGCAAACATAGTGCCAGTAAAGAAGAAGAATGGTCAAATCAGAGTATGTGTAGACTTTCGAGATTTGAACAAATCTTGCCCGAAGGATGAATTCCCTCTCCCTCACATCGACACCCTCGTAGATACTACCTCGGGACACCAGATGTTCTCATTCATGGATGGATTCAGTGGATACAATCAGATCAAGATGGCTGAAGAGGACGCAGAAAAGACTGCTTTTAGAACACCTCTCAGAAACTTCTTCTATACAGTCATGCCTTTCGGACTCAAGAATGCCGGTGCAACTTACCAAAGGGCTATGACTGCAATTGTTCATGACATGATCCATCATGAGGTGGAAGATTATGTTGATGATCTAGTGGTGAAATCCAAGAAAGAAGAAGACCATCTCCGAGACCTTGAGAAGGTATTCAAGAGGTGCCAGAAATTCAAAATGAGGATGAATCCTCTCAAATGTGCTTTCGGGGTGCCTCTAATGTTGTACTTAACATCAACCCCCAAGTCCATAGGGGCATTATTAGTCCAAGATGTAGATGGAGCAGAACGCCCGGTGTATTACATCAGCCGGAAGATTCGAGGAGCAGAAGTCCGATATACTCCGATAGAGAGACATTGCTTAGCTTTGGTATTCACCGCCCAAAAGCTCAGACATTACTTCTTAGCACATCAAATTCAGATTGTTACTAGGAGTGATCCAATACGATACCTCATCAGCAGGCCTGCTATAACCGGGAAGGTGGCAAGATGGTTGTTAGCACTGGGTGAATTCGAGATCACATGTGTAGCCCCCAAGGCGATTAAAAGCCAAGCCTTAGCTGACCTCCTTGCTCAAATTCCAAGTGGTGACTATGAACCAGTGAATGAAGAAGTAAGAGGAGAGGTGCATGCAGCTATGGCTTCCGAGGAAAGCTTTTGGACATTAAGCTTTGACAGAGCAACAGCCGGAGGTAAAAGAGGAACCGGGATAGTCCTTACAAGCAAAAGTGGGGAAAAAGTTATATTTGTCTTATAAACTGGATTTCCATTGTTCGAATAATGAAGCCGAGTATGAGGCTCTTATGTTAGGCTTGATAACAGCTGAGAAGCACAGTATCAAGAAGATTCGGATTCGGGGGGAATCAAAGTTGATAGTGAAGCAAGTTTCAGGACAGTTCGTCTTAAAGGAGCCTGCCTTGGCCATATATCGAACAACAGTCCGAAGGCTTCTTAACAAATTTCAGAAGGTCAAAATAGAGCATATGCCTCGTTCCGACAACAAGTTTTCAGACGCCCTCGCTACATTAGGGGCAGGAGTTGATATCCCAGAAGAGGAGGCGACAATTATTATCAAGAAGAGAATAGAACCTTCGATAATACCTGAAGACAAAGGCCTTCCGGAGGACTGGAGAGGAGAAGTCCTCGAACAACTCAAAGTTGAAAAATTGACTATGGCTAAGCTTGCCCAATTCATAATTATTCATGGTGAACTTTACTTCCAATGAGGTACCGGATTCCTCCGGTGTGTTGGCCAACAAAAAGCAAGTTTCCGACTACAACAGATCCATGAAAAGTCTTGCGGGGCTGGGGATATCAGTCTGTACAGAAAGATCCAAAGACATGGCTATAATGGTGCATGATGGCCACAACCCGAGCAGCTGGTGAAAGCTTTCCAAATGATCTTGCAACTCTAGGGGCAAATTTCAACATTCCGTGGAAGAAGTCTATCTATGACATTAACAGTTTGCATTTACTACATTGTCCGAGAAGTTCTATCTTTCTTATGTTATGAAGAAATTTATTTTCTCCATATTATGTATCTCCATTAGAAGTTATTTTCTCTACATTGTATATCTTCATTGTGTTATGTTGCTTGAAACAGTTTTCAATTTTTTACTGCCCCTCGAAAAAGAAAGAGGAATAGTAGACTCGGTTACCAACTTGAAGAGACCTTTCTTGACGTAGTAGAAGTGTGCATCCACTCGGACTTCCGAGAGACAGCCTTGTTTCTGCTCGGACTTCTGAGGGAGAGCCTTCCGAGGGACAACTCTTGCTCTCATTAGTGCGGGTCCGAAGAACAGCCCTTGATTTCATCAATACGAGCTCCGAGGATCTTTCTTTTCAAAGTAGAGTGGACTCTTATTCGAACTCCCGAGGGATAGCCTTTGCTTCCATTAGCTGCCGAAGTAGAAGTGCACATCCACTCGGACTTCCGAGGGACAGCCTCGTTTCTGCTCGGACTTCTAAAGGACAGCCTTGTTTCCGCTCGAACTTCTGAAGGACAGCCTTGCTTCTGCTCGGACTTCTGAGAGACAGCCTTTACTTCTGTTGGTGCAAGCTTGGTAGACTCGGTTATCTTCCAGATGAATTTTTCTTGCCAAAGTAGGGTGTGTGCTACTTTCGGACTCCCGAGGGACAGTCTTGCTTCTGTTCGGACTTCCGAGGAACAGCCCTTGCTCTCATTAGTGTGGGTTCTAAGGGCCCCGAGGTTGTGGATCTCAATCAAGAATTCATTTGCCTGAAATAGCAAAGCCGACAAACGAGATAAGCAATATCAATTTCATATCCTGATTTAAGCATTATCAGAATGGGGCAACATTAACAAATAATATCGATCTATTTAAGCTACAACAATTTTACTCCTCCGAACAAGTTCATGAAAATGCAACAATCAAGTTTTTGTTTCTCCAGGCCGGTTCCTCTCAAACCGACGTAGAGCTACAACGGTCGCACAAAATTTTGGCATCAGCTATGTATTTCCCGAGCATCCACAAGTTAAACAAACAATATATCATCTTTATTATTCAACGAAGTATTTCATCATATCAACAAGTCCTATGATGAATTCTACATCAAGAGTTCAAGCATGCTATCTAATATTCTCGAGGTTATTTTCTCGGGTTTCATCAATAACAACAATAATTATTTTATTCGTCCCATGCAAGTAAAGATAGCAACAACACTCACTTGTAGTCCATGTTCTCTCTCAACATCAATAGCCTAGTGCAAGCATCAAATATTTTGTTTATATCAGATTTATTATCACGAGTTCAAGATCCAATCGGAGGGATTCAAAGAGTATCTCATCTTCTCTAAAAAAATAAAATAAAGTGCAAGTGTCCTCAAGACTATAATGTTCAAACAACAACATTCAACATTACAAGATTATCAACTCTGATTTTTACTCTACAAAGCGTGTAAACGACAAGCTCATAGGTTCAAGATTCAACAAGGAGCACTAATTATTTCAAGACAAAAATTACAAGATTCAAGATCCAAATCAAATTTCCACACATTCAGAGTTCATCAGAGTATAAGGTTCATCAGATCCAAAAACATAAGAAGAATAAGAAGAGGGTTTTGGCAGAAAACAGTTTGCAGATCCGAATCAGTTTTGAAGAAATAAAAAAAAATGGGCAGAAGCAAGCACTATGGAGGCAAGAAATAAGACCGAAGCAAGCACCAAAATGGCCCAAGACAGTCAGAACAGGTCGGTGGCAGCACCTATCGCCAGCACGGACAGTGGACGAGAAAGGGTGCTAGACAGACCAACGACGCGTTGAAAGGGCGACGTGGTCCACGTTGATTAATCCCGGCCGAATCCAGTGAGTATGCAAAAATCGAGATTCAAACTCTGAAAAAATAGCGCCCGAATGTGAGACTAACGAGCTGGATGGTGTTAGGCAAAACCACACATCGCGTTGAGTGGGCGACGTGTGGTTCGCGTTGAACAGACGAAGACGAAGGCAAAGCACTGGGCAAGACCACGCACGTTGCGTTGAGTGGGCGAACGTGCGTGGTCCGCGTTGGACAGTTGAGGACGAAGGCAGTGTTGAAGACGTAGCGGGGTCGGCGTCGATCAAGATCAACAAGATTGAGCTAGGCTGGGCAAAACCACACATGTTGCGTTGAGTGGGCGAACGTGTGTGGTCTGCGTTGGGACCGTTGAAGCCAACGGTGGTCGGAGTTGCAGCAAAGAGAGGTCAGTAGCAGCTTGGGTCACGACATTTGCAGTAGTCGGGGCTGTGACAGGTTGGCGACGCACTCAGAGTTGTAGCAGTCGGTGCCCAGAATTGCAGCAGTCGGTAGTGAGCAAACCGCGAAGCAGAGCCCCTTGAAGAAGACGAACTCTGAATCTGTCTCTGTTAGAGAGAATGGGCTGAGAATGGGTTTGACAAAAAGGGTTTTAAGCTTGTATTTACAAATCTAATACAGTCAAAGGAATAAAAATAGTTGAGAGGAAGACCAAGGCCCACCAAAAATGGGTTTCATAGTAGATTGATGACGGTGCGAGCAGCGTGCGTGAACAATGGGCTAGAACGATGCTGGGCAGGCCAACACCGCGCTGAGTGGGCGGCGTGGCCAGCGTTGGTCAGTCACGGATAGAAGCAGTAGTAGAGGCCGACAGTAGCAGCAACGTCGCAGCGGGATTGGCATTGACACTTGCAGCAGAACAGAGCTACGGTGTGCCTGGATCTCTGAGGGACTGCATCATTAAATTGAAGGGAAACACTGATGGTGAGCAGCAGCTTGGGTCGCAATGCTGGAATAGGGGCGATGACGACGGCGCTCGGAGTTGCACCAACGAGCAATGAGCAAACGAAGTGGCCCTGTGGTATTGCAAATACGGAGCTTCTTTGAAGAAGATGAAGCTTGGGTTGATCTCAGTTTGGAGAGAAAGTGTGCCGAAATGGGTCCTTGGAGTTTGATCTCCTGCAAATAAATTAAAAAAAAAAAATCATTAGTGAGGTAAGGAAGATGAAGCACAGAAACAGAACAAAAAAAAAGAAGAAGAAGAGATGTCATAAATGCAAGCAGCTGGGATCGGCCCCTGTTATTGTAGAACCAGAGCTTTCTTGAAGAAGACGCAGCTTGGTCTCTATAGAGAGAGAGCCGAAATATTTGTGGGCAAAAAGATAAGGCAGCAATTAGGGTTTTGTCTTTATCCTAAAAAAGGATATAAAAGATGGCCTCAATGTGCTCAGGCTAAGGCTATGTATATATATAAAGGGCCAAGCACTTTGTGGGTTTTGAATTTCATGGACGAAAACAGTGCATCTCCATTTATTTTATAGAAAAGAATATGTTGAGAATATGCCAAATATTTGAGAAGGAATATGCTGGGAACATGATTTGGCAAAAAAGTGGTTAAAGATGGGGGACTTTTTGTCTTTGATATATATATATATATATATAAATAAAGTGGAAAGTGAGGCTGCTGTATTCTAAAAACAAGTGGCCTTATCTTGTCAAGATAAAAAAAAAGAAAGAAGTGGATTTCTTAATTCTTATTTCTTTTACTTGGAGTAAAAAAAAAAAAGTTTTGTATTTTTCAATACTTGGAGAAGTGAAAATGTAATTATCAATATTCTAAGTTGTTGTTAAAAAAAAAAAAGAAAAAAAAAAGAAAAAAAGTTATTTATTTATTTTTTATTAGTTGTCAATTTTATCCGTAATTTAAAGAGAGTCCTCAGTTTTTATCCATAGATTTTATCAAGGCCAAATATTCTCGAAGACATAATGTGAAGCATGGCTGATAAAGTGAAATTATGCATGTCCGAGAAAATTACAATTTCTCGTACACGCAAGGGGCAAATGTAAGAGGAGCTAATTTAAGCCCACTAAATTATTTAGGCCCAATAGCCCAAGATTAGTGGGCCCGAATTTATCGCAAGTCCAAGATTGGTGGGTTTGGATTTATCGCTGTCAAACGGGCTGAATGGCTCTAAGCCTCGAAAGGGTTCGGATCCACGAACCTAGAGACTTACTCAAGCCCGGACTCGAAAGGGTATTAAGCAAGCCTAGAGATCCGAGGCACTCGGACTCGAAAGGGTTCGGATCCATGAACCTAGAGACTTACTCAGGCCCGGACTCGAAAGGGTATTAAGCAAGCCTAGAGATCCGAGGCACTCGGACTCGAAAGGATTCGGATCCACGAATCTAGAGATCCGAAGCACCTGGCTTCGAACGGATTCAAACGCAATCTAGAAGTCGCTCCGTTAATGAGTCCCAGAACACTTGCGGGCTCGGAGCTTTCCGGGATCTACGCACCAGAACCATGGGCATAATGGAGTTCGAACAAAGGACCCGATCCCGAGGACGGTGAGTGGAAATAAATTCACTCTTCGGTTAAACTAGCCTATACCCGGGTCGAGGTGGCACGATCTAGGGGGTCCCTGAGACTCGGCAATATTTGCGGCAGGGCGTTCTCTTGAACTACCCCTGACCCTTTGGGATGATTGGGGATCATTAGTTAGGTGTGGCTAAGAAGAAGGGTTCGCCGAGAGGTTGATCTCCTCTTCGGGGTTTTCTCATCCTCGGAGAAGTCACCTCCTCGGAGAGGTCACCTCCTCGGACAAGGTGGTTAGAGAGAATATCCCCCATGTGCCTTGCACATGGGCTCCATCCTACATCATGAGATGCCTATAAATAGCACCCACCCATAGCTTTACAAGGGATGAATTTTTGGAGAGATGACTCTTGGGAAAGAACTAATTTCCCATCTCCATTATCAACCTTGAGAGTGAAAGTGGGAGATCCATGGGAGAGCCTTGCCATTATTCTTTCTCTAGCCACTTTGCCTTCTTCTTCACCCAATCTCTTATCTCCATTATCTCCTTTCTTTTGTGTTCTTGAGTTGAGACCATCAAACGGGCTAAATGGCTCTAAGCCTCGAAAGGGTTCGGATCCATGAACCAAGAGACTTACTCGGGCCCGGACTCGAAAGGGTATTAAGCAAGCCTAGAGATCCGAGGCACTCGGACTCGAAAGGGTTCGAATCCACGAATCTAGAGATCCGAAGGACTTGGCTTCGAACGGTTTCAGACGCAATCTAGAAGTCGCTCCGTTAATGAGTCCCAGAACACTTGCAGGCTCGGAGCTTTCCGGGATCTAGGCACCAGAACCATGGGTGTAATGGAGTTCGAACAAAGGACCCGATCTCGAGGACGGTGAGTGGAGACAAATTCACTCTTCGGTTAAACTAGCCTATACCCGGGTCGACGTGGCACGACCCCGGGGGGTCCATGAGACTCTGCAATATTTTGCGGCAGGACGTCCTCTGGGACTACCCCTGACCCTTTGGGATGATTGGGGATCATTGGTTAGGTGTGGCTAAGAAGAAGGGTTCGCCGAGAGGTTGATCTCCTCCTCGGAGAAGTCACCTCCTCGGAGAGGTCACCTCCTCGGACAAGGTGGTTAGAGAGAATATCCCCCATGTGCCTTGCACATGGGCTCCATCCTACGTCATGAGGTGCCTATAAATAGCACCCACCCATAGCTTTACAAGATGATGGATTTTGGAGATTTTTAACTCTTGGGAAAGAACTAATTTCCCTTCTCCGTTATCAACCTTGAGAGTGAAAGTGGGAGATCCATGGGAAAGCCTTGCCATTATTCTATTCTCTAGCCATTTTGCCTTCTTCTTCACCAAATCTCTTATCTCCATCATCTCCTTTACTCTTGTGTTCTTGAGTTGAGACCATTGAAGAATCTAAGCCTCTTACATTTCTTCTAGAGAATTCGAAGTTGTTCTTCAAGGATCTTTGAAGATCTTCGAATTTTCTAACTCTTTTCTTGAACCCTCTCCTACATTTTGGCGACTCTACCGGGGAGGCGGATTGGTTAATGGTCTCAACGAGATCTGGAATCCACACAACTCTAACAAGGATGGCGGGAGAAGATGAAGTTCACCAACAAGGATCCTCTAATGGTGGTGATGACAGGACCACGGCTCCAGATCAACCACTTTTGCTTGAAACCATTCAAGGACTTCAAAATACTCAACAAGAGATTCTTACCACTCTTCAGAATCTCACTCACACCATGTTGGTGATGAGTTCTAACTTTGCACCGGCGCCAAACGGAAATCAAACTGGAGGTGGAATTATTTCCGCCGGAGCGCAAAATCAAATCCAAGGAGAAGTAGGCCCCAATCAGCCTATGGCTCATGGCAACACGGCCACAGTAACACATGCTCAAACCACAGTAGGCGGCAGCAGTTTGCCCATGCCCGGGCTCCATAGCGTGCCAAGCCAAGATCCAATGGTGACTAGGGGAGTTTCTGGTGTAATGAATGGCGCTCCGGCAATTGTTGGTGTCTAGGAAAACACAAGGAGCATAATGGCGAAAAAAGGAGCTCTACCCGTACCTAATCTTGTTACGCCACCAATAAATGTTACCCAAGCACCAAGCGGGCCTCCTTTGATACCGACAACAAATCTGCAAGCACAACCCGGTATAGCGGCGCCGTGCGGTGGACTCTACGGGCCTCAATTCAATATCCCATCACCAACTGGCTTGTCTATAGGCGCTGATGGCCAGTATCGTCAAATGTCCTCACCAATGATGAATTCGCAGCACCAGAATGGCCAAGTCGCCCCTAGCTCAGTCTTCGGGTCCATAAGCCAAGTCCCGGGAATACCACCATCAAACTCTCTCCTTCAACAGTTTCTCACTCTCGCCGATGTGCAGGCCATGTTCGATCTCGAACGGGGCAAGAGGACCTTACCCTCTTTGCCTGATCCAGACGTCAAGCCGCCTTACCCCATTGAGATGCTGAGCTATCCATACCCTGAGGGGTATACAGTGCCGAAGTTTATCAAGTTCGACGGCAAACAAGGAAATGCCCGAGAACATGTTGTGCGATTCATCGAGACTCTGGGTATTCATGGTTCAAACCACGTCCTCCGGCTGAGAGAATTCTCTAAGTCCCTCACCGACCGAGCATATAGTTGGTATGTTAATTTGGCCCCAAACTCTGTCCGAAGTTGGGAGGAAATGGTTAACAAATTCCACTCCAAGTTCTTTCAAGTGGCGGAGAAGGTGACCACACTTACATTGTGTAAAGAGAAGCAACAAGAAAGTGAAGACATCATTGACTACGTCAAAAGGTTTCAGGACAAGGCCGTGGATTACCATGAAGCAGTGGAGGAGAGTTATCTGGTTCAAATCTGTCTAGAAGGGGCATTGAGCAGGTACAAAATGTTTCTAGTTAATCACAAGCTACCCACCTTCTCGGCATTAATAGAAGCAGCTCGGAACATTAGCATTCCTCAGGCTCACGAGTCCGGATTTGAGGCCAGTTACAAGACTAGCTTCAGATCGTCTCGTGGACCTATTGTTGATGTTGCCTCTACCCCAGATACTCGAAAGTCACAAGGAGGAGGTCTTAGAGGCCAGAAGAGAAAGCAATATAATGGTGAAAAGGGGAATGTTTCTTATCTATGTGGAATCGAGGAAGTGAAAGCTCTAGTTAAGGAATGGGTGGCCGACGGAGAGCTAAAATTGCCTTATGTCGAAGAAATGCCTTCAAAAAAGGACCGCGAGAGCCCTGAATTTTGTGTCTACCATCGTACATTGAAACATCCGACAGAGAAGTGTTGGACTCTCAGAAAAATCTTCAGAGATAAAGTCGAGGCAGACGAATTGAGGTTCAAAAAGCGAGGGACTCAAGACATCCGAGAACAACCATATCCTCAACACTGTGACAAGGGCAAGAATGTTGCTATGATAGCTTATGAAGGCCAGATGATCAAGGCTATCGGCAATCTCGATGACGATGACTGTTATCTAGACGACATCCTCGAGCCAGAGGGTGAGCAAGTTTACTATGGAAGTGCTCTCGATCCAGAGGGCAGAACATTTATGACTCATGACGAAGATCCCTTTGATCCAGAAGGAGGAGAAGAGTACTATGGAAGAGGAGGACACCATGTTTATATGGCATCTTATTTTGAGGAGACTGAGGAGATGGTTAACTACGAGCCTCCAAGAGTGGAAAAAGATCTGGATCACTATGCCAAAACCCTGCAAGACTGTGTAAAGTTCAAGCAGTTCTTTGACCAACTTGGACTTTCCAGGGAGGCAAGAACAGAAATCACCAAGTCTATCATTAATATAGCCGAGGCACACCATGAGGAATGCATGTCGAATGAGGGGTCTATCCCGAGGAAGGCAAAAGAGCAATCTAGTGCCATTACTTTCTCCGAGGCTGATCGGAAGTATCCTTTTTCTCACAATCGCCCGCTTTATGTGACTGCTTTTATTAACGGGGTTGAGTTCAAAAGGGCCTTTCTAGATAGTGGAGCCTCTATCAACATTATGACTCGCGCTACTCTAGAAAAGGCCGGAATCTCTGAAGAACGCATTGTGAAGCAGCCGATAGTCATCACTGGCTTCGGTGGAGAAAAGAGAGTTACTATCGGATGCGTAACAGTTGATTTAGCCGTCGGAGAGATTCGCTCGGCCACCAAGTTCCATATTATCGATTCTGAGGCAAATTATCACATCATTTTAGGAAGGACCTGGATGCATAGATATGGGGCTGTACCATCAAGTTATCATCAGTGTGTTAAGGCTAAATGGGGAAAGAAGACGGTGACAACTCAAGCTACAGAAAGGCCTTTCGAGATCCATGAAGCTCATTATTCTGATGCCATCTACTTCACCGAATTGGCTGTCGAAGAAGTTCCCCCCACCTCTAAGCCTCGAGGGGTCAAAATTCCTCGTTGGGAGGATATCAAAGATGACAAGGAGCCGATGGCAAAATCAAGTAAGCGGGCGATGTCTAGACCAGAAAGCCCGCATATTCCTCGGAAGGTGATGAAAGTCCGAGAATGAGGCAAGATGGTGTACTATTTATGAAGGTGTGAGGAGTCGGTTTCTTCAGTCACCGACTCCGAGTCAAAAGAAGAGCCTCCTGACAATGATATAGTAATAAAGCCTGAAGTGGCTCCAGAATGCATGCAAGATGGGCCGAAGCCTCAGCCTGAACAACTTATTGAAGTAGATTTGAGTGATGGACAAGATGCACCGAGGCCGGTATTCGTAAGTTCGAGCCTTAGCCCAGAGAAGCGGGAACAGTTGTTAAAGTTGATAAGCCGATGCTCAGATGTGTTTGCTTGGTCATATAAGGAAATGTCCGGACTAGATCCTGACCTAGTCTCCTACTATCTTGATGTGTTCCCAAACTCCAGGCCAATTAAGCAAGCTGCTCGAAAATATCATCCAGATCTCGAAGAGAAGATTAAGGAGGAGATTGAAAAACTTCAACAGGCTGGTTTCATCCGGTCAATACAGTATCCCACGTGGTTGGCAAACATAGTGCCAGTAAAGAAGAAGAATGGTCAAATCAGAGTATGTGTAGACTTTCGAGATTTGAACAAATCTTGCCCAAAGGATGAATTCCCTCTCCCTCACATCGACACCCTCGTAGATACTACCTCGGGACACCAGATGTTCTCATTCATGGATGGATTCAGTGGATACAATCAGATTAAGATGGCTGAAGAGGACGTAGAAAAGATTGCTTTTAGAACACCTCTCGGAAACTTCTTCTATGCAGTCATGCCTCTCGGACTCAAGAATGCCGGTGCAACTTACCAAAGGGCTATGACTGCAATTTTTCATGACATGATCCATCATGAGGTGGAAGATTATGTTGATGATCTAGTGGTGAAATCCAAGAAAGAAGAAGACCATCTCCGAGACCTTGAGAAGGTATTCAAGAGGTGCCAGAAATTCAAAATGAGGATGAATCCTCTCAAATGTGCTTTCGGGGTGACGGCCGGGAAGTTCCTCGGGTTTCTTGTACACAGACATGGTATCGAGGCAGATGAAGACAAGGTCAAATCTATCAGAGCAATGCCTCCCCCACATTCTCAGAAGGAGTTAAAGAAGTTCCTCGGGAAAGTGTCTTATATTCGGAGGTTTATCCCAGCACTTGCAGAGATCTCTGCCCCTTTCGGTTCATTGTTAAAAGGAGATGCCAAGTTCGAGTGGAACCAGGAGCACCAAAAGGTCTTCGAGAGAATCAAGGCGGCCTTGACCTCGCCTCAGACCATGATAGCCCCGCAGCCCGGGGTGCCTCTAATGTTGTACTTAACATCAACCCCCAAGTCCATAGGGGCATTATTGGTCCAAGATGTAGATGGAGCAGAACGCCCGGTGTATTACATCAGCCGGAAGATTCGAGGAGTAGAAGTCCGATATACTCCGATAGAGAGAAATTGCTTAGCTCTGGTATTCACCGCCCAAAAGCACAGACATAATGGAGCCCCCTTTGGAGATAGAAAAGAAGTGGTGGAGGTAGCCGCCTGCCAGAAGGGGTCCTTCCGACCAAAATAAGGGGATTTCCTCCACTCAGATGCCGGAGGTACATCCTTTTCTTTCACGAGAGCCGGTTCTGATGACCCCGGGACTACGGGTTTCTTTCGAGAAGACATATGGCTGAATTAACAGAGAGTCCATGAATTCAGCAAATTCTACGAGGAATTTTTTACACCAAGGGTTCAGGTTCAACCCCGGAAGTCATCAACAAGTCTTTTTCTCGGGTATTCTTCAAGCTCAACAAATTTTAATACCAATGGGTGCATCATCAACATACAGATTTTCGGTTTCTATTCTCAATAAGAGGTGCAATGTCATAGGTCGCTTTGTGATGAAGTTCAATCGGGTCAATTTCTCAAAGTCACTATGTTCCATATTAAAGGTTCAATTTATACGGGGCTCAAAAATTTGGACAGAGTGAAGTTCAATAGTAAATTTCAGGCCCGAGATCCGAAGTATATTCCATTGCTCATCAGTAGCAAGATTTGATGGATTGACGTGCAAGCTACAAGAATGTTCTTCCCAAGTCAATATTATTTGCTCAATTCAAGTGGCAGATATTCTATTACGACGGCAAAATTCAGCAGCAATGGTTCAAGTTATGCAATAGCCCAGAATTTCTTTGGCAAATTTCAAGTCAGAAAAATCGTTTAAATAAATCCCACAGCCTATTTCAAAAATTGCAAAGCCCAAACAAATCCGAGCTTCATATTGGAATTTCAAATCACCAATTTTATTTTTATTTTATCTATCAGAGCATGGATGTATCAGAGCATGGATCAGAGCATGGATTCATTTTATTTAATATAGCAGTGCATGGATTTATATATTTATTTTTTTGAGCACAAAGATCCATCAATAAGAAGGAAAATGGATTCTTTCATTTATTTATTTTATACAAGAGCTGCCACCACACAAAAATATGTATATATAAATAAATAAACAAAAACAATTAAAAGAGGTTACTCACAGATTTATGCCAACAGCGGAAGAGCACGGCTGAGTTAGAGGCAATGTGGGAAGCAGAAAATAGGCCACGAATGGGTGGAACCAGTACCGAAGATAGCCGGAGTAAATCAATAACAGCACCGGCAGTGGGCAAGAAACAATATAGTTAGACCGACGCCGCGTTGAGTGGGCGGCGTGGTCAATAACCAGTTACAATTGAAGCCGAAGGTAGTGTGGAAGACGTAGCGGAGTTGGCGTTGACGTTGAGCAACAAGACTGAGCTAAGTTGGACAAGACCACACACGTTGCGTTGAGAGGGCGAACGTGGGTGGTCGACGTCGGATAAGCTGAAGCCGGAAGCAGCGATGTGGAGCTAGGTTGGGCAAGACCACACATGTTGCGTTGAGAGGGCGAACGTGCGTGGTCGACGTCGGATAAGCTGAAGCCGGAAGCAGCGATGGTGCCACAGAAGAGTCGGCAACCACACACGTCACGTTGAGTGGGCAACGTGTGTGGTCTGCGTTGGAACAATTGAAGCCAGTGGTAGAGTTCCAGCAGCGAGAGGCCGACGGAAGCTGGGGCCACGGCAACGCAGTTGGTGCAAGCTTGGTAGACTCGGTTATCTTCCAGAGGAATCTTTCTTGCCAAAGTAGGGTGTGTGCTACTTTCGGACTCCCGAGGGACAATCTTGCTTCTATTCGGACTTCCGAAGAACAGCCCTTGCCCTCATTAGTGAAGATTCTAAAGGCCTCGAGGTCATGGATTTCACACAAAAATTTATTTGCCTGAAATAGTAAAACCGACAAATGAGATGAGCAATATTGAGTTCAGAATATGATTCAAGCATTATCAGAATGGGGCAATATCAACAAATAGTAATGATCTATTTAAGCTACAACAATTCTACTCCTTTGAGCGAGTTCATGAAAAATGCAACAATCAAGATTTTGTCTCTTCGAGCCGGTTCCTCTCAAGCCGACATAAAGCAATCAATTATCCGATAAGAAGATTTATATACAATATGAGAGACTTATTTCCTCGAATTTCTTTTGCAACAACATTTATTTACTCTACAAATTTCAAGACGAGCAAGTCTAACAAAATTTTCAGTAGCAACACCAATCCCTCATTTGCCACATTAATACTATATCTATGTCAGATTTTCCATGGGGTTAGCAAGGATTCAACATTGATTCTTCCAATATTGACAAAGAAAAAAAAAATCAAGTGCTCTTTATCAAGATGTGCAACACCAAAAATTTATGGGTTACTTGTCCATAAATTTATAAATCAGAGTTCATACAAATAAAGAATTCAAGAATGAGTTTCAGCATATAGTTATTCACAGATTTGGAGAAGCAAAAATATATGAAGCTAGCTTAAGAGGGATTGAACCAGCACAAACTGAAATCGGCAAGCTAAGGCCGATGCCGACCAAGAAGGACAGCAGGGGGTAGTGTCGGAGAAAACTAAGGCCGAGATCGGTAGAGCCAGCGCCAGGGGCAGCCAAGATAGGTCGGCAGCGGTGAGTGTAGCTTGGACAAACAGTAAGTGAGAAGGATGCTAGACGGACCAACGACGCGTTGAAAGAGCGACGTGGTCCGCGTTGATTAATCACGGCCGAAACCAGTGAGTATGCAAAAACCGAGATCTATATGATTCGAACTCCGAAAAATAGCGCTGGGTTGTGAGAATAATGAGCTGGATGGTGTTAGGCAAAACCACACATATCGCGTTGAGTGGGCGATGTGTGGTTTGCGCTAAACAGCCGAAGACGAAGGCAAAGCGCTGGACAATCCGAAGCCAGAGGCAGCAGTGGTGTCGCAGAGGAGTTGGCAACCACACATGTCACGTTGAATGGGCAACAGTGTGGTCGGCTCTGGGCAGTCAAGGCCAAAAGCAAAGTTGCAGCAGTGGTGATGTCTCAAGAGCAGGACGAAAAGGTGCGCAGGCCACGCAAGCTAGGCAGTCTTGTATGCAAGGCAGGGTCGGGGCTACTCTCGCAAGCGCCGTCGGAGTGTTACACGGCGCTAGGAAGATTGGACGGCGCTGCTTAGTCGCGTTTGAACCAGTGGTGGTGCTATTCGGTGGAGCAAAACCGAAATCAGACGCACCTAAAGCTCATAGTGGATGCGTCGTTGGGCCGAGGTGAAGTATTGACAACGGCGAGGCCTGTAGCTGCGGCGATGAACAACGTACAACCTGAAAAATTTTCGATAGTGAAGTAAGGAAGATGAAGCACAATAAATAAATAAATAAATAAATAAATCTGTTATTGCAGAAACAGAGCCTCTCTGAAAATGTTGAAATCTGGGCTTGTCTTGGAGAGAAAGAGTCAGTTCTGTAATGGCAGCACTTGAAGTAGCCACAGCCAATGTGCAGGAGTCGGTGGCCTTCAGTAGTCACAAAACAAGCTAGGCAAGGTGGGCTTTGGGTTTGGCAGCCGCGGGCTCCGATTGAAGAAGAATAAAGCTGGGCCAGTTTTGAGGAAGAAGAAAGAAGCTTGATCCCTCTGTTTAGTGAGAGAGAGTGCCGAAATGGCTGTGCAAGAAAATAAAAGAGAGGCTACATTAATTAGGGTTACTATCCTTTTCTTTAAATAGAATAAAAAAAAGGGGGCGTGATGGAATATCCACTCAAATATTCTACACACACACACACACACATATATATATATATATATATAATGGCCCAAGCAATTACGGGTTTTAAATTTGAAGAAAGAAGAACAGTGGGTTTGGATGATTGGACTCCACAAAATAAATTTTATTTATTTATTTATTTTTTTGCTGAGTACATTTCAAAAAGTGAGCTCACATTTGCAAAAAAGGATAAGAATGGTTGATTTTGTCTTTAGCTTCCATATATATATATAAAAATAAATAATTATGGGTTTGACCATTTCTGGGGGGAGGAATTTAATTCTTGATCATCCTGGAGGGGTGGATTATTAAATATTTAAAATTTGATTTCTCTTTGAGAGAATAAATCAAAAGTATGAAAGTGTATATGGGCCAAACATGACATAAAGATAAAAAAGATTTCTTATTATCTTTATTACTTGTCGATTTTATCTGTAAATTACAGTGAATCCTCAACTTTATCCATAAGCTCTGCCAAGACAGTATATTTCTGGGGACGTGATGCAAAGTATGGCTGATAAGGCAAAATTATGCATGTCCGAGAAATCTATAATTTCTTATACACGCAAGGGGCAAATGTAAGAGGACCTAATTTGAGCCCATTAAATTAATTAGGCCCAATAGTCCAAGATTGGTGGGCCCGAATTTATCACCATCAAACGGGCTAAATGGCTCTAAGCCTCGAAAGGGTTCGGATCCACGAACTAAGAGACTTACTCGGGCCCGGACTCGAGAGGGTATTAAGCAAGCCTAGAGATCCGAGGCACTCGGACTCGAAAGGGTTCGGATTCACGAATCTAGAGATCCGAAGGACTTGGCTTCGAACGGATTCAGACGCAATCTAGAAGTCGCTCCGTTAATGAGTCCCAGAACACTTGCGGGCTCAGAGCTTTCCGGGATCGACGCACCAGAACCATGGGCGTAATGGAGTTCGAACAAAGGACCCGATCCCGAGGACGGTGAGTGGAGACAAATTCACTCTTCGGTTAAACTAGCCTATACCCGGGTCGAGGTGGCACGACCACGGGGGGTCCATGAGACTCGGCAATATTTTGCGGCAGGACGTTCTCTGGGACTACCCCTGACCCTTTGGGATGATTGGGGATCATTGGTTAGGTATGGCTAAGAAGAAGGGTTCGCCAAGAGGTTGATCTCCTTCTCGGAGAAGTCACCTCCTCGGACAAGGTGGTTAGAGAGAATATCCCCCATGTGCCTTTCACATGGGCTCCATCCTACATCATGAGGTGCCTATAAATAGCACCCACCCATAGCTTTACAAGATGATGGATTTTGGAGATTTTTAACTCTTGAGAAAGAACTAATTTCCCTTCTCCATTATCAACCTTGAGAGTGAAAGTGGGAGATCCATGGGAGAGCCTTGCCATTATTCTATTCTCTAGCCATTTTGCCTTCTTCTTCACCCAATCTCTTATCTCCATCATCTCCTTTACTCTTGTGTTATTGAGTTGAGGCCATTGAAGAATCTAAGCCTCTTACATTTCTTCTAGAGAATTCGAAGTTGTTCTTCAAGGATCTTTGAAGATCTTCGAATTTTCTAACTCCTTTCTTGAACCCTCTCCTACGTTACTAAATCAATAATTGTCATTCACTATACACGGCTCTCTATCTTCACTCTGATTCACAATTTTCTGCACGCATTAGTGTGTTTATATGAAGTGAATATATGACATTGAGTTTGACTAGCAGGACTCAAATTTGAAAAGGGCGGGCCACTGCGGGCGTTATGGCATCCTTAGTACCTGCCAGCTTCAGCATGATGCATTTTTAAATGCGTCATTGGTCTTGTTCTCTCAATTTTGGCACTTTGGAAGCATTCTCATTGGATATGTATTAAAAATATTTATTAAAGTGCATTATACGAAAAAAAGTCGTAGGATTCAAAATTTGTGTTGCATTTTGTATCTAATTCATTCTAGACCATTCACATTGTATGTGTTAAAACATATTTGTTAAAGTGTGTTATATGACAAAAAGTAATAAAAGTGAGATATGTATCAAAATTTGTATATGGGTGCCCCAATATAGTTGTATTCTCCAGTTTCCATATTCAAAGTTTGTGTTCTCTTGTATTCAATTCACTCTTAGAGAACTACAGTACTTGTGTTAACAATATTAAATCATAGTGTATTTTCTATGATGAAAACTGAGTGAAATCTGGGATTTTTTGTATTCAAAATTTGTGGTCTCTTCTTCTACCTAATTCACTCTTTCTAGTATCACTGTGGATGTTTTAAACATGTTTGTTGAAGTATGTTTTAAAAAAAAAAATGATAAAAATTGGTTTCAAATGTTTGATGCATTAGTGGATATATGGGTGTTCCAATGTTAGACGTTAAATTGTGATTAATTAATGAGTGTATGTAATTGTGTTCATACTCGAGAATCATAATTTGGTGGTTGTGGATGAGGGCAGTGAGAAAGGGATAGTGTGATTGCGGAGGGGTGGTGGTGATGACGGTTAGCAAGTTGCAGAGGTAAGGAATGGAGAGGATGTAAAAGAAAGGAGGAAGAAGAGAAGAGAAAATAAAATGAAATGTAAAATTTTCATTATTTTCTAATATTGTTTATCCAATTCTCACGCTTAGTGTAAGTAACAACAACATTGCCACTTGTTTTTTGTAAATATTTACTCCAAATCTGTTTTGGTATTGTACAGATTCAACAAAAGGACCTGAAGCTATGCTTATTGGTGGATTATGAAAATTGGGATTAAGATTATAGTAATATTGTGAGTGATGAAATTACTAGTGTGAAGGTATTAGTCTTTGCTAATTTTGTCTAGTAGAAAGCAAAATAGTTTTTTAAGTTTTAACCACTACTCTCAGGGATAGGATTAGTGATCTAAACCGCCATGAAAAATGCTAGTCTCACCTAATTTTTTTCCAAATAGACATGATTTTCGTGAAGCCCACTAACTCACTTATATTGGTTTATTATCTCAATAATTAAATTACAAGAAAGGGGAAACCAACAATTATTTTAAAATAGAGGAACAGTATTTATATGATATATAAATAGTAGTAAAATAGAAACATAAAACATAAGAAAAAAAATAATACAAAATATTGTGTCAAATTTTGATTTTAGCATTTTAGTTTATAGTTTGCCTTGCTGCAAGCTTCTAAAAATGTTAAATGTAGAAATTCTATTTTAGTTTCAAAATCAATAACTCAAATACGGAAATGCTAGTATGAGTGTTTTTTTTTTTTTTTTGATTTATTTTTTTAATTCCATTCAATTAAAAATAAAAAAGAAAATAAAAGAAAAAATGGTGTTTCTAGAAACACAACCACAAGCAAACTATGATAGCGTACAAATAAATGGCATGTGACATCATGTCACTATTAACGTTGACGAATTGAAATTTACTAAATCCTCCTACTGACAGATATTTGACAATATTCATGAAAATGGCAATTATAAATGGCTGGAAAGATAAGATAGTGGACATTTTAACAATAAATATTGTCAAATCTAATTGTGGCGTTTCTAAAGCTTCTAGCGCCATTTTCTAAATGCAAAGTGTCAAAACCTCTGATATAGTAATAGTGATTTGATAATATGTTATTCAACGGGAAGAAGTTAAAATGAAAAATACCTAACAATATTATGAGAAAAATAAGATTTCATATGATTCCAAGAAATATTGGACAACTTAAGATTTACAATAACATTATTACTGAAGACATTAAATTACAAAGGCCCAGTTTGAAGTCTATCTTAATGGTAAAGGTAGATTATTTTGCTACGATTGGTGGATACCAACATAAATGCTGGAGTAATTTTTTTTTATCAAAAAAAAAATACACTACAAGAAAAAATACTTTTGGCGACCACTTATTTTTTTGGTCGCAAATAGTCCACTTTCTGCGACCAAAATTTAACTTTTGGCGACCATAATTTTTTAGTTGCGGAAAATCACCTTTTGGCGACCAAAAAAAAAGTTGGTAGCGAAAAGTATACCTATTGGCGACCAAAGGCTTTTTTGGTCGTGGAAGATCACCTTTTGGCGACCAAAAAAAAAGTTGGTCACAGAAAGTATACCCTTTGGCGACCAAAAAAAAATTTTGGTCGCGGAAAGCATACTATTAGCGACCAAAGGATTTTTTGGTTGCGGAAGATTACCCTTTGGCGACCAAAAAAAAAAAGTTGGTTGCGGAAAGTTATGGTGGAATAAATTTTAAAAAAATGATACTACTGTAATTACATGCTATTTTTCTGTTTAGGCATTAAAAGTTTTATAAAATAATATATAACCTAATTTTTATGGGTTATATATATTTTTGGCCAAATATGAACAAGAAGCATGTTATTGGCAGAGTGGATTGGGTGCATGGTGACTCCTTGGTCAGGAGTTCAAGTCCCAGGCAGCACAAAAGAGTTATTATTTTTGGGTCAAGGCGTTGACTTTTGGCGACCAACTTATCTTCGGTCGCTAAAAGTTTACTTTTGGCTAATATGAATTAGACTTTCCGCGACCAAAAAAGTTGGTCGCGAATGGTCACTTTTAGCAACCAAAGGCTTTTTTGGTCTCAGAAAACTATCTGTGACGAGGCTTTAGCGACCAACTCGCGACCAACATATTTTGGTCGCAAAAAGGTTTTAGCGACCAAATATGGTACTTTTCGCGACCAAAATGTTGGTCACGGAAAGTGTTTTTTCTTGTAGTGATAGTGTAATACCCCTGTTCCGTAATATGCCAATTGGTCCTTAAACTGAGTATGATTATGTGTTTACCATGATTTTATGTGCCATTATGTGAATATATGTGATTTTGAAGTTTTATCTGTTCACCGTAGGAATATCTGTTTGAATAATCAGCTTTGGAAATTTAATTGAGGGCCTTATCGGCCATAGAACCCGAAATTGATTACGCCATTGTGATTGGCATAATTTTTAGAGCCTACGGTGAAATTTAATCGAAAAATTGATTCGGGCCAGATTAAATTGAATTATTTAATGGCATTGTGCTCAAATTGTTTAATATCTTAAATGTGGCTAGTGGGGCTTCTTGTATTTGAGCACTACACTCCTCATTCTCTCATATACCTTCATTTTTGGCTGATCAAACTCTAAGAAAGGGGGGAGGTCGGCTGTTAGAGAGAGTGAGGGAGAAAGTTGTGTAATTTTTGGCCCAAGGCTACGAATTTGAAGTCCAACTCAAGAACTGACCATAGATTGAGCTTCTAGGTAAGTGATTGTTTATGAATTCTTGAGTTTGAACTTGTGATTTTGTGAATTAAAGGTTAATTGGTGATCAAGAACAAGAGTTGTACTCTAGTTGATGGGATTGAAGTTAAAATGCACATGCATGTATAGAATCACCATGGTTTTGCATAATCAAGCATGTATATGAGTGTTAAATCCTACATGCAAGCATGTTTTTGTTGTGTTCCATGAGAATGAACACCATTTGCATTGATTGGAATAGAAATGGAGTCAAGAATTGACATGCATGCATGATTGATGAAGATATGAAACTTAAATGCATGAATTTAACGTATTGGAAGTAAGTTTGGTATAAGTTGGGTTTGCATGTGATTGATTCATGGGAATTGAGTTTCAATATGTGGTAATTTAGTGTCTATATCATGTTAGTACACATATATATGAAGTTTGAGCCGAAATCATGCATTTG
The DNA here is from genome assembly GCF_055761805.1 of Camellia sinensis. Lineage (NCBI taxonomy): Eukaryota > Viridiplantae > Streptophyta > Magnoliopsida > Ericales > Theaceae > Camellia > Camellia sinensis. Next base: position 14,722,483 of record NC_138969.1, read on the forward strand.
GGGCCCTTGAATTCGATGTTGGAACTCAAGAACACAGTTCTGGGTTTTCCAGAATTTCGATGTCCGCTCGAGCGGGGTAATGGCCGCTCGAGCGGGAAAATCGTGCTCCCAGCATTTTTGCAGAGTTGGATGTCCGCTCGAGCGGGGCATATCACGCTCGAGCGTGGAATTTTGTAGACAGGCCTTCCGCTCGAGCGCCCTATTTAACGCTCGAGCGTAATTTTCATGCAACCAGTACTTTTGCAGGCCTTAAGGGTCCGCTCGAGCGGATAAGTCGACGCTCGAGCGGGGACCCTATTTTCTGAAATTTTGTTTATGCGTTCTGTGTTTCGTTTTCCGTTCTCTTTCACTTGTAAGTACTCTTAGGCATATGTTAAACCTTGTAAATGAGTTATTGAGATAAAAATAAAGCCTAAAGAGGAATATGTGAATTAAAGAACGGATTGAACTGTTAGTGACCCTTTTGTACTCATGAAATGTGTAGGATCAAGCTCAAGGGCGCATCCACAAACCGATCACTGTGAGTAATATCAATATTTGAGAGCTTGTCAAATGTCCAATTGTTATTCCCCTATAAACTCTATAAGTTGTTAATTGGGATTGTGGACGAAAGTCCGACAGGAGTAAATGAACGGACCGAAGGTCGTTTTGATAGGAATGGACCGAAGGTCGTTTTGGTATAAATGGACCGAAGGTCGTTTGATAAGAACGAATGGACCGAAGGTCGTTTTGATGTAAATGAATGGACCAAGGGTCATTTCGATAAGAATGAATGGACCAAAGGTCGTTTTGATGGAAATGAATGGACCAAAGGTCGTTTTGACATGAATGAGTGGGCCGAAGGCCGTTTTGGTATGAAAGAGTGGGCCAAAGGCCGTTTTGACATAAAAGAGTGGGCCAAAGGCCGTTTCGACATAAGTGAATGGGCCGAAGGCCGTTTCGCCATGAATGGAAATCCGAATGGGCCGAAGGCCAGAATGTTTAGAACTATAGTTACTTGTTTTGAATTTCGTATAGTTATATATATTCGTTAAATAGAAGTAAGAATTGGGCCCAAGGCCGTTTAGAGCATGTTGTTCTACATATTGTTATATAACTGCTATATTTGATATTATTCACTGGGCTATCGCTCACGCTCATTCATGTGTTTGTAGGTGAGCCAAGGGAAGTCCAAACCCAGCCCCAGTGAAGTCTGCTAGGATAAATCCGAGTTTTGAGGAAGTCAGCCTTGCGTCTCACTCTTGAGACCTACCCTTGCCTTTAGCTATGTATTTATGTTTTGTCTTGCCGGCAGGGACTTTATGTAATCATGTAAATGGTCTGTCATAGGTTGACTCGTTTTGGATGATCCTGTTTGTAATGAATTCTATGAAACTGTACTTTTGAACTGTGGGTTATTAACGTAACTAAATGTGGTCTGTTAATGTGCATATAAGCACGGCTCTATGGACAAAGTTTTTATTTATTGCTTCCGTTTGGCCCCTTTTCTCTGACAAGGTATGTCTGTTTTGGTCTGAGGCCGTAGGTAATCCCAGGATTACTGGCCGGTTATGTCCTTAACCCATAGGGGCGGGTTCGGGTCATGACAGAGTGGTATCAGAGCACGAGTTAATAACTCACACACTTGTCCAAAAAGAGCAATAAGCGTCTAGATAAGATCTAGGATGCATTCATGTGATAAGTACGAGTTTGGAAGCATTGATTATATGCTTAAATGTTTTGTTATGAATAATTATATGCGTAAGTTGTGAACTACTTGCATTGCAAATCATCTGGAAATATGTGCTCCTTAGTGTATGCGTACTTGTGTACCTTTTGTATGAAATATAATGCAAGTTTAATCAAATGGTGAGGACCAGAGGTGATGAGTTAGAGGAATCCTCTACTGCCAGACTGGACAGAATGGAAAGACTGATCCAGGAAATGGCAGAAGCTTTGAGACAGCAACAGGAGTGGCAACAACAGTGGCAGCAACCACACCCGCCACCTCCACCTCCGGCACCACCTGTGCCGGATAATCAAAATGATGATCGGATAATCGCTCTCACCAAGGAATTCAAGAAAATGAAACCACCACAGTTCCATGGTGGACTAGATCCCTTAAAAGCCGAAGCTTGGGTACTTGGGATTGAAAAACTGTTTGAGGTGTTTCCGTGCTCGGATACACAGAAAGTGCTTCTAGCCACCTTTATGTTAGAAGATGAAGCGAGAAGATGGTGGATGTTGATGAGGGAAAACCACAGAGATATTGATTGGGCGAAATTTTTGGAAATCTTCTATGACAAGTACTTCCCGCAATGTGTCCGGGATAGGAAAGTGGCAGAGTTCATGGAACTCAAACAAGACAGTATGACTGTAGCTGAGTATGCGGCCAAATTTACTGAGTTGGCCAGGTTTGCACCACACGTAATTGACACTGATTATAAGAAGGCAAGGCATTTTGAAGGTGGGCTCCGAAGTGACATCCTAGAGCGAGTGAATGTCCTGAAGTTGGAAACCTACATCGGGGTGCTTGACCGGGCCATCATATCAGAGGCCAATATAGCTAGACAAGCTAAGCCAACAACCGAATGGAGAGGCAACAAAAGACAAGGCTTCTTTTCGAAGAAGAAATTTCTGAAAAAGCAAAACACGGGCTCCTCAACTACCTCAAGTTCTTCCCGAGACACGGCTCCCATGTGCAACACTTGTAGCAAAAGGCACCGTGGAGTCTGTTACCGTGCATCGGGAGCCTGTTTTAAGTGTGGGAAACAAGGGCATATAGCTCGAGATTGTAATCAGAATAGTGGGAAGGTAGCTGCTAGCTCCACTGCATCGATCCCAAAGCCGGGAAACACTTTGAGATCTGCTACTACTGGGGATACAGTGAGACAAGGGAGAGTTTTTGCACTCGTTCCGGGCGATACGCGGAATGCCAATACCGTTGTCTCAGGTACTATTTCAATATGTAATCAGGATGCCTTTGTATTAATTGATTCTGGATCGACGCACTCATTTGTGACATATGCATTTGCATCTAGACTGAAAAGACCCCTAGAATTGTTGCCATATTTGTTATGTGTGTCTGCTCCATCGGGGGAATCTGTGTTATGTGACTATATATATCGGTTTTGTGACATGCATATTGAGGATGCTACCCTATATGTAGATTTGTTGCCCTTAAACTTTAGACACTTCGATGTAATTTTGGGCATGGATTGGTTGACCAAATATTGTGCCACTATAGATTGTGTGACAAAGAGGGTTGTGTTTAGACCCCCAGAACAGAAAGAGATAGTGTTTGTAGGAAATGGGGTAGTGCCTCCACCATATTTGATATCTGCAATGAAAGCACGCAAATTGATCAGGAAGGGGTGCCAGGGTTATTTGTGTTATGTATTGACTGAACAATCCGTGAATGTTGAATTGAATAAAATTCCTATCGTTAGAGAATTTCCAGACGTGTTTCCGAATGAACTACCAGGGGAAGTGGTAGACAGAGAAATAGAATTTACTATTGAGACTGTACCAGGCACCCAGCCTATTTCTAAAACTCCCTACAGAATGGCTACTGTCGAAATGAAAGAATTAAAGGAACAGTTGCAAGACCTTCTTGATAAAGGGTTTATCCGGCCTAGCGCTTCGCCTTGGGGTGCACCAGTGTTATTTGTAAAGAAGAAGGATGGTACTCTGCGCCTGTGTATTGATTACCGGGAATTGAACAAGGTAACGGTAAAGAACAAATATCCCTTACCCCGTATTGATGACTTATTTGACCAGTTGCAGGGATCACAGGTGTTTTCTAAGATTGATTTGAGATCCGGGTATCATCAGCTGAAGGTTAAAGCAGGGGATGTTGAGAAAACCGCATTCAGAACGAGGTATGGTCATTTTGAGTTTCTTGTTATGCCATTTGGAGTGACTAATGCTCCGGCAGCATTTATGGACCTAATGAATAGAACTTTTAAAACCTACCTTGACGAGTTTGTTGTAGTCTTCATCGATGATATTTTGATATACTCTAAAGATAGACTTGAACATGAACATCATTTGAGGACTGTTTTACAAATACTTTGGGAAAGGAAATTATTTGCTAAACTAAAGAAATGTGAGTTTTGGTTGGATGAGGTTGTTTTCTTAGGGCATGTGATCAACAAGGAAGGAATTTCAGTGGACCCGCAGAAAATAGAAGCAATTGTGAATTGGCCTACACCAACTAATGTGACAGAAGTTCGCAGTTTCATGGGTTTGGCAGGGTACTACAGGAGGTTTGTAAAGGACTTTTCGAAATTAGCCGTGCCTCTTACCCAATTGACACGTAAAGGACAACCATTTGAGTGGAATAGTGAAAGAGAATCAGCCTTTCATGAATTGAAGACAAGATTGACCACTGCACCAATTTTGACACTACCTTCAGGTACGGAAAATTTTGTGATTTTCAGTGACGCATCTTATAAGGGTTTGGGTTGTGTGTTAATGCAGAACGGAAAGGTTATTGCTTACGCCTCCCGACAGTTGAAGCCACATGAGAAGAATTATCCAACACATGACCTAGAATTGGCCGCGGTTGTTTTTGCTTTGAAAATCTGGCGGCATTACTTGTATGGGGCAAAGTGTGAAGTCTACACGGATCATAAGAGCCTAAAATACTTCTTCACGCAGAAAGAGTTGAATATGCGTCAGAGAAGGTGGCTAGAGCTGATAAAAGACTATGATCTGGAGATTCAGTATCATCCCGGGAAAGCTAATACAGTGGCGGATGCCTTGAGTAGAAAATCAACAGGGAGTATGGCTTGTTTGCTTACTGAACAAAGGGAGATTTTGCAAGACTTTGAAAAGTCTGAAATTGAAGTGGTGGTATGTGAACAGGGCGGATTGATAGCCGCTATTACAGCCGAACCGGCAATTGTTGATGAGATCAAGCAGAAACAGAAAGAAGATGAGTTCCTCAGAAAGGTGATTGATGAATTTGAAGTAAGCCCAAAGGCAGAGTTCAGTGTCGAGAATGGAATGTTGAAATTTCGGAACCGAATATGTGTCCCAGATATCCCGGAGCTAAGGAAAAGGGTTTTAGATGAAGCCCACAGATCTGTATTTGCTATGCATCCGGGTAATAATAAAATGTATCGGGATTTGAAACAAACCTACTGGTGGCCTAAAATGAAGAAAGAGATTGCAGAATATGTGTCCAAGTGCCTCCAGTGTCAGCAAGTTAAGGCTGAACATCAGAAACCAGGCGGTCTACTTCAACCTCTCCCTATTCCTGAATGGAAGTGGGAACATGTGACTATGGATTTCGTTGTTGGCCTACCTCGGACTTCCCGAGGTATGGACTCTGTTTGGGTTGTGGTTGACAGACTGACCAAATCTGCACATTTTCTGCCTGTCAAAACTACGTTTACTGCTTATAGATTGGCTACTATTTATGTTGATGAAATTGTCCGGTTACACGGAGTTCCGGTGTCCATTGTGTCAGATAGGGACCCGAAATTTGTATCTAGATTGTGGAAGAGTTTGCAAGAAGCTATGGGAACAGAACTAAGGTTCAGTACTGCATTCCACCCGCAGACAGATGGGCAGTCAGAACGAACGATACGGACTTTGGAAGATATGCTTCGCATGTGTGCTTTGGATTTTCAGGGGAGTTGGGAAGACTATTTGCCGCTTGCAGAGTTTGCTTATAATAACAGCTTCCACTCCAGCATCGGTATGGCACCATACGAGGCTTTGTATGGTAGGAGGTGTAGATCACCTATTTGTTGGACAGAGGTCGGGGACAGAGCTTTACTTGGGCCTGAAATTGTACAAGACACCTCTGAAAAGATCAAAACTATTCGACAAAGGCTCAAAACAGCTCAAGACCGACAAAAGAGTTACGCAGACGTTCGGAGAAGACCTCTTGAGTATGAGGTCGGCGACCATGTGTTCGTTCGTGTTTCTCCAATGAAAGGTCAAGTCAGGTTTGGGAAAAAGGGCAAGTTGTCGCCCCGATACATTGGACCGTTCCAGATTTTGGAAAGACTTGGTCCAGTTGCCTACAGAGTTGCTTTGCCACCGGGATTTGAGCAAATCCACAATGTGTTTCATGTGTCAATGTTGAGGGGTTACCTCCGAGACCCGTTGCATGTGATTGACTTTCACCGGGTTGCTATTGATGAAAATATGGAATATGCTGAATGACCGGAAAGAGTTGTTGACCGACAAGTGAAAGAATTGAGAAACAAATCCATTCCAATGGTGAAAGTGGAATGGAAGGAACACTACGGGACAGATGCTACATGGGAAAAAGAGGAGGAAATGCGTCTACGCTATCCACACTTGTTTTCCGACGAAGGTAAATTAAGTTTGGAGGACCAAACTTCCTAAAGGGGGGAAGACTGTAATACCCCTGTTCCGTAATATGCCAATTGGTCCTTAAACTGAGTATGATTATGTGTTTACCATGATTTTATGTGCCATTATGTGAATATATGTGATTTTGAAGTTTTATCTGTTCACCGTAGGAATATCTGTTTGAATAATCAGCTTTGGAAATTTAATTGAGGGCCTTATCGGCCATAGAACCCGAAATTGATTACGCCATTGTGATTGGCATAATTTTTAGAGCCTACGGTGAAATTTAATCGAAAAATTGATTCGGGCCAGATTAAATTGAATTATTTAATGGCATTGTGCTCAAATTGTTTAATATCTTAAATGTGGCTAGTGGGGCTTCTTGTATTTGAGCACTACACTCCTCATTCTCTCATATACCTTCATTTTTGGCTGATCAAACTCTAAGAAAGGGGGGAGGTCGGCTGTTAGAGAGAGTGAGGGAGAAAGTTGTGTAATTTTTGGCCCAAGGCTACGAATTTGAAGTCCAACTCAAGAACTGACCATAGATTGAGCTTCTAGGTAAGTGATTGTTTATGAATTCTTGAGTTTGAACTTGTGATTTTGTGAATTAAAGGTTAATTGGTGATCAAGAACAAGAGTTGTACTCTAGTTGATGGGATTGAAGTTAAAATGCACATGCATGTATAGAATCACCATGGTTTTGCATAATCAAGCATGTATATGAGTGTTAAATCCTACATGCAAGCATGTTTTTGTTGTGTTCCATGAGAATGAACACCATTTGCATTGATTGGAATAGAAATGGAGTCAAGAATTGACATGCATGCATGATTGATGAAGATATGAAACTTAAATGCATGAATTTAACGTATTGGAAGTAAGTTTGGTATAAGTTGGGTTTGCATGTGATTGATTCATTGGAATTGAGTTTCAATATGTGGTAATTTAGTGTCTATATCATGTTAGTACACATATATATGAAGTTTGAGCCGAAATCATGCATTTGGGGCCCTTGAATTCGATGTTGGAACTCAAGAACACAGTTCTGGGTTTTCCAGAATTTCGATGTCCGCTCGAGCGGGGTAATGGCCGCTCGAGCGGGAAAATCGTGCTCCCAGCATTTTTGCAGAGTTGGATGTCCGCTCGAGCGGGGCATATCACGCTCGAGCGTGGGATTTTGTAGACAGGCCTTCCGCTCGAGCGCCCTATTTAACGCTCGAGCGTAATTTTCATGCAACCAGTACTTTTGCAGGCCTTAAGGGTCCGCTCGAGCGGATAAGTCGACGCTCGAGCGGGGACCCTATTTTCTAAAATTTTGTTTATGCGTTCTGTGTTTCGTTTTCCATTCTCTTTCACTTGTAAGTACTCTTAGGCATATGTTAAACCTTGTAAATGAGTTATTGAGATAAAAATAAAGCCTAAAGAGGAATATGTGAATTAAAGAACGGATTGAACTATTAGTGACCCTTTTGTACTCATGAAATGTGTAGGATCAAGCTCAAGGGCGCATCCACAAACCGATCACTGTGAGTAATATCAATATTTGAGAGCTTGTCAAATGTCCAATTGTTATTCCCCTATAAACTCTATAAGTTGTTAATTGGGATTGTGGACGAAAGTCCGACAGGAGTAAATGAACGGACCGAAGGTCGTTTTGATAGGAATGGACCGAAGGTCGTTTTGGTATAAATGGACCGAAGGTCGTTTGATAAGAACGAATGGACCGAAGGTCGTTTTGATGTAAATGAATGGACCAAGGGTCATTTCGATAAGAATGAATGGACCAAAGGTCGTTTTGATGGAAATGAATGGACCAAAGGTCGTTTTGACATGAATGAGTGGGCCGAAGGCCGTTTTGGTATGAAAGAGTGGGCCAAAGGCCGTTTTGACATAAAAGAGTGGGCCAAAGGCCGTTTCGACATAAGTGAATGGGCCGAAGGCCGTTTCGCCATGAATGGAAATCCGAATGGGCCGAAGGCCAGAATGTTTAGAACTACAGTTACTTGTTTTGAATTTCGTATAGTTATATATATTCGTTAAATAGAAGTAAGAATTGGGCCCAAGGCCGTTTAGAGCATGTTGTTCTACATATTGTTATATAACTGCTATATTTGATATTATTCACCGGGCTATCGCTCACGCTCATTCATGTGTTTGTAGGTGAGCCAAGGGAAGTCCAAACCTAGCCCCAGTGAAGTCTGCTAGGATAAATCCGAGTTTTGAGGAAGTCAGCCTTGCGTCTCACTCTTGAGACCTACCCTTGCCTTTAGCTATGTATTTATGTTTTGTCTTGCCGGCAGGGACTTTATGTAATCATGTAAATGGTCTGTCATAGGTTGACTCGTTTTGGATGATCCTGTTTGTAATGAATTCTATGAAACTGTACTTTTGAACTGTGGGTTATTAACGTAACTAAATGTGGTCTGTTAATGTGCATATAAGCACGGCTCTATGGACAAAGTTTTTATTTATTGCTTCCGTTTGGCCCCTTTTCTCTGACAAGGTATGTCTGTTTTGGTCTGAGGCCGTAGGTAATCCCAGGATTACTGGCCGGTTATGTCCTTAACCCATAGGGGCGGGTTCGGGTCATGACAGATAGAGTATATTAATGAAATAAAAAAGGTACAAAGAGAATTACATTGATAGACAAAGCCAAGGTGTTAGAGTTGCATCATATATACCTTTCGTCACTGCAAAGATGTCAATTAGGGATTGAGTTCATTTTAGTAACTGAAGAGAAGAGAATTAGCGACCAACAAATTTTTAGTAGCCAACACTATCGCCGACAAGCCTTCGGCGACAAACTGGGAAACTAAAATCTTTAGTCGCCATTGACTTTTAGCGACTAAAAAATAAACTTTGGCAACTAATTTTGTAGTAGTTAAAGGTATATTTTCCTATAGTGCAAGGTTGCTCAAGAAAGAAAGGGTGATTTGGGAGGTTATTCCTTTTGCGATAATGTGGACTGTATGGAATTTGATAAATGAATGCATGTTCAATGGTGCACAACCTGATTGGGAAGCTACATTGGATTTAATCAAGATTCGAGTTGGATTTAACCAAGATTTGAGTCGCTTTGTCAGTCAAGTTTGTTACAATTGTAGAGAGAGAGAAAATAATATGTATTGTATTTAATCCTATACAATAAAAGGCTTGTATATATACGCTAAGAAAAACTATGACAATACAAATATATCTAGGAAATCAACGCCTAATATATCTAGGAATATATTTCATATACACATTAACATCCCCCTAATTGGTGCATGTAAAACTACCGTTTTTATATTGGAGTTAAACGAGCCTTATCTCGCATTAATTTTACAACTCATTGAAGACAGACTTTATATAACAAACTCAGTTATTGATATAATTAATGTTGTTTGATTTTATTTTATTTTTTTAATTAAATACAAGAAAACCCTAGTCAAAATTTTCTTATTCGGGGGCAATCCAACCAAATTTCATCGTCGTCTCATATTTCATGCAAGTTAATATGACGTATAATCTCTCTGTCTTAACTTAGTTTGAAACATATCATCTCCATCCCAAATTTGGCAATAGAAGTCCCCTACCTAAGTAAATTAGGATTTTGTTAATAAGTGCTCGGCACAAAAAAATAAAAATAAAAATTCCTAGTTTTCATCCATTTCAAAGTACTTATAAAAAGTGTTATGAAAAAAAAATGTAAAATAAATAATAAAGGAAAATAAAGAAAACAAATCTATTTTTTAAACCTATTTTATAGACTCGATGATGTGTACTATTGATTGATAATTAGAAAATATATGAGAGAGAATGTGTGTTAATTTTAATATCTAATTGATTGAATATCACTGAATTGGAAAATTAAATCAAATTTTTGGTCTTAAATAATAATGATCATAAATGAAATTAACCATTATCCAAGGCATCTACTAATACTTGCCAAAAACTTAAAATGGAAATAAAATAAAATAAATAAATACAAAATAAAATCCTAGACAGAGAGGACTGGATGTTTATATATGTGTAGTAGCGGTTGCCACACGCGATGCGTGTGCTATTCAAATAAATAAAAATAGAATAAAAAATTTACTATATATTATGTGGTAGTCAAGTGGTAAGAGTCTTATTCATTTGATATAAGTCTAAGGTACAAGTCTTCACCACTCATTTATCTATTTTTTTTTTTAAATTTTAAATAAAAAAGTGAACATGTGGCAGCATAAGAAACAAAGCTTCAGGACACCGTAAGAGGTGTTCACTTTATAATAATATAGATAGATAGATAGATAGATATAGATAGATAGATAGATATAGATATAGATATAGATATAGATATAGATAGATAGATAGATAGATAGATAGATGTAATATGAGAAAACCTAAACCAACCCACCAGAGACTGCCGAGATGAAAAGCTGTGGCATCAATTTAGAAGAAGATGAAAATAAAGAAGAAGACGAAGATGGAGTCTCAAAAATTCCACTGATGAAATCAATGGCTAAGCAATTTTACCAGACTTTTGGTATGGATCACTACATATCCTTCATTCTTTCTTTCTCTCATAGGTAATTTTAATTGATTTCTTTGTCTGTTGAGATTGGTTTTGATGATTTTTGTTGCTGAATCGAACTAGGTCTCGTCATTGATTTTTTGTTTTTTTTTTTCACGACTTTAAGCATGTTCCCATTTATATATTAGGATTTTAAAAGTGGAATTCATTCTCGCTATAGAATTTTATTATGAGCTGTCAATGTAATATTGAATTGTCACGGTTGGTTGGAAGTAGGGACAGATGAACAGTGATATTGGATTATGTTTCAAAATTTTCATATAATTATATTTTTATTTTATTTAATGATTATTAGACTTTTGAAACAAAAGACATACTCTGTTTGGTTATTCATTTTTCAAATAAGATTTTGATTTTTAAATCTTATTTTTTTATTTTTAGTGAATTTTTTTAATATTTTGATCGATTTTTTTTAGATGCATCTAATTTAAATTTTACTTAAAAAGTAAAACATTTGAGAAGAAATTTTTTAAAAAATTAATAAATAAAAAAAATTGCGAAAATGTACTGAACCTTTGAATTTTTTTTTTTCGCCTTTTGCCTTATTTTAAAGTTTTTCCCTCATTATGTTTTTGTATTAAAAAATAAACTACATTAAAATGATTCGTAAAAAGTGTTGTGTGATTATAATATTTTTTAATTTTCTTTTTTAAAATCAGAATTGTGTGACAAATTATTTATGTCAAGTGGGTTTCTATGATTTATACAACAATCTTGATTTATATGTATACTACTGTATGCCCGTGCCTAAAGGCATGGTATAAATAATATTGAGATTAAAATGTAGTTGTAATTTGTACGTATCATAGTACCCTAAAAGTTCAAGTCAGCACTCCTACCATTAGTTTGTGGCTAACACCAAATACATTAGTGAGTGTCATAGTACCCCGAACCACAAATATCTGATTGAAATCTATATAATACACAGAACATAAATACCATAACCTCACAAATAGTAGTCTTTAGAAGTTGTTTACAAATTAAGATAGGGAAATCAAATATTTTGAAATAATTTTCCAATCAAGATACGGAAAGCATTGAAAAACTAAATGCATCATATCATGAAGAAGAGATCAACTCTATGCCATAGCACCCAACAATAAATGGTAAAAAAAATAATTCCAGCAACTCATCTCGTTTGTCAAATTAATGTGAAAATCATCAATTACATCAACTATAAAATACAAATTGTTGCTTTACAAAATAGTCAAATTAAAAAGATTTTAAAGTCATCTAATAGCCATCAAGTATTGCTAGTATCAATACTTGAAAGAAAATGTATAGTAAGAAGAGTAAATTAAATAAGAAAAATTATAAATAGGTGATAACTTCACAAAATATTTAAAAATTCATTGATTTGTAATTTTCTCAATGAAAAATGAAGATGAGTAAAGAGAGCCCATATAACAGTTTGGTGCAAATCTCCATCATCCTATGAAAATAAAAAAGAACATAATTTTATACAAAAAGGGAAAAAAAAGTGTATACAAAATAGTGACAACTGACATGTCCAAAGTAGTGACAACTTACATGTCCAAAGTAATAAATCAACTTACATGTCCAAAGTAATAACTCAATTGTAAAAGATCAAGTCAGCACTCTTAAATCAAACTTAGCTATACTGGAAATGCAAAATTATAGGGGAATAAAAGGCTTCACAAAAATATTTGAAATGCAACAAAGTCCACATAAGTGGAAAGCTTTACAAAAAGTGGGTCATAGCTATCGTCTGCTTTACAAAATGTATATATTTTACCAAAATATGTGTTTGATAATGTCTTTAAATTTGTTCTTTCCCACAATTCTTACGAACGTCTCATCAATTTCTGAAAGGTCTTCATAACAAAACTTCAGGGTAAACAATATTTGTAGTGGAATCTGGCTCATCATTAGGGAGGAGGATACTTATACGATCGAAAGATGTACATCTGGATAATGCCACGTATAGTTGCCCATGACTAAAAACAGGTGTACGCAAATCAACCCCAACAAATTTCACAGATTGTCCTTGAGATTTGTTAATGGTCAAAGCGTACGCCAATCGAACTGGAAATTGACGTCTTGTCATTCGGAAAGGCATTTCTGCAGAAGACGGAGTCAATGATATCCTTGGTATAAATGCCAAATTGCCAAACTTCTCTCCAGTTAAGATTCGAGCTTCAATTATGCGAGTGTCGCACCTTGATACCATTAATCTTGTACCATTACACAGTCCATCTTTCGGTGCAATGTTTCTTAATAACATTATAGGACAACCCACTTTCAACTCTACCTTAAAAGCTGGTAGCCTAGGAGGATCCAATGAATTTAAAAACTCATTAGGATATCTGTTTGTAATGGAAGGATCAATTTCATCATCTTCAGCCATCATATCTGCAGCAAGATACGTATATGTATTCCCTAGAAAAATATTCAACGCAGCAATATTGATAGCACTGACATCATCATTTCGTGCAGAAAGAATTGTACGTTCCGTTAAGAATGATGGGGTTGATGTATCTGCCACATCCAATTGTGGATAAACTGCTGAGAGTAATTCCTTTAGATTCTGGCATCTGTGTATTGTTGATGGAATTTTAATGATTTCTTGCGGATTGGTTCCAACCTAATAAATAAAATAAAATAAATTAAAAAAAATGGTATAATCAAAGTATCCTCAAATGGTATAATCAAAGTTCGAATGAGTATTACCTCTGTCAAGAATTTTGCAAAAATAGCATTTCCAAGGTTTGCATGATTCAAGCGCATATTCAAATCTAAAGATAAAACATGTAGATCCTTCCACAAAACAGAGTGTCTCAATGATGCATTCACAATTTGTTCACGAACTCCTTTGGTTATAACTGGTAAGATTTGTCGAAAGTCACCACCAAGAACAACAGTGATACCCCCAAATGGCTTTTCACAATCACAAATATCTCGAAGTGTGCGATCAACCGCCTTAACACAATGTCTATGTTGCATAGGAACTTCATCCCAAATTATGAGTTTTGTTTCTCTAAACAATTCAGCCTGTAATGATTGCTTGCTAAACCCACAAACTGAATTTTCCAAGACATCCAATGGAATGGAAAATGTTGAATGTGCAGTGCGACCTCCTACTAATAGGAATGATGCGATTCCAGATGAAGCCACGGCAACAACAATATGGCCAAGGCTGCGACATTTTAATGCAATCGTATTGTACAAAAATGTTTTCCCCGTTCCAGCACCGCCATTCAAAAAGAAAATAGTCCCTTTACTTTCAAAGACTGAAGAAGTGATTGCGTTATAAGCAGTTCGTTGTCCATTATTGAGGCGATCAATAATAATTTGCACATTTGTCTGTTGTGCCTCATTATGTAGTTGTTGATGTTCGAATATCAATCGGTTACCAACTATTGCACTCCAATTTGCTGTAGGTTGTGGCATGGGCAGGAAGTCAATTAAACTCTTTCCTGATTCTTCAAGCATTTGATTCAAAAGATACAAACCATAATCTTCAATTTAAGCCTCAGTTGGGTTAGAAATGACAAACAATGTACGAAGCTTATGTGCAAGATCATCACAGATATGCATTGAAAATTGATTCCATAACGCATGTGGTTGTAGTGGAAAACATTGGGTCAGAATAATACAAAACAATCTCCTCAATTGATATCCGGTTTTCATAACTGCAGCCTCTTTCAGGCACTGTATCCATTCTTCATTATCTTCTAAGAGTCCTCTGGCAACACATGCTGATTTAAACGTCTCATGCAAAACATTGTTAACTGTACGTAAACATTGAAACGATCTTGGCCCTTTGACAACAGTTAACAACAAACGTAGATAAAATCTTTCACCACAGTTAGGGCTAGCAAAGTACATTCTACCAATTGCATATCCATGTTCTCTTGGTTTCCATCTATGTTCTGACTTGAGCCAAACAAAATGTTGCGGAAATTCTTGGTAAGTGAATTGGCATTCATTTTCATTGGAAGCACAATAATCAAAAAAGCCAGTAAGAGTCGATTTTTGTTGCGCAGCTCTAGAAAGAATCATTTCCAATGAGTCATTAGGATTGAAAAGAACACGATGCATTCCAGGTAGATGAAGTGCCAAGCGAACAACTGTTGGCATCTCTACATGCAAATGATGACCGAATATTCGCCAAGCAGCTTCTGGTGGTCCAATATACCTTGCATCAAGATATTGTTGGATCTCATTAATCAATCCCAAAACCATTGTTGTGCGATCATAACCTTTGTAAATATACTTATGTATATACTTAACACATCTCACTCCAACACAAACTTCTACATTTATATGACAGTTGAACCGTTTAGAAAGATATGCATTGTATGGAACCACATCCCTATTATCAACTTCCGGTCCTCTCACGGTATATACTTGACCACTATTGCGACGATGATAGATTGGATATCCATCTTGGTCCATAGTTGTTGATTCTGCAAAGGCTCGAGGGTATTTCTTAGTACATCTACCATTTTTCATACATGGTGCTTGGGGATTTCGAGCACCACATGGTCCATGTACCATGCAACACTTGACAGTTTCAAAAAGTGTAGGATCATCTTTTGGATCTGGAAATTCTGCACAAACTAATTTGTTTACTTGAGCACATGTTCGAATTTTGTCTGGACCTTTAAGAAAGAGAAGCGCATGCATATGTGGTAGGCCTCGTTTTTGGAATTCAATTGTAAAAACATGCGCAACTTTATTACCGAACACTTTGTTTGTCTCTATCTCCTTCATCAAACACTTTCTTGTTAGCTCAAAAACACGGGCAATCAAATCCGGACGATCAATAGCTTTTTGGTGTGGTAATAATGCTGAAGTAATTTCTGGCCAATTGGGATTTGCAGTCATGGTGAGAAAAATATCTGGGTGCTGGTTGTATCGCGTGATAGCTATTGAATCTTGAAAGATTTCGAACATATGTCTAGGACTACCAGTAAATGAAGATGGCAAAATAAACCTTTGACCAATTTGATTAGGTTGCAAGTCATCTGGATCAATATCGCTTAAATCTTGGTAAAGTTCAGCCTGAATTTTTTTTTTGATTAAGCTTGTAGTACGTCAACCGATTTTGCTCAGTTGCAGCCCAAGCATCTACCAAAAACTCTTGGAATAGTTTTCCACCTCTCAAAATTGTTGAATACTCTGTAGGTCGCTCAAACAAACGATAACTATAAAAATCCATTTGAGTAAGTCGATCAGTTGAAGGCCGATCATGCTTAACGTCCCGCAATTTCAACTCAGGTTCCCATCCGAGCTCACCATACGGGAATAATAAAACATAATGCAATGGCAAATACGTTGGGTGACATTCATTAATTTGCATCAGTTCATTATTTCCCTGTAGATGTAAAACAA
This sequence comes from Camellia sinensis, assembly GCF_055761805.1. Lineage (NCBI taxonomy): Eukaryota > Viridiplantae > Streptophyta > Magnoliopsida > Ericales > Theaceae > Camellia > Camellia sinensis. The sequence goes on from NC_138969.1 coordinate 14,738,714, forward strand.
CATCTCTCATTCCAGTAACCTCGGTTCCATCACCTGGTATTACAATTGCAATCTCATCAGCAGTTGATAGGTTATATCGTCGTCGGTCTGTTGCTGAACTGTAGTGAAGATGAGCAGGTAGATTTTGTCCAGTGAAGGCTAATTGATTCAAAATTGCATGAGCTTGGCGAAATTCGTCTACAAATGCATTAACTTGCAACAAACTATCTTGAATAGTTTTGAGAACATCCTTTTGTAAGTGAGGATTTCTATGATTTCGAACTTCTAAAGCTGAATCAGGATCATAAATGTACAACTGAGCATAAGTCGCATCCTGACCTAGCTGTGGTAGAAGTGATCCTGTTCGATGTCACAATTCCCCATGGATAATAAATGGTTTAGGGCCGCTTCCCCTTAGTACTCTTGGATCTAATGTAGCACCAAGACTTGTAAAAGCATTGGCTGCATTGTATACTCGAGTATACAATCGAAACGATCTTGCTTGATCATCATCCCCATCATATAATGCTTGAAGCGGTGGAGGGGGTGTCATAAGCAGAGGTAGCCTAGTCTTTCCATTTGAACAGCAAGTTCCAAATAGGGGACGCTTTCGAGATGATTGTGCTAATTTTTCGTCCATCCAACGTAAGGCTGAACAGTAAGGACATAACACATCCATCTTGCCGAGAGAATGACGACATGAATTTATGTGTGATTGAGTATTAATCGTAGTACTTATAGTCATATCTTCTAATTCATCATCTGTACATAGATCCTCTTGAAAAAATGTGACTGTAGAATTAGGCCTACAAATATTTGTTGTGCATAAATTAAAATTTATACACATGTAAAAGTAAGAGTATTATTTAAAGAATTAAACATGTTTTACCAATTCCGAGCTAAAGATGTACTTTCCATAGAGAACGAACATGTGGATGCATGTGTAACCATTGTTCGTTTTTGTGCCAACGAAGTATCCGCAAGTGTCTTGGTACCCTGTTCTAGGCAAGCATGACTGCGACGACTCGGTGTTAATGAAGGAAAGTCTTTAACATATGCTCCTAATCTCTCTCGTTCTTGTCGCAAGCAGTGTCTCGATTGATATGCAGAGCATGCATTTTCATTTCTTTCACGTTCTCGTCGTGCACGTTGAGCTAATACAGCTCTTGATATAACATAACCATTGGGTCCCTAAAATATGAATATTAAATCATTGAATGCTTAAAATGCAAATATTATCAAGTATCATTTTTCACTGTCCAAAGAAAATACCAAGAATTTTTTGAAAATGTATTATACTCTTGCCCATGACTACCCATAGTTTTATAATAATAATAATCTATATAATAAATTGTGTGGTTTTGTAACAGTAATGAACAAATGTTCGATCAGCAGATGAGCTTCATAAAGTATCCCCATTTTCTTGTAGGGCCATGCACTTACAGGAGGCACTATATATTCCTTTCTCACTACATATTCCTTCATAAAGTATCCCCTATATATTTCTTTCTTCCTAAGAATATACAGGAGACACCAAAAAATGTGCATAGTTTCAAAAATAAAATACAATTATGGCTAAATAAAATACAATATATGAAGATATAAAAATAAAAACTAAAAAAACTCTACAAAATCAATAACAACCATACCGCTAAACATGGTTTTTCCTTTCACTTGCCCTTGCAATCAGTGGTCCTTAATTTAACGGATTATGTCATTTTAGTCCAATACATAACGGTTGTTAAGTTTATTGGACAGAAAGTCAAACTATGTGTAATTTGGTTCCTGTAGTTTACACAATGTGCTAATTTAGTTCCTATCACAACCAAGCAAATTAAAATAACAGAGACTAAATTGACACATTGTGTAAACTACAGGGACCAAATTGACATATTGTGTAGACTTTCCGTCCATCAAACTTGACAACCGTTATTTATTGGACTAAAATGACACAATCTGTTAAATTAAGGGGCAAAATCGAGCAAATTCAAACAAATAAATTGACACATCGTGTAAAGTATAGGGACCATTTGCATAATTTACCCAATAAATTTATTATTGTTATTTTTTTAAAATTTGAATAGCACTTCTCTATATTTATAGATGTAAATAAGTTGTTAAAATGATACCTCTCATAAGGGAAGCACTATAAATGGTGTGTGCCGTATGCACATTATAACTAAAGAAAAAATAGCATAATTTCATACTTTTTGAGTTATAACTATATATAAAAATCAAAAAAATCAAAATCAAACAACATGCGAGGCATAACTAAAATAAGGTCATTACTAAAGAAGAAAATTGGTCATAACTAAAAAAAAAAATGACATAACTCAAAATTGTCATTTATAATCTATATAATAAATTGTATGGTTTTGTTATACAAACAAACAAATGTTCGGCCAACTCATGAACTTCATAAAATATCCCCATTCACATAGCTAGAAAAAAAAAAAAATTTTGCCATTTTCTCTCTCCTCTCTTTATCTCTTATCTCAAAATTTTCACCCACTTACATTGAAAAGTGGTGTAGATTTACACATATATACAGGAGACACTTAAAAAAGTGCACAGTTTAAAAGATAAAAATACAATTATGGTTTAAAATAAATAATTGGACATACATTTTCAAAAACACTCTACAATTATGGCTTAAAATACAAACATACGAAAACTAACAATTTAAAAATAAAAAAAAAAACGCTTTACAAAACCATTAAGAACTATACCGCTGGACATGCATTTTCCTTTCCTTTGCCCTTGGAAGCATAAGACACCTTTTCTTTTCCTTTCGACATTGCCTTTGCATTTTCCTTTTCCATTGCCTCTAAGAAATAACCAAAGTATAAGAAATAAAAATATAAATAAATAAAAAATGATAAGAAAGTGATTTTTGAGCTAACATTAGAAATATGAACGACATTGAAATCATGTTCATCATGAATCACTACACCGACATTTCTTTGTTGAAGAAACTGAACCTATACATACAAAAACAAATAAGTAGCTGACATGTACACAAAATGAAATTTTATAAGACGATGAGTAAAGGGAACGAATATTACAGTTCGTTGTAAGTCTCCATCTAGTTGTAAAAAATAAGGAAATTTTTTTTTTTTTATAATCAGAACCTATAATACAAAAGTTTTTTTAAAATCTATGTACCAGTTTTTTTAAAAAAGACAACTTACATTATCCATAATGTTAGAGGTCATTCCAGCTTAATATTGCCAAAACCTGTAATACAAAAGTTGAATTCAGTAAATACATAATAAAAAAGTTAACCTGTAAAGGTTTTGGAATACATAACTTATGTAAATACAAAAGTTATTTTAATTCACCAAGTGAAACCAAATGAAGCAATCAATTGATACTTAAATGGAATCAAACCTATCGATGGCTTAAGCTTTGTTGAATTTAATTGAACTAAAAGAGGTTTAAATGGAACTGCAAAATTTATAAAGTTAATTCATGTAACGCCCTCAGAAAAAAAATAACATTAAACCCAACGATATAGACATGCATTGATATATAAAAGCTCCACATTCTTCTATTCATCAGAGTTCCATTACCAAAAAGTATTACATGTTAACGACAAAAGCAAATGCCCTACGGGCTTACAACTTTCCAAGTTAACACTTGGTTACAACAAAAGAGTACTAACTCATTTACACATTAAGCCCTTGGCTTGAATATACATGTAATACATCAAGAAACTAAATAACAAAAGTCTGCTCGTCTCTAGCCTCCCAAGCTATGTCCTTGGAGGTGGCATGCTATATGTACCTGAAAATGATATTCTCATATAGGGTGAGCCACAGCCCAGTAGAGATATGCTAAACACAGTATGAGTAATGACTAAGATATTAGCAATTGATAGATGTTCAATTTTCATAAACCAATTCATAATCCATTTCCATTTCTTATCAATTTCACAGTTTCCATCAATGGCTCAGAACCTGGCCAACCACTTATATGAGACAAAGACTCATATTAAATATTTTCCATTTTTTTTACAACAGGTAAACACACAGGTTATACCAATATTTTAACAGATAAGCATACAAGCTGTATCCACAATTCAACAGATAAGCATATTAGCTATACCAACACTTCCAATGACAAGCATATGAGCTGTATCAACACACTATCTGACAAGCATATGAGCTGTATCAGTGGAGTCCATCCCCTATCTCCTCCCAAACAACATCCGGTTTAGAGGTCCATCCCCTATCTTCCCCTAAACCGTGGAGTACATCCCCTATCTCCTCCCACACACACAATGCATATATACACAAAGGTCATATACACAATCAATTAATACATAACGTTAATGTATTCTATCAACCGTCATATTCTATGACATATCCAATTGATTAGTTTTAGTTTGCCTAATCATCATGCATTGTCTACAACAATCAAAACTACCCTCCACCAGTAGCCCAAGCAATTATTTCTAAACAGATAATAAAGCTCCCAACAAATAAAATATCGATGTTTTCAAAAGTGAGCGATTAATAAATCTAACTCCACTACTCCACCATATAATGAACCGATTTCATTATTCCCAACTTAATTCCAAAAGTTCACAATTTTTCCCAAATTAATTATGCCAATTAATTTATACCACAAATTAGGGTTTTCTACCCCCTTTCCCAATATTAACCCAATGGCCTAACATCAACAACCAACAACTATTTCATTACTTTGGAACCCAAAAATACAAGTTATGAGCCCAGAATCACACAACCCTTTTTACACATTTTGAAACCCTAAGTCCCAAAATTCCCCAAGTTCAACATTCTATCAAAACAACTAAAAATCTAGGTCAAAGACCATAAGAGTGAGTAGGAATCCCTACCTCAAAAGATGACAACCAACGAAGAAGATGATAAAAACGAACTTACTCCAAATCACGAGTTTCTCGGATCAAAAGATAGCCCTCGACGATCAACAACTCTTTTGTAAAGGCCAAAGGTGAGGAAATCACTCATACTAGATCAATACCTAGAGAGAAGGTAGAGTTCTAGAGTGAGAAGCTCAACAATGGTGTTTTTGGAAAAGTAAGAGAGAGAAGAAAGGTGAAAAAGTGATTTAAAATGACTCAGCGGATAACTCATATACTCATGACCCGCTCGAGCAGAGAACACGACGCTCGACCGCCAAGAACAAAATCTGGACACGCTCGAGCGCAAGACTGCCCGCTCGAGTGCCAAGACACAAGAATAAAGTACTTCCGCTCGAGCGCGAAAACCAGTTCGCCCGAGCGTTTCCCTTCCCAGAACTTGTACCCAGAAAGTGCTACCCGCTCGAGCGCCAACAAACCCGCTCGAGCGCCACCGCTCAAGCGTAAACAAACCTGCTCAAGCGTAGAAATCACATCTGCAGAAGTTTTGCAGGAACACGAAATACTGGAGGTATGCAATCCCCGCTCGAGCGCAAGAAGACCCGCTCGAGCGGACCGTCTAAAAACTGAACAACAAGGAATTGAAACCAATGCCTAACCAACCTGTAACAATCCTCCTCAAAACATCCTAAAACTCAATCAAGTGGAATTAAAGGACGACAACAAGATAGATACAACTACCAACTTCACGGAACCAAGTCCGGAACATAACAGAACAGTGAAGGGACAACCGGGATCGCTATAATTCATATGACAAACTAATAAAAAATCATCAATCATTTTGAAATCCACAGTTAATTCATATAATAAAATATCTCATTCAAGGAATTAATAAAAACTCACACTGGAAAAAAAAATCACACATATGACAAACTAACAACCCAACAATCATTTTCCGCCACCAAAAGGAGTTGTGTTTCCAAGAATGTATTTATTGAAATTAACAAATAACAAAAGATTTGCAATAAATCCACAATTTGAAAATAATAATTTAACTCCAAACATTTTCAGGTATTGGTAACACAATCTAACTGATGCTATCTAAGACCTAGAACACATCTTATAGAAATGGTAAAAACTTGAACACATCTAAGACATGAAACCAATACGATGTATACAAACCAAACTGTTTTCGAAATAAAAAATAAAAATGTAGTGATTAATCCCTAGGTTTATTACCAAATAAGATAGAATATTTTCAAAATCCTTAGAAACACAAACACATATGGACGCCATTATTGGCCAAAAACAACCCTTTATTGGCCAAAAACTATCTGATTTATTGGCCCCGTTTGGTGTAGCTGTTAAAACAGCTTATAGATTATAGCTTAACAGATTATAGATTATGACTTTAATCAGAAGTTGTTAATCTGTTTGGTGTAGCTGTTGGATTATAGATTTAAGTTGCTGAGTAATGTTTGTTAAATAAGCTGTGAAATAACTTTTTCAATTAATTTTTATTTTTTGTTTGTCTACATTTCTCATAAATAATAATAATAATAATCTATAGTCCATTTGATTCTTTTTCTATTTTTAAAAATATAAAAAATAAAAAAATGTAACAGTATAACCATAAATTAACATGTCCACAGCAGAAGCTGATAATCAGAAGCAAGGTGTCACGCCCCCAAACCGCCCCTAGTAGTTTGGGTGCCGTGATGGCCAATAACCCGAGGTTACCGAAGGCCGACTTACAAGAATCACACACAATCAGAGTATGAAATATGGGGCTTACAAGTGCGGAAGCAATATATGTATATACAGAATCTAAATAGTCCATGAGAGCCGTGCTTAAGTCCAATGAAATGACATACATTTTTACAAGGTCTTACAACTTAGATACAATAAGGAAATGAGATACAAAATACATCTTGACCAAAAGGCTTCTCAAGCCGACATATACAAGTACAAATGAAAAATAAGCCAAGAAGCATGATCTTCAAGATGGTACAAAAATGCTAATCCAAAACATGTCGGCAATGCACCCAAAACACATCGGCATCACGTCTAGGCCTCAATGCCTTCTTGTTCATCACCTACATATATATATAGAGAGGGTGAGCTTGGATACTCAGTGAATGATATTAGAAATAAAGGTTTTGCATGATTGATATCCAAGATTTCTTTCAAAAACAATACATAGCATACTTTACAGTCAAGGGGAAATCAAGTTCATTACCGGCCTTTCAAGTTCTTTGGATGTTATTACATCTACTTAATACAAGAGGGTGATGACAATTCCAAGACAAAAGTGCAGTTGCATTATAGTCCCCTGCAGCTAAGGACTTTCAAGACAAGAGTGCAGTTGCATTATAGTCCCCTGCAGCTAAGGACTTTCAAGACAAGAGTGCAGTTGCATTATAGTCCCCTGCAGCTAAGGACTTTCAAGACAAGAGTGCAGTTGCATTACAGTCCCCTGCAGCTAAGGACTTTCAAGAAATGTCATCAAAACAAGATAGTGTTTAATATACAAGTAGGGATAGTCAGTCATGCTAGATCAAGTACTTTTCAAACAAGGCAAGACGAGATTTATGAAAGCAAGTGTAACATAGCTTTATTAAAAATACCACTCACATAGTTTCTTCACACGTCGGGGTCGAGACAAGCCCAAGTCCTACAAACACAGGGCAAAGCCTATTGAATGCACTTTAAAACGAGTCCCTTATGTATGCAAATGATCTCGGAAAAGCATGCTGGGCGCTAACCAGGTCTAGGCCGAGGTTCCACACCTCCTCGTCGAGGTGTGTTCCCGAGGGCCACATGCAAGGAAAAGAGGTCGGGAAACTCTGGGTTTCCCTCTGCTGATGAACATGAAGAACATGAGTGTGAAAACATGAAAAATACGAATGTTCAATCATAACCTGTCATCACAAATCTGGGATTTTCGTGCTATGAGTTTGAAAACATGGACCTGGGTACCCGTACTTAGAATTCTTGCGGAAATAAACACAAAAACATGATTCTTTATGCAAGCTTTCGGATCAAAACAAGACTTTCTTGAAGAACACATGAATGTCATTTTCTCTTTCTAAAATCGAACTTCAAAACGATGCATGGCTTACAAATCATATCCGATCATGCAATGCAATAACATGAACATAGAGAACATGAGCAGATCAAGAATCTAACCTTAGAACACGGATCTAACGGTTCGATCTCTAGGAATCAAGCTTGAAGATCTACTTCCTCACTGTAAAACTCTTTCTTCCTCCTAGAGTTTCTCTCTCTACAAGGCAAGGTTATGATACCAAATGATAGTTTTCTATACCCGGTTCTGGGGTTAACCCTCTGCTGAGACACGTGGCGGCGACTGGTTGGGTTCTTCCTGAAAAGGTGGCTGACAGACCAGACAAAGCATGGTGGAAGGGTGTTCAACAAGCAAAGCGGTATGGGCTCTCTGACGGGGTAATGACATCGGCTAACAACAAGGCGTATCTAACACGCTATACGGAATGGCACTCCGGCAAGGGGTGACATCGGCTAACAAAGGACTTTGGCAACTAAGGTGACAATGACCTCGGCTAGGAAGGACAACACTTGACTAAGCTGTGCCACATCTTGGCCTAGATGCGCCACACCTCGGCCTAGGTCATACCACTCCAGGACGAGATCACTTGGGTGCAAGGTAACATCTCGGCTAATGTGTCGAGGCGAGAACGGAGGTCAACAAGGGGTTCCAAGATACTACTACTAGACTAAGGATGACCTCGGCTTGGAATGATCTAGGCGTAACGTAACCTAGGCTTGGAATAACATCGGCTAGTATAACTCAGGCAAGGCGTGACCTAAGTCTCACATCAAGGAAAGAACGAGACAAGTACACCACACTAAGACAAATCACAACATACACATGCAAACTTAACAAGTCATAATCATACGGATGCTCATGAACATGATGAGAACATAAAATGTGGGTTCCTACAGTCTACCCTCCTGAAAGAAGTTTTGGTCCCCAAACTTAAGTTACCTTGTCCTACGAATAACTCCGGGTAACGGAATTTCATCTCCTCTTCCTTTTCCCATGTGGCCTCCTCGCCATAATGCTTCTCCCATTCGATTTTCACCATTGATATCGACTTGTTTCTCAACTGTCTCACTTGTCTGTCGATAATTCTCATCGGCTTCTCTTCGTAGCCCAAGTCTTCGTTAACTACAACCCCGGAGTAATCTATTACATGCAGTGGGTCTCGGATATATTTTCTCAGCATTGAAACATGGAACACGCTGTGGACTTGGCTCAAATCTGGCGGCAAAGCGAGTCTGTAAGCAACGGTGTTAACTTTCTCAAGAATTTCAAACGGCCCAATATATCGGGGTGCGAGTTTACCCTTCTTCCCAAATCTCGAAACTCCTGTCATCGGCGAGACCTTCAAAAATACATGATCTCCAATTTCAAATTCTAACTCCCTCATTCTTTGGTCGGCATAACACTTCTGTCGACTCTGTGCAGTTTTAATCCTCTGCTGAATGAGTTTGATCTTTTCAGTTGTCATCTGAACCAACTCGGGGCCAATTAGAGCTTTGTCTCCTACTTCAGTCCAACATATCGGCGATCTGCACTCCCTTCCATACAAAGCTTCATACGGCGCCATGCCTATGCTGGCTTGATAACTGTTGTTGTACGCGAACTCTACTAATGGCAAATGCGATTCCCAACTTCCCTGGAAATCCAACACGCACAGTCTGAGCATGTCTTCGAGTGTCTGAATCGTTCTTTCTGTCTGCCCGTCGGTCTGGGGGTGAAAGGCTGTGCTAAATCTCAACTCTGTTCCCAAGGCTCCTTGTAGACTCTGCCAAAATCTAGAAACGAACTTCGGATCTCGGTCTGACACAATGGACATCGGCACACCATGAAGCCTAACGATCTCATTCATGTACAATTCGGCAAGTCGGTCGGCATTGAATGTAGTCTTGATAGGCAAAAAGTGAGCTGACTTAGTAAACCTGTCGACTATAACCCAAATGGAATCCATACCTCTTTGCGTCCTCGGCAAACCCACTACAAAATCCATGGAGATGTGCTCCCATTTCCACTCAGGAATCGACAAGGGTTGAAGAAGTCCTGCCGGTCTCTGGTGTTCTGCCTTCACTTGCTGACAACACAGACACTGAAATACAAACTCGGCTATCTCTCTTTTCATGTTCGGCCACCAAAAGGTCCGCTTTACGTCCTGATACATCTTGGTGCTCCCTGGATGAATGGCAAACTTGGAACTATGGGCCTCTTGCAAAATCTTCCTTTTTAACTCTGGTACGTCGGCCACGCACAATCTTCCTTCAAACTTAAGCACTTGATTCTCCATAGTGTATCCCAGCCTCAGCTTGGTGACGAATTCATCAATTACCTTCTTGAGGAATTTATCCTCCCTCTGTCTGGTCTTCACTTCCTCAATAATGGTCGGTTCCACCGAAACCGCTGTCAGGCACGCCAAACTTCCAACTAACTTCCTGCTCAATGCGTCGGCTACGAAATTTGCCTTACCTGGGTGGTACTGAATCTGCATGTTATAATCCTTCAGTAGCTCGAGCCATCTTCTCTGCCTCATATTTAACTCTTTCTGAGTGAACAAGTACTTCAGACTCTTGTGGTCGGTGAAAACTTGGCAAGATGTTCCATACAGGTAATGACGCCATATCTTCAAAGCAAAAACCACGGCAGCTAGCTCCAGATCATTGGTAGGATAATTCTTTTCATTGGGCTTCAACTGACGAGACGCGTACGCTATGACTTTACCTTCTTGCATTAACACGCAACCCAAACCCTTATGTGAAGCATCACTGTAAATTTGAAATTCTTCATTAGTCGATGGTAGTACTAGAACTGGTGCTGTAACTAACCTCGCCTTCAGCTCCTGGAAGGCTGATTCTCTTTCATTGGTCCATTCATAAGCTGCTCCCTTCTTAGTTAGTTGTGTCAAAGGCACTGCAATCCTTGAGAAATCCTTCACAAACTTCCTGTAATAACCTGCCAAACCCAGAAAACTACGAACCTCGGACACGTTGGTCGGCGTCGGCCAATTCACAATGGCTTCAATCTTACTGGGGTCAACTGATATACCGTCCTCATTAATCACATGCCCTAGAAATGAAATGCTGGAAAGCCAAAACTCGCATTTACTTAACTTGGCGTACAACTTCTTATCTCTCAAGGTCTGCAGGGCAAGTCTCAGATGATTCTCGTGCTCGCTCGTACTCCCGGAATAGATCAATATGTCGTCGATAAAAATAATGACAAACTCATCTAGGTACGGCTTAAAGACTCTGTTCATCAAGTCCATGAATGCTGCTGGGGCATTGGTTACTCCGAAGGGCATTACCAAAAATTCGTAGTGGCCATATCTTGTTCGAAAAGCAGTTTTCTCAATGTCCTCGACTTTAACCTTCAACTGGTGGTAGCCTGACCTAAGGTCAATCTTGGAAAAGACTCGTGCTCCTCGTAGTTGATCAAGCAAATCGTCGATTCTAGGCAATGGGTACTTGTTCTTGATGGTCACCTTATTAAGTTCTCTGTAGTCAATGCAAAGACGAAGTGTGCCATCCTTTTTCTTAACAAATAGAACGGGTGCTCCCCACGGTGAAGTGCTCGGCCTAACAAATCCTTTGTCCAACAATTCTTGTAATTGCGATTTCAGTTCTCTAAGTTCGGCTGGGGCCATTCTGTAGGGTGTTTTGGAGATGGGTTGTGTTCCTGGCAGGATGTCCACGGTAAACTCTATTTCCCTGTCGACAAGGTGGCCAGGCAACTCATTCGGGAAGACATCGGGGAATTCCTCAACAACGGGTATGTTGGCTAACTCAACGCTTCCATTCAAATCACTTAGTATACTGCATAAATAACCCTGACATCCTTTTTGGATCAACTTGCAGGCCTTCATGGATGAGATTAAGTAAGGTGGGGGTACTACTCCTTTTACCTTGGAAAATGACCTCAGCTTGGCTTGGGGTCTTCAATGTGACGCTCTTAGTAACACAATTAATGGATGCATGGTTCGCTACTAACCAATCCATTCCCAATATGACATCGAAATGGGTCATGCTTAATGGCATCAAATCAACTAACAACTCTACACTCTCAATCATAACAATACACACCCTATAAATGGATGTAACAATCATATTTCTCCCAGATGGAGTAGACACAGATAATACATAATCAAGGGGTTCTAATTCTCTACTCAACTTCTCGGCGAATATAGTGGACACAAATGAATGCGTAGAACCCGAATCAATCAATACGTATGCATCTTGAGAACAAATTGAAAGGGTACCTGACACTACCGCCTCGACATTCTGGGCGTCTCCGGGTACCAATGCAAAAACTCTACCTTGCCTTGCCTGTATTCTCCCGACGTTGTTGTTCTGTGCAGAGCCCGAGGTGCTTCCGTTCCTCTTTCCATTGTCAGTCCCTGCCTTCGGGCAGTCCTTCACACGATGACCTATCTCGCCGCATTCATAGCAAGCTCCTGTTGCCCAACGACAAACCCCGAAATGTAGCTTTCCACAACTCGCGCACATCGGCTTGGCGTTACCTTCCTGATTTGAGTTGCTGGAACTGTCTGTGCTCATTCTCTTCTTGGCATTGAACGGAACTCGGCGATTATCATAATTCTGTCTCTTCCTCTGACCCTCACTTGAACTCTGGTATTGGTTTAAATTAGCTTCAGCCAGGATGGCCTTGTCCAGTACTCCAGCGTATGTCGGCATATTGAGCATGTTGACCCTATCTTGTATCGGTCCACGTAACCCACTTTTGAACTTTCTCGCCTTTCGATATTCGTCGTCAACCATATGAGGCGCATATCTCGCCAGTTCAGTAAAGGCACGATCGTATTCTGCGACTGTCTTGTTCCCTTGCACCAGATTCTGAAACTCCGTGGTCTTTCGGTCTCGGACGCTAAGGGGGAAATGCTTGTTGTAGAACAACTCCAAAAATTTTGCCCAAGTCAAACCCGGATTGCTTTCTCGGACCATCATCCACCACCTACGAGCATCGTCGTCTAATGTGAATGCTGCCAGAGATACCTTCTGGGCGTCTGTACTGGGGAAGATCTCAAACAACTTCTCCATCTCTAAAACCCATGCCTCTGCTTTCATCGGTTCTATACCTCCTTGAAATCTCGGCGGTTTCATTTTCTTGAACTCTCTGATTAGGGTTATCGTGTCGTTCCCATACAAAGCCTGTTGTAGAGGCACTTGTGGCATTGGAGGGGGTGGAGCTGTATAACGACCGTTCGTCCGCTCGGCCTGCGTGGAAGTCGTACCAGTGTCCTGTGGCCTAGGTTGTCTCTGCTCACGAACCAAGCCTTCGACTAACCTTTCCAATCTCTCCAATCTATCTTCTGAACGATCTCGGCCAACTGGAGGTCTACCTCTCCTCATGATGCTAGGAGGATGCAAGATGAGACTTTAAAATAAATGAACAGATAATACGTATACAAGTAACAATGTCTATGCCGAAATGATGCACACGTAGTCAAGTAGCAAGTAATATGATGCAATCCTAACATTCTTCTAAGGGACATCCTATGCTCTTTAGGACTCAAAGTGTGTGAATAACGTACTATAAGGAACTTGGCTCTGATACCATTCTGTCACGCCCCCAAACCGCCCCTAGTAGTTTGGGTGCCGTGATGGCCAATAACCCGAGGTTACCGAAGGCCGACTTACAAGAATCACACACAATCAGAGTATGAAATATGGGGCTTACAAGTGCGGAAGCAATATATGTATATACAGAATCTAAATAGTCCATGAGAGCCGTGCTTAAGTCCAATGAAATGACATACATTTTTACAAGGTCTTACAACTTAGATACAATAAGGAAATGAGATACAAAATACATCTTGACCAAAAGGCTTCTCAAGCCAACATATACAAGTACAAATGAAAAATAAGCCAAGAAGCATGATCTTCAAGATGGTACAAAAATGCTAATCCAAAACATGTCGGCAATGCACCCAAAACACATCGGCATCACGTCTAGGCCTCAATGCCTTCTTGTTCATCACCTACATATATATATATAGAGAGGGTGAGCTTGGATACTCAGTGAATGATAGTAGAAATAAAGGTTTTGCATGATTGATATCCAAGATTTCTTTCAAAAACAATACATAGCATACTTTACAGTCAAGGGGAAATCAAGTTCATTGCCGGCCTTTCAAGTTCTTTGGATGTTATTACATCTACTTAATACGAGAGGGTGATGACAATTCCAAGACAAGAGTGCAGTTGCATCATAGTCCCCTGCAGCTAAGGACTTTCAAGACAAGAGTGCAGTTGCATTATAGTCCCCTGCAGCTAAGGACTTTCAAGACAAGAGTGCAGTTGCATTATAGTCCCCTGCAGCTAAGGACTTTCAAGACAAGAGTGCAGTTGCATTATAGTCCCCTGCAGCTAAGGACTTTCAAGACAAGAGTGCAGTTGCATTATAGTCCCCTGCAGCTAAGGACTTTCAAGACAAGAGTGCAGTTGCATTACAGTCCCCTGCAGCTAAGGACTTTCAAGAAATGTCATCAAAACAAGATAGTGTTTAATATACAAGTAGGGATAGTCAGTCATGCTAGATCAAGTACTTTTCGAACAAGGCAAGACGAGATTTATGAAAGCAAGTGTAACATAGCTTTATTAAAAATACCACTCACATAGTTTCTTCACACGTCGGGGTCGAGACAAGCCCAAGTCCTACAAACACAGGGCAAAGCCTATTGAATGCACTTTAAAACAAGTCCCTTATGTATGCAAATGATCTCGGAAAAGCATGCTGGGCGCTAACCAGGTCTAGGCCGAGGTTCCACACCTCCTCGCCGAGGTGTGTTCCCGAGGGCCACATGCAAGGAAAAGAGGTCGGGAAACTCTGGGTTTCCCTCTGCTGATGAACATGAAGAACATGAGTGTGAAAACATGAAAAATACGAATGTTCAATCATAACCTGTCATCACAAATCTGGGATTTTCGTGCTATGAGTTTGAAAACATGGACCTGGGTACCCGTACTTAGAATTCTTGCGGAAATAAACACAAAAACATGATTCTTTATGCAAGCTTTCGGATCAAAACAAGACTTTCTTGAAGAACACATGAATGTCATTTTCTCTTTCTAAAATCGAACTTCAAAACGATGCATGGCTTACAAATCATATCCGATCATGCAATGCAATAACATGAACATAGAGAACATCATGAGCAGATCAAGAATCTAACCTTAGAACACGGATCTAACGGTTCGATCTCTAGGAATCAAGCTTGAAGATCTACTTCCTCACTCTAAAACTCTTTCTTCCTCCTAGAGCTTCTCTCTCTACAAGGCAAGGTTATGATACCAAATGATAGTTTTCTATACCCGGTTCTGGGGTTAACCCTCTGCTGAGACACGTGGCGGCGACTGGTTGGGTTCTTCCTGAAAAGGTGGCTGACAGACCAGACAAAGCATGGTGGAAGGGTGTTCAACAAGCAAAGCGGTATGGGCTCTCTGACGGGGTAATGACATCGGCTAACAACAAGGCGTATCTAACACGCTATACGGAATGGCACTCCGGCAAGGGGTGACATCGGCTAACAAAGGACTTTGGCAACTAAGGTGACAATGACCTCGGCTAGGAAGGACAACACTTGACTAAGCTGTGCCACATCTTGGCCTAGATGCGCCACACCTCGGCCTAGGTCATACCACTCCAGGACGAGATCACTTGGGTGCAAGGTAACATCTCGGCTAATGTGTCGAGGCGAGAACGGAGGTCAACAAGGGGTTCCAAGACACTACTACTAGACTAAGGATGACCTCGGCTTGGAATGATCTAGGCGTAACGTAACCTAGGCTTGGAATAACATCAGCTAGTATAACTCAGGCAAGGCGTGACCTAAGTCTCATATCAAGGAAAGAACGAGACAAGTACACCACACTAAGACAAATCACAACATACACATGCAAACTTAACAAGTCATAATCATACGGATGCTCATGAACATGATGAGAACATAAAATGTGGGTTCCTACACAAGGGGTGAGCAGCTTTTCAGAATCAACTTTTTTGAGTTAAAATAAGCTGTTAGAATCAGAAGCTGTTTGAAATAAGTTTAACCAAACAGTCCAAAATAACTTTTCAAAGCTAAAAGCCATAAGTTGGCTCTGAAAAGCTGAAACAAACACCCCCATTGATTAATCCCCTAAAACTGTTTGACACAAAAATTTCGAATTTATTAAAGCTTGAACAGTATATAATACCACAAATTCAAACCAAAGTATGAATTTAAGAAATCAAACAGTACGATACCACAGTATGAATTTAAAAAATTAACTCATGAATTCTATAAGGGCCTTTTCGTTGAAATAGAAAAATACGAAATGTGGTTTAGATTTCCATACTTACCACATCTGTAAAATTAATTTAACTCCTAATTAAATTAATAAAATTCAATCTAAAATTAATAAAATTCAAACTAATAATAGATTAATTTAAGTCCAAATAGATTAATTTTACAAAGTAATAAAATTCAAATGTTATCGAATGTTACAAACTAATAAATTCGAATGTTACAAACAAAATAAAACTCAAACTAAGGCCTTGTTTTATTAACAGGTTAATAAAATAGTACCACTAATACTACCAATCAAACATGCCCTAAGGCCTTGTTTTAATTTAACTCCTATCTATATTGGTTAAATTTGAAACATTAGATAAAAAGTCAAAAACTAATACAAAAAATAAACCCATTCAACACAAAAAACATGCCCTAAGAGGCAGAGGAAGGTATGCTTATTTTCTTCTTCCAATTTTTCATTTTGTTTATTAAAAAAAAAAAAAAGAAACGCTCTCTGTTTGGTTTCCTAGAAAGCAGAAACCCATTTTAGTTTTTTAATTAATTGGCACAGGTTTTGTTAGACATGGCTTTCTTAGACATGGCTTCTCAATATATATATACATACTGGAATCATACATAAAGAGGGGGTTTGGGGTTTGGAATCATATATACATCCATAATCATATATAAAAATAAAAATAAAAGATTAATTTACCTTGTTTGGATATGAAAGGTCTTAAAGAAGTCCACAATGCTTCAGACTTAATGCTTCAAACCTGTTGTCAATATTGTTGAAACAAAAGATTATGGATGGTTGGTTGGTTAGCTACTAAAGATAGATAGAAATATAAAAATCAAAGTTCAGATTCCCATTTGGCCAATTGTTAGCTACTAATTAATGCTTGGTTGGTTGTGTATGAATGACATTTAATAAATCGTAGAGGTTATTTGTAAATCAAAATTAAATGTTATCAAAATGCTATACAAACTAATAAACGGGTAGTACCTTTGATTAATGAAATAGTACCACTATTACTACTAATCAAACATGCCCTAAGTGTCATTCAAGGAGAAAAGAAAAAACAAAAGATTAATTTAACTCCTATTTATTTTGGTTAAATTTGTTTGCGAATAGGAAAATTAGTTAAAAAGCCAAAAACTAACACATAAAATCAACTCATTCTCTCCATTTAAAAATCCATACATACATAAAATACAATTATAGACTTGTATCCAGAGATAGAAATATAAATACTAAAGAAAAATCAAAACTCAGTTTTCCATTTTCCCCATTATTTGTAAATCAAATTAAAATGTTATCAAAATCTATACAAACTAAACTATTCGAATGTTATCAAAATGCTATACAAACTAATAAATAGGTGTTTTATGCCTGTGCCTGAATGCACTATCTAATAAAATTCTTATATTACAATCTATGTGTTGCAAAAATGTTAACAACCATAAAAATGTTTTGTGAAAAGTGTCTCAAAGTTGTGATCAAACAACAAAAAATGTTTAGGATCAATCAATCAACCAACAAAGGCTAGATGATTTTTCGTAAAACTTTTAAGAGAAATTATGTATTATGTAGCATACCCAAACAAATATAGCCCTGAATAGTATATCAAAAAAACCATAGGAAGACCACTATATCAAAAGTTACATTAATCACAAATTGTTCTAGGACCATCTCAGATGAAACAAACAAATTTAGATGAGTAAACCAAACCAAGCCTTATGCAAATAAAAATGTATACAATAAAATAATCAATTTCAAATTAGTTTAATAAAAATAAAAATTAAAATTAAAAAAGCCATTGCCTATTTTGAAGAGTGATTGTGGTCTGCCACCATGACAAAATAAGAAGCCACTTACACACAAATGGAAAAAATATATTCTTGAAGCCCCAAACACATTTCTCATGTGTGATGGCAGTTTTTGGTGCCCAAAATATTATAGTGATTTCATGTGGACAATGACACTTTTTACCAAGAAAGGTAATATATCTTGTATATAAGAATAGCACTATCACATTCTCTCTTCTTTTTTCATCTTGTCGCACTCAAATGCCTCTCCAACTCACAGAAAATAATGCAGTGGAATGGAATACATCTATTGATCCTCCATAGTCATTCTATTTTGAGATATTTAGACAGCAAATTTTGTTTCATAAAGTCAAAAAGCCAACAAATAATTTCATAAAAATAGTACCACTTTGATTAACAGGTTAATAAAATAGTACCATTAATACTATTAATCAAACATGCCCTAAGTGTCCTTGAAGGAGAAAAGGAAAAAAAAATTTTAATTTAACTTGTAATAAAATTCAAACTAAGGCCTTATTTGTTAATAAAATTAATTAACTCGTAATCAAACATGCCCTAATAAAATAGTACCATTAATACTATTAATTTAACTCCTAATAGATTAATTTTACAAACTAATAAAATTCAATTGTTATCAAAATGCTATACAAACTAATAAATTCGAATGTTATCAAAATGCTATACAAACTAATAAACAGGTGTTTTATGCAATAAATAAAACTCAAACTAAGGCCTTATTTGATTAACAGGTTAATAAAATAGTACCACTAATACTGCTAATCAAACATGCCCTAAGTGTCATTCAAGGAGAAAAGAAAAAAAAAAAAAAAAACAAAGAATAATTTAACTCCTATCTATATTGGTTAAATTTGAAACATTAGATAAAAAGTAAAAAAACTAATACAAAAAATAAACCCATTCAACACAAAAAACATGCCCTAAGAGGCAGAGGAATGTATGTTTATTTTCTTCTTCCAATTTTCCATTTTTTTTATTAAAAACAAATGACCCTTTGTTTGGTTGCCTAGAAAGCAGAAACCCACTTCAGTTTGTTAATTAATTGGCACAGGTTTTGTTAGACATGTGTAACGCCCTCAAAATTAACCCATTATATATATCATTGACATGCATTATTTAAAGAAGACAATTTATTAATTCATTCATCAGAGTATTACTAAATAAAGCATTACATGTAACATCGAATAAAATGCCCTACAGGCTTACATCTTTCCAAGCCAGCACTTGGATTCAAAAATATGAGTTCTAATCTCAATACAAGAAAAACCCTAGGCTTGAATGTTTACATGCAAAACTATTAACTAAAGGTAGTCTTCTTCAATCCAGAAGCCAAACCCTCCCAAGCTAAGTCCTTGGAGGTAGTTTATCACCTGAACCTGAAAATGATGTTCCCATAAAGGGTGAGCCACAGCCCAATAGAAATATACTAAACCACATATAAGCAATGAATAAAGCAATAGCATTCAACAGATGGTTAACCAAAATAATCAATTACTTCATTCTACAGTCTCATGGCACTATTGCCAAAGATACGTTTTACTTTCCAATTTTATCAACATGGCTCAGAACCTGGCCAAACTTACAACAGTGAATCACATATATCATATTCACATCCTTCCAATATCAACAAACAAATGAGACTCAAGCTCAAATCAAACACTTCATACTTCCAAATTGATACACATTTTAGTGCTGTATCAATAAAACACTTCTATATAAATAAGCACACACAAAAGTGATGCTAATGGAGTCCATCCCCTATCTCCTCCCAAACAAAATCCGATTTAGAGGTCCATCCCCTATCTTCCCCTAAACCGTGGAGTACATCCCCTATCTCCTCCCACACAAAACAATATATGCAAATGCAATGCTCAATCAATACACGTATTTTTTGTATTAATGCAATAGTCAAAATTAATGACTTAACCAATGTGATTAGTTTTAGTTATTCCTAATCCACATGCAATGTCTACAACAATCACGACTATCCTCCACCGATAGCCCAAAACAGTTATTTCTAGACTGAAAATAAATATAACAACAATTCAATAGGTGAGTGGTTTAAATTATCCAACTACACAACTTAATCAATGAATTCCTCAATTTCATGCATTTCACCAATTTCCCCAATTTCCTTAAATTAATTATACAAATTAATTTATTAATACAACTAAAATTTTTCCCAAAATTACCAAAGTACTCCCAACATATCAAAATACCAAAACTTAGAACAAAACTTATAGAATGGAGTAGGAAATCCCTACCTTGAAGTGAAGAACTCGAATGGATAAGATGAAGATGAAGACCCAAATTCCAAAGTGCTCCAAACCACCAAACGTTCAGATTAAATGGAAGCCCTCGACTCACTCTATCTTTTTAACAAAGGACTTAGGGTAGAAATACACTCTAAGTAGATCAAACCTAAGAGAGAAGGTGTGTAGGGAGAGGGAGAAGACGGTTCTAGGGTTTTAAAATCAAAAGGGAGATGAAAAATGATCCTGAAAGTCGGATCTCGGATTTTTATACCAGTCGCCCCGCTCGAGCGTGGAAACCCCCGCTCGAGCGCCACTCACAGACTCCCGCTCGAGCGGCCAAACTCCCGCTCGAGCGGCGAATGCACTCTCCCAGAAGTTTTTGCAGACAGGTCCACGCTCGAGCGCCCAACTCCCCGCTCGAGCGTCACTCACGACTTCCCGCTCGAGCGTCCAATCCCCCGCTCGAGCAGCCAACACTACACAGGACATACTGGATGGGTGTATTCCCCGCTCGAGCGTCCAAACCCCCGCTCGAGCGGACAAGCCAAAATCTGGGCAACTAGACTTGGTTCCTAAGCTCAACCAACCTGCTCCAAAACTTCCCAACACAACCCAAGACTCAAAATAAGAAAATAATGAATGACAACAACAATTATACAATGACGGAATCTACGGAACCTAAGTCCAAATACAATAATCAAATGGGAAAAGACCGGGGTCGCTATAACCTCCCCCCCTTAAAAGAATTTCGTCCCCGAAATTAAGCATAAGTTTGTAAATAAAAACAAATTTTTCTCAATTCTCAAAGATATTGTATAACAACAATAAACATCTTGACCCAATACTGGTCACTTCATCTCTTTATCAAAGGGTATCTCACAATATATATAAAACAACATATATTTCAACCTGTATCATTATTATGGATTATTCCTTTTAATGTTAACAATTCCCATATCATATTCAATCGCATGATATAAACAACACATTCAACGATGTACTCAATAGATGCAATGTTACACTAAACTTCTACAATGAAGCAAGTTTCAAGATACACCCATTTATCAAAACATACTCAACGTTTTACAACTTAAGACACATGTAAAGCTCTTAAGTTTAACAATATTACAAAATCTAAATACTAGATTACAAATCGACAAACATGTCCGGGTATTTTTCGCGGACTTCCAACTCACGTTCCCAAGTGGCTTCCTCCACTCCGTGATGTTTCCACAAAACTTTGACCAAAGGGATGGTTTTGCCTCGCAAAACTTGATCCCGCCTATCCAAGACCCGAACCGGTCTCTCCTCATACGAAACATCCTCATCAACCACTAAATCGGTCCAATCCAACACATGTGATGGATCCGGCTCATACTTCCGAAGCATACTCACATGAAACACGTCATGTACTCCGGACAACTGCGGTGGCAAAGCTAGACGATAGGCAGCCTCGCCAATCCTCTCAAGGATCTCAAAAGGACCAATGAACCGAGGGGACAATTTCCCGCTCCTCCCAAATCTCATCAAACCCCGTCTAGGTGATATCTTCAGAAAGACATGATCACCCACCTCAAACACCAAAGGTCTTCTCTTACGGTCGGCATAAGATTTCTGACGACTCTGTGCTGTAACAAGTCTCTTACGGATAAGCTCAACTTTCTCCGTCGTTTCCCTCACCAACTCTGGACCCAACAGAGGTGCATCACCCACCTCGGCCCAACAAACAGGAGATCTACACGGTCGGCCGTACAAGGCCTCAAACGGTGCCATACCGATACTAGACTGGAAGCTATTGTTGTAGGCAAACTCCACTAATGGCAAGTGTCTCTCCCATGACCCGCTAAAGTCAATAACACAACCCCGAAGCATATCTTCAAGGATCTGAATAGTACGCTCGGACTGCCCATCAGTCTGAGGATGATAAGCTGTGCTAAAGGTCAACTTAGTACCTAAGGCGCTCTGCAAGCTCTGCCATAATCTGGCAGTAAAACGAGGGTCCTTATCGGAGACGATTGTCACTGGAACCCCGTGCAACCTCACTATGTCCCGAATATACAAGTCGGCAAGATGATCTACTGAATCTCTAACGCGCATAGGAATGAAGTGCGCCGACTTAGTCAGTCGGTCTACAACCACCCAAATAGCATCACTGCCCCGCTGAGTCCTCGGAAGACCTACAACGAAGTCCATAGTGACATGCTCCCACTTCCACTCGGCAATAGGCAAGGGTTGCAACAAACCCGCTGGCCTTTGATGTTCGGCCTTCACTTGCTGACAAGTAAGGCACTTAGATACGAAAGCTGCCACATCTCTCTTCATACCCCGCCACCAGAACTGGCGACCCAAATCCCGATACATCTTAGTGCCCCCCGGATGCACCGCAAGACGTGAATGATGAAACTCTCGGAGTACCTCCTCTCGGCAAGACTCCGGCACAAACAGACGGTCTCGGTATCTCACACTCAGGTCGGAATAAACCGTCAAACCCTTCTCAACCTTCCCACCGGAAATCTTCTCACGAAGAGATTCTACCTCAAGGTCACCTCTCTGAGCCTCTAACACTCGAGTCACAAGTGTAGGCCGTGCAATAACAGAAAACATGGCCGCAGCCTCAACGGATTCATCCAGAAGTAAATCAAACTCCCCAAGTACACCCAACATCTCCCATTCTCGGATGGCTATACTAGCTATGACACCAACAGGTTTTTTGCTAAGGGCATCGGCCACCACATTGGCCTTTCCCGGATGATAATGCAACTCAAAGTCATAATCCTCTATGAACTCCATCCACCTCCTCTGCCTCAAGTTCAAATCTTTCTGTGTAAACAAATATTTCAGACTCTTATGATCCGAGAATACCTCAAATTTCTCACCATAAAGATAATGCCTCCAAATCTTCAAGGCAAATATCACAGCTGCTAACTCTAGATCATGCGTAGGGTAATTCTGCTCGTGAATTTTCAACTGACGTGAGCCATAGGCAACTACTTTCCCCTCTTGCATTAACACACAACCCAGACCCTCTCGTGAGGCGTCACAATAGACTGTATAACCCAACCCTCTCTCTGGAATAATCAATACTGGAGCGGTGGTCAGTCTAACTTTCAACTCCTGAAACGACTTTTCACAAGTCTCACTCCATACAAATTTGACTCCCTTCCGAGTCAATCTAGTCAAAGGCGAAGCTAATCTGGAGAAATCTTTCACAAACCGACGGTAATACCCAGCTAATCCCAGAAAACTGCGGATCTCAAATACACTCTTAGGCTGTGCCCAATCCTGCACTGCCTCCACCTTAGATGTATCAACAGACACTCCTTCCCCGGATACCACGTGGCCTAAGAATTTGACTTCCCTCAGCCAGAACTCACACTTCCCAAACTTGGCATACAGCCTATGGGCTCTAAGTAACTCAAGCACCACCCTCAAGTGTGACTCATGCTCCTCCTCAGAAGGCGAATAGATAAGGATGTCGTCCACAAAAACGACTACAAAACGATCTAAAAATTCCCGGAATATCCGGTTCATCAAATCCATAAATACTGCCGGTGCATTGGTGAGCCCAAATGGCATCACCAAAAACTCATAGTGGCCATACCTCGTACGGAATGCCGTCTTTGGAATATCCTCCTCCCTGACTCTCAACTGATGATAACCTGATCTCAAGTCTATCTTCGAGAAACAACGGGAACCTTTCAACTGATCGAACAGATCATCTATACGGGGCATAGGGTACTTATTCTTAACCGTAGCCCGATTCAATTTTCGGTAATCTATACAAAGTCTCAAAGCACCACCTTTCTTTTTAACAAAGAGGGCCGGTGCTCCCCAAGGCGAAACACTAGGACGTATAAAGCCTTTATCTAACAACTCCTGGAGTTGGACCTTCAACTCAACTAACTCAGCTGGGGCAAAACGATAAGGTGCCATAGAAATCGGCGCCGTGCCGGGCACTAGGTCAATAGAGAACTCAATCTCTCGATGCGGTGGCAAACTAACAAGATCCTCGGGAAAGACGTCCGAGTACTCACAAACCACCCTTGGCAACACAATCTGAGTCTCAACATCCTCACTAATCGAAAGGTTAGCAAGTAGACCACTAAGCTCACTCCGTCCTCGCGGAACATACCCCGGTGGCAACACATCACCAACCCGGTCCCCCAGAAAATAAAAATACTCTCCGCTCACGGTACAACAAGTGACCCTCTGGCGGTAGCAATCAATAACTGCCCGGTATGACGATAACCAGTCCATACCCAAAATAACATCGAAACCCCTCATAGGCATAACTACAAAGGAAAATGGGATTCTATGGTAATCAACCTCTATATCACAACCCCTAACACCGTGTTTCAAAATCAATTCACCCCCAAGAGGCGACACTACACAAATAGGAGATGCTAACTGTGCTAACTCCAACTCCAAAACAGATGCAAATGCAGCAGACACAAAGGAATGAGATGCACCCGTATCAATCAAAACATTAGCAACCGAGTTGCAAAACAAGAAAGTACCTCTCACAACTGATGGTGCCGGCACAAGATCCTGCGCGGTAACAGCATACACGCGCCCAGACGACCTCTGATCAACTTGCTCAACCCTAGGAGCATAAGATTGCTGCACCGACTGAGACGATAAAGCCCCTCCCTGATTGGCCTTCGAGGCCTGACCCGACTGAGCTGGCTGCTGACCCTAAATCGGCCTCAAACCAGATGCACCAAATGTGCCACCCAACTGCGGGCAATACCTCTTCATATGCCCTGGCTGACCACACTGATAACACGAGAGTGGCTGACCTCTACCCTGACTCTGGCTCTGAGATCGAGCTGAAGATGATGCTGCTCTCTGCACTCCTCCCCTCTGAGGACAAACTGGAGACTTGTGGCCCAGCTGGCCACACTTGAAACAGGTAATGTCTCCCTGACTGCCTTTCCCCGAACTAGCACTCGGCACAGGAAAAGTCAATCTAGAAAAGCTACCCTGAGACTGCTGAGGATTAAAACCCTTCTGTCTCCTACCATCACTCTGACCATCCTGACTCCTCTTGGAGCCCTTCTGTCCCTCCTCCTCCTCCTGCATCATAATTTCCAAGTGGGCTGCAGCATCAACCATACGCCCATAATCCCGAATCATAGTTCCCCCACCTCTCAGCTTGAGGCCACGCCTCAACTTCCTCTCAAACTCAATACAACGGCGTTCCTCAGACGCCACCAATTCAGGTGCAAACCTGGACAAACTAGTAAATGCAGCCTCAAACTCGGCCACTGAAGAACTCGACTGCTTAAGCTGGCAAAACTGGTCTCTCAGCTTCTCCCTAACTGCTGGAGATAAGAACTTCTCCTGGAAAGCATTCACAAAAGCCTCCCATGTACCTCCTATACGCCCCTTAGTGAACTTCCACCACTGGCCCGCATCCCCCTTCAACTGGAATGATGCCAAGGTCACCTTCAACCCCTCGTCTTCGATGCCAAGCATCTCAAACGTCTTCGTTGTCTGTTCGAGCCATTCATCTGCCTTAAGCGGCTCTTTAGGATCACCCACAAATTCATCCGGATTAGACCGGAAGAACTCCCTCTTCAGAAAGGAAGGTCCTGCATCTGCAATAACAGCCTGAGCTTGATTCTCAGCCCTAAGAATGCCTACTGACTCCCTGAATGCCCCTGCTATCTCTCGGGCTAAAGTGCCAATAGCCTGCTGGCCTACTGGCTCGGCCACATTGGCCTGGCCAATTCCCTCATGAACTGCCGGAATCTCCTCTGGCACCGGTACCTCCTGCCTACCCGGCCTACCACGCCTACCGCGTCCTCGTCCTCGTACTGACATCCTAATAAAGGAAACAAATAAAGACGTTAGCACATTAATAAATGTGCCGAAACTAAACACTCGCGTCCTAATGCATTGGACAAAAAATAATTCATTCCACGTAAGCACATAATCACATAAGCACCTACGAATTTCATTCCGGATAATGATAGTCCCAATGCGTTACTATAGTTCCGGTTGGAAGCAGCAGTGATCAAGTGCCTTTCCAACAAGACTACTAGAAACTCAAGGGTCCAATCAACATCCCAGAAACTACATTCCATACCCACATAATCACATAAACATGTTATCACATAAGCATATAACATTACACTAAGTCTCTATCAAACGAGACGAACCCAATGTGATGCTAATCACGTCCCACGTACCCAAAGTATTCAAACCAGGTACGCTCTGATACCAAGTTGTAACGCCCTCAAAATTAACCCATTATATATATCATTGACATGCATTATTTAAAGAAGACAATTTATTAATTCATTCATCAGAGTATTACTAAATAAAGCATTACATGTAACATCGAATAAAATGCCCTACAGGCTTACATCTTTCCAAGCCAGCACTTGGATTCAAAAATATGAGTTCTAATCTCAATACAAGAAAAGCCCTAGGCTTGAATGTTTACATGCAAAACTATTAACTAAAGGTAGTCTTCTTCAATCCAGAAGCCAAACCCTCCCAAGCTAAGTCCTTGGAGGTAGTTTATCACCTGAACCTGAAAATGATGTTCCCATAAAGGGTGAGCCACAGCCCAATAGAAATATACTAAACCACATATAAGCAATGAATAAAGCAATAGCATTCAACAGATGGTTAACCAAAATAATCAATTACTTCATTCTACAGTCTCATGACACTATTGCCAAAGATACATTTTACTTTCCAATTTTATCAACATGGCTCAGAACCTGGCCAAACTTACAACAGTGAATCACATATATCATATTCACATCCTTCCAATATCAACAAACAAATGAGACTCAAGCTCAAATCAAACACTTCATACTTCCAAATTGATACACATTTTAGTGTTGTATCAATAAAACACTTCTATATAAATAAGCACACACAAAAGTGATGCTAATGGAGTCCATCTCCTATCTCCTCCCAAACAAAATCCGGTTTAGAGGTCCATCCCCTATCTTCCCCTAAACCGTGGAGTACATCCCCTATCTCCTCCCACACAAAACAATATATGCAAATGCAAAGCTCAATCAATACACGTATTTTCTGTATTAATGCAATAGTCAAAATTAATGACTTAACCAATGTGATTAGTTTCAGTTATTCCTAATCCACATGCAATGTCTACAACAATCACGACTATCCTCCACCGATAGCTCAAAATAGTTATTTCTAGACTGAAAATAAATATAACAACAATTCAATAGGTGAGTGGTTTAAATTATCCAACTACACAACTTAATCAATGAATTCCTCAATTTCATGCATTTCACCAATTTCCCCAATTTCCTTAAATTAATTATACAAATTAATTTATTAATACAACTAGGATTTTTCCCAAAATTACCAAAGTACTCCCAACATATCAAAATACCAAAACTTAGAACAAAACTTATAGAATGGAGTAGGAAATCCCTACCTTGAAGTGAAGAACTCGAATGGATAAGATGAAGATGAAGACCCAAATTCCAAAGTGCTCCAAACCACCAAACGTTCAGATTAAATGGAAGCCCTTGACTCACTCTATCTTTTTAACAAAGGACTTAGGGTAGAAATACACTCTAAGTAGATCAAACCTAAGAGAGAAGGTGTGTAGGGAGAGGGAGAAGACAGTTCTAGGGTTTTAAAATCAAAAGGGAGATGAAAAATGATCCTGAAAGTCGGATCTCGGATTTTTATACCAGTCGCCCCGCTCGAGCGTGGAAACCCCCGCTCGAGCGCCACTCACAGACTCCCGCTCGAGCGGCCAAACTCCCGCTCGAGCGGCGAATGCACTCTCCCAGAAGTTTTTGCAGACAGGTCCACGCTCGAGCGCCCAACTCCCCGCTCGAGCGTCACTCACGACTTCCCACTCGAGCGTCCAATCCCCCGCTCGAGCGGCCAACACTACACAGGACATACTGGATGGGTGTATTCCCCGCTCGAGCGTCCAAACCCCCGCTCGAGCGGACAAGCCAAAATCTGGGCAACTAGACTTGGTTCCTAAGCTCAACCAACCTGCTCCAAAACTTCCCAACACAACCCAAGACTCAAAATAAGAAAATAATGAATGACAACAACAATTATACAATGACGGAATCTACGGAACCTAAGTCCGGATACAATAATCAAATGGGAAAAGACCGGGGTCGCTATAACATGGCTTTCTTAGACATGGCTTCTCAATATTATATATAAATACCGGAATCATACATAAATAGGGGGTTTGGGGTTTGGAATTATATATATAGATATATATACATCCATATATATATATATGTGTGTGTGTGTGTGTGTGTGTGTCCATAATCATATATAAAAATAAAAATAAAAGATTAATTTAACTCCTATCTATATTGGTTAAATTTGAAACATTAGCTAAAAGGTCAAAAATTAATACAAAAAAACAACCCATTCTTTTCTCAACCCACAAAAAATAAACCCATCCAACACAAAAAATGTATGTTTCTTTTCTTCTTCCAATTTCCAATTTTTTTTTTTTAAAAAAAACACCCTCTGTTTCGTTATGTAAAATTAGAATTCTCTACTCAGAAAGACCCACTTAAGTCTTCGTTCCAATGATTTTATCAATCAAAAGCTTTTCAAAACCATAGAAAATCAACACCCATTTCCCATTAAAGAATCAAACCCATTGGATGATGTTTCCACAACAGATGTTTATCTGCCACTATAGATGTGGCAGATACATAAATAATTTCTATGTATAAACATAAGATGTAGATGTTTATCCACACCCCTAGGACTATAGATGTTGGAAAAATAATTTTATAAACATTAAAAATAATTTCCCACAATTGGATGTCGCAGATACATAAAACCATGTGAGAAATCAAACATTTCAAATTAATTTTATAAATGCATATCAGATTGGGATCAAAATGCATATAAATAAAGCAGAACTCAATGGATACAAATGAAAGCACAATCAAAGTAAAGCAGAAATCACAGTACACAGCAAAGGTCCAATAATTCAAACCTTGGGGACAAAAGGTCCAACTGGATAATTCATCTCCAGAACATTCCTTCCCTAAATGAAAGAATTGGATTAAATTCATATTCAATTCTCTCTCAAACTATCAAATGTATATGGTATTACACATACGTATCAGACACATGAATTGAACTAAATAAACAATAGGATACCTTGAGTTCGGCCTAAAGTTCTTCACGCTCATGACCTGTAGCAATTGGCATAACATCTGCAACTGTCTTCTTCCCCTAAAAAAAATATCTGCCATCCATCAACAACTAAATGATATTTCGAATCCTTACTCTTCTTTTTTCATCAAATTCAATTGAAATCTTGGTTAAAAACTTAATTTGATAGGAGTACTCCAATCCTTACTATTTTTTTTCAGCAAATATTTTTAAAAAATTCCAAAACCATATTCAATCAGCTTTAACCATTTTTTAAAAAAGAAAACCATATTCAATCCTTACTCTTTTATAAATTAAAACCATCTTAAAACCCATTTCAAAACCATCTTCAAAACCCATTTCAAAACAATCTTGAAAACCATCTTCAAAACCCATTTTAGATCAAGTAACCATAATCGTATCTATATATAAAAGAGTTGATTCAATATTTGGGATATCTGTATTCTCAATATTTGCATTGTCCCTAATCATACATAACCAAATGTCATGTGGACTTGCAGTTCAATTTTCAAGTTTTGGCCCAAAAACATAAAACTGATACACTAATATGGAACCAATTAAGGCCATAAAAGTTGCCCACAACAGAAGTTATTAAATGGGAAGACTTGCAACTTATTATGATTATACCACATGTAAACAAATACATATAATTGTTTTACATATTTGATAATGCATTCCGATATGTATTAAAACTTCATAAAATGGATGCTTAAATCTATTCATTAACATGCTCAGATTTAGTGCACATTCATACACATTTATCAAAAGAAACACCACAAAAAAAATGTCAATTATGTTTATTTCTCAAATAACCTATACCCCATAATAAATAAATAAAAAATACATATTGGAACGTGGCAAAGCAGCTTTAAAGATTCAAATGACATGAAAATTGCATGTTAGAGCAACTCTAATGGTATGCTTCCCCTTCATGTGAAAGCCAAAATTTGGCAACAACACTTCCAATTCATGTGCTATTTTTTGGTGCCAAATTATAACTATGCCAAAATTTGGCAAGAGCTCATCTCTCTATTCTCTAATGATAGAACCCTATTTGTCAACAATTGTGACCATCTTAATTGTACTAATCAATTTTTTTTTTAATATACAAATTTAAAAGGACAAATGAAAGAAACACTGTAGTTGAATTTTTTAAACAACAGAGTCCAGCAAGGAAAGACCTAGTTGAATCAAAGAAAAAGAAAACAATAATTAAACAACATATATAATTGTCCCATTAACACTAACAATTTGTGTAAAATTCCAAGTTGACTCTTTGAGAAAAAAAAAGATTTCTAGATATTAGAGCATGTGTATTAAAAAACAGAGCCATCAGATTACAGAGGGTGTGTGTTCACAATGATATATATAATACACACAAATAGATACATGTTCAACATAAATCATCAAACCCATTTCATAAATCAAACCCATTAAATAATCAAACCCATTTCATAAATCAAAACCATGTTCAACATCAAACATTTCAAATTAACCATATCAGATTAACCATATCAAACATTTCAAACCCATTACATACATCTATATATATATACACATATACATATATATACATCCAAAATGCAAATTATATATATAATGATATATATAATACACACAAATACATACATGTTCAACATAAAAGAATTCAACATTAAATTTTTACTGTGATATTAAATTTTTTGATAGTTAATTATAATATTACTGTGGTATTAAATTTTTTTTTTAGTTACAACGTTAAAAGAATTCAATTATGACATTTATAATCATTAATTTTATAAATATCATAATTTACATATAGTACATATATTTAAAAAATGGGGGAATTACTTAACAGTGAAGTCAAAAAAAAAAAAAAAATACAGACATATGAGATATAAGTGATTCTGTTATGAGGTGTAAGTAAAAAATTATAGGGATGCAAGTCTCATTTGTAACCCTTTATATTTGTGTATTTTTTTTCCCTATTACACTATTAAGAAATTAAAAAAATAAATAAATAAACACTTCAACACATCTTTTCAAAAAAGTAAAACAAAACAAAATAAATAAAACGCTCAATCAGTGAGCCAAACAGTGTCTCATTACTACCCTAAAACCCATACCTCAATTACAGGGTTTCTGCCAAAATCTGCAGAACAGTAAATAAACAAAATCTAATCCTTTCCATCACCCTCCTTACTGTCTCAATGACTGCTATTATAATATACTCTCTCAAAATAGGGGACCTGGGGAGCCAAACAATGACTACTATTATAATGTGAGATTCACTAAGACTTATAAGTAGATTATATATTTTGATGGCCTTGTTTGGTTTAATCAAAACCATGTTCAACATCAAACATTTCAAATTAACCATATCAAACATTTCAAACCCATTACATACATCTATATATATACACATATACATCTATATACATCCAAAATGCAAATTATATATATAATGATATATATAATACACACAAATACATACATGTTCAACATAAATCATCAAACCCATTTCAAACCCATTTCATAAATCAAAACTATGTTCAACATCAAACATTTCAAATTAACCATATCAAACATTTCAAACCCATTACATACATACATATACATCTATATACATCCAAAATGCAAATTATATATATAATGATATATATAATACACACAAATACATACATGTTCAACATAAATCATCAAACCCGTTTCAAACCCATTTCATAAATCAAACCCATTAAATAATCAAACCCATTTCATAAATCAAAACTATGTTCAACATCAAACATTTCAAATTAACCATATCAAACATTTTAAACCCATTACATACATATATATACATCTATATACATCCAAAATGCAAATTATATATATAATGATATATATAATACACACGAATACATACATGTTCAACATAAATCATCAAACCCATTTCAAACCCATTTCATAAATCAAACCCATTAAATAATCAAACCCGTTTCATAAATCAAAACTATGTTCAACATCAAACATTTCAAATTAACCATATCAAACATTTCAAACCCATTACATATATATACACACAAATACAGTGATGCATTTGAATTTTGAGTCTCAAATGCCTTCGTGGGAAACTTCATCTTTAACTTACATTGTCCCATTTTGTTAGCAAAGCATATTGTTTCCAACTGAGAGTTGAGTTAGGGGAAGAAAAGACTCATTGTAGATCTATAATTTGTAAATAAATAAATAATAAATAATATTGGATATTTATAAATAAATAATAATAATTTGAATTAGCTCATTACAGCAAACCATAAATAATATTGGATATTTGTAGAGAGGGGAAACCATGGAGTCATTTTCCAACTTTAGTGATGGCAACAATGGAGTCATTTTGTTGTGGCAGAAATACGGATTGGTAGAGAGGGGAAACATGACATGATCTTGTGAGGTGTGAGAAATGATGAAAATAATTAGAAATATGTTCAACTCCTAGTTCAGTTCTGAGAGAGAGAGAGAGAGAGAGAGAGAGAGAGGGGTAACCGGGGACTGTGACGGTGATGCTCTGGCCGGGGACAGACTTCGGTCCGGTTCCGGCAGTGACGACTCTCTTGTTGATGTTCCCCTGTTGACGGCAGAGAGGGAGAGAGGAAGAGAGAAGATGAAGACAGGGAACCACGGCAAGGGAAGCATGACAGGGAAGTTCGGGAATGGGCTCCAATGGAGGTGGAGAGAGAGAGAGAGAGAGAGTGTTCAAAATTTGAAAACAAAAAGAGAAGAGAGGGTATCTGTGAGAGACAGAGGGTGTGTGTTGAGAGAGTGTATGTTGATAGAGATGAGAGTGGGATGATTTTAGCCCTTAGATTAAATCAATCTAATGGTCAAAATTTGGACAAAGGGACAAAAGTCCCATCCAGATTCAAAAATCTGAGCTTCCTTATTATATAGATTAGATGGATGAAGTGGACATGAAAACTCATTATTGTTATGACCAGGTCCTTGTGGGGCCATGAGCAGCACCTTTTGGAGGATTTTGCTTCAGTAAATCTGAAGATTAAAGTGCAGCTCATCTCTGAGGGCATAATGTCTCATAGTGTTGGGCACAATCAGAAAGCCATGAAAAACTAGGCAAATGCTTTCTTTCTATTTGAGCTATGTTACCGAAATAAAGATTGTAATTTTTGTAGGCAAAATGTCTCATAGTGTTGTAGACTGGAGTTGCTGCCTTGATCATGAGAAAGAAATGCGTTTAGGTTTGTTGTTTGTACGGAATTTTCTGTATTGCCCTCAAAATAAACTCATAATTCATGTATTCATGATACAAGAAATTGACAATATATTCAAGAGAATAAAGTGTACATCTATTTATCAGAGTATTTATCATAAAAGTATTACATGTTGACAATAAAAGTAAATGCCCTACGGGCTTACAACTTTCCAAGCCAACACTTGGTTACAAAAAAAAAAAAAAAAAAAAAGAGTACTAACTCATACACATTATGTCACGCCCTCAAAATAAACCCATTATATATATATATCATTGACATGCATTATTTAAAGAAAACAATTTATTAATTCATTCATCAGAGTATTACTAAATAAAAGCATTACATGTAACATCAAATTAAATGCCCTACGGGCTAACATCTTTCCAAGCCAACACTTGGACACAAAAATATGAGTTCTAACTCAATACAAGTAAAGCCCTAGGCTTGAATGTTTACATGTACTAACAAATAGAAACAATTAACTAAAGATAGTCTTCTTCAAATCCAAAAGCCAAATCCTCCCAAGCTAAGTCCTTGGAGGTAGCTTATCACCTGAACCTGAAAATGATGTTCCCATAAAGGGTGAGCCACAGCCCAGTAGAAAAATACTAAACCAAATATAAGCATTGAATAAAGCTATAGCATTCAATAGATGGTTAACCAAGATAATCAATTATAACTTAATACAGTCTCATGACACTAACGTCTATGACATGTTTCAATTCCCATTATTATCAATAAGGCTCAGAACCTTGCCAAACTTACAACAGTGAACTATATAACATATTTACATTACTTCCAATATCAACAACACAGATGAGACTCAGGCTCATATCAAAACACTTCATACTTCCCGTTTGATACACATTTTAGCGCTGTATCAATAACATGTAAAAACACTTCAATATAATAAGCACACATAATAGTGATGCTAATGGAGTCCATCCCCTATCTCCTCCCAAACAAAATCCGGTTTAAAGGTCCATCCTCTATCTTCCCCTAAACCGTGGAGTACATCCCCTATCTCCTCCCAAACAATATGCATATGCAATGCTCAATCAATACATGTATTTTCTATATTAATTCAATAGTCTAAATTTATGACTTAAACAAATTGATTAGTCTCAATTTTCCCTAATCCACATGCAATGTCTACAACAAACACGACTATCCTCCACCGATAGCCCAAAACAGTTATTTCTAGGCTGGAAATAAATATATCAACAATTCAATAGGCGAATGATTTAAATTATCCAACTACACCATTTAATCAATGAATTCCTCAATTTCATGAATTTAACCAAATTCCCCAATTTCCTTAAATTAATTATACAAATTAATTTATTAATACAACTAGGGTTTTTTCCAAAATTACCAAAGTACCCCCAACATATCAAAATACCAAAACTTAGAACAAAACTTATAAGGTGGAGTAGGAAATCCCTACCTCGAAGAAAATAACCCGAATGGAGAAGACAGAGATGATGACCCAAAACCAAAGTGCTCCGAAACTACAAACTCTCAGATTAAAACGAAGCTCTCGACTCACTCTATCTTTTTAATAAAGCAACTAGGGTAGAAACACCCTAAAAGGTGATGAAACCTAAGAAAGAAGGTGAGTAGAGGGAGAGAGAACTCGGAACTAGGGTTTTAGGATCAAAAGAATGTGAAAAAAATGTTTTAAAAACCGCTGCTGCGTATATAAACCCGACAGGCTCGCTCGAGCGAACACTTTGTCGCTCGAGCGACCAGACACACGAAACCCTCGATCGAGCGAAGAAAAGCTCGCTCGAGCCAAGAATGCAATGCTTCAGGTCTGCAACCCAGGAGCACGCTCGAGCGACAGAATTCTCGCTCGAGCGAAGGAAATCTCGCTCGAGCGAAGAAACACTACCCTCAGGCCTATACTAGACGCAATCGCTCTCTCGAGCGAAGAAAATCTGGCTCGAGCCACCAGACACAAAAACAACCCTCGCTCGAGCGACCAAGTCCTCGCTCGAGCGACCAACCCAAAAACTGGACAGCAACACTTGGTTTCCGAACCCAACCAACCTGAAACAACCCTGCCCAACACATCCTATAACTCCAAATGAGAAAATAAAGGACGACAACAACCATTATACAATGAAAGAATCTACGGAACCTAAGTCCGGATACCATAATCAAATGGGAAAAGACCGAGGTCGCTATACATTAAGTCCTCGGCTTGAATTTACATGTGATACACAAAACGGTAAACAACAAAAATTTACATGTGGTACACAAAAAGGTAAACAACAAAAGGGATCTTCAGCCTCTAAGCCTCCCAAGCTATGTCCTTAGAGGTGACATATCACCTGAACCTGAAAATGATGTCCCATATAGGGTGAGCCAATGCTCAGTAGAGATATACTAAACCAAGTATGAGAAATAACTAAAACAATAGCATTTGATATATGGTTGATACTTATAAATCAACTTACTACACTTTTCAATTCAACATCAAGTACATCTATTTTCATTTTCATTTCCTTCACTTATACAGTTTCGATTCATAATTATGGCTCAAAACCTGGCCAAACAATTCAGTGAGACTATAACACATATTAAAACACTTCCATACTTCATAATTCACATGAGAATATAACTCATATTAAAACACTTCCATATTTCAAATGATACACAGATTTGCTGTATCAGTGAAGTCCATCCCTTATCTCCTCCCAAACAAGTTTGAGAGTCCATCTCCTATCTCCTCTCAAACCATGAAGTACATCCCCTATCTCCTCCCAAACAATATATATATACAATGTATTTAAAAACTTATCATATACAATGATCAATCAATACACACATTTGCTGTATTATTCCAACCATCATATTCAATGACATATTCAATGTGATTAGTTTCAGTTTTCCTTAATCATCATACAATGTCTACAACAATCAAGACTATCCTCCACTGATAGCCCAAAGCAGTTATCTCTAAACAGATAATAAATTTATCAACAGATAAAATATCGACATTTTCATAGGTGAGTGATTAAATTATCCAACTACACCATTTACTCCCACAATTTTCCAATTTCATGAATTTCACTTCAATTTCATATTTTCCAAAATTAATTATTCAACATAATTAGGGCATTTTTTTCCCTTTTCTCAATATTAGCCCAAAGGCTCAATTTCATCGATTTAACAACAACAATTTCATTTTTCAATGTCTCGTGCACACATAGGTTTTAACATTTGAAAACTCCCTTTTTATAACCTCAAATCAAACCCTAACTTTCTCAAAATGACTAAGCAACACCATTTAATCAAAATGACCAAAAACTCATAGAATAAAGTAAGTTATCCCTACCTTAATTTTCAGAGCTCAAAGGAGAAGAGAGGTGAAACTCAAATTGCTCCAAATCCACAACTTTTCAGATTAAAGCGAAACCCTCGCGAAGCTCTACCTTTCTTCCAAAGGGACTAGGGTAGAAGACCACTAGAACTAGATAAAACCCTAAAGAGAATATATATGAAGAGAGAAAGAGTAGCTGGTCTAGGGTTTGTATAAAAGAAGATGATGAAAAAGTGAAGTGTAACCCACTGCTGCCAACTGATATATTCGAGGCTCGCTCGAGCGAAGGAGTAGTCGCTCGAGCGACCAAACACAAGGAAGCCTCGCTCGAGCGTAGAAAGCCTCGCTTGAGCCAACAAATCGAAGCTTCAGGTCTGTAACCCAGAAGCATGCTCGAGCGAAGAAAAGCTAGCTCGAGCGAAGAAACCCAAAACATAGACCTCGCTCGCTCGAGTGAAGGAAAGCTTGCTCGAGCGAAGAATTGCCACCTTCAGGTCCAGAACCAGACGCAAACGCAAGCTCGAGCGTAGGACTTCTCGCTCGAGCCACCAGACACATCACCCAACTCTAGCTCGAGCGAAGGAACCCTAGCTCGAGCGAAGGATCTAAAACACAGAGCTCGCTCGAGCAACAAAAGTCTCGCTCGAGCGAAGACACCAAAATTTGGGCAGCAACCATTTGTTTCAAAACACTCCCAACCTGATACAAACCTGCCCAACACATCTTAAAATTCAAATATAAGGAATTAAAGGACGGAAATGAAACAAATGCAACAATACTCAACCGCGGAACCTAAGTCCAAAATACTGTACATAAAAAGGAAAACCTGAGATCGATATAACCCTCCATTAAAGAATTTCGTCCCCGAAATTAGATATAAGTTTCAAAAACATGATTTCTCAATTCCCAACAATATTACAATTCAATAACCAACATCTTGACCCATTACCGGTCATCCCATCTCTATTTAAGAGGCAATTCACAATATAATTCAATATGCATTAACAACATGCCTTTCTTTGAAATTCAGAAATTTCCAATATCATATTCCACCATTTCATAACATATTCAATGTTAAAGATATATTTTCATTGCCACAATACACTCAACATATACAATGCTACATTAACTTTCATTTTCAAGGCATTTACCATAATACTCCCATAAACCGAAACATATACAATGTTTCACAACTTAAGACATATTCAATGCTCTTAAAGTTTATCAATACAACAAAATATTCAACATCCGATTATACATCCACAAATAGATCCGGATACTTCTCTCGGACCTCCAACTCGCGTTCCCAAGTGGCTTCCTCTACCTCGTGATGTTTCCACAAAACTTTCACCAAGGGTATTGTCTTGCCTCGCAAGACTTGATCCTGCCTATCCAAGACCTGAACCAGTCTCTCCTCATATGAGGCATCCTCATCTACCTCTAAGTCGGTCCAATTCAATACATGCGATGGATTCGGCTCGTATTTCCGAAGCATACTAACATGAAACACGTCATGCACTCCGAACAACTGCAGCGGCAAAGCTAAACGGTAGGCAACCTCGCCAATCCTCTCAAGGATCTCGAAAGGGCCAATAAATCGAGGGGACAACTTCCCACTCTTACCAAACCTCATCAATCCTCGCCTAGGTGATATTTTCAAGAAAACATGATCACCCACCCCAAATACCAAAGGCCTCCTCCTACGGTCGGCATAACACTTTTGACGACTCTGGGCTGTAACAAGTCTCTTACGGATAAGCTCAACTTTCTTCGTCGTCTCCCGAACCAACTCTGGGCCCAACAAAGGTGCATCACCCACCTCGGCCCAACAAACTGGAGACCTACACAGTCGACCATACCAATACTCGATTGGAAACTGTTGTTATAGGCAAACTCCACCAAGGGCAAGTGCCTCTCCCACGACCCACTAAAGTCAAGGACACAACCTCGAAGCATATCCTCAAGGATTTGCATAGTACGCTAGAACTTCCCGTCAGTCTGAGGATGATATGCCGTGCTAAAGGTCAAACTAGTCCCGAAGGCACTCTGCAAACTCTGCCACAACCTAGCTGTAAAACGTGGATCTCTATCTGAGACGATCGACACTGGGACCCCATGCAACCTCACTATGTCCCGAACATACAAGTCGGCAAGATGGTCTACTGAATCTCTCATGCGCATAGGGATAAAGTGTGCCGACTTAGTCAACCGGTCTACAACCACCCAAACAGCATCACAACCTCGTGGTGTCGTCAGAAGACCTACAACGAAGTCCATAGTGACATGCTCCCACTTCCACTCGGCTATAGGCAAGGGTTGCAACAAACCCGCTGGCCTCTGATGCTCGGCCTTCACTTGCTGACAAGTAAGGCACTTAGATACAAAAACTGCCACATATTTCTTCATACCCCGCCACTAAAACTGGTGACCCAAATCACAATACATCTTAGTGCCTCCCAAATGCACCACAAGGCATGAATGGTGAAACTCTCGTAGTACCTCCTCTTGGCAAAACTCCGGCACAAACAAACGGTCTCGGTATCTCACACTCAGGTCAGGATACACAGTCACACCCTTTTCAACCTTCCCACTGGAGATCTTCTCCCAAAGGGATTTTACCTCAAGATCACCTCTTTGTGACTCTAACACTCGATTCACAAGTGTAGGTTGCGCAACTACTGAAAACAAAGCCGCAGACTCAACAGATTCGCCCAGAAGCAAATCAAACTCGCCAAGTGCACCCAACATCTCCCACTCCCGGATGGCTATACAAGCTACATCACTAATGGATTTCTTGCTAAGGGCATCGGCCACAACATTGGCCTTCCCCGGATGATAATGCAACTCGAAGTCGTAATCTTCAATAAATTCCATCCACCTCCTCTGCCTCAAGTTCAAGTCTTTCTGTGTAAACAGATACTTCAGACTCTTATGATCTGAGAACACCTCGAACTTCTCACCATACAGGTAATGCCTCTAAATCTTCAAGGAAAAAATCGCAGCTGCTAACTCTAGGTCATGTGTAGGGTAATTCCTCTCGTATATTTTCAACTGCTACGAGCCATAGGCTACCACTTTCCCCTCTTGCATCAACACACAACCCAGACCCTCTCATGAGGCATCACAATAAACCGTATAGCCCAAACCTCTCTCCGGAATAATCAAAACCGGAGCGGTGGTAAGTCTAACTTTCAGCTCTTGGAACGACTTTTCACAAATCTCGCTCCATACAAACTTGACCCCTTTCCGCATCAATCTAGTCAATGGTGAAGCTAGCCTGGAGAAATCTTTCACAAACCGGCGGTAATATCTAGTTAATCCCAGAAAACTACGGATCTCAAAAAGACTCTTAGGCTGTGCCCAATCTTGCACTGCCTCAATCTTGGATGCATCAACAGACACCCCTTCCTCGAAGACTACATGGCCTAAGAACTTAACCTCTGTTAGCCAAAACTCACACTTCCCAAACTTGGCATACAGCCTATGGGCTCTAAGCAACTCAAACACCACTCTCAAGTGTCCCTCGTGCTCCTCCTCAGAAGGTGAATAAATCAGGATGTCGTCCATGAAAACAACTACAAAACGATCTAAGAATTCCCGAAATATCTGGCTCATCAAATCCATAAACATTTCTAGTGCATTGGTGAGCCCAAAAGGCATCACCAGAAACTCGTAGTGGCCATACCGCGTACGGAATGCCGTCTTCGGAACATCTTCCTCCCTAACCCTCAACTGATGGTAACCCGATCTCAAGTCCATCTTAGAGAAACAACGGGACCCTTTCAACTGGCCAAATAAATCATCCATATGGGGCATAGGGTACTTGTTCTTAACTGTAGCCCGATTCA
Source organism: Camellia sinensis (assembly GCF_055761805.1). Taxonomy (NCBI): domain Eukaryota; kingdom Viridiplantae; phylum Streptophyta; class Magnoliopsida; order Ericales; family Theaceae; genus Camellia; species Camellia sinensis. The sequence goes on from NC_138969.1 coordinate 14,779,575, forward strand.
ATTTCCGGTAATCAATGCAAAGTCTCAAAGCCCCATCTTTCTTCTTAGCAAAGAGGGTCGGTGCTCCCCATGGCGAAGTACTAGGGTGAATAAAGCCCTTATCTAGCAACTCTTGGAGTTAAATCTTCAACTCACTCAACTCGGATGGGGCAAAACGGTAAGGTGCCATGGAAATCGGCGCTGTGCCGGGCACTAAATCAATAGAAAATTCCACCTCCCGATGGGGTGGCAAACTAACAAGATCCTCGGGAAAGACGTCCGAGTACTCACAAACCACTCTCGGTAATACAGTCTGGGTCTCATCACACTCACTACTCATACGGCTAGCGAGAAGATAACTAAGCTCACTCTGTCCTCGCAGATCATACACTGGTGGCAAAACACTACCACCTTGGTCTCCCAAGAAGTGGAAACAATCCCCGCTCAAGGTACACACAGTAACCCGCTAACGATAGCAATCAATAATAGCACGGTATGACGATAGCCAGTCCATACCCAAAATCACATCAAAACCTGACATAGCCATAACTACAAAAGAAAATGGAAGCCGGCGGTTAGCGGCCTCAATATCACAACCTCCACACCCCTGCTTCAAAATCAACTCACCCCCAACAGGTGATACAACACAAATAGGAGATGCTAACTGTGCCAACTCCAACCCCAAAACAGATGCAAATGCAGTAGATATAAAGGAATGAGATGCACCCGTATCAATCAACACATTAGTAACCGAGTTGCAAAACAAAAAGGTACCTCTCACAACAGATGGAGCCGGTACAAGATCTTGCGCGGTAACAGCATACACACGCCTTGAAGGTCTCTGATCTACCTGCTCACCTCTCGAAGCATAAGTCTACTATACAGACTGAGGCGATGAGGCTCCCTGATTGGCCCTCGAGGCCTGAACTGACTGAGCTGGCTGATGGCTCTGAGTTTGCCTCGAACCAGATGCACTAGATGTGTCACTCAACTGCGGGCAAAGCCTCTTCAGGTGCCCCGCCTGGCCACACTGGTAACAAGAAATCGATTGACCTCTGCCCTGACTCTGGCTCTGACGACAAGCCGAAGATGAAGCTGCTCTCTGCCCTCCTCCCCTCTGCGAGCAAGATGGAGACTTGTGGCCTAGTTGACCACATTTGTAACAAGTAACGTCTCCCTAACTGCCTCTCCTAGAACCTGAATTCGGCACTGGAAAGGTAGATCTCACAAAAGCACCCTGTGACTGCTGAGGGTTAGAATCCCTCTGCCTCCTGCCATCCCCCTGGCCATCCTGACTCCTCTTGGAGCCCCTCAACCTCTCCTCCTCCTCGTGCATAATAATCTCCATATGGGCCGCAGTATCCATAAGGCGTCCATACTCCCGAGTCATGGACCCAGCAACCCTAACCTTGAGTCTGTGCCTCAACTTCCTTTCGAACTCCAGACAACGGCGTTCCTCAGACGCCACTAGATCAGGTGCAAACCTAGACAAACTGGTAAATGCAGCCTCAAACTCGGCCACTGGTGTACTCAGTTGCTTAAGCGGACAGAACTGATCCCTCGGCTTCTCCCTGACAGCGGGAGACAGAAACTTCTCCTGAAATGCATCAACGAAAGCCTTCCAAGTCCCTCTAATACGACCTCACATGAACTTCCACCATTGACCCGCGTCTCCTTTCAACTGGAAAGACGCCCTTCAATGCCCCGTCTTCGATGCCGAGCATCTCAAACGTCTTCGTCATCTGCTTAAGCCATTCATCAGCCTTCAGTGGCTCTTTAGGATCCCCCATAAACTCATTCGGATTGGACCGGAAAAACTCCCTCTTCAGAAAAGAAGGCCCTGCCTCAACCACATGGGCCTGGACTTGATTCTCAGCTCTGGGAATGTCCATGGATTCCCTCAATGCTCCTGCCATCTCGCGAGCTAAGGCGCCCATGGCCTGCTGACATACTGGCTGGGCCACATTGGCCTAACCAACACCCTCCTGCTGTGCCAGAATCTCATTCGATATAGGCATCTCCTGCCTCCTAGGCCTACCTCGCCTACCACCACGTCCTCGTCCTGACATCATAATAAAGATAACAAAGATCATTAGCACATTCATAAATGTGTCGAAGCTACAACACTCGCGTCCTAATGCATTGGACAACAGTAATTCATTCCACGTAAGCACATAATCACATAAGCACTTACGAATTTCATTTCCAGATAATGACAGTCCTGAGGCGTTGCTAGAGTTCCAGTTAGAAACAGTATTGATTAGGTGCTTTTCTAACAGAACTCCCAGAAACCCAAGGATCCAATCAACATCCTAGAAACTAAATCCCATACCCATATAGTCACATAAACATGTTATCAAATAAACATATAACGTCATGCATAAATCTCTAACAAGCGAGACAAACCCATTGTGGTACTAACCACTTCCCGCGTTGTAGACACCCTATTTTTGTCCGACCTTAAGACACATCACCGATTGAGCGCTCAGTGATGATGCATATTGTGCTCGTTCTGAGGTTTCGGAGTCTTAGCTGAGAGCCTTGCCTCCAAACTTCAGGGCTCTTTTGTGTTTTGCCTCGATTTGCGAACCAGATCCCGTTTTCTCTGTTTTCTCATCCCGAAAGGAGGGAGAGGTCTCGTAGACCATCTCTCAGTGGTCGTAGGCTACATTTCGTGGTCGTAGGCCATTTTTCCCGTTTGGAGACCAGTTTTTGATTTTTCGGAGCCATCGGTTGTGTGCCCCGGTTCGGGACCGCTTAACTACCTCTGTTTGCTCTGATTTTTGGCACACACCTTGTTTCCTCTCCTTAGAAGGACACTGTGGCCCAATAGACCACCTTCGGGGTCGCACGCCACTTCCGACGCTTAACAGTCAGTTTTTGGGGACCCCCGCTGCGCGTTTTGGCCCCCGAACCCTCATTTTGCATCGGTTAGGGTTCATTTTTGGCATGGACCTTAGTTTCATTGTTAAGAAAGTGGTACAAGGGTGGGAGACCACCTTTTGTTCTTAGAGACCAGCTTTCTCCTTGGAGACCACTTTTCTCTCTCCTCCAGCCAGTTTTTTTGTCGGGAAACTGGTCTCCCTCACTTTTGGGCCATAATTTCTGGTCTCCCTTACCACCATTGTGTTGCATTCATCTGGGAGGCCACCTATTTGGTATGGCCGACCACCTTTGGTGCTTGACCCTTTTGATCCCTTGGTCTCCCTCACTTTTGAGCCACATTTTCTGGTTTCCCATACCACCATTGTGTTGCATTCACCAGGGAGACCACCAATATGGATAGGCCGACCACCTTTCCTTCTTAAACCTTTTGACCCCTATTCGGCCAACTAGGGCAAGTGGTCGGCCGACCACTTGAACTGGTCGACCAGCCTTCTTTTTTGTCCTTTTGAGTACAATACAGTTGTGCCAGCTGGGAGGCATTTGCCCCATCCTCCGAGATTTAACCCTTTTGTTTGTCTTCTTAAGGAAGCTTTGGCCCTTTTTTCTTAGCTTCTAAAAGAAGCTTGACCTTTTGTCAAGCTTTTTGAGGAAGCTTGACCCCTTTGGTCTAGCTTCCTCAAGAAGTTTGACCCTTTTGGTTTAGCTTCTTTTAGAAGCTTGGTCCCTTTGCTTGAGGCTTCTCCAAGAAGCCTTGGACCTCTTCTTCTATAAGAGAGGCTCTCCTCTCCATTTGTAAAGGTTCAACACTTTGGCTAAGTCATACATACACTTCCCTCCATATCTCTCTCTTTCAAGCTTCAAACTCCATTGTTCTTGCACCCATTGCACTATACCTCCAAGCACAACACCTCCATTATCAACCTAAGAACCTTGGAGCTGATTTTAAGAGGTTGAAGAGCTCCTACCTTGGTCCAGAAGTTGCTGGAGGTCTCCTCTACAAGGGTAAGTCACCATTTCCCTCTTTGTAGCTTTATTTTGCTTCATTCTTTAGCCTTATTTGCAAGCATCTTTGGGTTTCATCATAAACTGAAAAAGTTTTGTTTTAAGCTTATAAACATGTTTGTTTAAGGTCATTTTTATGTTGGGGGTCATCTACCCCCATGCATGCTTCATTTCCTCATGTTTTGAGCTTTGCATTAGAGCATTTGTGTTGGCCTTGGTTTGGCCTTTTAGTCACTAAAAGCTAGTGCATTTTCAATGGCTAAAATGTGTCCTTGAGCCTCAAAATCAGAGAGGGGTGACCCTCTCACCCCTTGTTCTCTTTACTAGCTTTGTTGGCCTTCCAAAGGGGCTCCTACTTCCATGTTTCAAAGCCATATTTCAGGCCCTATTTGGTGAGTTTTAAGGTCTGTATAGGCTTTTTCCAGAGCCCATTTTTCTATATAAAGAGTCTTTTATACATGTGTAGAACAATCCTATTCAAGGCCTTTCAAAGGGGCTTTCACTTGCATGCTTCCTAGACTAATTTCAGGACCTATTTGGTGGGCTTTAGGACCCTCATAACCCCTTTCCAGAGGTGGTTTTTCCATTTTGTGTGTCCATCATACATGTGTAGAATAACCCCTTGCATGGCCTTCCAAAGGAGCCTACCATTCTTGCATGCATTGGCTGAGTTTCAGTGGGTTTTTGGGCATATTTTGGCATGGCATATTTCTGTTTTTAGTTGGTTTGGTGAGCTCTCATATGCTTCATATAGTTGTAGTACAACTCATGGTTCACTAACTTTCTTTGAATGCTTTGTGGACCCTTGATTTTAGCACTTTTTGGCCATGTCTTAAACTGATTTTGCGCATATTTTGGACTGCCTTAGCTCTATTTTTGGGTCTCATGGTCAAATGATGCTTGTTTTGCATGCTTGTAGTTCAATGTCCATGCTTAGCTTTGAGTTTTAAGGTCCACTACATGCATATACTGAGATGTTTTCTTGTTTTGGGGCCATTATACATCATATTTCAGAGCTTATGTGAATGCCATATTCCCATGTTTTGTACTCTTTAAATGCGTTTGAGAGTCGGGCTTGTATGCCTCATTTACGGACCATTGAATGAGCTCCATTTTCATGCACTTTGAACCATCATTTTAGGCCATTTTCCCACTGTTTCAGACCTGCCTAGGGTCTATTTGGGGTTGGTTTCTCCATTGGTGCATTGCTTTGTGTACCTCTAGTGTAATCCGCTTCACTAGTTTCGGTACCCAGGCCATCTAGCATGCATTGTATGACATATTCGCATGTTTCGGGATCATCTTTTATGCCATTTCAGAGCTGTGTCATGTATGTTTGTATGCCATACTTCATCCCTTGCCATGCTTTGGTAGAGTGGCATTTGATGCCTTAGGTTCGGTCCCTTGCATTGGGCATGTTTGCATGAGCGTTCTTGTCTAATTTCAATTGTGTTTGGCCACTGATTTGGGCGTTGCTGAGGCCTCTCCATTTTGGTGTAAGTCCATTGTGCATTGTGTATGCCATGTTACAATGTGTTGTGCATGTTATGTTGTTTTAGGCATTGTGTATGCCATCTCATTTCCTTGCATTGTGTATGCCATATGGTTCATAGCATTGTGTATGCTAGTAGCATGTTTGTATCTCATCCTTGCATGTTTGCATGATTAGGTCGCATTGCATTAGGATTGCATACTAGTTGCATTTGTGCATGTCATGCCATCCTTATTTGTTGCATTGTGTTTGGAGTAGGGTTTAGTCCAAACACGGGAAATGAGGGACATTTCGTACTCCAAGTGACGAAACGTGCCTCGATTCTCGGTCGCCGACACTCTTGATTGTCCATGATAGAGTTATTGGCTTTACTTGCTTATATGTGCATTCATTTCATATTGAGTCGTGTAATTCGACTCATCGGCCATCATGCATCGAGATGCGTGATTGGTGGCATGAGGATCGAGGATTACATCCCCTTGAGCTTGTGCAAGGACGGGGAGAGTGATCTTGCACACATATGTTGAAAATACATTGCCTTCTCTCTCTCTTGCTTTTGTTGCAGAAAAACCAGAATCTAGGGGCAGAAAGTGGTCGGCCGACCAGGTTTTCTGGCAAGCTGACCACCTTTTTCGGTTCCTACCATAAAGGGTGGTCGGCAGGTGTCTCCTAAGCCAATATCTAGTCGGCAACCTTCCTAGGGTGGAGTTTCAGCCTCTTGGAGCTTTGCGCAAATTTCTAAAATCAGTTGCAAACAAAGGCGAGACGAGGCATCGCGATGGAATTTCCCGACGAGGCGACTCGAGCATGCATGCATCCATCGTCACCCAAAATAGAGCCGAGGCAGTCGCATTCATGTAGTTTACACACTTACTTAGCTAGTTTGTTAATTAGTTAATGATGTGTAATAATTTGCCGTAGCTGTTATTTATTCGGACTGTATTATTTATTCGGACCCCTCGAGCGGGGCAATGTTGTAATAAGTGTGCGTGTGTGTGATGTATGTCTTCCAACCCCATGTCTTTCTCCCTTTTATTTATCAACTAATGATGGTTAGATTAGGGCATGTTTCGATTAGCATACTTATGCTCATATGTTTGCATTCATTCATCTGTCTTGCATGCACCAGGCTCGGCGCATCATACTAACCGCATTGTATTTCAATTCCGAGTTGAATATGTGTTAGTTGTAGCATTTCACGTGCCATTATAGAATAGCCGAGCCTATTTTAGTTGCATTTTGCATGTGTTGCATTAGGCATCCCAGCATAGTTAAGATTCATGCATAATTTCTAGTCAGCTTCTGTTTTGGCTTGGAGTACTCGGTAAGTCTTATGCTTTAGCATCCTTGCATGTGTGCGAGTGACTACCATGATAGCATGGTTACCATGAGGCTATGTGCTTATGTGATATAACTGCTTGAATGCCTGTGGGTGAAGGTTGGGTTATTTGGATTGGAACAATTCATTAACTGTGAGTTTTAAGCCCACCCGAGGGTGGCAAAACCTGCATTTTAGCCTACTTGCAAGTAGCAAACTGTTTTTCAAAATAAACATAAAATGTTTTGTTCCAATTCAGGCAACCCAGTCTATACTTGTATGTTGTGCGCATCACATAGTAATTCTAGACTAATAAACCGGAATAAGAGCACATAATGTTTTCAAAACTCGATATCATGGCTAGTAGAGGCCGATCTTTGATCGAGCGAGCGGGGGTGCTCACGAAGTGACCTTCCCTAATCGTACCCAAGTTCCCAAGCCAAGGCAACTTTGGTGATTATGGACACGTGGCTTTAGGCACGAGTCAGGGTTTCCTAAATTCCCCCAAAATAAAATATTTAGGTGGCGACTCTGTATCTGGCAAAGCAGTCCATGTTTGGCATTTCTTTCTAAAAATCAGTTTTTCAAAACGATTTGCCGGATTTGGACTCTTTGATGATTCATCGGTCTTGCATTGCACTTTGCGAGATTAGATACAGGACCGTGACATTGAGTCTTGAATTATAGTGAGCCCAAATGAACAGAACAGGATTTCTCTCCCGGGACGTTCGGGGACATCTACAGTTTCTGGCGACTCTACTGGAGATTTAGAGAACTTGACTGGAACTCATGATATCTTGTTTTGATTACACTTATGTATTTCTTTGCATTGCATTTGCATTGGTGCACCTAGGACACCGTGTTTGCCGTATGCTATTCCTGAACGGTTTGCTGGAGACTCGCTTTGCGAAGCGTGCCATAAGGCTGACTGGTTGCGGGCTCTGCCACGACGGGAACACAAACCCCGATTTTACCGGGGCACCCTTTTTGACCATTCGACCTAGTGCATATTCGGAATCCATAGTGACCATTCCAAGCAAGGACAGGTTACTTACCCGATTATAGGTTGTTTGAAACCGCTGCGTGCGTAGTGAAACCTTAGCTCCTAACAAAATAGGACAGGGAAACCCTACCCCAACATAGGGGTGTTTTGGTTCTCATTTGCTTGTTATGTGTTTTTAGAGTGCGTCCCTACAAGAATGCATGTATCAGTTTGCAAGTTTAGGCATCAGTCTTGCGGGCACCAGTTCAGTATTTTGGGAATCAGTTATCTGCGGGTATCAGATTCAATTTTTTGGGGGCAGTGATTTGGGGATAATGATCAGTGTTTGAAAATAGTATTTTCAGCTTATCGACTGTGTGTTGTGATGCCCAACTGTGTGTTATGTATTTATTTAAAGCCATTACGCTGTCCGTTTGTCTAGTTGTTTATTTTCGTATTATTGCTTTATTTATCTTTTTGCTAGGGTAGTTTAGCACAATTGCTTCAGACCAAGCAGATATTCCCCAAGCACTCTGGACAAGAGGTCGCCGACTCAATCAATCTGAGGATCTGGTCGACGGACAACCAGTGTTCCACTCTCTACCCCTGGTTATCAGTCAGAGGCCGAGAAAACGTAGTGTATCTGAGTAGAGGTTGCCAGAGCAGTGGTCTACCCCATCAATGGACAGTCGGGCTGAGGTCTCAATTGTTGCCATAGAGATAGATATACCAGTTAGTCAAATGGATCAGCAGAACACGTCAGGAATGGAGGCAATGATGCGTCAACGCCAAGAGAGTATGAAACTCATGCAGCAAGACGCTGTCTGCCAAGCGGAATTTTCCAAGCAGTAGGCTGCGATCATGGCCCAGCAGGCCGAGCTAATCACCAGGTCGCAACAGCAAAACGGAGCATCTGCTTCGCATCAAGCTCCTCCACCAATAGGGGTTCAGACACCCGAGGAAACACCCAATGTCCAGGAAGGTACGGACATTCTGGTAGGGCTAGCTCTGCCCCTAATTTTACCCCAACTATCCAAAACACTTACCAATCTACCGGACTCTCCCTTCGAGTTCGAGTTCGACCCTACAGCGTTGAAATTGAGCAAGCTTGAGAAGGTGTTCAAGAAATCCCAAAGGGTGAAGTCTATCCCGGACATTGAGGACGGGTATACCGACATGGCTGTGACGTTGCCAGATAGGTTCAAAATGCCACAAATCAACCGCTTTGACGGATCTGGGGATCCCATGGTGCATCTCCGGTTGTTCTCAGATATACTATGGCCGATGGGCCTCACCAGACCGCAGAAGCTTTCATTTTTCGGCCGGACCCTGTCGGGTGTGGCCGCTATCTGGTATGCAAAATTAGAAGACAATGTTAAGCGGAACTGGGATGAGATGGCCGAGGCTTTCATTGCACAGTACTTCTATAATACGCAAATCGAGATTACAACCCGTGATCTTGAGACAACAAGGTAGGAGCCTAAGGAGAGCTTTTCAGAGTTCGTAGCCAGGTAAAGGTCGAAGGCCTCAATGATGACCCTAAGGCCTACTGATAAAGATCAAATCCGGATGATTGTGCGCAATCTCCAGCCTAAGCTGATGCAGAAAATGATCGTGCTCCCTTTCCCTACCTTTTTAGATTTGCATGAGATGGGAGTACAGATTGAGGATGCCTTGAAGCAGGGCTTGATTGATAATGACAGAGAGCAACCCAGAAGAACCTTCAACCGCAACAACAATACAGGCACCAGCAATGCCGCAAATGCTAGAGCTTCAGAAGTAAGCATGTCACCACCATTTCCTCTCCAAGACCCATGGCAGCTACACCTTTCTCCGGCGCGTCCGGAAGCAACACACAAACCACCAAAAACTAACCTCGAGGCCAGAGGACCTTCACCCCATTATATATGCCCCTGTCCAAGGCTCTGGGGGTATTAATCAAGAAAGGGCACTTAAAGCCCCTAAAGCCGAGGCCATTGCCAAATCCACTCCCTCCCTCTCATAACCCAGCAAAATACTACGCATATCACCAACAACATGGTCACGACACTGACCAATGTTTTAGATTGCGTCATGAGATTCAAGATCTCGTTGACAAGCAGGTGATTGTCACAACAAACCCAATGTCACAACAAACCCTCTCCCACCGCACAACCAAGCTCCACCCCCCAAACGTATCAACTTTATCCAGACTGGGGTCGTATCTTACGATCCTAGCATATATCATCTCGTCCCACCTACCCGAGCCGGAGGTGCTCCTTCTTGATAGCACTGACTTGTGCATGTTGGACATCTCCAGAACCCAACCTGAACCAATGGTGGTGACTGTCAAAGACAGAACATGGGAGATTTCAGGGTAGAATGGGATTGTTGAGTCAGAATCCGAGGAATCTGGGAGTTTTGCTGAGGAGGTATACAGTCCGAGTGACTACATTCTATCAATAGGCCAGGTTGGGCCAAATGTGGAATTGTCGGCAGGGGCAGAGCTTTGTGTGATACAAGGGGATGAATCTGGTCAGAGGATAGATGACTTGGCAGCTATGGAAGGGGACTTTGCTAGCCTCCAATTTTTCAATGAACAAGATCCAGAGGGCATGATAGTCAACAGGTCAGATTTTGGGGAGTCAGCAGAGGTAACCGGGTGGCTTAATGACCTACCAAATATTGTTGACGAAACTCAGTTAGAACGGGGCCCGGCAGGGGCAAGAACATCAGTTGTGGCTGGAAGGGCCGAAAATCAGAATGCATCGCCAGAGAGCGTCGGTGCTAAGAATTTCGCTCAGGATTTGGGCAACTTGAATACAGGAATTATAGGGTAGCCAGCTGTACTGACATAGTTAGAGCAAAAAGGAATCGAGGAGTTTGAGAGAATCAGAAAAGCCAAGGCCCCCGTGGGGACTGAAAGTACTGTGTGCACGAGGATAGAGAATGCTGCCAGCATGTAGACAGAAGGTACTAAGAGTACAAGGACAGTGGAACCAGAGCCGGACAGGTGTCTGGTGGCTGCCGATGGAATTTGGTGGGAGGACGATGATCTATGTCTTGCCCACACAGATGAGGATTGGGAGAGCAACCAACCAGACGATACTTGGTACATCGGCGAAGTTGATCATATGACTAGAAGCAGGTGGTATTTCAAGCCCCCATATCTAGATCAGCTAGAGGCGTCTGGGAAAGATAAGGAGGCAGAGAAACAGAAGGAGAAACAACTCGAAGAAGAGGCTGTACTGAAGTAGTTGAAAAAGATACAGGCAGACATCTCCATTTGGGGACTGCTTATGGCATCGTGAGTGCATCGACAAGCTGTCTTATTGGCCATGGACAAGGCCAAGCTCTCAATAGACACCACGCCCGAACAGCTGGTGGGCTTAGTTTTTCCGGGCGGGGCTACCCCGTTGTTGACTTTCTCCGACAAAGAATTGCCACCTGAGGGTGCGAACCATAACAAGCCACTCTACATCTCTGTGGAGTGTAGAAACAAATGGATACCCGTGGTGCTTGTCGACACAGGGTCCACCATCAATGTGTGCCTGGCAAGGACTGCATATGCAATCGGTTTAAAGACCGCGGACTTTGTGTCGATAGCCCAGGTGATTCGGGCATATGATAACACAAGCAGAGAAGTAATAGGGACAGTGAAAATTCAGACCAAGGTTGGGCTGGGACAGCATGAGGTAGACTTTCACGTCTTAGAAGTTCCTACGACCTTCAATCTACTTTTGAGGCGGCCGTGGTTGCACCAAGTAAAGGCAGTTTCGTCTACCTTACATCAGATGGTGAAATACCCCCATGGGAAGGGAGTAGCCATTGTTTTTGGGAATTCATCGATCCATCCACCACCGGAGGTGTCTACACCGGTCCTGGAAATTGAGCACGGTATGGAGGATGTGTTCTTATCTGATTTCACTCTAGCTGAGGCCCAGATCGTGCAGAACATTTTGGCTGTTAATGAGGGGGTGTATGTCAGTGCTTAATCAGTATACCTAATGAACAAGCTTCAACACATCCCTAGGATGGGATTGGGAAAGAGCGGCCGGAAGGACGTTGCAGCATTGGCCGAAGTGCCACACAACCCACATACCTTTGGTTTATGTTATCTGCCCACCAAAGAGGATTAGGTGAGAAAAGGTAAGGAGATGGCTAGGAGAGCCAGAGCAAAGAAGGCAGGGAAGCCATATGAGTTAATGCACCGACCCATCCAGGGTACCCTAAACGGACGCTTTGTTTGGGAGGGGGAGGACTTTCCATTTTGTGGCTTCCCGGAACCATGGTTGAATGCGGAGAGGAAGTATGTGCCAGGGTTTGAGATCTTCTTTGACCTGCAGTTATCCGGGGATGACGTTGCCGAAGAGCAGACAAACCCATTAGTTGAGGCTGAGCAGAGCAAGAAAGTGGAGTCTGAGGACGCCAAAAGTGAAATAGGGGTAGCGCTGGCGTGTCTACTTTCAGATCCTCCGATCGAACAGAAGTGCTTGGGGGATAACTTCTCTGTATGCATAATCAGGAATGAAACGGCTGCGGGCCTACCAGCAAACATTTTGGATGCATCTATTGCACCCTCTCTCATTTGGCAGTATGAAGAGGGATTTTTGTCAAGTAGCACCGAGTCAGGTAGTGAGCCGTAATCTGATTCCACCGAATCTGTTGAGTCAAAATCAGGTTCCAGCTCGACTGAGTCCGAGTCTAGTATTCCAGGGGGTGATAACCCGGATACCACAGTCCTGTCCAGGTCGTCTTTTTCTTTCTCTTTTGAGTCTGTTGTAACCGAAGAATCAGACGATTTGGATATGCTTAATGAGAATGATGTGGCTGTGGTTTCTGAGTACTTTTCTGTGCCCTTGATTTATTGCATTAACTCATACTTTCAAAATTTTGATGAAAACGACGAGGAAGAAATTCCTTCGGTTTTGCAACGCTTAATTGAACAAAAGCAGGAAAGATTTGTTAAACCCTTAACGGATGAAATCACTACTGTGAATATTGGTACTGAGGAGGACCTGCGGCTGGTCCAGATCGGGTCCACGTTGTCTTCGGAGGAACGCGAGCACTTAGTTGCTTTATTAAAAGATTTCAAAGATGTTTTCGCGTGGTCCTACAAAGACATGCCTGGAATCGATCCTGAGATTGTACAGCACCGGATCCCTCTTGACCCCGAGGCCCGACCCGTTAAACAAAATCTCAGAAGGATCTGCCCAGACTGGGCTCTCAAGATTAAGGAAGAGGTCACCAAGCAAATCGACGCAGGTTTCCTACTGGTATCCGAATACCCAACTTGGTTGGCTAACATTGTTCTGGAGCCGAAGAAGGATGGTAGGATCCGGGTATGCGTGGATTTCAGGGACTTGAATAGAGCTAGTCCGAAGGACGACTTCCCTTTGCCGCATATCGATGAGTTAGTGGACTTCACAGCGGGGCATGCTTTGCTTTCGTTCATGGATGGCTTTTCGGGCTACAACCAGATAGTGATGGCACCTGAAGACCGAGAAAAGACTGCATTCACCACTCCGTGGGGGACCTATTGCAACAAGGTAATGCCATTTGGACTGAAGAACGTTGGAGCTACATAACAACGGGACGCGACCACAATATTGCACGACATGATCCACAAAGAGGTTAAGGTGTATGTGGACGACATGATTGTCAAGTCCAAAGAAAGAGAGGGTCACTACACTGCCTTACAAAAGTTCTTTCAAAGGATCAGAGAATTTCGGTTGCGGCTGAATCCTCAGAAGTGTACGTTTGGTGTTACAGCAGGAAAAATGCTGGGGTTTCTGATTACACAGAAAGGTATCGAATTCGACCCTTCCAAAATCAAGGCCATCCTAGAAATGCCACCACCAAGGACTGAAAAGGAGGTGCGAGGCTTTCTGGGTAAAGTGCGATTCATAAGACGGTTTATCTCAAAATTAACCTTGACTTGTGAACCACTTTTTGGCCTCCTGGAGAAAGGAAAGAAGTTCCAATGGAACGACCAATGCCAAGCTGCTTTTGAACAGATCAAGGAATACTTACAGAACCCATCTGTGCTATCACCACCTGAGTCAGTGAAGCCATTGCTTTTGTATCTTTCAGTGACTGAGACCACAATGGGCTGCATGCTCACGCAAGAGTCTGAGGACAAGGTGGAGAGGGCTATTTACAATCTGAGAAAAAAGATGTTGGAGTACAAAACCCGCTGCACACCGTTAGAAAAGGCTTGCTTAGCCTTGGTATGGGCTACCAGGAAGTTGCGGCACTACCTGTTAACTCACTCTGTAATGCTGGTTTCAAGATTAGATCCCATCAAATATCTCTTTGAGAAACCAGCACTTACGGGTAGGCTGGCTTGTTGGTTGCTGTTGCTTTTCGAATTCGATTTGAAATATGTGATGCGCAAGTCAATCAAGGAAAGAGCGGTAGCGGAGTTCTTAGCCAATCATCCAATGGAAGGAGGTGAAACTGTTGAGTACTTATTCCCAGATGAGGCCATTTTGCATATCGAAGATGAGTTCTGGACGATGTACTTTGACGGAGCGTCGAACCAGTATAGGTATGGGATAGGGGTGTTGCTGATAGCACCCGACAATTCCCATATCCCTTTAGCATTTAAACTTTGATTCAAAGTCTCGAACAACGAAGCAGAGTACGAAGCATGCATTGCTGGTTTAGAAGCAGCCCTGGAACTAGGGGCAAGACGGTTGGACGTCATTAGGGACTCGAACCTTGTTGTATCCCAAGCTAAGGGGGATTAGAAGGTCAAAGAGGAAAGGATGATAATGTACCACCAAACCTTGGACCTACTGATTCCTCGATTTGAGAAGCTAAACTTCACTCATCTACTAAGAGAAAACAACAGGTTTGTAGATTCACTAGCAACTCTATTTTCCATGATAGACATCTCGTTTGGAGTCCGGATGCGTCCAGTCATTATCGATCAGAAATTTGTGTCGGCTTACGAGTTTATTGCTGCTATAGATGAGGTTCAAGATGAGAACCCCTGGTATTACAATATTTGAAATTTCTTGGAGAAGGAAGCATATCCACCAGGGGTAAATGCCAAGGATAAAAGGGCAATCAGAAGAATGGCCGTTCAGTTCATCATCTGCGGAGGTAAATTGTATAATAGAGCTCATCTGGGAATGCATAAGTTGTGCGTTGAAGCAGAAGAATCAAAACGCCTGATGGAGGCCATCCATGGAGGGGAATGCGGTGCGCATATGAACGGGGTAATGCTAGCGCGGAAGATCCTAAGACAAGGTTATTATTGGTGCCACAAATGTCAGATCCATGCAAACCGCATGAACATTCCGCCGTCGAAGCTGTACATTATGACTTCGCCATGGCCATTTTTAGTTTGGGGAATCGATGTGATCAGGGCTGTCACTCCGAAGGGGTCGAATGGACATGAGTTCATCCTAGTCACGATAGATTATTTCATGAAGTGGGTTGAGGCCCAATCTTATGCGGTGTTGAAGGCGTCGCACGTTGCAAAGCTTATCAGAAACATCATATGTCGTTATGGGGTCCCAAACGAGGTCATTTCAGATAATGGTTCCCACTTCAAGAAGGAAGTGATTGACTTGTTGGAGAAATACAACGTGGCTTTTCATAAGTCATCCACATACCGGCCACAAACCAATGGAGCAGTTGAGGCCGCCAACAAGAACATCAAGCACATACTGCAAAAAATGGTGGAAACCTACCGGGATTGGCCAGATAAGCTGCCGTTTGCTCTGTGGGGCTATCGGACTTCAATTAGAACTTCTACTGGGGCGACTCCGTATTCATTGGTTTATGGGATGGAGGCCGTTCTACCTATTGAAATCAGGTTCGATCTTTGCGAGTACTGGCTGAGTGTCAGATAGCCGAAGCAGATTGGCAGTAGAGCAGATTTGAGGAACTCATGCTCTTTGATGAAAGAAGATTGAAAGCACTGTACCATGTTCAAGGTTATCAGCGCAGAATTGCCAGGGCTTTCAACAAGAAGGTTAAGTCCAGGAATCTAAAAGAAGGAGATTTGGTGCTCAAGGACAACTGAGCTCCCATTCATGACCCTAGGGGCAAGTTCAGACCCAATTGGACTGGTCCCTACATCATTAAGTCTATCTGGTCAGGTGGAGCTGTGGTTATAATAGACCTTGATGGCCTTGAGTTCTCACAACCAATCAACATGGACAAGTTGAAGAAATATTACCCCTGAGAGGCTCGTTAGGCCGAAAACCCCAAAAGGCGACCTAGGCAAAAGTTAAAGCATTGAAAAAATTTTGAAATTATAAAAACTGAGCTCGTAAGGTTGAAAACCGGCAAAGGGCAGCCTTGGCAAAAGTTAGAGCGTAAAAGGAGAGTGAAAATACACGAGTGAACCCCAGCCTGAACTACGTAAGGCTTGATTCCTATCTTTGGGATACGTAGGTAACTTCATCCTGAAGTTCAGCCATAAACTTTTCCGCGATCAACTTTGTCCATTTGATCATCTCGGTCATCTTTGTCTATTTAGCATTCAAGAGTTCGGTTATGATCGCCGGTGCAGTGCTTTTTAGACTAGGGGCAACTTTCCGTTGCTATGCAGTGCCGCGGTACTATTCAGACTAGGGGCAACTTTCCAGTTGCTAGGATCCGAGGTTGTGCATCTCAGTGACAGATTTCAGGCGTGTCCAGTTCTGATCCATATCGAAAATGGTTTTGAAAAGTTTTAATAAAAGTTGACTTTGTTCAAAATTAATCTTTTTACAACTTGGACCATTTTTGGACCAAAACGGAAAATTTTCAGTACCCACAACCTTCAATTTCATTGATTTCAATACAGAGTTCTCCTGCTCTTGCATACAAATTGAAGTTGTTTTTTATTACATTCATAAAGAAAACTTGAAAGTACTAATAAAGCAATAAATCCGAGGCATAGGTAAGTCAAGTGTTCCTGCGCCCCCTCCCAGAGCTGGTCGAAGCCTCCAATGCCAAAGTGGGCCCTTCTTTTGCCTCTTCATTGAGCCAATCCAAGCACTCATCAGACAAAGTGCAACTGAAAGTAAGAGCGGGGGCCGAGGTTCTCTCGTCCTCCATGCTGTGGCATACCGAGCAAGCTGTGCGCCTCGGACTGGAAATGTAGCGGGGTACTCTATCCCCTCTGGCGGGCAAGTCTGATCATGCCCGAACTGGCGCCGGAACCAGAACGGAAAATAGAAGACATAGTGTGTCATGCCAATCAATTGAATCCCAGGTTGACGGGTCATGTTGTAACTCATTGCCGGCAGGTTGAACCAAGGGCAGCACCAAGCGATGCGGTTTGCAAACAAACTGCGCATCCAGTTGTACCACCATCCCTCATCCAGGGCATCGACCAGGCGTTGTCGAAAAAAGTAGCCACGAGCTGAGTATGCTGGGCAAGACTCCACAATCTATAACTTGTCCATCAGCCACACCTGGGGAGGGACGAAAAATGAGAGAATAAAGAATAGAGAGATGTACGATGAGAGAAAAGAAAGAAAAGGGTTTTGTGAGAAAAATCGAGCCTGAGGGCCGAGTGATGTGAGCTATACATATGTGAGGTTGGGTGGGAAACATTACCTGCAATAGTAATGGGCTCCCTGCAAGCCTAGCCGTCTCCCGGTGATGAAAAGCGTCTAAGCCCATCAATGTCTCAGCCAATGTCATGGCGATGCAGCTCATGCCCTCCTTCAAACCTTGGGCAACCTCGATCAACCGGACACTGAATCCACCAGAGCCCGGGGCAAACAAGAAATGAGCGTGTCGCCGATAACCCTGCCAATGATGGTCACCGCGGTCACCAGCATCAGAAAACCAACGAACTAAGCTTGGGATGTCCAACTCCCCGTCGTGAATCAATGATCGAGCGTCATGCAAAGTGAGGCGCACATTCGTCCTAGGGCTTGGACGTGGCCAAATCGTAGTTGAGGCAAGATTTCCTCATTGCGCTCGAATTCCATCAAAGCTTGAAAATCTTCGAAGGTCTGACACATCTCTTGCTCGCCGAAGCTAAAGACATGTGTTACCGGGTTCCAAAACCTTGTCGCGGCATGGAGGAAAGGAAGATGCAGCGGAGTACGACCCAGCGTGAATAGTGCATTCAAGCCGAAGCCCCGGAAGTTCAACTTTTTCGAGCCATCCAGAGAGGCAATCCAAGTTGTGAGATTTTGGATGAGGAACGCCTCCATTTTGATGCAAAACTGAGATAAAATGAATAAACCATGAAGCTAGGACTTTTATAGAGGATAAGGCACTGTTCGGGGGACACGTGTCAAGAATCTGGTGGTTGCTAAGCCAGGTGGTTGGCCGACCACCTTTTCTGGTAGGCCGACCACCCCCTTGGTCTCCAATAAAAAAAAGTTGGTCGACCAGCTTCCTTAGGTGGTCGGCCATGGAGGAAAGTGGGGCTTTGGTCTTGTCCTAGCCTCTAGAAGAAAGTTCCTAGCATTTTCATGCATCACGAGTGCTGAAGGTGCGAGTTTTCCTCTGTTTCGGATGCGTTCCGTCACTCTGATCGTCCGAAATGCATTTTGTTTATCGAGTTGTTGTTGAGACTTGCTTATCGAGTTGTTGTTTTGTTTATCGAGTTGTTTTGTTTATCGAGTCTTGTTTGTCGAGTCATCGAGTTTCGTGTATTGAGTTGCTATTCTTTGTTTAATCAACATTCATGTATCTTGCTTATCGAGTTGTAAACTTGCTAAGGTTTTGTTGTTTCTTAATAAGTTAAGTTGCTTAGTTTGTTGTGTCGGTTCACTACTTGACTTGGCAATTTTTAGTGCACAATTCCATTCAATCTCATTTTCGTGCAAAATAATGCGATGCAATGCTAAGAACATAAAATGCAACACTTTTTCAAAAAGTTGTTTCATTCTGTCATGCTTCCTTTGTTACAACATTTTACAACAAGGGTACAAGTTTTACAGAAAATAAAACTGCCTAATAATGTACAATGTACTACAACTACTAGTAAAAAAAAAAAGGCAAATAAAGTAGGGAACAGCTGCATCAATGCTATCAAGCACAAGAATAAGAGGCCCTCTTCGTCCTCTTCTGCGGAACAGCCTCTGCACCATCATCATCATCGGAATCGGAGTCGCCGCCCTCAGAATCCTCCTCGACATCATCTCCACTACCGGAACCGGAACCGGAACCAGAGTCATCCTCTCTGCCAGCAGATGTCTCTGACTGGGGATGTGCAAGCTCCTCCTCCTCGCTGGACTCCTCCTCTCTGCGTCTGCCTCGGCCGCGAGTCGAACCCCCTCTCCCAGCTCTCTGAGAAGGCCTAGATGGCTCGGCCTGTGGCCCTGTATGTAGCGGAGGCATCTGAAAAGAAATAGCGCAATTTGAATACATCAGCCAAAGTATGTATATTAGATGCAGATGTAAGAAAACTACAAAGAGTGGGTGTATGCAGATACAGTACATGAATGTGGTGTGTGTCAGATGCGCTCTACACATACAGTCAATCAATGCAGTGAAATATTGAAGTTCAGCATGTCATCAGAAGTATGATAAAAGCAAGAAAACTAAAGAGTACCAGGACACCGACGATGGACAATTGCGTCTCTCTCCGCAGGACCATGCCCTCGAGTGAGGCTACTAACCCGAGTAACCCCTCCGTATACTCCCTGGTAGGCTGCAGATACAAGCTCAAGTCATCAATGAGTAAATGAATGCCTAAGTATCAGAGTGGTAAATGAAAAGCAGCGGAACATGCCGGTGGTGAGTCAAGATCACTGACGTATCGGTGATCGGGCATAGGGGGCTCTATCGCAATCGGGTAGGAAGTCCCGTATCACCATCCTGTCAACTCAGTCAGGATATCTGGCCATCTGGCTTGACGATAAGTCGGGGGAATCGGGGGGACCAGTCTAGCCCCACCTCTCGATGTGCCGGCCTTGCTGGTCGAAGGAATATCTACAGCCCGGGCCCAGCTCGATAATGGCATGCCAGCAGACCTCCTCGTAGGAGTACGGACACCCATCAATGGAGGCATCAAGTATGTATGACGGTAAGTCGCATACTCCCCCTCCTCCAAATGTAGAAGTACGTCGGTACCCAACATGGCGCTATCGACATCCTGGGGAGTGAGCCCCTCAGTAGACCGCATGTCGTCCGGAGGTGCTGCGGGGACACTCTGCCCGGGGTAGCCCATAGTCTGGCGCATGAAGCGGTCCCCTAGAAACCAGGCCCTACCAACGGGCTCCTCAAATAGGATCCTGTACCGAGAATCGGCCCATCCCCCAGCAAACCAAAATCGGGTGTTTCCACCCAAGAGCGCCCAGGGCTGCCATGTGATCTGCGAATAACTAATGCATGAGCTGATTAGAAATCATAAATGTGCAAGATGAATCAAAGATGAAAACATGGAGAACTGAGAGTTCTGAATTACCTTGGTCGTTCGCACTGTGTCAAAAAATTGCTGCAGGTAGGGCAAAGTCTCCCGGGCCCTCTGCCGGTACTGGCCCTCGAATACGAGCGAGTAAGGAATCGTGAGAGGCACCGCCACCTCGAGCTCCGGGGCCAGTGTCGGAAAGTACGCGAAAACCCATAGCTGTGGAAAACAGGGCAATAGCCATCAGAATACAGAATGCTGAGTACAGAATGTGAATGCAGAATATACAGAGAATGCAGAATGCTGAGAGCGGAATATAAAGTACAGAATGTAAAGTGTGCCGTATGTGCAATGTACAGATAACGAAAAGCAGAAATGTAAATCAAGAGGGCAGAAAGTACCTCCCAGGCTCTCCAATAGCCGCCGACTATGTTCCCCCATCCGCGGGAGGTAACAATAGAGGGTAGCCAAGTCGGCGCCACCTCAGTCATACCGACTGACCTGTGATAGGTCTACCAGAGCACTCAGCAGATAGAGTCTGACGGTGTTTCCCCTATCGGAGAACAGAGTGGTCCCGTGGAGGAACATCAAAAACCCTCGAGTGTACTGCGCTATCTCCTCAGGAGTCTCGGGCTCAATCCTCCTAAAATGTGTGGAAAACCAAGTGTACTGGACCCTGCCCGATGATCTGTCAACCAGTGGGCGAGCTCCCTATAGATAAATCGAGGCAGCCTCCCACTCGCCCATGTCCTCGTCACAAGGGGTCGACCAGCCTCCCACGTCAAGGCCTGTCAGCACAGCAAAGTCAAACGGGGTCATAGTCATGTCCCCGGTAGCTGAGAAATGAAAGGAGTTGGTGGTGTCCCACAATCTCTCTACAAGTGCGCCCATCAACGTCCTGCTAGCAGGATAGCGAGATATCCCCCTGCAGAAGGGTCCGAACCCTGCCTGGTCAACCCAATCATGAACGGCCTCCGGGAGCTCCGTGTACCACTCCCTCGCAACGATGGAGCCGTATCCTCGTGTAATACGGGAAGATACCTGCATTCAGAATGAACACATGTATTCAGTTCAACATGAAAATATGAGCTGTGTGCAAACTAAAATAGATACAATGCCATGAGCTGCATGTTCAACGTAAAGTATGTGGGCTGCGTGTTCAGAATTGAAGTGTGTGAGCTGTGTGTTCAACATGAAGTATATGAGCTGTGCTATGTGTTCAACTCAAGAGTTTGGGCTGCGTGTTCAGATTTCAGAAATAATGAGCTGTGTGTTCAACATCAAGTGTTTGGGCTGCGTGTTCAGACTTCAGAAATAACAGGCTGTGTGTTCATCTCAAAGTTCGAGCTGTGTGTTCAACATCAAGTGTTTGGGCTGCGTGTTCAGACTTCGGAAACAGTGGGCTGTGTGTTCACCTCAACAGTTTGGGCTGCGTGTTCAACTCTCAACGAGTGTGTGCTGCTTGTTCACAATCAACAATGGGCTCTGTGTTCAGAAATTAAAAGTTTGGGCTGCGTGTTCAACTCTCAACGAGTGTGTGCTGCGTGTTCACAATCAACAATGGGCTGTGTGTTCAGAAATTCAAAGTTTGGGCTGTGTGTTCAACTCTCAACAAGTGTGTGCTGTGTGTTCACAATCAACAATGGGCTGCGTGTTCAGAAATTCAACAGTTTGGGCTGCGTATTCAACTCTCAATGAGTGTGTGCTGCGTGTTCACAATCAACAATGGGCTTTGTGTTCAGAAATTCAAAGTTTGGGCTGTGTGTTCAACTCTCAACAAGTGTGTGCTGTGTGTTCACAATCAACAATGGGCTACGTGTTCAGAAATTCAACAGTTTGGGCTGCGTGTCCACAATCAACAATAGGCTACGTATTCAGAAATTCAATAGTTTGAGCTACGTGTGCAACTCTCAACAAGTGCGTGCTGTGTGTTCACAATCAATATGTGGGCTGTGTGTTCAGAAATTCAAGTGATTGAGCTGTGTGTTCAAGATGCAAATGGAATACTATGTTATAGACTAAGTGTTCAGAACAAGCTGTGTGCTAGAATGAGCAGATAAACATAGCGAAAGCATGAAATGCATAGAAAATGCATAATACATTGCGAAAAACGTAAAAGTGAAGTATATATCTCCCGTGCCTGATGAGAGAGGTGGGACTCCGGCTCCCGCAATAGCAGATCCACAGGTGCTCGATCATCAAAATCGGTAAAATGGTAGAAAATGGCAAGAGGAAGGATATGCTCCCGAGGCTGATACCTCTCGGGATCGAATGGCTGAACCCTTGGAGGCAAGGACATAATGTCTGGATCACCTCCGGCACGTGGAGGACCTCTTCCATGAGGGAAATGACCTACCATTTCGAGAAATCTGCAAAAAGGAGCAAAAATGAGCCAAAATTGGAAAAAGTTAACAAAAGTCAACTCTCGGGAAATGAAAAAATCAACAAAAGTCAAATCCCGGGAAAATGTTCCAAATATTGAGACAAACTTACCCCAAGTGGTGAAAATGGAGAAAGAAGCACCGAAATCAAAATTTAATCGGTTCAAAGTGAAGAAAACTGAAAGATTTCGCGAAACAACTTTACGTGGGGCGTTGGAAAACGCTTATAGAGCACAGATCTAAGGGAGAAAATGATCTAGAAAGCAAGGGGAGATGATTTCGGATCTGAGGTTATGAGCAAAAAGTGTTTGGCCGTGTGTATTTAAAGAAACAAGGGTGAAAAGACAAAACTGCCCCTGTTTTTGGCTAGGTGGTCGGCCGACCACCTTTTCTAGTAGGCCGACCACCCCCTGCACCAAACCTGGTTGGTGGCCTCCAAACCTGGTCGGTGGTGTTCCCAAGGTGGTCTCCAATGTCTCTTTGAGCTCCCTGCAAAATTTGGTAGTGATCGGAGTTCCCGGCACCTGAGAAAGTACAAGAAAAGTGCACTTTTCGTCGCGAAATCCCTCCGCGGGAACTTCAACTCCAACTTTCGATGCGTGTTTCATTATTACTCATCAAGAGCAAGATGTATCCTTTTTGAGTACGTCATGACCCTTCCGGGAGGTAAACCGGAGGCCGCGATTGAGTCGCCCTCGTCGAAACTTGCATTTCTTTGCCCGTTGTTTTGTGTCAAATGTGCATTCGAAGTTGTACTTATCCTGCATTGGTATGCACGTCACTTGTATTGTTATGCACATCACTTACATTATTGTGCACGTTTCACCAGTATTGTCATACCTCCATACTTAACTTGCGTTGTCGCATACATTTCTCCTCGCATTGCGATGCACTCTCCCATTGACACCATGTTTGTCTGCATTCGATGTAGTGTTGAACATGTGTTGCTAACTATGTTGTGCTTGTTAAGTTTCTCTCTTTTGCAGGCACGATATTGTATGTACGGTTCATTTGAAGCTGGTGCGACCAGACGAGCCGCACAGGTATTGTATCTTCTCCGTGTGAGACGTGGCGAGGATTGAATAATTCTCCACATTCTAACTGCATGAAATGTAGTTGTGCTTTGCATTCTTGTTTAAAACTGTTACATCTATTGTGAATATTTGCTTCATTACAGCTTGCTGCTTTGCATGATCATGAGTTAC
The DNA here is from genome assembly GCF_055761805.1 of Camellia sinensis. NCBI lineage: Eukaryota > Viridiplantae > Streptophyta > Magnoliopsida > Ericales > Theaceae > Camellia > Camellia sinensis. The sequence goes on from NC_138969.1 coordinate 14,803,118, forward strand.
GTTCGACTTGGTGCATATCATTTTTCATTTTTTCCCCTGCTTGCGAGCACATCTCTTCGTTTATCTCGCCTGTTTGTCTAAGTCTTCGGCCTTGTCAAAAATGGGTCGTCTCTAGGCTTTAACATTCACTCCCGTCACTTATGACTTCCGAGTTCTGTCAAAGAGGGGCAACTGCATACACCCTATTTTTGACCAACCTTAAGACTCAGACGTCACCGATTGAGCGCTCAGTGATGATGCATATTGTGCTCGTTCTGAGGTTTCGGAGTCTCGGCTGAGAGCCTTGCCTCCGGACTTCGGGGCTCTTTTGTGCTTTGCCTCAGTTTGCGAACCAGGTCCCGTTTTCTCCGTTTTCTCTTCCGAAGGGAGGGAGAGGTCTCGTAGACCATCTCTCAGTGGCCGTAGGCTACGTTTCGTGGTCGTAGGCCATTTTTCTCGTTTGGAGACTAGTTTTCGATTTTTCAGAGCCGTCAACCGTGTGCCTCAGTTCGGGACCACTTAACTACCTCTGTTTGCTCCGATTTTTGGCACACATCTTGTTTCCTCTCCTTAGAAGGACACTGTGGCCCGAAAGACCACCTTCGGGGTCGTACGCCACTTCCGGCACTTAACAGTTAGTTTTCAGGGCCCCCGACTGCGCGTTTTGGCCCCCGAACCCTCGTTTTGCATCGGTCATGGTTCATTTTTGGCATGGACCGTAGTTTCATTGTTAGGAAGGTGGTACAAGGGTGGGAGACCACCTTTTCTTCTTGGAGACCAGCTTTCTCCTTAGAGACCACTCTTCTCTCTCCTCCAGCCAATTTTCTTGTCGGGAAACTAGTCTCCCTCACTTTTGGGCCATAATTTCTGGTCTCCTATACCACCATTGTGTTGCATTCATCTGGAAGGCCACCTATTTGGTATGGCCGACCACCTTTGGTGCTTGACCCTTTTGATCCCTTGGTCTCCCTCACTTTTGAGCCACATTCTCTGGTTTTCCATACCACCACTGTGTTGCATTCACCTGGGAGACCACCAATATGGGTAGGCCGACCGCCTTTCCTTCTTGAACCTTTTCACCCCTGGTCGGCTAACTAGGGCAAGTGGGCGGCCGACCACTCGAACTGGTCGGCCAGCCTTCTTCTTTTTTGTCCTTTTGAGTGCAATACAGTTGTGCCAGCTGGGAAGCATTTGCCCCATCCTCCGAGATTTAACCCTTTTGTTTGTCTTCTTAAGGAAGCTTTGGCCCTTTTTTCTTAGCTTCTAAAAGAAGCTTGACCTTTTGTCAAGCTTCTTGAAGAAGCTTGACCCCTTTGGTCTAGCTTCCTCAAGAAGCTTGACCCTTTTGGTTTAGCTTCTTTTAGAAGCTTGGTCCCTTTGCTTGAGGCTTCTCCAAGAAGCCTTGGATCTCTTCTTCTATAAGAGAGGCTTTCCTCTCCATTTTCAAAGGTTGAACACTTTGGCTAAGTCATATATACACTTCCCTCCATATCTCTCTCCTTCAAGCTTCAAACTCCATTGTTCTTGCACCCATTGCACTACAACTCCAAGCACAACACCTCCATTATCAACCTAAGCACCTTGGAGCTGATTTTCAGAGGTTGAAGAGCTCCTACCTTGGTCCAGAAGTTTCTGGAGGTCTTCTCTACAAGGGTAAGTCATCATTTCCCTCTTTGTAGCTTTATTTTGCTTCATTCTTTAGCCTTATTTGCAAGCATCTTTTGGTTTCGTCATAAACTGAAAAAATTTTGTTTTGAGCTTATAAACATGTTTGTTTAAGGTCATTTTTCTGTTGGGGGTCATCTACCCCCTTGCATGCTTCAGTTCCTCATGTTTTGAGCTTTGCATTAGAGCATTTGTGTTGGCCTTGGTTTGGCCTTTTAGCCACTAAAATCCAATCGATTTTTAGTGGCTAACATGTGTCCTTGAGCCTCAAAATCAGAGAGGGGTGACCCTCTCACCCCTTGTTCTCTTTACTAGCTTTGTTGGCCTTCCAAAGGGGCTCCTACTTCCATGTTTCAAAGCCACATTTCAGGCCCTATTTGGTGAGTTTTAAGGTCTGCATAGGCTCTTTCCAGAGCCCATTTTGCCATATAAAGCGTCTTTTATGCATGTGTAGAACAATCCTATTCAAGGCCTTTCAAAGGGGCTTTCACTTGCATGCTTCCTAGACTAATTTCAGGACCTTTTTGGTGGGTTTTAGGACCATCATAACCCCTTTCCAGAGGTGGTTTTTCCATTTTGTGTGTCCATCACACGTGTGTAGAATAACCCCTTGCATGGCCTTCTAAAGGAGCCTACCATTCTTGCATGCATTGACTGAGTTTCAGTGGGTTTTGGGGCATATTTTGCCATGGAATACTTCTTCTTTTTGTTGGTTTGGTGAGCTCTCAGATGCTTCATATAGTTGTAGTACAACTCATGGTTCACTAGTTTTCTTTGCATGCGTTGTGGACCCTTGATTTTAGCACTATTTGGCCATGCCTTAAACTGATTTTCTGCATATTTTGGACTGCCTTAGCTCTGTTTTTGGGTCTCATGGTCGAATGATGCTTGTTTTGCATGCTTGTAGTTCAATGTCCATGCTTAGCTTTGAGTTTTGAGGTCCACTACATGCATATATTGAGATGTTTTCTTGTTTTGGAGCCATTATACATCATATTTTAGAGCTTATGTGAATGCCATATTCCCATGTTTTGTACTCTTTAAATGCGTTTGAAAGTCGGGCTTGTATGCCTCATTTACGAACCATTGAATGAGCTCCATTTCCATGCACTTTGAACTATCATTTTAGGCCATTTCCCCACTATTTCAGACCTGCCTAGGGTCTGTTTGGGGTTGGTTTTGCCATTGGTGCATTACTTTGTGTACCTCTAGTGTAACCCGCTTCACTAGTTTCGGTACCCGGGCCATCTAGCATGCATTGTATGACATATTCGCAAGTTTCAGGATCATCTTTTATGCCATTTTAGAGCTGTGTCATGTGTGTTTGTATGCCATACTTCATCCCTTGCCATGCTTTGGTAGAGTGGCATTTGATGCCTTAGGTTCGGTCCCTTGCATTGGGCATGTTTGCATGAGCGTTCTTGTCTAATTTCAATTGTGTTTGGCCACTGATTTGGGCGCGGCTGAGGCCTCTCCATTTTGGTATAAGTCCATCGTGCATTGTGTATGCCATGTTACAATGTGTTATGCATGTTATGTTGTTTTAGGCATTGTGTATGCCATCTCATTTCCTTGCATTGTGTATGCTAGGTTGTTAGTCGCATTATGTATGCCATATGGTTCATAGCATTGTGTATGCTAGTAAGCATGTTTGCATCTCATCCTTGCATGTTTGCATGATTAGGTCGCATTGCATTAGGATTGCATGCTAGTTGCATTTGTGCATGTCATGCCATCCTTATTTGTTGCATTGTGTTTGGAGTAGGGTTTAGTCCAAACACGGGAAACGAGGGACGTTTTGTACTCCAAGTGAGGAAATGTGCCTCGATTCTCGGTCGCCGACACTCTTAACTGTCTATGATAGAGTTGTTGGCTTTGCTTGCTTATATGTGCATTCATTTCATATTGAGTCGTGCAATTCGACTCCTCGGCCATCATGCATCGAGATGCATAATTGGTGGCACGAGGATCGAGGATTACATCCTCTTGAGCTTGTGCAAGGATGGGGAGAGTGATCTTGCACACATATGTTGAAAATACATTGCCTTCTCTCTCTCTTGCCTTTGTTGCAGAAAAACCAGAATCCAGGGGCAGAAAGTGGTCGGCTGACCAGGTTTTCTGGCAGGCCGACCACCTTTTTTGGTTCCCACCACAAAGTGTGGTCGGCAGGTGTCTCCCAAGCCAATATCTGGTCGGCAACTTTCTCAGGGTGGAGTGTCAGCCTCTTGGAGCCTTGTGCAAATTTCTAAAATCAGTTGCAAACAAAGGCGAGACGAGGCATCGCGATGGAATTTCCCGATGAGGTGACTCGAGCATGCATGCATCCATCATCACCCAAAACAGAGCCGAGGCAGTCACATTCATGTAGTTTACATGCTTACTTAGCTAGTTTGTTAATTAGTTAATGATGTGTAATAATTAGCTGTAGCTGTTATTTATTCGGACTGTATTATTTGTTCGGAACCTCGAGGGGGGCAATGTTGTAATAAGTGTGCGTGTGTGTGATGTATGTCTTCCAACCCCAGGTCTTTCTCCCTTTTATTTATCAGCTTATGATGGTTAGATTAGGGCATATTTCAATTAGCATACTTATGCTCGCATGTTTGCATTCATTCATCTGTCTTGCATGCACCGAGCTCGGCACATCATACTAACTGCATTGTATTTCAATTCCGAGTTGAATACGTGTTAGTTGTAGCATTTCACGTGCCATTGTAGAATAGCCGAGCCTATTTTAGTTGCATTTTGCATGTGTTGCATTAGGCATCCCAACATAGTTAAGATTCATGCATTATTTCTAATCAGCTTCTGTTTTGGCTTGGAGTACTCGACAAGTCTTATGCTTTAGTATCCTTGCATGTGTGTGAGTGACTGCCATGATAGCATGCTTACCATGAGGCTATGTGCTTATGTGATATAACTGCCTGAATGCCTGTGGGTGAAGGTTAGGTTATTTGGATTGGAACAATTCATTAATTGTGAGTTTTAAGCCCACCCGAGGGTGGCAAAACCTGCATTTTAGAATACTTGCGAGTAGCAAACTGTTTTTCAAAATAAACATAAAATGTTTTATTCCAATTCAAGCGACCCAGCCTATACTTGTATGCTGTGTGCATCACATAGTAATTCTAGGCTAATAAACCGGAATAAGAGTGCATAATGTTTTCAAAACTCGATATCATGGTTAGTAGTGGTCGATCTTTGATCGAGCGAGCGGGGGTGCTCACGAAGTGACCTTCCCTAATCGTACCCAAGTTCCCGAGCTGAGGCAACTTTGGTGATGATGGGCACGTGGCCTTAAGCATGAGTCAGGTTTCCTAAATTCTCCCAAAATAAAATATTTAGGTGGCGACTCTGTATCTGGCAAAGCAGTCCATGTTTGGCATTTCTTTCTAAAAATCAGTTTTTCAAAACGATTTGTCGGATTTGGACTCTTTGATGATTCATCGGTCTAGCATTGCACTCTACGAGATTAGATACAGGACCGTGACATTGAGTCCTGAAGTGTAGTGAGCCCAAATGAACAGAACGGGATTTCCCTCCCGGGACGTTCGGGGACATCTACACGCGTACCCAAAGTATTCGAACCCGGTAGGCTCTAATTCCAAGTTGTAACGCCCTCAAAATAAACCCATAATTCATACATTCATGATACAAGAAATTGACAATATATTCAAGAGAATAAAGTGTACATCTATTTATTAGAGTATTTATCACAAAAGTATTACATGTTGACAACAAAAATAAATGCCCTACAGGCTTACAACTTTCCAAGTCAACACTTGGTTACAAAAAGAAAAAGAGTACTAACTCATACACATTAAGCCCTCGGCTTAAATTTACATGTGGTACACAAAAAGGTAAACAACAAAAGGGATCTTCAGCCTCTAAGCCTCTCAAGCTATGTCCTTGGAGGTGACATATCACCTGAACTTGAAAATGATGTCCCATATAGGGTGAGCCAATGCCCAGTAGAGATATTCTAAACCAAGTATGAGAAATAACTAAAACAATAGCATTTGATATATGGTTGATACTTATAAACCAACTTACAACACTTTTCAATTCAACATCAAGTACATCCATTTTCATTATAGTTTCCTTCACTTATGCAGTTTCGATTCATAATTATGGCTCAGAACCTGGCCAAACAATTCAATGAGACTATAACACATATTAAAACACTTCCATACTTCACAATTCACATGAGAATATAACTCATATTAAAACACTTCCATATTTCAAATGATACACAGATTTGCTGTATCAGTGAAGTCCATCCCCTATCTCCTCCCAAACAGGTTTGAGAGTCTATCCCCTATCTCCTCTCAAACCATGGAGTACATCTCCTATCTCCTCCCAAACAATATATATATACAATGTATTTAAATACTTATCATATACAATGATCAATCAATACACACATTTGCTTTATTATTCCAACCGTCATATTCAATGACATATTCAATGTGATTAGTTTTAGTTTTCCCTAATCATCATACAATGTCTACAACAATCAAGATTATCCTCCACCGATAGCCCAAAGCAGTTATCTCTAAACAGATAATAAATTTATCAACAGATAAAATATAATTTTCATAGATGAGTGATTAAATTATCCAACTACACCATTTGTATTCAAAATTTAAGTTTTTATTTTTTATATGTAATTCATTCTTAGTTACTTGAGAAAGAAATGCGTTGTCTGCGCTATATTTTTTTGTCATGAATTTTTTAACATTGTATTGTTATATATTTGGAATGCATCGAGTGCATAGTAATAGAGATTTGTTTTGCCTAAAATGAATTCTTACATGATTAATAAAAAATGAGATTTGATTCTTTTGAAATTAGAGAAATGAAATTGAGTTTAAGTTAAATTTTATAATGGGTTTATTACACTTTTTATCCTTAAACTATCATTAAATTGTTTATTTAGTTTCTGAACTATCAATTGAGTCTACTTACTCCTTAAAGTATATAAATTAAAATCTATTTAGTCCCAAAATTATCGATTGAATGTATTAAGTTCCTAAAGTATTTAATTCAAACCTATTTACTTCCTAAAATGATTACAAAAATAAATTATAAGCCCATATGTATTATAAATTAGTAAATGACCCTATTTAAGATTTTTTTTATTTTAGAAAAATCTTAAATCTCTATTGTCCTTAAAAAGTATTTTTTTCACTATGTGATTAAATTAGTGTCAGAGTCTGGTTCTCAGTCTTGCCAATAAAATTATATGAGTATCAAACATACTGAAGAAATAGAACTAGATAATTTGAATAATAACACCTACAAATTAAAGTAGAACAAATAATACATTAATTAAGTTATAAAAAATATTTACAGAAAAATTTAAAAGCAATCAATAAATGAAATTTTGATAAGATGAATAGCATCAGCTCTAACATCAGGTGTAGATCCAGCAGCTCATCCATGTAAGAGCAGTCACCGAATCAACTCCAGCCAGTTAGTTAGGAATCTGTTAAAGTGTTTGTTAGTGTACATGTGTAACAGATTAGTTATGGATTAGTTGTAATCAGCGGAGATGTATATAACCATCATGTACTCATCAGGAAAGATATTGGAAATAATGAATTGAATATTTCTTCATGCTATCGGAGCTTTGAGCTCTTACGAGCACAGAGATCCATGGCTTCTCCTTCCACCATTGTTACACCGCTACATTCTTTCATTCCTTCAAATATTTCTTTGCTTATCTCTAATTTATCCTCTTTTATTACAATTAAACTTGATGCATCCAATTTTGCCATTTGGAAGAATCAATGGCAGAACATTCTGAGAGCAACAAATCTTCCTGAATATGTTGAAGATATAGTCTCTTGTCCTCAATTAACAGTTAGTGATGATTCGGGAAAGGCTATTCCCAATCCTGAACGACTACAATGGAATCTTGTGGATGCACATCTGCTGAGTTGTATGACTGCAACTCTTTCTTCATCTATCTACTCTACTGTATTACACTGTCTTCATTGCTCTGAAGTGTGGTCTGCTTTACATAAGCGGTACACTTTCTTCTCTCGATCTTAAGTTCATCAGTTGAAGAATCAATTGAACAATGTGTCGAAGAAAACTGATTCAATGACTGATATCTTACTAAGATCAAAGAAATTGTTGATCAATTAGCACTTGTTTCAGTGTTGATTGAAGATGAGGATCTAGTGTTAATCACTCTTAATGGATTACCAGTCGAATATGATGCATTTGCTGCTTTTATTCGAGCTTGATCAGGTTTTGTCACTCAGGAAGAAATTTCCTCTCTTCTTTGCCCCGAAGAAATTCATATGGAGGCTAAACTCAAAAAGTCCTCCACTGATCCTACAGTTGCATTTGCTTCTTTTAAAGGAAATTCTCAGTCTCGGGGATCTAATCCTGGTCATTTCAGAGGTAGAAATTCCTATCGAGGCAATAGAGGAGGTAGATTTCAGTCCAGAGGCCATTATAATAATACTAATAGAGGTGCTTTTAGAGGTAGAGCCAATCTTCTTCCTCACCTCAATGTCAGATCTGTGGTGGTTTTGGTCACCTAGCTCTTGATTGCTGGTATCGCATGGACTTTCAGTCTCCTCAACACTCCAAAGCATTTGTGGTTTCTTCTGGATCCGCTGTCTCTGGTTCATCTTCATCACCAGTGCCTTGGTATCTTGACTCTATAGCTACAGATCATATCACCAATGACATAGGTAATTTGAGTTGCTATCAACCATATCAAGGAATTGATTAAATCACTATTGGCAATGGTAATTCTATACCAATTCAACACACTGGTAAGGGCATATTACCTACTCTTCATCATTCTTTCAAATTACACAATCTTCTTCATACTTCATCTATTTCTTCCAATCTACTCTTTGTTCACAAGTTAGCAAGAGATAACAATTGTTTCATAACGTTTGATGATGCTAATTTTGTTATCCAGGACAAGCATTCGAAGAGAGTGCTTCACAAAGGAACTAATGTCCATGGTCTTTACCATTTTCTTCCATCTTCATCTGCTGAATTTTCCCCACTATCATAAGCACATCTTAGTGCTAAGATTGGTGCTTCTTCAACATCTGTTTCTACAGATATCTGGCATAATAGGCTTGGTTATCCAAGTTTATTAAAGTTTTCTCATCTTAAGAAACATTTGTCTTTTGTTTCTAATAAATCCCCATCTCAAACTTGTATTGATTGTTGTGTTGCTAAAAGCCACCGGCTTCCTTTTCACTTGTCTAATTCTACTAGCAATCAACCACTTTCTTTAATTCATAGTGATGTATGGGGCCCTTTTCAGTCTACTTCTCCTTACAAGTATTATGTTCTGTTTGTGGACGATTTTTCTAAATTCACTTGGCTTTATCCTTTGTCATATAAAAGTGAAGTTTACACCAAATTCATTGAGTTTAAAGCTTATGTGGAAAAACAGTTTCAAACTTCTTTAAAAGTCCTCAGAGCAGACGGTGGTATTGAGCTTTTTTAATAATAAAATGACTCATTTTCTTGCTTTTGAGGGCATTGTTCATCAGCATTTTTGTCCTTACACGCCCTCTCAAAATGGTGTTACAAAAAGGAAGCACAGGCACATAGTTGAAACAACTATTGCTTTATTGCATCATGCTTATGTTCCTATCAAGTATTGGTTTGATGCTGTTGCTGTGGCTACTTTTTTGATCAATAGACTGCCTTCTTCTCAATTAGCTCATAAGTCTCCTCATGAATTACTATTCAAATCTATTCCTAATTACTCTCAACTAATGCTGTGTTTGGTTGGGGGATTTGGAGAGGGATTTGGAAAGAGAAAGGGAAAAGGTGTGTGAAACTATGTGAAATATAGGCATGATTTATTCACATTTCACCTACCTTTTCCATTTCCCTTTCCAAATCCCCTCCCAAATCCCCCAACCAAACACAGCATAAGGGTTTTTGGTTGTCAGTGTTTTCCTTGGCTAAAGCCTTATGTTACTCATAAACTTTAACCAAGATCTCTATCTTGTGTGTTTTTAGGCTATCATCCATTTGCCAAAGGATATAGGTGTTTAGATCCTCTAACAAGTAGGGTGTATCTATCTAGACACGTTCATTTCAATGAAACTTGTTTTCCATTTCACACTCTTTCTCCAGCTCCAACTATCTCTTCTTCTACTCTCTCTCTTTTTTACATCATTTTTTCTGGTCCTCTTCTACTCTATTGTGTAGACCATATGTTGCTACCTCTTTGCAGCATACTGCTTCTATACAGTCAAGTCCTGTACCTGCTCCTATCTCTCTGCAGCATGCTGCTTCTATACAATCCAGTCCCACTCCTATGCAGCCTCATTTTGTAGCTCAGCAGTTCAGCTTAGCAGCCCTGCAACCCAGTTCTGCTGTTCCCAGTTCTGTCCAACAGTCCAGCTTAGCTGCCCTGCACCCTAGTTCTGCTGTTTCTAATTCTGTTCTTGCAGTTTCCAATTCTGTTTCTTCTGCCCATAGGTCTGTTCCACTGCCCTCTGGTCCCTTCTTTTGGCTCTATTATTCTTATCTCTCCTTCTGATCTTCTTGTCTCTTTTCCTATTCCTATTCAGGTTATTTCCTTCCAACTTCCTGTGTTACCTCCTCTTCCTCCTACTAACACTCATCCTATGCTTACTCTCTCTAAAACTTATTTTTCAATTGCTCAGTCTTCCTCTCCTCAGCTGTTTGCTGACTCTGAGCCTCCCCCTTATGAAGAAGCTCTTTTGTCTCCTATTTGGCTTTAAGGTATGCAAGAGGAAATCAATGCCTTACATGCTCAACACACTTGGACCCTTGTCTCTCTTTCTTCTCACAAACAGGCCCTAGGTTGCAAATGGGTGTTAATAGTTAAAAGAAACTCAGATGACAGTATTGCAAGACAGAAAGCCCGATTAGTGGCCAAGGGTTATCTTCAACAATATGGGATTGATTTTCAAGAAACATTCAGTCCAGTTGCCAAACAACCTACTATTCGCATTCTTTTGTGTCTTGCTCTTCACCATCAATGGCCCTTGAAACAGTTGGATATTTCAAATGCTTTTCTTCATGGTTTGCTTGAAGATGAGGTCTTTATGCTCTAGCCACTAGGCTTTATGTCTTCCTCTCCTACTTAGGTGTGTAAGCTTCACAAGGCCTTATATGGCTTGAAGTAGGGCCCCCGTGCCTAGTATTCCACTTTTTCAGCCTTCTTTTTATCTCAAGGATTTGTTAATAGTAAATGTGACTCCTCCTTGTTCATTCAAAGGACTGCCACCACAATTACTATTCTTTTGGTCTATGTCAATGATATCTTGCTCACAGGCAAGAACTCTACTCATCTTCAGCATTTGGTTACCAAGATGCACCAAGCTTTTTCCATGAAAGAATTAGGGGATATCTCCTATTTCCTTGGGATTTCTATAAAGGGCACTCCTGATTCAAGCTATTTTTTGTCTCAACATAAATATGCTCAAAATATTCTTACCAAGGTTGGTTTGTCTGATTGCAAACCCTGTTCTTTCCCTATTGCGGTCAAACCTTCTTCAGTTCCTCATTCTGATAATCCTTGTCCTCATCCTACTCTATGTTGCACTTTAGTGGGTGCTTTGTAGTATCTTCCATTACTCGACCGGATTTATCTCTTGCTGTCAATCAATGTTGTCAAGATATGCATGCTCCCACCATCGGCCATTTATGTACTGTTAAACGGCTTCTTTGCTTTGTCAAGGGTACTCTTCATCATGGTCTTCAGTTTTCTCCCAACACTTTTGATCTTCATGCTTTTTCAGACTCCAATTGGGCAGGGGGTGTTCTTGACCGAAAGTCTACTTCTGGTTATTGTATTTTCTTAGGTTCCAATCTTATTTCTTGGTCTGCTAAGAAGCAGGCTACAGTTTCTCATAGTTCTACTAAAGCTGAATATAGATCCCTTGCTCACACGACTGCTGAGATCTCTTGGCTTCTTATGCTTCTTCATGATCTTGGCATTTCACCTCCTATTATTCCTCTTCTCCGGTGTGATAATGTCTCAACCATTTCTCTTCCTTCAAATCCTATTTTCCACTCTCGATCTAAGCACATCGAAGTGGATTGTTACTTTATTCGTGACAAAGTCCTTGCTAAACAAATTAGTTTGCAATACATTCCTACCATTGACCAGTTGACTGATATCTTTACTAAACCCCTCTCTGTTGGTCGCTTTTCTTATCTCAAGACCAAGCTTATGGAGTTCAGTCACCCTATCAGCTTGCAGGGGCCTGATAAGATACATAGCATCAGCTTTAACATGCGGTCACCAAATCATCTCCGCCAGTTAGTTAGGAATCTGTTAAAGTGTTTGTTAGTGTACACGTGTAACAGATTAGTTATGTATTAGTTGTAATTATCTGAGATGTATATAACCATCATGTACTCATCTGGAAAGATATTGGAAATAATGAATTGAATATTTCTTCAAATTTGGTATTTAATACTAGATAAAAGGCTTATATTTTAAACAAATAGGATCTTTTACGAATTTATAATAATTATGAACTTATATTTTATTTTTGTAATACTTTCAGAACTAAATATAGTTGAATAAAATATTAGAAATTTAATATATTCAATCGATAGTTTAGGGACTAAATAGATTCTCAATCGATAGTTTAAGGACTAAATAGAAAATTTGATAATAGTTTAGGGGTAAAAAGTGTAATAAATCTTTTTATAAATAACTTCATCTACATGAGATTTGTATCACAAAATTTAATTTGTTGGAAAGAAATTTTAATGTTTCCATATACTTAATACTGATTTTACAATTACAATCTTAGTTAAAAACAAAAAACAAAATTAAAACATGCAAACTACCATTAGAAATGAAAAACTCAAATTACAAGCTATACCAGGGAAAATTCAAATTGCAGTTGTCGCACAATCTCGATTTCTTAAGGTGATTGAATCCAGTATGTTATGTTTATATCAATACTCGACACTCATGTTTGTATCATACCAAATAGTTCTTTTTTTTTTGGGGGGGGGGGGTTAAGATACCCTAATTTGACCCTTTGTTATTTAATAGGTTTTTCCTATTAGAATCGTAGTCTCCTTATTTTATTCCATAGTTCTTGGGTTCATGTGAATTGTGAAACCTTAATTTTCTCATAATATTGCTAGGTATTTTTCATTTTAATTTACTCAAGTTCAATAATAGACTATCAAATCATTTTATTCATTACCTATTAACAAAAATCTAATGACAAAATACATGTGCAAACAATATTGCTAAGTCTGTTGGTGGGAGGGGACTACTTGTGGTAGTTCACACAACAAACTGGAAGAAACCAAATTATGTTGAACACATAGAGTTTATATCACTGAGTATGCTTTTGAAAAATACAGAAAACAAATACAACTAGAGAAGGCCTCTCTTTCTATCTCTAACTCACACTCCCTTATTCTTTCTAATTTCTTCTTTACCTTCCAGCAGTGGCGGAACTGTGTAGGGACCGAAAGGGGCATATGGTCCCTTCGTTTTTTTTCACATTTGTTGTTAATTTTATATTTATGAGTATTTGTAAAATGTATAATATTTGACATTTTAAATATTAGTATCAATGTTATTGAGTCGATTTTTTTAATACAAGACTTACATGACACTTATTTTTTTTTTATTTTAAAAACCAAATGGTGTGTATACTTTTTTTGAGTAATAATGCTGGAGAACCTAAAACTTCACCTTTAAATTATTTATCCACACTAACATAGTGGGGGTTGGATCTTAATTGATTAATTTCTAAACTAGCTTAAACTAATAGTTTAACCGATTGTATACCGAGATTTAATCAATAGTTCAAAAATGAAAAAATTGAAAAAAAAAAAAAACACTATTTGTTAGATTTATTTAGTTTTGTTGTGAAATACTTATTTTGCAACACTTATATAAGAATTTATGGTCAATTAGTAATGTACTCAAGTTAACTCCACATTTTTTATATATATACAGTGGCCTCTCCCCAAAAAAAATTCTAATTTTTCCCTAACCTTCCTTACTTTAAACTCTCACAAACATTACATATTTATAGCTAAATCTTGGGGAATTTTCTTTTAAGGTCCCTGGTATTAAGATTTTATAAGATAAAGGGCATACATTATTTTCATAATGGTTGAGATCCTTCAGCATTTTTTCAGAGAAATTTCAATCTAGATCGAAATTTTAAAACCAAAAAAAAATTCAAATTTCTCTAGTCTGCTCAATATCTTTGATTTTCTTTGTGTTTTGAAATTTTTTGTGTTTTCAAATTGCTCTAAGTTGAAATTTCTCTGGTTTGCTCATAAATTTCTCTGTGTTTTTGACTAATTTTCTTTTGTTTGCTCATAATTTTCTCTATGCTTTTGACCAAACCAGAGTAATTTGAACAAACACTATTTTGACCAATTTTTTGTGGACTGTAAGACATTCGAATAACAGGTGCACCAATGTTAATTGAAGTGTTCTTGCTTCTAGTGTACGCATCAAATTTTGTAAGTACAAATATTCATTAACATCATATATCACAATTTTATCAATGATAACGATGACATAAAGGAAAGAACTGTTCCAAATTGAAGATTTTAGCAATACCGATGATGTAGGTTTCGATCGCGACTGTGACAAGAGCTCGAGTGGGGTGAAATGCGGCAGTGCGCAAATTGTTTAGGGTCAGGCCAAGTCAATTTGGTGAATTTCTTAATGGCGATCAACTGGCGGTTCTGTAGGTGACCCTTGTAGACAAGATTGGGGGCTCTTTCGCCGCTTTCATAAACGATGTATTCGGGGCTGAATTGTTAGTGGCAGCTTTGAGGTCCAAGAAAGAGAACTCCGAGAAGGAGGAAACTCCAATGTTTGGTCCGCCGGAAGGCGGTGGGTCGATGAAAGGTGGGTTTGTGCTCTGCGACGGCTACTGGTGGTAGTGGTTGTCTTTTTTCTAGGTGTGTCTCTGCCAGCAAAGTCAATTCACAACAACCCATGTCTGAGTAAGTCTTAGAGTTGTCCTCAAATGGCCAGAGTAACCATTTTACAGTGAAAAAATTGTAGAGAGAGAGAGAGAGAGAGAGAATGAGAATGAGTATCTCTCTCAGTTGTTTCACTTTATTGTTGTTGTGACAGTGATAAATCTTGAATTAAAGTGTGGTGTCGTGTGTTATTGGGGGATCTTAAGCTAACATGGTATTTATGTCGTATTTGACAAAACAGTAATGACTTGCAAAAAAAAAAGTTGTATAATATACTAAGTATAACATGCATTTAATGCATGAAGTAAACGTGAAGCCATAAATAATTAATTTTGTTGTAGCGGCCTAACACAACTTGCCAAACTGATTTAACTAACTTGTACCACATTGATTTTGCAATTTATGTAACAACCACAGTTGAGCTATTAATATTACAGATTGTTGGTTGAATTCAAAAAAAATTAAATAAAAGAGAAACCTAGTCAAATATTTCTTATTCGGGCAAGTTGACCAAATCTCATCTTTGTCCCAAACCTCAAACAGGTTAATACGATGCATTCCATCTTGCAAACAAAAATGCCATATGATACGCTAACTATAACATGCATTTAATGCATGCCGTAAACATAAAGTTGTAAATAGTTAATTTTGTTGCAGTGGCCTAATGCAACTTGCCAAACGAATTTAACTAACTTGTACCGCATTAATTTTGCAATTCATTGAAGATGACTTTATATAACAGACACGATTGAGCTACTAATATTACTGATATAATTATTGTTTGTTGAATTCAAAAATAAATAAATAAAAGAGAAACCTAGTCAAATATTTCTTATTCGAGCAAGTTGACCAAATCTCATCTCAATCCCATACCTCATGCCGGTTAATTCGATGTATTCCATCCTTGCCCTAACCTAGTTTTTACATAATATAGAAATTAGAATTTTGTTAAAAAAATGCTAATGCAAAAAAAAAAAAAAAAAAAAAAAAAAAAAAAAGAAGAAGAAGAAGAAGAAGAAATTCAATAATTTTCATCCATTTCAAAGTACTTTTGTGGTAAAAATATATATGAAGTAAATAAATAAATAAAATTTATAAAATTTACCTTTATCCTAGGAATTTATTATCACTTACCAAAATCTTAAAATGGAAAAAAATAAATAATAAATCCTAGACAAAGAAGATTGGGTGTGTATGTATATGCATGTAATGTGAGAAAACCTTAACCAACCTGACAGATGCTGCTGAGATGAAAAGTTGTGGCATCAACATAGAAGGAGATGAGAATGAAGATGAAGATGAAGATGGAGTCTCAAAAACTCCATTGATGAAATCAGCAGATGAGCAATTTTAACAGAATTTTGGTACGAATATCTACATACCATTCATTCTCTCTTATATTTAACTTTGTCAGTTCCTTCGTTTCTTGCATTGGTTATTTCGTGTGATTGATTTTGACTCTTTTTTTTTTTTTTACTGAAATTGATTTAGATCATGTCGAAACTAGGTTGATGACTTCTTTTAACGAAAAGGGCGTCTCTCGAACAACTTTCTACTTTGGAATAGTCACTCATATCTTCTGTTGGTTGTTCATTGTTGTTCGTCCTATTGAGGTTTTTCTTTTTTCTTTGGGTGATGTTTGTGTAGTTGATTATCTCTGATTCACCAAAGTCAACAATAGCTCCTGATTGAAGACAAATAAAGTAGCTCAAGAATTGTCCAACATATTCAGCTGAGCTAATCCATGTAGGGTGGCTGATCTTCAAATCTTGTTGGTGGCTTCCATAAATGTTGTGTGTGGCTTGTCAATGGCTATGATGACTTTGACTCTTCCATTACATCTTTAAATGGGTACTGAATGGGAGGAGTTCATGTGTGACAATCAGAAGAGAGTGCAATTGTGTAAATAATTTTTAAATTTTATGACCTTTTGTTATACAACACACTTTAACCAATAACACATTGAATGAGAATGCTTCAAGAATGCCGAAATTGAGAGAACAAATCCAAGGATGCATTTATTTTCTATTTTTAAGTGGCCTTTTGTTTTTCCAAAGTGAATTAATTTTGCACTTTGGAATGGTAACTTTGAATCGTAGCCCTCCGTTCTTCATCTATGAATGCATCATCCTTAAGCGCACAGGTGGTAACAAGGCCATAACGCCCGCCTCTTTTCATATTTGAGTCCTAACAATCAAACCCAGTGTCACTGAGAGGGAAGATAAGAGTAGTGCTATACAAATAAATTTTTTAAACAAATTTTCCTTACAAACTGATGTGTCACTTAAAATATCAATAAGTTGGGTCTCATTTCACATTCTAAAGTTATATCACTCCATGCCACATCAGTTTGTAAGAAAAGTTTGTAAATTTTTTTTTTTTTTTTTGTATAACATTTTCCTAAAGATAAAGAGTTGTGTGTACAGTGAATGACAATTACTGATTTAGTAACGACTAAGCAAGATGAATATTTGAACGAAGTACAATATATTATTGTGGATTTATTTTTGGGAAACAAAAATTGTGGGACAAAAGGCTCCTATTTATTTTTTTTTAATGAGGAAATATCATTTTAGCTCCCAAACTTTTACGCATTTTTCAATTTGACCCCCAAACTTTGATTAATATCAATTTTACGACAAAACTTTCGAAATTTTGATCAATTTGGCCCCTACCGTTACATTCTGTCTATAATTGGACAAAATGTGCTGAAGTAGCACCAAAGTTCATTTGGAATTTTATTTTACCCCCCAAACTATATCTGAAAAATCAATTTGCCCACCAAATATAAAAAAATTAAATTTAAATATTTAAGAAATAATTTTTTTATCTCAGTAATGAAAAAATTAGATTTTAAATAATATATACTTTGCAAAATTAAAAATATGACAATTCTCATTTAGAATTATCTTAAAACTATGAAGTATGGATAATTCGACAAATATATTGCACCTGTACCGGATACTTACCGACGTATAGTATTTCTGCATATATACTGGATTTACAAAGCACATACTCAAATTTTTTCTTCTTAATTTTTGGCATATTCAGACATATCTAGTATATATCCAAGTTGTACTGTACCTTAGTCGAAAAAATATTTTCTTCTACTACAAAGATAAAATTCATTTTACTATATTTCATTTTTATTATTTATTTTGTGCTTAACATGATTTTAAAATTAAGTTATGATTTGTAAGTTATTTAATATACTGATATTAGTTTTGGTTTTTCTTATAGTTGTACTTTTGCCATTAAATGTCAATTGTATGTTGGATTTAACAAACTAGACTATTTAATCACTTTTTGTATTATTCGAAATTAAAAACAAATATTTTTTTACAAACGTATTAAGTCGCACCTGTACCCTACTTTTTTTGGATTTTACTATGTTGATTTACCCGTATCGTACCAATACCAGTACTCATGCATGTACCTATGCTTCATAGGTCTCAAATTATCTCGAATTGATCTTGGAGAAACTTATCGTAACTAATTTATTACCCAAAATAATTTCACTAGAATTTATCGACTAATAGTAATTCTAAAATTGAGTGGGGAAAAAAATTCAAAATTTGGTAAGTACTCGGTACGGGTACGATATGTTTGTTAAAGTACCCCCATGCTTCATAATCTCAAGATAATTATTCTAAATGAGAAATTTCATATTTTTAATTTTTTTTTGCAATGTATATATTATTTAAAATTTAATTTTTTCATTATTGAGATAAAAAAATTAATATTAAATATTTAAATTTAATTTTTTTCATATTTGGGGAGCAAATTAATTTTTAAGGTATAGTTTGGGGGTCCAATTGTAGATGGAATGTGACAAAATGAGCCAAATTGATCAAAAATTTTAAAGTTTGAGTGTAAAATGGATATTAATTGAAGTCTGTGGGTCAAATTGAAAAATGCGTAAAAGTTTGGGCAGCAAAATAGTATTTCCCCTTTTTTGATAGATAGAAGAGTAATTATATTATGAGAAATATTTGTATTATCAAATAGACTATTAATTTACAATAGTTAGAAAGTCAACAAAGTCTAATAACCAATTCATCAAACTCTTAAGCTCACTAAGCAAAACCCAACAACCAATACTAATTACATGCAACACTATATAATGGTAGAGAAATAAACCAACCACCACAAAACATATCAAACTTTTATATCATATACAACCCCATTCTGAGATAGAAAAATCTTTAGATATAATCTAGCCGCTTTGGACTAAAAACATATTGACAGTAACTATGACACCACGATGGCTTCACTTGCTAAAAAAAATCATAAATGAAATTAGATGGATAAATATTGATTAAAAAAATTTACAACTCCACAATCGTGGCTGGTTCTATTCATCTTTATTCATAAAGACACACACATGGCTAATGTATATATATTATTAGTGTGAGCAAACTCGATAAGCGTACTATTAAATCTGTAAGAGATCACAAATTTTGATCTGAATCATAATTTGATTAGTTATAGAAGACTTTACATAAGATATATTTTGGAGAAATTAAAAAAACACAACATCTACACGAAATCTGACCTTCCACTTATACATAGTACCGATATAGATAGATAGATAGATAGATATATGTATAATATAATTTATAAATAACCATATATATACAAGGGAAATGGTTTATAAACAAAATTATCATCATAAATAAAAAAAACAGAAATGTTTGGGGGGAAAAAAAAAAGAAAAAGAAAAAGAAAAAAGAAGTCAAGAAAAAAAGATGCTGAGTTAAATCGAAATTGAGGGGCAGATGGAATTACCGGCCTGAGTCGAGGCCTTGGATGTGCAGCATCATTGATGGGCTGATGAGACAGAGCACAAGCAAGAGCATGGATCTCAACCATCGTTAACTAAACCACCCTTGGAATGATCTAATTTAAATTCAGCAATATGCATACTTAACATCATCAGATTTGGGATGATGATAAGATTTGGCCACTTGGCCAAAAATAATGATTTTAAAAAAAATTTAATGTATATTATTTATTCTTACATTTTTTATGCTGGTAAGTAATGATGATGGATCGAAGTTAGTTGTACAGTTCAACAACATTTATGAAAATCACGATTATATAAGTGGCTACAAACTTTGCTAAAGTCATAAAAATAAGACAACGTTTATTGATACATATTCATATATATGTCTAATCTAACAATTTTATGCCTGGCTCTTTCCCTACACAAAAACTTTCCAATTTAAATTTTAAGAAATACTAAGTGCACAATGGATATTATGCGTAGAAGACATAAATCTCACATGAGGGTGGATTCCACACAGACTCCACGTGTGGGCCTCACCCTCATGTGAGAGGATTGTGCATTCTGTACACAATATCCTCTGTGCACCTAGTATTCTTCTTAAATTTTTGACAAGCACTCATAAGTGCTAGGAAAGACTAATTAATATTAGGAATGTGATAATAAAAATAAAAATAAAAATAAAAAAGTTTTAAAAAAAAAGGTTACATTTTTTTAAGTTCACATCTAAATTTCAGGGTTATGTTTGGGCTCGTGAGGCTATCACAAGTTCCGTTTGGACGATCCAAATCTTTCATTTTATAAGGTACTCTGTGTGTATTATCTATGGAAAAACAAATTAGGCCGATTCGGTAATCATAGCATCTTCATTTATCGCGTTTATTTCCAAAAAAAAAAAAAAATGAACGATAAATTATATACATAAAGAACTTTACAAAATGAACAGTTCGAATCATCGAAAATTACTCGTGATAGCCCTATAACCCCAAGCATGATGGATAAGTTATGAACTTCAGACAAGTCCAATCTATTTAAAAATATAGTTTTAAATTTATAAAACAGTTTTTTATTGTCTAATTAAAGTGGAGCTAGTATGTTTCAAACCAAGTTAGGGCGAAAACTGAATAGGCAAGCTTAATATGCATGACATTTTGGACGGTGATGAGATTTGGTTACTCAACCAAAAATGTCATTTATTTTAAAATTCAACTTAGATTATTTATTTATTTGTTTTACATTTTTTATGTTAGTAATGATAATGAAATTAATTGTTGGGAGATTGACCAATAAATCCTATATTTTGAATTTGTGATCCATATAATTCCAAATTTTTTCTTGTGATCCATTTATGTGTAATGGCTCATTTGCTTGCCATAATAGAGTATCACATTTAGAAAGAGTATAGTGAGGAATTTTTTGGTGTCATATCATACCCGTCACGTTGGAGTGTCATATTTGAGAAAAGTATACTAATGAGTTTTTAATTTTTTTTGAAGTGTCACATCATATTTGCTACGTTAGAGTGTCACATGTTACATTTGGGAAAGTGCACTAAGCAGTTTTAAATTTTTTGGGAATGTCATATCATATCCGTCACGTTGTCACATTTGAAAAATACACTAAGGAGTTTTTAGATTTTTTGGAGTATCACATGTAGTTTTTTTAGAGTGTCGCATCATACCTGTCACGTTGTTACATTTGGAAAAATAAGAATTTTTTAGATGTCACATCATACCCGTCACATTGGCACATTTAGGAAAAGCACACTAAGGAGTTTTTATTTTTTTGGAGTGTCATATCATACCTGTCACATTGGAGTGTCACATGTTACATTTGAAAAAAGTATACTAAAGAGGTTTTAATTTTTTTAGAGTGTCACATCATATCTATCATGTTGTCACATTTTAAAAAATGTACACTAAGGAGTTTTTAATTTTTTGGGAGTGTCATATCATACCAATCAGGTTGGAGTGTCAC
Organism: Camellia sinensis; assembly: GCF_055761805.1. Taxonomy (NCBI): domain Eukaryota; kingdom Viridiplantae; phylum Streptophyta; class Magnoliopsida; order Ericales; family Theaceae; genus Camellia; species Camellia sinensis. The sequence continues at coordinate 14,824,479 of NC_138969.1, forward strand.
ATCAACACCTTTCACATTGGAGTATTACATCATACATATTACATTAATAAAAGAGTACAGTCGTCCACTAATACACTACCAAAATCGAAACTAGGACCACAAGGAACGAAATTCTCCACTAATACGACTTAATAGATCAATAAAAAAAACTTGGGACTAATTGAAGTGCTTGTTTGTGAAATGAGATTTATTAGTAAATATCTCTTAATTGTTTGAGTTTTACAACATTTATGAAATTGTCAATTATAAGTGACTACGGACGTTTGCAAAATATCATAAAGATAAGACAACATTTATTGGCATAGTTACATTTATGTGTCTGATATAATAACTTTTAAAAATCGAGATGCAAAAAAAAACTAAATTATTTTTAATAATTAAAGTGTTTTAGTTTACTTATTTTATTTTTCTAAAACTGTATTAAGTTATTGGAAATTTGTCCCATTGGGCATAATTTGAGCTTTGTCTCATTATGATTCAGTATTGGAAAGGCGATGGTTGACCGTTATTCCTCATAAATGATGTTTGGGAAGGATTGGCCAATACCAAACCCCTGTCGCCATCTCTATGTCTAGGAACTAACTGATGTGACACTTGGCACTCATTAACCATTACGTTTGTAGAGCAGTCGTGACAAAGTTAATCTCTTACATTAAACACATAAAATGTAAGGAAAATATTTTTGATATCAATAAAATTTAAAGAGAATTATATAAATATAACATTTGCGACAAATAATTACAAAATGAGAGAGAATAAAAAGAAAATTACCAAATGCCCCCTCCGCTGCCATTTTTATCCATTCAACTTCTTTTTCCTCATCTCTTCCCTCTTTTCCTATTTTTGTCTTCCATCATTTCCAATTGTTAGCTAGCCTTGCTCCATCTCTATGCCTCAGTTACGTTATTGTGTCATGAAATTTTTAACATTGTGTTATTATGAGTTTGAAATGTATTGAGTACAGAGTAATAGAGATTTGTTTTGTGTATGAAGAATTCAATATACGATTAGTAAATAATGAGATTTAATTTTTTGAAGTTAGAGAAATCAAATTGAGCTTAAGTTAAATTTTTATAAATAATTTCATCTAGTGGATTTTGTTTCAAAAAAATTAATTTATGGGGAAAAATCTTCAATGCTTCCATGCACTTTATATTTTCGACTAAGGGTGAAATCTTTTTATATGATGCGTTAGAGCATCTTCAACGGTTCACTAAACATTTCTTCAAATCTGAGTAAAAATATGGCCAATTCCTCTATTTAATATTAGACACTCCAACGGTTCACCAAACATTTCATCAAGCCACAGGACGTCCGGGGAATCAACCAGCTGGTCGACCGACAAGAGCAAAATTAATTTTTTGGTGGAACATGGCCTGCCTTTATGTAGGCCTCCCTTCCCCTGCAAAAGGGATGGTTAACCTATACGGGTAAAGATTGCCAAATTGGTCCAACAATTCAAATCAACACCATCGATATATATATATAATTTATTCCGATGCTTTCTTCTCTTTCCTCCGACCTTCGCTAATTCTCTCAATCAAACGCATTCTTCCTTCTTCTTCTTCAAGAAACTCAACCTCTGAATCAGTCGAACGACGATCATTATCATCATCATCATCATCATTTGCTACTATATTAATATATATAGTGTTCAGTTCTCAGAAACAAAAGATCGAACACCTTGTAGATGTACAGTTCAAGAATCAAAGAACCCAAATCAGAAACCACATTTGAAAGTGATGGTCCTCCCTCTACTGAAGCTCGATACACTCGTATTGAAGACTCTCAGCAAAGAAAACATGATGGAAATAGATTTGGGAGAAAATGGAAATTCAATCAAAAAAGATATTGAGGTGGTCGACCGAGTGGTCAACTTGTGGGTCGACTTGTCAATGTAAATTTTCACAAATTTTTGCCTTAAAGCGGTCATCCGAGGGGACATCCGACCGGACATCCAGCTGGTCGTCCTGTGGATCCAACTCAACGGCTATCCAGAGTAAATTGCTGAAAGGGACAAGTCATTCTCAGTTTGGTGAAAGGTTTGATATTTTCTCAATTTGATATCGTTTTGGTGCAACCGTTGGAGCACAAAAAGCACCTCTTTTTCACCAAATTTGAATTTGATACCAAATTTGGTGGACGGTTAGAGATGGTCTTAACACAATTAATCAGACGCAAATGCAAAGTGATAGGATGGGATAACATGTTTTTATCCACCAATCTCAACAAAGTCTTTTTTTTTTTTCTTCATTTTTTAGTAATATTACAAATTCACCTTATCAACTTAGAAACTACTCAGAAATTAATTTCCACCACACCTCATATGGACCTCACATGAACTCCACAGTACAAAAATTAATTTCCACCATATAATCACCCACCCAAAGTTTGCTAAGTGAATAAGTGTGGATCTCTAGACTTTTCCTTATTTTTTAGAGTAAATTATAAATACACCCTTTGAAATTTGCTTAAAGTACAAATTGTCCCATGTGATTTGAAAAATTACCAATACGCCCTTGTCAGAATTTTTTATTTTAACAGAATTAACTAAAAAAATGAAATTCATAATTGTTCTCCTATACAAAAATAAAACTATCTAAATTATTAATTGAAACATATTTCTAACATCATTAAAAATTATTAATTAATTTCATGATTTATTAATAAAATGAGCAATTTGTTATGAAATTAGAAATCTTAAGGGGTGAAATATAATTTCCAAAATTATAGATGGTGATTCGTATTTTAATTAAATCTCAGAAGACATATTTAGCCTTTGTTTGGGATATGGGTTGGCTTTTTGGTTTATTTAGCCTGTGGCAAAAAAACCTCGTTTGGGATAGACTTTTTGACTTTTTTAAGAGAAAAAATGAAATGATTATAATTTAGATGTAATGTTTTGGAAAATTCTATTTCCACACGCCTTTTCATCTCTGTAAACACACTTAATGAAATAAAATTTTGATGACAATTTTATAATGAAATAAAATGACCATAATAGACATCAAAACACACTAAATATGAAATCTAAGTTTTCTCTATACACATATTTTAAAAATAATAATTCTCAGTACATATATTTTGAGGAAAAAAAACAAAAACCTAATTTCTCCATAGTTTCTTTCCATCGGTAGCAGCACCAGAATTTATGTTATGCCCAACCACTCTTCATCCATCATCCTTAACTCTCTCACTTCTCCTCGTTCTTTTCTCCCGCCATACGTGTAGTATTCTTCACCAAATTCTCTCTCTCTCTCTCTCTCTCTCTCTCTCTCTCTCTCTCTCTCACACTCATACCCATCATGAATTTCAATGTCTTTTTTCTTTGTTTCTTTATTGCCCCAATTTTATTTTGCCCCAATCTTACCGTAATTACAGACTAAAATTTTAAGTGTGGCATTTCCTCAAACACCTCATAACTATCTATACCCAAAAACATTGTCAACATCCCATAAAATTTGAAAAACATCCACAATCCCTCTTCTCTGTTAGGATCAAACACATCCAAAAAATTATCTCACACACACCGAGAACACAATCTTTATCACGCCCCCAAAATAATACAATAAAGATAACTCATATGCGGAATAAATATGAGAAACAACATACTTTCATATATCAGAGTTCACTATTTAACAACTGGTTAAATGCCATGCAGGCTTACATGTTTCCAAGTCATTGCTTGGTTACACAAATTGAGTCTCTCTCATTACATCTTAAGCCCTTGGCTTTACAAATAAGAAACATACACACATAAGGCATAATTAAGAAGCTCTTGTTTCCCAAAACTCCATCCACGCTATTGCCTTGGAGGAAGCATCTCACCTATACCTGAAAATGGTATTCCCATATAGGGTGAGCCAATAGCCCAATAGAAATAATCTAACACAATTTATGAGGTTTAGCAAAGGTATAAATACCACGTACATAAACAATACCGATCCTGAAACATCCACAAGACCTGCATATCCATATGCCACTAAGGCCAACCTTATTCCATTTTCCTTTAATTTCATTTCCAGTTCATATATACTACTCAATTCTTGAGTTAAATTTGTTATTTTTCAACAATCAAAATGAGACTACAACTCAATGATTTTTCAATTATGCAAAACTCACATAAACACTTCAAACCTACCATTTTACGGATATTTTGTCCGAAGGAATCGGCACCCATTTATATATAAAATTTCGGGTCTTTCACCCAGGACACTCCGGCCAACTTGCTTTAAATGGAGTCCATCCCCTTTCTCCTCCCAAACAAATATACATATGCAATGTATTTATAAACATAATCACATATGGAGTACATCCCCTTTCTTCTCCCAATAAACATACATATACGATGTATCTATAACATGGTCACATTCAATGACACCAACAATGGATTAGCATTAAATCGCCAAATCTTCATGTAATTTCTACAACAATCATAGCTATCCTCCACCGATAGCCCAATGCAATTATTTCTAAAGAGATGTTCAATATCAAAATAAATAGTTTATTCAAAACTTCCATAGGTGAGGTAATACATATCCAATATCACCATTTATAATCACAACTTTCCAATTTCACGTTTTCAATGTTAATCCCAATTATTTATGCTAAATAATAACTTAATCAAAATTAGGGCAGAATCTCCCTTTCACCAAATATCAACCCAAACACCAAAATCAACTATTTTGGCACAACATGATCTTATATTCAAGCCTCATACTCGTTTACCTCATATTCATCAAAACCCCTCTTTTGATTTCACACCCAAATCCTAGATTTGTCCAAACCACAACCAAATCTCATCTTCTATACACAATAACAAATAACTAAGCTAAAAACCATATTAGAGCGTAGAAAATCCCTACCTCAAGTTTTGAAGAGAATCTGAGATGAAATCCCAAAATCTACGGTGTCGAAACTCGATCTCCACTGCACACAATGAAACCCTCGAGGTGATAACCAACTTTGGTGAAGAACTTAGGCCTAAATCCCAATGGATTTGGAGAAATCAAAGAGAGAAGATGACTTCTAGAGAGAGAAGCTCTAGACCTGAAAATTTGGAGAGTTTTAAAGAGAGAGTGGGCTGCAAAAAGTGATCTGAAATCCTAATTTACAGACTGATATAACAAGGTCGCTCGAGCATGAAATACACTTTCCCGTAAATAATTTCGAATGCGTTTTGCATTTTTGCTTTCGGCGAGCTGACTGGACAGCTCGACCCCCGAAGTTGACCGGATCAAAATCAGGATTGCTACAATCTTTACGTGGTTCGGCCCAATGCCTACGTCCACGAAGCAGAAAAGAGAATTTCACTAAACTTGAGCAAAATACAAAAATAGAGGTGGAGATAAAACTCTCACTCAACTCACAACTCTCTCTCTCAATTTTCTAATACAATATATTCTCTCTCTTCCGCTTCTATTTATACACAAAGATGAGAGAGAGAGAGAGAGACAAACCCACACAATTTTCTACCCTCTTACTGGTTAATGGTGAGAATCAACAAACAGCAACAACGTGAAGAGAAGGGAGAGTTTTATAGATGGCCAACTCAAACTTTCACTTGAGGTGGAGGTCCTTGTACACCATCTTCTTTGACCCTCCGCTTGCATGCATGGGGTTGGAGCAACAATTCTCTCTCTCCATACCCACATGCATGACTGACTTCTTACTTGAAGTCCATCCTTGCAATGTCTCTACAGATTTTGAGTTTGTCTCTCGAGACCACCTTTGTAAGCATGTCAGCTGGATTCTTATCTGTGTAGATCTTGATCAGTTCCAATAACTGCTTTTCCATCACTTTGTGTATCCAATGATACCGAACATCAATGTGCTTCGTGCGAGAATGGTACATTGAATTCTTGCTCAGGTCTATGGCACTCTGACTATCACAATGTACCGTGAACTTTTCTTGCTTTAGTCCCAACTCTTGGAGAAACTACTTTAACCACAACATCTCTTTTCCAACTTCCGCTATGGCAATATATTCTGCCTCGATTGTGGATAAAGCAACACACTTCTACAATTTGGATGGCCAAGACACGGCTCCCCCTGCAAAAGTGAACAGAAATCCTAATGTAGATCTTCTACCATCAAGATCTCCCGCCATATCTGAATCTGTATAGCCTTCCAAGACTGATTTAGCATCTCTAAAGCACAAACACATTTTTGCCATACCCTGGAGGTACCTCAGAATCCACTTGACTGCTTCCCAATGCTCTTTTCCTGGATTGGAAAGGAATCTACTTACTACTCCAATAGCATGAGCAATATCTGGTCGAGTGGACACCATTGCATACATCAAACTCCCTACGGCAGATGAGTAAGGAATAGCCTCCATCTCTTCTCTTTCCGTGGTAGAGGAAGGACAAGAACTCTTGCTCAGCTTGAAATGATTAGCCAGCGGAGTACTGGCTAACTTGGCATCTTTCATGTTGAACTTCTCAACCACCCGTTCAACGTACTTCTCCTGTGACAACCACAACTTCTTAGCTTTTCTGTCACGCATAATTTTCATGCCCAAAATTTGTTGTGCAGGGCCTAGGTCCTTCATGTCAAAGGACTGTGATAACTTCTTTTTTAGTGATCTGATTGTTGTGGCATCCTGTCCAACGATCAGCATGTCATCAACATAGAGCAAGAGTGTGATGAAGTTTCCATCAGGAAATTTCATTACATAAACACATTGGTCTGCAGCAATTCTCTTGTACTCATGACCCACCATAAATGAGTCAAACTTCTTGTACCACTGTCTCGGTGCTTGTTTGAGGCCGTAGAGACTCTTCTTCAATCCGCAGACTAAGTTTTCTTTCCCTTTGACTTCAAAACCTTCTGGTTGCTCCACGTAAATTTCTTCCTTTAGATCACCATGGAGAAATGCCCCCTTCACATCCATCTATTCAAGTTCCAAATTCAAACTGGCTGCTAGTCCCAAAACTACTCGAATGGATGTCATTTTCACAATTGGCGAGAAGATTTCGTCAAAATCAATGCCTTTCTTCTGCCGAAAACCTTTGACAACCAATCGAGCCTTATACTTGACTAGATTTCTACTGCCATCTTTCTTCAACTTGAATACCCATTTGTTTTGCAATGCTTTTCGACCCTGGAAAAGTTTTACCAAATCATAAGTCTGATTCTTCTGCAAGGAATGCATCTTTTCTTGCATGGCTTGTTACCAGCTACTTTTCTCCTTATGATTTTGAGCTTCTTGAAAACTTTCTGGCTCCCCCTCATCAGTAAGCAAAATATATTCAGAAGCAGGGTATTTTGACGACGGCTTAGACTCTCTTGTTGATCTTCGCAACTGTGGACCAACAGTCTTTGGCAGAGGAGGTTGTGGTTCCCCCTGCTCAACACCCTCTGCTTCGGGATCTTCTTCTTCTGTAAATCCATCCTTCAACTCTACATCATTGGCTACATGTTTCGGTAGCTCTTCTTCATCAGTGGCATGCTGTGATGGTGCAGGATTCGGAATAATTTCTGAAACATCATCAACTTTGGGTTTGGTTGGTTGCCCAAAGTCTTCTAAGGTCTGGCCTTCTTGAAACACCGCATCTCACCTTCGAATGACCTTCTTGTTTTTCGGATCCCACAATCTGTATCCAAATTATTCATCTCCATAGCCAATAAAGGTGCATGGAGTGGCTTTATCATCTAGCTTTTGTCTGTGCTCCTTAGATACATGTGCAAATGTTTTGCACCCAAACACTCTCAAGTGAGAGTAAAAAATCTCCCTTCCAAACCATATTTCTTCTGGAATTTGAAAATTCAGTAGAATTAATGGCGATCTGTTGATCAAATAGCTAGCAACACGAGCAGCTTCTCCCCAAAATGACTTTGGCAGCTTTGCCATTTTAAGCATACATCTGACCTTCTCCACAATGGTCTGGTTCATTCCTTCGGCTACACCATTATGTTGTGGGGTTCCAGGAACAGTCTTCTCATTTCGGATGCCACGAGTAGCACAGTAGGCTTCAAACTCCTTTGACATGTACTCACCTCCATTGTCTATTTGGGGACACTTCAGATTCTTTTCGGTCTCCCTTTCCACCATAGCATGAAATGTCTAAAAATGCTAGAACACCTCAGCTTTGGTCTTTAGGACATAAACCCATACCTTCCGTGATGCATCATCAATAAACGTCAGGAAGTATTTTCTGCCACCCACAGATTCCACTTCTATGGGACTGCATACATCAAAGTATACTCTGCTCAACAACTCTAATTGTCTTCTGGATGATGAGTGGAAAGCGACTCTATGATGCTTCCCAAATAAGCAGTTATCACAAGGATTCAATTTCACATCTTTGGCAAAGGGAATAAGCGACTTCTATGCCAGAATCTGTAACCCTTTTTCACTCATGTGACCTAGCCTTTTGTGTCACAAATTTGGTGATGCCTCATCTTCTGCTGCGTTGAAGCTATCTGAATTCACCTCCAAGTGAGTTTTGTACAGTGTGCCAATTGTCTATCCTCTGGCTATCACCAGAGATCCTTTCTTCAACTTCCTTATGCCTTTGCCGAAGTAGTTCTCATAGCCTTGTCGATCTAAGGCTATCCCTGAGATAAGATTCAGGCGTAAATCGAGAACATGCCTGACATCTTTCAACACCATCGTGCACCCAACTTTGGTTTGGATGCGAACATCACCAATCCCTACAATCTTCGAAAAACTAGAGTTACCCATCTTCACTGTACTAAAATCTCCAACTTGGTACGTACTGAAAAACTCCTTTCGGGATATAGGGTGGTAGGAAGTTGCTATACCGACCACCCACTAGGTGTCATTGTCTGACATATAGAGGCATTCTTCTTCTTCAACAAAGAATAATGCAATATCCTCTGAGATAGTAACTGCAGTGTTCCCATCTTTGGTCTTTGGCTGTCTATTGCCTTGTTTTTGTTCTCCCTTCAAGGCATAGCAATATTTCTTTATGTGACCCTCCTTACCATAGTGGTAACACTTGAACATTAGCCGGCTCGTACCTTCTCTTGATTTTCCTCTATCTTGAGATCTTCCTCTACTACGTCCTCTACTTTTGCTTCTTCCTCTATTTTTGCCCCTGCCTCCACCTCTGTCTCTGGTTTCTATGACGGGGGCATGGGACTGATCCCCACCCATATCTTTCTTTCTTGCCTCTTCACTGAATAAAGAATCAGTGACCATGTTCATGGTCAGTCTTTCTTCTGGTGCAGAGTTACTGAAGGATACCACCAGCGTCTCCCAACTGTCTGGTAAAGAACTGAGCAGCAATAGGGCCTGTATCTCATCATCTAACTCCATTTTGACAGTTGCTAGTTGGTTCACCAGATTTTGAAACTCACTGGTGTGTTCAACAACAGAGATACCACCTTTCAGCTTCAAATTTACAAGTCTTCTCATCAAGATGGCTTTGTTCCAAGCAGTCTTCGATTGGTACATATCTTCTAACTTCATCCAACGAGCATAGGCATTAGTCTCGTGGGCGATATGGTGGAAGACACTGTGGTCGATCCATTGTCTGATCTGGCCAATGGTCTTTCGGTTCTTCCATTTCCAGTCTTCGTCAATTTCTGTTACTTGTTTAACTCCATTGAGCTCAATGGGGTCAAACAAATCTCGGCAGTACAAGATATCTTCCATTCTGGGCTTTCAAATTGCACAGTTGGAAGCATTCAACTTTATCATGGATCCTGAAGTCGACGTTGACTCCTCCATCACACAGAAAGCGATCTCTGTCTGAAAAACAAGCTTCGCTGTGGAGTCCGGACTGGTCAAATTAGCCGAAAAAGCACTTCAAATTGCCAAAATAAAGACTGCAAATTTTTAAAAGCTAATTTGCAAAATCTAACTGTACGGATGTATCCGGAACATTCCAAATAGTTGGAAAGCAATATTGGATCGTTAAAAACAAACTTAGAATGGCTCAGATCAAGCCAAAAAGAGGTTGGACGGTTTAGATCGGCAGAATCTGGTGCGCCTGAGAAGCACCGAATAATTCTTTCGGATAGACTAACGTCAGCATGTCGTCAGTGGGTCGGCTTGGTCAACAGCTTGGTCACCTCGGCTCGGTCAACTTGGCTTAGCTTGGTCAACGGCTCCGTCTTAGGCTGCTCGGCTCAAGTGGATTTAAAAAAATATTTTTTTGTCTTCAAGGAGGTTTGAACTCCTGACTTCCAGCAGCAACCCTTGGGTTTTAGCCACTATACCAACACTACACTTGTGTCATGTAGCTTCACCAATATGTATTTATTACATAAAATAAAAGGGTCGTCTTCTTCCCTGGGTTCGCGCGTGAAGCGCGTACATCCAGTCGTTGGAGCGTGAGAACGGCGTCAAATGCGCATGTGGCATGTGCAGTCTTCTCCTACCTTCATTTTTTACGCGGTTTTCACCTCTATGCTCGTATCGTGGAGACCTTCAAGTTGGTGTGATCAAAAGTGGATTTCGACTACTTTGATTTCTAAGCAATTTTTGAAAACACACTCTGTTTTTTCGAAAACGCACAAAATCGGCTCTGATACCACTTTGTTAGGATCAAACACACCCAGAAAATTATCTCACACACACACACAACAAAATCTTTACGTGGTTCGGCCCAATACCTACGTCCACGAAGCAAAAAAGAGAATTTCACTAAACTTGAGCAAAATACAAAAACAGAGGAGGAGATAAAACTCTCACTCAGCTGACAGCTCTCTCTCTCAATTTTCTGACACAATACATCCTCTCCCTCCTGTATCTATTTATACACAAAGATGAGAGAGAGAGAGAGAGAGAGAGGGAGGAGACAAACACACACAATTTTTTACCCTTTTAATGGTTAATGGTGAGAATCAACAAACAACAACAACATGAAGAGAAGGGAGAGTTTTGTAGATGCCCAACTCAAAATTTCACTTGAGGCGGAGGTCCTTGTACACCATCTTCTTTGACCCTCTGCTTGCGTGCATGGGGTTGGAGCAACAATCTCTTCAAACCCAACAAAGAGATGGAAAGAAAAAAAAAAGGATTTGAATATACACATATAAGTGTGGCATTTCCTCAAACATCTCATAACTCTATACCCAAAACATTGTCAACATCCCAGAAAATTTGAAAAACATCCACAATCCGTCTTCTCTTCAGACCCAACAAAGAGATGGAAAAAAAAAAATTACGATTTGAATGTACACATATATACTCAGGTGGGTTTGACTTCGAAACTTCAAAGCCAAACTAATATATATCATTCGAAAATCAATTGCCGAAAATATATAACAAATTCAGAAGTACAGAATCGAAAAAACAATATAAGTCTTCAATGGAGTTGTCTTCACCGTGGGTCTTCAATGGAGTTGTCTTCACTGTGTGACTATGTTTCTCGTGGGTGGGTGGGTGAATGTGTTGCAATGTGGGTGGAAACTCTTATTTAGGTGGTGTGTGTACAAGACTTAAGTTACGGTTATAATTAGAATATGTAGTGCATGGACTGAGAATAATAATATATAACCAAAGTTATAACTGTGTGGAAATAGACTAAGATATGATATGCATTGAGATGAAATAGTGTGTGGAAATAGAATTTTTCTAATGTTTTATCTTATTGGCTTTTTAACTTATTTTATTTTTTTTACTATTTTAACCAAAATTTTTAGGGTTAATTACACTAATAATCCCTATTGTTTGGGGTTTGTGTCACCTTGGTCTCTGACTTTTCAATTGTGACACATTTGACTCTGAATTTTTAATCTTGTTCCAAATAAGGACAATTGAAAATATCATTCGATTTTTTAAGGGTAAAATGGTCAATTTGATAAAATATAAACTAATTTGACAAAAATAAATGTCAAAAAAAAAATAAATTTTTAAAAATTATTTTTATCCGCCAATGATAAAATTATGTAAAATTAATAAAAATTACATGATTAATTTTTTAAAATTAATTTTACATGATCATCATCCAAACACAATAAAAATTAATTTGGTAAAAAAATAAATAAATGTCTAAAAGATTTATCAATTTGACATAATTTTATTTTTAGTGGGTAGAAATAATTTTTAAAATTTCAAAAATATTTGTTTGACATTTATTTTTGTCAAATTAGTTTATATTTTATCAAATTGACAATTTTACCCTTGAAAAATCTAATGATATCTTTAATTGTCCTTATTTGGAACAAGATTCAAAATTTAAGGTCAAATGTGTCACAATTAAAAAGTTAGGGACCAAAGTACCACAAGTCCCAAACTATAGGGACTATTTGTGTAATTTGCCCAACTTTTTATGCCAAATATAACCTTATAATTTACCCTATTTTGTTTTATGTTGAGACATACTTAAAATTTCATCCTTCATTATTTAAGAAAACGAGGAACACCTCGTGGCTTGGTGATTTATCGATGAAAAATGTTTGAGATCTCCTTCGGTGATGACTCCTACACCTTCAAAGTGATCCTGGCTCTCTATATATGTGTGGGATCTACATCATAAGTGGATCAAATTTATAAGAATTTCATGAGGGTCTTGTAAGAATAGAAGTCTCAATCATTGCTCTTTATCGATTTAAGATTCCACTATGCAAATGCAAAAGGCGTGTAATAGTTGGGATGCCTTCGGTGATTATATATATAAACTAGCAAATGATTGTGTCAAAAGGCACCTTCAATCTAAATTTAGATTTTTCGACTTAAATTTTGTTATGAAATATATTTTGAAATTTTTATCAAATATAGTGGTTTTATCAAATTTAGGTTTTTTGACCCACATTTAGCTTTTTAATTTGTAACCTAAATTAATTAATTGAGACTTTTAAAATTTAAATTGTATTGAACTGATGTATAAATAACATTACAATATTAAATGAGAGTATAAAGTTCACTTTACATAAGTGAAATAACCTAATCAGTTAGGCCAAAAGACTAATCAACTTACACAAAAATTATTTAATTTTAATTAAAATTTAAACTGTATTGAATTGAAACAACACTATAATATTAAATGAAAGCATAAACTTTACTTCATATAAGTGAAACAACTCACTTTTCTATCTTTCCATAGTGTGAAATTTTGTAAAATAAAAATTAACAATTGTTTGGATTAGAAGTTTATTTCGAATTAAGCAAATTCAGTTGTTCAATCTTTAATTAGGTCAATTCACATCATTCTAACCAAACAATTGAATCAAATGCCCTAATTTTCTTCTAGACATTTTTTAAAACCATCCTGTTTTATTATATTAAAACCTATAAATTAAGAAAATTTAATATCTACCCATATGGATTTGCTCTATTTGTAACTAATCTTTCTTTATTTGAAAACAATTTTTATATATTAAATGCAATTATTCTTTTCATTGTCTGTAATCAAAAATTGTAAAACTCTCATTCTTCCTATTGATGTTGTCCAAACACATGCAGTGTGTAGTAAATTCACTAGCCTCTAACTTTTACACAATGTGGGTCTCACACCCATATAAGATATTTGGTAAAATTTTTGGTAAAATTTTTGAGTTCTCTAACATTTTTTGTCACTGTTAGCTATAAAATACACAAACATAATGTAAAGTGAAATTTGAGTTGATTTATTAAATCTGATTAGGGATACACCATCAGTCAAATTTAGGTACATGTTTGAATTTTACGAATTTTGTATTGATTTTATTATTATTATTATTGTTGTTGTTGTTGTTGTTGTTGTTGTTGTTTTTATTCCATTGAGAGTGCCTTAAGACGTCATTTGCCAGTATTTTGATAAAATAGTTAAAAATCACAATTAAATTAGTGCATCAATCAAATTGAAACCAATTCACAAAAATAAATTAATTGAAACTTTTAAAATGTAAATTGAATTGAATTGAAGTATGAATATCATTACAATATTAAATAACAGTATAAAGTTCACTTTATATAAGTGAAACAACTCACTCAATCACACTCAATCATTCTTTTCCCAATATGGAATTGTGTAAATTAAAAGTTAATGATTATTTAGATCAGAAGTTTATTTCAAATCAAATAAATCTAACTAACATATTTTGATAAAATCAAAGTCAAACAAGCAAATCAATCAAACCAAAAACAGTTCAGCCTAATCGGCTAGGTCAAAAAACCAACTAACTTACACAAAAACTAATTAATTAAAATTTAAATTGCCTTAAACTAAAATATGCACAACACTACAATATTAAATGAAGGCATAAGGTTTATTTTATATAAGTGAAACAATTTACTTTTTCTTTCTTTTCCTAATGTGGGATTGTGTAAAATAAAAGTTAACAATTATTTGGGCGAAAATTTTATTTTGAATCAAGCAATCTTAACCGTTTAATATTTAATTAGGCCAATCCACACCATTCTAACTAATTGTATCTTTTAGACATTTTTTAAAATCATCATGTTTTGTTACATAGATAAGAAATAAATAAAATAAAAAATTGGGATGCCTTGTTTCTTTGTTTTTTTTCTTTTTGGCGTAGAGTGTCTTTCTCTACTAGATGTGAGATTGAAGGTGTTGCAATAGATATAATGTTAAAATTATATCACTTTTATATTGGAGTTATACTCGCCTTATCTCACATTAATTTTACAACTCATTGAAGACGACTTTATATAATAAACACATATATGATATAATTAATGTTGTTTGATTGTTTTTATAAAAAATTAAATACAAGAAAAACCTAGTCTAATTGTTTCTATTCAGGGCAAGCTGATCAAATTTCATCGTCGTCCCAAACCTCATGCAAGTTACTACGACGTATTCTTCCCCTGCCTTAACTTAGTTTGAAACATATCATCTCCATTCGAAATTAGACAATAGAAGTCCCCTACCTAAGTAAATTATGATTTTATTAACAAGTGTTCATATGGCACTAAAAATAAAAATAAAAATTACTAGTTTCATTCATTTCAAAATACTTATAAAAGGTGTTATGAAAAAAATGTAAAATAAATAAATAAAGAAAAATTATATGTTAGTCAACTTTTTAGACCCATTTTATAAACATAATGATGGATAAGTGATATCATTGGTCGATGATTAGAGAAAATATGAAAAAAAGTGTTACTTTTTATATTCTAATTGATTGACAGCTTAAAAATTAAATCTAATTTTAGGTCTTGAATAATAGAACTCATAAATAAAAATTTTGTAAAATTAACCATTATCCCGGCATTTATTAGCACTTGCCAAAAACTTAAAATGGAAAATATATATATATATATATATATACACTAAGGCCTAGTTTGGGAAGACTAAATAAGTGCACTTTTTGACTTTTTATGAAATATGAGTTGTGTTTTGGTTGGGTTTGAAGTGATGTGTTAGAGAGGTGATGTGACTTAAATAAGATGATGTGACTTAAATAGGATAGTGACTTTTTGACTTTTTGTCTTTTTTTGATCATGTCAAACTTGACCTAAATAAAACTCCAGACAAAGAGGGCTGGATGTGTGTATATATATATATATATATATATATATGTATGTAATGCGAGAAAAACCTAAACCAACCCACTAGAGGCCGCCAAGATGAAAAGTTGCGGCATCAATTAGAAGGAGGCGAAAATGAAGAAGAAGATGAAGACGGAATGTCAAAAATTCCACTGATAAAATCAGCGGATAAGCGATTTTACCAAACTTTTGGTATGGATCACTACATATTCTTCATTCTTTCTTTCTCTCATATGTAATTTTAATTGGTTTCTTTGTTTGTTGAGATTGGTTTTGATGATTTTTGTTGCTGAAATCGAACTAGATCTTGTCATTGATTTTGATTCTTTTTTCATGACTTTAAGCCTGTTCCCATTTATATATTAGTGTTTTAAAAGTGAAATTATTAATTAATTTTTCAGTGGAATTCAATCTCGATATATAATTTTATTATGAGTTGATGATATCAATGTAATATTGAATTTTCACGGATGGTTGGAAGTAGGGACAGATGATTGTTAGAGTTTTGAAACAAAAGACATTTCTGTTTGGTTATTCATTTTTCAAATAAGATTTTGAGTTTTTAATTTTTTTTTTTTTTATTTTGAATGAAGTTTTTTTTAATATTTTGGTCAAATTTTTTTGGATGCATTTAATTTAGATTTTACTTAAAAAGTAAAATATTCGTGAAGATTTTTTTTTGAAAAATTAATAAAAACAAAAAAATCACGAAAATGTAATGTATCTTTGAATTTTGGAATTTTTATTGATAAATCCATTTTGGAGTTGTTATAACTCATTAGGTCCACAAAAAAATATTATAACCTGATTAGTCCCATATACTTTTCTTTTTATTCTATAAGATCCATTTTACTAATTTTATATTTATACCTGGACTATTATGCCCTTATATATATATATATATATATATATATTGTGTTAATACACATAACACATTGCCTCTTTTTTCGTTGATTCAGTTTTGGTAGTTTCTATCTTCATGCTTTTGATCATCATTCTAATTCAGATGGATACGTTTCTATTTTGCATGCTTGCTCGAAGGCTTTGATGTGCTAGGGTTTCATTGTTGCTGTTGTAGTATGGTTCGGTGATTTTCGAGTGAAGACGACGAATTGAACAGTGTTTGGTTTTCATATTTTCTAGAGTATAACTAGTTCAAATCAGTTGTTTTCGAGTTACAAGAGGATTGCATGATTAAGGTTAGTATAATTTTGATTATGAATACATGTTCAGTTTATGTTTTGATTTGTATGATGGATCAGATGCTCTGTTTTTTTATTGATATGGATCGGATGCTCTATTTTTTTATTGACATGGATCAAATGCTCTGTTTTTTTATTGATATGGATCGAATGCTCTGTTTGTTCAATTATATGCATTTTACGTGGTCCTGTGGAGGGGAGGTCATTCAGATTATGTGAAGAATGTGGATGTTCTCATTTTACTTTGATGTTTGCGTAATGAGGCTCTGTGTAGGTGATATAATTCAGAGTATATGTATCAATGTGAATGTGCACATCTTGTTAATATTATGTGAAAAATGTGGATGTTCTCATGTTACTTTGATGTTTACGTAATGAGGCTCTGTATGGGTGATATAATTCAAAGTATATGTATCAATGTGAATGTTCACATCTTGTTAATATCATGTGAAGAATGTGGATGTTCTCATTTTACTTTGATGTTTGCGTAATGAGGCTCTGTGTGGGTGATATAATTCAGAGTATATTTATCAATGTAAACGTTTACATCTTGTTAATGTGAAGTTATAGAGGGTTGCTTGCATGTTGTGTACTGTCACCTTAATGTGGTGGTGTCATTTTGATATTGTTAAATGTTTTATGTTGTGTAAAGATGGTGGTGATAGTTTTCATTATGGATTTAGCACTTGCACTGTACACATAGGCATCTAATTTTGCACAATGTGAATTTTCATATCGTTTTGGATTATTGTTGATTGTTGTACTGTTGTGTTTTTATAGGAGATTGATACCTTTATGATGTTGGTGTGTACATATGGTTGCAGTACAACTGTAATAAATGTTGCCCGCTGTAGACGTCCCCGAACGCCCCGGGAGGGTGAGTCCCCGTTTTGTTCGTATTTGGGCTCACTACAAGTTCGGGCTCTCAAATTGTCACGGTTCTTAATCTGAACCAAAGAGTCCAAATTCGGCAAATCGTTTTGAGAAAACAGATTTTTTGAAAGAAGTGCCAAACATGGACTGCTTTGCCAGATACAGAGTCGCCACCTAAATATTTTATTTTTGAGAAATTTAGGAAACCCTGACTCGTTGCCTAAGGCCACGTGTCCATCATCACCAAAGTTGCCTCGGCTCGGGAACTTGGGTACGATTGGGGAAGGTCACTTCGTGAGCACCCCCGCTCGCCGGATCAAAATCGGCCTCTACTAACCATGATATCTATTTTTGAAAAAATTATGCGTTCTTATTCCGGTTATTAGCCTAGATTTACTATGTGATGCGCACAGCATACAAGTATAGACTGGGTCGCCTGAATTGGAACAAAACATTTCATGTTTGTTTATTTGAAAATGGTTTGATGGTGCTACCCGCAAGTAGGCTAAGACGTGGATTTGCCACCCTCTGGTGGGCTTAGAAAATATGATTTTGCCACTATCTAGTGGGCTTAAAAAAAACTCACAGTCAACTAATTGTTCCAATCCAAATAACCTAACCTTCACCCACAGGCATTCAGGCAGATATATCACATAAGCAATTAGCCTCATGGTAAGCATGCTATCATGGCAGTCACTCACACGCATGCAAGGATGCTAAAGCATAAAACTTACCAAGTACTCCAAGCCAAAACAGAAGCTAATTAGAAATCCATGCATGATCCTAATTATACAGAAATGCCTAATGCAACACATGCAAAAGTGCAACTATAGCAGGCTCGGCTATTCTAAACATGGCATATGAAATGCTGCAGCTAACATGTATTCAACTTGGAATTGAAAATACAATGCAGTTAGTATAATGCGCCGAGCCCGGTGCGTGCGAAACAGATGAATGAATGCAAACATACTATCATACTGTATGCTAATTGAAACATGCCCTAATCTAACCATCATAAGCGGGTAAATAAAAAGGAGAAAGACGTGGGGTTGGAAGACATACATCGCACACACGCACACTTATTACAGTTGTGCCCTCGCACGGAGGGTCCGAATAAATAATATACAGTCTTAAATGAATAATTACAGTCCAAATATGTACAAAACCCTAATTAATTAACAAATTAAATTAGGAAAGCAATAAATTGGCATGCAAGCCAGGGACTGCTTCAAATCTGCTCTGGATGATGAATGATGCATGCTCGGGTTGCCTTGTGCGGAGAATCCCTCGCGATGCCCCGGTTTGCCTCTATTTACAATTGTTTTTGGAATGCGTGCCAAACTCCGGAAGGCTGCCGATTTCTGATTTGCTGCAACAGAGAGCAACAAAGGGGCATGGCAAAGTATTTTCACATATGTATGCATGACTACTCTTCAGGGAGTGTAGTCATCGATCCTCGTGCCACCAATCACGCATCTCGATGCATGATGGCCAAGGAGTCGAATTGCACGACTCGATATGAAATGAATGCACATATGGACACAGTAAGGCCTAGACTCCATCATGGATAATCCGGAGTGTCGGCGACCAGGAATTGAGACACGTTCCGTCACTCGGAGTACGAAACGTCCCTCGTTTCCCGTGCTCAGGCTAACTCCTATCCCAAGCACAATGCAATATGCATGACATGCATGAATCCAACTAATATACAACCTAGCATGCACAATGCTATGAAATGGCATACACGATGCACGAGGTAACATGGCATACACGATGCGCTAACATACAACCTAGCATACACAATGCTATGAAATGAAATGGCATACACAATGCACAATGGACTTACACCAACATGAGTGGACCTCAGCCACACTCACATCAGTAGCCATGAGATGAAAAATAAGACTCTCGAAATACGTGCACGCATGCACGCAAATCGAGGACCGAACTTAAGGCAACAAATGCCACTCTACCAAAGCATGGCAAGGCATGGAATATGGTATGAAAACATGCAAATTTCAGCGCTGAAATGTGATACAAAACAGCCCCGAAACATGGAAACATGGCACCCGATGCATGGAATGAACCCCGAAATTCGAACTAGGGACATGGAATGACTTACAGCTATACAAAGCATGCATTATTTGATCATGAAGCATGAAGACAGATGCAAGATAGTCCCAAAATATGCATATTTCCAGTTTATAACAAGTCTCAAAAATGAACACAAATAGGGCTAATCTATCATGCAAAAATGGCCCTAAAAGAGAGATTAAACAAAAAGGGACAGCAGCTGGCCCCAAATGGCAAAGAGCCCTTCAACAAAGTTGAATAGAGACTCAAAACAAGGCACTTTACAGTTTACATCAAGCCACGAAAATAATCAAAAATAAGGCCAAACTATTATGCAAGAAAGGCCTAAAAGAGGGGTAAAGAGACAAGTGGTAGCTTCTTTTCTCAAACAGAGGAGAGCCCTTCAACAAAGTTGAAGAGGGACTCAAAAAAAGATATTTCACAGTTTATGGAAAGGTCCAAAACAGCTCACAAATAAGCCTAAAATACTATGCAAAAATTGGCCTAAAAGAGAGATAAAGAGGCAAGTGATAGAAGGAGGCCTCAAAAAGAGTAGAGACCTTCAAAAATGTTGAAGAGGGGCTCAAAAAAAATTATTTTACAGTTTATAACCAAGTCCAAAACAACTCACAAATAGGCCTAAAATACTATGCAAAAATTGGCCTAAAAGAGAGATAAAGAGGCAAGTGATAGCAGGAGGCCTCAAACAGAGTAGAGTCCTTCAACAATGTTGAATAGGGGCTCAAAAAAAGTTATTTTACAGTTTATGACCAAGTCCAAAACAACTCACAAATAGGCCTAAAATACTATGCAAAAATTGGCCTAAAAGAGAGATAAAGAGGCAAGTGATAGCAGGAGGCCTCAAACAGAGTAGAACCCTTCAACAATGTTGAAGAGGGGCTCAAAAAAAGTTATTTTACAGTTTATGACCAAGTCCAAAACAACTCACAAATAGGCCTAAAATACTATGCAAAAATTGGCCTAAAAGAGAGTTTAAACACAAAGGGTGGGGAGGGAACCTCAAACAGAGAAAGACCCTGAATCAAACATAGATATGAGCACAAAATATGACTATTTACAGTTTGGATCGGAGCCCAAAAATGCTAGCAAGTATGGCTTAGATAGAAAGCAAAACAAGGCAAGAAAGAGGGAAAATGGGACTCACCCTTGTAGACCAATGGACCAGCAGCTCTTGGACCAATTTTGGGAGCTCTTCACCTCTGGAAAGCAGCCTCAAGTTTCTGGAATGAGGGGTGGAGGCCTTGTACTATGAGGTGTAGGGTAAATGGTGTAGGACTAAGGGTGTTTTGAGGGTTGGAATAGAGAGAGAGAGAGAGAGAGAGAGAGAGATTGAATGCAAAAGCTCCAAACCAATTTTTGTAACCCTCAAACAAGGAGCTGAGGGGATGGTTTTATAGAGGAGAGGAGAGGAGAAAATGAGGGAAAATGAAATTCAAATTTCCCCCCCAAAAGACCCCCCCTCGGATACAGGGTCTGGGGGGAAACAGAGGGTGCAGCTGTAAGGAACCAGGTGAGAGGGTCCTGGCCGGCCAGGTTCAAAAGGTTCAGGGGGCCGGCCGACCACCTCCCATGGCCGGCCGACCAAGGGTCAAGCACAATTACTGGTCGGCCACCTCAAAAAGGTGGTCTCCCATGTGTGCACAACACAACTATGTAGTCAAAACCCAGAGAATGTGAACCAGAAGAGAGAAAAACCCATTTTTTAGAGGGGTTCAAAAGGGTCAGGCACAATTACTGGTCGGCCACCAAATATTGGTGGTCTCCCAGGTGTGTACAACACAAATATGGGGTTTAGGGTTCAAGAAAGTGGCCCTAGGGTGGTCAACATTGGTTTTCAAGTGAGGAAAACGGGCGTCGGAGAGCGATGAAGGAATAAAGCTAGCTTTTCGGAACAATTGCTGGCCTCCCACTCTCCTACAAGCTTCCTAACTATGAAAATGAGGTCTCCACCAAAAATGAACCAAAACGAATGCAAAACGGAGGTTCGAGGGACCGAAACGCGCGGCCCGGGGCCCCGAAAATGGGCTGTTAAGCACCGGAGGTGGCGTTCGACCACGAAGTTGGTCTCTCGGGCCACAGTGTTCCTCAAAAGGGAGGAAATAAGGTGTATACCAAAAATCGGAGCAAATGGAGGTGGTTAGGCGGTCCCGAACCGAGGCACACGGCCGTCGGCTCCGAAAAATCGGAAACCGGGCTCCAAACGGGAAAAAAAGGCCTACGACCACAAAACGTAGCCTACAGCCACTGAGAGATGATCTACGAGACCTCTCCCTCCCTTTGGGAAGAGAAAACAGAGAAAACAGAGCCTGGTTTGCAAACCGAGGCAAGGCACGAAAGAGTCCGGAAGTCCGGAGGCAAGGCTCGCAGCCGAGACTCTGAAACTTCTGAATGAGCACAATATGCAATATCACCGAGCGCTCAACTGGTGACGTCTGAGTCTTAAGGTCGGTCAAAAATGGGGTGTCTACAGTTACCCCTCTTTGACAGAACTCGGAAGTCATAAGTGACGGGAGTGAATGTCAAAGCCCAGAGACGACCCATTTTTGACAAGGCCGAAGACTTAGACAAACAGGCAAGATAAACAAAGATGCGCCCGCAGGCAGGGGGGGCAAAATGTAACTGGCAATGCAAGAAGCCGAAGGTATCTCAATGATCATGCAAATGCAGCAAGCTATAATGAAGCACATATTCACAGCAGATGCAACAGTTTTAAGCAAGAATGCAAAGCAACAACTTCATTTCATGTAGTTAAGAATGCGGAGAATTATTCAATTCTCGCCACGTCTCACATGGAGAAGATACAATACCTGCGCGGTTCATCTGGTCGCACCAGCCTCAAATGAACCGTACATACAATATCGTGCCTGCAAAAGGAAGAAACTCAACAAGCACAATATATTTAACAAAACATGTTCAAAGCGATATGGAATGCAGACAATCGCGGCGTCGATAGAAAGGTGCATCGCAATGCGAGGAGTAACGCGCGTGACAACGCGGGTTAAGTACGAGGATTTGACAACACCTGTGAAACGTGCACAATAGCATGAGTGGTGTGCATGAGAATGCAAGTGACGTGCATAACAATGCAGAATAAATGTGAATTCGAATGCGAATTTGTCGAAAAAACGACGAGCAAAGAAATGCGCGTTTTCGATGAGGGTGACTCAATTGCGACCTCCGGTTTACCTCCCGGAGGGGTCGCAACTTGTTCGAAAAGGATACATCTCACTTTTGACAACTAACGATGAAAAACGCATCGAAAGTTGGAGTCGAAGTTCCGGTAGAGCGATTTCGCGACGGAAAGTACACTTTTCTTGTACTTTTTCAGGTCCTGGGGACTCCAATCCTTCCCAAAATTTGCAGAGAGCTTGGTGGACACTTGGGGAACACCACCGACCAGGTCTCGTCCCAGAGAGAGGCCACCGACCAGCATTTTGCAAAAGGGGTGGTCGGTCTGCCACAAAAGGTGGTCGGCCGACCCCCTAGCCCAAATCCGGGGCAGTTCGGTCATTTTGCTCTCATTTCTTTAAATACACTCAGCCAAAGCCTCATTCCTCACAACCTCAGCTCCGAAAACACTTTCTCTACCTTCCTAGACCATTTTCCCCTTCAGATCTGAGCTCTATACGCGTTTTCCAACGCCCCACGCAAGTTGTTTTCGCGAAATCTTTCAGTTTTCATCACTTTGGACCGATTAAATTTTGATTTCGGCGTTTCTTTTCTCATTCTCACCACTTGAGGTAAGTTTGTCTCAACATTTGGAAGATTTCCTCGGGGGTTGACTTTTGTTGACTTTTTCATTTCTTGAGAATTGACTTTTGTTGACTTTTTTCAATTTTGGCTCATTTTGCTCATTTTTGCTCCCTTCTGCAGATTTTCTGAAATGGCCGGTCATTTTCCTCACGGTGGAGGTCCTCCGGGCGCCAGGGATGATCCCGATATTATGGCTCTGCCTTTGAGGGTTCGAACCTTCATACCCGAGAGGTACATCTCTCGAGCACATATCCTTCCGCGAGCTATTTTTTATCATTTCATTGATTTTGATGATCGAGCACCTGGGGATCCGCTTTTGCAAGAGCCGGAGTCTCACCTCTCTCATGAGGCACGAGAGGTATTTACTTCGCCCTTTTTTACATTTCTGCAACGTATTCCGCATTTTTGTACATTTCATGCCTCTTGCTATGCATATCTGCTCTTTTTTAGCACGTAGCTTGTTCTGAAGCTTAGCCCATGATACAGTATTCTGTTTGCGTTTTGAACGCTTGAATTTCTGATCACGTAGCCCATAACCTGATGGTGAACACACAGCACACATATATGTTGACAGTTGAACACACAGCCCAAACTCTGAATTTCTGAACACGCAGCCCAAGTTGAAGGTGAGCACACAGCACACACTTGTTGAGAGTAGAACACACAGCCCAAACTTTGAATTTCTGAACATGCGGCCCAAGTTGAAGGTGTGCACACAGCACACACTTGTTGAGAATAGAACACACAGCCCAAGCTCTGAATTCCTGAACACGCAGCCCATTGTTGAGGTGAACACACAGCCCACACTTGTTGAGAATAGAACACGCAGCCCAAACTCTGAATTTCTGAACACGCAACCCATTGTTGAGGTGAGCACACAGCACACACTTGTTGAGAGTAGAACACGCAGCCCAAACTCTGAATTTCTGAGCACGCAGCCCATTGTTGAGGTGAACACAGCCCACTGATTTGTTGAGAGTAGAACACACAGCCCAAACTCTGAATTTTTGAACACGCAGCCCATTGTTGAGGTGAACACACAGCCTACTGATTTGTTGAGAGTAGAACACACAGCCCAAACTGTGAATTTCTGAACACGCAGCCCAAGTTGAAGGTGAGCACACAGCACACACTTGTTGAGAGTAGAACACACAGCCCAAACTCTGAATTTCTGAACACGCAGCCCATTGTTGAGGTGAACACACAGCCCAAACTGAAGGTGAGCACACAGCACACTGATTTTGAATTCTGAACACGCGGCTCATTGCTGAGGTGAACACACAGTCCACATTGATTGAGAGTCGAACACGCAGTCCGAACACTTGAATTCTGATTTGATTTTGCATATAGCTTATACATTTCATTTGCACGTAGCTTGTATATCTCATTTGCATGCAGCTTGTTTATTTCATTCTAAAATTGAATATATGTATTCACCGTGAATGCAGGTGTCCTCCCATGTTACACGAGGATACGGCTCCATTGTTGTGAGAGATTGGTACGCGGAGCTCCCAGAAGCCGTCCGCGATTGGGTTGATCTAGCAGGATTCGGGCCCTTTTGTGTCGGGATATCTCGTTATCCAGCTAGCAGGACGTTGATGGGCGCCCTGGTGGAGAGGTGGTGGGACACCACCAACTCCTTTCATTTCTCATCTGCCGGGGATATGACCATGACCCCTTTTGACTTTGCAGTATTAATCGGCCTTGACGTGGGAGGCTAGGCGATCCCATATGACGAGGACATGGGCCAGTGGGAGGCTGCTTGGATCTATTTACTGGGAGCTCGTCCACCGGTCGACCGATCCTCGGGCCGAGTCCGGTACACTTGGTTTTCTTCACATTTATCGTACTTCTGACGACATGTTGACCTTGAACATTTTACTGTTTTGATTAATTGTATGTGTAGAGCACATCTGACACACCACATTCATATACTGTATCTGCATGCACCCTCATTTCATGTAGTTTGCTTGCATCTGTATCTGATACACACATTTTGAGCTGATGTATTCAAATTGCACTTTTTATTTTCAGATGCCTCCAGTATATCCGCCACAAGCCGGGCCATCTCGACCTTCTCGGGGAGCCGAGCCATCTCGGCCTTCTCGCGGGGCCGAGAGAGGGGAGTCGTCCCGCAGACGCAGGGCACACACCGTAAAGGAGGAGCCCGATGAGGACGAGGAGGAGGAGGAGGCTACAGATCGTCAGGAGGAGGCTGCAGATCGTCAGTCAGAGACCTCTGCTGACAGAGAGGAGGGTTCCGACCCTGGTTCCGGGAGTGGAGAGGAGGCTAAGGAGGATCCTGAGGATGACAGTTTCGACTCAGATGGTGCCGGTGAGGCAGAGCCTGTTCCGCAGAAGAGGACGAAGAGGGCCTCTTATTCCTGCTCTTGAGAGCATTGGTGCAGCTGTTTCTTGCTTTATTTATCTTTTTTACTAGTAGTTGTAGCACATTGTACATTATTAGGCAGTTTTATTTTCTGTAAAACTTGTACCTTTGCTGTAAAATGTTGTAACAAAGGAAGCATGATGGAATGAAACAGCTTTTTTGAAAAAGTGTTGTACTTTATGTTCTCAGCATCGCATCGCATCATTTTGTAAGTAAAGAGATTGAACGGTAAATGTGCATTGTGTATATGCCAAGTCAGGTAGCGAACCGACACGACAAACTAACAACCTAACTTACTAAAAAACAACAAAAACCTCAGCAAGTTTACAACTCGATAAGCAAAACACAACAAAATTGATAAACAAAGAGTAACAACTCAAATGCACAAAACTCGGCGACTCGATTAAACAAGACTCGGTAAACGAAACAACTCGACCAACAAAACAACAACTCGATAAGCAAAACAACTCGATAAGCAAGATTTAACAACTCTATAAACAAAGTGTATTTCGGACGATCTGGGCAACAGGACGCATCCAAAACTGAGGAAAACTCGCGCTTTCAACACTCCCGGTACATGGAAATGCTAGGGACTTTCTTCCAAAGGGTAGAATAGGACCAAATACACAGATTGCAGCATGGCCGGCCACCTTTGGGGGCCGGCCAACCAGCTTTCTGCATTAGAGGGGAGGGGGGTAGCCGGCCTACTAGAAAAGGTGGCTGGCCGGCCACTTTGCTCAGGCATCACCAGTTTTTCGACACGTGTCCCTCCGAACAGTGCCTTATCCCCTTTAAAAGTTCTAGCTCCGTGGCTCATTCATTTCATCTCAGTTTTGCACCAAAATGGAAGCGTTTCTCGTCGAAAATCTCACAGCTTGGATTGCTTCTTTAGACGGCTCGAAAAAGTTGAACTTCCGGGGCTTTGGCTTGAATGCACTATTCACGCTAAGCCGTACTCCGCTACACCTTCCTTTCCTTCATGCCGCGGCAAGGTTTTGGAACCCGGTAACACATGTCTTTAGCTTCGGCGGGCAAGAGGTATGTCCAACTTTCGAAGATTTTCAAGTTTTGATGGAATCCGAAAGTTGTGAAGAGATCTTGCCTCAGTTTCGCTTTGGTCACGTCCAAGCTTTAGGGCGGATGTGTGGACTCACCACGCATGACGCTCGGTCTCTGACCTGTAATGGGGAACTGGACATCCTCGGATTGATTTATCGCTTTTCTGACGCCGGTGACCGTGGCGACCATCATTGGCAAGGTTTTTGACAACATGCCCTTCGCTTGTGTATGCTATCTCACTTTCTGCTTGCGTCGGGCTTTGGTGGATCTAGCATTCGCTTGATTGAAGTTACTCAAGGCTTGAAGGCTGGAAAGAGTTGTATTGCGATGACACTGGCTGAGACGTTGATGGGCTTGGATGCTTTCCATCGCCGGGAGACGACCAGATTTGCGGGGAGTCCACTACTGCTGCAAGTAATGTTTCCCACCCAATCTCACATATGTAATGCTCACATCACTCGGCCTTCAGGCTCGGTTTTTCTCACAAAACCCTTGTCTTACTTTTCTCTCATCGTACATCTCTCTATTCTTTATTCTCTCATTTTTCATCCCTCCCCAAGTATGGTTGATGGATAAATTGCAAGTCATGGACTCTTGCCCAGCCTACTCAGCTCGCGGCTACTTCTTTCGACAACGCCTAGTCGATGCCTTTGATAAGGGATGGTGGTTCAACTGGATGTGCAATTTGTCTGCAGATCGCATTGCCTGGCGCTGCCCTTGGCTTAATCTCCCGGTAATGAGCTATAGTATGTTCCGGAAGACCGGGATCTAGTTGGTTGGTCAGACTCACTGCGTATTCTACTTTCCGTTCCAGTTCCAATGCCAGTTTGGTCATGATTAGACTTGCCCGCCAGAGGGGATAAAGTATCCGGCTGCCTTCCCAGTTCGAGGTGCACAGCTTGCCCGATATGCCACAGCGTGGAGGACGAGAGAACTCCTGGCCCCCGCTCCTACTTTCATTTGCACCTTGTCTGACGAGTGCTTGGATTGGTTCAATGAAGAGGCACAGATTGGGCCCAGCTTGGCATCAGAGGCTTCGACCAGCTCTGGGAGGGGGCGCAGGGACAGCTGACTTGACTATGCCCCGGATTTATTGCTTTATTAGTACTTTCAAGTTTTCTTTATGAATGTAATAAAAAGCAACTTCAATTGTATCCAAGAGCAGGAGAACTCTATTTTGAAATCAATGAAATTGAAGGTTGTGGTACTGAAAATTTTCCGCTTTGGTCCAAAAATGGTCTTAGTTGTAGAAAGATTAATTTGAACAAAGTCAAATTTTTATTAAAACTTTTCAAAACCATTTTTGATATGGATCAGAACTGGACACGCCTGAGATCTGTCACTGAGATGCGCAACCCCGGATCCCTGCAACTGGAAAGTTGCCCCTAGTCTGAAGAGTGTTGCAGCACTGCATGGCAACGGAAAGCTGCCCCTAGTCTGAATAGCACTGCACCGGAGATTCCACTGGAAGCTGATAGACAAAGATGACTGAGATGATCAAATGGACAAAGTTGATCGGGGAAAAGTTTATGGCTGAACTTCAGGATGAAGTTGCCTACGTATCCCGGAGATGTGAATCAAGCCTTACGTAGTTCAGGCTTAGGTTCACTCGAGTATTTTCACTCTCCTTTTACGCTCTAACTTTTGCCAAGGCCGCCCTTTGCGGGTTTTCAACCTTGCGAGCTTAGTTTTTATGTTTTCCAATTTTTTTATGCTCTAACTTTTGCCTAGGTCGCCCTTTCGAGTTTTCGGCCTAGCGAGCCTCTCAGGGGTAATATTTCTTCAGCTTGTCCATGTTGATCGGTTGGGAGAACTCTAGGCCATCTAGATCCATCAGAACCATAGCTCCACCTGACCAGATAGCTTTGATGATGTAAGGGCCAGTCCAATTAGGTCTGAACTTGCCCCTTGGGTCGTGGATGGGAGCTCGGTTGTCCTTGAGCACCAAATCTCCTTCCTTTAGATTCCTGGACTTAACTTTCTTGTTGAAAGCCTGGGCAATTCTGCACTGATAGCCTTGAACATGGTACAGTGCTTTCAGTCTTCTCTCATCAAAGAACATAAGCTCCTCAAACTTGCTCTACTGCCAATCTGCTTCGGCTATTTGACATTCAGCTAACACTCGCAATGACGGAACCTCAATCTCGATAGGTAGAACGGCCTCCATCCCATAAACCAATGAATACGGAGTCGCTCCGGTAGAAGTTCTAATTGAAGTCCTGTAGCCCCACAGAGCAAATGGCAACTTATCTGGCCAATCCCGGTAGGTTTCCACCATCTTCTGCAGTATGTGTTTGATATTCTTGTTGGCAGCCTCGACCGCTCCGTTGGTTTGCGGCCGGTATGTGGATGACTTATGAAAAGCCACGTTGTATTTCTCCAACAAGTCAATCACTTCCTTCTTGAAGTGGGAACCGTTATCCGAAATGACCTCGTTTGGGACCCCGTAGCGACAGATGATGTTGTTTCTGATAAATTTTGCAACGTGCGACGCCTTCAACACGGCATACGATTGGGCTTCGACCCACTTCGTGAAATAATCTATCGTGACCAGGATGAACTCATGCCCATTCGACCCCTTTGGAGTGACAGCCCCGATCACATCGATTCCCCAAACTGAAAATGGCCATGGCGAAGTCATGTTGTACAGCTTCGACGGCGAGATATTCATGCGGTTTGCATGAATCTGACACTTGTGGCATCGCCGAACAAAACTGATACAATCCTCCTCCATGGTGGACCAGTAGTAACCCTGTCTGAGGATCTTCCGTGCTAGCATTACTCCGTTCATATGTGCACCGCATTCTCCTCCATGGATGGCCTCCATCAGGCGCTTCGATTCCTTGGCTTCAACACACAGCTTATGCATTCCCAAATGACCTCTCTTATACAGCTTACCCCCACAGATGATGAACTGAACGGCCATTCTTCTTATCGCCCTTTTATCCTTGGTATTTACCCCTGGTGGGTATGCTTCCTTCTCCAAGAAATTCCAAATGTCATAATACCAGGGGTTTTCGTCCTGAACCTCATCTATAGCAGCGATCGACTCATAGGCTGGCGCAAATTTCTGGTCAATGATGACTGGACGCATCCGGATTCCGAACGGGATGTCTATCATGGAAGATAGAGTTGCTAAAGAATTTGCGAACCTGTTGTTCTCTCTTGGAAGATGAGCAAAGTTTAGCTTTTCAAACCAAGGAATTAACAAGTCCAAGGTCTGGTGATACATCATCATCTTTTCTTCTTTGACTTTCCACTCTCCTTTTGCTTGAGACACAACAAGGTTTGAATCCCTGATGACGTCCAACCGTCTTGCTCCTAGTTCTAGGGCTGCTTCTAGACCGGCAATGCATGCCTCATATTCTGCTTCGTTGTTCGAGACTTTGAACCGGAGTTTGAAGGCTAGAGGGATACGGGAATTATCAGGTGCTATCAGCAACACTCCTATCCCATACCCATACTGATTTGACGCTCCGTCAAAGTACATCGTCCAATACTCGTCGTCGCTGTGCAAAATGGCTTCATCTGGAAATAAGTATTCAACTGCTTCACCTCCTTCCACTGGATGATCGGCTAAGAATTCTGCTACTGCTCTTCCCTTGACAGACTTGCGTGTCACATATTTCAGGTCGAATTCGGAGAGCAACAACAAGCTAGCCTACCCGTAAGTGCCGGTTTCTCGAAAAGATATTTGATGGGATCAAGTCGTGAAACCAACATTACGGAGTGAGCTAACAGGTAGTGCCGCAGCTTCCTGGTAGCCCATACCAAAGCTAAGCAAGACTTCTCCAAAGGCGTATAGCGAGTCTCATACTCTAGCATCTTCTTGCTCAGATAGTAGATGGCTCTCTCCACCTTGTCCTCTTACTCTTGTGCAAGCATACAGCCCATTGTGGTCTCGGTCACTGAAAGGTACAATATCAACGGTCTCCCCGGCTCTGGCGGTGACAACACGGGCGGGTTCTGTAAATATTCCTTGATCTGTTCAAAAGAAGCTTGGCATCGGCCGTCCCATTGGAATTTCTTGCCTTTCTTCAGGAGACCAAAAGTGGTTCACAAGTCAAGGTTAATTTTGAGATAAACCGTCTTATGAATTGCACTTTACCCAGAAAGCCTCGCACCTCCTTTTCAGTCCTTGGTGGTGGCATTTCTAAGATGGCCTTGATCTTTGAAGGGTCGACCTCGATGCCCCTTTGTGTAATCAGAAATCCCAGCATTTTTCCCACTGTAACACCGAACGTACACTTCTGAGGATTTAGCCGCAACTGAAACTCTCTGATCCTTTGAAAGAACTTTTGCAAGGCGGTGTAATGGCCCTCTCTTTCTTTAGACTTGACAATCATGTCGTCCACGTACACCTCAACCTCTTTGTGGATCATATCATGCAATATTGTAGTCGCGGCCCGTTGATATGTAGCTCCAGCATTCTTTAACCCAAACGGCATCACTCTGTAGCAGTAAGTCCCCCACGGGGTGGTGAAAGCAGTCTTTTCCCTGTCTTTTGGTGCCATCACTATCTGATTGTAGCCTGAGAAACCATCCATGAATGAGAGCAAAGCATGCCCTGCTGTGAAGTCCACCAACTCGTCAATATGCGGCAAGGGAAAGTCATCCTTCGGACTAGCTCTGTTCAAATCCCTGAAATCTATTCACACTCAGATCCTGCCATCCTTCTTCGGCACTGGGACGATGTTGGCCAACCAAGTCGGGTATTCGGATACCAGCAGGAAGCCTGCGTCGATTTGCTTGGTGACCTCTTCCTTAATCTTGAGAGCCCAGTCCGGGCGGATCCTTCTGAGTTTCTGCTAAACAGGTCGGGCCTCGGGGTCAAGAGGGATCCGGTGCTGTACAATCTCAGGATCGATTCCAGGCATGTCTTCGTAGGACCACGCAAAAACATCTTTGAAATCTTTTAATAAATCCTGTCATCCTTCTTCGGCACTGGGACGATGTTGGCCAACCAAGTCAGGTATTCGGATAACAGCAGGAAGCCTGCGTCGATTTGCTTGGTGACCTCTTCCTTAATCTTGAGAGCCTAGTCCGGGCGGATCCTTCTGAGTTTCTACTTAACAGGTCGGGCCTCGGGGTCAAGAGGGATCCGGTGCTGTACAATCTCAAGATCGATTCCAGGCATGTCTTCGTAGGACCACGCAAAAACATCTTTGAAATCTTTTAATAAAGCGACTAAGCGCTCGCATTCCTCTGAAGACAACGTGGACCCGATCTGGACCAGCCGCGGGTCCTCCTCAGTACCAATATTTACTGTAGTGATTTCATCAACCAGGGGTTTAACAAATCTTTCCTGCTCTTGTTCAATTAAGCGTTGCAAAACCGGAGGAACTTCGTCCTCGTCGTTTTCATCAAATTTTTGAAAGTCTGAGTTAATACAATAAATCAAAGGCACAGAAAAGTACTCAGAAACCACAGCTACTTGATTCTCATTAAGCACATCCAAATCGTCTGATTCTTCGATTACAACAGACTCAAAAGAGAAAGAAAAAGACGACCTGGACAAGACTTTGGCATCCGGGTTATCATCCCCAAGATTACCAGACTCAGACTCAGTCGAGCTGGAACCTGATTCCGACTCACAAGACTCGGTGAAATCAGATTCCGGCTCACTACCTGACTCGGTGCTGCTGGACAAAAATCCCTCTTCATATTGCCAAATGAGAGAGGGTGCGATAGATGCATCCAAAATAGTTGCTGGCAGGCCCGCAGTCGTTCCATTCCCGATCACGCATACCGAGAAGTTATCCCCCAAGCACTCCTGGTCGATCGGAGGATCTGAAAGTAGACATGCCAGTGCTACCCCCATTTCAAGTTCGGTGTCCTCAGACTGCACTTTCTTACTCTATTCAACCTCAGTTGATGGGTCTGTCTGCTCTTCGGAAACGTCATCCCCGGATAACTGCAGGTCAAAGAAAATCTCAAACCCCGGCACGCGCTTTCTCTCCGCGTTCAGCCACGGCTCTGGGAAGCCGCAAAATTGAAAGTCCTCCCCCTCCCGGACGAAGCGTCCGTTCAGGGTACCCTGAATGGGCCTATGCATCAGCTCAAAAGGCTTCCCGTCCTGCTTTGCTCTGGCTCTTCCAGCCATTTCCTTTCCCTTCCTCACCCAGTCCTCTTTGGTGGGCAGATATCCCAAGCCAAAGGTATGAGGGTTGTGTGGCACTTCGGCCAATGCTGCGACGCCCTTCCGGCCACTCCTTCCTAATCCCATCCCGGGGATGTGTTGTAGCTTGTTCATGAGGTATACAGATTGAGCACTGACATATACTCCCTCATTAACGGCCATGATATTCTGTACAACCTGGGCCTCAGCCAAAGTAAACCCTGATAAGAACAAATCCTCCGTGCCATGTTCAATTTCCAAGACTGGTGTAGACACTTCTGGCGGTGGATGGATTGATGAATTCCCGAAAACAATGGCCACCCCCTTCCCGTGAGGGTACTTCAGCATTTGATGCAAAGTGGAAGAGACTGCCTTCACTTGGTGCAACCACGGCCGTCCCAAGAGCAGGTTAAAGGTTGCGGGAACGTCCAAGACATGGAATTCAATGTTGTGTTGTCCTGGACCAACCTGAGTCTGAATTTTGACAGTCCCCATCACCTCCTGCTTGTGTTATCGTAGGCTCTGATCACTTGAGTAGTTGGCACGAAGTCCGCGGGCTTCAACCCGATCGCATATGCCGTCCTTGACGGGCATACATTAATGGCGGATCCCGTGTCGATAAGAACCACTGGCACCCACTTGCCTCTACATTCCACGAAGATGTAAAGGGGTTTGTTATGATTTGCGCCCTCAAGCGGCAGTTCTTTATCTGAAAAGGTTAGTGTCGGCGAACCAGCTGCTATGGTGTGGTATCTATAGAGAGTTTGGCCTTGTCCATAGCAGATAGGACAGCCTGTCTATGCACTCGTGAAGCCATAAGCAGTCCCCAGATGGAGATGTCTGCTTGTATCTTCTTTAACTGTTTGAGTACAGCCTCCTCTTCAAGCTGTTTCTCCTTCTGTTTCTCAGCTTCTTTATCCTTCCCAGATGCCTCTGGCTAGTCCAGGTGCGGGGGCTTGAAATACCGCCCGCTTCTTATCATATGGTCGACCTCTCCAACATACCAGGTGTCGTCTGGCTGATGGTTTCCCCAATCTTCATCTGTGTGGGCAAGACATAAATCATCGTCCTCCCACCACATTCCATCGGCCGCCGACAGACACCTGTCTGGCTCCGGTATGTTTGTACTCTCAGTACTTTCAGCCCACATGCCCACAGCATCTTCTGTCTTTGTGCACACAGCACTTTCGGCCCCTTCACAGGCTTTTTCCTTCCTGATTCTCTCAGAATCCCAAAACTTTCCTTGTTCTGACTGCATCAGTGCAGTTTGTGGTTCAACTTTCTCTGCATCCACAATGCTCAAGTCCCGAGCAAAATTCTTCGTACCGGCGCTCTCCGGCAATGTAATCTGGCTTCCGGCCCTTCCGGCCACAGCTAATATTCCTACCCCTGCTGGGCTCTGTTCTAGTTGGGACTCTTCCACCGCATCCGATTGATCATCCAGCCATCCAGTGGCCTCTATCGATTCCTTATAATTAAACCAGTTGACTGCCGCGCCCCCTGATTCTTGGTCATCGAAAAACTGTAGGTTGGCAAAGTCCTCCTCCACAACCGTCAAATCATTTGCCCCTTGCTCAAATCCATCCCCCTGGATCACACACAACTCTTCCTTCTCTGGCAATTCTATACCCAGCCTAATCTGGCCTGTTGACAAGATTTACTCACTCGGATCGTAGGCTTCCCCAGCAAAACTCTCAGACTGTTCAATCCCAGACTCAACAATTCCATTCGTTTCTGAAGTCTGCCCTGCCCCACCTTCGATGGTCACCACCGTCGGCTCTGGTTGGGTTGTGGAGATGCCCAACATGCACAAAGAGTCGGTGCAGTCAGGAAGGAGCACCTCCGGCTTGGGTAGGTGGGATGGGGTGATATAGATACTAGGATCGTAAGATGCGACCCCAGTTTGGATAAAATTGATTCTATTGGGAGGAGGAGCTTGGTTATGCGATGGGAGAGGATTGGTTATGACATTGGGTTTGTCGGGAGGCGCAATCACCTGCTTGTCAATAAGATCCTGGATCTTGTGACGCAATATAAAACAACGGTCGGTGTCGTGACCGTGTTGTTGGTGATACGCGCAGTATTTTGCTGGGTCATGAGAGGGAGGGAGTGGATTTGGTAGTGGCCTCGACTCCAGGGGCTTCAAATGCTTTTTCCTGATTAATACCCCTAGAGCCTTGGATAGGGGCATATACAAGGGTGTGAAGGTTCTTTGGCCTCTGGGTTGGTATTTGGTGGTCTGCGTGTTGCTTCCGGATGCACCGGAGAAGGGCGTGGCTGCCATAGGTCTTGGAAGGGGAGGGGGAATGGTGGTGACCATGCTCACCTCTGAAGCTCTTGCAGTTGTAGCGCCACTCGGGCCTGCATTGTTGTTACGGTTGAAAGTCCTCCTTGGTTGCTCCCTATCTTGGTCGATCAGACCCTGTTTCATTGCATCTTCAATCTGTACCCCCATCTCGTGCAGATCTGAAAAAGTGGGGAAGGGGAGTACAATAATCTTTTGCATCAATTTTGGCTGGAGATTGCGCGCAATCATCCTGATCTGGTCTTTATCGGTGGGCCTTAAAGTCATCATCGAGGCCTTCGCCCTCCACCAGGTCACAAAATCCGAGAAACTCTCCTTAGGCTCATGCCTTGTTGTTTCGAGATCACGAGTTGTAATCTCAATTTGGATGTTGTAAGAGTATTGCGCAATAAAGGCTTCAGCCATTTCATCCCAACTCCGTTTGACATCATCCTCCAACTTTGCATACCAGATGGCGGCTACACCCGACAGGGTCCGGCCAAATAGTGAAAGCTTCTGGGGTCTAGTTAGGCCCATTGGCCGCAGTATATCTGAGAATAGCCGGAGGTGGACCATGGGATCCCCAGACCCGTTGAAGCGATCGATCTGCGGCATTTTGAATCTATCCGGCAACGTTACAGCCACGTCGGTATATCCGTCCTCGATATCCGGGATAGCCTTTACCCCCTGGGATTTTTTGAATAGCTTCTCGAGCTTGCTCAATTTCAGTGCTTTATGGTCTACCTCGAACTCGAAGGGGGAATCCGGTTGATTGACAGGCGTAGGTGCCTTAGATAGCTGGGGCAGAATTGGGGGCGGAGCTGGCCCTGTTGGTATGTCCGTATCTGCCTGGACATTTGGTGGGCCATGATCTCAGCCTGTTGTTTAGCAAACTCATCACGGCGAACAGCGTCCTGCTGCATGGCTCTCATGGTTTCTTGCATCTGACGCATCATTTCCTCAACTCCTGTCGGTACCGCCATACTGCCCTAATTTGTCTGAACTATTGGCAGGTCTATTTCTATAGCAACAATCGGGATCTCAATCTGACTGTCCACTGATGGGGTGATCCACTGCTCTGGCAACCTCTGCTCAGATACACTGCGTTTTCTTGGCCTCCGTCTGATAACTGGGGGTAGAGAGTGAAACACTGGCTGTCTGTCAACCAGATCCTCGGATCGATTGAGTCGGCGACCTCTGGTCCAGGGTGCTTGGGGAATATCTACTTGGTCGGAAGCAATTGTGCTAAAATTGCCTTAGTAAAAGAAAAATAAAGCAATAAGGAAATAAATAAACAGATAAACGGACAGCATAACAGCTTAAAGTAAATGCACAACACACAGCCGGGCATAACAACACACAGTCGGTAAGCTGAACACACGCTGTTCTCAATCACTAATCATTATCCCTGAATCACTATCCCCAAAGACTGAATCTAATACCCGCAGATAACTGATTCTCAAACACTGACTGATGCCCGCAGGCCTGATGCCCCAAACTCTCAAACTGTTACATGCAATCCCTGTAGAGACATACTCTGACAGCACATAACAGATAATTGAGAGCCAAAACACCCCTATGTTGGGGGAGGGTTTCCCTGTCCTATTTTGTCAGGAGCTAGGGTTTCACTACGCACGCAGCGGTTTCATACAACCTATATCGGGTAAGCAACCTGTCCTAGTTTGGAATGGTCACTATGGATCCAAATATGCACTAGGTCGAATGGTCAAAAAAGGTGCCCCGGTAAAACCGGGGTTTGTGTTCCCATAGTGGCAGAGCCCATAACCGGTCAGCCTTATGGTCATGCCTTGACAAGACAAGCCTCCGGCAAACCGTTCACGAATAGCAGATGGCAAACACGGTGTCCTAGGCGCACCAATGCACATGCAATGCAAAGAAACACACAAGTGTAGTCAAAACAAGATATCATGAGTTCGAGTCAAGTTCTCTACATCCCCAGCAGAGTCGCCAAAAACTGTAGACGTCCCCGAACGCCCCGGGAGGGTGAGTCCCCGTTCTGTTCGTATTTGGGCTCACTACAAGTTCGGGCTCTCAAATTGTCACGGTTCTTAATCTGAACCAAAGAGTCCAAATCCGGCAAATCGTTTTGAGAAAACAGATTTTTTGAAAGAAGTGCCAAACATGGACTGCTTTTCCAGATACAGAGTCGCCACCTAAATATTTTATTTTTGGGAAATTTAGGAAACCCTGACTCGTTGCCTAAGGCCACGTGTCTGTCATCACCAAAGTTGCCTCGGCTCGGGAACTTGGGTACGATTGGGGAAGGTCACTTCGTGAGCACCCCCGCTCGCCCGATCAAAATCGGCCTCTACTAACCATGATATCTATTTTTGAAAACATTATGCGTTCTTATTCCGGTTATTAGCCTAGATTTACTATGTGATGCGCACAGCATACAAGTATAGACTGGGTCGCCTGAATTTGAACAAAACATTTCGTGTTTGTTTATTTGAAAATGGTTTGATGGTGCTACCCGCAAGTAGGCTAAGACGTGGATTTGCCACCCTCAGGTGGGCTTAGAAAATATGATTTTGCCACTATCTAGTGGGCTTAAAAAAAAACTCACAGTCAACTAATTGTTCCAATCCAAATAACCCAACCTTCACCCACAGGCATTCAGGCAGATATATCACATAAGCAATTAGCCTCATAGTAAGCATGCTATCATGGCAATCACTCACACGCATGCAAGGATGCTAAAGCATAAAACTTACCGAGTACTCCAAGCCAAAACAGAAGCTAATTAGAAATCCATGCATGATCCTAATTATACAGAAATGCCTAATGCAACACATGCAAAAGTGCAACTATAGCAATCTTGGCTATTCTAAACATGGCATATGAAATGCTGCAGCTAACATGTATTCAACTTGGAATTGAAAATACAATGCAATTAGTATGATGCGCCGAGCCCGGTGCGTGCAAAACAGATGAATGAATGCAAACATGCTATCATACTGTATGCTAATTGAAACATGCCCTAATCTAACCATCATAAGCGGGTAAATAAAAAGCAGAAAGACGTGGGGTTGGAAGACATACATCGCACACACGCACACTTATTACAGTTGTGCCCTCGCACGGAGGGTCCGAATAAATAATATACAGTCCCAAATGAATAATTACAGTCCAAATATGTACAAAACCCTAATTAATTAACAAATTAAATTAGGAAAGCAAAAAATTGGCATGCAAGCCAGGGACTGCCTCAAATCTGCTCCGGATGACGAATGATGCATGCTCGGGTTGCCTTGTGCCGAGAATCCCTCGCGATGCCCCGGTTTGCCTCTGTTTGTAATTGTTCTTGGAATGCGTGCCAAACTCCAAAAGGCTACTGATTTCTGATTTGCTGCAACAGAGAGCAACAAAGAGGCATGGCAAAGTATTTTCACATATGTATGCATGACTACTCTTCAGGGAGTGTAGTCCTCGATCCTCGTGCCACCAATCACGCATCTCGATGCATGATGGCCGAGGAGTCGAATTGCACGACTCGATATGAAATGAATGCACATATGGACACAATAAGGCCTAGACTCCATCATGGATAATCCGGAGTGTCGGCGACCAGGAATTGAAACATGTTCCGTCACTCGGAGTACGAAACGTCCCTCGTTTCCCGTGCTCGGGCTAACTCCTATCCCAAGCACAATGCAATGTGCATGACATGCATGAATGCAACTAATATACAACCTAGCATGCACAATGCTATGAAATGGCATACACAATGCACGAGGTAACATGGCATACACGATGCGCTAACATACAACCGAGCATACGCAATGCTATGAAATGAAATGGCATACACAATGCACAATGGACTTACACCAACATGAGTGGACCTCAGCCACACTCACATCAGTAGCCATGAGATGAAAAATGAGACTCTCGAAATACGTGCACGCATGCACGCAAACCGAGGACCGAACCTAAGGCAACAAATGCCACTCTACCAAATCATGGCAAGGCATGGAATATGGTATGCAAACATGCAAATTTCAACGCTGAAATTTGATACAAAACAGCCCCGAAACATGGAAACATGGCACCCGATGCATGGAATGAACCCCGAAATTCGAACTAGGCACATGGAATGACTTACGGCTATACAAAGCATGCATTATTTGATCATGAAGCATGAATACAGATGCAAGACAGTCCCAAAATATGCATATTTCCAGTTTATAACAAGCCTCAAAAATGAACACAAATAGAGCTAATCTATCATGCAAAAATGGCCCTAAAAGAGAGATTAAACACAAAGGGACAGAAGCTGGCCCCAAATGACAAAGATCCCTTCAACAAAGTTGAATAGGGGCTCAAAAAAAGTCACTTTAAAGTTTACATCAAGCCACGAAAATAATCACAAATAAGGCCAAACTATTATGCAAGAAAAGGCCTAAAAGAGGGGTAAAGAGACAAGTGGTAGCTTCTGTTCTCAAACAGAGGAGATCCCTTCAACAAAGTTGAAGAGGGGCTCAAAAAAAGGTATTTCACAGTTTATGGAAAGGTCCAAAAAAGCTCACAAATAAGCCTAAAATACTATGCAAAAATTGGCCTAAAAGAGAGATAAAGAGGTAAGTGATATAAGGAGGCCTCAAACAGAGTATAGACCTTCAACAATGTTGAATAGGGGCTCAAAAAAAGTTATTTTACAGTTTATTACCAAGTCCAAAACAACTCACAAATAGGCCTAAAATACTATGCAAAAATTGGCCTAAAAGAGAGATAAAGAGGCAAGTGATAGCAGGAGGCCTCAAACAGAGTGGATCCCTTCAACAATGTTGAATAGGGGCTCAAAAAAAGTTATTTTACAGTTTATTACCAAGTCCAAAACAACTCACAAATAGGCCTAAAATACTATGCAAAAATTGGCCTAAAAGAGAGATAAAGAGGCAAGTGATAGCAGGAGGCCTCAAACAGAGTACATCCCTTCAACAATGTTGAAGAGGGGCTCAAAAAACGTTATTTTACAGTTTATGACCAAGTCCAAAACAACTCAAAAATAGGCCTAAAATACTATGAAAAAATTTCCCTAAAAGAGAGTTTAAACACAAAGGGTGAGGAGGGGACCTCAAACAGAGAAAGACCCTTAATCAAACATGGAGATGAACACAAAATATAACTACTTACAGTTTGGGTCGGAGCCCAAAAATACTAGCAAGTATGGCTTAGATAGAAAGCAAAACAAGGCAAGAAAGAGGGAAAATGGGACTCACCCTTGTAGACCAATGGACCAGCAGCTCTTGGACCAATTTTGGGAGCTCTTCACCTCTAGAAAGCAGCCTCAAGTTGCTGGAATAAGGGATGGAGGCCTTGTGCTATGAGGTGTAAGGTAAATGGTGTAGGACTAAAGGTGTTTTAAGGGTTGGAATAGAGAGAGAGATAGATTGAATGCAAAAGCTCCAAACCAATTTTTGTAACCCTCAAACAAGGAGCTGAGGGGCTGGTTTTATAGAGGAGAGGAGAAGAGAAAAGGGGGGAAAATGAAATTCAAATTTCCCCCCCCCCAAAAGACCCCCCCTCGGATATAGGATCTGGGGAGAAACAGAGGGCGCAGCTGTAAGGAACCAGGTGAGAGGGTCACGGCCGACCAGGTTCAAAAGGTTCAGGGGGTCGGCCGACCACCTCCCATGGCCAGCCGACCAAGGGTCAAAAGGGTCAAGCACAATTACTTGTCGGCCACCTCAAAAAGGTGGTCTCCCATATGTGCACAACACAACTATTTAGTCAAAACCTAGAGAATGTGAACCAGGAGAGAGAAAACCCATTTTTTAGAGGGTTCAAAAGGGTCAGGCACAATTATTGGTCGGTCACCAAACATTGGTGGCCTCCCAGGTGTGTACAACACAAATATGGGGTTTAGGGTTCAAGAAAGTGGCCCTGGGGTGGTCAACATTGGCTTTCAAGTGAGGAAAACGGGCGTCGGAGAGCAATGAAGGAATAAAGCTGGCTTTTCGGAACAATTTCTGGCCTCCCACCCTCCTACAAGCTTCCTAACTATGAAAATAAGGTCTCCACCAAAAATGAACCAAAACAGATGCAAAACGGAGGTTCGGGGGACGGAAACGCGCGGCCTAGGGCCCCAAAAATGGGCTGTTAAGCACCGGAGGTGGCGTTCGACCACGAAGTTGGTCTCTCGGGCCACAGTGTTCCTCAAAAGGGAGGAAATAAGGTGTATACCAAAAACCGGAGCAAACGGAGGTGGTTAGGCGGTCCCAAACCGAAGCACACGGCCGTCGGCTCCGAAAAATCGGAAATCGGGCTCCAAACGGGAAAAAAAGGCCTACGACCAAAAAACGTAGCCTACGGCCACTGAGAGATAATTTACGAGACCTCTCCCTCCCTTCGGGAAGAGAAAACAGAGAAAACAGAGCCTGGTTCGCAAACCAAGGCAAGGCACGAAAGAGTCCGAAAGTCCGGAGGCAAGGCTCGCAGCCGAGACTCTGAAACTTCTGAATGAGCACAATATGCAATATCACCGAGCGCTCAACTGGTGACGTCTGAGTCTTAAGGTCGGTCAAAATAGGGTGTCTACACCCGCGCATTGTGTTATTCGCATTTGGTAGAGTGTTTGTGTAAAAAATGGGGTGAGTTGTCTGCTGGTTCTATTTCATTGTTCTGTCGGCTACCTAGGATTAATAGGTGTGATTTTGACAATGAGGAAGAATTTCAGAACGTGTTATTTCTTGCTAAATCAATGGAGGTACAACATGTACAAGTTGTCATTGAGTTGAAAAGTGATATTGGTCAGTCGAGTAGCTCTGGGTCGCTGCGTGTGGAGGGTGAGGTAGAAATTGATGCATTACGGAGATTCTGCCACCATAAGGAGAAGGTGTTGTTGTTAGCTCCTTGGGCAAATGGTATTACGCATGTGGGACAACGGTTTATTGGAGGTGTACAAGAATTTCGTGATGTTTTATGTAAGTATGCCATCCAATGTGGGTTTCAGTTTACGTATGTCAAGAACGAGACAACATGGGTTACTGCTGTATGTGCGATACGTGAGAGGAGAGGCTGCTTGTGGGCTATACATTGTAGAGCACAACGAGCAAATGGTTTTTTCTACATCAAGAGTTTTAGTGATGTGCATAGTTGTGGTACGGATGTCCGAACATCGAAAAATGCGTGAGTTAGTTCTGATTTAGTGTCGAGTACCATATTTGAAATTGTGAGGGACAAGCCGTTGACTCAGCCGTGTGATGTGGTGACTATTTTGAAGAGGGATTATGGGCTACATGTGAGTTACCACGTGGTATGGTTGGGCGTGGAGAAAGCAAAGGTTGTTATTCATGGAAATCACTCATTATCGTTTGACCAGTTGCAGTGGTATTCGGATGCTGTGATGCGTCA
Source organism: Camellia sinensis (assembly GCF_055761805.1). Taxonomy (NCBI): domain Eukaryota; kingdom Viridiplantae; phylum Streptophyta; class Magnoliopsida; order Ericales; family Theaceae; genus Camellia; species Camellia sinensis. Next base: position 14,867,040 of record NC_138969.1, read on the forward strand.
CAATCCGGGAAGTTATGTCAATATTGACTATGATGCAAGTAGTCAACAGTTTTGTCGTTTCTTTGTATCATTCACTACGTGTATGTCTGGGTTCAATTCTTGTCAGCCTTTATTATTCCTAGATGGAACATTCCTCAAAGGAAAGTACAAAGGTCAACTACTTGCGACAACGGCAAAAGATGGAAACAATGGTTAGTATTTTGTTTTAGCTGTTTATTCATGTAAATATTCACATTGAACGGCATAGTGTGGACATATGACAGACGATTACACAGTGCGTTCCACATTTACACTGGTGTCAATGTTTACATTAATACAAATTGATGTGAACAACAACATAATATGAGTGATTGAAAAATTAACAGTAATGTGAACATTCACATTAGTATATGTGAGTTTATCCATTAATGGACATTAATGTGAATGTTCACATCATTGATATTTACGAATCCAAATCCAAAAACAACAATAGTAACAGGGCAATGTAAATATAAACATCCACATGACATGTTTCCTTTATATTATTTTCTATTCACTTTGGAATATTGTGAACAGTTGTTTAATAGTGTTGTGTTGTAAGTCTATTTCTTGTTGCATTTTAGATTGTTAATTCAGAGACCACGGCCAATTGGTCGTGGTTCTTACATGAACTTGGGAAGGTTGTTGATGGTAAGCGCCAGATTACTTTTATTTCGGATCGTAATCTTAGTCTGTTAGAAGCTATGTCAAAGGTGTTCCCATCGACTCACCACGGTTATTGCTTACAACACTTGAAGAGCAATTTAAGAGACCGGATGAAAGGAATTGATAATGGATTTAGGGATCACCTAGTTAGTAGTTTGGGTGACTGTGCTTACGAGCCAACTGTGGTAGGGTTCCATGAAAAGCTTACGAAATTAAAAGAGAAAGGTAAGCAACGAGAACATAATTTTTTCAAAGACTTGGCACCTGAGCACTGGGCAAATTCATACTTCAGGTTATAGTAGTTTCCTAATGTATTCCATTTGTCAAGTTTAGAATGGTAGCAATGTGAATTTTCAGTTATGTTTTGTGGCAATGTGAAATTTCATGTTCAGTTTCAAAGAAATTAAATTTCGTATTGTACAATGTTTGTGATGTTGGGCAGGGGCATGCGTTATGGGGAGATGACATCTAATGCGGCGGAGTCATTTAATAATTGGATTAAAAAAACACACAATCTTCCTATCACTCAAATGGTGGACACAATTTGTACGCAGTTGATGCGGCAAATGTCTGCACGACGTGACCAAGCAAACAAATAGAATGAGCTTATTTGTCCTACATTTGAAACAATGCTTATGTATTCATTTAACGACAGCAGGTCTTGGCAAGTTAGCAAAGCCAATAAGGATATGTTTGAAGTTCATTCGATACCATCTGTTACAGTTGATATTACAACGCGTACATGTTCTTGCTTCAAATGGCAAATCAACGGAATCCCATGTGACCATGCTGTGATTGCTATTCAAAAGAGCCGCTACAATCTCAATGATTGTGTGGAACATTACTTTCATGTAAAGACATATCGTGCAGCCTATTCGGGTGCCATATTCCCTATACCATCGGTGGAAAAGCCACCTTTTGATCCCACGGACTTCACTATATATCCACCAACTGTGAAAAGACCACCCGAAATGCTAAAAAAGAATAGAATCCCATTAAGGGGTGAGAAACTGAAGCAAATAAGGTGCGAGAGATGTGACAAGTTGGGAAGCCATAATCAAAAATCATGCAAGGAGTCGATATAGGATGTACATTTTTCATTTCAACATGGTGTTTTACATTGGATTCTTATATTGATTTTTGAAATAAGATTGTATTGTGTTGGCAAACATTGTGTTACAATAAGATTACATTGTGTTGGCAAGCAGAATAATGGTTTGGCAAACTTACTATTTGATTTGTGTTTTTTCTTTTTCTTTTTGGGTAGGAAACTGATATTTTGTTAAAGTTTTAATGATGAATACATGATGTGGACATTCACACTTGCGTAAAAGAATCATATTATGTGAAAAGTCACACATGGGTTTAACTTGTTTACATTATTGTTGTCAATGTTGACATGAATATAAACTGTGATGTGAACTTTCACATGCATAAAGATTGACATGGTGTGAACATTCATAACTGTTATGAATAAGAACAAATGTGAATATTCACACGTGTATGTCATCCGTAATGATGTCATGTAGACAATGTGTACATTCCTGCACAAAATATGTGTATTACAGAAAAATCGGGTTCAAAAAATCGCATAAATTATGCTCATCACAACACAGCAGTATGAATATCATAAGTGAATATGAACATTCACATCAGTGGTGCAACTGTGAACGTTCACATCTGTAAAACATTAGTGCATATGAATATCATAAGTGAATGTTCACATTTGGCAGAGAAGAATAACATTCACAACTGTTATGAATAAGAACAAATGTCAATATTCACACATGCGTATGTGATCCATAATGATGTCATGTAGACATTCCTGCAGAAAATATGTGTACTATAGAACAATCAGGTTCAAACAATCGCATAAATTATGCTCATCATAACACAACAGTATGAATATCATAAGTGAATATGAACATTCACATCAGTGTTGCAACTGTGAACTTTCACATCTGTAAAACATTAGTGCATATGAATATCATAAGTGAATGTTCACATTTGGCAGAGAAGAATAACATTCACAACTGTTATGAATAAGAACAAATGTGAATATTCACACATGTGTATGTGATCCGTAATGATGTCATGTAGACAAAGTGTACATTCCTGCACAAAATATGTGTATTATAGAACAATCGGGTTTAAACAATTGCATAAATTATACTCATAACAACACACCAGTATGAATATTATAAGTGAATATGAACATTCACATCAGTGGTGCAATTGTGAACATTTACATTTGTAAAACATAATAACACCAAAGGTAAATCAAAATTCACAGGTGGCTTTTTCCTATTAATAGATGTTGTATCACTGTTTACAATCAGTTGTTGTGCCAAAATGTTAAAGCAATTGATATTAACATTCATATCGAGTGTTGGTTAGTTTGTAGGTGGACACCCCCCACCTATAGGTTTTAATGACGCTCTGATTTCTTATGATTCAAAAAACTATGTACTAACAAATCTCGTAGTCCACACCATTCAGAACTAGTGAGGCTGCCCACAATTTCTTCATGGTATATGTGCACCTGCATGATGTAACATACTGCAGGTCCGCAGTCCACTCTGTAAATGCAAAATGGTTTTGATTAGCAGTTGACATGTATGTTTGCATAATGGTTATGGGGAATTTATAAAAAAATGTAGTGAAACTTACAAGTCGTCGCCACGCCAAGGACAAACATCAACTAATATGATTGGTTGTGACGGATATTGGCCTACTAACTTAGTGCATAGCAGTGATGACTGTCCAATAACGCGCACAACGTTCTCGATATACTTCCTCTGTGTAGGGAATTTCAAATTAGGCACCAACAAACATATGTGTGTGTACATTCATTTAACGCATGACAACAAGTCATATATGTGTACAAAAAGAGCCACTTACAACTTCCTGTGCTTGGTCTATATACGGGTCATGTATGCCTGTCCTTGGACGCAATGAATTGTAATGCCTCCACAAATTGTCTTTAGCATCATACACAACTATCGTCCAGTGGAAGTCATGGTGCAATAGGAATAGTAGGTATCTCTCTCATTGGTAGTTTTTGTCATGTGCATCAATATGTTTACTCATTTTGCGAGGATGGTATTCTCGTATCATTTTCTGTACACATTGGACAAATAATTAATAGACTGTGAAGTTTCACATTCACATTAGAAAAAATAGAATGATAGATTTTACCAAACACATGCTCGTGAAGATGAATGACGCTTCATCTGAAGTTGGGTTGACCACCTCTTGTTGTTCATGTAATAGTTCAGCGTATGCATCTATGAGTTGCACAAATATAGGGTCATATTATATTATTTGTGGTGGGTGAACAATGTGTGTCTGTGGCTGTGGGTGTGTGTGGGTGTGTGTCTCTGTGCATATATGCATAAAGAGTGAATCATCTTCGTAATGGCATACATTGATGTGTATCGATTCCTCCTTGATAAGGTTCACAATGTCATCAAAATACACATGTGTAGACTTTGAGTCTCCTTTCCACACAAGCAGCCTGTGCATTTTAAACAAACCAATGTGAATATTAGCATTGCACAGTTTTGAACAAATCAAATAAATAAGCACAGTGGTGAATATTGACAACTACGGAATGTGAATGTTGACATTAGGTGTTTGTACAGTCACTTACTCATCGCCTCCACTCTTTTGTAAAGCCTGGACCTTTTGCTTGTCTTGTTTGGACATCCTGCTCCAGACTTTGAACTTGTTGGTCAAGGTTAATTTTTTTGGATGCTTCGCTGGTCGGTGTTTGTCCACATCTTCAACCATTTCGACTGTATGGGGCTGTTTTTGGCCATGTAAGTCTGGGTACTGGAAGTCAAGCAAGCGATGTTCTTTTCGATCTTTTTCCTTTATACGCTTCACCCTAGAAGGTGGGCTGAGATTGTGTTGCATTGGGCTAAAGGGTTGCTTCTGTGCCTTAGCTTGTGTGATAATGTGGACTGACTAGTCATCGTAAAGGTCCTGAAGAATTGTTTTCTCGCATTCTAAGTCGATGACCAGCTGCGTTAAGCGCTTAATTTCTTCATCCTTCTACTCCATGCACTTTTTTTATTTCGGTATTCATGTTGGGTGGGCTTGACTGGTTGAACAATTTATATTCAAGATCAGCTATAACTCTTGCCCTTAACTCCCATGAGAATTGAAGGTGTTTGTACTTTACTTCCCATTGCCTTATGACGCCCCAAGCCTTCCGATTTTCTTTGATAAGCACATCAATGAAATCAGGTTGGTTTGTATTTGCTATGACAATAGCTCTCTCATCATGTGGGCTGCTAAACAGAATGTGAATGTCCTCATTACTGTCCTTTAGCTCAGCTCCATCCCCAGAAAATTGGGAGTTGCTGCCATTGTGTTATTCTTCCTTGATGTCAGATAGGTTGGGAGATATTGTGGCTGGTTCATAAATTTAGGGCTCCACCTTCAATGTTGTACGCCTGAACTTTTGTAATTCTGTTGGGGTTGCAAAGAGTTCGCCGGCATTAACTTGAAATGAAAAAGTTATGTTACTTAACGTATATATTTGGGTGGTGTCATAATATGAATGTTTTGATCAATAGTTGAAGGCCCTACCTCATTAAAACCAATATCAACCAAAGAGATGGTTTTCATCTTCTTTTGTAAAGCAGTCAGATCCCACTTGACACAGCAAGGAAAGGCATTGGGCTTGTGAGGTTGTAAGATGGTTGTGTGCTCACACAACCAATACTTCAATAAAACAACAAAGACATGTTATTTAGCATTTGCATAGTAATGTCAACATATGTGAACATTAATAACAGTGGCACTATTGTGAACATTCACAATAGTATATCATGAGTAAATATGAACATTCACATCAGTGGTATAGATGTGAACATTCACATCTGTGAAACATAAGTGCATATGGACATTTACATCAGTGGTACAGATGTGAATGTTCACAGTTAGCTCAGATGAACAGCACTGAAGGACATGTGAATGTTATTATTTGACAACATGGGTACTTACCATCAATAACATGACACAGCCTGTGACTTTTGCCGGCTTTTTGTCGTTTCGGGAAATGGAGGATTTCAACGTTGTTCTAATTTTCTTGGCCCAATCATATTCTTGCATGCTTTCCAATGGGACCATATGTGCGTAGTAGCCCCATCCTATTGTCTCACCGCTTGTTGAGAAAAAACGTTTTTGGCAAGCATACATACAAACTAGTCGGGCAACTTCTTCGTTGTCATCTTTCTTTTTGCCTTTCAATGCCTCAGTCAAAAGGGTGCGTATCCATTTTGAAGTCAACCGGCTGACATTTTTGCACCTTTTGTTTATAATGCCAGTCTTTGGTTTCGTATCATATGATATGTCTATTGGCTTGATGCCACAGTCCACACCAAAAATTAGCTTGATGTCGTTGTCGTGTATGTTCATCTTCTTCTTCCCAATGTAGAAGGCATCTTTTGAAGCTTTGTACATTTATAGGACATGCATAACAACATCATCGTACTTCATGTATTTGTCAAGGTTGATCTCACTGTTTCTCAATGCATCTAACAAATGCCAAAAAGGTGTTTATTGTAGGCAGCCAAGCTGTGCTTGTGTGAATTTGGTGCTTTTCATTAATTTTATCAGCCCGATCATGTTAGATCTGTAGTTCACAAGCCGCATGTCAACATTGCTGCTAGTATTTGCTTGTGGGCTTTCTTCCTTGACATTGTACTCATCTCTTTTTCTCTTTGAGGTTTTCTTCTGTGCAAGATCTGCAAAATGACGCATTTAAAAAAAAATTAGTCAAGGCTCATGTGATTAGCATAGTGAAACAGATGTGAACATTCACAACATTGCCATTGATGTGCATGTTCACAGTTGTGTGCATGGGTGTGAATGACCACAGTTTGTATATTGATGTGAATATCCACATCTGTACATGGATGTGTATGTTGACTGTGTCAGCACAAACACAATGTACATATTGTGTGAGTGTGTAAAAATCAATGTATTTTTATACAACCATAAACAACATTCAAGAACATGTGGATGTTAACACAAACATATAAAAAGATGTTGTGAACATTTACAGTCCTAATTTGTATGGCAATGCACATTCTTACTACAATCATGCAATGCCAATCTTATAAAACAACCTCAAAATTGAAATACAATTTGAAACATGGGATAACAAAAGTGATATATTTTCTCTAAACACAGTGGTTAATATTCACAAAGTGTCTAATTAATTTACATATGTAATGAATGTTCACAACATAATTATGTATCACAACAACATCTAACACAAGGAACTTTAAATGTGAATGTTCACTACGGTTAATAACAAGAATTTGATAGAGGGGGGGAAGGATAGTGTCAATATTTGCAGGGACTGTATTTCATGCCACTTTTATGTAAAATAATCAAGAATTAAAGGTTCAACTTATTGGATCACCATTAACAATCATCAATACCAACAAGGCAAACATTCACAAAAGGGGAAAAAAAATCTACAATATTTCAAAATAATGATTGGCCAAACATTTTCAATCCATATAAATGTTCACAGCATTGAACAACAACACCAATAATATCTAGAATAATTTGATTATCCAAACATTTTCAATCAATATGAATGTTCACAACTTTCAACAACAACAACAACAACAACAGAAACAATTTGGTTTGGCCAACATCTTTCCAAACCATTTGAATGTTCACAGTTGTGAACACAACATAATGGCAAATGTAATGTTTTTAATTGAAAAAATCAATATAATTAGGGATTAGGATTGTGGGGTTCAAATTAAAGGTTAGGGTATGAACAATATAGACTCCTATATATTGTATCAATAGAAACAGGGAATATTTGTGAAAATTCACAATGTTGTTTGTTGAAAAAGAGATTTAGGGTTTAAATACACAAATGAGTAGAATGCTTACGTTTTTTGCCCATTTCGACGGTTGTGTTGTCACAAATAGTCGTCGAAGGTGATTTTGACGAAGATAGACCTTACGAATGTTCAACAATGGTGATTCCACGATTTCTGCGACTGACAACGTAGGGACGAAGAAGAAGATGATGAGACGATGCGATGATGGAACAAAGACAATCTTCTGGACGTTGACGCGATATCGAATACGGATTTGGATTTCTGGAATGGTAGAGACACTGTGCGTGATTTCTTACTCAAGAATAGAGGGGAAGAGAGACGGTTATTAGATTCAAAGAGAGAGAGGCACGTGTTTGTTTGAGGGTTTTTTTGGTCTTTTAGAATGAAATGGACCTAATGGAATATTATAAAACACTATAGGTCTTATAGAATAACACTCTTAGATAATTGATTTACTGAAAAAACATCCTTATTTAAAATTACAAATTATACAAAGGAAAATTCAAAGTATATAACTAACTAGTCCTAATCTAATTGGCCATCATGACTTTCCTAACGGCTTACTCATAAAGGGGAGGTTATGAGTTCAACTCCTTAAGTTGAATTAGGAGACAAGCACTTGGTGCTTTATAAGAATGGGGAGATTAGCTTTCATAGGTGCTAATCTAATAACTAACTTTCTCTAATCCAAAAAATAAAATTCAAAGTATACAAAAGAAAAAGTACAAATTTATGTGTTATTGTATCTGAATTTTTAAAGGTGGTTATATCATATATTTGTATGTATCTATGTCAATACTCGACAATCATGTTGGTATTTTAATAATCATGTCAGCATCGAGCAATCAGAACAAAATAATACGCCCATTTAAAAGATTTGGTAGAAATTTAATAATTTATTTGGAGTCCATAACATTTTCCTTTGTTCAATATTTCTTGGGGTCATATTAAACCTTATATTAAAAGAGAAAATAGTCTAACTTTGATGTGGAGATAGGCCTTAAAGCGGACCCTTTGTAATTTAATGTTTTCCCTACCAAAGCTATAGTAAATCTTAATTTGTTCAATATTTAATGCTTTTCTCACCAAAAACATAATAGACCATAATTTCTCCAATATTTGTTGGGGTCATATTAAACCTTATTTTTCTTTTAATATCGCTGGATATTTTTCATTTTAATTTTTTCTAGTTAAATAATAGATAATCAAATCATTATCCCTAGTCAGTATCTATTAAAGAACATTTAATGACAAGTATATATGAGAACGTTGTAAAGAGAGGACAACATTTTTTTTTTAATCGGCAACAATTATTGTTAAACACTAAAGAAATTATTGACGTCTTATCTTTCCGATGTTTAGCACCCGTCAGTAGTCACTTATAATCGGCATTTTCATAAATGTTATCGAATAGTAATCAGTGGCACATTATAATTAACTTAAATCTGTATTAAAGGCGACATGATATTAATTGACATTTAATTGTACGCCGTCATAATTTACTTCTTGTTGCGGTTGTTAAACACCATCTTTTCTTCTCCTTTCTTATTTTTAATTAGATGGTATCATGTAAAATAAATTTAAATTAAAGAAATCGTTCATACCCATACTTCTGTTAATCATGAGTCACTCAATTTGAAAACAAAACAAAATGGAGCAATGGACCAACTTTTCAACTTATTGATTAAGGCTTCATATAACGAACACAATGGAGCAATTGATATGTTAATTGAATTTGAAAATTGTAAAATTAATAATAATAATAATTTAAGCCGAATTTTTTGGAAAATCATCAAATCTGATTCTCGTCCCAAATCTAATGCGTGTTAAACTTGCCTTTCTCATCCCCTACCTTGACTTGGTTCGAGACATACCATCTTTGTCCCAATTAAACAATAAAAACTAATTTTGAAAACATTTTTTTGCAATGATTTTACAAAATTTTAAACCTTTTTATAATATTTTTAAAATTGAATTTCTTATCATAATCCTAATATTATACTTAGTCTCTCGAGCACTTAATGGTACTTTCCAAAACTTATAGTATTAATTAGTCTTACCTACACTTATTATTACTTGCCAAAAACTTAAGAAAAATGCTAGATATCCTAATAAAATTATCAATTTTTACCAAACATTCATATGGGTGTGAGACCATACGAGTGTGGGAACTATATGAGTGTGGACTCCACATTTGAGTATTTGGTAAAAAAAAATTAGTAATTTTGTTGAAATCCCTAGCATTGTTCAAAACTTAAATAGTATACCTTTCCAGAAAAATTGTAATTCAGTGGGTCCTCTCAAAATAATTGCAAATTAGTGGAATACTTTATCAATTTTAATAATTAAAGTGATAAATTTTTCATAAATTTGTAATTATTTTGAAAACATAAGTGGTTAACTCATTATTCAGAGCATAAAAAAACATACTTTAGACCCATGAGGGTGCCTCTTTTTTATAGCCAACACAAACCTAGTCCCAATAGAAGTCTAGCTTCAATGGACTTAGGATTACTGCTAATCTTGGACTCTCAGTAGGATTGGGATAAACTCTCTAAGAGTCTTATCTTTACCCAAACTGAAGTCCTCTCTCATTCTAGGACTCTTGCCCCTTATCTGCTTATCCCGGATTCCAGTCTCTTCGCAGATAACCTCGGCCTAGCCGACATGATCTCGGCATCATGTCCAGGACACGTGGCACCTCGGCTAGCACTTCGGTGACACCTCAGCCACGTGTTCTCATTCAAAAATTATGTCTCCACAACTGCCCCCTAGGTTCTATTACCTCGGCATCCTGAGGTGATGGAACCTATATCATTAATTCCTTTAATCATGACCCCGGTTTAATTTCAGTTTGTAAATTTTTCTTAAAATTTCAACAAGTGTTAAACATGACATCAGTTTAATTTCAACTTGTAAATTTTTCTTAAATTTTCAACAAGTGTTAAACATGACCTCGATTTAACTTCAACTTGTAAATTTTTCTTTAAAATTTCAACAAGTGTTAAACATGACCTCAGTTTAACTTCAACTTGTAAATTTTTCTTTAAATTTCAACAAGTGTTAAACCGATCTTGGCTTGAAAATTCCAACTCCCAAGCATCATTCTCCAGCCCTCTGCATGGCTTCCATCTACTCCTTTGTGGACTTTATATAAAAAGTCTTTAACTTAGGCTGAGCTTTTCTCTTCTCGGACGTAATCATCTAGGCCGAGATCTTGTCTTCTGGAATTTGAGATTTGCTCACTTTAGGCTGAGCTCTTCTCTTCTCAGACCTAATTATCTAGGCCGAGATCGTGTCTTCTGGGATTCTCCATGCCCGACCTCCCGCGAAGGCCGGTGAGAATGTCCCTTGGTCCCGCCATGCTGAGGGATTGCAGGAACCGTTTTCTGCCCCCCCTTTCTGGGCACCTTCCTTGGCCGCTGGAATCGACGTATCTTGTAGCGAGAACGGTGGCTACATGACGTTGTTTTGCATTAGGAAATTGACGATCGTTTGCAGGTCTGTCAATTTGTCCGCCATTCCTTCATCTCGTCGTCCCTCCGCGAGCATCTATCTTTCCGTGCCTGTAGGTCGTCCTCGTTATAATACTCGCTCTGGTCCGATTTCTTCGGTATGCCGCCCTCCTGGCCGACGTTCTTTCCTCCGTGATTCTTATCACGAGTCTCTTCGTTGCAGTTGTCTTCTTCGACGTCAAGGTCAATATGTTTCCCACTCTCAGTAGGGGTGTCGTCCCCAACCTTATCTTTCTGTCCGTCGTTGGCCATCTATTCTCCTTTCATTCTCACAAACGGCGCCAAATTGTGTTTATCAATTTCTGACCACACTGCCAATCAAGCATTCAGCTGGAGAACACTGGCAAAATAGATTAAGCCTGAACTGTTAGAAAAAATGATTTTTGGTGACTTTAATTAAATGTTAAAGTGGGTCCCAACCTTTTATTATGTTAGGTCCAAGTGAGCCAAAAACCATTGGGTTTTGAATAAGAAATTGCCAAGAAATTGCCTTATGATGTTAGATTCATGAATAGGATTTTAAAGAGTATTTAAATCCTTTTTCTTGGCTAAAGGGTGTGAATCCTTTGGGCATCCAAACTTTCATATCTTTGGAAAGGGGCTATGGATGCTTGGTGTTTTAATGACCAGCCTTAAAAGCTGGAGGCTCTTCTTCTCTCCCCTTTACATGTATAAATTGAGACCCTCCTATTAAGTTTTAATATAGAAATTTTTTGCTTCCATTTTACAAGTCAGTTTGCTAGAAAGTTCCTACATTGAGAGAGTGCTGCCGCTATTCTTGTTCACTAAGCTAGACAGAAAGTGCTTCTGCCGTAGCTGGTTTTGACCGTCTTATCCTGGGAGACAGACGCCGAGTTTCCTCAAGCACTCAACCCGTGAGGCGGCGAAATTTGTTTTAAGGTTCCGTGCAGGCTTCGATTTCGTCTCTTTACCCTTTAATTGTTTTGTGTATTTCTGTTGAAATTTAATTGTAATTATCAGCATATGTTCTTGGTATATAATTTGATTTCTTCATAAATCTATTTATTTAATTTCACAATTTGAACAACAAGCTTAAAATAGATTTTATATATATTTTCTGTGAAATTGATCGAATAGATTTATATAGACTATTAGGTTAGCTTTGTATAATGTTACTAGGAATTGTTGTGGAATTACTCACTATTTCAATTATTGTAAATTATGCAATGGTACTCTGAAATTGCTTAGTTTAGTTAGAATTCTCCATTATAATTTGCATGAATTTTAAGGTTATAAAATATAATTTATAGATATTGCAATTTTGACATGCTAATTCTATTCTAGTTTTAATTTGTTGCATGCTTATTATTTTCTAGACTAGATTACATAATTTAATATTTTTAGAATTATTTGCATATGCTAATTGCTAAATGATTATTGGTTTGTAACTCTTGCCTATTAATTTTAGTTTAATGTATTTAGAGTTATAAAATTTTTATGAATTGTGTACATGATTAATTTGAATTAATTGGGTGCATTAATCTAAATTATCTAATTGGGTGCATTAATGTGAATTATTTAATTGGGTGCATTAATCTAAATTATTTAATTGGGTGCATTAATTTGAATTTATTTGGGTGCATTAATCTAAATTATCTAATTGGGTGCATTAATCTGAATTATTTAATTGGGTGCATTAACTTTGAATTTAACTTATTTATTTAGAGTTATTAGTTTAAATGTTTATTATGAATTAATTTCATTCATAACTCATGAGTATTGAATTTTTTTTTTTAAGTTTTAATTAAATTGGCATTTTAATTCATTGGTTAATTTTATAAATAGTTGGCTAGATGGTTTCTATTATTTACTATATTTATTTTTTTTTAGATTATTTGTTTGTATTTTGTTATGGTTTGCTATTAACTTTCTTTGTAGGCATACCAATACGAAAGGGAATGGAAAAACAAATACAAAACCAAATAAATAGTATTTGGGATGTAAAAAACAAAAAAATGTTTGGACTACTAACTTTTGTGTTGAATAGGAATACCTAAGCGTGGAAAGGCTTTTGGACTAAATAGAATCCTTATGGATTGGCTATTTTATTTAAATGTTTGAAGCATGTTTTGCTTGAGATTTAGTTGGTTTGTTTATCAATTTGTGGTAGCAAGTTTTATTTGCTTGTTTTATTAGTAGCATTTTATAAGCATGTATTTGGTTGTAGCAATTTTTAAATTGCTTGTAAATTTAGAATTTGGTTTGGTTTTCTATAATAGAAACCAAAGTGTTTAGCCTTGGCTAAAGAATAGTTCTTATTTGTTCAGAAATGACAACTAAGACGGATTTGGTTTCAAACCTTTGGAGTTTGAGGAAGTCTTTGGGTTTAGTCATTTTATTCCCAAAATGTTGGAAAACCAAGTTTGGAGAAAGTCTTTGGTTATAATCTGATTATGTCCCAAGTGTTTTGGTTTTGAGAAAGGAAACCAAATTTTAGCTTTAGCTAAAATATTTCTGATTTTATTCTGAAATAATGGGCTCAGTTCCAGGAGTACCGGTTAACTTTTATGAATTGTGTAATTCTGGTAGCAAATTTTATTTGCTTGGAAATCGGTTTGTTATAACCTGGTTTATTCCCTGGAAATCTTAATTTTAAAATTATTTCCTATGGACTAGGAGTCAACATGCTCTTGGATGTTTTGTCAAAAGGTTAACTGGGTTTTAAGTGGAACCGATGTGACCCCTCCAGTCTTCCTGGGAACATTCCTGACCATGTTCGATTCTAGGTTAAATGATGAAACTAGTTTTGAATTAAATTTCCATCTGAGGGATTTTCTAAGGGTTAAGTTTAATTTCTGAAATCACAGAAGTGAAATTCTGTTGTGATGTTTCAAAAATGGCTTCAAAAGGTGACAAACAGAAATGTTGTTCCACCTAACAACCTTAGCCTGACGAGATTCTTAAAGGAAGATTTTGAGAGATCAAGTATGATTAAAGGAAATCATAAGTTTGCATTAAAATTTCTCTGATTTGATCAGAGGCAATTAGTTTGGTATCCTTGTGATTGCTATGTGACTTTGCTTGAAAGCAAAGATAAGACAACCTGTTATAGTGGGTGAATATTTTTTAGATTTTTAAATTCCAAATATATTCTTAAATTGGTGGCTCCTAGTGAGTACAAGGTCACTGATCACAGAGATAGAAAACTGGTGGTTCCTAGGAGGTGTTAGACCACTGGCTACACAGTTATGAGATTGTGGTTCCTAGTAGTGAACAGATTACTGACCACATGTCAAGACATCATGGTTCCTAGTAGTGGAGAGGCTACTGGTCATATGTCAAGACATGATGATTCCTAGTAATGAAAGAGTCTATTGATCCTATGTCAGGACGTTGTGATTCCTAGTAGTAAAGTGACTACTGATCACAGGCTAAGACATTGTGATTCCTAGTAGTAGAAAGTCTACTGACCACATGTTGAGAAATTAGTGATTCCTAGTGATAAGACTACTGGCCATGTTATGAAGTTCCAAATAGTAGACTATTGAACACTGGATTTGTGTTTCCTAATAGTAAGACTATTAGCTTCAGAGTGATAGGTTGGACCAATTATATTTGGGTGCCTAATTCGGTTAATGACATTCTGGGAATGTTTTTACTGTGATATGATTTTGAGAGTTTCATAATCATTGTGACACAAGGATTTGTTTAAGACTTTGTATAAATTCTACAAAGAAGACTTAATTATCCGACTCCGAATTGAGGAGGATAATAGAAAGAAATGAGGGAGTACCTCCTCAGTGAAGGCCAATGTCATTGAGCATGGCAAATCTTCTGGGGTAAGGAAGAAGCCCCCCCGTGAACAAGGGCTCTAAGTTGGGACCAAGGGGTGGTGTTGCAAAAGAAGTTGGCACACAAGCCGCGGGAACCTGGTTATTGGTTCTTTGGGAAGTGCTACAATTGTGGTAGCGAGGGGTTTTAGTTTTGCTAGGGCTACACGCCACATCTGCTCCGAGAAGGAGCTGTTTACAACTTTCGAACCGGTCACAAACGGTGAGAAATTGTTTATGGGAAACTCTACTACCTCATTTGTTGAGGGAAATGTGGTCCTGAAGTTAACCTCAGGAAACGAGCTAACCTTGAACGAAGTCCTGTATGTTCCGGACATTCGTAAGAATGTTGTCTCAAGGTCTCTTCTCAATAAACTTGTTTTCGCATGGTTTTTGAGTCCGACAAGGTTATTCTGACGAAACACAAGTGTGAAACTTGTGTTGAAGCGAAGTGGACAAGATCCCATATGAGTTATGGAATGACGTTAAGTCTTCTTATAAATTCTTACGAATGTGGGGGTATCTTGCAATAGTGGTGATTCCTACACCCAAACGGGTTAGGATAGGCCCGAAATCCGTGGATTGTATATTCATTGGTTATGCACATAATAGTAGTGCATATCGGTTTCTTGTACATAAGTCTAAAATTCCAGACATTCACAGGAATACCATCATGGAGTCAAGGAATACATGTTTCTTTGAAGACATTTTTCCTTGCCGAACCCATGAAGGGGTTCCAAGGTCTTTGGAGCAATTTGATGAGCTTGCTAGTGATGATGATCATGTTGATGATTCAGGTGATGATCAAATTGAGGTCTTTAGATGAGCCCAGAAGGAGTAAAAGGGCTAGGATTTTCAAATCTTTTGGTCCAAACTTATTGACTTATATGGTTGAGAACGAACCTCAAACTTTCCACGAAGCTGTGACTTTTCCTGAGAGTCCTTTATGGAAAGAAGCGATCAAAAGTGAGATTGACTCCATCTTACAGAACCACACCTGGGAGTTGGTAGATTTACGTCCAGGTTGCAAGCCTTTAGGCTGCAAATGTTTTTTAAAAAAAAGATGAAGGCCGATGGGTCAATTGACAAGTATAAGGCGAGGCTAGTTGTAAAAGGGTACATACAACGAGAAGGCCTGGATTACTTTGATACGTACTCACCTGTAACTAGGATGACATCCATTCGCATGGTGATTGCGATAGTAGCTTTGCGCAATCTTGAGATACACCAGATGGATGTAAAGACAGCTTTCTTAAAGACACTTCTATATGTTGATGATATGCTCATTATAGGTGGTAACGATGAAAAGATCAAAACTACCAAGAAGTTGTTAAACTCTAAGTTTGACATGAAGGATATGGGCATTGCAGATGTTACTCTGGGAATTAAGATTACCAGAATCTCTGGCGAAATTGTACTTTCTCAGTCTCATTATGTTGATAAGATGCTTGAGAAGTTTAGTGGATCAGATACGAGTGTGTCATCGACACCTGTAGACTTAAGTCTATATTTTACCAAGAATAATAATGAAAGTGTCTCACAGTTAGAATATTCTCGGGTAATTGGAAGTTTAATGTATCTGATGAGTTGTATTAGGCCGGATATAGCTTACTCGGTTAGCAGGCTTAGTAGATACACAAGTAATCCCTATGCTTCTCATTGGAAGGGCATTGTGCGGGTGTTAAGGTATTTACGCTACACTCGAGATTATGGGCTGCATTATACTCGATATCCAGCGATGCTTGTAGGATATAGTGACGCGAATTGGATATCAGATATAAAGGACTCAAAGTCCACTAGTGGATATGTGTTCACTCTTGGTGGGGCAGCCGTGTCTTGGAAATCTTCTAAGCAAACGTGTTTATCTAAATCAACGATGGAATCAGAGTTTATTGCTTTGGATAAAGCAACGGAAGAAGCAGAATGGCTTCGCCATTTCATTGATGATATTCCACGTTGGTCTAAACCTGTGCCAGCTATTTGTATTCATTATGATTGTCAATCTGCAATTGGTAGGGCACAGAGTAATATGTATAATGGAAAGTCTAGACATATCCGTCGTAGACATAATTCCATACGACAAGTACTCTCGAATGGAGTTATCTCTTTAGACTATGTAAATTCTAAGGATAACATTACGGATCCGCTAACCAAAGGGTTAAGTCGAGTGTTAGTCGAAATGTCGTCAAAAGGAATGGGGTTGAGGCCTTTGGAAGTTACCGGAATGGAAACCCAACCTAGTTGACTGGAGATCCCAAGATTTAGGTTCAATGGGACAACCTAATTGCGTGTAACGGTGGTATGTCACTAAGGAGGTTAAACCTCCAGCCATTCCTTCTATCAGTGATACCTGCAAGTGTAGAGGTTAAGCTGAGCTTTTAATGACTGTAGTGTGTTAAGCTGTTAAGCTGAGTATTGCAGGATACTCAAGTAGAGTCACCTATGTGAGTGCAAAGTGGGGCCGCTTCTAGAAGAATTGGGCAGGCCAAGATTCTTTGAAACCACTCGCTGAACCAGGCTAGTGTCCAGGGCCACACAGGGCACACCAGTGAGAACAGAATGGTGGTAGGAGTAATTCCCGTGTGAGATCTATTGTCTCAATTTACATAAACGGCAGAGCAGTTCAAGATGTCTTATTCACTGATCAATCAGTAAACTCGATAGGTTTTCACTAGGAGAGGTTCAAAGCTAAAAGCTACCTTCTCTGATGTCGGGGTTAGTTCGTTGTACTCTCTCTTCGAGTCATTATTGTTGAACGATGTCCGTTTGTTGAGTCTTTCGGTCAATTTTTATTCATGTGGGGGATTGTTGGAAAAAATGATTTTTGGTGACTTTAATTTAATATTAAAGTGTGGTGACTTTAATTAAATATTAAAGTGGGTCCCAACTTTTTATTGTGTTAGGTCCAAGTGAGCCAAAAATCATTGGGTTTTGAATAAGAAATTGCCAAGAAATTGCCTCATGATATTAGATTTATGAATAGGATTTTAAAGAGTATTTAAATCCTTTTTCTTGGCTAAAGGGTGTGAATCCTTTGGGCATCCAAACTTTCATATTTTTGGAAAGGGGTTATGGATGCTTGGTGTTTTAATGACTAGCCTTAAAGGCTGGAGGCTCTTCTTCTCTCCCCTTTACATGTATAAATTGAGACCCTCCTATCAAGTTTCAATATAGAAATTTTTTACTTCCATTTTACAAGTCAGTTTGCCAGAAAGTTCCTACATTGAGAGAGTGCTGCCACTATTCTTGTTCGTTAAGTTAGACAAAAAGTGCTTCTACCGTAGCTGGTTTTGACCGTCGTATCCTAGGAAACAGACGTCAGGTTTCCTCAAGCACTCGACCCGTGAGGCGGCGAAATCTGTTTTAAGGAAACTGCTTCTGTGTAGGCTTCGGTTTCGTCTCTTTACCCTTTTATTGTTTTGTGTATTTCTGTTGAAATTTAATTGTAATTATCAGCATATGTTCTTGGTATATAATTTGATTTCTTCATAAATCTATTTATTTAATTTCACAATTTGAACAACACGAACAACCTGTCACAAAAAGAAGAGATTCCGGCAGTAGTTCATCCACCCGGGGGCACTCCGACGATCAAGTCAGTTATCTCTCAAAGATAGCAAAAGTGCTTAACTCACTATTCGGAGCATAAAAAGCATACCTTAGGCTCATGAGGGTGCCTCTCTTTTATACCCAACACAAACCTTCTCTGAATAGAAGCCTAGCTTCAATGGACTTAGGATTACTACTAATCTTGGACTCCCAGTAGGATTAGGATAAACTCTCTAAGAGTCTTATCTTTACCCAAACTGAAGTCCTCTCTCATTCTAGGACTCTTGTCCCTTATCCACTTATCCCAGATTCTGGTATTTTCGCAGATAACCTCGGCCTAGCTGAGATGATCTCAGCGTCATGACCAGGACATGTGGCACCTCAGCTGGCACTTCGGTGACACCTCGGTCACGTGTTGTCATTCAAAAATTATGTCCCCACAGGCTTCATATAACGAACACAATGGAGCAATTGATATGTTAATTGAATTTGAAAATTGTAAAATTAATAACAATCAGTTTGTTTTGTTTGAGTTTTCTGGATTAAGTTTTTTGAAAACTGAATTTTTTTGTTTTCGTATTCTTTTGTTTTTAGTGAATATTTTTTAAATTTTAAATATTTTTTTACTTTTTTAGATGCACCTTAGTTAGATGTATCTAAAAAGTAAAAAATTTGTGAAAAAATATTTTAAAAAATTAATAAATACATAAAAATACAAAAAATGTACTGAATTCTTGTATTTTTTTATATTTTTGGTATTTAGTGAATTTTTAAAAAAAAAATTATAATTTTTTTTTACTTTTTAGGTGTATTTATGTTAGGTGTGTCTAAAAAGTTAAAAAATTGCTTAAAATATTTAAAAAATTCAATAAAAACAAAAAAACACGAAAAATAAGAATGTAAAATTTTTTGAAAAGTATTTTCTAAAAAATAAAAACAAACAAGCTGAATAATAATTTAAGCCGAATTTTTTGGAAAATCATCAAATGTCATTCTCGTCCCAAATCTAATGCGTGTTAAACTCGCCTTTCTCATCCCCTACCTTGACTTGGTTCAAGACATACCATCTTTGTCCCAATTAAACAATAAAAACTCATTTTGAAAACATTTTTTTACAATGATTTTACAAAATTTTAAACCTTTTTATAATATTTTTAAAATTGATTTTCTTATCATAATCCTAATATTATACTTAATTAGGCCAAGTTTGGCATACTTCAAATAATCAATCTTTTTATCTTTTTATCTTTTTTCCATCACATCATCTCTCTACTTTTCTGCGCATCTTTTCGTAAAAAGACAAAAAATACACTTATTTAGGTCATTCCAAACAACCCCATTACTTGCCAAAAACTTAAGAAAAATGCTAGATATCCTAATAAAATTATCAATTTTTACCAAACACTCATATGGGTGTGGTACCCATACGAGTGTGGGAACTATATAAGTGTGGACTCCACATTTGAGTATTTGGTAAAAAAAAAATTAGTAATTTTGTTGAGATCCCTAGCATTGTTCAAAACTTAAATTGTATACCTTTCTGGAAAAATTGTAATTCAGTGGATCCTCTCAAAATAATTGCAAATTAGTGGAATACTTTATCAATTTTAATAATTAAAGTGATAAAATTTTGGGAGCTTTTTTGATAAATCCATTTTCTAAGAGCTTTATTCCATCCAACCCATATTCTTTTTGACTATTCCATTAGGTCCAATTTGAGATAAGAAGACCAAAATACCCTTTTCATCTACTTATGTTCCATTTAGTTCACATTATTTTCTTATATTTCAATAAGTCCTATGGGTGACATAATTACCAAAATACCCTTAATGTGAATGTTCACACCGTCAACGTAAATGTTCATATCGTCAATGTGTAGGGGCCCGGCCCATGTCGATCCTCGTGGGTGCCCGGAAAAATTCGAGTCAGGCCGGGCCGGCCCACAGGCCAAAAAAATAGGCCCGGCTCGGCCTATTGATAATATGAATATTCACATTGACAAGTTAACATTCACATTGATAGGAGTGTAAAATTGGCCTGCGGCCCGTGGGCGGCCCGAAACGAGCCCGCCGCCGGGGGCGGGCCCGGACCGGCCCGTTCACAATGTGAATATTCACATTGACATATTCACATTAACAATAACAATGACAAGAGTGTAAAATTGGCCCATGACCCGTGGGCAGCCCAAAGCCCGGGCCCGGGTCGGGGCGGGCCCGGCCCGTTGACAATGTGAATATTCACATTGATATGTTAACATTCACATTGATAGGAGCGTAAAATTAGCCCGCGGCCTGTGGCCGGCCCGAGACCCGCCCGCGACTCGTGGGCTGCCCTGGGCGGGCCCGACCCGACCCATTGATAATGTGAATATTCACATTGACATGTTAACATTCACATTGATAAGAGTATAAAATTAGCCAACGCCCCGTGGCTGCTCGAAACTAGCCCACGGCCGGTGGGCGGCTCGGGGTGGGCCCGGCCCGGCCTGTTGACAATGTGAATATTCACATTGACATGTTAACATTCACATTGATAAGAGTGTAAAATTGATTCGCGTCCCATGGGCGGCACAAAGCCCGTGGGCGGCGCGGGGTGAGCCCGGTCCGGCCCGTTGACAATGTGAATATTCACATTGACATATTAACATTCACATTGATAGGAGTGTAAAATTGGCCCGTGGCCCGTGGGCGGCCTGAAACCCGCCCGCTGCCCAGGGCGGGCCCGGCCCGGCTTGTTAACAATGTGAATATTCACATTGACATATTAATATTAACATTGATAAGAGTGTAAAATTGGCCCGTGACCCATGAGCAGCCCGAAGCCTGGCCCCGGGCCGGGGCGGGCCCGGCCCGTTGACAACGTGAATATTCACATTGACATATTAACATTCATATTGATAAGAGTGTAACATTAGCCCGTGCCCCATGGCTGCTCGAAATACGCCCACGGCCCGTGGGCGGCCCGAGGCGGGCCCGGCCCGGCCTGTTGACAATGTGAATATTCACATTGACATGTTAACATTCACATTGATAAGAGTGTAAAATTGACTCGCGTCCCACGGGCGGCCCAGGTTTGGGTCCGGGCCTACCCCGGGCCGCAGGCGAGCTTCGGGCAGCGGACAAATTTTACACTCCTATCAATGTTAATGTTAGCATGTCAATGTGAATATTCACATTGTCACGGGTCGGGCCAAGCCCGCCTTGGGCTGCGATCAGGCTTCGAGCCGCCCACGGGCTGCGGGCCAATTTTACACTCCTATCAATGTGAATGTTAACATGTCAATGTGAATATTCACATTGCCAACGAGCCGGGCCCGCCCCGGCCTGAGGTCAGGCTTCGGGCTGCACACGGGTCACGAGCCAATTGTACACACTTATCAATGTGAATGTTAACATGTCAATGTGAATATTCACATTGTCAACAGGCCGGGCCGGGCCCGCCCCGGGCCACCCACGTGCCGTGGGCGGGTTTTGGACAGCCACGAGACGCGGGCTAATTTTACACTCCTATCAATGTGCATGTTAACATGTCAATATGAATATTCACATTGTCACGAGTCGGGCCAAGCCCGCCTCGGGCTGCGGTCGGGCTTCGGGCCGCCCACGGGTTGCGGGCCAATTTTACACTCTTATCAATGTGAATGTTAACATGTCAATGTGAATATTCACATTGTCAACAGGCCGGGCCGAGCAGCGGGTGGGCTTTTGACCGTCCATGGGCCGCGGGCCAATTTTATACTCTTATCAATGTGAATGTTAACATGTCAATGTGAATATTCACATTGTCAACGGGCCGGACCGGGCCCGCCCCGGGCCGCCCATGGGCCGCGGGCGGGTTTCGCGCCACCACGGGACGGGGGCCAATTTTACACTCCTATTAATGTGAATGTTAACATGTCAATGTGAATATTCACATTGTCAATGGGCCGGGCTGGGTCGGGCCGCCCTGAATTGCTATCCAGTCTTATACTCTTATCAATGTGAATGTTAACATGTCAATGTGAACATTCACATTGTCAACAGGCAGGGCCAGACCCGCCCACGGCCCGTGGGCGGGTTTCGAGCAGCCATAAGGTGCGGGCTAATTTTACACTCCTATCAATGTGAATGTTAACATGTCAATGTGAATATTCACATTGTCAACGGGCCGGGCCGGGCCCGCCCCGGGCTGCGGGCGGGCTTTTGGCCGCCCATGGACCGCAGCTCAATTTTATACTCTTATCAATGTGAATGTTAACATGTCAATGTGAATATTTACATTGTCAATGGGCCGGACCGGGCCGGCCCCGGGTCGCCCATGGGCCACGGGCGAGTTTCGCGCCGTCACGGGACGGGGGCCAATTTTACACTCTTATTAATGTGAATGTTAACATGTCAATGTGAATATTCACATTGTCAACGGGCCGGGCCGGGTCGAGCCCGCCCTGGGCTGCTGTCCAGTTTTATACTCTTATCAATGTGTGGGCTGCTGTCCAGTTTTATACTCTTATCAATGTGAATGTTAACATGTCAATGTGAACATTCACATTGTCAACAGGCTGGGCCGGGCCCGCCCACGGGCCGTGGGCGGGTTTTGGGCAGCCACGAGGCGTGGGCTAATTTTATACTCCTATCAATGTGAATGTTAACATGTCAATGTGAATATTCACATTGTCAACGGGTCGGGCCGGGTCCGTCCTGGGCCGCGGGCGGACTTTTGGCCGCCCATGGGCCGCGGCCAAATTTTATGCTCTTATCAATGTGAATGTTAACATGTCAATGTGAATATTCACATTGTCGACGGGCCGGACCGGGACCGCCCCGGGCCGGCCATGGGTCGCGGGCGGGTTTCGCGCCGCCACGGGACGGGGGTCAATTTTACACTTCTATTAATGTGAATGTTAACATGTCAATGTGAATATTCACATTGTCAACGAGCCGGGCCCGCCCCGGCTCGCGGCCGGGTTTCGGGCCGCCCACGGGCCAATTTTACATTCCTACCAATGTGAATTTTAAAATGTGAATGTTCACATCATTAAATTGCTAATCGTTCAAAAAATATTTATAAGGGTATCAAAATTAAATATAAGGGCATAAGTGTCCAAGAAAATAGTGTAAATCATGAAAATGGACTTTATGGAATAAAACTATACATACATGGGACTAAATGGGTTAAAAAATTCCTTCATGGACTTCTTGGATTAAAACACTTCTAAATTGGACTTCTCAATAAAAATCCCTAAAATTTTTCATAAATTTGCAATTATTTTGAAAACACTCCACTTATTTGCAATTTCTCCTGCCTTTTTTGTGAAAACAAGGCCAAAAAAAACCTAGTTAGAGGTTGTCTATAGATATATATATATATATATATATGTATGCAAGAAAACCTAAACCAATCCAATAGAGGCTACTAAGATGAGAGGCAAAGGCATCAACATAGAAGGAGACGAAGATGAAGACAAAGATGGAGTCTCAAAAATTCCATTGATGAAATCAGCGATAAGCGATTTTACCAGAGTTTTGGTATGAATCTACAAATCATTCTCTCTCTCTTTCATATGTATTTTTTTTTAATTTGCTTGTTTGTTTTTTGTTTCTTGTGATTAAATTTGATTTTTTTTTTTTTTTGGTGGCTAAAACTCAATTAGATAATGCCAAAGCAATATCACCCAACGATGAAGAGAACATGATTGAGGGTTTGATTAGGGTTTCTCCGAGCCAACAGTTGTTGACTAAGAACCCAGATCAACACACATCTGATGATCTTGAAGTGGTGGGGATTTGGTTTGGCTCCTCAGCCCATCCATGAAACTGCTGTACCCCAAGCTGGTAATTCTATGTGCCTTAAAATAAATTATTTCCTTCACATATATATATATTTTATGACTGAGTTTCTAGACCAATTTATACATACCTCGACTAATTTCGAGATTCATACCCTTCACGTGGATCTGATAAATCTCAAACAGAACCCGTAGAGTAACTCTAAAGAATTGATAGCACCTATTGAGATGTCTTCGTGTATGTTTTATATAATTTTTTTGTTGGTATGATTCCTTTGTTTTCAAGATTTTTTCATGTATGTTTCAATGGATTCTCAGCCATCAGACGTTAATAATTTTGTAGTTTAAAGTTTTCACCATATGTTATAGTTAGGAGATGAACAAAGAGACACAAATTTTGTGATAGAAGCACGACAGAGGATCTTTTGTCCAGATATGAAAATTCTCATTTTTAAATACTCGCAATAGTTAAATTATATGTAAAGTTATATCTCAAAATTTTGACGAAATGAATTTTGCACGAAAACTTTTATATCAAAATATTTACGACTGTTGGATTATATCTTAAAATTTTGAGATAATGTGTTTAAACAAACGAAAAGAGAATCATTTATCATTTACCTTATGGGACACATACATTGAATTTGATTATATATATATTTGAATTGGTACTTTTCTTTTTTATATTTTCAAAATGCCATCACGTAACTACTCAGATCAGATTTTATAAGAGAAAATTGGTAATAAATTTAATCTAAAGAGAATATAAATCATTAGATTCAGTAAATATTTTTTATTGGTGATGTCACGACCCAACCCCAAGGGCTTAAGGTTGGAATTGCAACCTACTAACTTATTCTATTTGTAGCAAATTAAACTGCGCAAGTGAAAATAAAAATAATTAAACAGGAAATTACTCCATTTTACTATTTTAATAAAAGAAAATGCATCTATAGGGCTTTTATAATTTTATTATTCAGTGACCGGCCTCGAGTAAAAACAAAACAAAACAAAAAAAAAGACAAAATAGTGGTTCAACATCAATCCTCGTGCGGGTTCCATTACGTGAGGTTATGGGTTTCCCCTACATCTCGTCACCTAAAAAGATAACAGCTATAAGCACATAACAGAGTGAGAAATATTATACCAAGAGTATAGAGAATACAAAATAACCATGGATAATTAGTTAGGTCAAAACATTTACATAACGCAATTTGGTAAATAAATCATTTAAGTGGCAGAAACTGAAATACAATAATTATATAAATAAATAGCGATAACCACGGTACAAAACAGAACAAAGGTCATAGAAGTGACAATCAGAACAGAGGTCAATGGATTCATGACAAACAGAGGACCACAAAGTAACCAAACAGAGGCCAATGGTTATTTAAGTCCCCCAAAGCATAGGATGGTGGTACTTACAAAACATAATTGTTTATAAGGTCATAGTCAAATATTCTTTAAAATTTAAATAAACATATCCATGAATTTCATTTTAAACAAATAGAGTTCAGAAATTAATCCACGTAACTAAAATATTAATATAATTTATAAAATATAACTTGTATTAATATAACTCTTAAAATATAATTTGTATAAAATAAATTGTGATAAGTCAAAACATACGTAAAATATATTGTGGTGACTCAAGGTATAATATAACTCACCTTAATATTGACCCTTACTATTTCCTTTGATTTTTCGGTCTTTCCCTTACTCACTTTTCTGCCGAAGCCCTTTTTTTCTTTTCTTTTTTTCTGCTTGTACCAACATCACAGCCCCTCCTATTTATATACTAAGTTGGGTGATGACTCGTCATTTACTTAATGACCCTGAGCGATGACTCACCATTTCTAGATGTACAAATGGCTCCACCTCACTACCTTAGTAATATTTGCAAATCCTTTCATTTAATAACAAATCTTGAAATAGATTTTTACTTGATTTGTTTAATTAATTCTATACCTTCCAATCTTTTTACACTAATTAGTGATTAATATAGCCCCCAAATAATTCTCTTCATCACATATTTGATAATCACAATAGTAAATTAATTTACATAGTACGTATAGCTTAGCTATTTTATTATTATTGTTATTATTATTAATTTATTTATTTATTAAATAATATATTATCACATACAACCATAATTATATATAATTATAGATATTTATGTGATATTTAATTAAACACTTAGGGTGTCACAGGTGAGAGATCACTCTTTATGAAATAGTTTAGTGAAAATTCCTTTTGTTAGTTTTGGAAGACATTTTATTTTCAATTTTATCCCTTAATTTATCTATTGACTTTCTTTAACTATCTGTTTAAATTTATATCTATTTGTTCAATTTATTTACCCTATCTATTCAAATTTATTTTCTTTCTATTCAAATTTATATATATATATATATATGTTAAATTTTTTTGACTATCACTCTCTCTCTCTCCCTACAAACCACTATCTATTTTATCTGTTAATTTTTTTTTAACCTTTTTTTTTTCCTTATCTGTTCAGATATGAGACATCTCTCACTATCTGTCAAGATTTATTTTAATTTTTTTAAACTAATATGTTCAAACACAACATGAGAAAATGAAAAAGCAAAAGATTGAATAAAATTAGAACAATGTCATGGTTTGATCTTCTTTGACATCTGATTAAATGATTCCTCAAATGTGATGTCCCACTGGTACTAGAACCATTGGGTCTCTTTTTTCAATGCCTACAAACAGCCACATAAGCATCACCGTTTTTAACCCCATCAAAATCATACCATAAGATTTCAATCTACACATATATATGTTTCTGAGATTTGAATCCATATATATATATATATATATAAATTGATCAAGATCAAGATCTGATAGCGTAATGATTATTCTGGTGAAACCCTTGCTTCAAAGGCTTGCCAACTACCATGGAGGCTTAGTCGGAGTGATGGAATCAGGCGGCGATGGTCACACCAAAGCCGCTGATGTGACTGGACCGAATGAGGGACCGGTTCAGGGGTTGCGGCAGCAGAAGAGGAGGAGGAGGTGGTGGGTATGGATTTAATGACGGTGGAAGGGGAAACGGTCGGAGTGAACACAGTGGTGTTGGAGGTAGTTACGGCCGCAATGATGGCGGTTATTGAGGAGGTGCTTAGATCTGTGTGGTGGTGATGGTGTCGGTGGAGGAGATCAAGCTGTGGTTGACAGAGAGGAGCGGTGAGAAATGGTGAGTAATTTGATCATTTTGTGATAACTTATCTTTATGAACAAATTATTTTACAGTATGAACTTTTATAAAAAAAAAAAATTAAATTAAATTTTTAGGTCGAATGCCCATTTTATAACTTCTTTAACTCGATATTTGTAAATTGTTATTGAAAAATCTAGAAATTTCCTAAATATTGATTTGTGATTATGTAACAATTTTAAGCAGTATGTAACAATCCCAATCAAACAATCAAGACAAAACAACACAACGATTTTACGTGAAAAAATCACAATTGAACACCTCCAATTGTGATAAAAAAAAATCACGGGCAACAGCCACAAAACAATCCACTAAGAAGATATAAAGGAATTACACAGGTATACTCTCAATTACCTAGCGAATCCACGTCTAATTGAACCAACCTCTATGTGCCTCTTCCAACCCGTCTTCACCTCGGAATTGTCTTTACGATGAGCCATCCCGGAATCCACCAAAGCTTCAGGCTCGAATTCTTCAGAATCCACCGAAGAACAACTCTCTCTTTTGTAGAACAAACAAAACCTTTGATGTACTCTCTTTAAACCATGAGTTGAATACTCAATAAAACATCAAAGAAAACTAATAAAATATCCCCAGGTATAAACCTTAAGAACCAAAAAGAAGATCTGGAGGAATTGTGGAGTCGTCTAGTTTTTGGGAGAAAGCCAACTACTTATAGAAAACCAAAAGTAATCCTAGATTTAGAAGAAAATCCAATCCTTATTGAAATCCAGAAAACTGTGTTCACGCGGTCCGCTCGAGCGCCCAACCGCCCGCTCGAGCGTCTTCAGCAAAATATGCGCGTGATATAACAGAGGTCCGCTCGAGCGCTAGAGAACCCGCTCGAGCGCGAAATCACACATCTCAGTACTTTTACAGACAACCAAAACTGCTGGAACCAGGAATTCTCCGCTCGAGCGGGAAAGTGTCCGCTCGAGCGGACAGGTAACTTGGAATGCATTTTTGCATTTTGCTTCGGGGGCGCTGCCCCTCGACCCCGCCGTGGCGCTGCCCCGGACCCGCCAAGGGGCGCTGCCCCCTCGACCCCCGCGAGCTGACCGGGCAGCTCGATCCCTATCATAATCAGCGAAGTGGCAATCTTGAAAGCATTAGCATCACAAACTTCTCTGAAAGGCACAATTCAGGTTGGATTTGCATCTAAACACTCATAGTCTCACTGAAATAAAAGTGCAAAAATAAATACAATTGAAAAAAATTTTGTCAAACAGGATTGCCAAGAATAAAACCTAACTGTTATGAATAGGTCCAAGTCAGAAGCTAGGAAAGTCCAATGGCACTACTTGAACCAGTGGCATCCAAATACCTCTACATGAAGTCTGTCAGTTTAAAAGGGATGAGGAATTGGCTTGGGCACATTATTTGCTGTGGAGATAAAGACTAAGGATTTCAATTGCGGACAAAATTCTATTGGGAAAAGGGATAGCAAGAAAAGGTGTACTAGATCATGAGAGAGAAATGCATTTTGAAATTTCTTCTCCCCAAAATTTGCGTTTTCTAGTATCTAATCCTCTCTTAGAGTATTCATAGTAGATGTTGGGTTGAAAATGTTTGTTAAAATGTTATTATATGATAAAAAGTGTTACTTTATTTTGTGTATTTAAAATTTGTTAAATTAATGAGTGTATGCTCCTTTGGAGAAAGAAATGCATTTTGAAATTTTATGTACTCAAAATTTGTGTTTTCTTGTATCTAATACTATCTTAAATTATTCACAGTGGATGATGTGTTAAAAATATTTGTTAGTGTGTTATTAAGAAAAAAATCAATTCATTCTTTTGATTTTTTTTTTTATGATTTTTTCGTAAAGCCAATAGTTACTAAAAAAAAAAAGTGTTAATTCTCAAATCAACCCAAATGTATATGAGATTCACTTAAATGTGTATAAATATGCATGTGGTTACAAAATTTAGAAAGTATAGTAGGCTTAGCTCATAGCATCTTTAATGGCGGGTTATGACTCTTCTCTATATTACTATTTTTGGTACTCTTCCATTCTCTATTTTTTGAGTTCCATCCCAAGTCCATAATAATAATTTGAATTGTTCATTTTGTAAATCTCGTTGTGAATATCATCTATGCAAAAAATCAACTTTATTGAATATGAATGAATAGATGAATAAATTATATTTTGTTTTATAAAATAAATTATTTAAATCTAAATTCATTGTTTTCATCTATTTTTAAAAATATAATATAATTTATTTATATATCTAGTAATATTTAATGAAATTAATTTTTTATAAACTAAACTTATTAGTTGAACGTTTTAAATCATTATTATATATTAAGAATAAAATCCATAAAATAAAATGTAAAAGAGTGTAGAGAATAAGGTATAGAGAAAGCCATTTCTTTCCCTCGTTTCTTTGTCAGTGTTAACCCATGCCCTCCTCTCTCTCTCTCTCTCTCTCTCTCTCTCTCTCTTCTTTGTCAAATGTTAGAAAGATTGTCAAACTGATGCTTGAAAAGTTGGTAAAAAAAAAAAATTAACTTTTTTGTGATTTATTATTTTTTTTATAAAAAAATAAAGAAATAATGTAACTTTAAAAAAATTAAAAAATCAAAAAAACTAACAATAACTTTTTAATATAAGTTGCTAAAACGCCCCAAAGTTAACACAAACTCTACCCATCAAAGCCTTTTTCTCGCTTCTTTAAATAATGGTTATGCAATACTGACAAATATATTAAACACTTCCAATGAAGACCAAAAAAAAAAAACAAAAGAAAAACCTATCGCTTGCTAGCTAAGTTGCAGTTTGATAAAATTTTAAATTTAAAATTTAAAATTAAATATTAAATTTATTAAGTTAAAAAGTTATTTGATAAAAATTTAAGTGATAAACTAAAAATAAATTGTTTGACATGTATAAGATTAAATTTAAAATTTATTATTTTTAAATTATATATTTTAATTTTTATATTGTAATGGTAGTGATAGTTCTAGTAGTGGTGGTGGTGGTGGTGATAGCGGTGGCGATGGTGGTGGCAATGGTAATGGTAGTGGTAGCGATAGTGATCGTTGTGGTGGTCGTGGTGGCGGTGGTGGAGGCATGATGATGATGGTACTGAGTTTATTATAGTGTATACTGATATTTATATTTAGTATTTATAAATTCAATCAGAATTAAGTAAATTTTATATGATTTAAAAAAAATTAAGTTTTAACCTACATTTTAAGTGGCATTTAAATTTTGAAGTGATATCAATTGTGATTATCAAACGGACTTAATTGATTATCACTTAATACATTCAGTTTTAAGTGCTAAATCATATTATCAAACACCTCCTAAGGTGCTGTTTGATAAAGCTAAAAATTAAGTAATTGAAAATTGAATGTTGAATTTTTTAAGCTAAAAATTTGTTTGATAAAAAGTTTAAAAGCTTAACTAAAAATAAATTGTTTGATATGTATAAGATTAAATTTGAAAATTATTATTTTCAAATTGTATATTTTAATTTTTATATTGTGATGGTAGTAGTAGTGGTGGTGGTATGATGGTAATGGTAGTGGTTGTGGCGGCGACGGGCATGGTGGTGATGGTAACGGTAGAGGTAGTGGTGGCGGTGGCATGATGGTGGTGGTTGTGGTTGTGGTGGTGGTGGTGGTGGTGGCGGTGGCAGTGATAGTGATGGCGCTGGTAGTGGCGATGACTTGATAATGGTAGTAGTGATGGTGGTGATAGAAACGGCGATGGTGGTGATGATAGTGGTAGTGATGGTGATGGTGGTAATAGTATCTGTAACGCCTCTTGTTCCATGAAATGGATGATTGAATTGGTTATACTTTTAAACAAATGCATGGCATGAGAATTTCGAAATAAGAAAATCTATGATTTTTGGCATTGGCATCTCATATGCATTACATCTCATGATATTGTTAAACTGCGTGCACTTTATTTAGATTATCTATGCTGGGCTTTATGCTCATCCCATAGTGGAAACCATTTTCAAGTAATTGCGATGTGTCTTTGCCGAAGTAAAGGCGATGACGAACCTTTAGAGCACGAAGCTCGATTTTTATTTGTTTTCTTTTTGTAAGCCAAGGGCTATTCGTGTTTGGGTGTGAACACCATTTTTGTGTAACCGGGCAAGGCCTTGGAATTTGTAGCCAATAAGGCATTATTTGGTACTTGGCTTGCTTTAAATTTTTGTCATCATATGCTATAGATTCATATTTCAGAAATAGAGAATGTATGAATGCATGTGATTTCTTTTATGATTCTTACTAGAAAGTCATGAATAGAAAAGAAGGGGGTTTTCGGTCCATACATTAATGAATGTAGTAGTTATTATTCTCTCTCTCATTTTAATGATGGAATAATTGAGAATTATTAGGCTTATCGAATGTATATATTTTTGGGGCGTTACAACTTGGTATCAGAGCTACCGGGTTTGAATACTTAGGGCTCGTGGGAAGTGATTTTTACCATAATGGGTTCATTTCGCTAGTTAGAAATGTTGTTTATCTTATGTGCTATATGATAACATGTTTATGTGACTATGTGAGTATAGGGTTAAACTTCTGAGATGTGATTTGCGTCCATGAAATTCTTTAAAGTCCTTTTAGAAAAGCACCTGATCAATGCTATTTCTATTTGGAAGTCTTTGAATGTTTATGGGACAAGCCAATATCTCGGAGGGTTAACTCGTATGTGCTCTGTGTGACTATATGCTTATATGGTTTGTCTTATGTGATGTAGATACATGTGTAGGTTTATGCTAATCCGTATGCGGCGTGTGAGAACTAGTGTGGAGTACTTACTTCTGAGCTTAATTCTGTCTCTTATATAAGATGTTACAAAGCGGAGAGGCCGTAATAGAGGCACTCGGGATGCCCAGGGTGTTCTCATGTATGAGGATACCTTTTTCCCAAGAAAAAGGTGTAAGCTAGAGTAATGTGGTCGGGATGATCGGTCAAGGTGTTATGGAATTAGCATTGAAGCGTAGGTTAACCGATTTGTATGATTGTAGGTGTAAATGTGACCTTAAAATACTAGAGATTGTGTTGCGTAGCAACTGGTTTGTTGTTATGAGGAGTTAATTATTTTTTTCAATTTTATATCAAGTTTGTGGAAGTGGACTAGGTAAAAAATCTTAGAAGTAGAATGAGTTAGAGATTAACCTTATTGTAATAGTATGATTTGGTTGTGACTTTAATGATGATTAAAGTAATCTGAGATAATATGCTTTGGATGGTTGACATTAGAGCACGTAAAACTAGTTCTAATTTTTCTTGGGATAGATGAAGTTAGTTATAGTTAGGTTGTTTCACTTGCTTGATGGACTACCTGTGAGGTTAGTGATGGGCCTTAGGCCAATTATTTTGTATGTGTTTGGGAATAAACGTGGTCTTAACATGATAGAAATTATAGCATGTAGTAAGAAATGTGTTTCTTAGAGAGTTTGTTTTATTCATAATTTTGCTGCAAATCCTAAGAGGGCAAGTGAGATAAACAATTTTGAGATAGGTTGGAATGAGATCAAATTTGATTTGGGTTGTGCCATTTGATGGGATTTTTAGTAGTAACAATATTGACTTGTGAGTCGATATTTTAGAATATGTAGGTGAGTTTCGAGTGCCTTCGAGATTGGTGGAGTCCATTGTCTCAGAGTTAGTTGTTGATTGTACCCAAGTACAATATATGAGTACTTAGGGATATGATGTGATTGATATCTTGGGGGTTGTGTTAGCAAAACATTATCTTTAGAGAAATTTTTTGAAATGATCTTGTGAGGATGTTGTGATTCTATGGAGATTATGATTAGATGCCTTGAGATGGTTGATGTAACTGTGATTTGAGTATTTTCATGAAAATTTATGTTTGACCCACCAAAAGTAGTTAGTGTAATTTTTATAGTTACCCTTAGCTATAAGTTAGAAATTGTGAAAACCGAAGATAGACGTGATTGTTTTGGGTTAAGTTTGGTGTGTGTCGTGACAGTGTGTTTCATGCAATTGAAATGGAGATTATTTTTGTATCTCTTGTCCTTTAGTTATAAGATTGTTTTGTATCATTAGTGTAAAAGTTGTGAATCCCTTATATTGATCCTTCGTTTTTCTTTAAGTGTGGTGAGCATTTGTGTTGTTGGTAAGTTGATTTAATATTATTATTTGGTTTAATTTGAGTGTATTTGACATTGAGGAGTTAGTGGTGGTCATAATTGAGGGGTATTTAGTTTTGCTTGATAAAGGATGATCTTTTATTTTGATTTTATTCCGTCGTGTTTGTGGTGATAGTATCTCAGAAGAAGTTATTCAACGGACCCCTCGTTAGGGAATAAATTGATATAAAGTATTTTTGTTATTTTGGTTAGTCTTGCAAATTGTTATGGAATGACTATTGTTGGCTTAGAAAATTCTTAGAGTGAACATGTGGCATTGTAGCAAGTGGTAGTACCTTTTTAGAGTTGTGCAAGGGTTGGTTTGATATGGTAATTGGTGTTGTTGTTTGTGACATGAGCAGGTATAAGGATTTGATTTTATTTTCTTTGTACTTTAGTAAGCCATGGTGGATTATTTCTCGTGTTAAATTGTTTATTTTTCAAGTGTAGAGCAGATTTCTTAGTGATTGGATTGAAGAACTAAAAAGATTATCTTAGTTAGAATTCTGAATTAGAGGTGTGTAATTATTTCTTTTGAAGAGAGATGTACGTTGAATTTGTTTGGGGAGATTTTATTGCCATTTGATGTTAATCTATTTATTAACGATTCGAAAATTTGAGGATCGTTTTAGTGTTAATTTTTACAAGTATTTCATGGTGATTGGTTCGGGATACTTCTAGGGTGAGAAAGAGAATATTCTATTAACTGACCTCATGAGAGAGAATATTCTCGATAAATGAGTTCGTGTTGTAGAGTTGTTGAATTTGGATTTGATCTTGGGAATTATCATAATATTAATGTGATGTGGAGTCATGTTGCAACTTGTGAGTTAGTGTCATGGCATTGAAACAAGGAATGAGACTGGCTTTGATTTAACGTTTCGATTAGGAGTACGTTAATATGGATAGAAAGTATGCCTGGTCGCAATGAGTTTTATGTGGATTTAAAAGAGTATTGTGGTAGTTTTTGGATAAATTACATATGGGAGTGAGATCATTTTGATGGATATGAACATGTTGCATGGATTGTTAGTCAATTGTTTGAGTGTAATGTACGGTAAACGATTGTGTAGGATAGAGTGGATATGTAGGGCTAATGTAGAGATTTCTTTGTTGGGCAACAGATGTTATGCCTTGGAGTTCTCAAGTAGTATGTTTGGTGTGGTTGTACTATATTTGGTGAGTGTAGGTGTTTCTTATTGTTCGAGGTGGAGCAGTTGGGGCTAAGGTGATTTATGAATTTCGCTTTGTGTGAAGTAATTCAGAAAAGAATATGATTGTGTTAGAAGATGAATGGAGGTTCTTACGAAATGAAACATTTCGAGTTAAGATTTGTGTTAGTTTAGATTCAAATTGGGTAGTTGAGTGCAGATTCGTCTTAATATTGAGATGCGTTAATTGCCATGGGACGGTTGGAGTCTCAAGATATATCATTGAATTATGCGTTTGAAGGGAGGGTGTCCTCATCGGTTAGACCTCAAGATAACCACTTTGGATTGGTTTTAAGCACATTGTTGCACTAGATGATGGAAAGGATTACTTGGTTTGTCAGTGGTGAGTCATCATTAACGGTATATAGTGTCCAGATGTTTTTTTTTTTTTTTTCTAATTACTCCTTGAGATAGTTGAATTTGTTTGTTGACGAGATCTATCGAGGCACTTGTGTGGAGTGAACAAATTTGTGGTTGTGTTTGGCGTGTTCAGGTGAGATTGTGAGTACAGTTATATTCCAATTGCAAGTTTGAAAAATTTTAGTTGACCCCTTACACTACAACATTTTCTTAGTTTAGTGACATTTGAAAGTGCCACAAAACTATTCTTCTAATGACATTTTTTGGTCTTGTGGCATTTTGAACAAGTGTCACTTCTATCGGTGCCACGGTAGATACGAGTGCTACGGTAAACACTTGCAAGCGCCACTGCACCATCATGGCTGAAAACTTTCAATGACATTTTAATGTCATGGTAGATATTATTTGTGGCATTATCAAGCGCCATTAAAAAAAGAGTTAGTGACACTTGTAAGTGTCATTACACCATCAAGACTAAAACCTTTCAGTGACACTTTAATGTCATGGTAGGCACTATTCGTGACGCTATCAAGTGCCATTCATGACGATAATTCGTTGTAGAACAATTTGATCCGCTCTTGCGGAGACTCGAACCGCCAACCTTCCGCACCATAAACCTTATACACCACACTCTTCCCACTACACCTCTATAGCACCACATGATTATATATGCAACATATATTATTTATATAGTACATACATCCATATTAATATAAAAGTATATGTATAAACATAATTATTTTATTGAACATAATTTATGTAAAATAAACTATTTACTACCAAAATAAAAAAAAAAAATACCACTTTTGGCTACTAAATTATTTTTTAGTTGCTAAAAAACTTAACTTTTGTCGACCAAAATCGGATTTGGTCGCCGAAGATGCACTTTCAGCTACCAAAATTTTGGTCACCAAAAAATTTTATTCCCGCCTTAGGATTTTAGTTCTCCCGCGCTAAAAATGACCACTTTTGGCAACTAAACTTATTTTTTAGTCACTAATTGTAGACTTTGGGCTACTAAAATTTTTTTTGGCACCAAAAAGCTTTACTTTTGGCTACAAAAATTTTTTTAGTCGGTAAAACCCATATAATCAGCGACCAAACTTATTTTTAGTCGCCAATTGTAGACTTTTGGCTACTAAATTTTTTTAGTCGCCAAAAAGCTTTACTTTGGGCTACTAAAAATTTTTTAGTCCCTAAAACCCATATAATCAGCGACCAAACTTAGTTTTAGTCGCCAATTGTAGACTTTTGGCTACCAAAATTGTTTAGCTGCCAAAAAGCTTTACTTTTGGCAACTAATGTTGTTTTGGTCGCTGAAAGCTATACTTTCAGCGACCAAATTTTTTTGGTCAGGAAATTTAGTCGCCGAATATGCTTTTTCCTGTAGTGTATATTGAGTTTAATTCATTTATTTTTAATCATTTACTGCATTTTAAAAATTTAGAAAATATATTGACATTTTTTGTTTTTTCAAAAATGTCATTATAAGCTTGGAAAGTTTTTGGCTTAGTGGCATTTTTCAAAATGCTATAAAATATTTGTTTATGACACTTTTCACCTAAGTGCCATAAAAAGTAATTTGCACCTACCTAGTGTCCTGACATTTTTTAAAAAATGCCATTGCAACTAAAGTTTAGTGGCATCTGTTGGTAAATGTCACGAACATAATTTTTTATGTCATTATTTTATAAAATGTCATAAAATTGATGTGACATTTCTTTATTGAAATGCCACTAGAGCCTTATATGTTTTGTGGTTCTGTGGCATTTTTTTAAAACATTTAATGCCAATTTTTATTTTTGTGGCATTTTCTAAAAACATGCTACTAGTGTAGTGTCACTAAAGTGTAAATTTGTTGTAGTGACATTTTTGTTGTAGTGAAGTGACACTTTTTTTAATTGAAATGCCACTAGAGCCTTGTATGTTTGTGGCTCTATGACATTTTTCTAAAAAATGCCACCAAATATTCTTTTTGTGACATTTTTTAAGAACATGCCACTAGTATGGTGTCACTAAAATATATTTTTGTTGTAGTGTTGTGACACTTGTTCATTGAAATGTCACTAGAGCCTTTTATGTTTGTCGTTTTGTGGCATTTTTCAAAAACGTGCCACTAAATATCATTTTTGTGGCATTTTCTAAAAATATGCCACTAGTGTAGTGCCACTAAAGTATGTTTTTGTTGTAGTTTTGTGACACTTGTTCATTGAAATGTCACTAGAGCCTTTTATGTTTGTCGTTTTGTGGCATTTTTCAAAAACGTGCCACTAAATATCATTTTTTGTGGCATTTTCTAAAAATATGCCACTAGTATAGTGCCACTAAAGTATGTTTTTGTTGTAATGTTATATGTTGCAAAAATCACCTATTTCTTTCTTTCCTTCCTATTACAAATTGTTGGTTAAAATTTTAGTGTGAGTTATTTTAAGTTGAAGGGTGGCTTTTATGGAATAGTGTATCTTAATATTATAGATAGTCTTAGGATTTAGTGTTGGGATATATCTCCTTATTGGAGTTTGAGACTCAATTGGTTTATTAAAAGAGTTTAATTTGGTTTGGTATTAGTTATAATATATTTTTATATATTATATCTAATTTTGTGGAGACCCAATTCAGTTTGGAAACAACTAAGGTTTTGATAAAAAAAGCCCTAGATTCACAATACATATTTTTTGGTATTGTTATGTTCATCCTAGAAAAAAGTGCGGCACCAAATTGATTTCTAGGATATATAGTGCTTCGAGTATATACTTTGTTTATTCTGCCGAAGTATTGCATGGCTGCTACAGATTGCTTTGGCTTTGTTGGGTTTGTGCTTTGAAGCATAATTTGGTTCGTTATTTTGGATCTTCTACAATTCTGGTTCGAAGATTTTGGTTCATCTATTTGGTGAGGTCTTTCCTCTTGTTTATTTGTGATTATTTGGAATTCGCCTAAGGGTGGTTTGTGAGACCATTTGTGTCTCGTTTGTAATCGTTTGAAAACTTATTTGGTTGATAATGGAATCGGATTTCGATCCCGTGGACGTACCTCACATTGAGGGAACCACGTAAAATTCTTGTGTTGCCTTTGATTTAATTTTTTCGCATTAATTTTTATTCCCATTGATTGATTTACTTGTTGGGAATCACATATTTTCCCTAAAAACTGGTATCAGAACTTACGGTTTATTTGGGTCTATTTATTTGTGTAAATCAATGGAGAGGAATGTGGGTCGTATGTCTAGCTTCAATAGAAGCAATTAGGTAACTTGGAAAACTAAAATAGAGGACCTATTATTTTGTAAAGAATTGTATGGACCCATTGAGGGTGATAGTGGCAAACCCAAGGGTATGAAAGATGATAAATGGAATAGGCTTAATCGAAAAGCCGTTGGTGTTATCCGTCAATGGAGTGATGACAGTGTGTTTCATCATGTTGCTACTGAAATTTCAGCACATGATTTATGGAAAAAATTAGAGAGTGTTTATGATAGAAAATCAACCACAAATAAAGCCTTTCTGTTTCGTAAGTTGGTTAATTTAAAATATAAAGATGGCAGCCCAATTCCAGAACATTTGAATGAAATAAAAAGTATTGTTAACCAACTTGCTTCTATGAAAATTGTTTTTGATGATGAGTTACAGGCTTTGATGCTACTTAATTCTTTGCCCGAAAGTTGGGAGACTTTGGTTGTGACCGTTAGTAATTCGGCGCCCGATGGAGTTGTCACAATGGGCCAAGTCACTAGTAGCATGTTGAATGAAGAAACTAGAAGAAAATCAGCGGGTTCCTCTCATTCAGAAGCATTTGTTATGAAAGGCTGAAGCAAAACAAGGGGGAAGAGTAAGACTCCTCATGGTCGTGATCAAAGCCGTGACAAATCAAAAGATGGTTCTTTTTCAAAGAAAGACATTGAGTGCTATTATTGCTATGAGAAAGGGCACATGAAGCGAGAATGCTGAAAGCTCAAGAACAAGGAGAAAAAGGTGTGACAAAAATGTGGATAAGAAGCAAGAAGACACAACAGCAGTTACTACCGATGATCTCATGGTCGTTTGTGAAGATGAGTGTATCAATTTTGTGGGCCAAGAGAGCAATTGGGTAATTGATTCCGATGCTTCTTTTCATGTGACTTCTCGAGTTGATTTCTTCACTAGCTACACCAAAGGAGATTATGGTTCTATTCGAATGGGTAATGAAGGTTTGTCCAAGATTATCAGCATGGGTGATGTTTGCTTGGAAACAAATTTGGGCTGCAAGTTGTTACTTAAAGATGTGAGGCATGTTCCGACATTCACCTCAATTTGATCTCTACTGGGAAGCTAGATGATGAAGGCTTCAACAACAAATTTGGTGATGGAATATGGAAGCTCACAAAGGGTTCTTTGGTGGTGGCTAAGTGTAAGAAGACTCATACACTTTATTCGATGCAAGGGAAAATTTGTAAAGGTGTTGTCAATGCTCTTAAAGATGATACTTCTACCAAATTATGGCACAAGCAGCTTGGGCACATGAGTGAAAAGGGGCTGCAAGTTTTGTTCAAGAAAGAGCTTCTACCCGGTTTGAAAGGTACACATCTTAAAACTTGTGTTCATTGTTTGGTGGGTAAACAACATGGAGTTTTTTTTCAGAAAAATGTTGCTTCTAGAAAAGAAAATGTTTTGAAGTTAATTCATTCAAATGTTTGTGGTCCTTTAAAAGTTAGAACACATAGTGGTGCACTTTATTTTGTTATTTTCATTGATGATTATTCAAGGAAAGTTTGGGCTTTTCCACTAAAAACTAAAGATCAAGTTCTAAAAGTATTTAAGTATTTTCAGGCCATGGTTGTAAGAGAAACAGGGCAGAAATTGAAGTGCATCCAATCAGACAATGGTGGTGAATACATTGGGCCATTTGATGAGTATTGTCGTAGCCAAGGTATTCGGCACCAAAAGACAATTAAGAAGACTCCTCGACAAAATGGCGTTGCCGAGAGGATGAACAAGGTGTTTGCTTTCACAAGCTAAATTGCCAAGATCCTTTTGGGGTGAGGCAATGAAGACAGCGATTGACGTGATCAATTTGTCTCCTTCCTATCCTTTGAATGGTGATGTTCCAGAAAGAGTTTAGACCGGCAAAGATGTGTCTTATGAGCACTTGAGAGTGTTTGGTTGCCGAGCTTTTGTTCACATTCCAAAGGATGAGAGGTCCAAGCTTGATAGCAAGTCCAGACAATGCATTTTCCTTGGCTATGGGCGTGATGAGTTTGGTTATAGATTGTGAGATCCGGTCGACAAGAAAGTTATTCGAAGCTGTGATGTTGTGTTTCTTGAAGACCAAACAATTGAAGACTTTGGCAAAGGTGATCAACCGGAGCCAAAAAGTAGTAATCTCATTGACATAGATCCATTTCCTTCAACTTCGGTGGATGGTGACAATGGGGGAGATGTGCAACCACCTATTGAATATGCAGAGGATGATACTAATCCTAATGAACTTGAGCTAGAAATTGAGGAAAAGCATCTAACTCCAGAACCACCACCCCAACTTGAGTTGAGGAAATCTACAAGGGACCGACAACCTTCAAGAAAGTATCCTCCCAATAAGTTTGTATTGATTTCTGATCAAGGGGAGCCGGAGAGCTACCAAGAAGCAATTGAGCATGCAAAGAAAGGTGATTGGAAAAAGGCCATAGAAGAGGAGATGAATTCCTTGCTTGAAAACCACACTTATGATTTAATGAAGTTGCCTAAGGGGAGGAAAATTTTGAAAAATAAGTGAGTTTTCAAATTGAAGACTGATGGCAAGAATCTGAGGTACAAAGCACATCTTGTTGTGAAAGACTTTGGGCAAAAGAACGGTATTGATTTTGATGAAATTTTCTCGCCAGTTGTGAAGATGCCTTCTATTCGAGTTGTACTTGTCATGGCTGTAAGTATGAACCTTGAAGTTGAGCAACTTGATGTGAAGACCGCATTTCTTCATGGTGATCTTGAAGAAGAAATTTACATGGAACAACCAGAAGGTTTTGTGGAGAAAGGGAAAGAGAAATTTGTTTGCAAATTGAAGAAAAGTTTGCATGGCCTCAAGCAAGCCCCGCGGCAATCGTACAAAAAATTTGACTCTTCCATGATGAATAATGGTTTTTCTAAAACCACTTTGGACCATTGTGTGTTTGTAAAAAAATTTCTGGATGGTAAATTTATTATTCTTTTGCTTTATGTTGATGACATGTTAATTGTGGGTCAAGATTCTACCATGATAAACAGGTTGAAATTGGAGTTGAGCAAGTCTTTTGCTATGAAAGATTTGAGACCAGCAAAGCAAATTCTTGGTATGGAAATTGTTCCTGATCGCAAAGAGGGACTGATTTGGTTGTCTCAAGAAAGCTACATTGAGAAAGTTCTTGAGAGGTTCAACATGAATAAAGCAAAGCCAGTTGGTTGTCCACTTGCGGGTCACTTCAAACTTAGTTCGAATCAATGTCCTACAAGTGAGAAAGACAAGGAAGAGATGCAGAAAATTCCTTATGCTTCAGCAGTTGGTTCTTTGATGTACGCCATGGTTTGTACAAGGCCGGATATTGCTCACACCATTGGTGTAGTGAGTCGATTTCTCTCTAATCCGGGTAAAGAACATTGGGCAGCGGTGAAATGGATTCTAAGGTATCTTCGAGGACTTTGAAGATGTGTTTTGTGTTTTGGGGATGGTAAGCCGATGCTTGATGGGTTCACAGCTTCTGACATGGCCGGTGATGTTGATTCTAGGAAATCTACTTTGAGGTATTTGATGACTTTTGCAGGGGGAGCTATGGCATGGCAATCTAAATTACAAAAATGTGTTGCTCTCTTGACTACTGAAACTAAATTTATTGCCATTACGGAAGCTTGTAAAGAAGAGTTATAGTTGAAGAAATTTTTGCAAGAGCTGGGTTTGAAGCAAGAAAAGTATGTGCTTTATTGTGATAGTCAAATTGCTATTCACTTGAGTAAAAATTCTACTTTTCATTCGAGATCGAAACACATTGATGTGAGATACCACTAGATTCGTGATGTGTTAGATTCAAAATTATTACAACTCGAAAAGGTTCACACAGATGATAATATTTCGGATATATTGGCTAAGACTTTGTCGAGGGACAAACATTTAAAGTGACGAACTTTGGCGGGTATGGTTGATGTCTCCACCTAAGTCGATAGGGGGAGAATTGTTGGGATATATCTCCTTATTGGAGTTTGAGACCCAATTGGTTTATTAAAAGAGTTTAATTTGGTTTGGTATTAGTTATAATATATTTTTATATATTATATCTAATTTTGTGGAGACCCAATTCAGTTTGGAAACAACTAAGGTTTTGATAAAAAAAACCCTAGATTCACAATACATATTTTTTGGTATTGTTATGTCATCCTAGAAAAAAGTGCGGCACCAAATTGATTTCTAGGATATATAGTGCTTCGGGTATATACTTTGTTTATTTTGCCGAAGTATTGCATGGCTGCTACAGATTGCTTTGCTTTGTTGGGTTTGTGCTTTGAAGCATAATTTGGTTCGTTATTTTGGATCTTCTACAACTCTGGTTCGAAGATTTTGGTTCATCTATTTGGTGAGGTCTTTCCTCTTGTTTATTTGTGATTATTTGGAATTCACCTAAGGGTGGTTTGTGAGACCATTTGTGTCTCGTTTGTAATCGTTTGGAAACTTATTTGGTTGATAGTGGAATCGGATTTTGATCCCGTGGACGTACCTCACATTGAGAGAACCACGTAAAATTCTTGTGTTGCCTTTGATTTAATTTTTCCGCATTAGTT
Organism: Camellia sinensis; assembly: GCF_055761805.1. Lineage (NCBI taxonomy): Eukaryota > Viridiplantae > Streptophyta > Magnoliopsida > Ericales > Theaceae > Camellia > Camellia sinensis. The sequence continues at coordinate 14,909,936 of NC_138969.1, forward strand.
TATATTTCTATTGATTGATTTACTTGTGGGGAATCACATATTTTCCCTAAAATTTAGAAATTTAATTTTGAGTCTATTGAAAAATTGTTACTTCATATTGGTAAAATAATTTTGCGAATGTAATTAGAATGAGATGTTATCACGATTGTAGAGCCGATTGGATTAGACCGTTCGTCATTCTTGTTTGATTCACGCTATATACCATCATTGAGGAGTTGTTGTGTTTACAGCTCTATGATTAAAGTGAGTTTGAGAGTTTCGATTTTGGTTACGGTGTCTTTTACAATGGGAGGTAAGAGAGCGTTAAATTCTTGAGAGTGAACTTAGTACGTGTTTAGGGTATTGAAAGAATGTCTCAATGTGAAAATGGTTATTGAGAGTTCAAGGCTCAAGTGATTATGTTAAGAGTAAATCCCACCATTCTTTTTACAAAGGCAAATTTCGGGGGCGAAATTCCTTAAAGGGGGAAGGTTGTAACAAGTTGAATCAAATCGAATTTATTTATTTTTTATTCTTTTCATTATCTATGTAGTAAATTTTTTTAAAAAAAATATGTTTGTGGGTTCGAGTATTGATTGGAGTTGAATTGGTATGAATTTCCAAATCATTTGATTGTTTAGTTGTTGTTATTATAGTTGTGGTGTCGTGAACCATTCTATTTAAATTGGTGAAAATAAATTATATTATTTCTTGATTTCGACTTCGTAAGGCCCGCTTGGCAATTTTTTTTTTTAGTTTTAGTTATGATAATTCTTGGGTCTTGAGTGATAAATGAGGTATAAATTTAATTTTTGGGACTTATTTGACTAGCTCATACTTAATCATTTTGGTTCATATTTAATTATGTGAATGGTGAGGACCACCTTAAGTCTTTTAAATATTATTTATACTTTAATCTCAGTTGGAGATTTATTTTAAATTATTAAACTCCATTCTTTTTTGACCCAATTGATTAAATCATGACTCGTTTGTAACCATGTATTATTATTGCTATTGTTATTATTATTTATTTTACTATCATGAGAGAGTTACAAATATTAATGGTGTGCACCATCAAACGAAATATATTTTTTGGTGAAAAAATAATTATATGGCTTTATAATTTCTACAAAATTCAGCAATTCTAATTAATATATACTAGCATATCACTCGTGCTATGCACGGATTGTGTTTACAATTATCTATATATGTGAATTGTGATTTTTAAATTTTTTTTTTTTTTTAAATGTCTTCTTTTTTTCCTTTTTTATATTATATTAAAGTTTAATATTTTGATAATAATCATATGTGTTGGACTTTTCAAGGAATTAAATGTCTTTTTTTTATTATATTATATTAAAGTTTAATATTTTGATAATAATCATATGTGTTGGACTTTTCAAGAAATTTTTTTTATGTTTGTTCTTAATGCATTAAAGTGTTATTATGAGGGATAATAATCATATGTGTTGAGACTTTTCAAGGAATTCATATGTGTTGGATTTCAAAGAATTTTTTTTATGCTTGTTCTTAATGCATTAAAGTGTTATTATGAGAGAAAGACTTGGGAATTTGGAGAAGTTAATAAATCCTAAGATTTTATTTTATTTTTAAATCGAAAAATTCGAAAATTTAGATTGGGAGATTGGAGCTCGCACAAGACTTGGGGTTAAAAACTCCCTTTTGCTTAATATATAGTATAGATATATATATATATATATATATATATGTATAGATATTTGAATAAAAAAAAATTATAATAATAATTATGAGAGAGCCCACGTGGGGCTACCCCATCCCCCCTATTCCTTTTCTTTTCTTCATTTCATTTGAGTAGCAGACTACCTACTCTCTCTCCTCTCCTTCAGCATTCTCTGGCTCTCTGTCTCTCTCAAATTTTTTTTTTTTCTTAACATTCATTACACAAAATCTTTGATCCACCAAAATCCTTGATCCACCAAAATCTATTAGGTTTTAGACCATAGTTCTTAAGATCAAAGTGAAGAGCTTGGCGAAAGCAACGTTTTGACCAGTGGAGATCGAAATCCAACAAAGTTGAAAATTGGGGTTTTTGCTTGTTTCTTCTTCTAGCTTTTGAGGTAGGGATTTTCTAAACCTTGTGTATGTGTTTTAACTTTATTATGTGTTATTTTGATAATATAACCCTTGAAGAGATTAGGGTTTTTATTAAAAATATACTTAATGTATGAAAAGGGGAAGATTCTCAAATATTTTTTTTTTTAAGTTTTTAACTTGTTAAATGTGGTTGTTGGGACCCAAGAATTTGAGAAATTTATTTTTAAAATGAGAAATCCCCAAATTTTGATCAAACCCTAGGAACTTGAAATGTTGAAATTGAAGTGTTGAAAGCATGTGTTTATTGAACAAATGAGAATATGTAAGTGGATGTTCAAAGGGATGAGATTGATGAGAATGTTATTGAGAATATTGAAAACTATTGAGATTCCTTTTACAAATTGTTTAATTTGAAAATATTGAACTCTTGAGAAAGATGAAAAAAATATTTATCATATTGAGGTATTGAGAAATGTTGAAAGAAATATTTGTTATTTTTAGCATTATGAAATTTTTGGTGAATTCTTGAGTTTGAATAAAAAGAGGAAATTGATGAAATTTTTGAAAGAATATTATGATTTTTGATTGAGTTGGGAAAGAGGAGATTGAGTATGTGATCGTTACTCTTATGTTGAAATTATTGAAAATATGAGGTTACGAGTTATATTTGTCTCTTAAAATTTATATTTTGTATAGAGATAATTGTTTGAGCAACCGTGGAGGGTTGTATTAATTATTATAGAAATTGCATGTGTAATAGGTAAATTGAAATATTTGTAAATTCATGCATGGCATTAAACATTGCATAATCTCATGATTTAATTCTTGCATTGGATTTGAGAAATTGATTTTTAAATTGATTCATTGAGAATATTTGAAATATGTTGAGTTATGGGGTAAATACGTTTGGCAAATCCAGATAGGGGGTGTAGATTGGTATTGTTTAAGTTGGCCTAAGTATCTGGGGTGAAAGACCGAAAACACGCGCGGAGGAGATACCACGTCCCTTCCGGTTAGTCACCGGTAAAGTGGGGTTTTGGTAGTGCTAGTTATGCCTACTTGCAGACACCAGCCTAAGGATTACTAGTGTCGTATTTACCGCCCCTTGTTCCATGAAATGGATGATTGAATTGGTTATGCTTTTAAACAAATGCATGGCATGAGAATTTAGAAATGAGAAAATCTATGATTTTTGGCATTGGCATCTCATATGCATTGCACCTCATGATATTGTTAAACTGCGTGCACTTTATTTAGATTATCTCTACTGGGCTTTATACTCATCCCTTAGTGGAAACCATTTTCAGGTGATTGCGATGTGTCTTCGCCGAACTGAAGGCGAGGAAGAACCTTTGAGCACGAAGCTTGGGTTTTATTTATTTTCTTTTTGTAAGCCAAGGGCTATTCGTGTTTGGGTGTGAACACCATTTTTGTGTAACTGGGCAAGGCCTTGGAACTTGTAGCCAATAGGGCATTGTTTGGTACTTGGCTTGCTTTAAATTTTTGTCATCATAAATATTTCAGAAAGTCATGAATGCATGTGAATGTATGAATGCATGAATGTATGAATAGTGAATGTATGAATGTATGAAATAGTGATTCTTATATTTCAGAAATAGTGAATGTATGAATGCATGTGATTTCTAAATAAAGTGAATGTATGAATGTATGAAATAGTGATTCTTATATTTCAGAAATACTTGGCTTGATTTATATTTCAGAAATAGTGAATGTATGAATGCATGTGATTTCTTTTATGATTCTTACTAGAAAGTCATGAATAGAAAAGAAGGGGGTTTTCGGTCCATACATTAATGAATGTAGTATTTATTATTCTCTCTTTCATTTTAATGATGGAATAATTGAGAATTATTGGGCTTATCGAATGTATATATTTTTGGGGCGTTACAGTATCGGCAGTGGTGGTGGTGTTGGTAATGAGTTTATAATAGTGTATATTAATGTTTATGTTTAGTATTTATAAATTGAGTCAAAATTAAGTAAGTTTCATATGATTTAAATTTTAGCACATATTTTATGTGACACTTAAATTTTTAAGTAATATTAATTGTAGTTATTAAACGGAATTAATTGATTATCACTTAATACATTCAGTTTTAAATGTTAAATCATATTATCGAACACCCCTTAAATTAACATCTAATTTAAACACTTCCACTAACACACCGAGTGTTGATCTTCTTCACATGATTATGTTACGAAATTTTTACAACATCCTAATTAGAGAAATAAAATTAAGTCGAAAATAAATATTTTTATAAATAATTTTTTTGTAGCAAAGATTAATTTTATTAAATTTAACTTGTGTGTAAAAAAAATTTAGGGTAAATTATAATTTAACCCCCTGTGGTTTGCTTAAAAAATACGGAACCCCCTATAGCTTCATTTGTAACACTTAAACCCCCTATATTTCATACCAAAGTGTAATTTTCAATAAAACTATTTGTTTAAACAAAACGTATATTGCCCGACCATGAATGGTGAGTGGAGCAATTCTTTCCACTTAAAAACAAATGATAAATAACCAAAACACTCTTATTATTAGATATATACACAGAATGGTGTAGTGCAAGCATGGATAGTGCTCAGTGGTGATGCTCACATTTGTGATGATGTGATTGTTTTCTTTCCTTGCAAGTGCTCTTTAGAGCTAGAGTGGCTCTGAATCTGTGTAAACCCTGACGAATTTCCACTTGAAGAAGCCATTTGGTATATTTTACACCAATTAAACAAAGATCTTACTATCACTACAATAAAAGTAATCTATGGTGACGAAAAATAGTGAAAAATTAAATTTCATCACTAAATAAGAATAATCCGTGATGAATTATAAAATTTTGTCACATATAATAAAAATAAATAAAAATAATAGGTGACGAAATTTATTTTTGTTAACAAATACTTCTTTTTAGGTGAGAAAAAATTAAGTTTTGTCACCGAAAGTTTTCCCGCTAACACTACAACAAAAAGCACATTTGGCAACCAAAAAATTGGTCGCCAAATGTACAAATTTCGTCACCAAAAGAATCGGTGACAATTTCCCAATTGGTCGCCAAAGGCCTGTCTCTAAAAGTATTGGCGACCAAATAATAAATTGTCGCCGTATGTGATGATGGCCGGCAGAACCCTTGTCTCAGTAGGTTTCACGCCAGATCTTTTGAGCCAGCTGGCTTTCACTCCTTTCCCCTCCATACACGTGTATGGAGGGATGAAACTCTTGCCAAGCTTGATCAACAAGCTTTGCATTGTTTTTCTTCTATATAAGGAGAGGCGCTCTCTCCTTAACAGAGGTTCAGCCATTTTAGAAGAGTTGTATCTCTCTCTATATATATTTCTTATTCTCTCTATACATTGTTGTTGGTTTTGTGCCTTAAAGTCCATTTTTCTTGCACTTTGACACTACAACACATAGAGAGACACCACCACCTTTGGACTGAGGTTCTTAGGAGTGTTACTTGAGCTCTGAAACTTGATTTTTGGCCCCTGAGGTTGCTGGTTTCGAAATTGATCTTCAAGAGTGAGTATTTCCCCATTTTTAACATTTTTTTTTATCTCATTTTGGCCATCCTTGCATATTGTTTTAGGCCTTGCTTTCAACTGAAAAAAGTCTTTTTTTTTAAGTGCTTTTGATGATTGTATCAGGTCTTTTTGGTGTTAGGGGTGTACAACCCTCTTGTATGCCTTGTTTGGCCTTGTTTTGTACCATGCTTTAAGGCCTTCGAGGTAGTCTTGGTTTGGCCTTCTAGCCACTTAAATCCAGTGGATTTTCAGTGGTAGACATATGGTTTTGAGGCCTCAAATCAGAGGGGGTGACCCCCCTCTCTTCTTGTTTTTGTTTGCTTGTATTTTTAGCCTTTCAAAGGAGCATGCATCCCTTTACTTTTGAGGCTTGGTTCAGACCCTTTTTTGTGACTTTTAGGACTTGCCTTAAGTCTTTCCATGTCTGGTTTGGTCACTCCTTGCATGCTTCATGTATGTGTAGTGTAATCCCATTTGTGGCTCATCAAAGTAGCATGTCTTTCTTGCATGTGTTGGCTCCATTTCAGCAGGTTTTTGGTGATATTTTACCATGCCTTAGATCTGTTTTGGGTTGGTTTTTTCACTCCATGCATGCCTAATGCACTTATAGTGTAAATCACTTAAACTAGCTTTATATGCTTCATGCTTTAACATGTCATTTTAGCTTGTTTTCTTTCCATTTCAGTAGGTTTTTGGTGATACTTTTCCATGTCATACCTCTGTTTTAGTTTGGTTTGGTCATCTTTTGCATGCTCTATATACTTGTAGAACAAATCTTGCTTACTAGCTTTATGTGCATGATGTTTTGACTCATCATTCCAACATATTTTGGCTTTGCTCCAGCACGATTTTGTTCTTATTTTGGGCTGTTCTAGGACTTTTTTGGGCTGCCATGGTCATATCACTCATGTTTTGTATAGCTATAGTGTAAATGCTTTGGCTAGCCTTGGGTTTTGAGGCTCCTACCATGCCATACATGTGATATTTGCATGCTTTGCCATCATTTCGAATGTTATTTCAGTCTATGAAATTTGGCCATACACCTGCATTTGACATGCTTTAAATTCCTTGAAGAGTTTGTGTTTTATGCCTCATGAATGGATCATTGCGCATGCCATTAAGCCTAGGCCTTCGGGTCATCATATTAGTGCATTTTTGGTCTTTTTATACCATGATGTAACTCTATTTTATGTTGTCCAAGTCATGCCATGTTTGGTTTTAATAAGTGTAATGTAATACCCCTTTTGTAGCCTTGCATGCTCCATGTTTTTGACCTTTGTTCTAGCTTGTATTGGCTAGGTTCAAGCATGTTTTTAGTCTCACCTTGACCTGCCTAAGGACTGTTTTAGGTAACCTTAGTCCTTCGGGGCTTGCCTTGCATGGCCATGATTTAAGTCCCTTTGTTGGCTTCGTACTTTGAGCTTTCTTGCATGCTATGTTTGACTTGTTTGGGTGGTTTGGCATCACCCCTTGCATGATTTCAGAGATTACCTCATTGCCACACATCCATGCTTGTCACTCCTTAGGTGTTCCTAAGAGTTGCACCTTTATACCTTAATTGGTGAGCCAATTGGCATGCATGTTTGTCTTGCCTTTTCATGCTTTTCATACCATCATTTCAACACTAATGGCCACTGATTTGGGCATAGTTGAGGTCTGCCCCTCTTGGTTTAAGTCCATCTTTGCATGTCGTAGCATGCTTGTCACCTTGTACGTTGTCGCATGCTTGGTTTATCGCATGTTTGCATGTCTACGTTGCTTTGCATTGTGTATGCTTAGTTGTTGCATGTATTAGTATTGTGCATATTATTAGCCTTGTTAGGTTGTTCATATTGCATTACATGTTCGCATGCACCGCATTGTGTATGCCATCCTTGCATGGCATTGTTGTTTGGATTAAGTGTTAATCCGAACACGAGAAACGAGGGACGTTTCATACTTCAAGTGATGAGACGTGTCTCAATTCTCAGTCGCTGACGCTCTTGATTATCCATGATAGAGTTCTAGGCATTTATGTGTTTATTTGTGCATTCATTTCTCATTGATTTGCACAAGTTGGATCTTTGGCTATCATGTATCGGGATGCGTGATTGATGGTCTTGGATCCAACTATGCCTCTCCCTTGATGTTTTCGAGGTGATATGGGGTGGCATAGTGCATACATACCCTTGGGAGACTCCCCATTTTCTCTATTTTATGTTTTGCTGCAACTTTGTGTCCCAGCACATCAGTGGCCAGCAGTGCCTTGCAGATGGCCGGCAGTCCCTCATTCTTGGCCGGCAGTGCCCACTATTGGTCGGCAGGATGGTCGGCAGTGGATCCTCATGGCCGGCAGGCCACTGATGTATTCCCCAGACTGGTTTTGGTAAGATTCAGCATGAAGTTCTTGAGGACACCCTACAGACAGAGCCTCTTGAGAGCAACCGAAGAGTTTTTCGGGACGGCAACCGAGCATGCGTCCTTCCTTCTTCAAGGCAGAGCTGAGACGGCCTAGCAATCTCATTTTAATGCTTACTTGTTAGTTAGCTTTAATTTGTGAATTAGTTAATTTGTTAATTAATTAAGCGTTGTAATAATTAGTTGTAGCTAGTTATTCATTCGGTTATGTAATAATTAATTAGCTTGTTAGTTAGTTAGTTAGTTGGCATGTATTATTTATTCGGACCCTACATCGAAAGGGCACAATTGTTGTAATAAGTGTGTGTGCGTGCGTGTGTGCATGTCTTCCAATCCCACGTCTTTCTCCCTTTTACTTAACCGCTTACAATGGTTAGTTCTAGGGCATATTTTCAATTAGCATCCTTATGCTTTGCATGCGTGCATCCATTCATCTATGTTGCATGCACTGGGCTCTGCGCATCATACTAACTGCATCATATTTCGACTTCAATTTGAATACATGTTATCAAGTCGCATTTCATATGCCATCTTAGAATAGCCGAGCCTATTTCTAGTCGCATTTTGCATGTGTTGCATTAGCCATCTCAACATGGACTAGGATAATGCATTGATTTCTAACTAGTTCTTTATTTTGGCTCGGAGTACACTGTGAGTGTTTACGCTTTAGCATACTGCATGTGTGTTATTGATTGCCATGAAAGCATGCTTGCCATGAGGCTAACTGCTTAGTTGATATAACTGCCTGAATGCCTGTGGGTGAAGGTTGGATTGCTTGAATTGGAACAATACATTGAAATCCTCGATTTAGCCTACTTACGGGTAGCACACTTCAAACTATTTTCCAAACAAACGGATATGCAATGCTTTGTTCCAAATTAGGCGATCTAGTCTATACTTGTTTTGCTGTGCACATCACATAGTAATTCTAGCCAATTAACCAGAATAAGAACGCATGTGTTTTCAAAAACAAGATATCATGTTTAGTACAGGCCGATCTTTGATCGGGCGAGCAGGGTGCTCATAGATGACCTCCCCCAATCGTACCCAAGTTCCCAAGCCGAGGCAACTTTGGTGATGACGGACACGTGGCCTTAGGCACGAGTCAGGGTTTCCTAAATTCTCCCAAAATAAAATATTTAGGTGGCGACTCTGTATCTGGCAAAGTAGTCCATGTTTGGCACTTCTTTCTAAAAAGTCAGTTTTCCAAAACGATTTGCCGGATTTGGACTCTTTGGTGATTTTTCGATCTCACATTGCACATTACGAGATCAGATTAAGAACCATGACATTATTTGAGTCTGAACTGTAGCATGAGGCCCAAGGGCGCGTCTACACCCGCCCAAAACCAAAATTTCCTAATCTCTTCTTACCCCCCTCTCTGTCTCTTTTCACCCATTTTTCATCTTCCTCTCTTTCTTCTCTTTCTCCTTTTCACTCATCACTCTTCTCTGTCTGTCTGTCTGTCTGTCTATCTGTCTGTCTCTCTTTCTCTTTGTGTGTCTCTCACTCATCTATATCTTCTCTCATCTCTTTTCTCTCTCTGTCTCTTTCGTTCATCTCTCTTCTCTCTATCTTTCTCGTTCATCTCTCTTCTCTCTCTGTCTCTCACTCTCTATCTTTTTCTCTCTTTGCCTCTCTCTCTCTTCTCTCTCTCTCTCTAACTCATCACTCTTCTTTGTCTGTCTGTCTCTGTCTCTGTCTCTCTCTCTCTCTCTTTCTCTCTTTGTCTCTCGCTCATCTCTCTTCTCTCTATCTCTCTCATCTGTCTTCTCTCTCTGCCTCTCTCACTCATCTCTCTTCTCTTTATCTCTTTCTCGCTCATCTCTCTTCTCTCTATCTCTCTCTCGCTCATTTCTATATATCTCTCTCTAGCTCATTTTCTTCTCTCTCTATGTCTTTCTCTCGTTCATCTCTTTTTATTCTCTTTCTCTCTCTTTTTGTTTATCTCTCGCTCATCTCTTGTTTCTCTCTCTTTTTCTGTCTCTCTCTCTCTCTGTCTTTGTCTCTCACTCTCTTTCACCCATCACTCTTTTCTCTCTATTTTTCTCTCTATCCACCTGTCTATTTGTCTGTCTATTTGTCTCCCCCTCATTGTGTTCGCCTTGCTTACTCCCCTCTCCCTTCTTCTCTATTTACCAAGCTATCTTTCGATTTATCGAGACACTACAAGAAAATGCACTTTTGGTGACCACTTTGTCTTTCTGTCGCTCATCACTCTGTCTCTGTCTCTGTCTCTATCTCTCTTCTCTATCTGTCTCTCACTCATTTCTCTCTCACCACCCACCTTCTCTACCACCTTCACCACTACTGCAAATGACATTCCACTACCACAACTACTACCACTGTTGCCACTCCGCCTCTACGACTATCATTACTACCACCATCACCACCACTTCACTACCACCATTACTACTACCATTACCTCTCATCCACCACCGCTACTCTATCTCCTCTACCACTACCACAACTTCACCACTAATCTCATTCGCTATCACCACCACCACCACTATCACCTCTTATCCACCACCTTCACCACTACTGCCGCTCCCTATCCTCTACCACAAAAAATTAGTTCCTGATTTTTAGTAACAAAAAAAAAAAGGTCGCAGAAAAATATTTTTCATCGATGACAAAAAATTAACTTTATTTTAATGGAAAATATTTTTTATTCAAAATGAAAAAAAATAATAATAATAATTTTTTATTCATTAAAATAAAAATGAAACAAATAAATTTTCAACCTTAATAACTAAAAGAAAACGAAAAATTTTAAAAAAAATTCATTAACTATAAAAAAAATTATTTTAACAAAAAATAAAATTTTTAAATATTCATATGTGATGGAAATCAAAAATAAAAAAAAATTTCCATTCACACTCCCCTGGCAAGCCCTTTTTTTTTTCATTCCCGCTCGGGTTACCAAAAACCCCCCCCAATCGCCCCCCCTCGGCCCGCCCTCTTTTTTTCCATTCCCGCTCGGGTTACCAAAAACCCCCCAATCTCTTCAACCAAAATGCCCAATCTCTTGAACCAAAAATCTCCTTTAATCAAAAATCCCTAATCTCTTCTTACGGCTCTCTCTCTCCGGCGAGCGGCGGCAGACGACGGCATCGAGCAGCGTGTGACGAATACGAAGTTCCTCATTTCTTCTCTCTCCTTCTAGACCCTTCGAAGCCTCCTCACCTTCCAAGTTCGTACAAAACACTGCGGTTTCATCCGAGTACGAGCAAGAACAGGACCTATTGAGTGATGCAGAGGAACCTAGTTATGTTTGATAATGTTTAGCTCATTGTTTTTTTGTAAATTTATATTTAAAATTTCAAACTATTATGTATTATAATTTTAAAATTTTGATATTGATATTCATTTGTAAATGACAGGTGTTTGGAGGAAGGGGCAGAGGATTTTATAGTGAAACCTGTTAAATGATCGGACGTGAAACGTTTGAAAGATAAGTCTTCGATGATGATGATGTTCATGTTCTTGTAAAGGTATTAAGCAAATTCATATTTTTTTGGCATCCATTTTCGTGCACATCAAGTGTTTGATTAAATGTGTCAATGGGTTTGTTTTGTCTATGTTGATAGTCACTGCAGTGGATGGTGGAAGGAGAGCTCTGCAATATCTAGGATTGGATGATGAGGAAAAGAGCTATGTTGGGTATGATGATGATGTTCATTTTTTTTTTTTTTTTTTTTTTGTAGAAAAAAATGCTTTGCTTATTTTTCCACTCTGTTTTGTGTGTTGATCAAATGATTCATAATAATTCCAGAACATCAGGTGAAGATGATTTCACTTTGGGGACCTAACTGTGGCACCCACTAAAACACCAAACAAATTTAGTTTTCTTTTTCAATTTTTCTTGTTCTATTTCACTTTGTCACAATCAGATATTTCATGAAGAATTTTTTTTGCTCGGTTTTGATTAGAGCAGAAGGTTTATTGGCTATGGTATGTGCCAAGAAATGTGTTGTTTTACCATTATATCCCTTGAGTGGCCTTGTTGATTTGATAGTCACGCAGTCATTTTCTATCTAAATTTTTTACTACTGGTATCATTTTTATTTTAAGAGATAAAATGATGTGAGAAGGGAGGGAATGAGACTTGAAACCTATTATATGGTACATCAAATTATTGATTTACCCCTTTTTTCTTGTGAATATCATTATTAGTTGGATTAATTTGATAGAGACAAATTAATAGGTAAATTTGTTGCATTTGAAACTATAGTGATCAAATTAATTGACAGCTATAAATATTGTTGTAATTAGCAAATAAAATAGAAATTATTTTTGTGCTCACCCCACATGTCCTGAGTTGTTTTTTTTTTTTTTTTTTTTGGTTTAGTGTCTGTAAAAGAGAAGAGACTATTTTCTTTGTGCCTCATGTTAAAAATAACCTATCAAGTCAATTTAATATGTTTTTATTATACATATTTTTATATATTCTTTGTACATTTATACTAAAAATCATGTGACACAAAAAAAAAAAAGAAAAGAAAAGAAGAAGAAATATGGCATAAACACTAACAACAGGGATGGCTTTATAATAGTACTAGAGGTTGTGCACACCTACATGGGTGTGCTTGAAATTTCCTTGTGGGTTGAAATTGGCCTTTATAGATTGAATAGGTAGTTATAGAAAAACTTGTGATTCAATTCTTAGTCAGAGAAGGGTAATTTGGGAATAAAAATCATGTGGCACAAAAGTGTCAACACGAACTTAGCCCTTTACGTATATAATAGAAAGAATAGGTAGATAGATAAATTGTAAAGATATATACTAGTTGTGGTTGCAAAATATGATACTTGGCAGTTTTACATCTAAACTTTTGGGTGGTTTGACAATCAGGAAGATAGATTCAATTTAAAAAATGTTGAGCAGTTATTTATTGGATGTATACTTTTAAATTAACAATTATATTCTTGAAAAACAAAAATAAGAAGCACAACGAAGTTTCAGAAAAAGTTCACACCAAATGATCTGTATGTATGCGTTATGTAATAGAATAGGTATAGATGCATGTGGGTTCTGATAAGAGTTGATGGGTGGAGTTGTAGGAGAGTGATTTGGTTGAATTGGAGACTACAGTGGAACCCACATGGCCAAAGTTGGTTGAGCCGTTGGAGAAGATCCTAGACCGACTATGGATCGTTTGGGGGACTGTGAATCATCTGGATGCTGTCAAGGACTCTCCTGAACTCCGTTCTGCCATCACAGAAATTCAGGTGCCTTTTCTTTACTCTTTAGATGACTTGAAGATGGTGCTGTTGAGTTAGTGCTGACAATGTCACTGTAATGCTCTTTGCTTGTTTTGCAACCAGAGAAGGTTGAGTTTCAGCTAAGGTTGGGCCAGAGCAAACCCATTTATAATGCATTTAAAACAATCTGAGAATCTTCAGATTGGGAAACATTGAGTGATGCCCGTAAACGAGTAGTGGAAGGTCAGTGTTTTTTTTTGCAATACACAGAACTCATGCTTGACTATATGTGGTTACTGGACAATGCTGTGAATTTGATGTTTGAATAATTAGTGATCCAAGATATGGGTAGCAAGAGATGTTTTCTCTTTGATTGCATTTTGGTTGCGCAGAGTTGAATTCAAACAGGAACTAATCCATGCAAGTAAATGAATGAGTCGATATATGACGCTCAGTTATACCACTTAGGATCTAACTAGAACCTAACATATCAAACTTCAAGATTTTTAAACAAGTTGAAGAATGCAGTCTCAGTCTTTTTTTTTTTCTTCTGAGACTAACAAAAGACCGAATTCCAATAATTATTTCGGTATATACTATATATACTATGCTACAAGCACCACTGATACCTCACCATTGTCTACTACTCTTAAATGCCACCAACTTTACCCACCAATTTTTACTTAAAGGTCACACGTATTAATGGCACTTGACTCCTCTGCAACTCGGATCCTTCAACCACCTCTTTATCAAGAAACCTAGCAACTTGCTAACAAATTATTTATTCTGCTTTTGGTCTGCGCACTAGCAATTGATTAAAAGATAAAAAATAAAAAAGGCACAAAAAGAAAAGGAAATCATCAATTTTAATTAAGGATTAAACTAAAATCTGATTGATGAAGTTGTTTGTTTTTTGCATGAGTTTAAGATGCTCCTACATTAGCCTGATATTGCTATATCTATTATAAATAACATGTTTCATTGATTAACAGAATATGGGCATTATAACGTCAATTACGTTTCAATTAGTTTTCCTCACTAAAAGATGAATGGTTCATATGTGTTGATATGCATCTCTGATTCTTTTATGTTAATGATTTAGTGTATCTCAGTAGGCTTGATTGGATTGTTTTAGAAACTAAAATATGTATGCTTCAAAATATATTTTTGTAAAACAGAGTGGGATATTTTTGTAGAGTTGTTTCATTCAAGTGTCAAGTGAATGATTACAAGTATACATTTAAAATAGACGGTCATCTGGGGTTGTCTCCCTTCACCATTCACCATTCACCATTTTTGTTTAATTATTCATACTTTGCCTTGTAAATCCAGCAACCATATTTAGTCAAAGCCTGACCCGAATCAACAAAGAACCACAATTCTTCCTATCAATCACTTAAAAGAACAGTACTGAAGACTGAACGAGCTATGCATATAAATATATATATTCCATTAAAAGTGTCTTTGCATTCTTCGAGAATAAGTAAAGAAATTTATGTTTTCAAAAAACTACAATCTGGGTCTCTGGATCGGATAAGTGGATCCATGCAAATTTACCCATCATTAATTCATTCAATGTCTTTTACATTTCCATCATCTATCAATTTTCGGAATGGAAAAAAGAAGACTATCTATATCTATATCTATATCTATAAAGTGTACACACGAAATTTGGCACACACGACCGCCTAGGCACGAAACTTGGCACACAGAAGTATTGCTTGTCTCTCTAATGACTCCTAATATTTAATTATTAACAACCTCGCTGTCATCTTTTGAATACTTGAGAAAAACATGCATACTAGAATTTCATCTTTATTGTTTCTACCCTTGACGACAATAAGGAAATTTCTTCTACGACTAACAAAAAAAAATGTTGTATTTGATGTTGTTGGGAGTTAGAGTCAGATTTCATATATAATTTTTATGTTTTTTTGTATTTGATTGAGATATTTAATTATCCATGTGGGATTTGATGACTAACAAAAAAAATGTTGTATTTGATGCTATAGTAATTAAATTTTTATATTTTTTTGTAATGAGCATTAACACATAATTATATTGTCATTAATTATTTTTATTTTTATTTTTCAGATATTTCCCATGTAGGAGTGTGCTTCTTATGGAATGCATGCCTGTGGAGAATGTGGCTAACTTTTGTTTTTGTTATCTACGAAGAATGATGAGAAAAACAATTAATTTTGGTTTATGTTATTTTGAATTATGAACAAAATCATGTATTTAAACATCATATATGTGTTATGGAACATTATGTAGTGGGATAATTTTGTTGATGTATAATTATGAATTGAAGAATATTTTATTATGGAGAAATTGTTATTTTTATACAGGAATTTTTATATTATTATGCAATTATTATGGAGAAATTTTAATATTTTTAATAATTTTATCGCATGATGTTTTTTTATTTTTTTGTGACGGCATTACACTGTCGCAAAAAACAAAAAAAAATTAATATTTTTATTGATTTTGTTATAGGTTTTACTTTTTGCGACGACACTAAATTGTCGCAAAAAATAGAAATTTTATTATTTAAAATAGAAATTTTATTATTTTTTTAATACTTTTTGTGACGGCAGTACACTGTCGCAAAAAATAGAAATTTTTATATTTTTAATACTTTTTGCGACGGCACCACACCGTCGCAAAAATAATGTTCTTGCCGTTGTAAAAAAAAAAGACTATTAGCGACGGTATTTTTTGCCGTCTCAAATAACATTTTTAGCAACGGTAAAATAGTGTCGTCGCAAAAAGTCAAGAAATTTCAAACATTATTAGCGATTGCAAGGTGCCGTCACAAAACATTAGCGGCGGCACTTAGCCGTCGCAAAAAATCTTTTGCAACGCCCCCAGTTGCGACCCCCCTTTTGCCGTCGCAAAAAGTTTTTTGCGACGGCATTAGGAGTATTAGCGACGGCATTTTACCGTCGCAAAAAGCTGAAATTTAGTAGTGAATTGATAAAACTAGCAATTGAAAGCAATTGATAAACCTATTTTTAGAATCTGATTTTGCATATTTCAGTTCTAATTCTTCTCTCATTGATTAGGAGTTTTTACAAATTAAGCTAATCTTCTTTCTTCTATTTTTGTTTGATGATGATGGTGATGATTGATGAGTTTTTCATTTGTTAATTTGTTGGTATAAGAACTGTGGTTTTGAATTTTCTGGGTTATTTGTATGAATTGCTAGTTGTTCAAGTAAAGTTTTTTTGTCAAATGCAATATAATTGTTTTTTTGGGATTAATAGGAGTTAACACTCTGTTCTTTTGTATGTGTGTGTGTGTGTTTTGTTTCCAACCTGATAATTAAAAGTTAATGACTTGATGTCAATGAGAACATAGAAATTTGTTACTAAAAAACTGTGAATATATCATTGTCAACAACTTGTAATTTAACTTCAAATTTTTAACTTCAGATTTGTTGTCAACTTGTGATTTAACTTCTGATTACAATGTGAATGTTAGAAACACAAAACTCAAAATAATTTCAAACATAAATCATTTCATAAATTTTGGGCCTGAATTAAAACAGTGAAGAACTACTTGAAAATTAAGTCAAAAATGGCTCAAAATAGTTTAAATTAGAAAAGATTAACTAGCTCCTCAAATCCTAGAATTAGAATCTTTTAAGTGATTATGATTGATGTTTTTGGAATGCTTGGAAGGAGACAAAAGTTAACGACTAGTAAAAGGGGGTTGATATATTTCCTCGACTCCATGTACCTCCACAGTTTAGTATCCTAAATCTCATGACATATTTATGTGTGTTCTGTCCAGGGCTTACTTTTATTTTTTGTGTTTTCCCTTTCATTTATTGATTCTAATATTTTATAGTTTTCTTTTTTAGGCTGATGTTTGTCATGCCTATCAACTGCTGAAGAAAGGTGGGCTTAACGATGAAAACATCATTTTCATGTATGATGACATAGCTCAAAATGAAGAGAACCCCAGGCCTAGAATCATAATCAACAGTCCCCACGGTGATGATGCATTAGGTCAATTTTAAATTAAGGAAATTGTATTCTTTCTTTCTCATTTGGTGGGCTTTTGTTTGAGCAGGATTATACCGGGGAAAATGTCACTGTTAACAACTTCTTTTCTGTTATCCTCTGAAATAAGACTGCTCTTACAGGGGGGAGTGGAAAGATTGTGGATAGTGGTCCAAATGACCATATTTTCATATTTTACAGTGAGCATGGGGGCCCTTGGGTGCTTGGTGAGTAAGCACTCTCTTTGTTCCTCTCTCTCTCTCTCTTTAGCATTCAGTCTACATTTTGTTGGTTGCTTGGATTGACTATTCATTTGTATCTATATTTAAGAAAATAAGGAACCAAAAAAATATACTGTGGACTTCCTATATGTTAGAAGAGAGGATCCTTTAGCAACTTGGTCTATCACCAATTCAAAAAAATCTCTATCTGGATGATTTTGGAATTTTACGGTGTAGGAACTCTGTATTTAATCTATTTTGGTGCATTTCTAATATATTTACCATGGAAAGGCCAAAAAGAGGGGTTATATTTCTGATCTAGGTGTATGGAATTGTGGTGATTCAGAGATTTCTGAAGCCTCAGTCCAAAATCTTCTCTTGTGCTCTATTTTGATATTAAACTTCATATAAAACAGAAAAGGGTAAAGTTGGTTTCTGGACTTTAGATTCATGAAAGTGTGAGAAAGGGGGATACTTACCTAGCCACTCTTATAGGAAATGAAAATGTTCGGGAGGCCCTCGTTCAAAAGGAAATAACTGATTTGCATTTATTGATTAGTTCTTGGATGTCTTGCGACTGCAATTTACAAATATGGTAATAATTTGTTCACTTGAAATTTTTCTCTCTTCCCTTAGAATATACAGTCTAGGCTCAAATTTTGATAGGTAGACATTAAAATTAGAATGGGAAAATACTATACAAACTCACAGATGTGGCTTGCAGAAATGGAACTTGAAATAGGACCCACTAAAGTTATATGATTGGAGCAACTCATGTAAGTGAGAAAAGTTCATGAAATTTGTTAGCTTGTATATCACTACTGTTAGAATAAAGCTGCTTATTCTCCTCAGCCCTCTCCCCTCTCCTTCTCTTGCCTGCTCCCCCTACACCCACTCTCTTTTCCAAAGTAATAAATTTAATTTTTTTTTTTTTTTCATTTTAAATCATAAACCTAATGTTTTGGTCAATACCCCATGCGTTTTTCTTGGCAAGTAGAAGTAATTTTTAAAAAAAAGCATAGGAAGCAATGTTGACCACACCTGGCAGAAGGTCCAGTTTGGGCTTTGAGGTCTTCACAATATGTCAACCTCAAATATCTATGTTTTTGTTTTCACATATTGGTGTACTTCTCTATTGATACACGGGAAAATAAGAAAAATTGGGAAACTGAGATTTTGTCTATTTTATTTTATGTGATTTGTCATGATGACTCTTATTTTAAGACATTGTGTGTTTTTGGATAATTATCAACGCCCTATTAACTTTGATGAACGTTCTTTAATTAGTCCTTATATGCGGTGGCATACAGGTTGATTTTCATCTGGATGGATTCATAGATTCACATCATGCCATTCATTCATTATTTCACCTTATGAGAAAATCAAATATTGATTTTCATCTGGATGGATTCATTCACTCATTTTAATTAAAATATTTATTTTTTATTTTTTATTTTTTTTTATATATAAAATTTGTCCTATTCACCTAACTTTAATTTCGGCATGGACATGGACAAGAGTTAGATTGTACTAGGTAACACAGTTGATGGAAGTATAAGTCGGGCATATTATGATGGGGTAATATCATTTCTTCGTTTTGCAATACAATGTAATTGATAATATGTTAATATTTTTCTTGTTTATTTTCTTTGCAGATTGATTTTTGATAACGTTTGGAAGCATACTTGCAAATCAAGATTGAATTTTTTTTTCCCCTGAACTAATACTTAGTTGTAGTTGCAAATCAAGATCAAGTGTTGATTTTTTTGTAGACTCCACGTTATTTCATTTTGGGATTTGCTTTGATGGTTTTTTTGTTATACTTAATGGATTATTATTAAAGTTGTTTGATGAATATATTTTGATTTATAATATAAATTGTTTAAAGAATTTTTTTGTGGAGTGGTGTATAATAGCTAGTGGATTTCTTTGTACAATTAAAAAGTTATTGGGATATGAGCAGGGATATTTGTGAAATAATAATTTAAATTGAAATATAAAATATAGAACAAGTTTGTTGTGACAAATTTGCTTCGTTACTTGTTATTATGACAAAGTGATTATTCGTCATTAATAAATATTTTTGTGACAAAACTTATTACAGCTTATCTATGAAAGTTTTCATTGATTTTGTTGTTTGGTGACTAAAAATTTTGTCACGTATATATATTTTTGTGACGAAATATATTTCGTCACCCATGTATGACTTTTGGAAACGAAAAATTTCGTTAACTTTATATTTTACTGTGACGAAACTATTTCCTTATCAATGATCAACGTGTGTAACAAATTTATTCGTCAACTAAAGTTATAAATATGGTACTGAATAACTATTTGATAACGAAAATAAGGATTTTTGGCGACAAAATGTTGTTTTATTCGTGACAAAAAAATTTCATCACTAAAGTAATTTCATTGGTGACGAAATTATTTTTCGTCACGGTGGTTTTTAGTGACAAACATTCAATAACAAAACCGGTGAGGAAAATATTTCCTCACAAATATCTATAGTAACGAAATTAGCTCTTTGGATCGTCATTCAAGACCCAGCTCGTTGTAGTGTACTAATTTTATTGCAAAATTAAAAATAACGCATGACCCAGATACTAGTTATATCTAGATAGATTTAGGTACATATATATATATAGTAATATAAATCAAGAACAGTGGAGATTGTTGTTCATGAAAAAATGTAGAACCAGTAGAGGAAGACGACAGAGAAAGATTGAACAAGATGGGTCCTGCGCCGAAGTGAGGAATTTAACATATGACAAATGACCAAAACACTCTTATTGTCACAACTACTCTCTCTAAAAATTATTCACAATCCACTTCTTATTCCATGCAAAACCACCACTCAAAATCACCACCACAATTTCTCTCTCTAAAAATTATCCAAGCTCACTTTTCTTCTTATAATTCAAATTAGTAACAAAACCCATGAAATCAAACAATTAATATGTGTAAATAGCATTGATAGGATTCATACCAACCAAACCCACTTTTCTTCCCGTTTCTGACATTTCTTCTTATAATTCAAATTAGTAACAAAACCCATGAAATCAAACAATTAATGTGTAAACATTTAGATTGTTGAAATAGCATTGATGGGATTCATACCAACCAAACTCACTTTTTCTTCCTGTTTCCGACATTTCTTCGGCCCATCTTTCGGACTCCATAATTTTCTCGATTCTTGACGATTTTATCCCATTCTTTCACTAATCTCCTCACCTTGCTTTATACTTTATCCTACGCTACCTCGGTTTCTCACTTCTTCCTAAAATGGATGGTTTCGGCATACCAAAAGTTATCCGAAAACTAACTTCACACATTTCAAAGAAATATCTCCAAATCTATTTCTTTCTTTTTCATCGTCCACCCCCTTTTATTGCTTCATCTATAGCACTTTGTAAAGGGTGGTACTTGGTTTTGAAGGAGCTAGGAGAGATGAGTAATTGTTTGAGTCTAAATTCCACGGAGAGAGATATGTATTTGATGATGGTATGAGAGGTGTGTGGTTTATCATCGGATGAAAAAGAAAAAGAAGAAGAAGAAGAAGAATATAAAAAATTTAAAGAAAAATCAAAGAATATTATGATTTGTAATGGCATAAAGAAGAAAATTAAATAAATAAATAAGGGTAATTTAGACTTTTTTGCAATTTCTATTACATCCGTCCAAGATTGCATTTTGGTATGAAGTATAGGGAGTTTAAGTGTTACAAATGAAACTATAGGAGGGCTCTATATTTTTTGGGTAAACCACAAGGGATTAAGATATATTCCACTTCACTTGTTTACCTAAAAGTGAAAACTTTCAATATGATATTAACACGATTCATAGTTCAAAATAACATAGGGTGACATGAAAAATAAATGATTAAAATTAATAATCGGAGGATTTTGACAAGAAATTAAAATTACACGATTTCTCTGAGATTCAATGAAGTCCAATAGAATTAAAAATGTTATTTAAATGACAGTAAAATTTAAGTATTCTTACAACAGAAAACATTGGAATCTTTCTTCAAAATTGTTATGTATACACGTCTTCTTTGAAAAGAAAGACATTCAAAAATATGAATTTTAATTTTTTTTTAAAATGATATACAAACAAGTTACATGAGCATGCCTTTACCACCTTAATTAAGAAGGATGAACAAGTCAAACTAGTCAAACAATTAACTGTTCAAGTTTGATTTTATAACTTAATGAGTTTTAAAATTTGTTTAAACTTAGTTTGTTAAATTTTCGAGTCACCTCAAATGAGCTTCTGTCAAGCCGAGTTCGAGTGGTTTTGTCACACCCCAAACCCGCCCCTAAAAGTTTGGGCATGACTCCTTCAGAAACGGACACTTAACTCGATGTGCATAAGATATGGGGCCTAAACGGAAGCATTATATATATATATATATATATAAAATATCAAGTAAGAAGATACAAAACATCCATTGAGTTATCCCTTCTATGCCAGGATCACAAACAAAACATAAAGCAAATAAACATATAGTGACATGCATCTGAGAATCCACCTATGTACATATACATATACAAACCCAGCCCTTAAGATTGGGCTCATAATAAAAATATTGAAGGGAATAAGGATCATATACACTTGAATCTAAGACACACAATCAGGGTACAAAACCCAAGCTCAGCATACTCCATAATGAGCTGTCTTCATTTAGGTGCCTGGACACTCTGAGGTTGACACAAGAGGAATGGATGCCATGGGTTAAGATTGACCCCCAGGTTACGTGCCTACAGAAACAGACATAATATAAAGTGAGTCAAGCTCGGTGAATAATAGTGCATAACCATTTCAATGCTCAGCTTGAATTATGATACATATTCATGCATTTATAAATAAAGAGATCATATAATTAATTCGTTTCTGTACCAATTTCGGAATGGCCTTGGGCTCAATCTTAAACAAAGTGGCATGAAGCCCTTAACAGAATGGCATGAAGCCCTTATCAGAAAGGCATGAAGCCCTTAAACGTAGTGGCACAAAGCCCTTAAACATGGTGGCATTAAGCCCTTGAACATGGTGGCACGAGGCCCTTGAATAAGTTGGCATTAAGCCCTTGAATCATTTGGCAATAAGCCCTTGAACTTGTTGGCATTGAGCCCTTGAACTTGTGTGTATGAACTCAAGAGGTGGCTCGCACGGATTCTAGAGGTGACTCGCATTGCAGCACTTAGTTCCGTACAGCACTTTGTTTCATACTAACAGATCTTACAGATCATACAAAATGGCCATAGGCCTCATAACTTTCACAAAACAGCTTTCAGCCTCATAACTTTCACATATGTATGAACTCAAGAGGTGGTTCATACGGATTCTAGAGGTAACTCGCACTGCAGCACTTAGTTTCGTACAGCACGTTGCTCCATACCAAAAATACAGAATGGCCTCTGGCCTAATAGACCATATAGAATGGCCATAGGCCCAGATTGGCTTTAAGCCTAGTTCATATATGCATGGATTCGAGAGGTGTCTCACATGAACTCTAAAGGTGGCTCACAATATAGCACTTAGTTCCAAGTAGCACTTTGTTCCATACCAATAATTAATAGGTCTTACAGACCAAACCATACATATCATGTCAAACCATAAACGGAAACAAATTCATACATATGCATTATACTTGAATCATAAACAGAAATCAGAAATCATACTTGATTATACTTGGCACTTCGCTAGCGCTAACAAATCAATATAAAGCATTCTTGTTAGTTCCATAAAGGAATCCCCCGATATCGAGAATTTATAACATACATGAACTTGTAACATACCGAAACTTGTGCATACTTGAACTTATAACATATGTAAACTTGTAACATACGTAAACTTGTAACATCCTTGAACCATGGTATTATTACCCCCGGGTTAGGGCCGTGTGCTACGAATGTCATGAGCACTTTACATATATGGACAAATGTTCATTAAGTCAAAACGTAACATATCAGAACATAGAGTATTTCTTGTTATATCATGGCATTACAGTACACTTAACAAAGACAGAACAGTTTACATCATAACGTGAGTCACATGACAAGGTCATTGATATTTAATTCTGTCTTCAGGTTGAGTCATCTGTCGTTTATCATAATGCTTAGCAGGTATTAACTTATAAAACAATCTGTGGTCTTAACTAATTATTCATTAAGAAATGGCGTAGTTCACTTGATCTATTAATAGCGTATAGAAGCATACACCTTTGTTTGATCGTTCATATATGTTACCATAGTTGACTTGTACTTAACAGAGTACTAATGGTAGCCGTTACATCATTCACATGAGTTAACATAGTTAACTTAAGTTTAACAAGACATTCCTGATAATTATTAATGAGAGATAAGCACATTTACAGATTGAATGATTTCAGAGATACGTGAATACCATGGTTCCATAGTGCTTATATGTTCCCTTTGTTCATCATGAATCACTATAGCTATCTTGTAATAACAGAATGTTAGTCTTCTTTGTCAACAGTAATACCGCTCAATAATGTCTCTAGATTTTCCAATCAACACATTGTTAACTTAATTACTTGCAAGGAACAACATATTAACGATAAAAATCATTAACGATAATTGAACGTACGACTACCGTACTACTACTCACAGTGATCAGCTCCTGATAGTAATGGGACGATGTCCTCATCTCGACCTACAAGTACAGTGCACAACACATAATATGAGATTATACTCGATCCTGTACTTATTCTCTTTGATCGTTCAATCAATTAGCCATGGTGGTACCAAGCTCATTATTCCTTAATAAGTTATAATCCATGTCTCAAAAAACAGGACAAATCGATGGGAAATGGTTTAGGTGAAGAAATGGTACAAAATTGGTTGACAGAAAGTGAATAGTCGTCACTAATTTGGACATAACTATTTCTGTATTTAGAATTTGGAAGCGAGACCACTGTCATTGGAAACTAGACTTCCGGGGCTTGATTTTAGGCTTACGAATCATTCAAAACGGAGTTCGGATGCAAAAGATATGCTTATTCAATGTTACCTAGTACATGCTGAAACAGGGGTGGCCGCTCGTGCGCCCACTTTGGCCGCTCGTGCGGCCCAAATCCGCTCGAGCGGAGAAACCAGCTGCTTGAGCGCCCAAAGAGCATAATGAAACCCTTCTTTTTTCTTCATGCTCCGCTCATGCGGTGCCCGTGGCTACTCGTGCGGTCTGGGCAGAATCAAACAATCCAAAAATGATTTTTGCTCCAACACTTGATCTTTTCATTTTTTAAGCTTGATTTCAAGTCTAATTACTCAAAAACATGTAGAATTGACCCACAAGGTGATAAACTATCAACATTCAAGTGTAACCCCATCTCAAACAAATCAATCGTTGCCTCAAATTAAACATTCAAGTCCCATCTTTCTATATAATCAAACTTCCAAAATATATACTCCAAAATCATAAAAATACATCTTACATATGGTTGATTTCACACCAAAGCTTGTTATTCCACGAATCATTCTAAAGATTGGACCCAAATCAAACAAATTTAAGGAAAGCAAAGTTTAATTCCTTGAATTCAATCCATTTCATTCAAACCCCCAAAACACTAGTTCATTTACATTTTAAACTTCCAAGTTAATCCTTGATTTCATGTAGTAATTGAATTATTTACAAAGATAATAGTTAAAACCACATACCTTAACCCAAATCCTTGAATTTCCCCTTTAAAGCTCTTCAATCTCCAAGCTTTCCTTCCTTTTCTCTTTGAGTTCTCTCAAGAACTCTCTCTCTCACGTTGCTTTCCCTTTCTCTAGATATTTTTGGTTCAAAGAGTTGAGTTCCCCAACTTATAAAGCTTCTATGTATATAAATATACACACACACACAAGATTAACACAAAGGAGAGTCAAACGTGGCCTTATGAATCGTACGAAATTAAATTTCAATTAAACTTTTCAGATGACTCTAAAAATTACGCTGATCATGAACATGTCCTCTATTCCGATTTCTGAAGCCTCTAAGGCCTTCAATTTGCAGTATAAAATTAACCACCCAAACGTGCATTAACGAATCAGACAAATTAGAATTCTAATTAATTTTTTCAAATAGTTCTAAAAATTTCCATTAACATACCCAAGTACTCAATTTTAATTTATGAACCCATAAAGGTCGGTAATTCAATTTTAAATCCATAACTCAATAGATAATGCTTCAATTCGAAAAGATATAATTAAAGGAAAACACATCATCTCATAATTAAATAAAGATGACTTCTTATACGCATTTCGGGGTCATTACAGGTTTAGTATTTTTATATAGTTTTAGACTTATCAAATCGAGCCGAACAAACGATTGGCTATTTAAGTTTAGTTTAAAAATTTTAACGAGTTTCAAATGTGTTCAAACTTTACTTATTTATTTAACAAATTGAATTCAAACGAATTTTTAACAAACTGAATATGAATCAAACTCTAATTATTTGATTTTTTATCATCCCTAACCTTAACCAATAGCACAGTGGGCTCCACACCCATTTCCCAAAAATTACCCTCCTCGCAAGTTGCAACGGGCCCTGTAACCGCAAACATTCGGCCCATGATTTCCTAATGGTTTCAATATAACCCACTCAATCAGGCCCAATCCAAAACAAACACTAATAAATAACAGGAGTGGCTTCCGTCCAGTTGGCTATTTTAACTGAAGTATTTATCAGCCCTCGTCACAAAGCGTGGGTTGATAATCCGAGTTATTCAATATATTGGACTCGGTGAGAGTTATTCTTAAAAAAAAAAAAAAAAAATTATCTAATCAGATATTGATAGTTACTTGATTAAATAATTATTTATGTTCGATCAACTTAATTTGTTATAGAGATAATCAAGTAACTATTGATATCCGATGAATGTGATTTTTTTCAAAAATAAAATACTTAACAAATTCTATACATTGAATAATTTAGAACATCAATGTAGATTTTGTAATGAACACACGAAAGTCTAACAGTACTATCCAATCCGATTTGGACAGGAGAAAAAGATTTTTTCATAAGAATAAATTACAAACACACCCCCTAAGATTTACTTAAATTACAAATTATCCTCTGTGATTTTAGATATTACATTATACCTCCTAAAATTTCTAATTTCATAATAAATAGGTCATTTTATTAATAAATTATAAAGTTAATTAATTATTTTTAATAATGTTAAAATTTTATTTCAATTAATAATTCAAATAATTTTATTATTATATAGATGAATAGTTAGTACTTTCACCTTTTCAATTCATTATGTTACATAAAAAATTTAATATAGAGATGTTTATAATTTTTCAAACTATAGGGACGAGTGGTATTTTAAGTAAACCTTAGATGTATTTGTAATTTACCCTTCCCATCAATATTATAGTCCACAACGCATCCTATGCGTACATTAGCAATAACCATCCTCAGCTCTTCTCTAACCTCCACCGAAGTCCGATCCCAGCCATCTCTCCCTCTCTCTCTCTCTCTCAAAGCTTCAGATCCAGCTTCCATGGCGGCACCAGACCTGTTGTTCGGCCTGAGGAACAACTTCTACTTGGGCGCATATCAAGCGGCCATCAACAACAGCGATGTTCCTAACCTCTCCCCAGAAGACGCCATCGAGAGGGACTGTCTCGTTTACAGATCTTACATTGCCCTCGGTAGCTACCAGGTTCTACGACTCTCTCTCTCTCTCTCTAGAATTGCGTTTGAATTGGTTCGATTTGTGTTTCTTGACTCGAATACGAAATTGTGATTTTCAGCTTGTAATCAACGAGATCGATTCCTCGGCCGCCACGCCTCTCCAAGCCGTGAAATTGCTCGCTTTGTATCTTACGAGTCCCAGTAACAAGGTTAAATCTTTCTTCTTCTTTTTTGTTTGGTTGATCTATGATTAGGAATTTGTGGTTTTGTGCATTTGCCATTTAGAATTGAGATCTGAATTCAAATTGTTAATTGAACTAGAATTTTGAGTCTATTGATTGGAGATCAGAAAACAGAAATTCCTCCAGATTTGTATCATGCACTAATTGGTTTAAAGAGTGTGATTTTATATTTTTCTTTAATAATTGAAATCCAAATGACTTACACTCCGAAATTTATATTTCAATTCTCCTTTCTTTTCATTTATTTTATCAGCAATGGAAATCTGTATGTATGGGTGTTATAAAATAAATCAATAATTTGAATTCAGGTTTACGAAATTATAAATCAATAATTGTAGGGTATTTGTCCACTAAGCAAATACCCTTACAATTGTTCAACTCAGTTTTGGAATCCAAAAGATTTTGAAACATGAATTTGAGAATTGTTTTCTTTGGTTTGTCAGCAACCATGTTGTGTCATAATCTTTGGAATCCTGCAGGAAACTACAATTTCGAGTATCCACGAGTGGTTGGCAGATCCAGCCATTGGAAACAATCCAATCTTACGTCTTATTGCTGGGATTATTTTCCTGCATGAACAGGACTATAATGAAGCTTTGAAACACACTAATGTTGGAGGAACCATGGAGCTGTGAGTTTTACTTTTCTAATACTAAAGTTTTCAAACATATTCTTCACCCATGAATGACTTCCCGTCCTGTCCTAGTTGGAAACTTGGAATGTGTAATATTGTTGTATAAATGGATGATTCAATTATTTGCTTTTCAAATACATGTCAAGCTGAGTTTAGATTTCAAACATGTATCAAGTGTAGGTATCATTACTATAGAACATACCCTACTAATATTATGTTGATGTAATCGTGATCAGTGTTGTATCTTGCAAGAAGTTTCACAAGTCTCATCAATATTGTCCAAGACTTTTTTGATTGTGAAGCGTCGTTACATAGTTTGATGTGTCAGAGCTTATATTGTATGTGTCATTTGGCCTCAAAAGTATTTTTAGCAACTAGACCCTATATATATTCCTGGAAGCTAATTTGTCTTTTCATTTTCCCCTAAATTTCCTGTTCTGTTTTCACACTATATATGTATATATATATTTCTGGAAACTAATATAGGCTCCGTTTGGCAAGAGCTAAACGGGGCTTTTTTGGCTATTTTAGTCACAAAAGACTAAATAGACTATTTTAGCCACAAAAAACAAAATATCACATCCAATCCATAATCATTACATTCTCCTCTCACAAAAAAAGCCAAAAAAGTCAAAAAGCCAAAAAGCCCTTCCCAAACCAAACTTTTTAGCCCAGACTAAAATAATCAAAAAAGCCAAAAAGCCAACTTACTTCCCAAACGGAGGCATAGTGTGTTTAATGAGCTCCGCCTTTTACTGCATATATGATGTGAATAGTCATTAATATGCCTTTTGCTTTTGCTTTTGCTTTTGCAGGCATGCATTGAATGTCCAAATATTCCTTAAGATGCATAGATCAGATTATGCAGAAAAACAGTTGAGGATCATGCAACAGATTGATGAGGACCATACACTAACTCAACTTGCAAGTGCATGGCTAAACTTGGCTGTGGTACATACCCATTCTCAATTTCTTAAGTCAAATCAGGAATTGTTGATTTTTATGTTCATCTATATTGGTCTGTAAATCAGGGTGGATCCAAGATACAAGAAGCATATCTCATTTTCCAAGATTTTTCTGAGAAGTATCAGATGACTAGTTTGATCCTGAATGGAAAGGCCGTGTGCTGCATGCATATGGGAAATTTTGATGAAGCTGAGTCACTGTTACTTGAAGCACTGAACAAGGTAAGTTTTAAAATTGTCTTTGTACCTACATGTCATTTGAAGTGATTGGGACAAAATCATCAAATTGTTATTGACACTGCTAAATATACTTGATTGCATTCATAACATTCATTGTTCAAGAAATTGAATTGACCAAATTGATTCTAGATTGCTAATTATTCCCCTCTCCATAGTAGTCCAATTATTTCATTGAAATTGGCTGAAGTGATCCCATATTTGCCCACAATTACTACACAATGCCTTTCAAAATCCCAATTTTGTCACTGTATTTTTAGACTTGCACTGGAGAGGCTTGCACATATTTGTGGATGGTGAGATGTTTTGGTAATTCATGCAGGATGCGAAGGATCCTGAAACACTGGCTAATCTGATCGTATGCAGTCTTCACCTTGGGAAACCATCTTCACGATTCTTGAAGTAAGTTATCTGTTTAAGAAAGCTAGAGGACATTTTGTTCTGTGTTGTATGTATTTTTGTATGTGCTTGTGTGTCTGCATATATTGTTAAATAAGACTAGCTGCAATTAGAGCTGTATTTATGTATAACCACGTGTCCATCGGAACAGCCCAATTTTCCCTGAACAACCAAACAAGGAAAGGAATTTTAGTCTAATATTTTTCTTTCATTTCCTTTACTCTTCTTTTTGTTTCCCTTTTCCTTTACTGTCTTAATCCATGAACCTAACATACAAAGAAAATTAATTTTCCTTGTTCGGTTACCTTGGAAAAATAATAAGGAAAATAAAATAAATTAAAGTGTGAGAATTTTTAGTTCTAGATGGCGTTGTTTTACTTTTCCAAGACTGATTATCATTTCATATTTTTTTAATGTACCAATTTTGATGTATGAGGGAAAACACAGAGGAAAATGATTTTCCTTTCACTCTCCTTTACTTTTCCCCGACTAAATCAAAGTCCCAAACATAGTGTCATCCAATGATAGCTTAGTATTCCAAACCCAGACAAACTCAATCATCCAACGTAATTTGAGTAAAGAAAATCAGTTCTGAAGAACAAATCTGATCACATATGATAGATCTAGAACTGGAATCATCGTAAAGAATAAATCGGGAGAACATATAATATACAGAGGGAGGGATTACAATGAAGTCAATAGGGGTAGTTGAAGCTCCAGAAGACACTGGAGATAGTGTTGCCTTTGAGGGGGGGACCCCCCAATTAAACCAAGCCACATGGGAACCGCTCCAAAACACATTTGGTTTTGTTCGGTGATGTATCTTGTTTAGTCAGTTGCGGGGCATAGAAATGCAAAACTGACCAACTCAGTTCAGAGGAAATTTGACCCTCTACCCCAATTGAACCAAATCATTTACATCCTTAGTACCCCCTTTGTAGCAGTCCATATTTTAAAGTGGAATGACCAATAATGCTAGGTGTGGTTTAGGAAATTAGGACGTCTGTTTGTCTCTTACTTTAGGTGGAGGTATCATGTGTGCACAATCTTATTGCATCTGATGTATCTAGGCTTCAACAATTACTATTGTCATAGCACTACTGGCAGCACTGTCTTCCCCAAATTGTTTTGGGGGTTGCTAGCTACAGTAGATTTTTTAAATTTTGGAATGACTGTGTTATACAACTTTGTTTTGCAGCCAGCTGAAATTGTCACATCCAGACCACATGCTCGTCAAACGTGCATCGTCTGCTGAAGAGAGTTTTGACAGAGCAGTCCAAACAATTGCTTGAAGAAAGTATGGGACTAAAATCCAAGAGGCAACTGATTTTTTTGTCAACTCTCAGTCCGTTTCACATGTTTTTATGCTTGATATCTGTTTTTGTAGCCTATAAGACCAATACTCGAATCCTATGAGAAAAATAATCTTCGGTGAAAATATTTGAATCTGAAATTACATAGTTGGGATTTGTTTCTTATTTCTCCTGGGCTTCCTCATTATCAGATAGAGCACTGTTTGTTTCTAAAAATTTCATTTGAACTACAGTTGTATCTGTTTTTGGAACCCATTTTTCGTGTTGTGCTGCATGTTTATGATCCTGCTTTTCTTCAAAATAAATCATAGGATTTTTTTTATAATGTTTATATTTATATTTTTTTTGTCTATATTTATAAAAATCTTAAAATTTTTGTAAACAAAATCTCATTTGGTTTATCTATTTTCATTTTCAAAAAATTAATGTGGTTATAATTATTGGATCAAATTGATTTTTTATATGAATGATCTATATATGATTTAAAAAATTAACGATGTAAATTATCAATGTGAGATTTATAAATCGAAACGGTATCTTGCAGTCCACAAACTGGAGAGGAACTCTTCCTAAAAAGAAAAAATGACACTCTTAAAGAGAGGGAGTAAATGAGATCCATGTAGGGTCTAGACACTACTGTCTGTGGATGTGTGATTTGAAATGTAAATGGGTGCGCGTGTAGCAAGGTTAGTTTGGCTTCGTTTTGAAAGTTCGTTAATTTTTTAGTTTTTTAATTTTTTTGATTATTTTAGTTTGGAGTTAATAAATTTTATTTGGGAAGGATTTTTTAGTTTTTTTTTTATTTTTTGTGAGAAAAAAAAATGTAATAATTATGAATTAAATGTGATATTTTGTTTTACTGAATTAAATATGATATTTTGTTTTACTGAATTAAAAAACTTATTTTATCTTTTTATGACTAAAATAACTTCAAACCTAACCCATCCCCTCTTCTCAAACGAAGTCCAGTGAATTTGTTGCAAATTTCTTCACCCTCATCTCATCCACCTTGAGGAGAAGTTGCTCAATGTCCCTACTCGAATGCAAGTGGTTGAAACAGTGAGGCCTACTAATTTATGTTGGCAATTGTCTGAACAATGGACAGTTTGACAATTGGTGATTAATTGGTGCTAATAGGGCGCCGGATAATTTTTCCGTTTTGAGATTTGCTTGCAAAGTATTTTTATGCGTTATTTAAGTAGTAGCGCAAAAGATTGCATTGACATTCACTTACACTTAAATTGTGATATTTAAAATTTAAATCGGAATATGAATTATAATAAGAAAATGTTAATCATCACTTATTGGGTCGTTTCATTAGTCTTGATATAAATAAAAAATGTATTAAAATGTGTATAATACATATCTATTTATACTATATATTAAGCAAAATGAGATTTTTAATCTCAAAGCCTGTGAGAGTTTCAATATCCCAATCTGAATTTTTTATTAAAAAAAAAAAACTCAACATTTATTGATTTGGTCAAAATTTCCTAGTCAGCATTTATTAACTTTCTTTCAATCCACATATCTTTCCACATGCCTGCATTTATTGATTTGGTCAAAATTCTTTAATCAGCATTTAAAATCCTCTCATACAAATAATTATAGATACAATCTATGTATAATTACTGCAATACCCTTTTCAATTTCTCTCATACACTATAATTAGTGATAAGATTGTTAAATTATTTTCATAAAAAATCTTAAAAAAACATAATTTATATATTAAAAAAACTTTAAAATAAATACAAATATGTATAATTATCCCGTACATAGCATAGATAATAGGCTAGTCTATATATATATAAAGTACATTGAAATTATAACTACGACAGTTTCTCCGCCTTCACACCACCATAGGATTGCCAATAGCACTACCCATTAAAATAAGCTTTCTTAATTATTTATTTATTTATTTTGAATTTCACAATGAAAATACAACTACCAAAAAACTGTGTTAGGCAACCAAACAAAATTTGCATTTTCAGAGACTTTTCAAACATAAATAACCTCAGATCTAAAAACATTTGCCAAGCGAAGCATTTTCCAATCAGAGATGCAAACTGTACATATACAGAGGGAGAGAGAGAGCGCAAAAACACTTTAGTGGTAGGTAACCAAACAAAATTTGCTTTCTCACTGACTTTTCTAAGTGAGTTAAAAGTCACTTTTTAACTTTTAACTCACTTCTCTCTTACAAAAATGTCAAAAAAAAACAACTTTTAACCTTCTTTCCCAGAACATCCCAAAAATAACCTAGGTCTTAAAAACATTTGCCAAGCAAAAACAGAGAAGCAAACTGTACATATACAGAGAGAGAGCAAAAAAACTACACTGTAAGGTAACCAAAGAAAATTTGCTTTCTCACAGACTTTTCAAACAAAAATAACTTAGGTCTTAAAAACATTTGCCAAGCAAAGCATTTTCCAAACAGAGATGCAAATTGTACATATACAGGGAGAGAGAGAGAGAGAGAGGAGAAATATCAGCAATAAAGATGCTATACCTGACTGGTATTATTATTGAACTACTTGGAATTTATATAAAGTACATATAACAAATGGGCTGTGCTTTCCCTACAAACTCTACCCCCTTATATAATAATTTTATAGAATGAAAAAGGAATTTATACCAAACCCTTACCTTAAAAACAACCACTATTCTCACTATGAAAACATGGGGCTAAAGCCTTGCTCGGCATGAGTTCTGCTTTGTTTCGCGTTAACTCTTCCACTACGAAAGCCACACAAAAAAATATATATATTACTAAGAAGGCATCGCTAGAGGCGTTCCATACCCATTATAATGCTCCTTTTGCCATCTCCAGGCAATCCGCAAACTCTCTTGAAGATCGGTGTGTTGGGCTGTCCAGTTCAACTCAAGCTTGATCTTTGTCGGGTCACTGAACACTTCAGCATAGTCGCCTGGCCGGCGCGGTAGGAGGTCAACTTTGATATTCACCCCTGTGGCCTTCTTACAAGCCTCCACAAACTCCTTGACTGATCTACCTGATCACAGAGGCATAAAAACAAGCATGAAAAACAAAATTTGATTGAAATACGAATTTGTGAACACCTGAAGAGAACAAGGTTTACCTCTTCCTGTTCCAACGTTATAAATTCCGACTTTACTGGGTGTTGCCTTCTCTAGGGCTTTCACGTGAGCATCAACCAGATCGGTGACATCGATGTAGTCCCGTACACAAGTTCCATCTGCAGTTTTATAGTCGGCTCCTGTAACCTGCATTTGAACCAAGCAAAATATCAAATTAGCCAAGTCTAGAGCTATGCAGCACCAACACTTCACAATAGGTACCCGGAGCCACGCCGGACATGTATGAAACACAGAAACCACAAGGACACATATGGGATATGAGACATGATGTGCCCCCTTTTTAATAATTTTAGTTTAGGAAACATTAATTTTTGAACACTAATTTCAGGGGTCATATTATAATATTTGAAAGAATAAGGATTGAATCTTTAAAATAAATATAGAACTCATATTAAACCATCGACAACACAACATAAATCTAACCTCAATTGTGAAGTTAAAAGACTAGCTTCTAACGATCTATGGAGCCTAACACAACACAAGTCTGGTCTCTGGTTGATTTAAATTTTTATGTTAAATTAAGAGTTTTTTTCTTTAATTTTGATTGTTTATGGGTGTAATATTTATATCCCACATTTCTGTGTCCTGATTTTTTCGAAATCACTATGTCCCATATCCATATTTGTGCTTCCCAATTCAAGCATGGCATACATTATGTAGACATAAAAGAGGAGAGATCTTCACACCATCATGCATCACATAGATAAGCATTTACTAGCAGAAACTAGATGTTTTTCATACATGAATCAAGGGCAAACTACAGAAAACAATTTTTTTTTTTTATTTTTAAAGATGTTAGACTCATCAGTACCTCCAACTTTATATTTTTTTGTCTCTGTCCACAAAATAAAAAAAATAATACTTTAATTGAAAAGAAAAAAATAAGAGAAATGTCAAGTTTTGTGATAATGAGAATTTTTTGTGCTTTCAAGCCAACTTCACAGAAAACAGCCATCTTTACATCAGAATTATCTTTAATCGAACTCAGCCAATACGTCCAAATCCCACATTAAAGACGGGTTGAACATACGCCAAAGTTCATTATTGACAGAACAAGAAAAAAAATGACGGAATTAGAAATCATCGTACCTTGAGCCCAGGAATAATGCCACGAGCAGCATCAAAGCAAGCACCTGATATCCGTCCATGCACTCGCAATTCCGGTCTGGGAGCTTCTCCTAATCTGCCTTCTGGATCTGAACCAATCACATTGAAGTATCTGAAATTATTCACAAAGAGAAATGAGTCCACAAGTTTCTGGGTGAGTAATAACATTCTCTTTGGCATTTAAGGTGCGTGATTAGACGTTGTCAAAGATTAAAAATGAACAAACACAGTATCAATGTTGTCGGCGAGCAATGTGGTCAGAATGCAACTTCTCATTATTGAACTCTATAAATGAAAACACGACCGAGCGTGTAGCTCGCTACTGAACTATGGAGCGAAATCCAACATCACCCAAGTGAGTATATAGGCGTGAGGATACATCACCTCAACAGCTAACTTTTGGGATTGTGTTCTATCTAAGACCACGTAAACATGAGAGATAACAATGAGACTCCGGTGGCACAAGATCAACCCCTCTCAAAGAAAATTTTCAGGGAAATAATGGTTTATACAGCAACACGAAATATGCATGGGCTGCATGATGTATAGGTCAATTTTTCATATATACACATTCATTGAATATTTTATGGTACACAAATATGGCCATTGCAGCATTATTGAATAGAAAATACAAGAGATAAATAGCACTACTAATTAACATAAAACATATAAAGATAAAAGAAATCTGAAAATTAAGTACATGTTAGGTCAAGTACCTTAAGATCATGATCGCCATATCTGAGTTCTTATGAAAATCAAGAATAATATCTTCAGCCATCTTCTTGGCTTTTCCATATGGGTTAATGGGGAACTGAATTTATGCAACACTAAGAGATTAGTCATTAAACAAAGCCCATAGCGTGTCAATTCTGTTACCGAACCAACTTACAAACCATAACTCATAATCACAAAGCAGTTCTTAAAATCTTCACCTGTGGAGTTACTTCTGTAATTGGCATCTTTTCAGGTTCTCCATATGTCGCACATGTACTAGAATATATGAATGTCTTTACACCATGTGCTGCCATTGCCTCTAAAACTACCAAGGTATTTGATGTAATGTTGTGATAGTATCTGTATAAACACAATAACATTAACTAATAAAATAGATAAGGGGAGATCAAATGCTCCAAATGATTTCATATGACAAAAACAGCTTCAACTAACAAAATAATAACTAATTAACAGAGCTCAGCAAGCCAGTCCATATTCTTCAAAAAGTTCAGATTCAGATCATAGAGAAAGTGAAAAGACTATCCATATCAATCAGGAGTATACTTAAATTATGCTTCCACCAAAGGCAAAACCACAACTGCTATTGGTAGATAAACGTTGCAATCGAAAGGCCAACAACGGACAGGGAAAGGCTTCATTCTAATCAAAAGTTCTTGAGAAATTGACAAATATGTTTTTGAAGAAAAGATGTGAAATGGATTGAAATTAATAAATATTGGAAGCATGATACAAGATAGAATTAGAATGAGATGAAGATGCTAAAGTGGATGTGTGGCAAAACTAGACAAGACAGAATTATGAATGAATTTATTCAGAAATGGGTAGGGGTAGTACCGATAGGAGATAAGTTGAGAGAAAATCGATTGAGATGGTTTGGTCATATTTAACGAAGACCAATAGAAGCAGTAGTGAAAGATACGATGCAGTGACGGTAGATGAAAGTATTAAGGGACCGGGTAGGCCTAGATTAACGTTGGTTAGCATTGTAAATAGAGATATGAATCTATTTAATTTGACTAACGGAATAACCTTTGATAGAATCACGTGGAGAAGGAGGATTCATGTACCCGACCCCATTTGATGAGACTTAAGACTTGGTTTGGTTTGGAAGCATGATACAGAACATTGATTTGGATATGAGTAATAACCCTAGAGAATATATATATATATACACATACCAGGAAACACAAGAAAATGGACTTGTTTTGGGGAGACAGTTGTATTAACTACGTGAAGATATAGAGGACATAGACATACACACGATAGCACAACACATCAATGAAAGAAATTTTTACTAAAAGAAGAGAAAAAAGTAAACAAGAGAGCCGCTTGAGTAACCAACAACTCTTTCTTATAACACCAAGGATAATCAGCTAATCAGATAATAATAATATCCTGAACAGGATAACCATATAAAAGACTGCAAGACTAAATTCTAAAAAGTCAAGGACATCCATTTCCCCACAGTCTGATATGATCTCTTCCTCTCACGATACTATGAATTTCAGTCGTAGGTTTCGTTTGGCTGTAGCGTAAAAACCACCAGCCCATTTTGCTATTTTTAAAATAATAAAAAAAAAAGCTTTAGTTCATTTGGCAAACCTATTTCCCACAAAAAGCCCACTTTAGCCACTCTTAAAAGCCATTAGAAAAGCCAAAAAAAGGTAGGGATATTCCAAACAAACCATTTTTATTATTACAAAAATAAGAAAATTTAGCTCATTCGGCAAACCTATTACCCGCCAAAAAGCCCACTTTGGCCACTCTTAACAGCCATCAAAAAAGCCATACAAAGCTATGAATGTGATAAACAAGCTAGATTTTTAGCTAACTCTCAAAGGAAGCCTTGGGTCAGCTGCAATGAAGTTTTGGGCAATACTGATCAACACATCATATATTATCTCTTTATCCATATTAAGACACTCACATGACGGCATTTGTCACACGTCAAGGCTTCAACCAAAGCAAAAATCTACCATCTCCTCCCACCAACTACAACCTCCTTAAATCCCCCTGGTATGACTGATAATGCATAATTTGGTAAATGTGTCCACATTGCTGTGTGGCAAAAGCTTATGCAAGTTCAACTGATATTTTTGAAATAGATCAAACACTTACTTCAGAGGATCAAGGGTGCTTTCTCCAACATATGCAACAGCTGCAAAATGCATCACAGCATCAAATGCATTTTCTGAAAATATTTTATTCACCTGAAACATTGATACAAGGAAGCAAGATACAGAATGCATGTTAAATGGCTTATGGATCAACAAATAAGAAAGCATATATATCATTGAAAAAGTGTGATTACGATACCACTTTTGCATCCCCTAAGTCAGCATAAATAAACTGAAGCCTCCCAGGTTCTGGAAATAGTTCTTGTAGAACCTTGACAGCGCCTAGGTTTCCCCGAGATAGATTGTCCTGTTACATGAGAATCCTTTTCATTGAAGATCTAAATCATGTAGCATTCAAGGGTTGAAACAATTAAGAAAAAAATATAATTACATATTTTTAAAAGAGAGATATATACCACTATAGTTACACGATACGAGTCCTTGAGAAGTCGGAGTGTAGCATGTGAACCAATATATCCAGCACCTCCAGTTACTAAGACATGAGTAACTCCTATTTCATGATGGGAGAACTGGAAAGGGAAAATTTTAAGAAAGTGTTAAATATGAAATGACATAAAAGAAAGGTCCATTTGACTCAATTCATTGAAACAAAAATTGGAGAGACACGGTATTCTGAGCATGTCTTGAGATATCTTTAGGCTATGTTTGGAACAAGAATTTGAGTGGGCATTTGTGGAGAGAAAAGTGAACAAAATTTAGCTTCTGTTTCATTCACTATTCCCTTCCCTTTCCCTTTCCCTCCACAAATCTCTTAAAATTCTTGATCCAAAAACAGCCTTAGAAGGGAATTGAATGAAGATACAATGATAGAAATAGAGGGATAAAGAAGTTACTGGGCTTGGGCTGTTGAATCTTGGGGATTGTTTGAGCATAAGAATACATAATGCTGTAAGGGCAGCAGCCAAAAGAATTTTTCCTACAAAATTGCTCTTCTTCTTTGGGTCTACATAATCTATACCTACAAGAAGTAAAGGTCAAAATGAGTTACAAACAAACCCCATCAAATAAGAAGATTATATAAACTAATCGCCAATGTAATAAAAACACAATTAAATTTTTGCATATGTATGTTTGTATATATATCAAAGAACTAGAGGCCAATGTGTAGTTAGCTGACAACTATTCTCAGAGCCCTGTCCAGCAAAGCATCTGCACTTTGAAGAGAACAAACTATACTTTTTAACTTTTAAGCCATAGATTTAATAGATTCAAACTCTTGAGGTTAAAAAACATAACATGTATAATCTAAACAGAAAAGAAAATTTCAAATGTTAATAGATTAATAAAATGAAAGGAAATCTTACCTCCTAAAGACATAGCCCTTGTTGACCGTGGCTGAGTTCTTGCCCTGCTAAAATTTAGCATTTGTAAAATCTCCTCGGTCTTCAATGCTTTTAGGCCTTAGACTCGATTATCAGTTACAACTCCTCAATCGTGAATTTTGGCGAACTGTGGCCTAATCTGCTGAATTTAATGAATTCACAAATTCTGTGAAAATTAAGCATACACCTGGTTATGAACTCCAAAATAACCCACAAAAACATAAAGAGGGAAAAAAAAAAAAAAAAAAAGATGTACCCAGTGCACAAAGAAAAAAGGTAAATTGTAAAGAAAGGAGACTGAAACCGGGCCCTAGGAAAAAGTTGAAAATTACAAATCAGAAAAATATCTAAAATTTTCCAACAACCCCCTGAAATGATCATTACCCATATTCAAATTCCAGATTTACAGAAGCATCTAAAATTGTGTGTTTGTAAGAAGAACATGTAAGACAGAAAATTAGGAGAAAAAGGACAACTTTTGAAGGATCACCATTCAAATAAGCAATTCCATTTTAAGAAGAAGAAAAAAAACAGAAATCAAACATACAATTGGAAAATTGAATATATTCACACCTAATTAGACAGAGACGGAGAAACCAACTTATTTAATTAAAAAAAATCAAAATTTGAAGATCTAATACAAGACCCATCAACAAATTACCCATCAAAATCCCAACTCA
Organism: Camellia sinensis; assembly: GCF_055761805.1. Taxonomy (NCBI): domain Eukaryota; kingdom Viridiplantae; phylum Streptophyta; class Magnoliopsida; order Ericales; family Theaceae; genus Camellia; species Camellia sinensis. The sequence goes on from NC_138969.1 coordinate 14,949,905, forward strand.
AACTGCAAGAACAAAAACAAACCCATTTTGTTTTTTTCATACAAATAAGCCAAAAATAAGAAAATTCACACGACCCAAGTGAGAAGAGAAGCACAAAGTCACAAACCTCTCAGAAAACTGAGAAAATAGCAAAAATGTTGTTATACCTGAAAACATTGGCTTTTAAAGGCTCAGATGTAGAAACAAACAAGACATAACAGAGAGAAATTCAATTCCCATTTACAGAGGTAGGCCCTAAAACACAAAAACTAGGCATACTTATAGTCTCTGTATCTATACATTCAACGATCACAAGATCTGTAAACAACTATCACAAATATTAAAAAAAGACAACAACTTCAATACAATCAATCACAAATAAACACTACATTTTTTTATGATTTTGAGTAGAACCCACGAAGATTTGGAAACGTAACAAAGATAAAGTCTAGAGAGAGAGAAAGAGAGCATACAGGGGAGAGAGAGAGAGAGCGAGAGAAGGAAGAGGAACGGTGATGAACAAAGCACCTGGTCTTGGGGGTACGTTTGAAGTTTCAACTGTAAAAGAGGGATATGGAGGGAGAGGGAGAGAGAGAGAGAGAGAGTTTGGAGACCAAAGGAAGAGCGAGAGAGAGCTCTTATTGTGCGGAGATTTCTCTGGTGTCCCCATGCTGTTAGTGTGAAGGTGACTCCACGCGATTGGAGCTAGGGTGGGGTATGCGCGGTGTGAGCCGAGCGATTTCAGATTAAATTATAAATTAAATGGCAAATTAGCCGATAAGTGATTTGAAAATTTATGGTTTAGACAATTTTTGACAAATTGACAAATTGAAAAATATTTTAACTAATTATTATATATTTACATAATATATAATATTAGTTTGTATAATATTTTTTAGATATGTAATACAAAGTAATTTTATATAATTTGTTTTATATAAATAACTATTAATTTATAATAAATTTTGTATCTTAAATCTCTCTCACACTTATTTTTACATTGAAATTTTATTAGAAGTTGAAAAATATATATGTATTAATTATAGTGGAGCGGAATGATTCGGTTAGTAAATTATAAATTTTAAAATTTAAACTATAATTAGCGATTAGAACGGTACAAATTAATATAAATCAGTACATTTTTAATATATTAGACGATTTTTTGCACGGTCTTAATGGGAGCACAGCACACAAAATTTAGAAAGAAAGACTCTTTTTATTTTTCTTTTTTAATTACCTTATTTTTATTTTTCAATCAGAAAAATCTTGTTATTTTTAGATCCGCATAATCTAAAGGATAATATAATAATGATAATCTAAATCTAAATCCAAATTACAATAATCTCGTTTAAGATCAAGAGAACCTTACAAATTTTGTTCGTATAGATGCAAAAATAACATTGTATATTTTAGCCTCCGTTTGAGAAGTGGGTTGGCTTTTTAACTTTTTTAGCCTGGATTTAAAAGCTTAGTTTGGGAAGGACTTTTTGGCTTTTGACTTTTTTGAGTTTTTTTGTGAGAGAAGAATATAATGATTATGGGTTGGATGTGATGTTTTGTTTGTTATGGCTAAAATAACCTATTTTGTTTTTTGTGACTAAAATAGCCAAAAAAGCTTGCAAACCCACTTGCCAAACACAGGCTTAGTTTGTTAATCTTTGTATATTTATCAGTTTGAGTCTTTACCTATTTTACATTTCTTTTAGTAAAAAAATCAATTAAAATAACCACTTTTTTGCGTGTTTTCTCAATTTGCATAAGTTATAATTATTGGATTGAATTTCTCTCATATTCATGGCTCAATAAGAAATAATTTGAAAAGCCTATAGAGTTGGTTTTGTTTCGATAATTTAAACCGTTTATTTTGTATAATTCTCAATGTATATCATCTATGAAAAAAAAGTATATCAACCTAATTATCGTAATAGTTTCATTTACTGTATTTGTCTCTAAAAGAAATAGATGTCTATTTTCAAAAATATATTTATCGTCTATTTTTTTGAAAATAAATATGATAAAATAAAAAAGTTATGATTATCGAATCGAACTAATTTTTTTATGAATAATATACATTGAGGATCTTACAAAATAAACGATTCGAATCATTGAAACAAAATCCATGATAAACCTACAAACCCCTCAAATTGTCTTATATAAAAATATGAACATGAGAGAAGTTTCACCCTTAATTATTTTACCTTTATTAACAGAGAAATCATTGTTATTATATCATTCTTACAAAAGTTATTGTATTTTTTTAAAATTCGATGATGGTAATGTAGTTTACTCTATTATTTATTCAATACCATATAAGAATCCTAATCAAAGTGAATTGTCAAGTTACTTGTAAAGTAAATAAGAGCTTTTACAACCAATCCAAGTTATTTTGAAAAATAAATAAATAAAAATAAAAAAATAAACTTTCAAAGTGATGTTTTTTTAAACTCATTTTTCAAATTTAAGTAATTTGTGAAGTCGTGTTTTTAAAATATTTTTTAATTTCAAATTTTGTTTTCAAAACTTAATTATTTTTAAAATAAACAATAAAATTCATGTCGGCAAAAACATGACATCGTTAAAGTTGTGTTTTCATTTCACAATTTTACTGATCAACGACACCATGAAACAAGTTGTGAGAGTAGGACGAAATCATTCACAAACAAGTTGTGAGATAAAATGAAATTGTTGAACAATCATTCATGGTTTGAACAATGAAGTTATGAATCACAAAGTTATATTTTTATTCACAAATTTAATTCATTTTTAATATAATTTTGTTTTGAATTTTAAAAACATACCTTCACAAACTACTTGAGTTTGAAAAACAAATTAAAAATAATTTGGGTTTGAAAATTTTAAAAAGGTATCAATTAACCAAACATGAGAAATTTAGATAATTTAATATTTTTTTTTTATTGATAGTGTTCAACGACGATGATGGCTATGGATTGGGAAAAGAATGAAAGGATAGCAGTAAGCCTTCCTTTGGCATGTGTTTTTTGATTTTTTGACTATTTTAGTTACAAAAAGATAAAAAAAAAAAAATTTAAGCTAATAAGATAAAATATCACATCCAATTCATAATCATTTTATTTTTTTTCACAAAAATCAAAAAAGTCAAAAAGTCTATTACAAACGAGAATTTTTAAGCTCAAGTTAAAATAACTAAAAAATCAAAAAATTAAAAAGTCAATTGACATCTCAAATGAACGTAAGGGGAAGAGTAACGGTAGATAAGAAAAAGAAATGAAAAAACAGAATTGGATTGAAGAAAATGAAGGGTGGTAATGGAGGTAGTTGTCAACGATAATAAAGGAGAAAAATGGTTAAATTATCTAAATTATATGAGTTACATTGAAACGATTAACAATTGGGAAAAAGAAATTTAAAAAAAATAAAAAGTTAAGATTTAATTTTTTATTAGGATAAATTACAAATATACTTTTTAAAATTTGATTAAAATATGAATCGCCCTTTGTGGTTCTGGAAATTATAACCCACCTCCTGAAATTTTTAATTTCATAACAAATCGTTCATTTTATTAATAAATTATCAAGTCAATTAATAGTTTTTAATGATATTATAAATATGTTTCAATCAACAATTTAGGTAATTTTATTTATGTATAGGAGAGCAATTATGAAATTTTTTTTTTTAGTTAATTCTGTTATATAAAAAATTTTAACAAAAAAAATATTTATAATTGTTTAAATCACATAGAGTAATGTATTTGTAATTTACCCTTGTTATTATAATCAAATTTTGGGGTTTTTTTTTTTCCCGTAATTTTTCTCAAACTTGATTTCCAAGTCACTTTTCGCATTCCATTGACCTCATGTGCATTTATAAGGGTGTCCACATTTTATATGAGAAGATTCTTATTTTACATAATTAAAATAAAACATTATTAAAGGGCAATGGTAAGGCCTTGTTTGGCATATATTAAAAAAGTTAAAAAAATCAAAACGTCACTATTTCATTTAAGCCACATCATCTTATTTAAATCATATCACATCTGTACCACATCACTTTAAATCCAATTCATATTTTATAAAAAGCCAAAACGTGTATTTTTCAAATCATGATTTTATTTTTAAATCATGATTTAGATAAAACATGTTAACTAAATATATTTTTAAAATATAACTTAAAATTATTTTCAAAACTCCTCTCTTCTCGTTTTTTATTATTATTAACCAATCAATCAATCACTTTTTCTCTCTCATCTTTCATCTATCCTTTCACATTCTCTCATATTCTATGCATCAATCAATCAAAAAAAATATAAATCATCAAAAAACTATTTTTAAAACTGATAACTAAATAAATTTTTTCTTTTTAAATCATGATTCAAAAACTCAAAATGTAAGTTTACACTCAAATCATTATTCTAAAACTAAACTAAATAGACCTAATAATTTTCTGTTTTTGGATTCTTCTAGTTTAATATAATGTAGGAGATCTTGCTATTTTATTTATATTTATAAAATCAGTTAATTGTTTATCTCACTTGAATTAATATAAAATCTACTTTTATCATATAAAATCTCACTTAACTCATAATTTAAGTGTTATTAGAACCAACGGGGTTAGCACGATTGGTCAGAATCTTGCATCTCATTAGGAGGTCGGTAGTTCAAATCTCCCCACCTACATATGGATCATATTCTCCGTTTATTAATTGGTATTGTTTTCTCTTCCAATTTGGGAGTTTCTTTGTGAAAGTTTGCATTATCTTTCATTATTATGATTGTAATTTATTGGATTTCATTATAATATCTTATATGAAACACAACCAAAAAAAATGTTATTTAGGACAGATGAAAAATGACTTGTTATCAAATAATTTTGTTTCTTTTTCACTTGTGATACAATGAAATGATATTTAATTTAATACTTGAATATGTCATATTCAAATTATTACACAACAATTTATTGGGTGTACCCCAAGCCCATCCATGAAAACCATATACTTTATTGTGCCTCTATTTGGTTGTGTTTCAAACATGAAAACCTTGTAAATCTCTCTTTGAATGGGTGGAAATCAAATTAGATATCTTGTGGGTGTTTGGGAAGTAAATTTTTTTTGTAAGTTTTTTTAGTAATAGGATATTATTAGAGAAAAAAATTTGTTTTTGGGAAGATAATTGAGTTTTTTTGTGATTGGATGTGATGTATATGAGAGAAAAAGTGAAATGATTATGGGATTTGATTTGATATTTTGTTTGGATTTTTTTTTTTTTTTTTTTTTGATTTTGTAACCAATTTGTCTTTTAATAAAAAAAATCAAAAAATTTCCTTCCCAAACACTGCCATCGAAACACAACTAAAAAAAATGTTATTTGGGACAGAGATGAAAAATGACTTTTTATCAAATAATATTGTTTCTTTTTTACTTGTGATACAGTGAAATGATATTTAATTTAATACTTGAATATGTCATATTCAAATTATTACACAACAATTTATTGGGTGTACCCCAAGCCCATCCATGAAAACCATATAATTTATTGTGCCTCTATTTTGGTTGTGGAATAAAGTTTCAGACCCCCAGTGGGGGTGCGGGGTCCCTTCCCATTAGTCCAAAAAATAAATTTTTTTTTTTTTGATTTTCAACCAACCCCAGGTCGACACGTGGCACTTGGTGTCACCGGGGGTCTGTAGCATTGCTGTTTGGTTGTGTTTCACCCGTGAAAACCTTGTAAATCTCTCTTTGAATGGGTAGAAATCAAATTAGATAATCGTAGTCCAACATCATATATCTAGAAATTCAACAATTAACACAATAAATAACTCATAATAAAACAAAATAAATAATTCACCACAAGAAGGAGCCATCTAATGTAAGAGAAATGATCGATCTCTATTTTTCATAAAAATTGATCCATGAAGGATACTAAATTGGTAATGATTTATAAATAAAAAATGTATGTTGATTGATGTGATGTGTGAATTTAAATAATTCTTGATAGTTTGAATTGAACTTGTCCGAATGGTCTGAATTTGTACTTGTCGGTTGACTACTCAAATAACTACTCGGATGACTGGGTGAAACACTTGTCTACCGCAGTTGTCACCATATCAATTGCGACTGTCAACTTTCTTTTTGGACAACCGATAAGCCAAAATTCAAACCATTTAAGATAAGATGAAATTCAAGCTACTAATTCCATTTTGTGTGACATAGCATCATCAAACTATTATTGCTCAAGTTTGAAATTATAACAAGAGTTCAATTTAATCGCAGAAGGTAAAAATCAAAAAACTGATACTACTTTTTCGTTTTTTATCTTTTTTTGTCATTCACGAGTGAGGAAGGATGGCGAGTGCAAATTTTTAGTCTACCAATTCAATAATATCCAATTTATAAGATTGAAAAAAAAAAAATTTGCTATATGTTTAAAGTTTACTAGGTATGATTATTAACTTGTACCTGATATAAATTTATTTAGTCTCAGAGCATTTCTAACGGTACATTTTTTTTTCCCACTAAATTTGAATAAAAATTAAAGTAAAAATTCCATTTGATATCAAGTTAAAAACTCCATTTGATATCAAGTATTCTAATAGAAGATTTTGAACTTTCATCAAATTACCGGTCAACCAGACGGATGTCCAGCCAGTTGATTAACCAGTGTATTTTTTTCACAATTTTTTGTCTAGAGATGGTCATCCGGGGGACATCCGGACGAACGACCAGGCAGACGTTCAGCCAGTCAATCAGTTAATGTAATTTTTTTACAAATTTTTGTCTAGAGGGGATCATCCGGGGAATATTCAGTGGTGAAAGTCCAACTCTTATGAATAGTGATTTGATGAAAGCTCCCAAGCATTTTCAATTTTATGAAAGATTTTTTATATCCTCGTTTTGATACTCATTTGATGAAACTATTGGAGTAAGAAAAAAGTTATTTTTTCATCAAATTTAAATTTAATAACATAATTGATGAACCATTGGAGATGGTCTTATAGCCATTCATAACGTATACATAATGGACACGTGGGGAAAACTTTAGGTAGTGTTTGATTTAGTTTTAAAATTAACATTTGAATCAAAAAGATCAAAAAATATGTTTGGTTAACAAATTTTCAAAACTCTTTTCAAAATTATTTTTTCTCTCTCATCTCTCCTTCTCTTTTTTTTATTAATAAATCAATCAATCACTTTTTATCACTTCTCTCTTCTCCCTCCACTCTCATTTCACATTTTACACATCAATCAATCAAATTTTCTCTTACACTCATTTTATTCAAATAAAATAAAATAAAATAAAATTACAAATCATCTCAAAATTATTTTCAAAACTTATAATCAAACAAATTTTCAAATTTTAAAACTGTTTTCAACAACTTATATTTCAAAATATAACATAAAACTCTTTTAAAAAACTAAACCAAACGGAGCCTTACTCTTTTTGACCGATGTTATCAATCAAACCAATTAGACTAGCTTATTTTGAGAAATAGGCTAAAAGTTATATTTTGACTTTTTTTATTAAAAAAAAAAAAAAAAACATGTGAAAAACTAAATAGATGATGTGCTCTAAAAAAAGTCAAAAAATTGACTTAACCAACTTCTCAAAATAAGCCAAAATATAAAATTAAAAGAAAAAACTTACAATTAGAATTTTACAAATCAAATTGATACTTTGGGGACATATTTTTTGGATAGTAACACGTGGCCAAGGTGCCACTGAAGTGCCAGTCGAGGTGCCACGTGTCCTTGACTTGACGCCGAGGAAATCTCAGTTAGGCTGAGGTTATTTGCGGAGATATCGGAATCCGAGATGAGCGGATAAGGGACAAGAGTCCTAGAATGAGGGAGGACCTTAGCCTGGATAAGGATAAAGCTCTTAGGGAGTTTATCTTTATCTATTGGAGAGTCCAGGATAAGCATTGAGCCAGAGTCCATTGAAGTTAGGCTTCTACAGGGATCAGATCAGTGTTGGCAATAAAAGTAAGGTATCCTCGTGGGTCTAAAGCTATGCTTTTGTATTCTGAATAGTGAGTCAAACACTTTTGCTATCTTTGAGAGATAACCGACTTGATCGTTGGAGTGCCCCGGGTGGACGAACCACCGCCAGAATCTTATCTTTTTGTGGCAGGTCGTTCAGGCGCAATCTATTTTGCCGGTGTTCTCCAGCTGAGTACCTGTTTGGCAGTGTAGTCAGAAATCGACACACACAGATACAAAACAACTAAACTGCATGAATTATTATGTAATTTTTTAATAATTATAATAGTAAATTTATATGTTGTAAAAATTACTAATCATGGTGCTTGTTGAAGCTTAACTTCAGCTTGAGGTGATCATAGTTTTAGTGATTTTAGATTATGGTTTAATTAGAAGTTGTAAATGTGTTCGGCACATTTTCTTAATTATGACTTTATGAAGTAGAGTTTTTGTATAATGTTTGTTAAAAAAGTGATTTTTGTTATGTAATTCAAAGTAGGAAAGCTACAAGCTAACCAAAAATGCATTACTTTCCTAGCTTTTAAGAATCAACTTATTTATATAAAAAAATAAATAATAAAAAAATGATTTTTACCATAAATTACACTCACCCTTGAGGTCTGAAAAAAAATGTGGTAGGCCTATAACTTTGACATTTTACATTTGATTTTCTTAGGTAGTATTTGGTTCATTAGAATGAAATTAGATGGAATGATCATTCCATCAAAATATTTATTTACATGTTTAATTAGACTAAAAAATAATGGCAAATGCATTATAAATGAAATCATCTTTTACCATTTTAAGGGAATGGTCATCCAAAGGTTTTAATTCACATTACATTTAGTTCCATTTTCATCAATATTTCGTTAGTTTTACAAATAAAAAAATGATCTCATTTCTTTTACATTAAAATATATATATTCTCATGCTTTAAAACCATCTATATTAGTTTTGATCCCTTAACTATATTAAAAGGGAGTTCAATATAATTATGCTAAAATTATAAAATTTGCTATATTTTTTTTCTAAATTTTAAGAGAAATCAGTCTAATATATCTTTTAAGTTATAAACACTTCTCCATCTTAAATAAAAATAAATAAATAAATAAAATTATAATCACTTCCAACAAGCTCAAACAAACACTCACAAAATACTTCACATAAACTAAAAGCTAAATAAATAAATAAATAAAAATTACATGTGGCAACAAACACCCTAGGTTGGCATTGGTATGTACAAATTGCTATGTTGATATTCGTAGTCGTTACTTGTGATTAGTATTTTTGTTTATGATGAAATGATTTTTTTTAATTAATTGGCTAGTTAATTTTTTACTACATACACTATTGAAATGTCAAAAAAAAGTCAATTCTTGTTTGTTTCTTTTTCATTTTGTGTGTTTTTCCATGTATCTTTGTTATTTAATTTAAATTAATTGTCTTGTTATTTATAAAAATATAATAAATAACAAGACTTTTTGTTTATGTCGTAGGTGGATGGGTAACGTGCCAAAGGCGAAGGATGCGAGGTCGGCAACTTTCCAAGTAGCAACAACCAATCATGAAATAACAGGTATACATAAAGTTGTGCGTGCGTGGAGCCCACTTTCTAATTTGGAGAAAAAAATGAATTAAATTCTAATTTTCATTTTAAGGTCACTAATATACATAATATACATAAGATGCATATTTAAGGTTGTTTTGATAATATTAATAATGAAAATTAAAAGTTAATGCCCGTTTGACAATGATATGGCGTAATATTGGAAGATGACTTTTCAATACTCATAAAAAACCAAAATTTAAAAACATATATTTAAAATAATAATAATTTGTAGAATGAAATTATCATATTTTATATTTTATACATGTCAGCTATTTTAGTCACAAAAAGACAAAATAAATTAAAAAGTGAATAATATAAAATATCACATCTAAATCATAATTATTTATATATGATCAGCTTTGAATTGATTTAAATTAGTTTGATGATAATTTGATAATTAAATCGATACAATCGGCTAGTTATTTTAAGTCTAAAACTAAAATATATCCCTTTAAGAATCTAATCAACCTAATTCATGGAAGTTAAGTTGACTTGGTTGATGGTTTTTTATTTTTTTTGTTTTTTAGTGCATGGAAAAGTAAACAAAGGTGAACTATATACTCTCAAAAGACGAATTCTCAAAGGGACCTACCAACTCACAAGGCATCTCTTCCATTCCCTACCATGTCCGCTCGCACATAAGCAAGATAATTTGCTTATCTATATGTACAACAAGGCACATCTTTATCTATGCAACATGAATACAAATTTGAAGTTTTCAACTAAAGATATGTTTATTTCTTTAGAGGGGAGAGAAAAAATATATTTTTAGAAGGGTGCTTGTTTAGTTTATATTCCAAAAAAAAAAAAAAAAGGAAAATATTTTTGAAAACTTGAGAAAAACAATGGAAAATCAACTTTCATATTTTGATCCACTTTTATTTTCTAAATTGAAGCAAAAGTCATAAGAGAGTTCTTTATTTTCTCTCTCCCACATAAATATACAATCCCATTCAACCTTTTTATAGACAATTATTTAATGTTGAAATAACTCTAAAAAAAAAAAAAAATTCTAACATATTTTTGTTTTAAAATTATTCCCAAAATTTATTGTCCAGTAAAATAAACAAATTGTGGAGCATATTTAATAGAATAGAAAAAAAAAGAGAATACACTGAGTTGACCTTTAGAAAGGCCTATTGGGTATTCTTTCATATGTGACACTTTCAATTGTTTAATAAAAAACAAATAAATAAAAAATATGGTTACTATAATTCAGTTAAAATATCTTTGATGTCCATTTGGCCTCCTCATTTCATTATGTTTAGATTTTAGATATTCGCAAATAGAAAAGAAAAAGGAATCAAAAAATAAATGAAGTTTATGCTAATTTTTTATTTTGCCCTTTCTTTCCTTTTTTTTTTCCCCCATTTTTTTCCCTTTTCATTTACAAATTTTTCTTACAATTTAAGTGACTGACACAATTTTAGAATTGTTAATATAATTTAGTATATATTTTCTAAACTAATTAAAAAACTTTTACCCTTTTTTTTCCTCTTGCGATCTACAAATTCTTACTTAATTTATGATTTAAATACAACCTCAAGTGCAGTGTCATCTAAATTAAGCCTTAAGTGCAGTGTCATCTAAATTAATCTTAACTAGTGTTCCCGCCTGTAATATGTTAATGAAGATACCCCTTTTGGCATGAACAACCCTTTAATGCTTTTGTCCTAATTTGATATTATGCCTAATTCTGTGTTTGTTTCCTCAAAAAATTAACTTGAAAGATTATTTTTTTCTAAAAAAAATATCGGCCAAATTACAATTTTTCTTTAATATTGATTCTTCATATTTCAACTGCAATAATCTCAACACCATTAGTGATGTGTTTCTTTCTAGAGCACCATGTGCAATGTGTTTTTGTTTTTGTTTAAATATTTTTTATTTTTTATTTTTTTTCATGCAATGAAATGGGTATCCCAATATATCATGCGTAGTAATAAAAATTATTACAAGATAAGGCAAATCTTATTGTAACATGTGCTATTTCAAATTACTCACACTCATTAATTCAAATTGTATCTCCAGTTGATTGTTAGCCATTGGACCACATGGGTCCCTATATTAACAAATGAGACCACTATTTTTCTTTTTAGTTTCTTTTCAGAAAAAAATAATTATAATTGTGGTAGATAAAAATTGAACCACCTTTATTGGGCGACACTTCAACGTGAACACGGTGAAACTTAGCTTGAAACGCTTAAGAAAATATGAAAAACTCGGCTGGTGGGCAGCTAGAGGACTCTTCGATACTTAAGTTAGTAAATTTAAAAGCTATAGAGCAAGAAAATATAAAAATAGGAGCAGCATAAAGTGGTGTTAATATTGTCTACATTTTCCTTACTTGGTATGACTTTATATAGCCTTCAAAATGACTGTTGAAGTTAGTTTCACTTCTCAAGCCACTCCTCATGTTTAACCCACTTTTTGTGAGATCATGTTCCATTATGGCGGATTTCTAGAAGTGGTTGGCCCTTAAAGTAAGGACCAAGTTTTGACCAAGTCTGCTCTGAGGGCTATGCCTTTGGGCCTGGCCTTCTGGCCTAGACCTAGTCTTCTAGTCCTGCATGTCTAGTTTTGGACCCGCATGTCTGGACCTAGACTCCTAATCCTGTACCTCTAGTTCTGGACTAGCATGTTAGGACTTGGACTCCTGGTCCTGCACCTTTGGTTCTGGTCCTGCACCTCTGGTTCCGGACTCACATGTCTGGACCTGAACCTCTGGTCCTAGTCTATAGACCTGCTATTCTGCTTATTAGAGTGTATCATGCTCAGATTCTGCACATTTTTTGCTCAGAATGAAATTCTTTCTTTTTGCCTCCCACAATAAATATGAGAAAAATTATACTAAATTAGATAGTTATAATTTAATAATACATAACTAGAAATGCAATAACCATTATAAGATAAGTGTGACGAAATAAATAACTCAATACAAGTTAAAGTCTATAAAGAATTCTCATAATAAGAGAGAAATACTGATTCTGTTTAGTTTGGTTTCATAACTTCTTTTCAAAAATTTTTCTAAAAAACTAAAAATTAAATTGGTGAAAAAAATAAAAACCACTTATAATTTTTATATAGTTTCTTCTTCTAGGATAGTACAAATAATTTTTAAAAAATTTTAAAAATATTTTTAATATTTATTTTTATCAAACTAGTTTCTATTTTCTCAAAAAAAAAAAAAAAAAAAAAAAACTGAAAATAATTTCCGAAACTCAAACCAAACATGGCCATTATTTTGCAAGAACTAACCCATTGACCTCCTAGAAATGACTCTCTTTTTTATTTATTTTATGCTACAATGTAGCAAGTTAGTACATTTTTAGAATGACCTAAATAAGTATACTTTTTATCTTTTTATGAAAAGATATGTAAAAAATAAAAAGGTAATGTGATGAAAAAAAGATAAAAAGATAAATTATTTTTTAATTGCCAAACTACCACAATAAGTTAACGTTGTTTATTGGCTCAAATTTAAAATCTCAACTCACTAGCCCTGAAGTAACCTTTCATAACTATTTAGCCTCCGTTTGGGAAGTGGGTTGGCTTTTTGGCTTTTTGGCTTTTTTGGCTATTTTAGCCTAGGCTTAAAAGCTTGGTTTGGGAAGGACTTTTTGGCTTTTTGGCTTTTTTGAATTTTTTTGTGAGAGAAGAATGTAATGATTATGGATTGGATGTGATGTTTTGTTTGTTATGGCTAAAATAGCTTATTTTGTTTTTTATGGCTAAAATAGCCAAACAAGCCTGCAAACCCACTTGCCAAACACAGGCTTAGTTTACAATTTGGATAAACAAGGTATTTAGCCTAATAATTGTATAACACTCTTTATGGTATGATGTCTTGAGTTCAACTCTTATATAAAAAAAGGTTTTAATACCTTTTATGGTGGTGGTTTATTTCTCTCCTATTATGGTATTGTATGTAGTCAACAGTGATTCTTAGCCTCCGTTTGGGAAGTGGATTGGCTTTTTGGCTTTTTAGTTTTTTTGACTATTTTAGCTTGGGCTAAAAAGTTTGATTTGGGAAGGGCTTTTTGGCTTTTTGACTTTTTTGACTTTTTTTGTGAGAGAAGAATGTAATGATTATGGGTTAGATTGATATTTTATTTTTTGTAGCTAAAATAGTCTATTTTATTTTTTGTGACTAAAATAGCTAAAAAAATCCCGTTTAGCTCTTGCCAAACGGAGCCTTAAGCTTAGTTTTAGTTTTTTTTTTAATATCATAACATTCAGCTTTATCAACCAATCCAATAATAACACATAAAATGATAAATGCCTTGTGGTAGTAATTCTTTTGAAAGATAGCTAAAATGTCTAATTTATTAGTTAAAAATAAGCTCATAAAAAAGTTAATACTAAAAAAAAAAATTATTGGGCAGTACATTCCTATTTTTATTTTTTTATATGACTTTTTAAATAATTTTTTTAGACTAACTAGAATTTTTTATTTTTTTATTTTTTTTATTTTTTTATTTTTTTTTTGCGAGAAATGAATTTTTCAAATGAGTTGAGATTTTTTCCAAAATTCAAACAAGACCTAAATCATAATGATAGGTAAAAAGGTAAATGCTCCTTCAAATTTAGCACAAATTTCACGCTCACGAGTCACATCCACGAGTCACATCTATCTCATGCAATGCTTTCCAATTCTTAGAAAAAATGATAATTGTGGCTTCAATCATTTTCCAACTCATTTTGTAGTTTAGTGGTAAATTGACTGGTCATGTTGAGATTTGTCTTGTAAATCTGAGCACATGGGTTTTATTTATCGAGGACGCTCTTGTGCTTAGGGTTGGTTTGAAATGTTTTAAATATATGTATTTTTTAAATTTTTATAAAATTATATATAAAAAATTAGAGAGAAAATATTAATTAATATGATTTAAATAAATATATTTATATAAAAAAATATACTTATGCTGTGTTTGGTTGGGGGATTTAGGAAGGGATTTGGAAAGGGAAAGGGAAAAGGTGTGTGAAACTATGTGAAATGTAGATATATTTTTTTCGCATTTCACCTACCTTTTCCATTTTCCTTTCCAAATTCCTCATCAAATCCCTCAACCAAACACAGCATTATACAATTTAATCCAAACAAAACTTAAGAGTCAGGACATGTCAAGTAAAAATGATGACGCCCAAATCTAACTGCAATCTAAAGTTTTGGGTTGTGGAACAAAATTTTAGTAATTCTTGACCAACAAGATGAGATGGAGATTGAATCAATACGCCACCTTTCATGGGACAACGTATTTTAGGCCTATTCCTTTTTCTTTTTTTCTTTTTTTTTTTTTAAATTTTTTGGTTTTTCATTTTCCTATTGAATTTTATTATGTTGAGCTCTTGAGACGTCCTTCCATAGGCTAATAGCTCGGGCCTAAAACCCTAGGCTCAAACCAAGCCAAGTCTCATTCGAGTTGAGCTAATCCATCGGGTACGAGCTATCCGATTGGATAAAAATTCACTTAGCCAGGTATGCTTGGGTCGAGCTACAGTCATTTAAATCAAATGATGATTCTTATTTGTAGTCCATGTTAATTGATATATTTTGTTTTGGGTAATTGTGTTTATTTAATAGAAGTAGATCCAATGTCACTTAGGCTGTATTTGGTTGGAGAAAAAAGAAAAAGTAAGTGTAATATGAATAAAATATATTTATATTTCACTTAATTTCACCCACATTTTTCTTTTTCTTTTTTAAATCTCTTTTCAAATTTTTCAATTAAAAATACAACGGTAGAGAGATCTCTCTTGAAGAAAAAAAAAATCATTTTACTTTCATCAATACTTCCAACAACAAAAGTATATTTAAATTCACAAGGTTTTAGTAATAATTGTTTTTGCCTGTTTTGCATCCACAAATTTTTATTAAAAAAATCATTTTCGAAGTATAATTAATTGATGAATTTTTTATTTATTATTTAAAGTCACTCTATCTCTCTCCACCTCACTTGTATGCCAAGTTTGCATTGGACAATTATTGAGACATTGTATCAATAATACCAGTAATGCTACAGACCCCCAGTGACCCCAGTGCCACGTGTCGGCCTGGGGTGGCTGGAAACTCAAAAAAAAAAAATTATTTTTTTGGACCAATAGGAAGGGACCCCAGTACCCCCCACTGGGGGTCCAAAGCTTTATTCCAATAATACTACTACTATACATGTTCCTAGTTAACAATGCATGTATATATATATATATATATATATATATATATATATGTATAGGTTCTCAAAATGCCAAACAGATAACCCCATGAACAAAAGGTTACAAGTCATTTTAAAAAGTCAAAATCAAATAAAACATCCCTGTTTGGTTCCTGCCAGCCAATGGAGCTGTCTCTGATCAGTGAGCTGGCCAATCAGAGTGGGCCTTGTCATTGGTTCATTTTATTATTATGGTAGTCCTGCAGCAGACAAACTAGCAATAGATCAAGATGCTGATTCTTAGTTCACCACCGTCTGATTGTCCGATTCATTTTGAGCCCTCTTACAATGCTACGTGTTGTGCCTGAATATAATACATTGGATTAGTTCATTAGAATGTAAAATTAATTAGAGTATCTATAGATCATTAAAAAAATAAAATTAATTACAGTATCTATAGATTATTAAAAAAATAATACAAAAATATGTTATAAATAAAATTAATAAGAAAATAATCATTTCATTATATTTTATCTCACTCTCACAATTCTGACAATACTTTTTAATAGATTTATTATACTGACCTCATTTGAAAGTTAAAAATTAATAAATCTCAAGATTTTGACATAATTATATTGAACTTACTTTAATTTTTAATTCGTATAACATTTAATTCTTTTTTTATCAATAATTTGTTAATTACATATATGAAAAAATGATATTGTTATCTTTTGAACAACTTGCTATTTGATTCGATAAATTTCAATATATTGTAAAAATAAAAAACATTATAAAAAGCAAAGTTATTGCGAGGCTCAATAAATTTCTATAGGGTGTAGCTTTTCTCCGGTCCTAGATCGGACTGGAGGGTGTTGTTGGAACCGTGGGAGCCTATCGCAGGTTCCATTTCAATAATCCGAACTGTGGAATGTGTAAAAACTCATCTAATACCATATATTAGTAAAAAAAAATTACGTTGATCGAATATCGATAATTATGTGATCAAATCCGTTTTGTATAAAAAAAATGAATGGTGAACAAATTAACGGTTGATAGAAAACTGATCCGATGAGGTAGCTATCGATATTCGATCAACATGATTTTTTACAGGCATATAGTATTCGACAAATTCTAAACATTGAACAGTTCGGATTATCAAAACGGGGCCCATGGTGGGCCTGCACGGGCAGTGGCGAAGTCAGGAAATTAAATCAAAAGGGGCACTTATTAATTATAATATTGAAATTTTTTACAAAAATATTTCACATAAATTTTTATGATTGACTTTGAGAAAGATCAAAAAAATTATGTTATTTGCAACTAATGTATCATGAACAATACAAAAAGAGTTATGAATATAATTCTTAAAATAAATTATATGATAAAGTTGTTTTTTTAATACAAAAATTGAGTAAAAATTCAATGTAAAAGTAATACCACATCATTATTGACATGTGATATCATCAACGACATGTGATATCATCAATCAATAATAAAAAAAACATGGAGGATGAACCTCACATGTCAAATGTAACTAATAATCTAATAAATTATATATCTTCATAGTAAAATTAATTATGTTTGCATGCCAATAATAATAGACATCACCATTACATTAAAAAAAATTATAAATTTTTCATAGACAATAATATGACTTATCGTAATCTTTTAATTTTCAATCAAAATAGTCATTGTTAGACTTATTTATTTTGATAATTTGTTTAATTATGTTTTAATTTATTTGGAAGAGAAAAATAAAATCAAAATTTATTTTGATGATTTATTTGAAAGAGAAAAATAAAATCAAAATTTATTTTGATGATTTTATGTTTTAATAAAATTAAAATTTATTTTGTCTCATTATTTCTCACATAAACCTTTATTCTAAATGTTGTTAGACTGTATTTAATATTTGATTAAATCAGGAGTTCAAACAGCCCAAAAACTGAGGTTCAAACAGTCCAGCACAGTAGCAGTTCAAAAGGTTCAAGTGAAAGATATTCAAATTTGTAATAATGGAGTGAAAGATATTCAAATTAGTAATGATGGAGTACAATGACTATAAACGGCTATAAATTCAAATGACTACAACGGCTATAAACGACTATAAATTCAAATGAATACAATGGCTATAATTTTCATTACATATACCAAAGTCTCTAATGTAAACAAGTTACACAAAAATCTGAAAATATTTTTTAATCTATAATCACTCGCATCTATTCTCAGAAATTATACACTGAGCCTTATAGCTTTAAGTTCATCTTTCCTGTATGAGGTTTACAGAAAAACTAGAGTTTCATTTTTATATCTATCTTTGACAGATAATTCTTGTAGCTTTCTATGAAAGCAAAAGCACATTCTTTTCAAGCTTGTAAGAGTGTAGTACACTCAGTATTCTTGACTTAGAAAGTCAGTGTAAAATCTGTGGAGGATTGCTCCATCTGTGAAAAGGTTGCTAGCACCTTGTGAAGTTAGAGTATAGTGGAAAATCTCAAATGAAACTTGAGAAATGGACGTAGGCCAAGTTAAAGCCGAACCACTATAAATTTGTTTGCCTCTCTCTCCCTTATCTCTTTATTTTATTTTAAATTGCCATAACTATATTTCACATTTTTACTATACTAAAATAATTAACTAACATAGTTGTTAAGACACTTGTTTTAATTATTTTTATTTCATTAATTATATTTATCTATTGTGCTAGTCATAATTTTTATTAGGGTATTATTAATTTTAATTATAAAAACCTAATTCACCCCTCTCATAGGTTGTCTTTTGAATAACAATTGGTATCAGAGCCTAAACTCTTACTTTAGATTTAACCATCTAAGAGTTTCGATCTATGGCAACCTTAGCTAGCACTAGCACTACTGAAGGACAAGCCACCAATAGACCACCATTATTTGACGGAAACAACTATAGTCATTAGAAAGATAAGATGACCCTATACCTACAAGCCACTGATTATGCTATGTGGATTATTGTCACCAAAGGTCTAAAAATTCTTACCAAATTAGTAGACAATATTAGTATACCTAAAACTGAAGATGAATGTGATGAAAGGGATCACAAATTATTACAAGTCATGCTAAAAGCCAAACTCACCCTTGTTTGTAGATTAGACTCTAAGGAGTATAATAGAATTTCAAGTTGTGATTCGGCAAAAGAAATTTGGGACAAACTTGAAGTAATTTATGAAGGTACAAATCAAGTAAAGGAATCTTGTATTGATATGCTTGTTCATAGTTATAAATTGTTTAAAATGAACTCTGATAAATCTATTTCAAGTATATTTACTAGATTTACTGAAATTGTAAACTTTTTGAAATCTCTTGACAAAACTTATACTAACAGTGAGTTGGTAAGAAAAATTCTTAGGTGTTTACCAAAGAATTGGGAAGCAAAAGTCACCGCCATTATAAAAGCCAAAGATCTCTCCACACTTGGATTGGATGAGCTTATAGGTTCTTTTATAACTCATGAGATCACCATGAAAGGATATGAGGATGTTGAAAACAAAAAGAAAAGTGGAATTGCATTCAAAGCCTCATCAAATGAAGAAGAAGATGAAAACTATAGTGAGGATGAAAGTTATGCCATGTTTAGTAGAAATCTCAAAAAACACTTCAAGAAAAACAATTATGGAGGAAGAAGACCTTTCAAGAAAGAGTACAACAAAGATAACAAGAAAGAGCCTATTATTTGCTATGAATGCAAAAATCCTATACATATGAAGATGGATTGTTCAAAATTAAAGAATCATGGAAAAGACTACAAAAGAAACAAAAAGGCCATAGTAGCAGCTTGGGGAGAAAGTGAAGATGAAAACTCAAGTGATGAAATTGAAAATGAAGTAGCCAACTTATGTCTCATGGCTCTTAAAGATGAAGACTCTACTCAAGATGAGGTAACTACTCTTTATGAAGAACTTGAACGTGCATTCTATGAACTATCAAATGAATTTAGAAAAGTTTGTGCAAAAAATAATGTGTTGAAGAAATCTGTTGCATCTTTATCTATTAATGTAAAAGAATTAAAGAAAGAAAAAATTATTTTGAAAAATGATTTTGATACTATCTCTAATGAGAAAACTACTTTACAAAACAATGCTGATGATTTAACAAAAACACTTAAAAATTTTGTAAAAAATAAAGACAATCTTAACATACTTCTTGGAAATCAAAGATGTGTTTTCGATAAGGCGGGCATTAGATATGACCCTATTAAAAAAAAAAAGAATCTCAATCAGTGTGTTTGGTTTGAGTTTTTTGAAAATTGAGTTTTTTGGTTTTCGTATTTTTTTGTTTTTAGTGAATATTTTTTAAATTTTAAACATTTTTTTTACTTTTTTAGATGCACCTTACTTAGGTGTATCTAAAAATTAAAAAATTTGTGAAAAAATATTTTTAAAAATTAATAAATACATAAAAATATAAAAAATGTACTGAATTCTCGTATTTTTTTTTTATATTTTTGGTATTTAGTGAATTTTTTCAATTTTTTTTTTACTTTTTAGGTATATTTATGTTAGGTATGTCTAAAAATTTAAAAAATTGCTCAAAATATTTAAAAAAATTCAATAAAAACAAAAAAACACGGAAAATAAGAAAGTAGAATTTTCTGAAAAGTGTTTTCGAAAAATGATAACCAAGAAATTTTTGAAAAGGCACCTCTTATGACTCACCCTCATATTACTTGTCATTATTGTAGAAAGAAAAGCCATTATATATCTTCTTGTCCATTCAAAAATAATATTAACATAGGAATTAAAAAGATTTGGATTGTTAAGGGATCTAACAAAACTAACCAAGAAGAACCTAAGAAACTATGGGTACCAAAAACCAACACTTGATTGTCATCTTGTAGGTTTGTTTTAAGTCCAAAGCTAAAGAAGGGAAGTAGTACCATGATAGTGGATGTTCCAGACACATGACCGGAGATAAATCATTCTTTACTAAACTATCATCGAAAGATGGAGGATTTGTTACTCTTAGAGACAACAAGAAAGGAAAAATCATCGGTATTAGTAGTATCGGTATTTCTCCTAACCTTTCTATTGAAAATGTTTTACTTGTTGATGGACTTAAACATAACCTACTTAGTATTAGTCAATTATGTGATAAAGGTAATCGAGTTATTTTTGATAAATCACGTTGCACAATTGAAAGCATAAATGATTATAAAGCTTTATTCGTTGGTAATCGCTATGATAATGTTTATGTTTTTCATCTTAATGATCTTTATGTCAGTGATGTTAAATGTTTATATGTTAATAATGAAAATAGTTGGTTATGGCATAGAAGACTTGGTCGTGCTTATATGGATTTTATTGCTAAACTTTTGAGAAAGGATTTGGTCATTGGACTTCTAAAAATTAAATTTGAAAAAGATCATTTTTGTAGTGCTTGTCAACAAGAAAAACAAACTAAAACATCATTTAAATCAAAATCTCATATTTCCACAACTATACCTTTACAACTATTGCATATGGATTTATTTGGTCCCTCAAGGACATCTAGTCTAGGTGGTAAACATTATTGTCTTATTATTGTTGATGATTATTCAAGATTTACATGGGTTATGTTTTTAGCACACCAAAATGAAACCTTTTATTCTTTCACAAAACTCTGTCGTAGAATTCAAAATGAAAAAGGCTTTCTTATTTCTAATATTCGAACCGACCATGGTAGAGAACTTGAAAATGAGTAATTTGAATTGTTTTGTGATAAGCATGGTATTGGACATAATTTTTCAGCACCTAGAATCCCTCAACAAAATGGTGTAGTAGAAAGGAAGAATAGAGCTTTAGAAGAGATTAGTAGAACAATGCTTTGCGAAAATAATCTTCCTAAATATTTTTGGGCCGAAGCCGTTCACACCGCATGCTATATTTTAAATCATGCATTAATTAGACCTATTCTCAAAAGGACTCCTTATGAAATTTGGCATGATAGAATGCCCAACATTAGTCACTTGCATGTTTTTTGTTGTAAATGTTTTGTGCATAATAATGATAAGGATAACTTAGGTAAATTTGATTCAAAATCTGATGCAGCAATTTTTCTTGGCTATTCCTTAACTAGCAAAGCTTATCGTGTTTTTAATAAAAGAACTCTTCTTGTGGAAGAATCTATACATGTGGCATTTGATGAAACCAACATCTCTGCTCAAAAGCAAATTGTTAGTGATAATATAGATTTGGAACCAAATGTGGAAGATTCAAGTATCTACAAAGAAAAGAACCAACCATGTAAGTTGAACAAAGAGATTGAACAACCTATTCTCCCACCTCAAGAAGAAGGAGGAAACGATGATGATTTGCCAAGAGAATGGAAGTTTGTTCATAATCACCCTAAGGATTTAATCCTAGGTGACCCTACAAAAGGTATTGAAACTCGCTCTTCACTTAGAAACATTTGTAGTAACTTGGTTTTTCTCTCACAGATTGAGCTTAAAAACTTTCAAGAAGCCGAATTCGATGCACATTGGATGATAGCTATACATGAAAAGCTTAACCAATTTGAGAAAAACAAAGTGTGAGAACTTGTGCCAAAACCTAAAGATCATACCATTATCGGTACCAAATGGATCTTTCGAAACAAGTTTGATGAATCCGGCACAATTATAAGAAATAAGGCTAGACTTGTTGCACAAGGATACAATCAAGAAGAAGGTATTGATTTCGATGAAACCTTTGCTCCGGTTGCTAGATTAGAAGTCATTCGCATGTTATTTGCATTTGCATGTTGTAGACACCCCATTTTTGACCGACCTTAAGACTCAGACGTCATCGATTGAGCGCTCACTGATTGCACATGTTGTGCTCACTCTGAGGTTTCGAAGTTTCGGCTGGAAGCCTTACCCCTAGACCTCGGGACCCTTTTGTGCTTTGTCTCGGTTTACGAATCAGGTCGTGTTTTCTCTTCCCAAAGGGAGGGGGAGGTCTCGTAGACCATCTCTCAGTGGCCATAGGCTACTTTTTGTGGTCGTAGGCCACTTTCCCCGTTTGGAGACCGGTTTCCAGTTTTCGGAGCCGTCGGCCGTGCGCCTCGGTTCGAGACCGCTTAACTTTCTCCATTTGGCACGGTTTTTGGCACACACCTTGCTTCCTCTCTCTAGAGGGACACTGTGGCCCGGGAGACCACCTTTGTGGTCGCACGCCACTTTCGATGCTTAATAGCCTGTTTTCGGGGCACCCAGCTGCGCGTTTTGACCCCCGAACCCTCGTTTTGCATCCGTCTTGGTTCATTTTTGGCATGGACCTTGTTTTCATTGTTTGGAAGGTGGTACAAGGGTGGGAGACCACATTTTCTCCTTGGAGACCATTTTTCTCCCGCACAGTCGATTTTCTTGTCAAGAAGCTGGTCTCCTTAGTCTTTGAGCCACATTTACTGGTCTCCCACCATACCACTAGCTTGCATTCAATGTGGAGACCATCAAATGGGGCTGCCGACCACCTTTCATTGAGGTGAACCTTTTGAACTGGTCGGCCGACCAGGAGAAGTGGTCGGCCGACCACCTGAACTGGTCGGCCTGCCTCCCCCAATTTTATCTCTGTGAGTTGTTGCTAGCCGGAAGGCACAGACTAGATCCTCTATACACGGAGGATCTTCAACCTTGGTTTTTAGCTTCTTTGAGAAGCTTTGGTCCCTTTTGGATATAAAGGAGGGCCTCCCCCTCCTTTATGAGGATTTAGAACTTCGTGGAAGGAAAAATATATATCTCCCTCTATATCTCTCTATTTTGACTCCAAAAGGGCATTATTCTTGCACCTTTGCACACCACCTTATAGCCTAACCCTTCCACCATTGCTTGGAGCTTCTTGGAGGCCATTTTCAGAGGTTAAGGAGTTGGGTTTTGGGTCCAGAAGTTGCTGTCTTGCTGAGCTTCAAGGGTAACACACTTTTCCCCTCTTTTAAGCTTTATTTTGATCCATCTCTTAGCCTTATTTTCATACATATTTGAGCTTTGTTGTCAACTGAAAAAAGTCTTGTTTTGAGGATCTTTTGATGTTTGTTTAAGGTCATTTTGTTGTTGGGGGTCATTTACCCCCTTGCATGCTTCATTGTGCTTTGTTTTGAGCCATGCCCTAAGGCCTTTGTGTTGACCTTTGCTTGGCCTTTTAACCACTGAAATCCAGTGGATTTTTAGTGGTTAACATGTGTTTTTGAGAGCCAAAATCAGAGAGGGATGACCCTCTCCCTCCTTGTCTTGTTCACTAGCATTTTTGGCCTTACAAATGAGCCTTCATTTGCATACCTCCAAGCCTTGTTTTAGGCCCTTTTCAGTGACTTTTAGGGCCTGCCTAGGCTCTATACAGAGTTGGTTTTGTCACGTTGGGTGTGTCTCTTGCATGTGTAGAATAGCCCCTCTTATAGCCTATCAAAGGAGCATGACATTCTTGCATGCATTGATTATGTTTCAGTGGGTTTTGGGGCTTTATTTGGCATGTCATGTCTCTGAATTTTTCTGGTTTAGGGCCTCTTGAATGCTTCATATGCTTGTAGTGTAAACCATGCTCACTAGCTTCCATTGCATGTTGTTTTGGCCATTGATTCTAGCATATTTTGACCATGTTCTAAACTGATTTTATTTATGATTTAGGCTGCCTTAGCTTTGTTTTGAGGTCCCATGGTTGAATGATGCTTTCCAGGCATACTTGTAGTGTAATACCCTTGCCTAGTTTCGAGTTTTGAAGCCTCTTGCATGCTTAACTCGAGTTGTTTTCATGTTTTGGCATCATTGAATATGTTATTTCAGAGCTTATACTTGTGACATATTCCCATGTTTTTCACTCTTTAAATGCGTTTGAGAGTTGTGCTTGCATGCCTCATTTTTGGGCTATTGCATGAGCTTCATTTTTGTGCATTGCAAGCCAACTTTAGTCTATTTTGCCATTGTTTTGGGTCTGCATAGGGACTGTTTGGGGTTAGTTTAGTCATTCGGGCATCGCTTTGCATACCTCTAGTGTAATGCGCTTCACTAGTTTCGGTAATTGTGTCATCCAACATGCATCGGGTGAGTTGTTTGCATGATTCAGGACCATCTTGGATGTCATTTCAGGGCTAGAACATGTGTCATTGTATGCCATATTTTATCCTTGTCATGCTTTGGTAGAGTTGCACTTTGTTCCTTAGGTTTGGTCCCTTGCATTTGTACATGTTTGCATGCACCTTGTTGCCTCATTTTCATCATATTGGCCACTGATTTGGGTGTGGCCGAGGCCCATCCATCTTAGTTTAAGTCCATCTTGCATTGTGTATGCCCTATAGTCCATGTTATCGCATGTTTGATCATTGCATTGCGTATGCCTCGTTCAGAACATTGCGTATGTTAGTGCATTGTGTATGCATGCCATATAATCCATGTGCATTGAGTATGCCATTGATTAGTTCATAGCATTGTGTATGCCATTTGCATGCTTACATGACGTTCCGTGCATCTTCGCATCATTTAGCTGCATTGCATTTATATCGCATGCTAGAGTTGCATTTGTCCATACATTGTTTGTTGCATTGTGTTTGGAATAGGAGTTAGTCTAAACACGGGAAATGAAGAACGTTTCATACTCCAAGTGATGGAACGTGCCTCGATTCCCGGTCGCCGACACTTTTGACCATCCATGATGGAGTTGTTGGTTTTAGTTGCTTATATGTGCATTCATGTCCCATTGAGTCGTGCAATTCGACTCCTCGGCTATCATGCATCGGGATGTGTGATTGGTGGCCTGAGGATCAAGAACTACACTCCCTAGAGCTTATGTAATGATGGGGAGAATGGTCGGGCACACATATGTTGAAAATACCTTGTCTTCTCTCTCCTTTATTGCAGAAAAAGCAAAAACCAGGAGAATGAACTGGTCGGTTGACCCCCTTTTCTGGTCTTCACCACCAAGGGTGGTCGGCAGGTGGTCTCCCTTGCCCATAGCTTGGTCGGTAGCCTTCTCACAGCTTCCCTGGGTGGAGTTTCATCTCCTCGGAGCTTTGTGCAAGTTTCTGAGTTCAATTGCAAACAAAGGCGAGTTGAGACATCGCGATGGATTTCCCGACAAGGCGACTCGAGCATGCATGCATCCTTTATCATTCGGAACAGAGTTGAGGCAATCCATTTTATGTAGCTTGCATGCTAATTTATTTGCTTCCTTAGTTCAATTTGTTAATTAATTAATGTTGTGTAATATTTAGCTGTAATTCGTTATTCATTTCGGTTGTGTAATAACTAGTTTAGTTTGCTTAGATTAGCTAGTTGGTTCTGTATTATTTATTCGGACCCTCCGCGAGAGGGCGAACTTTGTAATAAGTGTGCGTGCGTGTGATGCATGTCTTCCAACCTCATGTCTTTCTCCCTTTTATTTACCAGCTTATGATGGTTAGTTTTAGGGCATGTTTCAATTAGCATCTATATGTTCGTATGCTTGCATTCATTCATCTGTATTGCATGCACCGGGCTCGGTGCATCATTCTAACTGTATTGTATTTCAATTCCAAGTTGAATACATGTATCGATTGTTGCATCTCATATGCCATCTTAGAATAGCCGAGCCTATTGTAGTTGCATTTTTGCATGTGCTGCATTAGGCATTCTTAGCATAGTTAAGATTCATGCATGATTTCTAATTAGCTTCTTTCTTTGGCTCGGAGTACTCGGTAAATGTTTATGCTTTAGCATCCTTGCATGTGCGTGAGTGACTACCATGATAGCATGCTTACCATGAGGCTATGTGCTTATGTGATATAACTGCCTGAATGCTTGTGGGTGAAGGTTGTGTTGCTTGAGTTAGAATAATTCGTCGAAACCCGTGTTTTAGCCTACTTGCGAGTAGCAAACTTCAATCCATTTTCAAAATAAACGGATATGCGATGCTTTGTTCCAACTTAGGCAATCCAGTCTATACTTGTATGCTGTGTGTATCACATAGTAACCCTAGGCTAATAAACTGGAATAAAAACGCATGTGTTTTCAAAAACTCGATATCATACTTAGTAGTAGCCGATCTTTGATCGGGCGAGCAGGGGTGCTCATGAAATGACCTTCCTCAATCATACCCAAGTTCCCGAGCCGAGGCAACTTTGGTGATAACGGACACGTGGCCTTAGGCACGAGTCAAGGTTTCCTAAATTCTCCTAAAATAAAATATTTAGGTGGCGACTCTGAGTCTAGCAAAGCAGTCCATGTTTGGCACTTCTTTCTAAAAATCAGTTTTTCAAAACGATTTGCCGGATTTGGATTCTTTGGTAATTCATCAATCTCGTATTGCACTTTGCGAGATCAGATTAAGAACCGTGACATTGAGTCCGAACTGTAGTAAGCCCAATGAACAAAACGGGATTTCTTCCGGGACATTCAGGGACGTCTACACATATTTTAGAGATTTCAAACTTTATCAAATGAATGTAAAAAGTACATTTCTTAATGGTTTTATAAATGAGGAAGTTTATGTTAAACAACCCCCAGGTTTTGAAGATCATGTTTTTCCAAATCATGTTTTTAAACTATCAAAAGCTTTATATGGTTTGAAACAAGCATCTCGTGCATCGTATGAACGATTAAGTAAATTTTTGATTGAAAATAATTTTTCTAAAAGAACGATTGACACCACACTTTTTGTTAAAACTAAAAATGATGATTTACTTATTGTGCAAATATATGTGGATGACATTATATTTGGTGCTACTAATGAAATCTTGTGTAAGGAATTTGCTAAGTGTATGCAATGTGAGTTTGAGATGAGCATGATGGGAGAGCTAAATTATTTCCTTGGGCTTCAAATTAAACAATGTAAGGAAGGAATTTTTATCAACCAAGCTAAGTACACAAAAGAACTACTCAAAAAGTTTGGTATGTATGACTCAAAAATAGTGAAACACCTAAGAGCACATCCATTAAGCTAGACAATGATGAAAATGGTAAGTCCATTGATCAAACAAAATATCGAGGTATAATCGACTCACTTCTTTATTTAACTGCAAGTAGACCCGATATTACGTTTAGTGTTTGTATGTGTGCTAGATATCAATAAAATCCTAAGGAATCACATCTCAGTGCTGTTAAAAGAATTTTTAGATATCTTGTTAGCACTCAAAATTTAGAACTGTTTTATCCTAAAGATGTTGCATTTGATTTAATTAGTTACTCGGATGCCGACTTTGCCGCATTCAAACTTGATAGAAAAAGCATCAGTGACACTTGTCACTTTCTTGGCAACTCATTAGTATCTTGGTTTAGCAAAAAGTAAAATTATGTTGCTTTATCAACAACCAAAGCTGAATATATAGCTTCCGGAAGTTGTTATACCCAAATACTTTAGATGAAACAACAATTTGAGGACTTTGATTTGCATTATGATCATATCCCTATTAAATGTGATAATACTAGTGCCATCAATTTAAGCAAAAATCTGGTTCAACACTCACGAACAAAACATATTGAAATTCGACATCATTTTTTAAGAGATCATGTTCAAAAAGGGGATATTGTACTTGAATTTGTAAACACCGACAAGCAATTGGCGGATATTTTTACAAAACTCCTAAGCGAGGATCGCTTCAATTTTATTCGTGACGAGCTTGGAATGTCGATATCTACTTAAAAAGTTTTGTTATGACTATGAAACTTGAATTTTTGTTAAAATGATATATGTGTATTGCTACATTGATATCGAAACATTTATATCAGTTGAATGCTCTCAAGTCCTTCATACATTTATTCTCCTTAACAGTTTGCTATTCTCAAATGTGTAATTTTTTTTGGATTCTGCATCTTGAGGTAAAATTAACTTTGCATACATTGATTTTTTTTAAACCCTTATGGTATTTTTTTTTTGCATTACCATTCTAGCAACACCAACGTCCCATTCAGTTTAATTTCTTTTGGTATTATTTTTTTTTATTTTCATTTTTTTCTCATTATTATTTTTATTTGGGCTTAATTTTCTTTTTTTTTTTTTTGCTTTTTCATTTCATTTTTCAATACTTAAACATAAAAACAAAAACAAATCAAAATTTAAATATATACATAAAAAAAAAACACCATTCATTTTTTTTTTTTACGGCCACACACCGATCCAAATAACCATAAAAAAAAAAACAACAACAACAACAAAAACAAAAACCCTTCATTTTTTTTCGGCCATACGCCGATCTTACTTACTCGCCTCTTCCATCATTTTCTTCTTCTTTTTATCACCTTGGGCGACCCTTGACACCCCTGCCCCCGTGCTTTCGTCGAGAGTGACGACTCCCTGCTGACTATCAAAGGCCAAGAACGACGTTGCTCCAAATCGAGCCATGAAGGTGGTCTTCCATTTAAGCTCTTTATTTTCGGCCTTCAGTGCGCCTATTTCTGCTCACGCATTCTTGTTCATGCGCTGGAGTAGAGAGAGTTGGACGTTGACTTGAAGGAGCTCACTCGTCCTGTTTTGCAATCGGTGAGCCAATTTTGTGACTGCCGTCATCGTCTCCATATAGGACGTCAGTGTGAAATGATTGACTTCTATGTCAAATTGAGCTGCCATGATTTGCTCAATCGACATCATAGGAAAGTTAGGAAGAGAAATGACAGGAAGAGTAGGAGTAGGGGCACTCGGTCCAGTAGAGCTTATGGGATCGTTCAGGTTCGGAAATAGAGTGAGGGGACAGGATGAGGAAGCCATGGTTTAGAGGTGAGAGGTGTAAAAAAAATGAGTTGCAGAGAAATAGAAGAGAACAGAAGAGAGTGGTGAAGAAGAGATAGAAGAGAGTGAGGTGAAGAAGAAGAAGCAGACGAGTGTGATTAAGAAGAAGGCTGAAGAGAAGACAAGGAGGGAGAGATAGCCGAGGTGAGCGGCAATCGAGGGGAGCTGCTTTTGTCGGTCGGTTGACACAAAAGTGAGGCCGCGCGTTCAATGCGATTTTCAATGAAAAAGAGGGGCGCAGGCGATTCATATATATATATATATATATGTATATATATGTTTTGATTATCTATTTTTTAATGCCATTCATCACTATCATTTTCCTCCTCCTCTTCCAGATTCTGACCCATGATTTCCTTTTGATAATGTCAAAGGGGGTGAAATTATATGATGCTATGTATTATGGTATTATTTTTAAATTATGGTATTATTTGAAAACTAATCTGATGATTATGTATTTATAGTTTGATATCTTAGTCTCATATTATGTCTCTAATTAAAACTTATTTATTACACTTGTGCTAACCTATGTATTTAGAAATGAATTTAGGGAGCTTGACTTGAGGGAGAGCCTTTCTTACTCCCAAATCAAATCAAAACATCATTGTGTGCCATCATCAAAAAGGGAGAGATTGTTAGACTTATTTATTTTGATGATTTGTTTAATTAAAATAGAATCAAAATTTGGAAGAGAAAAATATTTGGAAGAGAAAAATAGAAGCCAATCATTTATTTAGAAGAGAAAAATAGAATCAAAATTTATTTTGATAATTTATTGAAAGAGAAAAATATAATCAAAATTTATTTTGATGATTTATTTGAAAGAGAAAAATATAATCAACATTTATTTTGATGATTTTATGTTTTAATAAAATCAAAATTTATTTTGTCCCATTATTTCTCACCTAAACCTTTATCTTAAATGTTGTTAGACTGTATTTAATATTTGGTTAAATCAGGAGTTTAAACAGCCCAAAAACAGAGGTTCAAACAGTCCAGCACAACAGCAGTTCAAAAGGTTTAAGTGGAAGATATTCAAATTTGTAATAATGGAGTGGAAGATATTCAAATTAGTAATGATGGAGTACAACGGCTATAAACAGCTATAAATTCAAATGACTACAACGGCTATAAACGGCTATAAATTCAAATGAATACAACGGCTATAATTTTCATTATATATACCAAAGCCTATAATGTAAACAAGTTACACAAAAATCTGAAAATATTTTTTGATCTATAATCACTCACATCTATTCTCAGAAATTATACACTGAGCCTTATAGCTTTAAGTTCATCTTTCCTGTGTGAGGTTTACAGAAAAACTAAAGTTTCATTTTTATATCTATCTTTGAGAGATAATTCTTGTAGCTTTCTGTGAAAGGAAAAACACATTCTTTTCAACCTTGTAAGAGTGTAGTACACTCAGTGTTCTTGACTTAGAAAGTCAGTGTAAAATCTGTGGAGGATTGCTCCATCTGTGAAAAGGTTGTTAGCACCCTATGAAGCTAGAGTATAGTGGAAAATCTCAAGTAAAGTTTGAGGAGTGAACGTAGGTCGAGTTGAAACGGAACCACTATAAATTTGTTTGCCTCTCTCTCCCTTATCTCTTTATTTAATTTTAAATTGTCATAGCTATATTTCACATTTTTACTGTACTAAAATCATTAACTAATATAGTTGTTAAGACACTTATTTTAATTATTTTTATTTCATTAATTATATTTATCTATTGTGCTAGTCATAATTTTTATTAAGGTATTATTAATTTTAATTATAAAACCTAATTCACCCCCCTCTTAGGTTGTCTTTTGAGTAACAACTATTATTGTTCTCATAATTTTAAAAATGTTATTGACATTTCTCTCTAAATAATATTTTCTTTATATTTGGTAAAAACAAAAAAAAAAAAAAAACAAAAAAAGAAGCCCAAAACCTAGGGGGGCACGTGACCCCCTGGCTCCTCTCTATCTCCACCCCTGACCACGGCCCAACCGTCCGATTTAGGACTGGAGAGAAGCTACTCCCTTTCTATTAATCAAGTCAAATTTGAACAACTTATTACTTGACTTGATAAACTTTAATACATTATAAAAGTCAAGTTACTCAAGCTCAATTCGTCTATAGCTCATTAAAAATTTATGAGTTAATTACCTAAAAATTCTATTTACAAATGCTATAGTAATTCAGGTCCTATCTAAGATTTTTTGACCCAATAAGTCTTATTTAGTAAAACTGAGAATATTATAAGTTTTTATCAATTTTTAAAACTAAAAATATTATCAATTTTACATAGTAATGTTTCAGTTAACTGTTTCACTAACTGATGGAAAAAAAATAGAGTATAAGATTAAATGTTTTTACCCTTCTACTTATTGGTTTGAGTCACTTATCCAATAAAACCGAAAACATTATCAGTTTTTTTCATTTTCAAAGCGTTTTTTTTTTTTTTTTTACACATCAATGTTTCATTATCATGTTCCTTTATAGACACAAAATTTTTAATTTTGCACAAAAAAATAATTCAAATTTTTTTATTTTTTCAAAAAACATTTTTTTTCTTTTTTAGTTTTTTTAATATGAAAGTTGATGTTTTAAAGTTTTGAAAATTAAAATAAATGTCAAATCATCGTGTTTATTTATAGATAATCATAAATGATGAACAATCATTATTTGAAGGTCAATTCTGACTATTAAAAATTTAATGGGACTTAAAGGTCTAAAAAATCTTAATTAAAAATTAATGAAATATAAATTCATAAATTAGGACTTGTGTGTAAATGTCCCAAATTTATTTGAGATCAATTTATTATGTAAATAAATCAAACTTAAATATACTTTAAAACTCATTAAATTTTCAAATCAAATTTATACAAATTCCTTTTCAATTGGATTTGACTTGTTTACAAATATATATATATATATATATATATATATCAAAGTGTGTCTCAAAAGCATTGATCAATAAATAATGGGCTATACATTCTTTGTAGAACAAGTTCTCATATGGAATGTTTACAAAATCTTTAATAAAAATCCTCCTAGCAAAAAAAAAAATATTAATAATAATAAATAAATAAATAAAATGAAAGTCAATATGTATTAAACTGCCATTTGTTTTAATCTCACCATAACCGGCTGGACCTGGAGTGGGTAAACATTAATGTGTCACCTTTCATTAGTCCATGCCTAACTTCTTGTTGTGACTTTTGACTTCTAATCTGTGGCCACTTGTCAATGGCTAAGTTGCTTAGGAAGCACCCTATGAAAATTCACATGATTTGTCTTCCCCGTCGCACTGAAAACCCCTCATCAAACCTTTAAACATCAAGAAGAAAATTTAGTCAATTTTCATTAATTTTATTATTAAGACACTTTTCACAAAGGAGTGTTTTGAAAAAATGATTAAAAATTAAGTTTTTAATTTTTTTAAAAAAAATATGTAAAAATGTGAGAAATGATGTAATTAAAAATGAGTTAAAAATTAAAGAATAACTTTTAGTTCATTTTTTAAAAGAAGTTAAAATTACAAAAAGTGAGTAACTTAACGAGTGCTCATGCATTTTAATTTGTTTGTTAGCTTATCTTTTTTCTAGTTTATACTTCCCTTTAAGCAAAGTTCACTCCTTAATTCAATAAGTATTTGGTTCAAACTATGTGCCCAAACTTAATCAAACCAAGTTATTTTTCATCTTTATTTATCCTTAAATCTATTAGTGAGCAAAAGTTTACTCCTACCAAATAAAAAAGAAAGATTATTTATTACTTTATCTATTAGTAAGCCACATCAACACCACCAAAAATTTGAACACAAGATGCTCTAATTATGACAAGTTTATAATGCAGATCATTTTGACTACAGTGATGATATATAAATATAAAATTTATATAAAAAATTCATACAAAATAAGTTAGGACAACTTTATCCATTCATTTCAAATATAAAAAAAAAAAACTTATTGAAGTGATTTACAATTTCTAAAATGTAATTATCACGTCATTTTTGTAAGACTTTTTTTTGGATAACTTCAATGTGATGACTCTTTTTTTTTTTTGGATGGGAATGTGATGACCTTATTAAAGGGTTAATTTATTATGGATAGCTCCACCTAATTTAGAATTGAATGTTTGGTAAAAAATTCTTTTCAATGTGAGTAAACCAAACCAAACCAAACCAAACCAAAGGAAAACTCATAAAAAAGAGTTTTACAAAACTTAATGGGTGGTCCTGTCCTATCCCCAGCTTGAGATCTTCCTCTTTGAATATGGCCTCGGTTAGGCAAATTTAGGGTTGGGAAAAGGGTGGCCATAGTGCTAGATTGGAGATTTTCTTCAGCCTAAATTAGGCAAAATTAGGGTTGGCATGACAATGGAACTAGATTTGAGATTTTTCTCTATAAATGGCTAGTTTGGATAGGGTGTAGAGCGATGGCGCTACGTTTATAATCTTTCTTTATAAACTGCTTAAGTTAGGCGAACTTAGATTTGGGCGTAACCATAGCACTATATTTGAAATTTGGCTATGTGGGTTGGGTTGGGACTAAATTAATCACTAAAAATAAAATATGTTAAAAAGTTAATAAGACAAAATATCACATTTAAATCATAATCATTTTACTTTTTCTTTCACAAAATTAAAAAAAAATTTACTAAACAAACTTTTTAGTCTCAAGTTAAAAAAATCTAAATTTTTAAAAATCAACTAAAAAAGTTTCTGCCAAAGCACAACTACTAAAATTTTTCTTACTTATCATATAATTGAAGTGGGTTCTGTTTTACTTTCCAAATGGTGAGCATATTCGTGAGTTTAAAGATTTCCCTCGTTAAATGGCCTCATTTTGCAAAGGCTTGTGTTACATTTTCGTAAGATGCGCTATAAAAAAAATTATTTAGTGTATTTAGTTAAAATTTTTTGGATTTAATCTTTTAAAAATTGATTTTTTAATTTTTTTTTAATTTTTAGTGAATATTTTAAAAATTTTAAGTAATTTTTTTTTTAGATGCACCTTTATTTAGATGTATCTAAAAAGTAAAATATTTGTAAAAAAATCAATAAATATACAAGAATACAAAAAATATACTGAAATTTTTTTTTTTTGTATTTTTGGTATTTAGTGGGTTTTTTTAAAAAAAATTTCACAAATATTATACTTTTTGTATTTATGTTAAGTGTATCTAAAAATTAAAAAAATTACTTAAAATATTAAAAAAATTAACTAAAAAAAATACAAAAAATAAAAAAAAATATTTAAAAAAAGTGAATATTGAAAATTCAAACCAAATAAATTGATTGGGTCTGCCCGTGCACTTACCTCCATGAGTTTTTTTTTTGTGTTTTTTGTGTTTTTTTTTTTTTCTTTCAAGTCAATATGAAAATCATTAATGATGAGAAAAAAAGATTGGAGGTGACTGCCGTACGGGTGCATAGTAGTTATTATTGTATAATCAAATGGGTTTATTTTGAGGCTCATTTCTATAATTTGAACCATTCGTATTTCAGAATATATTAAGTAGAATATACTTGCAAAAAATCAAGTGAATCGGATATTGTTGACCTATTTATCCACTCACATTTATATCTATAAAAATAAATAACAGTTGTGATTTAAAGTATAAAAATAAATACAAATGTGAGTGGATAAATAGGTAAATGATATCTGATTAACTTATTTTTTACAAGTATGTTCTACTTGATGTATTCTAAAATGTGAACAGTATGGATTACCGAAATGAACTCCAAAATAAGTTCATTTGACTACACAACAGTGATTATTGTGTACCCCACATAGCAGTCACCCCAAATCAGAGAAAACATCACTCTATTTTTCCTTGCATCACATTGATCAAAATAATTAAATCAAACTAGGGCTGAGCAAGGAATCCGTGAAATCCGTAATCCGATCCAGTCCAGTCCAATCCGATAGGTTTGGATTGGTTTTTTGAATCCGCGGTTCGGTTCCGGATTGAAGAATTAAAAATCCATAGTTCACGGATTGGTTCCGGATTGAATCCCACGGTTCCGGATTGGAACCGATCCGGACCGTATACAAATAGTCTATATTTTTATTGTACAACCT
Organism: Camellia sinensis; assembly: GCF_055761805.1. Taxonomy (NCBI): domain Eukaryota; kingdom Viridiplantae; phylum Streptophyta; class Magnoliopsida; order Ericales; family Theaceae; genus Camellia; species Camellia sinensis. The sequence continues at coordinate 14,985,351 of NC_138969.1, forward strand.
CCCCCATAGTATCTTCTCTTATTCTATATAAAATCTAAACTCAAACCTAAAACCGTATAATATCTTCTTTTATTACTTTTGTTTGTTAGTTTTAAGTTTTAATTTGCAATGGTCTAAATACTTATGGTGAAACCAGTTTTCTTACGGTTGTTTAAATTATAGAACAGTATGTCGTTATTATAGAAAAACATATTGCTATTATGGAACTAATATAGCGTTATGTTTATATTTTTATGAAATTCAAGTGTTATATATATATATATATATATATATTTGTTATTTAATTATGTGAATCCGTGGTCCTAAACCGATCCAATCCGTATTTAAATGGATTGGTTCGGATTGGTTCCATGATTTAAACGGATTGGATTGGTTCTAATTTTTCAGGAACCGTAAATAACGGATTGGTCCTGGTTTTATCCCAATCCGATCCAATCCGGACCATGCTCACCCCTAAATCAAACTAGTCATTTTGAAAAATGGCCTTTAAATTCATGGCCTCAAAAAACACAAAGAAAGGCAACCTGGAAAGGGCAATCAATTGTTTTAAAAATCAGTTTCACGGTGGATTTTTGTACTTCAGTCCACTTTCTACTGGATGAGGCACAAAGTCATGTGGTATCTCGCTGGATGACTCAAAATCTTCATATTCTGACTTTTCATTTTATTTATTTATTTTCTTTACTCTTGGGTTTATGAGTTGGATTCTATTTTAACGTTCAAATCCTTTTTATTTTGTAGTCATAGGTAGATTTAAAAAAATCAGATTAATCAAATAATCATAATTATTTACTTTCATCATATTTGTTTATAAAAAAAGAGAGATCTATATTCAAAATTAAAATTTTCATCTATTTTTTATAAAAAAATTAATTGTTTTTATTAATAACTACACACATCGGCTAACCAAATAAACAAATCAGATCATTAGAATTAGAAGGGACCTTAAAATGACTAAAAACTCAAAGTGCAACTCCAGAAATTTGACTCACAGGTTATCTCCAAAAATATCTACAAAAAATACTGAAATTTATTATTTTAATTAATAAATATGTTTGGTTTGTGTTTGAGATATGTGTTTTAGAGATAAAAAGTACGAAAAGTTGTTTGGTTTGATTTTTTTCAAAAGATATTTTGAAAAATTATTTTGAGAGAGAGTTTTGGAAAAAGTGATTGATTTGATGTGTGTGAGAGAGAGATTTGTTTGGAAAACTTGTTTGGTTTACAAGTTTTGAGAAATTTTTTTGGAAAAATTTGTTTGGTTTGATTACTTTTAAAAACTTATTTGTAGAGAAAATTTCCCAAAATTTTTTCAGAAATACAAACCAAACGAACATGTTTTGTTACAAGACCACCAAATAATTTTCCCATAAATAAAACCCATCAATTGAATGAAAATGAACCATATTTATTAATCTTTTAACGTATGAACTCCATATATGTGTCCCATCCATGTACGACAAAATCAATTTGTAAAAGAAAAGAAAATAATTTAAATTTGGGGTAAATTACATTGACACCTCTTGAGGTTTGATCCAATTACTATCCACCCCCTGACGGTTTGGAAATTACATTTCCACCCCTGTGGTTAATAGTTTCATTTCACAAATCTCCTTACTTATATAAAAAGTAATAACTCTTAGTAAAAAAATAGAGGAAATTACATTAAAAAAAAGAGTAAAGGATACCGAAAAAAAAAGAAAAAGTGTATGTGTGAGGATATATTTTCTGAATACCAACACGTGGCATGGTGACGCCGACGTGTCAGCCGAGGTGCCACATGTCCTGGTAGTTACGCTGAGGTGATCTCGGAGTTGCCGAGGTTATCTCCAAAGATATCGGAATCCAAGATAGGCGGATGGGGACAAGAGTCCTAAGACGAAGAGGGGACTTAACCTAGATAAGGATAAAACTCTTAGGGAGTTTATCTTTATCTCTTAAAGAGTCCAAAGTAAACATTGATATGAAGTTCATAGAAGTCATACTTCTAGTGGGACTTGGATTGAGTATATTATAAAAGAGAGGCACCCCCGTAGGTCTAAGGTATGCAATTTATGTTTTGAGTATTCAGTTTAGCACTTGATTATCTTTGAGAGATATACTGACTTGATCGTCGGAGTGCCTCAGGATGGAAGAACCACCGCCGGAGCTTTTTCTTTCTGTTACAGGTTGCTAAAGCCATCTATTCTGCCTGTGCTCTCCAGCTGATCACTGAACGGGCAGTGTGGTCAGATTTTCACCCACACAATTTGGCACCGTCTGTGGGAACGAAGGAAGAATAGATGGCCAGTAACGGACAGCAGGAAAATATTGAGGATGACGCTCCCACTGGGAGTGGCAGACCAATTGACCTTGATATTGAAGGAGACAACCACAATGCAGAAGCCCGTGACCAGGGTCACAGAGAGAACGACGCCATCCCGGAAGGCGACACGTCAAAAAGAACAAACCAAGGAAAGTACTACAATGAAGATAACCTCCAGGTATGGAGGGACAGGTGCCTACGGAGGGATGAGGAAGTAAAAGAATTGGCAAACAAGTTGGCAGACCTTCAGTCAGTCGTCAACTTCATGATGCAGAATAATGTTATGCAGCCACCATACCCGCTGCAAGATACGCCGATGCCAGCAACCAACACCCAAAAGGGCGGAAGAAAAACAATCCCCGAGGTCCCTCAGCATACCAGGAGCGGAAGGCATTCTCACCGGCCTTCCAGGGAAGTCGGACGGGAAAAGCCGAGGCAAGAAGAGTCCCGAAGGACGCACCACATGAAGAATCCAGAGCCCAAAGAGCATCGACATGTTCAGGGACAGGTACTCCACTTTGACGAAACCCATGAAGAAAGATCCAAACGGACCCACCACGAGGCCGAAAGCAGTGTACCAAAAAGACTAAAATCCAAAGACAGCCGAGCTCTAGGGAGGAGCAAAGAAGACCTAAGGGACTACCTCAAAAGGAGGCAGCAGAATGCTGAAGCCGAGGTAAACTCCCCAGTAAAACCGAAGACAGCCTTTTCGATGGAACTGGACAAATTTGAACCACCCAAAAGATTCAGTATGCCGAGGTTTCAAATCTATGATGGTAAGTCAGATCCAAACTTTCATGTTGGGCTATACCTGAATTCAATGGCATTATATAGCGGAAACGAGCCGTTGCTCTGCAAAGTATTCCCCTCATCCTTTGGGGAAATTGCATCTGATTGGTTTCATAAGTTACCAAAAGGAAGCATAAAGACATGGGAAGGCCTGGCCGAGATATTTGTGGCCAGGTTCGTGACCAACAAGCTGCAACCCCTGAGGGTTGATGCTTTGATGGCTCTAAGAATCACCAAGGAAGAAGGCCTTAGGGCCTATGCGAAGAGGTACTACGAGGTGTTCAACCGAATACTCGAATGCAACCAGGAAGTAGCAGTCGTGTCTTTTAAGAACGGCCTGAAAGATGACTGCCCACTACGGAAGTCTTTGGCAAAAACATTGCCGAAAAGCATGGAAGAACTCATGGCAAGAATTGAGAAATACGCCAGGGCCGAAGAAGATACATCGGGAAACAAAGAGGTAAAGCAAGAAAAGCGAGGCCGAGTCAACAATGGGCCGACCAAACAAGAAACAGAATTAAGAAATAAACAAGCGGTAACGACGGTATTCTGGATCCCAATCCATAAAGTCTTAGATCAGATTCGAAATCAACCTTATTTCAGGGCTCCGGCAAGAGCACCAGGGGAATTCATGGGAAGGAACGTTGGTAGACGTTGTGCCTACTACAATGAAGAAGGGCACCCAACTCAAGGCTACAGAGCCTTGAAAGCACACTTGGAGGACCTGGTAAGACAAGGCCTTCTGAGGGACCTGGTCGATGAGACCAGGACAAGGGAAGAACAGGCAAGGTTGCCTCAAGCACCAACAGCACCGCCTCCCCCAGCACAACTACCACAAGCAGGAGGACCGAGGATGGTTAATGTGATCCACTCAAGGGTCAATGAAAACGAAGTCAGAGGAGAAACCCAGAGGGTAAGACATTTGCAGCAAATCTACCAAGTCGGGGAGAAGAGACATCGGCCAGAAGAATGCCAAGGCCCGATGATAGCCTTTACTGAAGCCGACCTGGAATGGGTCCAACATTCGCATAATGATGCCTTGGTAGTATCCCTCCAGGTTGGGGAATGCCAAGTGAAACGCATCCTAATAGATCAAGGCAGCTCCTGTGACATCATGTATGTCAGATGTTACAAAGAGCTGGGCCTTCACCCTGATGACTTAGAACAATCCAGCGGCCCGATGGTCGGCTTTAATGGAACGCCGACATGGCCACTGGGCGCAACAAGCTTGGAGGTACAAGCCGGCACTAAGAAGATCCGGATGGAATTTCTGGTAATCGACACACCCTCACCATACAACATCATCTTGGGAAGGCCGTGGTTGCATGCAATGGGGGCAGTTCCCTCAACATTGCATCAACTACTGCGGTTCCCAACAGAGCATGGAATTGAAGAAGTCAGAGGGGATCAACTACAAGCAAAAAATTGCTCCATGGCAGCAATAAAGTCCACCTGTAGTATACGGGAGCCAAAGAAAGCAGAAGTTGAAGATGAGGACATGAAAGTCCTAGAAGACGTCGGGAAGGAACCAGCCGAAAAGAGCGAAGAGGCGCTAAAAAAAGTTTTCGTCTAAGAGGACGACGAAGAGCGTTTCTTTCTTCTCGGCTCAGGATTAAGTAGAGAAGAAGAGAAAGAACTGGAAGATTTTTTAAGGGCAAACATAGAGGTGTTCGCCTGGACACCTTATGAAATGCCAGGCATCGACCCCGAGGTCACTTGCTACAGACTGAATGTCGACAGATCGGCAAAACTTGTGATTCAACGAGCCAGAAGACCGACGTTGATGCACGTCGAAGCAGTAGAAGAAGAGGTAGACAGACTCCTGGAGGCCAGGGCCATCCGAGAAGTTCAGTACCCAACATGGCTGTCCAACACAGTAGTAGTAAAAAAGAAGAATGGCAAATGGAGGGTTTGTGTAGACTTTACCAGCCTCAACAAAGCCTGTCCCAAAGACAGCTTTCCCCTACCAAAGATCGACCAACTGGTAGATGCTACTTCAGGACATGAAAGGATGAGTTTTCTGGATGCATACAGAGGGTACCACCAGATTGCCATGTACCCTCCAGACGAGGAGAAAACCACGTTCATCACCCCTAAAGGCTTGTACTGTTACAAGGTAATGCCTTTTGGGTTGAAAAATGCAGGAGCAACCTATCAGAGGTTAGTAACAAAGATGTTTAAGCACCTAATTGGTAAAACAGTAGAAGTTTACATCGATGACATGGTCGTAAAGACTAAGGAATCAAAGGGTCATCTTGCCGACCTAAAAGAGGTCTTCGACATACTCAAAAGATATCGGCTCCGACTCAACGCCTCGAAGTGCGCCTTCGGAGTTGGATCGGGCAAATTTTTAGGGTATCTGGTAACAAGAAAGGGCATTGAGGCCAGCCCAGACCAAATCAAGGCCATCCTAGAACTACAGAGCCCGACATCGGCAAAGCAAGTTCAAATGCTTACTGGAAGGGCCGCAGCCCTAAACAGATTCATTAGCAGAAGCTCAGATAAGTACAGACCCTTCTTTAACCTGGTGAAGAAAGCCACAGAGTTCCTATGGACAGAAGAGTGTGAAGACGCCTTAACCGACCTAAAAAAGTACTTGACCTCAACTCCGGTTCTTTCCAACCCAGTTCCAGGAGAGGAGTTGTTTTTGTACTTAGCAGTCTCAGAACACGCAGTCAGTGCAGTACTAATCCGAGAGGAGAAAGGGGAGCAAAAGGCTGTCTATTATGTAAGTAAAACTCTGGCCGACGCAGAAACAAGATACCTACCACTGGAAAAATTAATGCTGGCCTTAGTAATGGCTTCAAAGAAATTGAGCCATTACTTTCAGGCACACAAGATTATGGTCCTAACAGAACACCCACTGAAGTCCTTGTTGCAACAAGGAGACTTAACAGGAAGGATAGCAAAATGGGCAGTAACCCTGGGCCAGTTTGACCTGGAGTTTAGGCCGAGAACAGCAATAAAGGGCCAAGTTTTGGCCGACTTCGTCGCAGAACTCACACCTGAAGCCATCGCACATCGGGCTCCGTCGAGCCAAGATGAGCATTATCCCAACAAGCAAAAAGAATCCCAGCCAAAGAATAAAAAGCAAGAGAAAGAGAAGCTCAGACCCTGCAGCATCTACATCGGCGATTCATTCAGACTATTTGTCGATGAAAGTTCAAACCGCCAGGGAGCAGGGGCAGGAGTACTGCTGATATCTCCAGATGGAGAAATAGTAGAACAGTCCATTCGTTTGGGATTCAAAGCCTCAAACAATGAAGCAGAATATGAAGCATTAATCGCAGGGCTAAAGCTGGCAGCAGCAGCAGAAGCAGATGAGGTAATTGTTTTTTGTGATTCACAACTCATTGTTAACCAGTCAACAGGAGAATTTGCAGCCAGGGACGAAAGAATGTCGGCATATGCAAAGGAAGTCATTAGACTAGCAGCCCTATTTCAGAACTGCAGATTACTCCAAGTTGGCCGAGATGACAACACCCACGCCGACGCGTTGGCTAACCTGGCCAGTTCAATTCAAACTGAAAAAACAAGGACAATTATGATCGACTACATGTCGGCCCCAAGCATAGATAAACAGAGCACCGAACAAGAAGCAATGTGCGTGGACTTGGGACCAAGCTGGATGGATGCAATCATTGCATTCCTAAAAGAAGGGAAGCTGCCAGAAGACCATAAGGAAGCACATAAAATTAGACTGAAGTCGGCCAGATACAGCCTAACAGCAGAAGGCCATCTCTACAGGAAGTCCTTCACGGGACCGCTCTTAAGGTGCGTACATCCTTTGCAGGTTGAAGATTTTCTCTACGAAATTCATGAAGGAATCTGTGGAAGCCATACTGGGGGCAGATCATTAGCCCACAGGGCAATTATCCAGGGGTATTAGTGGCCCTACATGCAAAAGGATGCCGAAGCCTATGTAAAGAAGTGTGAACAATGCCAAAGGTTTGCACCTTTGATACATCAGCCAGCTGCTGACCTGAACCCAGTATCCAGCCCTTGGCCGTTTGCCCAATGGGGCATGGATCTGGTTGGACAACTTCCCCAGGCAACTGGGCAGAGAAAATACTTGCTGGTAGCAACAGACTACTTTACAAAATGGATAGAGGCAGAACCTCTTGCAAAAATCCGAGATGTGGACGTCAAGAATTTCATATGGAGAAACATCATCACCAGATTTGGGATTCCCAAAGCAATAGTTGCCGACAACGGAACACAGTTTGACAGCAAGCTCATCAAGAACTTTTGTGCAAAATTCAAGATCAAGAACTATTTCTCAACACCAAGTTTTCCTCAAAGCAATGGGCAAGCAGAGGCATCCAATAAAGTAATCCTGGACGGAATAAAGAAGAGGCTGCAGGCAGCAAAAGGAAAGTGGGTAGACGAGTTGCCCAACGTACTTTGGGCATATCGGACTACGCCGAGAAGATCAACAGGAGAATCCCCCTTTGCCATGGCTTATGGCACAGAAGCAGTCATCCCATTGGAAATCGGCATCCCAGGGATCAGAACCCAGGAAGTAGAAAACGGCACCAATGACATACTCTTAGCCCGAGATCTGGATTTGTTGGAAGAACGAAGAGAGAAAGCTGCAATTCAACTTGCAGTATACCAGCAATAGCTTGCCAGAACTTACAACAAGAAGGTTAATCCAAGAGATTTTCAAGTCGGCGACCTAGTACTAAGGAAAGTCGTCGGGAACAAGAAGGATCCCAGGGAAGGCAAGCTTGGCCCAAACTGGGAAGGACCCTACAGAATTACTTTAGTATTAGGCAATGGAACTTATCGGCTTGAGGATAATGAGGGCAAAGCACTACCCAGACCTTGGAATACTTGTAATTTGAAATATTTCTATCATTAAGATGTGCATCATTTTTTGACCGACGTCATCAATAAAGTCTCTTCAGAATTCTTTCAACACATATGATTGATAAAGTTATGCACTGTTGTTTATTGAAAACGTAATTAATGTGAACCCAAGTCAAACTCAAGTTCACATTGGGGCAAAGAATAAACCGAGATTATTCCTTAATTCACTTGTTGAAATTTGTAGCGATTTACAAGTTGAAGTTAAGCCGAGATTATTCCTTAATTCACTTGTTGAAATTTGTAGCAATTTACAAGTTGGAATTAAGCTGATTCCTTATCTTCACTTGTTGAAATTTGTAGCAATTTACAAGTTGAAGTTAAGCCGAGATTATTCCTTAATTCACTTGTTAAAATTTGTAGCAATTTACAAGTTGGAATTAAGCTGATTCCTTATCTTCACTTGTTGAAATTTGTAGCAATTTACAAGTTGAAGTTAAGCCGAGATTATTCCTTAATTCACTTGTTGAAATTTGTAGCAATTTACAAGTTGGAATTAAGCTGATTCCTTACCTTCACTTGTTGAAATTTGTAGCAATTTACAAGTTGAAGTTAAGCCGAGATTATTCCTTAATTCACTTGTTGAAATTTGTAGCAATTTACAAGTTGGAATTAAGCTGATTCCTTATCTTCACTTGTTGAAATTTGTAGCAATTTACAAGTTGAAGTTAAGCCGAGATTATTCCTTAATTCATTTATTGAAATTTGTAGCAATTTACAAGTTGGAATTAAGCTGATTCCTTACCTTCACTTGTTGAAATTTGTAGCAATTTACAAGTTGAAGTTAAGCCGAGATTATTCCTTAATTCACTTGTTGAAATTTGTAGCAATTTACAAGTTGGAATTAAGCTGATTCCTTATCTTCACTTGTTGAAATTTGTAGCAATTTACAAGTTGAAGTTAAGCCGAGGTTATTGCTTAAGTTCTCATAGCAATATGTGGGTTGCTTAACCCTAAGGAAAACACTTAACACTTGTTGAAATTTGTAGCAATTTACAAGTTTATGTTAAGCCGATATATGATCACCCGCTGAGGTATACAGAAATTTACAGGTTGAAATAAAGGCTAAGTATATTGTTTACTACTTGTTGAAATTTGTAGCAATTTACAAGTAGGATAGATCGAGATTACTGTTTGAAACTTACTTGAGAAGAAACTTGCAAAGTTTACATTCAGAAATATATGTTTTATACTTGTTAAATTTTATGAAAAAGTTTGCAGGTCAGTATCTTGCCGAAGTAAAAGTTTTGTAGTTATACCCGAGGTATGAAACCCCGAAAAGATTGCACAAAGGAAGCAACATGAAGAAGCATGCAAAATTTTTTTTCTAAGTACAAGACTATGTAGAAGCAGTCAACAGAACATCACAAGATTAAAACATCCAAAGGAAGAACAGTTGCAGTTACATATTGAAAAAGCCACATCGGCCATAAGAAGGAGTTTTGCATTATCCAGAAATTAAAAGAGTACAAAATGCAAAAAACAGAAAAAGAAGGAAAAAGGTACAAAAGACATTTTTTCAAGATTCTTCAGTATTAGCCGTTGCTAGGACTGGGACCTCGGACGATTCTGGTGGAACCTCCTCGGCAACCCTTTCTGCTTCAATCTCAGCATCAATCTCAGCCAGCGTATTATCCACATTTCTTTCGGCCAAAAGAAGGTCGGATGATAGTTGTCCGATGGCAATCTCCTTAGGTGCCTCCCCAACCTCATCACCCTCCTCATCCAGGGTTAGATCCATAACTTGCTCAGCAGGAGGAAGGGACTTGGCTTCAACAGCATCCTTGGGTCTCCTCACCAAGGCTTCATCTTCATTTTTTTCTCCATCCTCATCCTCGACATCGGCCTCAGTCTCTGATTCGTTTTCAGCCTGACTTGGAGGAGGAAATGGTAAGGGGATGGCACCAGCATTCCGAAGGGGCGAGTCAACAGGGAGATCAAGCTTCTTTATCAGGGACATCCAACCAAGGAAAAATCCCCTGTTGCATGCCTGCCTGACTTGAAGCTTATAATCTTCTGCGACGTCGGCCATACCTTGGGCATAGGCCTTTTCATCGGCCTCTTTGACTTCGGCCTCCTTGGTGGCCAGAGCTTGCTGGAGTTCTTTCTCCGCTTGGGCCCTCTTAGCCTCGGCCTCTCTTTTCTCAGCTTCAGCAACTTTTTTAACGGCCTCAGCGGATTCGGCCTTCTCCAGAGCTAAAGTTTGGGCTTTAGTGGCAGCCTCGGCCTGATCCTCCAGTTTTTTCATTTTTGATTCAAGAGACTTTATCTCCCTCTTCAGAGAGGACGCCTCCCTCTTCATATCAACCAATCTTTGACGATTTTCAAAGGATTGCATTGAAAATGAATGGGCGTGTTGGATAGCCTGAAAGAAAACAGAAGTGTCAGAAAATTTTCTCAGTAAGAAACAGAAGGAAAAAACACAAATGCAAACAAAAATGCTTACCTGAACAGAATGTTGGAGCATGAGAGCATAATTCTCATACTCACTAAGCTTAGCATTTCGCTCCAAATCATTTGGAAGCAGAAGAGCAGTGCTGAGGGCGATACCAACGTTAATATCGTCAGCACTTTCACTGGCCATGATAGGCCTATCCTCCAGAGTTAGTTCAGGAGCCCATGGAACATCGGGCTTCTTTGACGCCGAGGTCGTCGCAGATGATGACCTTGGCCTCTTTGATTGTGTAGACCCTGAGGGTTGGCCCTCAGCTGACCTCTTGGTGGAAACAGATGTTGATTTTCTGCTTTCTGCCAGCTTCGAAATAGGCAAAGCATCCTCAGCTTCGGCATCTGTAGCCTTGGCCTTGGGCTGAGCCTTTTTAACTCTCTTTGGCTTTGGTGGGAGCATTGATTGCGATGGCGCAGCTTCGGCGTCAGTTGGAAGGTCGGCGAGAAGGTCTTGAACGACAGGCCTTGGACGAACCATCTCGGCAGTCTTTACAAGCCTTCGTCGACGTTTACGTTCTGGAATTGGTATTAAGTAGGGGGCTGAAGTTAATGGAAGATCGGCTGGGTCAGATGTGGACTCTTGATCTGTTCGGGATGTAGAAGCAGTTAAAGTTGTAGCCGTGGGTGGAGAAAGGCTCTTCTTCCTTTTTCTTGGGACGTCGGGTAAAGTGGATTTATATGTAGGGATGAAGTTTAGTAACAGTGGGGCTTTTCGTTTATGGATTGGAAGGTTAAGGAGTGTTTTCAGATCTGTTCCTGGGAAGAAGGATTGACGAAAATTTTTCGGTGGCTGATGAAGATCTACAGGACAAAGAAACAGACGTCAGAAACAAAAAGTATTAAAGACTTAAATAAAAACAACTAAGTGTTGACTCAGGGCTCTTACTCTTGCCCTCTGTAATTGTTCGAGGAAGAGGGTCGAGGTGGACATCTTCATCTGGGCCAAATTCCCAATTTCCAGAAGCAATGACAAAATCATCTCCAGCCCCCTTGTTGGAGTCTGGGAGGTCGGCTACAATTTTGTACTGGGTAGATCTCGGCTTAAGGTAATAGACAAAACCCCTATCCTTCAGGTCGAGAGGGCACATGGTATAATAATATTGAAGGTCGGCTAGGGTGATTCTGAGGTTTTCCTGCCTAGCTAGGGCTATGATACCGTTAATCACCCTATAGGAATTGATAGTAAGTTGCATGGGGTTCAGCTTGTAGAAATGAAGAACTTCGCGAAACAGGGGATCAAGTGGAAGCCGAAGTCCACATTTGGTGAAAGCTACTATAGGAAAAGGCATTATATGATCTGTGGGCATGATAGTGTCGCTATCCCCAGCTAGCTTAAGGTGAACATCGGCTGGGATAGAGAATTCCTGCCTAAAGTATTCTAGTTTTGTTGGGGTATTTACCCTATGCCTCCACATACCCATCACGTCAACTTACAAAAGAAGAATGTGTTTCAGAAGATGGGCGTTTAGAGAAGGGTTGCAAGAACCTCGGTAAAGAACTAGGAATGGACTGATAAGGCTTGTTTCAGTTTTCCCTAAAAAATTGAAGGTTCTACACACAAATCCCAAGCTAAGGAACTATAAAGAACAAAATCGAAGGCACAGATCTGGGACAGATACGAAAAACAGAAAATAGAGACATAGTTTCAGAATCAAGAACAGTGGCAAGAAAACTGGTAAAATAGTACAAAAGTTCAAGATATAGCCACAATCCAGGATACAAGTAAATCCAAGGCTTCGAACGAAAGCAACAATGACAACAGACAGACGAAAGCTCATGAAAAAATTTTAGAGTGAAAGGAAAGAATCTTACCAGAACAAATGAAGCCGAGGCAATGTTCGCCGAACCCAGAAATCGGTCGCAACAGTGGAGAAAGCTTCGCAAGAATGGGAGATTAAGAACAGTTCCAGAAGGGAGATCGAAGCAATGGCAGATCTGAAGAGGAAAGAGCTTTCAGAGAGAGAAAGAGCAAGAAGTCAGAATGAAAAAGTGAAGGAAAAATAAAGGCAAAGAAGAGTTTTGTCAAAAATTTGAAACGGCGGCAAAATTAGGGCAATTATTACGCCTAGAGCAACGCACGCGTCAGACGGCGCAGACGAATGACAGACAGCTTTCAGGCGCGTCACCGACACGCTCCAATGAAGACAAAACACGTAAAGGGAACAGTTAAATATGCATGACAGCTCATGCGTGTAAAAAAGTACGATTGAAACCTTGTTCTCCGAAGAGAACACATCGGCTGAAAGTGGATTATCTCGGCTAAAACAATTTTTGAGTCATTACTCAGAAAAGGAATATCGAAATATCGGTATAGGTTCCATCACCTCAGAGCGCCGAGGTAATAGAACCTAGGGGGCAGTTGTGAGGATATATTTTCTGAATACCAACACGTGGCATGGTGACGCTGACGTGTCAGCCGAGGTGCCACATGTCCTGGTAGTTACGCCGAGGTGATCTCGGAGTTGCCGAGGTTATCTCCAAAGATATCGGAATCCGAGATAGGCGGATGGGGGACAAGAGTCCTAAGACGAAGAGGGGACTTAACCTAGATAAGGATAAAGCTCTTAGGGAGTTTATCTTTATCTCTTAAAGAGTCCAAAGTAAACATTGATATGAAGTTCATAGAAGTCATACTTCTAGTGGGACTTGGATTGAGTATATTATAAAAGAGAGGCACCCCGTGGGTCTAAGGTATGCAATTTATGTTTTGAGTATTCAGTTTAGCACTTCATTATCTTTGAGAGATATACTGACTTGATCGTCGGAGTGCCCCCGGGTGGAAGAACCACCGCCGGAGCTTTTTCTTTCTGTTACAGGTTGCTAAAGCCATCTATTCTGCTTGTGCTCTCCAGCTGATCACTAAACGGGCAGTGTGGTCAGATTTTCACCCACACAGTATGAATTTAATATTTTTATTCCATCTAAATAATTATAATGATAGAAAAATTAATATAATTTCTCTAAAGTCAAAAGGTAATATCATAACTCAGGAGTGTCAGCCTAATTTACCCTTAAATTTAAAACCATGTCAATGGCACAAGCATCGCGTGAGGCACGCCTGTACAAAAGCGTGTACCACGCCTTCACTTCATTAATTCATTATACATAATATTATTATAATATATGCTGATCACTTTTTTTATTTTATTTGTATCAACTCATGTATATATCAAATATCGTATTAATAATAGATATGAGTAAGTATGATTTATTGCATCAATACAATAAATTGTGATAAAAAACAATCATTTTAAAAATATTGTTTTATATGCATCTTTAATATAAAAATAATTAGAAATAGAAAACATTATCTATCCCTTGGTCAATGTAGGACTATCAAAATTTAAGGGTGAGTTTGGTTGTGTTTTTATTTTCCAGTAAACACAATTTAATTTACTTGAAGTATTTTTAAAAAAAAAAATTAAAATTTTTTTTTCCTGAAAACAAACTATGTTTAGAAAGCACCTAAAAATTCTCTTTGCACAAAGATGAAAAATGATATGAAAATGATGATATTTTAAACTTTTATTGTTTTGTTTCCAAAAACATGAAAAATGACAATGGATAAAATGAAAACCCAACAAAAAAAGAAAACAAAAAAAAAAGAGAAGGTATTTTCTTATTTTTGCTTTAAAAAATGAAATTACAAAAAGAAAACACATTTGATTTTTGGAAACTAAAAAATTTGTTTTCCCCAAGTTTCAAAATACATTTTCACTTCAGGTAATTGGTCAAGTGGTCATGAAGAGAGCACTTCGATGGAATGTGAGGTTTCATATTTGAGTCTATGAAAAGACGTTGATTTGTATTGTAATATAACTACTAACATACTAGTTGTTATCTTGTGTAAAAATAAAAAAATAAATACAATTTGACTTCTTCTACCTCTTTCATCACCTTATGGCACCCATCATTATCGACAACAATTGTCATCTACCATTTTTGGATCACTCACCTACATCAATTACCGTTTGGCCACTTACTGGGTAATCTCTAGTTATACTCTAGCAATCTTCAGCCATTCTACGATGACCTTCGATCTTCTTCTGGTGAATTTCGAAGATCTTCTATAAAACTTTGGTCACCACCTCTAACTACCCTCCACCGCCATCATCACCACTTCTAGCACCCATCAATATCGACAACAATTGCCATCTACCATTTTTGATCACTTACCTATATCAATTATCGTTTGGTCACTTACTGGGTAATTTCTAGTTATAATCTAGCAATTTTCAGTCATCCTACGATGACCTTCGGTCTTCTTCCGGTGAATTCTGGAGATCTTCTGTAAAACTTTAGTCACCACCTCTAGCCACCCTCCACCGCCATCATCACCACTTCTGGCAATTCACTAAGCATATTCCCTAATTTTTGTTCTCATTTTTAAAAATTTCTTATATGTATCAAACAATTTTTTTGTTTCATATTTTTAAAAAATAAAAATATATTTCATATTTTATGTAAATAAAAAACAAGAAACTGAGAACGATATAAAGACACTGAAATTACAGTGAGCGGACTCAATTTTCCAATCCTACTTCCACCACAAAAAAAAAAAAAAGGGAGGGGGAGGGGGGGGTGCCTCTATTATAAAAAACAAGGTTTAACTGCATATTTTATGCCTCAACACTTGCTCTAACCCTGATTGGCAACACTAACCGTTGAGTTGTTGAGATATCCAATTATGTGGGTGTTTGGAAAGTGAGTTTTTTTATGTAGAGTTTTTTAGTTGAAGGATATTATTAGAGAAATTTTTTTTTTATGTTTGGAAAGACAGTTGAATTTTTTTGTGATTGAATGTGATATTTGTGAAAGAAAAAATGAAATGATTATAAAATTTGATGTGATATTTTGTTTAAATTTATTTTTTTAATTTTGTAAAATATTTATCTTGTAATAAAAATAAAAATAAAAATAAAAAAACTCAAAAACCAAGTTCCCAATACCACATCACTTTCCCAAGTTACTCAATTATATAGAAAACGTATTTAGGCCAAGTTTGGCATGTCTTGAAAAAGATAAAAAGTCAAAAAGTCATTATCCTATTTAAGTGATATCATCTTATTTAAGTCACATCACCTTTTTTACATATCACTTCAAACTCAACCCAAACTCAAACCCAATTCATATTTCATAAAAAGTCAAAAAATACACTTATTTAGATCATCTCAAACAACTCCTTAATGTCCCGACGCCCATCATCATACCTAAGTGAGTTACGGTTTGACGAGAAATTACCCCGTCCTTGAAAATGGTCATGTGATTCATCAATAGTATTGTAATCTATAAATAAAGTGAAAATCATGATTTTACATTCGGAGACGAGAAATAGCAAAAGGAGGGAGGTGATTGGTGAGTGATGTAGTTATTTGGGCTGCTAAGGGCATTGAACATTCGTTTGATATAAGTTGAAATAAATTTTTTTGATTAAGATAATTACAAAATGATAAAATAAATTTTTTAATTTAATAAGATAAAATATTATATTTAAATTATAATCATTTTATTTTTTTTTATAAAAATGAAAAAAGTCAAAAAATTTATTCTAAACGAGACTTTTTAGCTTCAGGTTTAAAAAATCAAAAAGTCAAAAAGTCAACTCACATTTCAAACGAACCTGAGTGTTTTTTTATTTTATTTTATAGTAATTTTTCTTGTTTTATAACATTTATAATTTAACTTATTTAGTTTATTTGCTTAAAGAAAATTGTTGTCTCTTTTAGGAAGTGATTTATAAGTTAGTTTGTTGGTTTATTTGGGTCATATTGTCTTTTAATTTTTATACGTGTTTATATAATAAGTAAAAAAGTCAATTTATTTAGTACTTTTCAAAGTAGACACTAGAAAAGCTATTTGATTATGATTTTAAATTAAAATTTATTTAACTTTTGGAAATGTTTGGGATCCCCTTTGGGGATGACCCCCACACTCCCAAAGTGATCTTGGCCCTTCATATATGTATGAGACCCATATTATGAGTAGTTTATATTTATAGGGGTCTTGTGGGGTGGGGTCTTGTGGGGTGCTCTTAACTTTTTTAGCTTATTTGAACTCAAAAAATTCTTATAATTTGACTCATAATGATATAATATAATAAGTGTCAACTTTTAATTTGTTACATATTCAATGATATAAGATTTAACTCTCTTACCATATTATTGGAGGTAAATGTCAAATTTTAAATATGAATGCCAAAATCAAAGTAGGGAGATTCTAACCAAACAAGTTAGTAACAATTCATTTAGCATTATACTCTCTCAAAATATGATCAATTTTCTTAAATTCATTGTAGCAATAAGAGATTGGAAAAATAACCATAAGGTAGTCCCTTGATCAAGGTTCTTGCATCTCACTACATTTAAAATTTTCCACTTTATATTTGTTTGTAGTCCATTTTATATTGTTGGATTTGATATATATTTGTGGCAATATAATTTGTTGATTGTCAATTTGGTGTAATTTTCATTATATTTTAAATATCAATTTAATATATTTTCAAGATAATTACAACTAGTCATTTCAGAATATTCCTTCTATTAAGTGATTGCACCAAGTCTTCTTTGGCTGGCTATCCCCTCCCCTGTAAATCATCTTTTAACAATTCCAAAAAAAAATATATATATATAATTAAAATGGTGCATCAACATGATTGACTTTTTGTAAAAAAGAAAAGTGGGACAATTGGGGAAAATGATTGGCAACAGTGTGTCTTTTGTCTTGATGCTCTTAAATTAAATCCTAGGTGTACATGTTGAACTATCATGACTGAATTTTTGTATTTGTGTTTTTTGGGTGCATCATGATATCATGATGGATGTCTTTTGGGTGTTTGGGTTGGCCCAAAACCCAGGCTTGGCCATGGGCTGGGTGGTTAGCTAGTGAGAGTGAAGTATAGCCCATAGAGATGGGCTCAGGCCTTTTATCCTCTCAATAATGTTCAATATGTTTGGTTGTACTTTTTTTTTTGACGCGACAAAATTTTCGGTTATGTTTGTTTTGTTTTTAGAAATAATTTTTTAATAAAAATAAATATTAAAAAAAACTGAGAATTTTTAAAAATTATTTTAGACTCCCCAAAAAATAAAACTATATAAAAATGATCAATATTTTTCATTTTTTAATTTTTTACACCAAATTATGTTTTAAATTTTTAGATTTTTTTTTGAAATGTTTTGCTGAAGTAAAATGATATACAAACCCATTTTCTAGACCTATTGATGTGTAAGTGATATGATTAGTTAATGTTTAAAGAAGATGGAAGAGAGAGAGTATTACCTTTAATATATTAATTAATTGACCTCGTTTGGCAAGTGACTTTTTTATCCAAAAAGTCAAAAAATACTAAAAAAATAAAAAAAACAACTCATACCAAAAAGTCAAAGATTCTATTTTCTCTCTACTTTTTACACATCTTTTTGCAAAAAGCCAAAAAGTCATCCCAAACATACTAGTTTTTTTTACATCACATTTTAGCCAAAAAGCTAAAAAGTTACTAAAAAAGTCTGTTCGCAAACGAGGCCGATGAAAAATGAATATAATTTTTAGGGCTATTTTGGAAAGTTTGTTAAAAGTCAGCGTTTTGGCTTTTTTATTTTCTTAAGTCATATCACTTCTGTAATTTTTTGCACATTTAAAAAAAAATAAAATTAAAAAATCAGCTTTTAAAGTTTGGAATAACAAAATATGTTTGGTTTCAATTTTCTGAATTCAATTTTTTAAAAATTGAGTTTTTTGTTTTTTGTTTTTCATATTTTTTTATTTTTAATGAATATTTTTAAAATCTTAAGAATTTTTTTTTTTACTTTTTAGATACAGGTGTATCTAAAAAGTAAAATATTTGTAAAAAAATATTTTAAAAATCAATAAATATACAAGAATATAAAAAATGTACTGAATTCTTGTAATTTTTTTTTTTGTATTTTTGGTATTTAGTGAATTTTCTAAAGATTTTTTTTTTTCACAAATATTATATTTTTAAAGTGTATTTTTGTTAGATGTATCTAATTTTTCTAAAAAAATCTTAGAATATTAAAAATAATCAATAAAAATAAAAAAATATATAAAAAATAAAAAAAAATTAATTTTCTAAAAACTAAATCTTAAAAATCCAAACCAAACAACCTGAATTCTCTTTTGCTGAAAACCAAAGCCTTCGTATTTTGAATGGAACAATATATTTGACTTTGGTGTCACTATGTCTATTGAAAGTTGATTTTATTGGCATGACACGGCAGATTTAAGGGTGTAAAAATGACCCATGGTCTGTGGGTGATTCGAAATCCGACCGCGGCTTGAGATGGGTTTGGCCTAGTTACGCTCAGGCCTAGAATCCTAGGTTTGGGCCTAGGCTGTCATTTTGAAACAAAACCTATCAGTCTGCTCAAAGTCCACTCAAAGCTCGGCTCGAGGCCTAGTGTCATTTTTGGTGAAAAAAGAATAAATTTTTGATGGAAAAAATAGGAAAAAAAATATAAAAAAATGTTGAGGCTTACCCATGTCCAAGCCCGTCTGAGGCACGAATACCCCTTGGGCCTGGGCCTAATTTTTTGGCAGGTAAATTACGCAAACACCCCTGGGGTTTGGTCCAATTACATCTCATTCCCTGACATTTTGAAAATTATATTCTCACCCTTATGGTTAATAGTCACATTTCACAAATCCTCTACTTATATAAAATGTAACAATTCGTAGTAGAAAAACATAAGAAATTACATTGAAAAAAAAAAAAAAAGGTAAAGCTAAGGAAAGGGAACACAAAAAAATAAACGAAGTAAAGCAAAACAAGAAAAGATATAGTATATGAGTTCAATGTCTTCATTCCGTCTAAGGGAAGTTAGTGTAATTTCTCAAATGTCAGGAGTAATATGTATTAAATCTAAACCTCGAGGAGTGTAAGTGTTATTTAACTTTTTTAGCCTGTAGGTCGACTTAACTCGACCTGAATTTTAGCGAGAGCCCACGCAACCCAACATGGGCCGTCTCAAGCCCAGGCCGGCCCAAATTTACACCCGTAGGTAGATCATATTTTTTTATATGATTTGTCGCATTGGGAAAATTATTATTTGCTCTTAAAGTAAGTTGAAATGATGTTTTAACTTGATTTTAATTAGTTGAATTACTGAGACCCATCACCTTTCTAACCTTTTTAGGAGACAATGAGACATTTATCTCTCAATGAATAGTGTGGAGTAATGTTCCAAGACCAACTAATAAAAGTTAAAGTACAAAAAACTAACCTTTTTATTTATTATGAAAAGACGTAAAAAAAGTTAAAAAAATTATATGACTCTAATAAATAAATAGTCAATAAAAGCTTAGTAAAAAAAAAAAAAATCAATAAATAATTTATTTATAATATTACCAAATGAACCCTAAGTTTTCTTTCTTTATGTAAAAGTTTGAAATCTTTTTAGGCGGATGTGATTGGGAATTGTTTATGTTAACGGATGAAGCTTTCTTTTTCTTTTTTCTTTTTTCGTTTTTTTTGGGTAAGTGGAGAGAAAGATCATTTTTATTAATAAATTATTAATTTAATTAATAATTATTGGAAAAAACATCAATAAATCTTAAGTTTAGATAGTTTGAACCATATAGTCCTATCATTTATTTGGTAGACTGAAAGGTCCTAAGTCAATATTATTTACACTTAAGCCCACAAATGTAACGTGTGGGTTGGTTATTTGGAGGGATAAATTGGGTGTTTAAATGATGTTGCAGTTTCCAAAATGTCCAAAAGCATACTATAACAATTTCTTTCTTTTCCTTCCATTGTGAACAAAATGAAAGCTCAAAAATTAGAAATTCAACGTTTCCTTGTAGATGTTGTAGTGTTGATCCTCATTTTGTGTGAGTTGAATTTTGGATTTGGCAATGTTGCACCTAGCATTCTTTATTTCCCAAATAACATTACAGAACCCATTCAAAACCCTATAAAATCCAAAAACCCCTTCTAGCAAATTTATAGAGTTGAAGCGGCGTAGGCACTGGGATATCTAGGAGTGCAATTAACATTGTCGACGTAACATCGACAATTTCACATCAATTTGTCGACGACAACGTTGATCGTGTATTGGTGCGATGACAACAGGTATGGATGTCTTCGATGTTCCTTTGGTTGTTTGTGGAAAAATACGACATCAAGGTCGATGTTTGAAATGAGGTATTGTTTAAATGGTGTATAATGTGAGGTTTTAGGTAATGTTAACATCGTAGTTTTAGGGGTTACCAATGGCACCAAATGTGATGTTGTGCATGTACGTAATGTGACAGACGCATAGTATTTTAGTCAATGTTTGTATGATTGGTTGGGTTTCGTGTAATGTTACTATTTTCACGAGTGTGGGGGTCATTAGTGATTGCAAATGTGATGCTGTGCATGTGTACATGTATATAATGTAACCGACACATTGTTTTTATTTAATATTGTTATGATTGTTTAGATCTCTTGCAATGTTAGTATTGTTAGGGGCCAAGGAGGATAACATTAATAATGTAACACCAAGTAGACAACATCAACAATTCCCGCAATCACTCCACGAAATCCCTAAAAAAAATGAAAATGTTAAATCATACCTTATTCACATACACCCAAATCCCAAAAAAACATCAAAACCAAATCTCAAATAAGAACAAATTAACAAATAAACTTTAATATTACTAAATCAAATCAATAACACATACTACAAATAAAAAGGATTAATTGGTTTATAAAAAAACATGTAGGACTAAATGGACTAACATTTTTCCAAATGGGATTTATGAGTAATTTTTCCATAATTTTTAATAATGTTATAAATATATTTTAATTAATAATTGTAATAATTTTTTATTGCATAGGAAAGTAGTTACAATTTTTTTTTTGTTAATTCAATTAAATAAAAAATTGTAACCAAAAGAAATTTTTAATTTTCAAAATTATATAGGATAATCAGTACTTTAAGCAAATCCCATCAAATGTATTTGTAATTTATCCTTAATTTTTTAGCCATGACCAAATGAAGTGTAATTGGACATGTGTTTCTTTGCCCTATCTCATTTTAATAATTTGAATTATTTATTTTGTTGACTTCTAAAATGTTTGTAAATTTTTTATATTTATTTGATAATTATAATCTCATAATTTTATGATGTGAAGAAGAAATTTCAGTTTTATTTTTTATTTTTTATTGGTAAGAGTAAATAAAAGAAAATGATTTTTTTTTTTTGTGATGCATTTAAATGAGTTTTTTTAATTTTTAATTTTATTTATTTTTATTTTTAGAGCATTTTTGGGCTTGTCCAAATTGTCTGAATTTGTATATACCAATTAACACATTGGTTATTCGGGACGTCATTTGGTCACTCATCTAGGTGGATGTTGGTTGATACGCTGGTTGACAAGAGTGACAATTATGGTTGACAAGGGTAACGACGGTCATCTAAGTAGTCATCCAACTTACGTAATTCGGCCAAGTCCAAATTCAGTGAATCAATCATTATTTTTTTTTTTCATATTCTAAAAATCAAACTATTTATCCAAGTAACTCATTATCAAATTTTTATTAAACTAGCTTATTTTTAAAAAAATGCAAGTTCAAAATGCGATGTAATTTCATATTGACATGATCAATTGATGCGTAAATGTGAGTCATGTCAATATAATACCACATATTCGTATTTTTAATTTACAATTTAAAAAAATCAATTAATTTAAATAGTTTAATTTTTTTGGAATACAAAAAAAAAAAAAAAAAAAAGCTCGCATTTAAATTCCCTCTCAAAAGAGGTGTTTGGGTGTGGAGTATTGAATCCACACGTGCCGTCCGGACAAGAATACGACCGTTGCATTCGCACATTTGGGGGATTCCTCCTCGGTATCTCTTCCTCTTCTTCTTCATTCTCCATATTCAAATTTCAAATTTTCAAAAAATGCCAATAAAGCAAGCAAAGCTGCCACAGTGGTCACTTTTCTCTCAAAATCTCAGAAAATTCCATGGGAGCGTCTCAATTCCCATCTCCCCAAACCCTCAAAATCTGAATCAATCACCCACATTATTATTCTCTATTTCAATCACTACCTCCACTTCAAGGTTCAAACCCTCTCACTCTATCCATCTTCTTTAAATCATCAACATCTTGGGTTTTAGCTTTGATTAAGAACAACCCAAGATGTTATCTTTCTTGCCATTAACCTAACTTTATTTGGGTTCAAGAAAAAAGTAGGCTTTGACAGTGAAATAGCTTAATTTTTTTAGCTTCATAACTCCAAATCACTCAAACCCAGCTTCTGATTTCTTATTTGCTTTGTTTAGAGAAACACATTATTGGAGAGTTTTGCAGAGCTTGAAATTTTGAATTCTGGAGGTTTTGGGAGAAAACCCAGTTTTATGGGTTTTAGAACTTGAATGCTGTCATATACCCAGCTTTATCAGCTTCTGAGTTCTTATTTGCTTTGTTTGGAGAAACCCATTCTTGAGGGTTTTGCAGAGCTTGAAATTTTGAAATCTGGGGTTTTGAGGAAAAACCCATTCTTTTGGGTTTTAGAAATTGAATGCTGTCATAAACTATCAAATTAAGGTAAGTTTTCGACAACATTAGATGGGGATATAGTTCTGTTTGTTACATCTTTGTGTCTTGAAAACAGTACTGTTTTTATATTTGGTTTCTGAATTTGAAGGGTTTAAGGCTGTTCAAGAACATAGTCATATAGATTGATACAGTTTGTTCACAATGAGGGAAGAAAATCTTTCTGAGAATCGAGTTAAAGCAACAAAGTTTGCTGATCAAAATCAGATACCAAAGGGAAACAATGCTAAGAGCAACAGTAATTCTTCAAAGCCGCGGTCTTCGTGGGGGTCTCACATTGTGAAAGGGTTCTCAGGAGAGAAAAAAAATAAGTTGCAGTCCACTGTTCCAACCAAGAAAGTACCACCGCTCGCAAGCTTGAACGTTGTGCACGACAAGAATCTATTTGTGCCTTCACATTCACGGGTGAAGCGGTCTCTTATTGGGGATTTATCATGCTCTGTCAATGCCACACAAGTTCATCCTCACTCGCTCCATAACCATAGGACCAAAGCTCCTCTTGGGTCTCGCGATTTGTTCCTCGAGCTAGATCATCTGAGAAGCTTACTCCAAGAATCAAAGGAGAGGGAATTCAAGTTGCAAGCTGAGTTATCAGAATGTAAGAGGAACCCAAAAGTTTTGGACCTTGAAAGAGAGCTGGAATTGAAGAAGAGTGAAATTGACAACCTCGTTGAGAAAGTTGGTTTGATAGAATCTGAGAAATCAAGCCTCAATGAACATTTGATCTCTCTAACTTCTAGTTTAGATAGGCAGGTGGTGGATATATCAAGAAGGGAAGAACATGAAATTCCAAATGCATCGGCTTTGAATAATCTTGAGATGGAGGTTGTCGAGTTGAGGCGCCTGAACAAGGAGCTACAGCTTCAGAAGAGGAATCTTGCTTGTAGGCTTACATCCATGGAATCCCAGCTGGCCACCCTTGCAAAATCTTCTGAGGTATATCATTCTGTGCTAAGTTGTCCATGTATTTGCTTGTTTTATGTGTAGTTTTTATTTGGTTGGTTGCTCAGAAAATGCAGGATAGAAAATAAATTTAAATTCTGAGTCCCCTTTTTCTCAATTGTTTTAATTTCCCTGAAAATCTTGTTGCTTCTGTTGGGTTTGTAGAGGCTGTTGATGTAAACCCTAGCAATTATATTGCTGTCTTCACAAGTAGTCCCATTGTATTTTTCTCTTCTTTCTTTATAGTGGAACTGGTCTGAGTCGTGGATATAGGCAATTTTGCTAAACAACCTGAATTTTCTTGTTTGTGATTGATTCTTCTTGCTATTGTGGGTTTATTCCACAAGAAGTTCATATCAACTAAACCAATAGTAGTGACAAAAGGCGTAGTTTTCTGTTCCTTCAATTCCTAGTAATGAACATTTTGTGTTTTGAAACTTTGGTTCTGCATTTTCTCGGCAACTGCATTGATTTTTAATGATTTATTATAGGCAACGAAATTTAGCTTGTTAAATATAACTGATTTTCTTTGTAATCCATTCTTGCATTCATTGATTTTGTCTTAACTTTCATCAGAGTGACATTGTTGCGAAGATAAAAGCGGAGGCTTCTATGCTAAGACTTACAAATGAAGATCTGTCTAAGCAAGTCGAAGGTCTACAAATGAGCCGTCTAAATGAGGTTGAGGAGCTTGTCTACCTGAGGTGGGTCAATTCATGTTTGCGAAATGAGTTGCGCAATGGCTCAATTATGAATTCTGACAAGGCATCAAGTCCCCATTCGAATGAGAGTAGTGAATCTGTTAACTTTTCTTCTTGTCCTACTGATGAAATCTCCGAATATAGTAGCACCAAGAGATGCAATCTGATTAAGAAGTTGAAGAAATGGCCTATTACTGAAGAAGATTTGTCAAATTTAGAATGTCTGGACAATGTCTTAGATAAAAGTTGGATTGATTCGCAGAGTCCAAGAAGAAGACACTCCATATGTGGATCAAAATACTGTGCAGAAGACTTGATATTGAGTAAAAGAAGGCAATCTGAAAATTTTATTTGCTCGAATGAAATTGAAAAGGAGGTGGAGCCCCTTGCTACTCAAAAGTATGATTTGGGTATAATTCAAAAGCCCCAAATGTTTAGCAACTGCCAAGAAATCACTAAAGTATCAGCTTCTTTAGATGTTGAGAAACGGGCATTGCGGATAGCTAATCCTCCTCCAAGGCCTTCTTCGTGTGCTGTTTCTAATGGACTTAAGGAAGATGGACCCGCTCAAATTCCCCCACCACCTCCACCTCCTCCTCCCCCACCACCTCCTCCTAAGTTTTCTGTTAGAGGTTCCACAGGATTAGTGCAACGAGCCCCGGAAGTAGTTGAGTTCTACCATTCACTCATGAAGAGGGACTCTAGAAAAGATTCTTTAAATGGAGGAATTTGTGATGCCCCAGATGTTGCAAATGTTCGTAGTAGCATGATAGGTGAAATTGAGAATCGGTCTTCACATCTGCTTGCGGTAAGTGCTTGCCATTTTCTTGTTCCTTTTGAAAAATGTATGATCAAGTAGCTAGGATATTCAAAATGAGAGGATGATATGAAAACAATGGGTGTTTTTGAACTTTTTATTGTTTTTGTTTCCAAAAACTCAAAAAATGAAAATGATGTCAAGTGGGCCCTTACCTTTTCATTTTCTCACAATCTCTAGGAGTTCAGATGTAGTGAAAAAAAAAAAATTATGTTGCATTTTGTTGTAATCCCAATAGCTTGATCATTATCCTTTGTGCAGATAAAGGCAGATGTTGAGACTCAAGGAGAATTTGTAAATTCATTGATAAGAGAAGTCAATGATGCAGTTTTTCAGGGCATTGAAGATGTGGTGGCATTCGTGAATTGGCTTGATGACGAACTTTGCTTCCTTGTAAGTTGATCATCAGTATAACTGAAATAGCTATTAATAAGAGCTTCCTCTTTCAAAATATTTTTCACCAAAATTCTGAAAATCTTGAGCAAATTATTTGAGTGGGTTTGTTTCGATAATCTCTAAGAAATAAATGGTTTATAAAAGAAAAAAAAATTAAATCCTTCTTTTTAGTCTTATATGCACAATTTGTAAGAGTAAATTTTCCTTTTAACATTCTTCAGAAGACCCAGAGATCATTGAAACCATGGTGCTATGTATTTATGATATTGTGTATATGTAGCACTAAGAGAGCTTTATCAAGTGTTTTAGCAATCTTACCAGGCTTGTTTTTCCTTGAAGGTGGATGAGAGGGCAGTCCTTAAGCATTTTGATTGGCCAGAGAAGAAAGCTGACACGTTGAGAGAGTCAGCATTTGGGTATAGAGATCTCAAGAAGTTGGAGTATGAAGTTTCTAACTACCAGGACAATCCTCAATTGCCATGTGACATTGCATTAAAGAAGATGGTCAATTTGTCCGAGAAGTAAGAAAACCTTATTCTTCTATCAGCTTTTGGAACATCTCAAAGTTTGTAGCATTTTTGTATGTGTATATTAGTATATATTAGTTTGTTAATTTTTCTCGAGTATATGATGAATATCCCCTTCCCACTTCCAGGATGGAACGAACTGTTTATAACCTTCTCCGGACAAGAGAATCGTTGATGTGCCATTGCAAAGAGTTCCAAATTCCTACAGATTGGATGCTTGACAGTGGAATAGTAAGCAAGGTACACTCATTATCTGTCACTTTTCATTTCTTAATTTTTATTTTGAACCCTAATATTAAAAGTCCATTAGATCATTGTCAAAATTATTGCATTTGGCAGCCTAAATTTTCTGTACTGTATGATTATTAAGTCCATAGAGCAGATTGGATAGAAAAGGAAATGTGCATAATTTACGGATTTTCATGGACTCTGATGATTCTTTAACTCAAGCCTCTCAGAACTTATAACCTGTTTATGTCATTTTCATTTTGAGATCTGGACATACAAAATAACATCCCTCTTGATGCATCTTTATGATGGTATATTTACACTCCCTTATTGACAGGATTTCCCAAGAAAAAAAGAAGAAATTTCAAGTCTGATGGTTTGTTGTATAATTTGTTGGCAGATAAAGTTTGGCTCCGTAAAATTGGCAAAGAAGTACATGAAAAGGGTGGCTATGGAACTTCAAGCAAAGGGGACATCGGAAAAGGATTCTGCCATGGATTATATGCTACTTCAGGGAGTTAGATTTGCCTTCCGAATACATCAGGTTCTTGAAATGACAATACTGTATATACAATTCTGTTTTGTTACCATTTAGTTGCTACAATTACACAAGGACTGAGAATAGACTTATAGTGCCGTGTTTTCCATGCAACCAAAAAAGAAGAGAAAGCCTATGCGCGCAAAAAAATTTCACATAATGGGATACAGATTCGAGACAAAAGGTGGGCCTCACATGTGAACCCCTCTTATGTGGATTCCACACCTTTGTCTCACATCTGTGAAAATTTTCTGTATTCCTAGCATAGCTGAACAATGAATCCAAGTGATTACAATTTGTTTCTTTCTATTAAGCCTTAAGCATAGTTTTCTAACCACACGCATTCACTATATTACCCAAACGTGTTATATTTGGTATTAGCCGCCAACCCCATTTGATTGAGATACAAGGCTTAGTTTGGTTATATTGTAAGATCAAACTGATCTTCTTTTTCTTGTTTTGTGCAGTTTGCTGGAGGATTTGATGCAGAAACAATGGCGGCATTTGAGGAGCTTCGAAATCTTGCCCTTGTTCTAAGCAAAAAGTAAAAGTGGGGGGGAGGAGACGATCAGGCTTACCATCTCAGTAAGCAATCATGTAATATACAATAGAACGTTACAAAAATGCAATGTGTGCAATTTTGGTGATCGAATGTGGGTTTTTTTGGCTGTTTTTAAACTATGCACGTTTGAGTTTGGTATTTGCAGGAGAAAATTTTGTACAGAGGTTTTGAAATAGGCAACTCAGTTAAAAGCTTGATGAGCGAAACTGCTTTTGCTGAAAACATTATATATATATAACTGTTTCTTTGCCATTTTCATTCTGCAAGACTTTTTTAAGCATTAATTTTTGGTTCTGAAAACAAAGGGTAATATAAAAAAAGTGGAAAGATGGTAAAATAATTTGAAATTCATACATTTTTTTTGCACAAATTAGTGCATGAGATACTTGTTCTCTCATGCTAACCTGCCATGTGTAAGATCAAAGACACGCACCTTACCCCTTACCCCTTACCCAAGCTTTGACAAGATGTTACATGGTTTTGGGCAAAATTTAATCCTAAAAACTGGTTGTGATCAAGTTGTTCTAATGTTTATATGCTTTGGTACTCGAGTAATGTGGGAATTTATTTCGCATTAATATCACAAATTGCATGTGTCATTGCATTTAATAGCGTCATTAAATGACCAAAAATGATTTATGTAGTTGATTTTGATTTAAGTTTTTAGATTGTAAGTGTCATTATTGCTTCATGCAATGTTGCTTTATGCAATGGTTGGTTTGGTCATTGGTAAGTTTAATGACAAAAGATTATATTAAAATATAATTAGAAATGCAAATTTTAAATTAATGAAATTAAAACTAACAAGATAAAAAAATAAAATAGATTAACACTGTAATTAATGCAGTGTCATTAGCCCAAATCCAACCCAATAAATTATTTTTCAGTTTGAGTTTTAATTAGTCTTTAGATTTCAACTGGAGTTTCAATTAATCATCTTATTATCATACTATTTAAAATTTGAGTAAAAATTAAAATATGAAAGATCAAAAGTGAAATCTTAATGAAAGTTGAAAGGGTGAAAATTTTTTAATAATTTTTTTCTTTAATGCCCTTAAAGTATGATCAATGTGGCCATTACTTACCACCATGGTTGGTGGCCTGGTGGAGGATGCGGCACATTCCTTAGCCGAGAGCCAGGGTCGATTCTTGGGAGAGGCATTTGAAATCTCTCTTGAGAACACGCTCATACTCCCCTCGAATCCTGTCCTCTGCTGCGGCGTGTGATTGCCCTCCATTGGTGCTCTGGTGGTGGGTTCCTCATTTGGTGGGGGTTAATTCCTAACTGGCAACCGACTATCTCGGGGCTAGGGCCCAATGGGGTCATGATGACACCACAGAACCCTTTTTTTTCACGTTCAAAAAAAAAAAAAATAAATATGGCCATTACTTGATTATCTTCTATTCATTTTTTAATGCTGAATAAAATAATGACTATATTGAAACAATCAAAGAAGTTTAAGGACTTAATGGTTATAATATGAGATGGGGATCAAATTAAAATTGAAGGCCAAAAGTATATTTTACCTAAAATATATAAAGAATTGATTATTTATCAACTCCAATTAACTAAAATAAATAAATAAATATATTTTCTACTCAAAAGAGTTAACTTGGTGTGCGAAATGTTTCTTTATCCGATATGATACTTGAGTTTGAGTCTTTATCGCTATGATTATAATTTATATATATATATATATATATTAATTTTAGGTTAGGTTTGGATGGAAATAGGCCAACACGTGTCAAAGCTTAGTGCAATTCATAGGGACATGCAATATGGTATGGGCCTTATCACCATTTTAAAATTTTTATTTAAGGTTTCAAATGCAATCAAGCTTTTGATCTTAAACTGACCAAGGATCATATTTTTAGCAACGTTGTCTGCGAATTGAACGAATGTAATAATAATAATAACAATCATCCAATTTACTACTCTGAGGGCGTGTTTGATTCGCCGGGGTTAGGGGTGGATTATCTACCATTTGATTTTTTTTTAGTCCGTGAGACTCCATATCTGGCCGGACTCCTTATCCCCCATATGGGGGACTATTGTGTCCTAGGGGAGTATGGGATAGTTTTTGAGGGACTATCCACTGTTGGGATTAGGTGACCATTTTGACCCTCTACTATTTAATTATATATTATATTTAATAAAATTCAATAAAATTTAAATGTCTCAATTTAAAAATAAAATAATTTTATTTAACTTTTTATTGATGTTTTATTTATTTAATTTTTTAAAAAAAAATTTTTATAGATATTTTATTGATGTTTTATTTTAAAATTTTGTTTATATTTTATTTAATTTCATTATTTAAATTTAATAGATGTTTTATTTAATTTTATTGTTTGATTATTATTATTTTTAAAAACAAATTTATTTAAAATTTTAATTAAAAAAATAATATATATATTTTTTGATATTTTATTTATTTATTTATTTATTTAAAAATAAATAAATTTATTTAATTGTGTAAAAAATAAAATAAAATAAATTTTTATTTAATCTAGCTAAAAATAATTAAAATATTAAAGATATGTTTAATATTGCTATTACTTAGTAAACAATTGAAAAAGGGTAAAATAGTCTTTTGTTCATTTATCCTATCCAGTCCGTCCAACCAAACGTTGGATTCACTAAAAATAGTCCTTTCCAGACATCTAATCCCATGAAAAAACAAACACAGGATACATATCCAATCCAACCAAATAGTCCGGGGGATTCACAGTCCTAGGACTCAAGTCCGATAGATTCTAATCCCCCCTTATCCAGTCCGTCCAATCAAACACACCCTAAGGTTTCGTTTGGTTAGGATTTTGAAACTAAAAAAATATAAAAGATAAAATAAATTAAATAAATTAACAGGCTGGTCCTAAGGTGAAGCGATTAAAGACGCCTTAGGCTCCCAATTTTGAACAAAATTTAGGATCTCCAACTAAGGGAATGTATTATGTCATGTTATTTCATAATTACTTCAATATTAGCTCAATTCATTTATTTTCATGTTGTCGTTTGGTGTTATTTTGATTTGTGTCTGATTGATATTTAATGTGAAAACTTTCATAGTTAATTAAAAGTAACTTAGCAAGTGTATGGAAAGATTAAAATTTTTCCCATAAGTTGAATTTTATAAAATTTATTTTCTACTAAATGAAATTATTCATAGAATGTTTGATTTTAATTCAATTACATTTTTCTAATTAAAAAAATTGTATCTTGCTACTATATATTTTTTACTAGATTGACTCTAAAATAGGTAACAAAATAATACATATCTTAAATGAAAAAAATATATTAGCCTTAATTATTATTTTACATACTTTTTTATTCAGTTAGATGGTGTTAAATAAAAGATTAAAAAAAATGTCATGGCATCCTTTAGTAAACATTAAAATATATAACTAATAATTCATGTTATTGAGTCGTGTCATACTTGAA
Organism: Camellia sinensis; assembly: GCF_055761805.1. Classification (NCBI taxonomy): domain Eukaryota; kingdom Viridiplantae; phylum Streptophyta; class Magnoliopsida; order Ericales; family Theaceae; genus Camellia; species Camellia sinensis. Next base: position 15,016,482 of record NC_138969.1, read on the forward strand.
TTCATGTTGAAAAACAGTCAACCCTAACTTCCTAATTTTATATATTGCTTGAGTTGTGTCGAAAATTCTCATCTTTACTCCCAATTAATTTTAGTTATTGTAGCATTGGTAAGATAAAAAATAAAGATTCGATTCAACTAATCGAAGTTCAACTATTTTATATATATATATATATATATATATATATATATATATATATTTGTTATCTAAATTTTGTTAAATTGTAATGCAATAGAAACAAACTTTTCTCCATTTTGTTTTATCCAAACAATTTTTTTTTTTTTGATAATGAGAAATGAAGGGCCCAATTTAAAAAATTCGCCTTAGACCCTTAATTACTCAGGCTGGCCCTGTAAATTAATAAGATAAAATGTCACATTCAAATCATAATTATTTCATTTTTTTTTATAAAAGTCAAAAAAATAAAAAAAAAAGTTAATCCAAACTTTTTAATCAAAGTTAAAAAAAAAAACTCAACTCAAAAAAATCAATCAAAAAAATCATAATCAAACGACAACTAAATAGTAAGGGTGAGCAGCGGATATACCGATCCACCAAAATCGATCAAATCGAACTGAATCGATCCGCCGCATTTTAGACGGATGCGTGATGACGAGCGGACGGTTGCGGATTGATTTTCTCCAATCCGCCAATTTGGCGGACGGATGGCGGATTTGAGATTCCTTTGGCCGCAACCGAACCGCCAAACCGTGAGCACCCCTAATAATTTATAAGACTTTATGTTTTCAATTTGTTTAAATATTTTGTTTGTATTTTCAATTGAAAAAGAGTTTAAATATTCTGTTGAAAAAAAGTTTTCAACTTGAATATATTTTTTGAATTGAAAAAAATAAACGTATTATTTATCTATATTTTTTGGTTTTTAAATTTAACTCTAAAAATAATAAATAGAAAATATGATATATGCTAATTTGTTTTTATTTTCAAAAACATATATAAATGTAACAATACAGAGACATACAATCTCTACTACTGTCATGTTCATGGCTTTGGTAGTTTGAATTATTATTATATTTTAAGAATCAGAGATTGTAATACTTTATATAGATGAATCATGTTGTGATTGTAATATGTGGATGAGCCATGCAATGATTGTGATATTCTAAAGTTTCAAAGTTTCTTTTTTTGGATGAGACATACAGTGATTGTAATAGTTTTTTAAGTCATTGACTGTAATACTTTTTTTTTTTTTTTTGAGAAAGTACACAAGTTGAATTATGTTGAAAATTTATAAAATCTTAAACCACCAAACCGATTCGCATCAAACCACCAATCCGCTCAATCCACATATGCCAGATTGACGGACGGATACGGATTGATTTTCTCTAATCCGTCAATCTGACGGACGGATGACAGATTAAAAATTCCATGACCGCAACCGACCCACGTCCACCTTTACTAAATAACAACTTTATGTTGATATTTTTTTCCCCTTGCACTGTGGAAACTAGAAACTAGTCACATAACTAACATGAACCTGTAGTACACAACTTCACATGCATGGCCTATGAAATAGTTTGAATCAATCATCCCATCTCCCTAGCTAGCTATGCTTTGAAGGAAAGTGCAAAGTGGTAAGTTTGGTACCCATGATTCTTTGTTGGCAAGGTAAACAAATGTGTTTTGGACCAAAACTTCTCTTTTATAAGTTCTGTTATAAATAAAAAAATCAAACATAAAATAAAATACAAAATACAAAAGAATATATTAAATTTTATAAAATTTATTAATAAGATTTAACTTAAAAATTATATTTATTAATAAGATTTAACTTAAAAATTATTAGTTCATATATTTTATTTTTAATTTTATAATCAATTTCTGTATGTAATCTTTATACACAAAAAATTAGATCATAATTGATGACAAGGGCCCTATCAAGCTATCCCTAGCCATGTCCTAGCTCTGCCTAATTATCTTCTTCTTTTCTTGAGCCACTTCTTTCCTACAATTGATATGAGCTTTTTGTTTTTTGATTTTTGGTTTTTTGTCCTCTTGGTTTTGCCTAAGCTTTTATTTTAGTCCTTAAATTAATTATTTTCTTAACTTGATATATAAACTTTTTAATTTTTACTACTTTAGTCCAATTTCGTAATGATCAAATTTTGGCATTTCAAAAGATAAGTTTCCACTTTGACCATTGGGCCATGTTTGTTTGGCTATTTAGGGAGGGAATTGGATTAATAGTCCGTAGGACTCACTTATAATGTTTGGTTAAAGATATAAGTGAGATGATTAACTTTTCCCTTGAACTAGTCATTCATCCGATTGGTAGGACTACCAATTTCATGTTGGGGTTGGGATTAGAAATTGAATGAAGGGATTAGTGAATTTTTAAGGAAAATTTATATTTTTTAAAACAAAAATAATAATAATTATGATATTAAAAAATATTAAAATTTAAAAATACTTATCCTACATCTTCAATCTAATACCACCATACTAATAATTTTCATACTCAATTCTATTGTACCCTTAATCCCTCCGTTCTATAGAACTAAACATGAGTTCTATTTTATTTTTTTTACTCTTTTAGTGACTATTTATACAAAAGGGGTAAGGAAAACAGAGATGGTAGATATAAGAGAAAAGAGTTGAGAGAGTGAAAAATGGAAAGAATACATAGAAAGTGAATGATAAATTGTGTCTGAATCATAAATTTTGAAAAAAATTTAAAAAGAAAAAAAAAAGAAGATAAAATATAATTATATTTTATTCATATTTAACTTACTTTTTTTCTTTATTTTTTTAAAAAATCTTTATTAAAATTCATAATCTAAATATAAATTTCTTATGTGGAAATACAGCTTCAATGAAGATATCTTGGGACAAATGCCAACTTCGTAAGATGTTTTCCAAGTTAGGAAAAAACAAATAAAAATAATATACAAATTTACTTTTTAAATTTATTTTCTAAACTCGGTGATATATAAGTGAGATGGTTAATTGATAATTGAGAAAATATGACAGTGTTACTTTAGATATCTTAATTGATTGCCACACTTGAAAATTAAATCTAATTTTTGGATTTGAATAGCAATGCCCAAAAACAAATTAGGTGCTCTAAAAGCATCTCCAATGGTACATTAAATTTTTCACTAAACTTCAATAAAAATTTGAGTAAAAGTTCCATTTGATATCAAGGGCTCCAACGAAGGTTTTTGAAGCTTCATCAGAACACTGATTGACCGGGTGGACAACCGGGCAGATGTTTGGCCAATCGATCGGCTAGTGTAAATTTTTCACAAATTTTTACCTTGAGGTGGTCATTTAGGGGGTCGACCGGCCAATGTAATTTTTTCACAATTTTTTGTCTTGAGGTGGTCATCCGGGGACATCCGATGGTGAAAATCAAACGGCTATAAACAATGATTTGATAAAAAACACATTGATCTTTAATTTGATGAAAGAAAAGTAAAATCTTAGATTTGATACCTATTCGATAAAATCGTTAAAATAGGAAAATAAGTAATTTTTCATCAAATTCAAATTTGATGATAGATTTGAGTAACCATTAGAAATGGTCTAAGATATCACATGTCTTTATCACTAGCTAATCATCAATTGTTAAAATTATAAATTACATCTATTCCGTTAAATACATTATGGGTAAATTACACTGACACTCTCTGAGCTTTATGTTTATTACAGTTCTCCCTTTATTTTTTGAAAATTACATCTCCCTATCTAAAGTTTAAAGTTTCATTATAGATTCCCCTCAGCAATTTAATTTTTTTAAATACCAATTTTGCCCTCACTGTGTAAAATTACATTGACACCCCTCACATTTTAGAAATTAGAATCTCTTCCCTAAGGTTTAAAGTAGCATTACCAATTGCCCCTCGGTTAGTATTAGTTGGAAAAAAAATTATTTGAAAAAAAAAAATTTAATTGAAAAAAAAATTTGTTAGTAAAATATTTAAATCTCTGTTTAAAAACCAACGTAAACTCATTTTTTAAATTTACATTTTTTTCTCAAATTTACAAACTGAGACAACAATTTATAAACTAAAAAAATTATCAAATAAGTTTTTATGACAGTTTTTAAATTTTTTGTACATATAAATTGAAAACTGAAAACGAAATGATTACCAAACAGGTCTCAGATGGTAAAAATGTCGTAAAATTAACAAATAATTAAATAAGTTACCAACGTAAGAAATGATTTATCAAAAGATTCTTAGGCTATGTATGGTTTGATTTTTAGAATTTTTTTTAAAAATTAAAAATTAAAAATTATTTTGGTTAAGAAATAAAAAATAAAAAATAATGATCATTTAAGAGTAAAAAATAATTATCATTTTAACTTTTGGGCATGTTATATACATACGTATGACTGTTTCAATTTAATTTGTAAAAAATTATTTCTAACCACTCGAAAAATTAAAATTATATAAAAATGTTAATTATTTTTTATTTTTTATTTCTTAACCAAATTAATTTTTAATTTTTTTTTTCTAAAAAATCAAACCATACATAGCCTAAGAATCTTTTGATAAGTTATTTCTTACGTTGGTAACTTATTTAATTATTTGTTAATTTTACGATATTTTTATCATCTGAAGTTTGTTTGGCAACCGTTTCGTTTTCAATTTCAATTTTCAATTTATATTTACAAAAATTTTAAAAAATGTCATAAAAACGTGTTTGATAATTTTTTTAGTTTATAAATGGTTGTCTCAGTTTGTAAATTTGAGGAAAAAACATAAATTCAAAAATGAGTTTACGTTATTTTTAAACAGAAATTTAAAAAATTTACTAACAAAATTTTTTTCAATTAATTTTTTTTCCAACTAATACTAATCGATGGGGTAATTGGTAATGCTACTTTAAACCTTAGGGAGGGAATTGTAATTTTTAAAATGTGAGGGGTGTCAATGTAATTTACCCAATGAGGATAAAATTTGTATTTAAAAAAATTAAATTACTGAGGGGGAAATCTGTAATAAAACTTTAAATCTCAGAGAAGGAGATGTAATTTTCAAAAGGTGAAGAAGAACTGTAATAAACATAAACTTCAGGGGTGTCAGTGTAATTTATCCATACATTATTCTTGAAGATTCACCGAATCATATTTAGCCTCCGTTTGGGAAGTGGGTTGGCTTTTTTGCTTTTTTGGCTATTTTAGCCTGGGCTTAAAAGCTTGGTTTGGGAAGGGCTTTTTGGATTTTTGACTTTTTTTGAGTTTTTTTGTGAGAGAAGAATGTAATGATTATGGGTTGGATGTGATGTTTTGTTTGTTATGACTAAAATAGTCTATTTTGTTTTTTGTGGCTAAAATAGTAAAAAAAGCCTAAACCATGGCTTCCCAAACGAAGCCTTACCTTGTTTAGTGTGATGGATGAGATTAAATAATAAATAATCATTATTAAAGGATTTGAAATAATAAATAATCATTTTATTTTTTCTTTTAAAAATTTTTTAAAAAATTAAAAATTCATCATAAACAATTTTTTTTAGAAAAATACTTGGGAGCATTAATTAGTGCTCCCACTAATTAGGTGGCAGTGGGTCCCACCATTAATGATGTGATGTTTTGGTCTTGGAGCTGTATTTTTTTTTTTTTACTTTTTTAATGCATTCATGCTATTAGTGGTGATATTTTTAGTGGGATGAATCATTGTTGTTTTTTTTAACCAAATTAAAATAACTAAAAAATTAAAAAATCAAAACAAAAAAAATTCATCCCAAAAAGATTGCTTAATTAACCCTAGTATTAAAGGATTTGCAGCGAGAGAGAGAGAGATTTGTGGGGGTGAGTCACGTGCCAAACACACTCCTAATTATGGATAGAGAGAAATGAAAACGAAACGGGATTTCTGATAGACGAAATCTCCAAATGTAAAACTAAAAGGTTCCCTGAGATGACAACTGACATGCATGTTTGACAAGATGTAACAATGCCCTCCCCAATCTCAACATTTTATTTTTATTTTATAACCAAAATGAATAAAAAGAGAAAGGTTGTATTATAAATACATCCCTTATATTTGATTAAAATATAAATTATTTTCTATTATTTTGAAAACAACATTTCATTTATTGAGATTTTTAATTTTATAATAAATCGTTTATTTTATTAATAAATTATAAATTTAATTAATAATTTTTAACAATATTAAAAATATATTTTAATTAATAATTTAAGTAATTTTATTATTATATAGGAGAGCGATTATGAATTTTATTTTTTATTAATTTTGTTAAACAAAAAATTTTAACAAATTTTCTTTTATAATTTTTTAAATCATAAAAAATAATCTATACTTTAAATAAATCTCAAAAAATATATTTATAATTTACCATCCACATACTAAGAGCATCCCCAACAGATGCCTTATATGGTGTCCTTGTCAACATAAATTTCAGAACATAAACCTTACACTTTGGATCATTTACCATGTGTATTATCAAGAAATCAAGACAAAATGACATACCTGAATCCATTGATGAACGGTTAAACGGAAGCGTGATTATCAATAAACTCTTTGTTATTGATTATGTTATTGCCTTCTAATCCTTTCCCCTTTGGTGCCTTATGTTTCTCCTTGAGAGGATTTAGGAAAAATGGCAGTGTTCTTATTTCCACCTGGGAAGGAATAGGGACCATAACCTTTTAAAGGTTGTAATTGGTTTTCAAAACTGAAAGGTTGTGGAAGTTCAAAAGGAATGAAAACCAACTTTAACCATTATCGGTTTTGATTTCTATTTATTGGTTTTCAAAACTGAAAGGTTGTGGAAGTTCAAAAGGAATGAAAACCAACTTTAACCAATATGTTTTAATTTCTATTTCTGCCCCTCATAGAAATAGAAATTATACAACTAGTATCTACACATTAGGTCCATAACACATATACCCTTAAGCCTATTAACTAAATTGAATCACTTAAATTGTAGGTTTCTTATAAATGATAACACCACATTTAATTATGTGGTCCCATTGAGACATTATCTAACAATCTCCCACTGGACCACATATGTATCCTGAAAAATATGCTTAACTTTAGTGAGCTTAGAAATTTGTTATCATAACTTGAGGGTATCCAAACAATCTTGTCCATTAACTATATTAATATAGGATCAAAGCGGTCTTCGTTACATCAATCGTAACTCGACCCACCAATGGTCACGTATACTAATACAGCTAAATGACATAGATCAATCATGGATGCGTAGCATGGAAATTACATGTGATGTGATCCATACATGCCTATTTCCAACTGGTCCTACTTAACTTTATTAAGATCAATACTTCACAATACGTAACAGAGCGTAATAAACTGAATATTTCATTTCTGCAGAAAATAATCTAATTACATAGATAAAACTCAAGGCTGACATAAAGCAGTAATATAAATACAAACTCTCACTAAACCAGAATGTTCTCAAATAGAACAACACCCATCTGAGCAGTGTGCTCATGAAAGACCTTGGGTGGTAGTCCCTTCGTAAGTGGATCCGCTATCATGGAGTTTGTCCCAATGTGCTCTATGGAAATCTGTCCACTCTGCACTCTTTCTTTTACAACTAGGAACTTGATATCAATATGCTTTGATTTTGTCGAGCTCCTGTTGTTATTGGAATATAAAACTGCAGACTTATTGTCACAATATAACTTAAGTGGTCTTGCAGTGCCTTATATTCTTCATTCATGGCTTCTATCCACTTATGAGAGTTGGAACTTTCCATGGCTTGACGAAAGTTGATTGGATCATCTTTCGACATTCCATTTTCTGCCTCATGTTCCTGGAGATATACAATATAATCATCTGAAAATACAAATCTCCTTTCTCTGGTGGATCGCTTTAATGGCACAGATTCTTGAGGTTGAGAATTTAGAGTTTGTTCCTCAGGAACAATTACCTCATCTTGAATGGGGGTTTGAACTATATTATCTTGAACAACATTGTCTGGTTGAGGATCCGAAATTACTTCTCGAGCAATGACAGGTATAGGAACCTGTGATTGGTCAAAAGTAATAGTAGGAAGTGAGATTACTCCTGCTTCCTCCTCAAAGACAATGTCTCTAACTGGATTTCTCCCCCCAAACTCAACATCCTCAAAAAATGTTGCAATTCCCGTCTCAAATATTGACCTATTTGTGGGATCATAAAACTTGTAACCCCGTGATCGTTCGGCATAGCCAATAAAGTATACCAAACAGATAATCTCTAAATAAATTAATTTAATGACAACATCTCAAGATACCTGGCACAACATTAATACCAAGCCTTTAGGTAGTGATATTAACTGTAAGTGGTATTCTTGTTGTAATGATCAAACATTGACAATAAGTTATGTCAAATAACAAATCTATCTTTTGATGGATTTATTATTCACATTAGGTTTTCTTGACAATTGGCACATGTTTATCACCACAAAATGTGTGTGTAATTCTGCCAAGTCTTAATCATGTCTTTGAACCGATAAATACCCGCATGAGATACACAGACATAAACTTCAAAACATTCCATATAAAACAATCTAGACAAGAGAGATCACTTTTGTGACATCTTGTTTGAATTGACATATATTGAGAATGTTAGAAAATTAAATTTCTGTAGACGTTGTATGAAATTACATTAAATTTTAAGATTTCTAAATTTGTGACTTCGTATATGTTATATAATCTGCAGCAATTCCAATTATATATATACATTTATAAATAGAATTGACGGGTTCAAAAACAAATAGTTTTTTTTTTATTATTTTTTTTTTATGATGTTCAAAATTAAACCGATCAAATCGCAAGATATATCTATATATATATATATATAAATACATGATGTTCATCCATTTGAGAGAAAAAAAACTGCCCACCGAATCATTTTACAATTCCAGAAAACAGATTGCCATTTTCACAGAACAAAACAGGAAAAAACAGAATTTACATCCATAAGAAAATTCAGAATCTGATTCCAAGAAACTAAATAGAATGAATAAAGTATATCAATTCTGATAAGACACATGATATGCATGCTCTGATACCAATTGTCAACATAAATTTCAGAACATAAACCTTACACTTTGGATCTTTTACCATGTGTATTATCAAGAAATCAAGACAAAATGACATACCTGAATTCATTGATGAACGGTTAAACGGAAGCGTGATTATCAATAAACTCTTTGTTATTGATTATGTTATTGCCTTCTAATCCTTTCCTCTTTGGTGTCTTATGTTTCTCCTTGAGAGGATTTAGGAAAAATGGCAGTGTTCTTATTTCCACCTGGGAAGGAATAGGGACCATAACCTTTTAAAGGTTGTAATTGGTTTTCAAAACTGAAAGGTTGTGGAAGTTCAAAAGGAATGAAAACCAACTTTAACCATTATCGGTTTTGATTTCTATTTATTGGTTTTCAAAACTGAAAGGTTGTGGAAGTTCAAAAGGAATGAAAACCAACTTTAACCAATATGTTTTAATTTCTATTTCTGCCCCTCATAGAAATAGAAATTATACAACTAGTATCTACACATTAGGTCCATAACACATACACCCTTAAGTCTATTAACTAAATTGAATCACTTAAATTGTAGGTTTCTTATAAATGATAACACCACATTTAATTATGTGGTCCCATTGAGACATTATCTAACAGTCCTTACTCAAAATAAGGGATTTTATTGTAAAAAAGAACCCCCCATCAGATCCCTTTAACCCACTCCTCAAATAAAAATGTTGCCACAGTCTCTCCCCAAATGCAGGGAGCCACTGTTCACTCTCCAAAAATATAAAATTATTTTTTATTTCGTTTTAAAGGCACACTTGAAGGTCTTTCGGATATCCATCCGGACCACTCAGTCATCCGGCCGATCCCCTTTCATTGCATAGAAGCTATCATGTTGTGGTTCTTCGCTTTTGTTTTTATTATTTTATTACTTTTGCTTTTGTTATTTTATTATTAAAAAAATATTTAAATTTAAAAGTAATAAAAAATATTATTTTAATAGAATAGAAAAACAATAAAAAATCTGTTCAGAAAAATAAATAAAAAAATAATTTTTAAAATAGTAAATGAATTTTTTAATACTATCTTAAAATAAAATTTAGGTAGACCGGTGGCGATGGGATATGCCACACAAGTCTTCTATCACTTTTTTTAATCAAAATGATATCTACTTCACGGATTGGATTGCACCGTCAAATCATTTTCAGTTTTTTTTTTTTTAATTTTTTGCCTTCATTTGGCATGTGGATTAATTTTTTGACTTTTTAATTTTTTTTGACTATTTTATCTAGGGTTAAAAAATCTCATTTGGATAGTTTTTTTTTTGATATTTTTGACTTTTATGAGAGAAAAAATGAAATGATTATGATTTGGATGTAATTTTTGTCTTATTAGGATAAAAAATCTATTTTATCTTTTTGTGACTATTTTAGCCCAAACTCTATGGACTCGTTTGTTTTCAGAGATAGAATAGAGGGGATTAATAGTGAGGGGATTGTTAGTGAGGGGATTGATAGTGAGAGGGTTAATAGTGAGAGAACTGATAGTGAGAGAATTAATAGTAAGGAATTGTTAAATTATTTTTATATAAAATAATAAAATAAATAAAAAATATAAAAAATTAAACATTAATATTTAAAAAAAAAATTTCCAATATATAAAAAATAAAAAAATTTCTAATCCCCTCACTATTTTTCTAATACCATCTCTATCTCTTCCTTACCAATCCCCTTTCCAAGGGGACTACTAATATCAAGGGATTAATAGTCTCCTCCCCATCTCTCAAAACAAACACCCCATTAGTAATACCAAGGGATTAGTAATCCCAATCCCCTCCTTATAACCTCAAACAAACGGGGCCTATGGGTTTATTTGGGAAGTGGGTCGACTTTTTGGTTACTTTAACCTAAGGTTAAAAAGTCTCGTTTGGAAAGAGTTTTTTGACTTTTTAAATTTTTTGTGAGAGAAAGAATGTAATGATTATGGGTTAGATGTGATGTTTTATTTTATTGAACTAAAAAGTCTATTTTATATTTTTATGACTAAAATAGCTCCAAACCCAACACAACCTAACTTTTCTTTCCAAACGATGCGTAGATGCCAAACAAAGCCAAGATCTCTCTTTTCATTTATTTATTTTTTATAAATATTTTTGATTAAATTATTAGTTCTTAATCTGAGTAAATAAAATATATAAAAATATAATTTCTTTTTATTTATACGACAATATAATTCTGTCAAATTTATGGAACTTCATATATTTTTTTCAAACTTTGAAAAATTTTATTATAATTTACCCATCAAATTTTCGTTCAAATAAGCTTTTTAATTTATTTTTTAAAATTAGTCCAATTTAGTTTTCCTATTACATTATGTCATCTTTCGAGGATTAATCATATTGCCAACCCAAAAGGTAAAGTTAATATTTTGAAAAGTTAGTTAAAAGTTAATTTTTTGATTTTTTTTATTTAAAAAAAAAACGTATAAAAATATAGAGAGATAATATGACTCAAAATAAATTAAAAGTTGACTTTTAACTTTTAACCATCTCAAAAGAGTTACCTTAAAGCTTTTTTACATATAAAAAAAATCATTATCAACCTCAGAAATCTATGTTGGAGAAGGGGTGTTGGTTTGATGGGTTTTGATATTAGAAAAATAATTTTAGTAATTTTTCCTTCAATCAGATTCATTGCCTTTATGAGATGATCGAGATGATGAGGATCAACAATGCCAAATTGAATTTTAAGCCATAGCCAAAAAAAAACCTTATTATAAATGTAATTTTTACTAGAATTTGTGTCTGCCTCTTGATATATAGAGGAGCATCTTTCCATATAATTATGAAAAAAATTAATCCAAAAACTGATTGTAATTACAGAAAAAAACAAAAAATTAACAAGGATTAGTTGGATTTTTTTTGTATTTTTTGCGGAGAAAAATTAACAAAAAAATTCAAATTTTGGATTTTTTTTTTGTTTTTATAAAAACAAAAAAATCCAAAATTTGAGAAAGAGTTCTTTGCGGAGAAGCTTTAACAAGGATTAGTTGGGTCCAACTATATGATACATCTTGGTATTGTCATTTTTCTTGGTGGGCCTTTTATTTTTAATTTTTTTTAAGTCAAGGGCTCCAGCTGTAATATTCTAATATAGTGCTTTTTAAGTGTATTAAAAATGTATACATTTGTTGGATTCATTATGAATATTATAAGTATAGCAACTAAGGTATTTCTGTTATAACCGAGTGGTTGTGTATGTGTAAATAAATGTATAAATAAAATAAATAATAAATTAAAAATAATTAACCTAGAAAATAATTATATAAATTAAATTTTGAATTAATTGCTTACAGAAATTATAAGTCAAGACTTATGTTGGATACAATCTCGTCAAAATAAATTTCGCCCTTGCTTCAGTGTTTCGACATTTAACGGCGCCTACTTCCCAAGATGGTACGACTGTCTACTTGATTTGCAACACTACAGAATCAAGTATGGCGAACCAAACAATGTTATAACTCTCTTTCTTTTCTTTGAAACTAAATAGTAGACAGATGCAGGAGCACAGAAGGACGGACATAAGAAGAAATGAAGAAATGTTTAGAAAATTTCGATGATTAGAATTGCTGGAATGACAGGATATATATAGGAGAATATGTGGCTTTTCCGTATAAGTGTCAACAGATAGAAAACCTGTTTGGACAGATTTGAACAGAAACAAATCTGTTCGTGTGGAATACAACAGGTATGAGCTTATTCAGGTGGAGGAAAAAAAATTTGGACAGATTTATTTTGAATTTTGAAACCGAAATTAAAAAATTAAATAAATAAAATACAAATATTTTTGGCCCAAAAAGATAAGTATTGGGTCGGACAAACCCAACCCAAGCCTGGACGACAGCGGTGAGCATTTTTGTTTTGGGTCCAATGGGTCTAGCCCACTTTATCCATAACTTCATTCTTCCACAAAACTTGGGTACCTCTTGGGGGACACATCCTAAGTATCTAAAGCTAGAGTTTAAATACCCATATAAATCCTTAAGTTTTTCTAATGTGGGACAAGCACATTTCACAAATGTGTAGGAAACTCACCTAAAGCCATATCTACAAACCTGAAAATGCGCGTTGAATCCTTATTCATCCGGAAATGATTTTGAGCAACTAAATACATGATGTTATTTACTACGCGGTATTAAACATGAGCCCAATTAGTAACATTAAAAATAACGCTTGGGTCCTACCTTAGTTAATGCTCAAAGTTAGCAAAAAAATATTTTTTTTAAAGCCATTTTTCAACAATTTCTAGTGAGCCTAATTATACTGACATTTACATTGTTTATAATTTAATTGTTTTCTTAACTTTATTAATAGAAAATTTTAATCTTCAAACAAAAATTTGAAAGTAAGAACTATTTTAAAAGGAATTGTTCCTAAACAAAAGGTCCTATTTATATATATATATATACACTACTACAAATATAAATAAAGATCACACTTTTTTGGTGTGATGTATGTTTTTTAATCACACCTTTTAAGTTTTATTAAAGTGTGGTCTTTAGGAGTGTGATTAAAAATGATCATTTTTAATCACACTTTTTAAGTGTCATTAAAAAATGCTTTCATCACTTCTTTTAAGTGTGATTAATAATATTTAGATCACACCTTTGAAGTGTGATTAAAAATATTTAGATCACACCTTTTAAGTGTGGTTAAAAACATTTAGATCACACCTTTTAAGTGTGATTAAAGACTTTAGATCACACCTTTTAAGTGTGATTAAAAACATTTAGACCACACCTTTTAAGTGTGATTAATAACTAATAAAACTTGTGATAAAAAAAAAAATTTGACATATTTAAAGAATATCAATATTATTTTTGCACGCGCATTTGAATAATGTAATACACACTACATACTATATTTCGAATCACAACCATATATTGAATGAAATAATATCATATATTTCATAAATGAAAGTTAAATGTTTACAAGTATATACAAAGAAATTAATAAAAAAAAAAAATTAACTGTGATTACATACATTAAAAAATAAAAAATAAAAAACTTGAAAAAAAGTAAGTTCTTGAATTCTTTGACCATATTTTTCATCTCTCCAAGAAATTTCTGACCTGAAAAATAAAAAAACAAATTAATTTAAAAATCGCCAGAAGCATATGAATAAACTTACTAATTAATTTATAAACTTACATTTAGATCACACCAAAAATAATGTAATTTATCCAGTTGTTAAACTGCCCCCAATCCTTTCCCCACAGCCACCAAAAATGACATAATTATTTTGATTCTCCACATAAATATCAGTAAAACAGCACCACAAAAGAAGACAATATGCAACAATGCAGAAAGGATCACATAAATGATAAAATGGAGTATTATATGGACAATCAAAATCATAATATATCAACATATAACTCACTAAAAACTATAAAACAAATAAGGATCAATAAAGCTTATTGGTCTTAAAAGCAGAAACCACATAGCCTGAATAATTACAAATTGGTACACCCATCGATGGAAACATCACCGTGAAAGGTTTTCCTCAAGATCAATAGTACACCCATCAAATTTCCAAATATAACTGCATGCTTAAAAAATAATTCTATGTAGACAAGATATTTTAACAGAACTGGTAAAAATGCATACTTCTCTGTTAGTACCAAACTACCTATTCATATGGGTTCAACTCTGACACAAACTGAGATGCACATGAGATCCAGAACCAATATCATCTAATGCATACCTGGGGCAAACAAAAAAATGGAAATAACAGTTAAGAGACATAGCTTGAAGAAGGAAATTCTGCAAGTGAGGAAATGAGTGAAGTTTAACCAATATCAGATCCTTGTCAAGGATCTTCACCTCTCCCCCAAGATGTTCTAGCCAACACAGAACAGGGAACATATATGGTCTGGTTCCCTTAACAAACCTGAGTTAGATTAAAATTCACATCAAACGGATCGAGAAATACCTATAATTAAAATTCACATCAAAAGGATGAAGTAAACAAAAGTCAATTAAAATTCACATCAAACAGATCGAGAAACACCTATAATTAAAATTCACATCAAAAGGATGAAGTAAACAAAAGTCAAACATAATCAGTTAAATTAATTTTATTAATTCAACATTAAAACTAATTTTTGGCTACAATCTGTATTAAAAACTCAATACTACTTGAAGGATAGAGAAATACCTTGATAGAGAGTGAATTAACCAATCGATGTCTTCAAAGTAGCAGAAATCTGCAAAAAATGAAGAAGAAGATGAAGAATCAATATTATTTTTCTGCATGCATTTGAAGAATGTAACACACTATATACTATCCTTTAAATCACAACCACAACCACATATTGAATGGAATATCATGTATTTCATAAATAAAAGTTAAATGTTCAAAAGTATATACAAATGAATTAATAAAATGTTTTTAACCGTGATTATATATATTAAAAAATGAAAAAATTTGAAGCACAAACTTTTTGAATTCTTTGACTATATTTTGCATCTTTCTAATTAATTTCTGACCTGAAAAATGAAAATACAAATTAATTCAGAGACCGCTACAAACACAAATTGCCTTTTAGCAACTCCAAAATCAAACTATCAACCTATATGGGAATCAATCAACTCTGCTGTGGTTATGCATCAACTGACTATATACGTGATGATCAATGTCAAGCAAGCATGACATGTTAGAGTGACACACATTCACAAGATTATTGCATGAATGTTAAATCAAATATCATTATACTTAATCCCTCCATACTAGAGATGTCTAAACAACCTATTCATACGAAAGTTCTTGGACAACCTCTACACACACCATCCACTATTTTCTTCATTATCAAAAATAATATTGAGAAAATACTGTTTGGTTCACTATGCTACTAACAAACGCCACTACCAGTACATATAGAAATACCATTATTCTTCCTCTATTCTTTTTGGCTAAGAGCAACACTTGCAAGAAGGAGGTTACCTGTTCATAAGTCCAATATGCTTAGATGAACGTGGGATACGAACAGTGAAGATCTTTGTTCTATCAGTGAGTTCTTTTGCTGCCCCATCATGCCTCTCTGAGCTCTTGAACAGAGAAGCATTCAGCAGCTGTGTTTTTAATTAATGAGTCAAATCCAGCAGTAACAAGTAGTGAACAGTTTGGATCATACAAGCATCACCATATTCCCCTCCCACTGCATAGTAACAAATAGTTATTTAAAAAAAAAACAAAAAACAAAGAAGACTTTCTACTATATAAAAGTAAGCAATGTAAGTGTAACAAAAAAATTATACATGTAATGTTAAGATTGATGTCTAATGAAAACAGCATCATGTTAGCAAATATAGAGGCGAATTGTAAGAGTGGATATGTCCTTGTGGCTTTAAGAGCCAATCATACAAATTAGAAATCACCGTAAAACAACATATTGGATTGTGGGTTTTGTCAAAAATATAGGCTGGGCAACAAATACTACTGCAGTCTGCAGATTCGTGTCGTACATTGAAATGTCTTCCAGAAGGTCACAGCAAAAACAAGCTGGAAACCAACTCAGTTGCATACTCAGATAGACTCCAATTGCTTCTGTTTCTTCTTTTGATCCCCGTTACAGTCTCATTTTGAGCATCAAAGAGCTACTAGCTAGAACCTTGGATGGGAATTCAAACATATATGCGAGAAGCCAACTATTATGCAAATCGGATCACCAAGATACACAAGTTCTTAATCAGCCAGTGGAAGCTGTTAGTCCAATTTTGGCAGCAAATTCAGTTAGGGTTATTAACATAGTCTGGTCTGGGCCTTATCCCTAATGATAAAAAATTCTCAAACATGAGAAGACTTTTCTTCCATGTAACAACTGAAATCAAGAAAAAAAATGTCAATGTAGTAAAGAAACATGTGGAAAAAGGTAACAGCATGGTGAAGAAAACACTAGAACAGCGCCAATTAGGTGTTCAAATGAGTGATGGTATAGAATGGCCAGGCCATCAACCAAAAACATTTACTCTAAATTAAAAATTCTAAAAGGAGAGGGGCCATACACACATGACATTGATAATAGAAAAACATTTAACAGATACGATGCTTTATCTGAATGAAAGGCTTCTAGAAAAGAGAAACCGCATAGCAGAATTCATCTTTCATACTCCAAATAATAATAAAAGGAAAAGAATAGTACTGACAAATTGTAGAATAACTTGACAAGATGATAAACTTCTTAGGATGCCCAAACCAAATTGATCAGAAGAGTTGAACGAACCCATGATGTGGCATGTGAATAGTCGACAACCTAAACTGGTTCGGCATTATCTCAGCATCATAACTACACAACAAGATTTGGTCTAACTGTACTGTGTGGGCATTCTGGTTATGTAGGCTCATGATCCGTGGTATTAACAAGCTCAGTTGCAACATTGTAGAATATTAAAATAAGTGCAATTTAAGGTCTTACACTTTAAGCTATGGCACATCAAAATACACATGCACAATTGCAAACTTAACTTACATGTGCTCCCTCATCATCTTAAGTTGGTTACCGTCCAGTCCCCACACACGACATGTACAATCCTCGCCAACAGTGACTACTAACTGAGTGAAGCCCCATGCAGAAGAAAGTTAGTTCCTATCCACATTAAAAAGACAGAAAATATACCAACTTTACATATAGAATAGCAGAGAGAGAAGCTTTATCTTTGGGAAAACATATGAAATGCATGACTAAATTCCATGAAACCCATGTTGTAGTCAAATATAAATCCTTAATAGGTCAAGGCCAAATTGAAAAGGCCTAAATTCACTTCACCCCATAATATGCCATCTGGTTTAGAAAAACAACAACATTGCTGTAATGTCTAAAAGCTTCATCATTGGAAAAATTATCACAAGAATTATGATAACATCAGAAGTTGAACAACAGTTCATATCATTGATCGTATTCACATCTAAATGCTGTTATGTGACAATGAATTGGCACAATATTCAGTTATAATTACTTGGCAATCATGAAGCCATCTCTGGAACAATGGAAACAATATTCCCATTGATGAAATCAGACACCAAAAAAAATGGGAAAAACTATTTAATAACAATTGACCATAGAATCAGAGGACAAATATACTAAATTGCTTTCATTTGCAGCAAGCCCTAGTTTCAGTTTTGACCAATAGCTCAGCATTGCAAACAAAATTCCTCCCCATTCTGACCACCTCATATTATATTTGCTGACATTACAAAATATTTGGAAGAAACCAAATTCCAACCATTAGTCATGGGAAAAGCATTTCAGGCACGCCCTAACCAACCACAACAATATCATCAAAGTAAATTCAGCATAATTCTCGAGCAATTAAAAAAACATAGAAAAACAAACATGGAAATTACCTTAGTGAACACTAATAATTGACATAATCCTCATAGGTAAATAGAACCCTTTCAGAAGAAAGAAGCAAGACAACATCGATGAGAAACATTTTTATCTGGGTGTGGACTTGTGTTGGTAGTTTGTATTCAACTTATAATCATGTCTATGAGAAAATAAAAAATCTTCAGTAGAATATGAAATCAACAAGAAGGAAAAAATTAAACCTAAATTTGAGATAAGAGAAGTGTATATTGATCCAATCTTTTGGTTTCTGAGGGAAAAAATGGAAAATATAAACAGAAAAAGAAATCTAAATCTTGAATTCATTGAGAGGAAAGTGAAGAAAAGAAATAAAGTGAAAAATAGAGGCAGAGAATAAGAGGAGAGTGGGGTGTACCTCAAGGCTGAACCTGGAGTTGGACTGAACCGGCAAATCTGGTGTAGAGTTCTAATCAGAGAAAATTGAGGGTCGATTAAACATAAATGGAGAGAAAAAATAGGGCAAAGATAAACTGTCCATCTTTCGATTTCGTTTCTAACGCATTAATGTGCCTCGTCCCCTGATCTTTCTGATCGCAATCAGCCCATTCGAGATCCCCCGTTATGACGAGTCCGGCGGTAGTCCTTTGTAGACAAAGGTTCTGAAACAGTTGAGGGGAGTGTAGGGTCTGGATTCGAACATATGGCTTGTGGAGGGATTGGAGAAGATAGAAGATAGGGTTAGGGTTTTGGAACCGACGACGAGAGTGGAGAAGACGAAGTAGACGACCGATGAAGATCGGTGAAGAGAATAGGAGAAGAGAGAGAGGGTGGCGAGGGAGGAGGTGGTGGCGACGGCAGTGGTGTCACCTGTGGCGCCACTAGAGGCGAAGATGTAGGAGGTGGAAGAGCAAGAGTGAGAGAGAGTGTGAGGGAGTTTTGGTTTTGCGCCCGGGGGTGGGGGGGATGGCAAAAAAAAAAGCGGGAATGAAAAAAAAAAAGAGAGGGAGGCGAGGGTGGATAAAAAAAAAATTAAAATCTTTTTTTTTTTTGGGTCACAAATAAAATTTAAACAATAAAATAATATCGTTTAATTTTTTTTTTTTGGTGACGCGGGTTGCTGTCGTTAAAAAATTTTATTTTTTGTTAAAATAATTTTTTTTTGTAGTTAATGAAAAAAATTTCATTTTTTTTTAGTTACTAAGATTGAAAATTTATTTGTTTCATTTTTATTTTAATTAAAAAAAATATTATTATTATTATTTATTTGATAGAAGTAGGGGTAATATTTTAATGAAAAATATTTTCCACTAAAATAAAAGTTTATTTTTTGTGGTTAATGAAAAAATATTTTTCTACGGCCTATTTTTTTTTGTTAGTAAAAATCTTGAACTATTTTTTTGTGGTAGAGGAAAGGGAGCGACATTAGTGGTGAAGGTGGTGGATAAGAGATGATGGTGGTGGTGGTGGTGGTGGTGATGGGAAAAAATATTGGTGGTGAAGTTGTGGTAGTGGTAGTGTAGATGGAGTGGCAGGGGTGAATGAGAGGTAATGGTAGTAGTAGTGGCAGTGGTGGTAGCGGTGATAGTGGAGTGGTGGCGATGGTAGTAGTAATGGTAGTCGTAGAGGTGAAGTGGCAACAGTGGAAGTAGTGGTGGCGGTGGAATGACGTTTGCAGTAGTGGTGAAGGTGGTAGAGGAGATGGGTGATGAGAGAGAGAGAGATGAGTGAGAGACGGATAGAAGAGATAGAAAGAGAGAATAGAGTGGGAATGGAAAACAAAAACAGGCGGGAATAAATTTTTTTTTTTGTCAGAAATGAAATTTAAATAACAAAATAATGTCGTTTAACTTTTTTTTTTTTTTTTTTTTTTGCGACGGGAGTTGCCGTCGTCAAAAAAAATATTTTTTGTTAAAATATATATTTTTTTGTAATTAATGATTTTTTTTTTTTTTTTGTAGAGGATAGAGAGTGGCAGTAGTGGTGAAGGTGGTGGATAAGAGATGATGGTGGTGGTGGTGGTGGTGGTAGCGGCGAAGGAGATTAATGGTGAAGTTGTGGTAGTGGTAGAGTAGATGAAGTGGCAAGGGTGAATGAGAGGTAATGGTAGTAGTAGTGGCAGTAGTGGTGAAGGTGGTGGATAAGAGATGATGGTGGTGGTGGTGGTGGCGGCGGCGAAAGAGATTAGTGGTGAAGTTGTGGTAGTGGTAGAGTAGATGAAGTGGCACGGGTGAATGAGAGGTAATGGTAGTAATAGTGGCAGTAGTGGTAGTGGTGGCAATGGTAGTAGCAATGGTAGTCATAGAGGTGAAGTGGCGACAATGGTAGTAATGGTGGTAGTGGAATGACGTTTGCAGTAGTGGTGAAGGTGGTAAAGGAGATGGGTGGTGAGAGAGAGAAAAATGAGTGAGAGACAGATAGAGGAGAGAAAGAGAGAGAGAGAGAGAGAGAGAGAGACAAAGACAGAGTGATGAGCGAGAGAGAGACAAAGTGGTCACTAAAAATGCATTTTCTTGTAGTGGATAGATAAATCGAGAGAGAGCTCAGTAAATAGAGAAGACAGAAGGGAGAGAGTGAGCAACGCGAACATAGTGGGAGAGAAAAAAAGAGAGAAAGAGAAGAGAGAGAGAGGGACAAAAAGATAGAGAGTGAGAGACAGAAAAAAGATAGAGAGAGAAGAGAGATGAACAAGAGAGAGAGATAAAGAGGAGAGATGAGCGAGAGAGACATAGAGAGAAGAGAGATGAGTGAGAGAGACAGAGAAAGATGAGAGAGATAGAGAGAAGAGAGATGAGCGAAAGAGACAGAGAGAGAAAAGAGATGAGAGAGATAGAGAGAAGAGAGATGAGCGAAAGAGACAGAGAGAGAAAAGAGATGAGAGAAGAGATAGATGAGTGAGAGACACACAGAGAGAGAGAGAGAGAGAGACAGAGAGACAAATAGACAAAAAGAAAAGAGTGATGAGTGAGAGAGAGAATGAGAAGAGAGAGAGGAAGATGAAAAAATGGGTGAAAAGATATAGACAAAGAGAGAGGGAGAGAAAAAAAGAGCGAAAAGAGATAAACGAGAGAAAGACAGAGAGAGATGAGCGAGAGAGATAAAGAGAAGAGAGACAGAGAGAGATGAGAGAGATAGACAGAGAGAAAGAGAGAGAGAGAGAGAGAGACAGACAGACAGACAGAGAAGAGTGATGAGTGAGAGAGAGAGAGAAGAGAGACAGAGACAGAGAGATAGAAAGATGAAAAAATGGGTGAAAAGGTTCCGTGTCTAAAGCCTCATTTTCTAGTAGTGAGTCATCTCTATCATTCATGGGTAGAATAGAGGCACAGATTTGGGAATTGTATATTTTATATAAAAATCAAATTGAAATATTTTATACAATCACACCTATTTAGGGAGTGTGATTAAAAAGTAGTAATATATATATAATCACACTTTAATTAAAATGTGTGATTAAAAAATATATATATAATCACACTTATTTAAAAAGTGTGATTAAAAAGTAGTAGTATATATATAATTACACTTTAATAGGTGTGATTAAAAAATATATAAATAATCACACTTTAATTAGAATGTGTGGTTAAAAAATATCTATATAATCACACCTATTTAAAAAGTGTGATTAAAAAGTAGTAGTGTATATATAATCACACTTTAATTAGAAGGTGTGATTAAAAAAATATATAAATAATCACACTTTAATTAGAATGTGTGGTTAAAAAATATCTATATAATCACACCTATTTAAAAAGTGTAATTAAAAAGTATTAGTGTATATATAATCACACTTTAATTAGAAGGTGTGATTAAAAAATATATAAATAATCACACTTTAATTAGAATGTGTGATTAACAAATATATATACAATCACACTTGTTTAAAAAGTGTGATTAAAAAGTAGTAGTGTATATATAATCACACTTTAATTAGAAGGTGTGATTAAAAATATATATATATATAATCACACTTAATTGAAAAGTGACATAAAAAATAAATATTATCACACTCAATCAAATTAAGTGTGATTAAAATATCAATCTAATTTTTTTTTATCACACTTCCAATAAAAGTGAGATCTTTTTTTTTGTCAAAGTGTGATCTTTAACTATTTTTGTAGTAGTGATATGTACTAGTGTATACCTATGCCTGAAGACACGATATAAATAATGTTAAGATTAGAATATAATTGTAATTCCAACACTATTTAAATTTATTTTTTAATTTGATAAAATCACAAATTTATTATAAAGTTTTGGAGTTCTTAATAAACTCTACACAAAAACTCGTTTTTACTTGTATAATATATAACTAGATAGATAGATGTGCCTAACATACATACATATAATATTGATTTTGCTTATATAATTATATGGAAATTGTATGTATGCCCGTAATGTCCTAGTGTATTATGGGCATACATACATTGTATGGAAATATATGTAAAATCTATTGAACAAAAAGGAGAAAATAAAAAAAATAAACAAATAGAGAGAAAAATAAAAACGGGAGAAAATAAAAAAAATAAAATGAAAAGAGAGAGGAAGGTGGGATCATGTGATCATAGAATGATTGGGCGTGAAAAGCAAAAAGTAAGAGAGAGAAGCAGGAAAGTAGAAAATGTACTTGTAGGGCATTTTTTGAAAAATATATCTCAACCATTGTTTTATAATTTGAACAGATCTGAGCCATTCAAATGTCCTAATAGGACAAAAATATGTTGAAGATTCAAAAATTATTCTATTTTATTATATATATATATATATATATATTTGAATAACTTCAACTATACAAATATTTGTATTCTCTTTTGTATAGTTGTTAAAAAATTTATTTGTGTTGAACACATTCATTTGTTTTTTTTTTTTTTTGATCATGTGAAAATTTTCATTAAGATCAGTCAAATGGCACTTACAAAATGAGTCCATCAAACCAAATTAACTTACACCATACAAAGTAAAAATCAACAAAGAAATACCTAGGAGAAAAACTATGGAAATATCCAGACACAAAACTCGCACTACAAAGCAGAGTTGATCATAAAAGTTTGACAATAGAGTAATTCTAGCTTAAAACATAGATTTCAACCATAGAGAGGATAAACCACAATCAGGCATTGATGGACTCATCACAAAACCAAATACCAAACAAAACAAGAGAAAAAGAAATCCAGATCTTAATCCCTAGCCATGGCAGTGGAGGAGTGGCAACGGTACTGGTGGATCTGGTGGAGATGAAACCGTGATTTTTAGCCAAAAAATTATAAAGCCGCTACAAGTTATCATATCACTCTTTTTATTTTTTCTGTATATCGTTTCATAAGAAGAAAAAAACCAACTAAAATAATCAATTTCCAAAAAATAAAAAATAAAAAATTATCACACAAAATTCAAGTAGTTATTTTATATCCTGGTTTTATGAGAAAGTGATGGTGTCAAATCTAATTACATAATACACCAATGCATGTGGAAAGAGAAAACCTTACCTTCAATAGTTATTGTGAATTTATTTAAGGTAATTGTTATTATTATTATTATTATGATTATGATTATGATTTGTGATTGGCCATCCAATTTTGTTTTTTGTTTTGACAATGTAATTATAATAGTACAAATTTATTTATTTATTCGGGAAAATTTCAAATCAATGATAACTTCACAAAATATTTACAAATTCATAAAAATATTTATAGTTTTAATGATTAAAGTTAGTGAGTTTACCATTAATTTGAAATTATTTTTGAAAACACCTACTGATTTGCGATTTTTCCTATCTATTTTTGTGATACTACTATTCTTTATTTTTAGCTATTAGATAGATCTTTTCATCATATTTGCCATTAGCATCATACAAAGTAATGCAAATTTTTACAAAGTTATAATTTAAAATTTTTATAGGAGATTATATTATTTTTAAGTTTTTATTTTTTGTGTTGGTTAAATAATTTGGGACAGAGGCAATATAAATTTAACAAACCATTGGAATTGAAGATTTGTCGATTTGCTTTGTTTTGTATTTTATTGCATTGAATTGAATTACCCTAAAGATTGTCAATAAACATAACAAAATATTTATAATTCTTTTTCATATATCTCAAAATACGTTTATATATTTTAATACAATTTTTTACGTGAGTTTCAACACTAATGACAGCTCTAACAATCATTTTTGATAGGGTCTGATTTGCTAAAAATAATGAAAATATTAGGAAAAAAGTACTCATCACCATGTTAATATGTACTTTTTCAAGAATAATTTTGGGTATAATGGAGTACCCAAAAAAAAAAAAAAAAAGGATAAATTACAATGATCACTCATAAATTTTAAAAAAAGAACAGTAAGATTCACCAATAAGATCTTTTTTAGTGCTCCTTTGTTATCATCTTTGGCTAAAAAATCATAAAAAGATAAAAAAAGTCAAAAAAAATCATAAAAAGACAAAAATTACAAAAGGAAAAAGAAAATTTTCCATTCTAAAGCCAAAAAATCCAAACAAGAAGACCAAACCAAAGAAGTCCCAGGCTAAAATAGTAAAAAAAAAAAATCCAAAAAATTAATTTAAAAAGTCATTGCCAAATGACCCTTTATTTTTTTTTATTTTATCAAGATATTAATTTATCAATAAAATTAAATTATAATTAGAGGTTATTTGGGATAAACTAAATAAGTATACTTTTTGACTTTTTATGAAATATAGGTTAGGTTTGAAGAGATGTGGTAGAGAAATGATGTGACTTAAATAAATGATGTGACTTAAATAAAATAGTGACTTTTTAACTTTTTGATTTTTTTTTATTATGCCAAACTAGGGTTGTTTGAGGTGTCCTAAATAAGTGCACTTTTTGTCTTTTTAGACTAAAAAATTGAGAAAGAAAATATGGATGTTTGGATTAACTTTTTGATTTTTTATGAAAAAATGTGTAATAAAAAATTATAAAAATTGACTTGTAAGAAAAAATTAAAATTAAAAGTTGTACAGTTATAATAGTTGACTTTTGATAAATAGTATTAACTGTTTAATTTTTTTAATAACTTTTTAATTTTTTTACAATATATCAAACTTGACCTAAGCTTTAAAAAAATTCTAACCACCTATCCCCTTAAATCTTGATTTGTTCCTCACACACACTAAGATGACTACAAACCACATGGCCAAACCCAAAGGTCTGATTGCACCAATAAGATCAAGTAGGCCATATTTGCAAGTAACAGAGATAGCAGGTGAAAATGGACAAACCAATGTCACTGAAATGAAAACTGGATTAACAAAAAAGCATGGAACAGTTGATGGACGAGTGAAAATGATGAGAGAGAGAGAGAGAGAGAGAGAGCAGGTGAAAATTGAAGTTGAAATTGAAATGGAGGGGTGTCAGAGTGAGAGAGAGAGAGAGAAGAGACAGGTTGAAGTGATATGCAAACTGTCATCACTTTCTTCCCCCGACGTGCGTTTCTGTGTGCCCGGGCCCCCCTTTGTCTCCTTCCCCCCCACCCATCTTATTCCCATTCCCGCTGTAACCATTCTCTAGTTGACAAATCTTATTACTTGATAAATTTATTAAATAATAAATTTTAATTAATTTATTATATTTTTTAGTTTATTTATTTATTTTAAAAAACATATAAAAAAGTAAAAAATAATGTAATAAAAATAAATTAATAAATAACTTATTTAGGCGGTGTTTGGAAAGAATTTTTTTTGATTTTGATTTTTTTATTTTTTTCACTAAAAGATAAATTGGTTACAAAAAAAAAAAAAACAAACTCAAACAAAATATCACATTAAATCTCATAATTATTTCACTTTTTTTCCTATAAACATCACATTCAACCATAAAAAAATCCGACTATCTTTCTAAATACAAATTTTTTTTTCTCTAATAATATCTTACAACTAAAAAAACCTTAAAAAAAACTCATTTCCCAAATACTCACTTAGGGCCCGTTTGGAAAGAACTAAAGTGAGTTTTTTTGGCTATTTTAGCCACAAAAGACAAAATAGGCTATTTTAGCTACAAAAAACAAACCATCACATCTAACTTATAATCATTACACTTTTCTTTCACAAAAAAAGTCAAAAAAACCAAAAAGCCAAAAAGTCCTTCCCAAACCAAGCTTTTTAGCCCAGGCTAAAATAGCTAAAAAAGCCAAAAAGCTAAAAAGCCAACCCACTTTCCAAACAGAGGCTTAGAATGCTCCCAAAAGATACCATAAGAATAACTTAAAATATTTAATTTTATTTGATTTGATTTTTTAAAAATTACTTTTAAATGAATTGTTGTGTTTAGTTTTTTTCTTTTTTCCCAAACTTAGTTAATCTTTTGCACTTTTTAGTTACACCTAATCTAGATAAATCTAAAAAATTGACTAAAAACAAATGAAAATTCAATTAAAAATCTGTGTGATTTTTATTCTCTTCAATTTTCGTTTTTTTAGTATTTTTTTATATTTTTTTACTGTTTTAAATAAATCTAATCTTAATGTATCTATAAAATTAAAAACAAATTTGACTAAAAAATGAAAAAAAAGTTCAATAAAAATAAACAAAAATGCATAAAAATAATTTCTAATCATTTAAACCAAACAAAGCCTTTTATTTTTATTTAGAGATTATGCCAAAGGATTTGGTAAAATGTTCAATTATTATTTAAGAGGTAAAAATAAATTAAATAAGTTAAAAAATTGAAATATAAATACTTTTATTATTGATTATCAATTTTCATCTTATAAGAAGCGGCATTAATCATTAGATCATGAATTCAACTTCTTATCTTATTTTTTATAATTTTTATAATTATGTTAAAAATCGCAACACTATTGTGGATGTAGTCTCAATTTCTAAATGAACCACGAAAATTTGTGCTTTCATATATACGTGTGATTTATCATATATATATATATATATATTTTATATTTATATATATTTTATATTTTAGCTATTCTAATTAGGTCTTACAAATTAGTAATATGTATTTACATGACTAAAAAAATAAAAATAATTTCAAAAAATACAAAATACTACTAATTGAACACGTCAAGTTTTAAATATTGATTATTACATATGATATTAATCAAATCAATTAGGCTTACCCTAATTGGCCATCATATTTTCTTTAGGGCTTAATTTCAAAGAGGTCATGAATTCAATTTCTCTTAAGAGAGTTGAATTAAAGATGTGCAAGCACTTAGATGCTTTGTCAAGGGTGGAAAGATTTTCTCCCATAGATACTAATCTAAAACTAACATTAGCCGATAAAAAAAAAAAATTGATATTAATCATTATACAATGAGATTTGGATTTGGAATGCTCTAAATAATTGTATTTTTTAACTTTTTACAAAAAGATGTGTAAAAAAATAGAAAGAATATATTGATTGATGTGACCCAAATAAGTGTACGTATGCAAAAAAGTACACTTATATAGTTTAATAATAGACAAATTATATTAATAGTCTTTATATTTTATTCTTTGTATAATTTTAATCTCTATATTTTTAATCCATTTAATTTTAGGGTTCAGCTTGTCTTAAGTTGAGATCAAGACTGGACTTGTTCAGTCCGGCTCATGGGGCTCATTTTTTGGGCCCTTTTTGATAATCTGAACCGTTCAATGTGTAGAACTCGTCGAGTACTATATGACTATAAAAAATCACGTTGGTCGGATATCAATAGCTATGTGATCAAATCAATTTTGTATGAAAAAAATGGACGGTGAAAAAAATTAACGGTTGATAAAAAACTATTTTTTTCACATAGCTATCGATATCCGATCAACGTGATTGTTTACAGGCATATAGTACTCGACGACTTCTACACATTGAACGGTTCGAATTATCAAAACGAAATCCGTGGTGAACCCGTGAGAGCTCAACAGTACGATCCAGTCCGATCTTGAACTGGACCAAAATCATTAGCCAATTTTAACCATTAATTTTAAATTTTATGTCAATTTTCATACAATTAACAACACCAGGATCAAAGTATACCATCGTAATTTGTCCTTTAATGATATATCTATATCTTTATTAAGAATTTTGATACTTTACGCTTCCCCTCCTCTGCCTCTTTATAGCTTCAACCACATCTCTCACTCATTCATTCTTGTTTTCTCATCTCTCTCCCTCTCTCTCTAAATTCAGTCCATATATTTCTTTCAGGGGTGCATGCACTTTGTCTTCTTAGGACCCAAAACACTTCCATAACTGTTGTCTCTCAGTGTGAATCCACTTTATACCAAATCAAAGCAACTCTTATTCTCTCTCTCTCTCCATGCTTCAATGCCTGTTTCTTGCTTGCTAAATAAACTTTTATCTCAAAACAGTTCTCTTCTCAATCTCAAACTTCAAATTATGATCCAAAATACCTACTTTCCTCTCTAAACTCTAACACCACCCCCACCCCCACCCCCCCACCCCCCCCAAAAAAAAAAAAAAAAATTCCACAAACCCTAAAGTACCATAACATGTCGGCCGCAATCGCAGCCGCCGCTTCCGCCTCCAGAAGCCGCTGCAACTCCACCAGCAGCAGCAGTTCCATATCGGAAAACAGCGTCACCAACCACCACCAATTACCACCACTACAACCACCACTACCGCCGCCACTAAGCCGATATGAATCACAAAAACGCCGAGACTGGAACACATTCGGCCAGTACCTAAAAAACCACCGACCGCCGCTAATTCTCTCCCGCTGCAGCGGAGCTCATGTCCTCGAATTCCTCCGATACCTCGACCAATTCGGCAAAACCAAAGTCCACGTCACCACCTGCCACTACTTCGGACACCCCCACCCTCCGGCGCCGTGTCCTTGCCCTCTCAAACAAGCCTGGGGCAGCCTCGACGCCCTCGTCGGACGCCTACGCGCCGCCTTCGAAGAGAACGGTGGGCAGCCGGAGACCAACCCTTTTGGAGCACGCGCCGTCAGGTTGTATCTCCGGGAAGTGAGGGACGCTCAAGCAAAAGCTAGAGGAATTGCCTATGAGAAGAAGAAGAGAAAAAAGCCACTTAAA
Source organism: Camellia sinensis (assembly GCF_055761805.1). NCBI lineage: Eukaryota > Viridiplantae > Streptophyta > Magnoliopsida > Ericales > Theaceae > Camellia > Camellia sinensis. The sequence continues at coordinate 15,045,818 of NC_138969.1, forward strand.
CAAGGACTTGTAATGGGTGAGCCTTCAAATGGGTCTGTGAGATCAGGGTTTAATACTGCTCAACATGGTTTTTTGGGCCATTCTTCTGAACCCAATGAAGGTCTGGCTATGGTGGATTGTTCAGAATCAAGGAGCTCAATGATTGCTCTATCTGTATGGAACTAGAAATTAATAAGTAGCTTTGAAACTAGGGTTTGTTGTTGTTAAGTCAGTGTAATCAGTAATGTGTTTCTGGGTTTTGTTTGTCTATTTATGAGTAATGAAAACTACCCATCAGCATATCAAGCTTTTAGGGTAAAGTATATTTCTGGGTTAGATAATAAGGGCAAATGTTTTTTCTAATTCTCATCCTATATATGTATGTATGTAACTATGTATTATCCATTTTGGGGCATACAAAACAATTGCAATGTTGCTATTTGAACTGGGTGGCATTTAGAAAGGTGAGGCATTTATCATTTACAGCATTAAAATATTCAGGTAAAACCCCAATATGGAAAGAAAAAATCTATCATGACATAACAGGAATGTGTTAATTTGATTTGTAACAAATTCAATTCTATTATCATGACATTGCGAGTGAATTTAAAAATTTAAAATTTGACTACCTAACATTTTTGTTCTGGAAAAGGTAACCTCTACTCACTTAGAAAATTTGTGAACAAGTTTATTTATTCAAAACTGTGATATTAATGTATTAACTCTGCCGGGTTGCTTAACAATTCCGTCGGTCAGGTAAACAATCCCGTCGGTCCTAAGTCCAGGTAAAAGAGGGTTATGTGTTAAGTAGTCGACAGTCAACATGTAAAAAAAATTGTTCAGATCTTTTATGATATGAAACCTAAAACTCTAAATCGATTAAATCCTAGATCGTTTTGAATTTTTAAAATTTGACTAACGAAATAATCTTGGATAGAATCGAGTAGAGAAGAAGAATTTATTTAGCCGATCTCATTTGATGGGATTTAAGGTTTGATTTGATTTTTGTATGTAATATTACTGCATTATAGAATTTAGGTATAGAATGAATTTAAATAATACATATTTTTTGATAAATTTTTTGGATATGCAATAAAAGATTATTTTTTGAGAATTGATCACCACACTCAGGGTTGGTTTGGGAAGTGTGTTGACTTTTTAACTTTTTTTTAGCTTTTTTAGCCTGGGCTAAAAAGCTTGGTTTGGGAAGGACTTTTTGACTTTTTGACTTTTTAAACTTTTTTTTGTGAGAGAAGAGTGTAATGATTATGGATTGGATGTGATGTTTTGTCTTTTGTGGCTAAAATAGCCTATTTTGTATTTTGTGACTAAAATAACCAAAAAAAGCCCCATATTCTTCTTCCCAAACGGTGCCTCATTATGTAGTGATTATGTTAAATTAAATGATAAATAAAATAAAAATATAGTTGTATAATAAAATAAAAAAAGTTAAGAAGTGTTTTAAATTGTTTAATATTGAGATTTGTATAAAACAATATTTTGAAAATTGTAAAAAATGTTGAACTAAAAAAATTCAATTTAAAAGTATATTTCAAAATTGGTGAAAAGAATGTTATGTTATGGTGGGTGAAGACAAGATTGAAAAGAAAACTCAGCTGCAAGTTCAGAAAACTTCACGGACAGAAAATAAGAAAACGAAGAAAGTTATAAATTAAACAATGATGCATAGCATTAAATTTAGACCTCTAACAATAGTATTAATGATGTGATATGGAGTTAAAAAAAAAACAAAATACATACATTAAGGCCTGATTTGGCATGTGTAAAAAAAAATAAAAAGTCAAAAAATTACTTAAAAAGTTAAAAAAATATCACTATTCACCAAAAAAATATTAAAAAATTAATTTTACACACAAAATTACAAGTTAAGCTGACCGGTGATGGATTTGTGGCTGCGTTTTTTAAGAAAAATTACACAGTTGGGGTGCAATTTTAGCACACTGTTGTTTGGCCCGTGAGGATCATCACGAGTCTCGTTTTGATAATCTGAACCGTTCAATGTGTAGAACTCGTCGAGTATTATATGTTTATAAAAAATCACATTAATCGAATATCACTAATTACATGATCAAATCAGTTTTGTATGAAAAAATAGATGGTGTTATAGTTAACGGTTGAAAAAAAACTAGTCTGATCAGATAGTTATCGATATCCGATCAACGTAATTTTTTACAGACATATAG